>NC_072793.1:119833918-121083918 GCF_028583425.1 Eublepharis macularius
ACTATTTAAGCATGCTTTTGGTGTTGGGATGAATGATAAAGCTGCATCAGTGGGAAAACATGTTCTGTTTTGAACTGTGGCTTAAAATTCATCTACTCAAGCCACATATTAAAACACCTAACCACATCCCTTACGTATTTGGCTATGTCTGAAGTGATAACTGTTTTTACAGATTTTTTTTCAACCTCAAAAGCAACCATCAGATGTAAAGTACCTTAAATATAGTTCCTGAAGGAAATGGCCATTGCAGCTGGGGTCCTAAAGGTATCAGAGCTGATAATCAGGGTATGCAGGCCGTCTGCAGCTAGAAATAGACATCTGACTGCATCAGCTTTCTTGCGTGGTTAGCAGCAGAAAAGTTTCAGTTCAGCACTGTGAGCCTGGACTTTGGGTGTTCTGCCTGGTTTTAGGGTGTTATTGATGGTCTCCTCTGCCTTCCTTTAAAGTTCAGTATTTTTATTTGCTCAACCTTTATCTTTCCTTCTGCCAAGGAACTCAGGGCGACATACATAATTCCTCCCTCTTCCATTCACAGTAACCTTGTGAGGTATATTATGGTGAGAGAGAATGGCTGGCACAACGTCAAGTGGGGATTTGAACCTGATTGTACCCAGCACTAGTTCTGTACTCTAACTGCTACTACACCTTAGTGACTATTCAAATTAAAAGAATCGACCTAAACCAACTGGTGGTGGTGGAAAGAGCCATCAAGTTGCAGCTAACTTATGATCACTTCTCAAGGGGTTTTCAAGGCAAGAGATGTTCAGAGGTGGTTTGCCATTGCCTGCCTCTGCATAGCAACCCTGGACTTCCTTGGTGGTCTCCCCTCCAAGTACTAACCCCAGGGCTGACCCTGCTTGGATCTTGAGAACTGATGAGTTTGGGCTAGCTTGGACCATCCAGGTCAGGGCCTACGCCACCTAGTGTAATAAAAAATCTATCCATTTAAAATTGAATCATGTCTAGCAAAGTTTTACTTATGCTCAATGTTCTTGGGCTGTGGGGGCTATTTTCCATCAAGCTGTACAATATGAAGAGCTGCTGTTTGGGAAAGCTTTGCAAAGATTAACACCAAAGCTGGATTCTTTGCTAGACTTTCTGCCCGGAAGAGGTTCCTAAACCAACATATTTTGATGTGCAGGGATGTGTGCCTTCTTCTTAATATTTGAGTGCCTGACCAGTTTCCTAGAAAAAGTTGCTGAACTCACTAAATGAATGTAGCATACGAACCTCTTTATTTCTTATATAGCATATTTATTTCATTATATAGCATATGAACCTCTTTATTTCTTTGTGTGCCTGTGTACAGTGTACATACCATGCTGGTGTTCTCAACTGTGTGCTTTCATCTATCCTTCTGCATGTAATGCAGTGTAGGTAGTTGACCTCTTGAAATGTTTGAAAGGGTAATGTTGCTACCACACTTCTGAAGTACTCTCTTTGAGTTTGACAAAATCTACCTGGCTGGCTGTAATTGCATGAAAGTGCTTTGCTTTGTTTTGCAGGTGAGTCAAGCACCATAGTTACCCCATATGTGGCAGGAGGTGTAAGTGATGGGCAGTGGCATACGGTGCAGCTTCACTATTACAATAAGGTAAGCACCAATATCTTTTCCTTTCTCTTATTGTGATTTTCCGGTTCCTTGGTATTGCTTGAATCTAGAGAACTGCAATTACTGGCTGTTTTCTCTGCTGTCCCACTTCAGTAGCACTGACAGGTGTTCTTTTGCTGGCTTCTGTTGTACTCAAAAGACAGCCATTTCACCAGGGGAGTCACTTCCATCTTACCCTCTGGACTGGTGTTTAAAGCCAAACTTCACATTATGAAAAACACAAGGCTGCCATAGAAAATAGCAGCCAGGTGTCAAATCCTCCCATAGTATCTAATTGAACTTATCCTGTGTCCTGTTATCATTACAATGCATGCGTCTCCACTCCTATTCTACATGATTTGCTTCTACTGGTAGAATCTGGTAAACACACATAAAGACATCAGGACTTGGAGTAAGTTAAATTAGACGTGGTGGGGGGTGGCTCAGCTCAGGCTGCCATTTTTGACAATAGCCCTTTGTTCTTTGCAGCAAGTAATTTTGCCTTAGAGAAGCACCATCCTCTCATCATTTTCTTTTAGCTGTGACAACCTTCCTCTTCCCTGTTGTTGTCTATTTCAGAGACTTTCACCATATCAGGATGCAAAAGATGGATTTCCTGCTTTTGCAAAAGTGTCAGCCTCGAAGCACTGTCAGGCATCTAATTTATGGTGAAAGTCCAAAATTTGCTGACGGTTGGCATTCACATATGAATGTGGACAATCCAAGATTAATTTTATGAATGTCTGGAAACTAGTGTAGGTGACAGTGACCTACATGTGATGTTGGCATTCACTTGTGTATAAATGAGAAGCAGGGGAATTTGCAGCTGGTTTCAGTGGACTTGTCAGTAGATAAATGACTGCCAGATTTTAAACTCTTATTCATGTCATAGGAATAGTTGTTATTGTAAAGTAAATATGATTATTATTGTTCTTTGTCATTAGCAAGGTCTGAACCTTTGGAGAACATCTGAGTTTCTTTGCTGTTTTATTTTGGTGTGGGATTGAATGATTTAATACTGCTCCTACACCAAAAAACCCCTCTGCTTGTGGAAAACGAGTTTATTGGGGAGAGAGGTTTTAGGCTAGTCTTTTCCACAAAGTGCTGAATTTGTTTTAGGTGGGAGATCATTTGAAGAAATGATCCTCTGTTTGCATTCCAATGTGGGTACAATGTGAGGATACCCTTTTCTGGAATGTAGAGCTTGGCTTTAGTTAATGGAGAACAAGGTGGCATAGCTTTGGTTACGGCGATGCTTGCTCAGTCCTTGCCTTGTTGTTTCAGCCCAAGATCAGCTCCCTGGGTTCAGTGCAGGGGCCTTCCAAAGACAAGGTGGCAATCCTAATGGTGGACAAGTGTGACGCATCTGTGGCACTGCAGTTCGGTAACGAGGTTGGGAACTACTCCTGCGCAGCAGAAGGGGTGCAGTCCAGTTCCAAAAAGTGAGTGTTTTGCTGGTTTGGCTAGTCAGGAATGGGCAGAAGGGTGCTGCTCACCTTCCAAAGAAAGGAGGTAGAGGAGCATTCAATAACACTCCCCCCACTCCCAGCTCTATCTCTGGTTCATACTCAATGGGGAGTGGAGAACAAGAAGCTCAGAGTATGGTGAGGGGATCAATGACAAGCCACAGCCCTCTTTCATGTGATCATGATTCTTAAAGACTCAAACAGAGGCTGATTTCTGCAGACCATTGTCGCCAGATTTCTGCCTGTCTGGCCTGGGCTATGGAGGCATCAAAGAATGCATTGTTGCTGTTTATGTAACCTAATTCCTTGCTTTAGACCACACCAAAAGAAGCAAACAGTGCTGGATGAAGAACCTTTGACTACTTGGTTTGTCAGGTGCAGTGGATTTGCCCCGGGTGTTCAGGGCTCAGACTGGATTGGTAACATTCCATATGCAGAAAAGAACTCATGGATGGAAATCTGGCCTTTGTATACTACTGTTCAGCTACATGCTGTGGGTTGCTTACCTTTGGTTGAGTGCAACTTGCATATAAGAACCTTCACTTTTCTTCCATTCCAAGTCACTAAACAGCACGAGCTGGAATCTGGGTTGAAAAAGTACAAACCTAAATCATGACCTCAGTCAAAATTTGTGTTAGCAACTGTCAATACAAAAAGAAAGTATGGTGAAATTGAGCAATTGTGGAATAATTATTTGTAGAAGTAAGGTAGTAAGATCATTAAAACAGCAATCATTGAGTGTTCCAAGCACCTGACAAATCTCAGTTTTCCTTGACGCAGTCCTGTAAAATAAGTCATATTATATGTACATGGTGATAGCTGAAACTGCTGTATTGCAGAGGATTTGGTACATCATGGACGTGAGACTGAGTTTATGGGGGAAAGTTAGTTTTTAAGAGCATGGAGGTTTGGGAGACGACTGGAGTCCTATGTGCGTGCACTCAGGACCTGGCTAGGTTCTCTTGCACATGTAGGGAGATGACTGGGGCAGGGTGTAAAATGTCAGACTTGCCAATTGCCAAAGGCAGAAGCTACTATTGGTGTTTTAAAAGATCTGTGCTAACTCCAAAACTGGAGAGATGGGCCACACTGATAGAAAGAAAGCAAACCCAGAAGGAGCAGAGTACATGAAGCAGTTTGGAAGGTTTGATGTCCCACCACAGTCTTGGCTACGAATGGTTTGCCCCTAATCCTGCATGCCTGGCTATCCAAATCCTATGGCTGTATTATTCCTTTAAAAAATCTGTGCATGGAGCTTCTGCATTTTCCTGACTATGCTAAGAATTAACCGAACGAGCTGCTCCCCTTCTCCCACTCCTAGCTAAAGACAACCTGTTTTGGACATCTGACCATGGTCTGAAAAAGTCACTGTGGGGAAACTGCACCAATGCCATTTATGGGCCTTTTCTTCCTCCAGATCGCTGGACCTCACTGGGCCCTTACTTCTTGGAGGGGTCCCCAATCTGCCTGAGAATTTTCCTGTTGAGCACAGGGAGTTTGTGGGGTGCATGAGAGATCTGTACATTGACAGTAAACGCATTGACCTGGCTTCCTACATTGCAAACAATGGGACCTCGACAGGTAATGTCAGCAGTTTAACCAATGATCTTTCAAGGCCATTCCACTCCCACCTTTTCCCTCCCTTTCCAAGGCACATTACAAAGAGCTTGCTATTGCTGGCTTAATGGTCACATAAACATCTGCCTATACTGAAACTATGGAATGACTTCCCAAGCTGTTATTGTAATTATACCAGTTGGCCCTCTTCTGCATAGCTCTGGCTGTCAAGACTCCTGGAATAAGAGAGAAATGCATGCCCATTTGCCTTTAGAGGTATCAATGGAAAATGCATGCTCATTTGGCTGAATCCAATATGGTTCTAATCTGGATACCTGTGTTTTTCCACTGCCCAGACAAGACGGGACAGATTGAAACCACTGGCCAAAGAGGTGAAAATGTCTCCTACAACTAGCACTCAGGTTACTACTCCAAATATGTCTTGCTTTGGTGACTTTGGGCCTATATACCTGCCAGAAATGCAACCTGGTTCTAGGTCCTTGAATGTGGCTTTTGAGGATCATTCTTAGTGACTGTGTAGCTTGCAGACATTGGAAAGATGGATAGCACTTGAAGGGCATATATTGACCAGGGAAATTATGACACCAGGTGAAATTCTTACCTCTTAGTAGTATGAAGAACTGATGAGGTTTGGGGTATGTTTCTTAGCCTAGTAAAATTAGAAGCTGAGGACAAACTAGATGCTACTGCAAGTAATAATTCATCTCTTCATCTTTTTTTTTGTGCTGTTCATCTGAAATGTTCTTAGGTTGCCATGCCAAGCACTCCTTCTGTGATTCAAACCCTTGCAAGAACAGTGGCACCTGCACTGTGGGTTGGTCCACCTTCACCTGTGAGTGCCCTGTAGGCTTTGGAGGCAAGGACTGCAGGCACAGTAAGTGTAAGGGGGGGGGAGCTGAAATGAGGGAGAGACAGTCTGGGCTTCCATGGGAACACATACCAGGACATGATTTAAATGAAAGGTATCCTGCTGACCCAGGAATGGCTCTGTTGAGAAGAGGGGTCGGATTTCTAAGGTTTTCTAAAGATGATGGCAGCAGTAGGTGAATTTTAGGGAGAGGTAGAATATTTATATTGCTTTTCATTTTGGAGCTGATCTTCCTTTTGAATAGTACTAATGCCCAGTTTTGGCAGTAAGGGTAATATGTATGGGAGATATAAAAATCCACAGGGGGCAATGCTAGGTTGTGGACTACATAAATTACTGAGTTTATTCTTCAGAGTGAAGTAGTGAAAACCTTCAAAATAACATTTTTCAGGAACAGAGTCAGAATAACTGAGTCAAATTGAGGCGACAAGAGATGCAGTTCTAGACCTACTGGGAAAATTAAAAACCATTATCTCCAAGTCCTGATGGCATATGCCCAAGGGTTCTTAGAGAATTCAAATGTGAAATTGTTGATCTACTAACCAGTTTATATCACCCGGCACTAAAATCAGCCACTGTGTCAGAAGACTGGAGAGTAGAAAATTTTACTTTGATTTTTATAAAAGGGATCCGAAGAGGAACCTGGAAGTTACAAGCCAGTTAGCCTAAAACTATTAGTCACTTAGAAGAAGAAAGCTCGCTGAGGGAAAATCAGCATGGCTTCTGCAAAGGGAATCCTGCCTCACTAGCCTTTTGAGAAAGTGAACAAACATGTAGATATGATGACCTGGTAAGCATGACATACTTGGACTTTCAAAAGAGTTTTAACGAAAGGTGCCTCACCAAAGACTTCTGAGTTAGTGAGTCATGGAATAAGTGGATAAGTCTCCTTATGAATTAAAAATTCATTAAATGACTGGAAGGTGAAATAAATGAACAGTTATCACAATGGAGGGAAGTAAGCAGTGGGGTCCCACCAAGATTTGTATTGGGGTTGGTGCTATTTACTTTGTTCATAAATGATCTGGAATGGGGGTGAGCCGTGTAGTGGCCCAGTTTGGAAGTGAAACACAATTATTCAAGATGGTGGAAACAAAGGCCAACTGTGAAGACCTCCAGGAGAATCTCCACAAATTGGGTGAGTGGACAACAGTGTGGCAAAGGAAGTTCAGTATAGGTAAGTGGTAAGGTGATACACATTAGAACAAAAGATCCTAACTTCAAGTATATGCTAACGGGGCCTGAACTTGCTGGGACTGAGAGTGAAAGAAACCTTGGGGTCATAGTGGATAGCTACAGACAGTGTCAACCAAGTGTGCTACAGCAGTAAAAAAAAAAGGCAAACTTAATGCTGGCGAATGGCGATCATTAAGAATGGGATTGAAAATAAAACAGTCAGTATTATAATGTCCTTGTATATATCTATGGTGCTGTCTAATCTGAAATACTGTTTATAGTTCTGGTTACCATATGTCAAAAAGGACATCGTAGAGCTGGAAAAAGTACAGAAGAGGGCAACCAAGTTGATTAAGGGGTTGGAGTAATTTTCCTATGAAAAAAGGCTGGAACTTGATAAAGGTTTATAAAATTTTGTGTAGGGAAGAAAGAGTGGACAGAGGGAACTTTTCCTCCCTCTCCCAAAATACTAGGACTCGATGGCAATCCAGTGAAGTTAATGGACAGTAGATTCAGGATGGACAAAAGAAAATGCTTATATACACAAGGACTAATTAAAATGTGGAGTTTGCTGCTAGAGAATGTAGTGATCGTCACAGGCATAAAGAGCTTTAAAAGGGGATTTAGGCTTGCCATCCTCCAGCTGCAGCAGGGGATCCCCGGCCACAGCTGTCATACACACCCCACCGCTCTCCTGGCCAGCAGGGTGAAATTAAATGAGAAAATGAGGACTCACTGGCACATTCCTGTGCTCCCTGGTGACATAATGACACCATTGTCAGATGTACTGATGTCACTTCCCATGTATCAGGAAGTAATATCATAATGTCACTGTTGAAGCCATTGTTTTTGGCAAAAACCATAAAATTTTTGCCCCAAAACAGAGTGGAGCCAGAGGGCCAATGACATGATGATATCATTTCTGGAAGTGATGTCATTAATTTATTGCAAGCACATGAACAGACCAGTAATTCTCTCCACTACTGCCTGCCATCAGGTATCTGTACCAAAGTACAAAATAGAGAATCAACAGCAGCTTGCAGAGATTTTCAAGAGTTTAGGATGCGCTCCTTTTTCAAGGGTTCAGCTGAGATCTACCAGACTCCCACCAATCATCTGATCAAGTGTCTTACTTCCCTGAGCATTTTATGTGAGGAGAAACATCTACCTCTCTTTCCAGACCCAATTCAGTGGTCTGACCTTAATGGCATGAAAGTTTCTGAAGTGAAGGGGGATAAAGTCCTTCAAGGGAAATGAGAGGGGCTCTCTGATTTGCTCCTTCTCAAGCTTCTAACCTTTTGCATCCTCTATTCTCTTCCTTTCCCAGTCATGCATCATCCTCACCATTTCCAAGGCAACAGCATCCTTTACTGGGACTTCAAGAATGAAGTGAAAATCTCCACTCCATGGCATATGGGCCTGGCGTTCCGAACACGCCAGTTAGATGGAGTGTTGCTTCAGGCTCATGCAGGCCAGTACACCACCCTACTCTGCCAGGTACTATGCCAATGCCCACAAGTGTCACTATACCTAATTGTTAGTGTGACAGAACCTGCGGATGCTTAAATCTGGAATCATGAACAGACAAGACAGATCTTTGTAAAAGCTTGAGAAAAGCTCCAGGTTTGCAGAACCATCTGAAATCTTTTTTTAAAAAACCCATTGGGGAGTTAACCCTCTCCCCAAATAATAGAAGTAGCACCTATAGCTTTAAGAAACAAGTGCTGACTTGAATGATTCACCAAGGCCTGGTTGCTTACTACCGATCAACGTTACAAAAGCCGGTGATGTATAGTGGTCAGGGGCAAGTATCTGAGACACCCAGGTTCAAATCCCCAGTCTGCCATGGAAGCTCACTGGGTCACATTATACTACTCTACTTCACAGTGTTGTTGTGAGGATAAAATAGAGGAGGGGTAAATGACATACACTACTTTGGGTCACCATTGTGGAAAAGGTGAAGAATAAAGGAAGTAAATGAATAACAAATATAGTTGAAAATGATGAACAGATAAAAAGTAGATTGGTTCATGGGTGAGAAAGAGAGAAGGAAGCAGGTGAGAGTGAGGATATGGGCATTGCCAAGAGGAGGGAAATAGAAAATAGTGTGGGGGATACAGGGGAAAGTGAGATATTCTCCACAGGTTCTTGTGGGTTCTCCACCAGCCTCATGTCACTGGACCAGAGTTTTCCTGGGGAGATGCTGTCAGCAGGAGGAAAGGAGGGAAAGCTGAAGGTGGGGTGTGGGGATAGAGGTAGATTGACTGGTGGGTGGGAAGGAGAGAAGGAAGCAGAGAAAGGAGAGAGGCTGTGAGGGCTGTCAGGGAAGGGAAAGGGAATAGTGGGGGAGGTGCCCCGTCAAGTCCTTGTGGGCCCTTCTCTTGTAACATCTAATACTCTACTGCTACCAAACCTTGTAGCCAATATCCTAAGGTCTGTCCATGTCTCTTAAGAAAAATAGAGCTCCTCTGTGAATGTGGGGATTAGGAACAGCTTTGAACACATCATTGAATACATGAAACTGTCTTATATTGAGTCAGACTATAAGTCTATCAAGGGCAGTATTGTCTACTCTGATTGGCAGCAGCTCTTCAGAGTCTCAGGCAGCATTCTTTCACATCACTTATTACCTAACCTTTGTTTTTTATCTGGAGTGGCCAGAGATTGCTCCAGGGGCAAAGCAAACATTCTGCCACTGAACCACAGCCAGCTATTGCAGCAAGAGTTCCTACACATTGCCTCTCAATTAGTATAGCTTCAGAATTTGCAATTTACAATGATATATACCAGAGCAAAGCACTACTAAGTGTAAAGCTCAGAGGACCTTTCATCTTGAACATGTTTAAGCCTGCCTGAACTCAGCACCTTTCCTTCCTAATGTGCAAAGCATGTGTGACAAATCAGCAACAAGAAGTAGAGCTAGCATGACCTGCCTCACCCTTGCCCAGTGGGAAGAATCTGGTTTGTTTTGACTTTGCTGTATCTTTAGCTGGACTCCGGCCTGCTCTCCTTCACGGTGAACAGGGGCTCTGGACGGACCACCAAGCTCCTACTGGATCAAATGCAGCTGAATGATGGGAGATGGCATGATCTACAGCTGCAGCTACAAGATGTCCGCAGTGGCCGAGAGACACGCTACGTCATCACTCTCAATCTGGACTTTGGTCTCTACCAGGTGAGCTCTGATAGTGGATGCACGTTGGGTACATTGTGGGAAAGTATAGGATTGAATTCCCCTCTGTCAATCATTCCCTTCCTCAAGGATTTTTCAAATTGTTGCCTCACTTTGAGACCTGGTTTTCTTTGTTTCTCTGTTGGTATACATTTATGGCTCTTCCTGGGCTATGGCTAGGAATTTATGGAAACAGTAGTACATCAGTTAACAGTTCTGACTTCTCTGGAGCAGGGCTGTCAGTAAGGTGAGATGTTAATCTGTAGGAAAGCAACAATGTACATGAAATTCCTGTTTATCTGATTTCTTTTCTTAGGACACCATAGCTGTTGGAAATGAGCTGCATGGGCTGAAAGTGAAGCATCTCCATGTTGGGGGAATCTTAGAATCTGGTAAAGTCCATCGTGGTTTGGAGGGCTGCATCCAGGTGAGTTCTTCTCACTAGCTTCCAAATACCAAATTTTCTCCAGTCATTCATGATTTAATTCAAAGATGGTTAGCATTTACAAATAGGAAATTAAAATCCCTAAACCAGATGCAGTGCAGAAATATTATTTTCCAAGAGTGGCTTTTCTTCTTGGATAGATGTGGATATTGCTGCAGGATAGCTGGGGCCTTGAGTTATTAACAGTCCGAGCATTGTTGGAGAGAAAACAATGGGATAATTTGGCAAAGCCTGATGCATAATTTTCCAGAACAGTTTCTGCCTGGGGAGATGATGGCCAAAAATGTTCTTACATATTTGCTGTTGTGGGAATCCTAAGTGATTAGCAGCCTAAAAGATGAAGTCAATAATGCTCTTATAAAGCTGGAGTGGATATTTCAAGCCAAAGTTTTGTTTCATTAAAATACTCTTTGATGGATAACCTCATTTTAAAATGCTTTTTTCATTTGGTTTTCAGGGAGTACACTTAGGTGACAAACCTATGGGGAATATGTTAGTCAAGCCCAGCAGCACTTTGAATGTGGAGGCAGGCTGTACTGTGCCCAATCCTTGTGACTCAAACCCTTGTCCAGCCAACAGTATATGCCAGGACAAGTGGCACACCTACTCTTGTGTGTGCCAGCCAGGTAGGTGGTGCACAGGTAGCACAGGCTGAAGCTTTTGTTCTCCTTCAGTTCTCTAACCATTCTCTGGCCTCTTTCCCATTTGTTTCCTTTTCAGTGTTCCTCTTACCATAATTTCTCTTTTGGATTCTCACAGGTATTTTACCATGGGCATTTAAGGGTGTGCAGTATTCCTGCCCGTTTACTCCTGCATTAAATCTTCCTGACATAATAACTTTTTCATGCCTGTAGCCATGCAAAACACCCATCTACTCAAATTGGGGTTATAAATCTTTTTACAAAGCAGTACATTGAAGAAAAGATGCTTTTACAAGCACCAGTATTTTCTTATCAATGTGGCCACCATTTAACGATTGTTCTTAAAGTTGGGAATGACTGAAAATTGAGCACTATGAAGTGACTACGGTTGGGACATGCTACTGTTGAGATCATGTCCCAAGTTCTCACAACCAATATCTTCAAATACTCAAGGTCGGCTTCCTCAAGCAACTCAGTCACTGGGAAACGAAAGTCATTTTTCTAATTCAATAATTAACTAAACCAACTTTTATTTTATGCTAAAAATATGTAAATCAAACAGAATTACATAACCTCCATAGTTTGCATTATTGCATTCTGAACATGGCTTTTGGCCTTCTTTGCTGCAGAATTTTCATTGTGGTTGGGGGAAGAAAGAATTCACAAGGGTTTGCACTGAGACCCACCCTAATAAATGTGGGTCTCCGTTAAGGAATTGTCCTGTCTTTGAAACATTTTCTTAAAGGGTTCCCTGAGAATGTGTGATGTTCCTGGCAAGGTGGTGTCTGTCTTTATTTCCAGGGTATTATGGTGGGAGCTGTGTTGATGCCTGCTACCTGAACCCCTGCAAGAACAAGTCAGTATGTCGGAGAAAGCCAGGATCTCCCCACGGATATGTCTGTGCGTGTGATGAAAACCACTTTGGACAATACTGTGAGCACAGGTGAGATAAGGGACCTTTTGTTGTGTGTGCATTATTAAAAGAATGTATTTATTCAGAGATGCTTCAGCATCCTGCATGCCTACTAGCTAAAAAATGTATATCCACCTCTAAAAGCTATTCCCCTATTTATTCCCCTCTGTTCTAGTGATCTCTGTTGAGTTCCTGCACGGATAAGGAAAACCAGGCTTCTGCTTCATTTATTGAATATTGCCTCTTTGTGTGTTCTCTTCAAAGTGCTCATCCATCCATTACTTTTTTATGTAGTTTACCCCACATACATAGAAGCCCAAAGCTTAAGAGAACTGGCTCTCGGGAAGCTTGGGCAGTCAAAGAATGAACCTTTGTTACTAGCTGATAAAAATGCTATTTTGTTAATACATTTCCTTCTTTCGTGGAGACACTATAAAACACCAAATCTTATCCCTTGGGCCTTGCCATCCAGACTACTTTAAATAGTTGATCAAACCCTTTCACCAGCTTCCTCTGGCTTGGAGACATGGAGCAAGCAGTACAAAATTGTTTATAAAGCTGTGCAAATGTTTTCCTATTTTGTTTTGTAGAGCAAAGGTAGTGTTTTAGAAATGGAGTGAATATCTTCATCCTGAAAACCTTGTCCACTGCTATTGTTTCCCTGGTCTACTCTTGCTCCAGTAGTATCTGGGGGAGGGGGGACAGGTATTCCTCCTACAGAATAGTCATGCCTGCAAACTGGGGATAACACAATAGATGTGAGAACATCAGAACACTGCGTAGCCAGTTAGATTTGGTTTTGTGAAGCCAATTGAGAGGGAGTGCAATGCTTTCTATACCAGTACTTCCCTTCCTCAGGATGGGTAGAAACTTTCACTTTGTTTTGGAGCACCTGCTGAAAATCAGCAAAAGAGGGACCATTTTTTAAAATTGCATTTTCTTAAAGGTATTGGTCAGCTTTGTATAAAACGTTATGAATAAAGTGACTTGGTAAACATGAAAGACAAATAACTAATATCAAACCCCAACAAGCTAAACCTTAGAACAGTTAAATACAAGGGGTTTTTTCAGCTGGAACGCAGGGGAACAGAGTTCCAGAACCTCTTGAAAATGGACACGTGGCTGGTGGCCCCGCCCCCTGATCTCCAGACAGAGGGGAGTTGAGATTGCTGAGCAGCGTGGAGGGCAATCTAAACTCCCCTCTGTCTGGAGATCAGGGGGCAGGGCCACCAGCCATGTGACCATTTTCTCTGAGGGCAACCGACTGAGTTCCACAACCTCTTTTCCCAGAAAAAAAGCCCTGGTTAAATATCAAAATCAGCCAAAGTTCTGCAAGCACCTGTATTCTTACTTGCTAATCAGATTGTTGACAAAGTGGTGCCCTGGATGCAGAGTATCAGGTATCCACACTTTGTTTCTCTTGCAGGATGGATCAACAATGCCCCAAGGGTTGGTGGGGAAATCCAACATGTGGACCATGCAACTGTGATGTAGACAAGGGATTTGACCCAGACTGTAATAAGTCCAATGGGCAATGTCATTGTAAGGTGAGTTCTGAATCAACACTTGACGTACTTCTGTCATAATCCACAATATTGCCTTTAATCCACATCCACTTTTTAATACACTTGCAGTTTCCCTGGCAGGACTAGTTCTTTTGTGGGGACCCATATGGGGTCCCCATAATATTCATCTTGTCCCCTCTCTCATTAGTCCTCCCAGTCTGCCTCGCAGTCCCTGTTAGCACACACCCACTCCTTGGTCTCCAATGCCAGCTAGGAGGAGGAGACTGCGTGGAAAACTCTGAATTCTTGAGAGGCCCAATGGCAATGCCACTTTTCATTTTAGTGCCTGAGAGATGTGATGGGCAGGGAAAATTGAAAAGACAAGATGGTTGAAAACATGGTGGGAGCTCAGATGGGGACAGCCCTTTCTGTAACAGAGGAAATAACTGTTCGTAGCATTGTATGGTCTTCTGTTCATCCTGGCTGACTGGGCTGCCTCTGCTTTCTGTGGTCCCCACTGTGCCCCTCTTTGTATCCCACCAGGTGTTCTCCCCCTGCCATTTCTTCCACTGTTTCAATAGGTTCCTTTTTTGGCCTGTACCCCTTGACTCCAGTTGTGTTAGCCCTCCACTCGTACCACTCCCCCTCTTCCTATGACCCAGCTATCTAACCACCTCCCCTGCTCCTCTCCCTTCTTCCCACAGGAATTCCATTATCGTCCTAAAGGAAGTGACACCTGTCTTCCCTGTGACTGCTACCCAATTGGCTCCTCTTCCCGTTCCTGTGATCAGGAAATAGGCCAGTGCCATTGCAGGCCAGGTGTGATTGGCCGACAGTGCAACAGTTGTGACAGTCCTTTTGCAGAGGTGACTCCCAGTGGTTGCCATGGTGAGTTTGTGCCAGGGGTACAATGTACATATTTTAAAAGACATCTGAGGCAGCCTCCTCTCAGTCTCCCCATAAGCCTGGACAATGTAGCCCACTGGCGGCTGCCTCATCAATCAGCTGGGCTATCTCTGGAAAAAGAAAATGCGAATTTATAATTATGGCACAGTGGGTGGAAGTATAGGTTAGGAGAAAGATTTGTGGGCACCTATTTGAGGTGAATGGTCTTTTGAGCTTAATTTTGGAAGGAGAAATTAGCCTGTTAGCAGGGAGGGCAGGGTATGAATATGATAAGTAAATAACCCATGGTTTTAGAATTAATATAAGAGAAAGTAGAACAGCAAAACACAGAGACTGATATTGCAGAAGAACCACATCAGCAGGAAGAAATTGTTGGCTAACATATAAACCTAAGCCATCAGGCAGAGGTGTCCCTGACAGTCAGTTTTTAAAAATGAAATAGAAATAGATTGCAGTACATAGCATGCAATATTCACAACAAAGACAACAGAGAAAAAGATTGCCCTGAATCTTTACATTTGCTGCTAATGTTTATTAAATATTATATGTTTTTCAATATATCAATCTTCCTGTTTTTCATTTCTCATTTTAACACAATGAGCTAGCTTAACCATTTCTGCTATGTGCCATATTTTAAGACATTCATCAGACAGGAGCTTTCATACAAACTCTGGCAACATAGGCAACAAATCTGTATAAACTCCATACCATATCTATTCAATTCTACCTTTCCATCAACTCAATTGCTTGGTATTCCAATCACATACAAACACACCTCAGTTTGGCCATCATATGCTACCATATGTGTATAAAATCACTTGGCCCTCTATGATATTTCTGATACCCCACCATCTAGGTTATGTTATTTTAATTTATATTACTGAAACATGACTTTATATGAATTCTCCTTCAGTTCATGCAGGTTTACCCTGAGGAATGTTTGGCATTTTCTTTGAAGACCTCTCCGTTCTCTCTTTGCAGTAGAACTCCTCCCCTTGACGCCAGATTATTTGTTTTCTGTGTTTGTCTTCACAGTGCTCTATGATGCTTGTCCTAAATCTCTGAAAGCTGGAGTATGGTGGCCCCAGACCAAGTTTGGCTTACCAGTGGCAGTAACTTGTCCCAAAGGTTCCTTGGGTAAGTTTTTCAGGTGGCAAACATGTATAAAGTGATTCAGTACTTTTCAGACCCAGAAAGATTGAATTCTTCTGCTAAGATGCTACATGTCAGTCTTGTTGATTTATTAATTCTTTCTGTACTGCCTTTTTTCACTAACAGTGAACTTTTGCTTGTTTGTGCTACCCAGGCTAATTACCATTGCTATCCCTAAGGGTTTGAAGCAATGGAGGCTTACCAAGTAGAATCACAGATGTTTGTTGTCTTGGCAAGAACAGTTATTTGAGCAAATTGGATCTGCACTATACTAATACAGCTGAAGTTCAGAATGGGGGTGGGGGTCAGAGTATACGATTTCTCAGGCCAGAACTAATTATGAATTGATCCCAAATCCCTCCAACATTTGGAATCAGTCGTTGTTTGGTTCCTCCCTGACTCAAGCATCAGCCCTTTCCACTAATGCAGTTGTCTCCTTCCTGACCAGGTCTGGCCCAAGAGCTTTTGGCATCGTAGGCCTGCCATTCACCTGGCTGAGCACCCCACCACCATAGAGCGCAGTGTGATGGAGCAGGCAGCCACCTGCTCTCCCTCCTTCTCTCCTGGGGGTGGGACAGAGGAAGGCAGTCCAGGCAAGCAGCCAAACCTGCTGAGAGGGAAGGAGGGAATCCATCCTCCTATTATGGAGTAGTTCAAGGCAGGGCAGGCAAGCCACTGCAGTGACCATGAAAGAAGGTACTGGATGGGGGCAGAGCCTGTTGCTGCAGCTTGCCACAGCCACTGGCACCGTAAGCAATTGTCTAGGTCCATCTAGTGGGAAGGCCACCTCTGTTCCTGCTAAAAATTACCTGACAGATGCTCTGAGGATTAGAAGGGATGTTGCTGTGCCCTTCAGTAAGCCCTGGGGTCCTGCAGCAACACTGTGGTCACAAAAACCCCTAAAACTTCCAGAGATCCTGCACTTGGAATGCCATTGCTGCCAATGGAAGGAGAGGCTTACAACAGTTTTGAAGGTGTGAGGCCTGCACGAATGAGATCTTAATTCGGTTCCTGATGATACCATTACAAGCACGAATGATGAGGTGTGGAATGGGCCTCAGTGTAAAATGAGCTAAAGTGGACCTGATCCTAAATTTCCTCATTTTAGGTAAGCCCATTCCAAACAGATCCCATGGAAGGGCACCCATCTGTAACACACACTACTTTTATTCTTGTCAGTAAAGTAGGGCTGCAGGTTGGGGGGCGGGGGTTGAGTGAGTAATAAGTGAGTGATCAGCCAGTGGTACAGCACTTGGCAAGACATTTTGGAAAAAATTGTTTGGAAGGAGGAAGTACCTATCCAACCAGCATAAATGGCAAAAGTCACATGAATGTTCACAGCCAGCAGATGCTCAAATCTGGAGAGACATTTGATCCACCACAACTCAGGATCGTTATACCTATGTGAAGAGTTCTTGCTTGTTCCCTTTCTACAGAGGCCACACCCCAGAAAACAGGCACTACATGTACATTACTTTTAACTTTGTCACTTTTCTCTACATTTTTCTCTTTTTCCTGTGCAGGTTTGCGGGGTGCAGGTAAGGCCTGTTGCTGTCCCCCTTTCCTCCTGCTTTATAAGGGCTGCTCTATGTAGCTTTTCCATTCCCTGCTTCCTGCCTGTGACACCACCAGACCTCACACTTTCCCCACCTTTTGCACCGGCTGCTGGCACTGTCATTAATGCCTTGCCTGGCTCTGGTTTCCTTGTAATCTTGTGTGACCCCCCCCCCTCCCCCAGCTTCCTTATCTTTTCACCAAACACTCACCTGCAGGAACTACCTGCAGCCACAATCTATCTGCATAGCTCGTTTGCACATTGCCTTGATGCTCTTTCATCAATTTTGGATGACCTTGCTAAATTCTGCTAAGTTCAGGAGCTCTGAGCAATGGATGTCATAATGTGCCTTCCTCCTCTCTGTCATGGGCCGTGGCCAAAGAGTGGCTTTGAGAACTGAGAAAGGAAAATTTGTGAAAGGAGGTTCATTGCAACTTGCTGTATTGGCTTTCGCACGGTTAGATGAAGGAATTCTGGCTACCTCATGGAATTAAGGATTATTTCCTACATTACACTCTTCAGGAGCCGCAGCCAATCTTGACTCTGTAGATTATCAACGTACATGTTTAGATACATTCACTTGGTGCATTCACACTTTACATGTGCAAATGTAAACTTAAAACTTTTAAAAAGTAATGTATATGCCATTTTCGTGGTTCGCGTGAGTGCCATGAGTGCCACTTTTGGGTGAGAAAGAAAAAGTCATCTAAAAAGATGTTCAGAATAAAAAATTTAGACTAGACATGAAGAAGAACCTGCTTCTCATAGGCTGGCTTTGTGACTGGGACAAGTAGCCAATGTGGTGACATGGTCAGAGTGCTAGACCAGTACTTGGGAGATCCAGGTTCAAATCTCAGTCATGAACTTCATTAGGTGACCTAATTGGCCAAACAGAATCTGCCAGCCTCACCTACCTCACACGATTGTTGTGAGGACATAATGGCAGGGAGAGAAATTTGTATTCTACTCAGAGCTTCTGGTAGGACTGATGGGATAAAAATGTTTAGATAGGGGAACATTCATGCGCACAGGTGATCAACCAGGAGCACTGCTGGTGCTTCTAGAACCAATCTTGCAAAATGGTCATTGAAAATTTGAGGATACACAGAAGCTTGCTACAGATGTTATGTTGCATTCTTTTCTTATGGAATGGAAGCCCATGTGGATTTTTCATGTACATGGAAAATCCATGAGAACTGGGTGAATGGAAGCTGTACTCACATGGAAAAACCACATGTTGCCCAATTCACATGTTCTGGCAATCACAGAAATGATGATCCTTTAACACGCAGCTGGCAAGCTCCTGCTCTGCATAACATCTTCATAGCATCTGGATACAGTGGTTTGCTCACTACTTACATATATAGGCCATACTGTCTTTGCTGGCTCCTTTCAAGACACACCCACCTAAATTAATTTGTGCCAGGTATGAGCTACAGAGCTTGTTTTTACTAGACCAAGTCCTGAAACCTATGAAGGAGCAATAAGGGAAAATAAAGACATATTTTATGTTGTGCTACAACATTGCTTGGTTTACTCCAGTCCTGTCCACTCTTCTTGGCAGCAGTTCTCCAAGGTCTTGGTTCTGTCCTTGCCTTTGTGTCTGAGACACCATAGATTGATCCTGGGACCTGGTGCATGCAAGACATGTACTCTAGCACTGCAGAAGGATTACTGGGAGAATGCCAGTGCACCAGATTTAGCTCATGGATGATCTAGTGCGCATCAGAGCCAATAGTTTCTAATGAGTTCGTTTGGATCCAGCACTGACTTGTATAATCCTGGCCCCATCCTGACAGAACTTCAAATTTTTCCATGTATAAAATTACAAAAATGACAGACTGACTAAACCAACTTGGAATTTTAAGAGATCACAGCTGTTGTTATCCTACTGATGTTTTTCCCATCCAGGTCATTGCCGAACACACTTCTAGTGCCACTGGTGAGGATGGCAGTTGGCGTGGGTCATGCTGATGATAGTACTGGTGCTGTTTGTGATACCTGATGGATAGCATTAAGGATGCCTTAATGCTCCCACTAGATATCTATATGGTGTTTTTATATAGATATCAATAGTGCGGGCCTGCTGGCTTTGGTGATCCTTTTAACATTCTAGTGTTCTTGAAAACTGCATGACTGTGTTGTGCCACAAATTGGTGGAATCTTGTGCTTGAGTGTAGTACACAGTGGTTTAGCACTTGAGAAGGTTGCATCTTATATAGTAATAGCCAAGTGGCCCTGATTTCAGGATACTTAAATCTGGAGATTGGAGCCTTGAATGAACAAGACAGATCTTCTTACATATGTGAAAAATGCCCCAGGTTTGCAGAAAAATCTGAAATCTTAAAAAAAATACATTGGGGGCATTAAAAAAACCCTAAATGATAAAAGAATCTCCTGTAACTTTAACCAGATGCCCTCAGTGGCTGTTGCTAAGCCACCATAACAATTTAGTTGGTATTCTAGGCTTGGCTTCTGTCAATAAAAGACAGGCAGAGGGAGCAAGGCCCTTTCCAAGGCTGTTTTAGCGTTCAAGGGAGGACTCATTGGGGACAGGCCCAGAAGCAACCACCAAGTGACTTTCTATCACATGACTTGCATGTCGCACCTAGAACTGGCTGCTTACTACTGTTCAATAGCAACCTCTCCAAAAAAGCCAGTGTAGTGGTTAGCATTTCAAAGTAGGACCTGGGAGGCCCAGGTTCAAATCACTCTGCTGTGGAAGCTTACTGGGTGACTTTGATCCAGTCACACACTCTCAGCCTAACCTACCTCTCAGAGTTATTGTGAGGATAATATGGAGGCAAGGAGAATGATGTAAGCTGCTTTGGGTCCCCATTGTAGAGAAAGGCAGTATATAGATGAAGATTGGGGGTGGGAAGCAAGGTATGTTGTTTAGTGGATTTAAAGTAGAGAAGGGCATAAGGAAAGCTGAGCAGATGGATGCTGCTAGAAAGAGAGAAAGAGGAAACAGGGGAAAGTGACGTATCTCCAGCTAGTCCTTACAGGTTCTCCACTGTGCAATTGGGGCTGGTTCAGCCAATACTATGCAACTGGACCATAGGGAAGAGGATGTTGGTGGGTGGGGAAAGGGAGAAAGGTGAAGATGAGGGAAGACAAAGGTGGGGTGAGAGAGAGAGAAAGAAACAGGAAAAGGGGATCGCTATGGGGACAAGAAAGAGAAAGAGGGGGAGGGGGAAATGAGATGTCCCTGCAAGTCCTTACTTGTTTCCTTGATTTATAACATGTCAATCTTTAGCCCTTCAAGTCACACACACACACCCCAAAACTGAAAAATACACCGGCCCGGCAGTGTCAGAACTTGTATAACCTGGCTGATTCCAGAAAAGTTGATGTGGATGGATGGATACAGTGCTTAATCTTCCCCTTTCCTACTGCTTATCCATTTCAAATCGTCTTCCAAGCTGCTTCCTGTACCCCTCCCTCCAGTCATCCCAATATGTATTTGCTGAATAACTCCTCTTGTATGTGTTGTTGCCAAATATGATAAATCCTCTGAGCAAAATTGACAGAGGGATGAAATGTATTTATTAATCCCAATCCAAAGAAATTAGGTCATTGTCGAAGGCTTTCACGGCCGGAGAACGATGGTTGTTGGGGGTTTTCCGGGCTGTATTGCCGTGGTCTTGGCATTGTAGTTCCTGACGTTTCGCCAGCAGCTGTGGCTGGCATCTTCAGAGGTGTAGCACCTCTGTGCTACACCTCTGAAGATGCCAGCCACAGCTGCTGGCGAAACGTCAGGAACTACAATGCCAAGACCACGGCAATACAGCCCGGAAAACCCCCAACAACCACCAAATTAGGTCATGTTTGTCCCAGATAAGGTAATCCAACTAATTTATCATAAGTAGAGTTTACTCACTTTGGGGAGGGAAATGATCATAGTATGAGGTGGGTGTGTCACTTGTACCATCCCTGAATGGTATAGTTTTTAATTTCAGAAATAAAAGGGTTCTAAGACCCCCACCCCTCATTCAATGGGCTCTGCAGGCATACAGCGAGAGATGGTTCATTCTCAGGAGTGCATGAGCCAAACAGAGTAGTCAGTCTGAGGCTGATGAAATATTACCCAATAAAATTTCAGTTCCATTTTGACTATGATTTTCATTAGATGAATGATTGCAGTTGTATTCCAGAGAGACATATGGAAGTATTCAGAGACCTGAGGATCAGTGATATGGGTTCTCCTGTCATGATACCTGCTCTTCAAATTCTTTTTATATGTTGAGTCATGGAGTGAATTGTTATACCATGTAATACACTAGACAGAGAGAATCAGTGAGTGATCACTGATCAGTCTAAGTTCTTAACAACTTTCCCAGGTTGAAAATATTTAATCTCAGCATTTGGAAGAATGTTCAAAAGTTAACACATGTTAAATCAGAATTGTTAGCAAATGACTTGCTAATGAAATGCAGGGTTTGTACAGCCTCCTCTGAATCTCTTCTCTCACTGGTGCTGGCCTTCAGTGTGACTGGTATTGCCAGTGCTTTGTTCAGTAATTTTGATCTGGCATAATGCTCTTGTCTCAGCAACCTTTTCCTGGCCCACAGCAGGGAAGTGGCACTCTCAGCTTGTAAGGCTGATATTCTTCCTTCTCTCAGGTGCAGCAGTTCGGCACTGTGATGAGGAGAGAGGTTGGCTGGAACCAGATCTCTTCAACTGCACATCACCTTCCTTCAAGGAGCTCTCAGCACTGGTATGCATTCCCCTTGGCGTGTTTAGGTGGGCTTTTTAAAATTCTAGTTGTGGTGATCTTTCAGTACATCAGATCTGTACAAGCAACACAGTACCTGTCCTAGTGTATATGGATCCCCAGCTGGTTTGTGCAGCACATGCAAGGAACAACACACGTAATGCATGATGTCAGCACACAGAACCTGGTAGTATGTCAAAAGTTGTTTTCTCAGTTGTTGTTTTGGCAGCTCTGTGTCTGTGCTAAAATAATCCTTTTCTCATTTGGAGGAATTCTTTTCACCACGACACCAGCATCAGCTGTGCATTGCAGAGGATTCTGGGACACAATGTAGGGTGCAAACATAGTTCCACAGGTCTCTGGCCAGGTCTGTGTGTGGCTTCCTATGAATAAAGTGCACCTTGTAATATATGCTTGAGACTCTCCTAGGTCTGCACAGTGTAAGAGAAGACATGCAGTGGTGAGCAAGTTTAATTTCAAGGAAACTAGTTACTGATCTTGTTGAGAACCAGTTTGAAAACCACAGTGCTAAAGCACTAATCAAAAGATGGAGATCCTCAATGATTACGGATACACATATGTCCTGTTTCTAATCTTAAGCATGTGGACATGCACGTATCATAGATAACTAACATCTCAAGGATCTAATAGTACTCTAGAACTTCAACTGTTGATCCTGCCCTTTCAAGATGTCTACCTCCTATCTGAATTGTTTGCCCAGTGATGCTTGTGGACACATTTTCCAGAGAAGGCCAATGATTTCCACTCAGTTGCTTCTCTTTGTGCAGAACTTTTTTGGAAATCTGGGCTTAGTATGAGATGAGCAGTAAAGTATCCAAATGTGTTATTTACCCTTTTGACCCACTCTTTCTCCAGGGACTTCAAGGTGATAGACATGCTCCCTATTTATCCTCACAACAGCCCTTTAAGATAGTTAGGCAAGAGAGACACTGGATCAGCTAGTGAAGTTTATGGCTGAATGGGGACTAAACTTCAGTCTCTCCATTCTTAGTTTACTACTCTAATAGCTATGCCACACTAGGGGAGTTACAGCAGTGAACTCATCACTGTAGAAGCCCAAGAAAGATCTGTTAGCTTTAGTCTATTGATGCACTCTACTGGACCAGTGCAGTTGTAGCTTCTGCAACGGCCTCTGTACTGTGGTCTCCAACCAAACAATGGGCAGCATGTCAGTGTACATGCATCCCAGCACTGAGGCCACAGGCGAGAAAGCAGAGTCACACACACCAGTAAAGGCTAGTGCAAAACTATTTACATTTATTTACAGAGCATAGTCCAAAGCCAGCCAATACTTTATACAATCTGGCAAAGTGCTTCACCAGACTGTCTGTTTTAAGGCAGAGTGAGAGTATACAGAGCATATACACTTATATCCATATCAGCACTGACGATTATCCAATCAGCAGTCATGCTGAGTCATCTATCCCCTCCTGCATTGCATCATCCAGGCAGGGGAGGAACCAGACCTAACTAGTTCAGTCAAGGAACCAGATCTAACTAGTTCAGTCAGGCACATGCAGCTATCAGGAAGCCTCAGAGATCATGCTGTATTGCATTATCCACTAAGTGCCTGTTGTCTTATAGCAATGTAATGCTGACACAGCATTACAGAGGCATTCAAATTGTACATTTTCCCCTTAGGTCTGAAATTGACCAGGCCATAAACTGCTTGCCATCAAGTCAAATCAATGGCACCATCTAAAGGGCAACCCTAAGTAGATCTAGTCAGAATCCTCCACAGTGGGTTACTCCCAGGATAGTGTTCTTAGGATTGCACTAATAAACGTGTGTGTGTGTGTGTGGTGCCCTCAAGTCATAGCTGACTTATGGCAAACCCTCCCCCTGCCCCCGTGGGGTTTTTCATGGCAAGAGACTAACAGGTGGTTTGCCATTGCCGGCTTCTGCAACCCTAGTCTTCATTGGAGGTCTCCCATCCAAGTACTAACCAAGGCCAATGCTGCTTAGCTTCTAGGATCTCACAAGATCAGGCTCACCTGGGCTATCCAGGTCAGGGCACTAATAAACTTACATGGATTAAAAGAGGCAGCCACTGGAAAACAGAGGGAACAGCCTCCCCTCCCCTTCTCTCTAGAGAAGTGTTTCCATCTCTTTTGTATAGTGAGCAATATGATGATGCTGGGTCAGGGCTGGTGCCATTATAAACAGTAAAGAAGCTGACCCTCTTGCTTTTCAGTACTTATTGTCTGTACGCATCCCTTAAGGGTTCATTTTTTCCATTGTATTTTTGCAGTAATAACCTTTCTCTCAGTCCATATCAAAGGAAATGGTATCCTAATACTTTGTGCACAGTAAATTTATTTCTATCCTAAATCAACACAGGCCTTTCAAAAAAAACAAGGCAAAGGAAGCAAACAAAAAAGAACAGTGGAGAATAGATGCTGTGAATTAACTAGACCTCTCGAAACAGTTTCAAAACTTTGTTATTAAATTGGTTTGGTTTCAAAATGAGAACACTGCTTCATCCTGCAGTCCTTTTTGCAGAGGGTTAAATAGCAGAGCCATCTGTTAACCAGATGTTACTTTTCTCCTGGGGAAGTAAACTGCTGTATCATTTTCTGACGGAGAGGAAATGTTAGATCCTGGCCATTCACACAGTGATTTCCCTTATAGATAACTTTATTCTAAATGTCCACTGTTGATAACTATCAACAATGGACATCAAAGTCCAGGCTTCCAGTGATTCCCAGTTGCAGCCAAGGAAGCATTTCCTGTCTATTTAGCTTTAGTCTTTATACCAAGAGATAAGAACTGAATTTCTGTTTTGTGAGGCAATTTATATTCCCTCTTTTCTGTGTTGTTAGCTGGAGGGTCTGGAAAGGAATGAAACAGAACTGAATACCATCGAAGCCAAGAAACTGGCCCACCAGCTCCGGGCAGTGACAGACCAGATGGAACGTTACTTTGGCAATGATGTTCATATCACATACCGCCTCTTGTCCCGCTTGATGGCATTTGAGAGCAGGCAGCATGGCTTTGGCCTCACTGCCACCCAAGATGCCCACTTCAATGAGGTGAGCACCTTTTCTGACACTCAGTGCTCATTGAAATTGGATGAAGGAGAATTTGGATTTCTGGAATGCCTCTTTCCAACTTTGCTGGCAAGTAGGATGTTGCGAAATGGGTTTGCGGGGGAGGCGAGAATCATACTGCTTTGACTGTTAAGCATAATTGCAGCTCTAGAAAACAGATTGCAAAGGATACAGCGGAAGAAAGGCCCATGCAAACATAATGGAACATTTCATACCAATTTTTGTAAAGCTTTGTAATGTGCATTGCGAGCCCTTGAGAAAAGATGGCCTTGCTATAGACATCTGAACGAAAGGGTTCCTGTTTTGCATGAGAGCTCCTGTGGCATCTTCCTTCTTCAGCTAGCTGGAACTGGGCTTTGCATTATGAGCTACAGGGTAATTGCTTGGTGGATCTGCATCAAGTCTGAGGATCACTATGTTAAGGAAATAAGTGTGTGACTACCCAGATGCATAACATATACACACACACACACCCATCATCTGTTCAGTTTTATCCAAAACTTTCTCTCAGAACTGTTTTATAAGTTTGCAAGATGGCCACATGTGAAAACATTTTCCTTCTTCCTTTCAGTCTTTTCACCATCTTCTATTACTTTCTCTTCACATTAGTCTAATTGGTACTGATGTTTAAAAAACAACTCTGGGAAGTGCTTTTGAGGGAGGATTTATAGCTTCAGGTTCTTCCCTCTCTTCTCTGTATCCACAGAACCTGCTACAGGCTGGCAGCTCGGTGCTAGCGCTAGAGAATCGGGAGCACTGGGAGACATTGCTTCAGAATGATCACGGTAGTGCAGGTCTGATGGAACAGCTGAGAGAGTACACAGGCACACTGGCCAGCAACATGAAACTCACCTACCTGAACCCTGTTGCTGTGGTGACCCCCAACATTGGTAAGCATTGCTTCTGGTAGGGTCAGAGTGAGGGCCTGTACATGATATGGTAGTTCATTGACCACCCTGCAAGCCTGTATGATATGGCTGCCTTGAATGCTGCTAGCGGTAGAAAGGCAGTAAATAATTAAGGAAGGAGTAGAGATCCATGAAAATCTCTCAGACAGGCATTCATGAGTTTGCTGAAAGGCTTGGTGTTTTTCTTGGGTTTCTGCAGTGCAGTATGCTGGCCTGCTCCAGATCTCAGAGGAGGCTTCAGCTCTTCTCCCCTTGCGTTATCAAGAGTGGTCCAGAGACATTCCTTCACTGCATCCCAGATAGTTTGCCAACGTTGATGGACCTGGGGGAAGGAGATTTTTTAAAGGACTTAGGGGAGACCTGCCCAGCTAATCTTTCATACAGAGATGCCAGAATAAGGGATGGGCAGGGTAGCTATCACTCTTTCTGAGTCAGGCACAAGGCCACACTATAGCAGTGATGATGATGATGATGATGATGATGATGATGATGATGATGATGATGATGATGAAGGGAGCAATCTAAGCAGGCCTACTCAGAAGTAAGTTCTGTGTTGTTCAATGGGTTTTACTCCCAAGAAAGTGTTCTAAGGATGGCAGCCTATGTGACTTAAGCCATCTAAGTGACTAAGAACAGGGCTGCCACATCAGAGTCTGTGCCTCTGCTGCTTCAAACTGAACTATGTTTACAAGGGATCCATGATTGCAAGGTGTCCAGTCTGGATTATCTAGCCAATGATGATGATGTTCTGTTCTTCCACAGTATATCACTCTTGCTTTATTTTAGGGAGTGCTCCCTAAAACTTCTTTAGGTGAAGAATACCAAAATGATGGCCTGAGAAGATCCAGTGCAGAAGCCTCCATAGGATAGGGTATCTGTACAACAGGGTACCACAGAAGTAGTCTATATATTCTTCCACTCCTAGCAAAGAGTGCAAAGACCTGTTATTGGGGTCTACAGGCAGATGTACAGCTTGAGCCCCCCCCCCCACCTCATTCTCCTCTGTCTCACTTTTGTGGGCAAGTATCTGCAAGAGGAGTATTTTCAAAAAAATACTGCACATCCACCCCTATTGCACACAAAGCACTGATCTATTTTCCTTAGAAGGCACTTGTACAGAAAATATCCAGAAACAGACCAGTGCATGACATTTCTTAAAAATACGTGTAAGCTTTACTACAGTTATACTACTTTTGCACAGCAATGTTACTAGAAAGAAACAAGGGAAATAGCCCTAAGTGCATCACAAATTCTTCACAGGTAAATGTAAACCGTCTTATTGTGTCTGTGGTGGCAGGTGCCTCTGAGCAATCTAAGTTTTGCAGTCAGATGTTTTCCATTTTGTTTCACAGGGATCAACTCTGAAACACATTCTGACTCTTTTCCCCATACAGTACTCAGCATTGACCGTTTGGAGAATACCACCAACCCAAGGAGACGCTACCCTCGTTATCACAGCAGCCTCTTCCGTGGCCAGGTCATGTGGGATCCACACACCCACATACTCCTTACACCTCCCAGAGTAGAAGGTAAATGGCTGCTGCTGCTTTTGTTCTCTGCCAGCAACATCTACATGGACCTAGAAATCATTACTTCCTTCCATGCCTGGCTCAACTGTACCGATTATTGTTCTTTGGGGAGTACCTTGAGGAAAGGGCACAGCTGAGGCCGACATGTCATTGCACATGCTCTGGCCTAGAGCTCCTTCTTTTGGAACCATAGAAAACTGCTGCTTAATTTATTCCTAAGGTAGTTGGCATGCTTAACAATAGGGCAGAACCCTTTGCTTCTTGGGATAAATATTAATCCTTAGCTGAGAAGCAGCTCCTTCTCAACAATTCAGTGCCCTGGCTGCACTGGCCCCTCTTTGGCTATGATTAAAAGGAGCTTCCTTTGCTCCAAAAGGACCAAGAATGGTTCTTTGATTCTTTGGGTTTATAAGGATTGACAATATTGGACATTACAGTGACAATATTGGACATCTTTGTCCTTCTTGTTATTTGCCCTACTCCAACTGGGGCAAGACAACAGCTTGGCAGTTACTTGGACCCACCTGTGAGGGGCATTATTTTAAATAGTCATAGGGAGATTAAAACTTCTTTGATTGAATTAAAGCAATGCATTAATCTACTAAATCATAGCACTTCTTGGTAACTGAATACTCCCTTAAAACATTCCACCTGTGTAAGGCACAGGCCTCAGTCTCTATGGGAGATATTAAGGTTTGTTTATTTGTTTGTTTATTCTGAGTGGAACCCTGTATTTCCCAGCCAATACACAGCTGATGTATTAATTCAACATTTATATTAACATATTCTGATGACACTATAGATACACAGGATAGTGGCATACCCCATAGAAATCAATCCTGTATAAGCGTTCCCATTCTACCTATACTGGCTTTAAGAAAAGGGTTAAGTTTCAAAAGCTTCTTACCCAGAACTTTGTCTATTAAGAGGAAAGTAGATTTCACAGAATTCCAAATCTGAGAGATTCAGTGGTTATAGGGTGTGGCCAGTTTATATAGATGCTATTACACAGGCCAACAGATGACTTTACTGAACCTTCAGATTAGTGCGCTCTTAAAGGCATGGTGTGTTGCTGCTTATCACAATGGGATTTTTTCTGTGCATTGAATCAACTGTGTAGCATTGTTCTTTGGATTGACATCCAGTATGGCAGAAGATCAACCTTTCTACACTCATTCTTGTGTGTGTGTGTGGGGGGGGGGGGGTTGCAATCAACTTAAGGCAGCCCCAGCAAGGGACTTCCAAAGCAAGTGAGAAGGAGAGGTGGCTTGCCAGTGCCTTTCCTTGGTGGTTGCCCATCCAAGTACTTAGCTTCTGAGATCTGATGAGAAGACTGAAGAAAGGAAGAATAACTTCTACAAGAAACCTGAAAAACTCTATAAGCAAGATGCAGTCAAGCCTTGCATGTCAAAGATATCTATAGCTTCCATATATGAACTGCGCAGCATACATGATTAATACTGTATTTCATGGCAACAGTGCCACTGGTTCATTCCTGTTCTGCTTTCCTAAATCCAGCTCCAACCACTGTGGCATCTATATCAGCTGGCAGTGAAACCAATGACACTGTGGAAAGTTTCCCCCCAAAGCACTCCCTGCCGGAGCCTGAACCTGCTGTAACTATCCTCATCCTCATAATTTACCGCACACTTGGAGGGCTTCTGCCTGCCCGCTACCAGGTGGATCGCCGTAATCTCAGGTACTGACTCCTGCTTATTCTTCTGCTGGGCTTTTTGTTAGGCTTCCAAGCTCTGCCAGCTCTATAGGGGCACCCTATGGATGTTTGCTATCTAGGGTGACTAGAAAGCAGATTGTTTGGTGTCTGCAAAGACCGTTCAAGCTCCAGTATAGTCAGGACACTTGAAACAATCTAAGATTGATTGGTGTCAAGTGGCATTGCATAACAAGGGTTCTTTTTTCTTTTCAGGCTTCCCAAAAACCCTGTTATGAATTCTCCCATAGTGAGCGTATCTGTGTTCAGCAATCATACCTTTCTCCAGAGCACTTTAGAGACACCCTTAGTGCTAGAATTCCGCCTGCTTGAGACCGTCAACCGCAGCAAGCCCCTCTGTGTTCAGTGGAATCACTCTAGCCAGTAAGTTGCTTTGCTCACCGCACCATAGCTTCTTCCCTCTTCCTTCACGTTCATTTGCCTTGAGAGTCTGAAGGGTCTGGGGGCAGATCACTGGGCTTGACCATGGTTGTAGTCCTGTCCTGCTTTCTGCTTCCCTTTTACCTTAGGATAATGATCCTTGGTTTTCAGCATTCCTTCCGGGAAAGAGCATGATGTTGTTGGTTAAACACTGTTAACTATTTATTGCTACTTAACCTTCATTCAGCATCGACAGATATTGAACTAACAAGATGGAGTTCCAGCCTAGAGGCAAGATATGGATTGGGCAGAGTTTGGGATTAACAAAGAGGTCAAAGAAACTGAGGTGATTTGAGAAGCAAGTAAGGTGAGGCCAGTACGGTTCAAGAAAAAGACTACTTCAAGACGTTTCTTGGATAGAGGTTTTGAGGGATTGAGGAAGAAAAGCAGACACAAGAAACAACAGAAAGCATAAAGGTAGAAGTGGGAGGAAGTAATAAGAATTAGCACACACAGAGCTTTAAGTGTTCAAAGCATTTTGCACACATTATCTTGTTGGAATTCTTACCAGAGAGTTGTCTGCTTAAGGCTACCTAGTAAGTTTGTAGCCAGGGCAACATTTGAACCAGGGATTGATTTCCTGGATAACAGCTTGTTCTATTGGTCGTCCCTGGTGTAACAAAAGGACAAGGGAGCTGATGAGCTTGTGCAGATGGAAATAATGGGTATAAGGAGAGACTTCAGAGGAAATATGATCATGAATATATAGTTAAGTGATGAGGACAACGTTAAACTTGATGCAAACCATTTTAAGGAGCTAGCACATGGACTTGAGGAGAGAGTGAAATGGTCAGAGAATAGGAGGAAAAGCTCAGTTGATTACCAAATGGTGAATGAGTACTTTCCGTGCTCTATATCTGTCACATTGTCACTACTGAATGAGAACAAATCAGCAATCCCTGTTGTGTACCCTTCCATAATTGTGAAACTGGTCTTCTGTGTTGCTGCACCACAGACCTGATATGTTGGGATGTCCTCTTCTGTTAAGGGCTGAGTTCATCAGCTTTGGCCATCTATTGGGGAGGCTTTGCTAATTAAAATAATCAACTCCATCTTGATCCCTTAGAAGAGGATCCAACTAAACTATCCAAATGGGAAAAAACCTATTGCCTATGCAAGCAAGCATACTATCCAGGCCCTCCATCAGTCTCTTCATGCCTGCCCCTAAAAGACAGCCCCTCTTTTTTTGATATCTTTGTGACTGCAGGATTGAGCCCACTGGCTTTTGGACAGCACGGGATTGTGATCTTGTGTATCGAAATGCCACTCATGTTCGCTGCCACTGCTCCCAGTTTGGCACTTTCGGTGTTCTGATGGACAGCTCCCATAGAGAGGTAATTCTGGTTCTTTAGCCAACAATATAGGCTTTTGATGTATAGGCAGAGAACTCAGTGATGAAAATTAGAACATTAGGCTCTGATGTCATGGACATTTGTTTATTCACAAATATGCCCTGGACACGTTAAACAGAAGTAGTGTTGGTTGTAAAAATAAGGTATGGGCTGAATTCTCCCTCTCCACACTTTATATCACCATGCTTTGTCACTTTAGGCTGCTGGAGCCAGGCTGGGGGGCGGGGGGGGAGTGCTTGTAGTGACTTATCATGGGGAGGTAAGAGGAGTGATGGGGCAGGGTTCAACTCCCTCATCTGCACATATCCTTTCTTGTAAAAAACAGACCTTCCTCCCCAACCTACTTCATGTGTAAACAAAGCAGCAGCATGGTTGACATGTGTGGCTGCCCTGCAGCATTTCGTTCAGCCTTGGCAGGTAGCTGGATGCAGACAGATAGTAATGTAAACTTATGAGAGGTCTAGCTAATCAACTGAGCAATGATGAGCAAGAACAGAAAAGGCACGAAGAGGACTCTGCTGCACCTCCTTCTTAGTGTTATGCCGGAGAAAGAGATTGGTTCATGCAGACTCTGTGCTTTCTCCCTAACCACCTTTCTGCTTTGGTTTCTCCCTGTAGCAGCTGGAGGGCGACCTGGAGACCTTGGCCATTGTGACCTATTCCTTGGTGTCCCTCTCCCTGGTGTGCTTGCTGCTGACCTTCTCTTTCCTGATATGCCTAAAAGGTCTCAAGTCCAACACTCGGGGCATCCACTGTAACATCTCCATCACCCTCTTCTTCTCAGAGCTGCTCTTTCTCTTGGGTATCAACCAAACTGAAAACCAGGTGAGAAAAGGAGGAGGAAGAACCAGCCTCTGAGCACAGCAGGCCAGAAAGTCAATAGGAGCTCACCTGCTAGAGTGTGGAGAGGGGAACAGGTTTGTAAAATAAGGACAACAAAAAGGATCAACAGTTGTGCTAAGTGTGAATAATTTTGATTGCCCTGAAATTTACACGCACATGCCAACAGGCTTCTAGGTTTTCCCTGCAACTCTGATGGAAGTTGAGATTCCCAGAATACTTCTCAAACATCTAGACTGATATCACATTCCATGCTCTGTTGTACAAATGCAATAATGAGAATATTCAGAGATGTTCAGGGTTATGCAGGTTTTGGTACAGGAGTTCAGTTTAGGGGGAAATCAATCAGTTGGGCATGTTTTTAAGAGGACTTCTATGAATAGTAGCTGATTTTTCTCTTTCTAGTTCCTCTGCACTGTGATTGCCATCCTGCTGCACTACTTTTTCCTGTCCACATTTGCTTGGCTCTTTGTGCAAGGGCTCCATATCTACCGCATGCAGACTGAAGTCCGCAACATCAACTATGGAGCCATGAGGTTCTACTATGCCATTGGATGGGGCGTCCCTGCCATCATCACTGGTAAGTACAGATGTGTCTAGGAAGTCAACATTTCCTCACCTATAGAAAGAATCATATCCTGTGAATTATACTGAGCAAAGCTGTAAAGTCACTTGTTCTCCAAATTGCCTTTCCTCCAGTATCAGGAAACCAGGATATTATGTATAAGATACAGAACTTCCAGCTCAAAGTGAATCACTGTGGTACCACATCCATTGTCCAGATCAAATGTGTGGTTGTATGTATTAAAATTGTAACCATAAAGCTGTGAGCATTATTATTTTATTTACATTATTTATTGTCCACTGTTCTCACTGGGACTCAAAATAGATTTCACAGAGTAAGTCAATACCATCAACAGGATGGGACATCCAATAAACAATGCAATAGGATTTGGACTGTAGAAATCTGGAACCCACCAGAAATCTGAAAACAAAACAAAAGCAAATCATAAGTATTAACATGACATGTTAAACAGCAACAGGCCGTACAAAGTATACACAGTAGTATAGACCACAGTCCCTAACCCCTTTACCCAAGTATCTATTTAAACCAATTATCTTACTGCACAGCCGTATTACCTGTGTGGAAAACTCTCTTGAATTATTGAATAATGATCCAACATTTCAGGTCTTCTTAAACCATGAGCCTACAAGTCTTCTACAAAACAGCCAAGCAATTCAGCTTGCAATATTCAGACTTGTCCTTCTGTTGGAAGGAACCAAAAGGATGATTCAGATTTGCAGTGACCACCATTTGCTTTAAGATGCTAAGGCAAAAAGCCTTGCAAAAGATGCCATGGGTATAGGAAGAGAATTGTGTAACCATAATCTCTTTTCTTGCTGCTAGGATTATCGGTGGGCTTGGATCCAGAGGGTTATGGGAACCCAGATTTCTGCTGGATCTCCATTCACGATAAACTGTTCTGGAGTTTTGCAGGGCCTATTGCTATTGTTATTCTGGTAAGTACTCCTCACATATGCTCACTCTTTGCCAAGACTCTCTGTCCTTTCCTCTTCCTCATACAGATCTTCTCCTCATTCTGCCATCACCTTGCTTCCTTTTCCTATCATAAACATCTGGCAAGATGCCTTGCTCATTTTTCTTTGAACTTCCTTCTCTGTTTATCATGTTTCCTCTCTCTAGATTCCTAAACCTCAACACAGTTTTTGCTGTGCTTTGACAATTGCATTTTCCTCCTTCTCTGCTCTTCCTCCTTTTATCCTTTGCCATGAGGTTGAGCAGGACTTTGTAGTGCAAACTCCAGTAAAGGTAGCTGGACAGTCTGCACCAGATGAAGGGATGGATCCAACAATCTGTCAGCAGAAGGTGCTGGTGATCCCTGAACTTTCCTGCACTCTCCCCACCCACCACCTCCCAGTAGTCCATTCAGACCCTAGGAAAGTTTATTCATGGAGCGGACTAATAGCCACATGGATCAGGAGGGGGAAGGGGACATAAATTCTTCCTGTTTCTTCCTGGGCCTTGTTTCTTCCCCGCAATTCTGGGAATAGACTTTCCTAGGATCAGAAAGGGTTGCTGGGGGAAAGGGGCAGATGTGGGAAAGATCTGTAGCCCTTGCATTCATGGATTGCTAGATCCAACCCAAAGCCTCCATAGGGATATTGGAGGGTAAGGCAGAGTTGACAAAAGAGTTACAATCCATGCAAGGGCTGAGCTATTCCTAACCAGCTGGTCTACTTCCAGATGAATGGGGTGATGTTCTTGCTGGTGGCAAAAATGCTGTGTTCCCCAGGTCAGAAGGAAACCAAGAAGAAATCAGTTCTGTGAGTATTAAATAGCCACAAAGATGTGTTTGGCCACAAGGCTGCTCTATAGCAAGGCTTTTGTTGTTGTTGTTGTTGTTGTTCTTGTTGCAAATATTTGAGCATCATGCCCCATAAGCCACGTTCTGCCTTCATTACAGTAAAATACCACCATGTTTCCTGTCAGTCAGTCATGAGATGTCCTCCTTTAGTTTGTTTGTACTTCCAAATGTTGTTTGAACTGTCTACCTCCCCTGCAACTGAAGTTGCTTGAGGCAGGAACTGTGAGTTTTTGTCATTACCCTGCTAATATTCGTTTGTAATGCTGGAGTCATGAGTTAGAAAGGCCCCCATAAAGAGTCACACTGGAGGAGCCAGACTCCAAGTGCACTGTATGGGTGTGGTGGGTGGGCTCATGTGCCGCCGCCTCCTCCCCTGCCTTCTACATTGGTGTCTGTTGGGTTTTAACTCAACTGCCTATTATAACTTCTGTGTCTGTCCTTCTGGGTGGCTCTTTCTCTCTGTCTCTCTCCAGCATGACGCTGCGCAGCTCCTTCGTTCTGCTTCTAGTTATTAGCACTACTTGGCTCTTTGGCCTCTTGGCTGTCAACAACAGTGTCCTGGCTTTCCACTACCTCTACACTATCCTCTGCAGCCTTCAGGTAACTCTCTGTACTAGGGCAAAGATGGTTAAGCGGACTATAGTGGCACAGTCAGAGGGGAAGATGGCTGGCTTCTGGTGAGAGCTATTTCACAGAATTTGCTTCCCAGATGAATCATACTTCTTCCTGTACATTCAGTTCCCTTAAGTTTCAAAAGAGGGTTGCCATGTGGCATGAGGTGCTGCTGTTGAAAAAAACAGAGGTCCAGCTCTCAGGCACGCAAGACTATGATTGCACAGTTCCTTGGATCCAGGCCACTGACTCTGCAGAAAGACAAAGCATGAATAAAATGTTTATGGAGGAAAAAGCCAGGAAATTAACAGCCTAAAAATATTTGCTAGAATACTCATAAAATTAACAGCAAATTTGTCTTTCACATTACTAAACTTTCTGAATGCCTGATGGGTTTCAGATGTTTGCTTCAGTACTGCTAATTTGCTAGTCTTGTCATGTCTTCTTATGCATTGGGCTTCCTATAGCTAATGTTTAGTGTGCTGATCTGTTTAGAATGTTTCCCACAAGAGCCTTTCTAGCACGCTTCCTTTATATGTAGATCTATTCTGCCTTCTAGTGGAATCTGGAAGTAGTAGTTGTGCTAATTAGGTTTCTTGGAGCTGTAAAAGATTAACAGTAATATTTTGTATTTATATAGTGTCCCCCCCCCCCCCCCGCTTGCATTCTGGAACAAGTAAGAAGAATCTGGACTCATGTGAGATAGGATAATATGCATCCAATTTTCCTCTCCAGTGAATTATAAATGGTCTTGGTCGGTTGGATTCACAGCGTCTCATCCTCTCCATCACAGGGCTTGGCAGTGCTGGTTCTATTCTGTGTCCTGAATGAAGAAGTGCAGGAAGCCTGGAAACTAGCCTGTCTTGGCAAAAGAGGTCAGAGTGAGGAAGCCAACAGAAGTGGTCAGGTGGGAATTACATATGAACTTATTCAATGAAAAGATTACTTTCAACTGGCCTTGGATTTTGCTGTAATACTGTCCTCTCCCCAGAAGATCTATGATTAAGCATACATTTCCCCTGATTTTCCCTCCGATGGTATACAATGGAAGTTGGGGTATCCAGCCTTTCTTCTGATGGTTGCAAAATTCTAGCCTAGGTAAGGGTCTCAGGCCTTAGGCAGGGAGAAGTTCCTTAAATGTGTCTTCTTCACAAGCTTCAGTGAAGAATTAAGCCACATCTGTTGAATTTTTGCCCTGTTGTGCAGTTATTAATGACATGACCTCTTGTTCATGACGGGTTCTGGCAACCTACAGAGGGTTATAAAATTATGTACAGAGTGAAGAAAGTGGACAACAAAGTTTTTCTCCCTCTCCCATATTACTAGAATGTATGAGCACCCAGTGAAGTTGATGGGCAGCAGATTCAGGAAAGACAAAATGAAATATCATTTCACTCATTTATGTATTTATTTACAACATTTGAAAAAGAATTACCAAGGCAAATGTGTGGTTAAATATATTAAAATAAAGCTGTGAGCATTATTATTTTATTTACAGGCAGCTGTTGCAGGGGACTTTATATTATTGTAAAGAAAGTAGCATCTAATTAGAGAGTCAGTTTGGTGTAGTGGGACTCTAATCTGGAGAATCAGGTTTGATTCCCCACTCCTCCGCTTGAAGCCAGCTGAGTGAACTTGGGTCAGTCACAGCTTCTAGGAGCTCTCTCAGGCCCACCCACCTCACAGGATGATTATTGTTGCGGCAATAATAATACTCAAAAACAAAAGGAGCCTCCCAGTCCACCAGGACCAGCACAAAAGACACAACTGGGAGGAAAATATATAAATTCAAATTGTAATGTGCATAAGTGCAAAATGCTAAGTGCAATAAATACAATTACAATAGAAAAATCATACAGCAATTAATAATACAGTTCATACAAACTGTGGTAATCTGTATCAATACTCATATAAATACTACAAAGACTTTTGAGCTCGCATGAGCTATTACATTAAATTGCAGGATAGCGCGACAAGGTGAAAGTCTAGATTAATCACCAGTCCACTCCCATATAGGGAATAATAAAGCCAATAAGCACAGTTGTCGACGGGATGCTGCGAAGCAACTTTTTCCAATACCCGTTTCGTGTGTCTTCTTCTTGGGCAATTATCTGGTGAACTAAAGGAGTACATACATTAAATATACCGAAGGTATCCACCAATACAGTTACACAAATACATGATCCAAAAATACACTTATACAGTCATGCAATAATGTAAATACACTAGAAAACACCTGCGCTTATTCTGCCATGCAATCGAAAGAGGATTATTAATTGCTGTATGATTTTTCTATTGTAATTGTATTTATTGCACTTAGCACTTTGCACTTATGCGCATTACAATTTGAATTTATATACATTTTCCTCCCAGTTGTGTCTTTTGTGCGGCAATAATAATGATATAGTTTGTAAACCACTCTGAGTGGGCATTAAGTTATCCTGAAAGGTGGTATATAAATCAAATATTATTATTATTATTTCTCCTTTCCCTTTTCTGAGCCACTCTGCAGACTTCATTGTGGTCCAGTAGCAACTACAACATTCTTTGGGGGCAGCCAACACAGTTAAATAAACATTGTTTGCCATGTAGACAGGACCTCTGTTTTTTTCCCCTCTCTCTACAAATAATATAAAATTGTCTTTGGGTCCATTGTGGGTCACCACTGTGGATCACAACTCAACCATTGAAGAGGATAGGAGCATGGAACCTGGGGGCTAAGCCCAAGTTTTCAAGCCCAGTTAATCTTTCCAGTTACAATTTTTCTTTATTTAAACCACAAACAACAACACAAAAACTAGACAACAAACATAAGAGGACAAAAAACATTCTAGAAAGAAGACATACTAGCAACACATAGACAAGTGAAAAAAGAAAAAAGAACAAGAAACCCTTAAACTAAACTACAGATTGAGTTCCAATTTTCTCCACCACAAATATAGATCATTTTCAGAATCTCACTTATTCTAAGTTAAACATAAAGGCCCTCTTTTTTCTTGGTTCTTAATTCATAAATCCTGATGTCATCAAGTCTTTATTATCCATTTCATGTAAAAAGTCTATAAACAGTTTCCATTCAGTCAAAAATATAACTAATGTCTTTTCCCTAATCAGTGAAGTGAGCTTTGCCATTGACGCAAACTCCAATACTTTTATCCACCATTCCTCCACTGTAGGCAATGTTGGAGTTTTCCACTTTTGTGCATAGAGTACTCTTGCCACCATAATCAAATATAAAAACAAAGTCCCAAAGCTTCTTTCCAACTGGCTGTCCATTATTCCCAACAAAAAAAATCTCTGGTTTCAACTGGATCCTAATCTTCAAAATCTTCTGAATCAATTATTGTATCTGCAACCTGAAACTCTTTGCTTTCTTACATGTCCACCACATATGAAAAATGTCCCTTCTTGTTTAGCACATTTCCAACATACATGTGAAGCACCCTTATACATTCTAGCCAATTTTTCAGGAGTCATATACCAATGATACATCATCTTATAAAAATTTTCTTTGATACTAGAGCTTAATGTAAATTTCAACCCCCTTGTCCACATATTTTCCCATTGCTCCATTAATATGTCATGTCCACTGCTCAGAGCCAAATAGGCTGCATGAGCAGTATCATTAAAGTTAAAGTTTACATATGTCATGTCCACTTTTTTTTTTGCCCATTTAATCATACATTCTTTTACTTGCTCTTCTTACATATCAAACCTCAACAAAAGTTTATACATTTTAGAAATAACACGTTCATCATTTGTACAGAGGGCAATTTCAAATTCAGTTTTAGATTGCTCAGTCATAGTGACTCCTGTCTAATTTAAATCTCTCTGAGATTTGCATATAGAGAAACCACTGCCCAGTCCTCTCTTGGTTTAATTTTAACTTGGCCTTGAGAAAATTCCAATAAATCATGATAAGTTAACCATTTAGGTGGACTCACCATTCCCCTTCTAAAACGAGCTTCTTGTGATGACAACCAGAGAGGTATTTTCAAACACAACCTAGGTTTGTATTTATTCCATACTCTCAAAATGGCACGCCTTACATAATGATTATTAAACTCTGCATTGGCCTTAACTTTGTCATACCATAGATACCCATGCCACCCAAATTTTAAGTCATGCCCTTCAAGGTCCAATAGCCTTCAATTTTTTAACATTATCCAAGCCCAGTTACTCTTTCAAAGAGTAATTGGGAGAATAAGAGTGTTCCCTCTAAGTGGTTGATTGCTGTATTAACCAGGGTGCTGGACAAGATGCACTGGTGTTCTGATCCAGCCCAGGTCTTGTGTTGTTAATTAACTTGCAGAATTCAATGCTTCTAGATGTAGTGATAGCAACTAATTGAGCTGGCCTTAGAAGGGAAATTATACACATCTATGGAAGATAAGTCCACCTGCAGGGAGGGAAGGTAGCATGGTGTAGCCTGATCTTGTCAGATCTTGGAAGGTAAGCAGGGTTGGTACTTGGATGAGGGACCTTCAAGGAAGACTCTGCAGAAGAAGGCACTGGCAAATCTTCCTTGCCTTGAAAGCCCCTTGCTGGGGTCAAGTTGATTGTGACTTGATGATATGTGCACAAACAAGTCCATCTATAACTAACCATGATGACTAAATGGAACTCCAGAGGCACTAACCCTCTAAATACTAGTGGAGGAGAGAGCAATAACAGAGGAAGGCTTTGACCTCTGTGCCCTGAGCGTAGGTCGTCCAGGGGCAATGGGATGGCCATTATATGAAACATGATGCTATGTTAGATGGATCATATGATGTCTGATCCAGCATGGATCCTTTAGTCTTTTCTAACTAGCCCATCAGTGCTTCCTAGCAGTTGCCCTCTCTTATGCTTTGGCAATGTTTGTATAGCCTTGTCCTGCCAATGAAATGTCATTACGTTGAGCATTGCTTTGTCTTTATTCTTCCTCCATAGGGCCCTAATGCCTACAACAACACAGCACTCTTTGAGGAGAGTGGTCTCATTCGTATCACCCTGGGAGCTTCCACTATCTCATCTGTCAGCAGTGTGCGCTCAGCCCGCACGCATTCCAGCCAGCGGGGCTACCTCAGGTAAAAAACAACAGGAATGGGTCTTTTAGCATGCCTAAGAATTTACAGCTAGGGGAAAGAGTATTCCTTCTTCTGGAGACTCAAGAACATCTTGGTCTTAGCTGTGGTCCTTCAGCTTGTGAGATGGAGCTCACGGATTGACTGACTGATTGGTGATAATCCCTCTATTATTACCCATAGCAGTTCCCTCTGTTTTGTTTCTATTTAGAGCTCATCCAGAGTTTCACTGGGGCCTCACAACAATCTTGATTGCAGCCACTGCGTGGCTATGTGATCTATATGATATGATGTACTGGACAAACGGTGCCAGAACAACAGAGCAAGGTTATAGATTATGGTAACGTTACCATAGTAGGAGTCTATGGACTAGGCCTCTATGCATTTTTTTTTTGCTGTTCCAATACTGTACTGCTAAGTTATCTCTATGTGTGACTAATATGTATTACTGATGCTGATATGTTTAATACAAAGGTTATATGAATCACATATTTTATAAGGCGTGTCTTATTGAAGGAGACAACAGTCCATTCATCTGGTACTTAGATACATCAACAGAAAATGCCAGAGACTAAACCTGGGAACATGTGCTTCATCACTGATCCATTGTCTCTCTCTATCTCGGTATAATGGATGCACATTTCATATATCTGTTATTGCAGAGAGAACATGATGGCGCATCAAGGCTCAGCTCTGGATCATAACTTGCTCAATCATGCTGGCCCCACAGACCTTGATGTGGCTATATTTCACCGTGACGCAGGGCAAGGTAAGGTTAAAACCCAAGATGTAGATTCAGAAAACTAGTAGCCCTTCAGATTTTGATTAGTATCTTGCTACATGTTTATACATTACCAAGTGCTTGCCAATCCTGTAACACAAGCTTTTTGACTATTGAGCATGCTCAAATTTGCCCAGATAGGTATCTAGCATTGTACAGCAATGTCTTCCTAAATCAAACAACATAGCTGGACTTACTGAGGAAATGATGGGATCTGACAGAAGGCTAATTCATTGGAATCATCTGTGATGGGTGATTATACACTGGAAGCTATTAACCATCAAATCCCTGAATGTAAGAGTCTCTCCCTCAATCCTCATCTCTTTAGAACTTTGCTTCTCTTGCATAGATCAAGACTCTGACTCAGACAGCGACCTCTCTCTCGATGAAGAACGCAGCCTCTCAATTCCATCATCAGAGAGTGAGGAGAATGTGCATCTCCGGGGCAGGTTCCAGCGCCAGTTCAAAAGGGCAGCGCACAGCGAGAGGCTTCTCACCAACCCTTCCAACACCACACCCAAAGGTAAGTACCATTCGGACTGCTGTAAGGATATGGGCAAAACACTGGGAGTACCGAGATTGGGCCAAGCTAAGAAGGACAGGCAAGAACAAACAGTGGTCTCTACATCTTTAAAACGCCGTTGTGGTTACACCATAAAGCATGTTATAAAACAAAAGCATCCCAGGGACAAAATGGTATGCCGAAATGGTTTGCAAAGCTAAGAAGAGAGCGTTGTAAAAATCATGTTTGCTAAGCAGCTAATTTAAATAAACAGGATGGCTCCTTTTGATCAGGAATCCTCCATTTCATTGCAAAAAAGAAAAGAAAAATCACTGTGCATGCAAATTAATCAGTCAATAGCTGTTTTTAGCTTCTGCAGATATGCATGAACTTTTCCAATTTATGTAGGAATACTAGGATCCTGCAGACTGCCAGGTGGGTCAACTGATGACCAACATACTGCCTTCAAGACAAGTACAATCCAGGCAGTGAGCAGTTGTTATCAATTTAATAGTATGCTGTATGTGGTGTAGTAGCATATCAATGGAATCCAGCATTGCCAGTAATTTTATACCACCCATTAAAAAGGGTGAGAATCTGAAAACTGCTCCCAGACAGTTATCAAATGTCATGGCAAACCTTGCATTAATGAGTGAAATTATTTTGATTCATCCTGTATCTGGCATTGTCCAATGCTCTTCCCTTAGATGTAGATGGCAATGACCTGATGTCTTATTGGCCAGCACTGGGTGAATGTGAAGTTCACCCCTGTTCCCTCCAGAAATGGGGCTCAGAGCGGAAACTTGGATTTGATGTCAACAAAGATGCTGCCAACAATAACCAGCCAGACTTGGCCTTAACTAGTGGAGATGAGAACTCCCTCACTCAGACCCAACGACAGAGGAAAGGTGAGGAGATCAAAGCAGAGCCCATGGGTGAGGGGAGTATTGTGGAAGGACTATCAGACCCAGATTTGGGCGGGGGGAGTAACCTGGCCTCAAATCCCACTCAGCCATAAATTTCACTGGGTAACTTCCTCACAGTGGGGAGCTTTGGGGCCCTGGGACAATTCATGATTGCCCTCTCTATCATCCACACTTCGTGTGCATATGAAGCAAATATATTATTGTGCAATTGTGTCCTTATTTAATTATATAACAATTTCCCCCTTTCCTCCATTTTCTGTTGCACCCTTCCTCAATTTTCTTTCATGGTACCCACTTTTCGGTCAAGTAGAGCCTGACATTGTGTAAATGACAAAAAAAATTATAAAAACCAACAGATGCAGAGCCTCCTCTATAAAGTTTTACTGTATTATGCAGTGCAAAGGAGAAATTATACTTTCCAGTTCAGACTGATGTAACTAAACACTCTTCCAATACATTAAGTACACAAAATAGAACAGCTTTATCATTTTTTGGCAAGCTACTGTGCCCTCTTGCAGCCCAGGCTAACTCTTGTGCTAGAATCAGATGAGGGGCTATGGGCATGGATGGGACATAGGTGCGTGTTACCTGCTGCCAGGAGCTGCTGCAACCAGTCTACCGAGCCTAGCTGTGGCTGAGTCTCTCCAGCCAGGGCTGGAGCCACAGCACCCCAGCGGTGCGGAAGAGCTATAGAACAAATGCATTACTAGGTTGTTGCTGCTACTCTAGTAAATAATAAGCCTGGTAGCAAAAACCTCTACCTAGGGCAGGCAGCCAGAAGCCCTAGGGCCACATTTCACTCTAAGGATGCTCTGTAATTGCCTCATGTTGTTGTGAGGTTAAAAGTCTATATGGGTGTGTGTGTGTCTCAGATGCTCACATGATAAAATACAGCAAGCTGATGAGAACAGATCTGTGACTGCTAGTGTGTGCAAGAGAGTCAGTATGGTGTTCAAGCGACAGACTAGGAGCTAGGAGACACAGGTTTGAATCCCCACTCTGCCATAAAAGCTAAGTGGATGACATTGAGCCTCTCTCTGTCTAGCCTACCTCACAGGTTGTTTGTGAGGATAAAATGGAAGAGGAGAGAATGATGCTGTAAGCGGCTTTGGATCCCCATGGGGAGAAAAATCAGGTTACAAATATCTAGAAATAGTTTTCTATGAGCCTGCCTTACTCAGAGCCTGAATGTGCATCTGTCCAGCATACAAGAGCCTAGGAATTTGCAAAGGAAAGAAGTTATTTTCTAGCTGAAATCAAGCCCCTTTCTGTATATCCATTATGCGCTATGTACTCTGGGCAACATTAACTCTATCGATGTATTGTCGAAGGCTTTCACGGCTGGAGAACGATGGTTGTTGTGGGTTTTCCGGGCTGTATTGCCGTGGTCTTGGCATTGTAGTTCCGGACGTTTCGCCAGCAGCTGTGGCTGGCATCTTCAGAGGTGTAGCACCAAAAGACAGAGATCTCTCAGTGTCACAGTGTGGAAAAGATGTTGGCAGGTCATTTGTATCTACTCAGGAGGGGTGGGGTTGAGCTGAGTCAGCCCCACCCCTCCTGAGTCAGCCCCACCCCTCCTGAGTAGATACAAATGACCTGCCAACATCTTTTCCACACTGTGACACTGAGAGATCTCTGTCTTTTGGTGCTACACCTCTGAAGATGCCAGCCACAGCTGCTGGCGAAACATCAGGAACTACAATGCCAAGACCACGGCAATACAGCCCGGAAAACCCACAACAACCATTAACTCTATCGTTTGCAGTCTTCTTGTTGGGGAGGATGAAGACCCTTGAAAAAGGGCTCACTCACTTTAGTTCCAGAAGGTGCTTTAAAAGCCTATCTCAGTCCTGGAAAAGATGAAATGATAATCAAGGTTGCCTCTAAACATGTGCAGATTGCCTTCCACCCAGCCTTTCCTTATTTATCTGTGGATAGAGAAACAGTGTCAAAAGGTGTGGTTTCTAAGTGATTTGGAGCCTTGACATACCTCCTTTTAGAAATCAGTCTTTCCCTTCTGCATGCCTGTTTGACTGAGCTGTGCAACAGTGGTGAAATCAACATGGCAGTAGGTTGCTACTGCTATGCCCGGTGGCTTTGCAATTTGCATCAGTTTGCATACCTTTGAACCCATTTCGTCTCATGAGAATTACAACTAAATAGATATTATTAAACAATCCATTTATAAATAGCAAGTAATCCAATGGAAGAGTGGCCAGTTCTTCTCATTTCATGTTTTCCCTTCCTCAATGTTGTATAGGCATCCTGAAGAATCGCCTCCAGTACCCTCCAGCTTTGCAAGGTCTGCCATCCATGGGCAGAATGACCAGTGAGCTTTCCTGGTACAAAACATCCACTCTGGGCCACAGGGCTGTTCCTGCTGCATCTTATGGCAGGATTTATTCTGGTACAGGAAGCCTCTCTCAGCCAGCAAGCCGATATTCTTCACGGGAACAACTTGACATGCTGATGAGAAGGCAGATGTCCAGAGAACAACTGAGCCGGAATAATTCTGGGGAGTGCCTGGAAGCTGTACCAAGCAGGCATGGGTCTCGGGAGCAACTGGACACCATTCTGAACAGGCCTGGGTCAAGGGAGCATCTGGACACAATCCTCAGCCAACATGGGTCTAGAGAGCACCTTGCAAGCATACCCAGTAGGCATGGTTCTAGAGAAAACTTGGGTGACGTAGCTACTGGACATGATCAAAGAGTCCACGGAAACACTCTGCCTAGGAGGCAGGGATCGAGAGACCACCTAGATACCTTGCCCTGTAGATTTGGGTCACGAGAACAGCTAGACTGTGGTGGGACTGTACGAGAGATCTCTAGAGAATGGCTAAACACCATGCCGAATAGGCAAATATCAAGAGACCGAATGGAGACTTTGCCAAGTCGAGACACTTCTCGAGAACAGTTGGATTTGCTTTCTAGAAGGCAGCCTTCAAGGGACCAACTAGCATCAGCTAGACAAATATCAAGAGAACAGCTGGACTTCTTATCTAGAAGGTCTAATTCCAGAGAACATCTGGACACAGTGCCTAGCAGGCAGGCTTCTCGGGAAAATCTAGAACCCCTTTCTAGACAGCAACCTTCTAGAGAAAATATTGAACTCCTCTCCAGAAGGCTTCCTTCTAGAGAAAATCTTGAAGTAATCCCCAGCCGCCACCCCTCCACAGAGCAATTAGACATCCTTTCTTCTATTCTGGCCTCTTTTAACTCCTCTGCCTTGTCATCTGTGCAATCATCCAGTACGCCCTCAGGCCCACAGACCACACCCACACCTTCTGCAGCACAGACATCCTCTACTCCCTCCATGCTGTGCCCTTCACCTCCTCAATCTGCTACATCTCACAGTATTTCCGAGCTGTCACCAGACTCAGAGTAAGTGGCCCCCTTTCCACTGGAGACTTTTCTCCCCTTTGCTCAATTCAGGCTGTGACCTATCAAGTAAAGTGAGAGCCACTTTGGTGTAGTGGCTAAGAGTGGTGGGACTCTAATCTGGAGAACCAGGTTTGATTCCCCACTCCTCCACTTGAAGCCAGCTGGGTGACCTTTGGTCAGTCACAGCTTTTAGGAACTCTCTCAGCCCCACACACCTCACAGGGTGATTGTTGTGTGGATAATAACAACATACTTTGTAAACTGATCTGAGTGGGTATTAAGTTGTCCTGAAGGGCAGTATATAAATTATTATTATTATTATTATTATATTTTAATGTCAACCTTTTTGTTTAAAAAAAGAAGCTAATTGAGAAAGAATTCAGGGATGGTTGTAGTTTAAAAATATTTCAGAGAAGTGATTTCTCATAGATCATAGATTATTCCATATTTGCGTATGCTGTCAGTAATTGTTTTGGGTGCTCCACCATTCAGCATGATCTAAGACCCTAGTACTTTGCAAATATGTATAACTTTTCTACCTGTTCATGTCATGGCTCCCCACAAAGGACTTTGGGAATTATGGTCAGTGAGTTGCTGAAAATTCTTTGTTAGAAATTCTCCACCCCAGCTTTCATTTGCCAAGTTTTCCTAGGAAAGGAGAGTGATTGTTAAACTAGTTTAAGTCTGTGGTATGATTGTGCCCAAGACAATAGTTTAACTCAGCATCAAAATGATGGAAGTATCATCATTCCTTAATAACATGCTGTACAAAGGCAGTATGGATTAAAATGGCTGGCTCCACCTATGTACATTTTGCTGAGTGGAAGGAAAAAGTCGACAAGTGCTCATTCATAGAATCATAGAGTTGGAAAGGGCCATACAGACCATCTAGTCCAACCCCCTGCCCAGTGCAGGATCAGCCTAAAGCATTCTTCTGTTGAGTATGCAATCCTATAAAATAAACAAAGAACAGGGACATACTTAGAATCATAGAGTAGGAAGGTACCTACAGGGTCATCTAGTCCAACTACCTGCACAATGCAGGAAATGAACAACTACCCTGTCCCTCACCCCTACACCCCCAGTGACCCCTGCACCATGCCCAGAAGATGGCAAAACACCTCCAGGATCCCTGGCCAAACTGACCTGGAGAAAATTGCTTCCTGACCCCAAAGTGGTGATCAGCATTACCCTGGGCATGTGAGAAAGGGCCACAAGAACTAAGCACTGATACAACCCTTCCTGCCCTCCCCCTCATGGCCACATAGTTCCTGAAACATCACTTTATTGGGAGATACTTTGCTTTATAGATTTGTTATCAGTTCTACTTGGGAATGTCCAACAACTCTACCTTGTTGCAGACTAAGCCTGCTTTGGGTACTTTAATCATCTCGTAATACCTTTGTTTTTGCTTCCTCTACCAAGACATGTGTTGCTTTGGCAATTTGTATTTCATATGTGTAGTGTGTCAGAGTACAGAACTGGCCTCCTGAGAAAACATTTCTGAAAAGTTCCTAGTTACACATAATATTTCAAAAATCTCAACTCACTTACATTTTCATGGTTCTTGGAGCATGATCATATACATGTTTAGTAAGAAGTGACCATGAAATTCAATAGGACATGCCCAAACAAGTGTAGCTATGATGACTGCAGTCTCTCATTCAACTGCAGTTCATTCTGTACAGTTCCTCACTCTAACCTTTAAAAAAAATTACTATGATCAAAATGTCATGTAGACACATTTCCACAAACTGGCTAATATAGAACTGATCCTGCATGAGTTGTTTTTGTTTTTAAGATTCTGGGGAATGTAAAGGCTGAGAGGCAGTTTCTTTAACTATTATTTTTCTTTTTTCCTTGAGAAGAGTAACAAGAAGTGAAGGTCATTCCTGAGGGGCCAAGTGCTGAGAGATCAAAGGAAGAAGCAGGAAAGATTGCCAGACCAAACTCTTCCAGCAGAGGTTGTGGATCCTTCAGGCACCTTCAAGGAAAGAACTGAGGCTGATGTGGAGGCCCGAATCAACTGTGACCTCCCCCAGCACTCAGAGGTGAAGAACTTATGGGGTGAGGGCCAGGCAAAATGCACAGACCTGGCTATGGAAGAAAGGTGTCTTGGGTACCTCTGCACCACACTGGTCACCCTCCCTGCTCAAAGGGACACTCCAGGTGGGAGGGGGGAAGTAACCATAACATGAGCTAGCACCGTTTGTTACATGTCAGAAGCAGACCTATGGAAATCTTCCTTTCCAAAACATTTCTATACTCTGTGCAAAGGTGAAAGGGTGGGGTGGCTGCAGTGGGGAGGGGCAGGGAAGGGTTTTTATACATTTTTGTATCTTTGTAATCAGAGAGAAGAGAAATTTCTATGGTTATTTTTACGGTTCTTCTGTTCCTGTTGCTGTAATGCTGATCTCATTTGTCTTGATAGTGATAACGTCTGAACTGTGGCATGACGCTATGCAGGCTTCTCCCCAGCAGTGTTCCACAAAGGGCCTGGGGAGGGAGAACAGGGCGACAAATTCTTTGCAGTTTCTCTTCAGCCTACCCTCTGTGTGGTGTCCTGTTGGGTGCCTCTCCTATGTTCTCATGATGGCAGTAATGTGGCAGACAGCTTGTTGGGAGCTGGTGCAGGATCTACCCACCCATCCATCCACACATACACCCTCCACTAACTCAAGCCACCAGAACATGAAATCTCATTTGCTTTGCCAGGATCCCCATTTTATGCAAAACTGAAACCACATCTGCATTTTAAAGTTCTGAAAGGTTAGAATGTGATTGCAAATCCATCCTTTGATGGCCTTCAATCAATTCAGAAACCTGATACAAGCTAATTCAAAACTGCCTGTTTTCACATGTATACACCTACATCAGGTTAGTGGCTAGAAAACAAATGTTAGTGCCAGCTATTAATCTGGACTTGGCCTGAGCACATGCTTCAGCTCTGTGGATGTTTCCTTATATGAGCACACTTTATTGTTGCAATTTTGGGGGCCGTGTCTATTTACATCCGCTAACACACAGGCAAACACACTCTTGCCCTGACCTGGATAGCCCAGGTGAGCCTGATCTCATTAGGTCTCAGAAGCTCAGCAGAGTCAGCCTTGGTTAGTAATTGGATGGGAGACCTCTAACAAAGACCAAGGTTGCAGAGGCAGGCAATAGCATAGCACCGCCGATAGTCTCTTGCCATGAAAACTCCACCAGTGGTCGCCATAAGTCATCTATTACTTGAGGGCACCACAGAAACACTTATGTTCTGCAGTCAGCATGCTTAGAGGGAAGTTTCTGTTACATTAGGCTGAACTGAGCTTTCACACATGCTGAATAATGCACTTACAATGCTCTTTGCAACTGGATTTTACTGAGTAAAACAGGAAAATTGACTTGCAAACAATCGCAAAAATGCATTAAAAGAGGATTGAAAGTTACATTGAAAGAGGATTCAGTATGTATGAAAGCTCAGTCTAGCCTGATGTAACAAAAACCTCCCCAGAAACAGTATCTGTTCTAGTACATTTTTGCCAGGCCTTCCTCCAAGGAGCTCAGGGTGGCTGCATAATTCACCTTCCCCCACAACAACCCTGGGTTAGGCTGAGCCAGAACAACTGGCTGACATCATCCAATGAGATTCATGGCAGACTGGGAATTTGAACCTTGGGTCTCCAAGATCCTAGCCTGGCAATCTAACCATTGCACTACAGCAGGCACGTGGCAAGCACAGACTCAGCTGATAAAGCTTTCCCAGTGGATGCATCTATGTGCTGAATATCTTTGTGTTAAAGAAGACTCAAGAGCATTTTTCCTGAGGAGGTGGGTGGGGAAGGAGGCCACTTGCTCTAGTTAAAACTTAAAGGGCAATGAGAGAATTCTTAGTTTGCTTTTTTTGAATGCCTCCTTCAGAAATGTTTGAAAAGAAATTCCGGACTGAGAATACTGTTTCTTCCTCCCACTCCCTGGATTGTAATCCCATTTTTAAAAGGATCATCCAACTGCTTTTCTACCCTGCCTGCCCCCTCCATAGCATATAGCATTGTTTGACATGTTTTGTTCCACTGATGTAAGGTCAAACCATACGAGACAAAATACACTTGAATGACACTCGAATTACACTCACATACACTTGAATTACAAAATACACTCGAATTACCCGTGTAATTCAAGGGTATTTTGTCTGGTTTGGTGAGACCCGTAGTCTACATCAAGAGTCACTCAGGAAATGCTGCTGTCAATCTGGTGCTTATCCAATATGGGCATCCAAAACTTATTTCAGAGAGATGCCTGACTCCCTGCTAGCACCAGATCCCTAACCAGTATCCAGCGCTCCCCTGGGTCCTGACACTCAGCTTGGGAAGTTACTGCTAAGCAAAAACTAGCCTACCAGAAGCACTGACTGAGCAACAAACACTTGCAACTCTGCAAGATGTATGTGTACAGAACAATGGAATGTGAACTATACTCCATAGTCCAGTAAGCAAGGGGGCAGATTCTCCATTCACTCCTTTCACTGAACAGTTTGAGTGCATACGCCTACTGCCCACTGTCTGGGAGCAATTGAATGAAAGTTAGTTGTAGCTGAGTCCCTTTCAAAATCAATAGTACTTAAAAGCATTTAACTGTGCACTTTAGTCCCAATGATTTCAAATGGACCTAGCTGTGGTTAACTTTTGCTTGCTTTTTCACAGAGAGTAGTGTATCTGGTGCCCTATACTGAAAGCACTCATCTCTTGTCTGCCACAAACTAAGTATGTTCAATCACGCATGCACACACTCTCACACACATGCATAGAAATCTGTTCAGCGCCAAACCCGATGCATTGCTATGTACTTAGTTATACCCTATTAAAACCATCAGTAGTCCAAGTTTTTTAAAAAAGAGGAAAGATGATTTGCCATCGAAGCCACCTTAACTCTTCCTTGTCTTCAAGAAGTAGAAGAAATCAGTGTCATGACTGTACTGGCGCTTGTGCTAGTTAAAACTGAAGTCATAATATTATAAAAACATCAGCCATCTACAATTTAAAGTTTGGTTATCCAACTTCCTTTCCCCTACTGACTAAGTAGAAATTTCTGCTACATCAAGGGTGTGCTGCAGCCCAGTCCACTCTCAAGCAGATAAAGCTAACTCACACAACTATTTGTTTTTAACAATGTTTTCAGCAGTGCTGGTCTGTGGCCCTTAATCATACAGAATGGCTGCTTGATTTTGAAATCTTCTCCCCATACCTTTTCCCAACACTTCACTAGATTCAGATGTTCATACAGCCTTTCACAGCCCAGTATTACTTCAGAATTCTCATGAAGAATTGCTTGTTTGACAGGAAAATAAAAAAGAGTCCAGTAGCACCTCTAAGACTAACCAATTTTATTGTAGCATAAGCTTTTGAGAATCACATTCTCTTCATCAGATGCATGGAGGGCAGAAGGAAACTGGTCAAATATAGAGGAGGGGAGGGGAGGGGGAGGAGGAGAGGGGGGATGTAAACAACTCCTTTGATATGGAGATGCAGACAGCTCCTTTTATTATAACTCCCACACACACACACACTGCATTGAAATCTCTGGTCATATGAAAAGCTAATAGATCAAAGAGAAGGCAGTCTTTTCCAGGACATGTTAATTTTCTACCTATAAAGAGACTTTTTTGACATAGGGTTGCTTTCCAGCAAGTGATCCCCCATGTGCATTCTGATTCTATCCAACACAGCAGTTCTGACTGTCAAGAGAGTTCTGTTTACTTTAGAAATAATGGGGTGCCATGTGTTAGCTCTTCATGCACAGGCTCCCTCAGGTGTCTTGTCTCTTGCTCATGTACAGCAAGTATCAATGCTTCAATTACTGCCTTATTGCCACAAAACACTCGCTTAATTGTTAAACAAAAAAGACTTAATGTTTACACTGGGAAATGTTTTTCCTGTTGTTGTCAAAGGTGGGTGGCAGCTGGCTTGCAGCATCCTTTTCCACTGCTCACGCCAGAAGTCTTTCCCTTTGGTCCAACTGTGACTAAGAAAAAAGAAAAAAAATTAATGATTCTCTAATACATTCCACAGTGTGTAGCTCTGAGGAGAGAAGGGCTCAATTAAGCCTTCTGACCTTTCACACTTGAGGCCTGAGCAAAGGTGGGGGAGGGCCTTTGTTCAGAGCTGCCTTTTCCTGCACCTTTCATAAACAAAGTGTTGAGGAGTAAACCATTATGTGCCAAGCCCAGAAAGGGTGGCCATCTACCTCTGTTGCCTGATAGTGGCAAAAGATACAAGTTTTTCACAAGCAGAAGATGGGCAGCTGGGCCAAGAAAACAATCTGTTTACAAGAAATCAAGATAAGAGAGAACGAGGTTGAGAAGCAAGCACTGGCTATGGCATGATTTTGTGCAAAAAAAATATTTTTTTTAACATTTTCTTTTGTGATGTGGTGAATGCAAAATTCCTTTGTATGTTCATCATTCCTGAATGTTACTTATTGGGCTCCAACTGCTTTTTACACTATTTTTTTCAGTTTATATATATATATTACTATAGTCAAACCAGGATCCTGGATTTTTGTTTGTTTCATTAATTTCTTGAAAGATGATCTCTGACTTTCTTTGGCTACTGTTTATATTTTTCAACCTCTCTGTGATTCAATGGATGTCTGTGGTATTTATTAATCACCAAAAATGCTGGTTGGTTGATGGATTGCTGGGGGTGGGGGTTGAAGCTGGTTTATATTTGAATGACTTTTTTTTTCCTGAAAGGGCTTGATCAACAGATTGGCTTTTCTTGTGGGTTTAGTTTAAACTAGAAAATAGTGTGCTGTCAAAGGAAACCCCCTTTTTTAATAAAAACAAAAAAGTGCCAGTACTCATATAAAAGGAAGTTGCACCCATATCCACCAATTTACACTCAGAACCTGGGATACGCCCCCAAAAGTACCAGTACTCCGTACCAATGAGTACCATTGCAAAAAAAAAAAGCCTTGAAGGAAACACACACACACGTCAGAGGTTTAAGACTGAATATTGCTTATAATGGAGATTTCCAGAACCTCTCACTGTTAACAAAGGTATTTGCCAGCGTGTCAGAATGCTGATGTCCTCCCCAAAGAGTGTAGATCCTTCTAGTCTGGGGAGTCCATCTGAACAGCTTTTTAATAACCAGTTGTGAGAGGAGGCAAATGACTTGCCCAGAGGTACCACTCCTGTCTAACAGGTTTGTATCCCTTATTACTGCCTTTGTGGAGGAGGGAAGAATCCACAGATCTCCCAAATACTTAGCTAGGGATGTGTGCCAAAAAGAAGAAAGGTATCAAGCAACTGGCTGTAGCGTCAGTCTCTCTCATGCCTTCTTAGTGTTGGCTGTTTTGCTGCTACCAGCCAGCACTCTTAGCGCTGCCTTGAAGCTCAGAATGTTTCTTGAAAGGGGTGTCCTCCATCTCTTTCCTGGGAGAAGTAGTTAGTTTGCCAATCTAAAAAGCAGTTCTTTGATTGTATATGTGGTGGCCTAGGCTCTGGAGAGCTTCTTTCTTTCTTTCTTTCTTTCTTTCTTTCTTTCTTTCTTTCTTTCTTTCTTTCTTTCTTTCTTTCTTTCTTTCTTTCTTTCTTTCTTTCTTTCTTTCTTTCTTTTTTCCCTTCCCACCTGATTTGTTGGCAGAAGGTAAAGAGGCCTGTGGGCTTCCTCTGTGGCCATGTAAAATTGTTCCATGAAAGCGACAGATTTGGAAATAAAATATAAAACACACAGTTTTGCCTGCCTTGGTGTGTGTGTGTGTGTGTGTCTGCCTTCCCATCTCTCTGTTTTTGACTGACATGTTTTTGGTTTATAATACAGTAGAGAAACCTATATAATGAGTCACATTATATGACAAAAAGAAAGAAGAATGCTTCATAAAGACTATGAGGGAATGAAAAGATTAGCCCTCTCCACAGGAGGGCTTTATGCCCTCAAAGCAGACCTAGAATTCTAGTCAACAATAGAATATTTAGGGATTGGGGAGAACCACGTTCAGGCTTCTGTTCAGTCATGGAACTCAGTTGGTAGGTTTATATAGTTGTGAGAGAATGAATTCTTTCACCTGAAATCTTGAGATGCTACTAATACTGTAGTCTACCCTGAACCTTGAAATACAATAGCAAAGAAACCTAGAGTAGATCCTATTTCATAAATCTATCCTTTAAGAAGAACTTGAAATCTAACTAACCTCCTTGAAGCTCCAATATCCTCAGTATTCCATCCCACCAGTACCACAGATTTGATAGTCCCAGCAGATCATTTATATCAGTTGTGGGCTTTGTGTGGAGAAAGAACTAGATTTGTTGGCTACTATGGCTATGGGACTTGGCTTGTGTGTGTGTGTGTTTACTGTTGTGTAAGATCAAGAACTAATGGGAGGACAAAGGAGCAGGGGCTATGTGAACAACAGACTTATATGAATGGAAAGTGGAGACAATAAAGTGCTCTACAAGAGAGTGATATTTAGGACTGGCTTTCAAAACGAGGAGTGTGCCTTGAAAGAATAAGTCATCTGACTACACTTGTGTTGATGTGTATTATAATAGTAACAACGGCTGACATGGAAATTCACAGTCAGCTGATAAAATGATACAATAGTCTCTTCAACATTATAATTTTGGAATATAGCCTTAAGCATATTTTGGAAACATGGTGTATTTATTTATTTTATTTATTCAATTTATATACCGCCCATCCCCAGGGGCTCTGGGCGGTATGTGGAGGGGAGGAAGCTTTTGCCATCTATATTCAACCCTGTCAATGGAAGTTAAATGGCAAAGTATATAAAGAGGTTATTGATCCATATTATGAATCTTGAAATGTGAAATAGCGGCTTCTGCTTAGTTAATGATTATGAGAACTGCTGTGTATTTAAACATGAACCAAATAAATGGATTGCCAATATTTTTATTAGTAACAATATCTTAGTAGGTATAAAATAGCTTTTTGAAAATGATAGCTCAAATACAACCTCTCCCCGAACTTTGCCCAACATTGGAATAGCCAAGAGAACAACAAATGTTCTCCACTGGAATTTAGCATACTGGAATTTTATCTTTCTTTTGATAATCAGAAAGTGATGTTTACAGCAAGCCCCAGACTTCATTCCTCTTCAACTTTACTTGACCCTCTTAGCCTCTGAAGTTTCCTTTTTCCTTCAACATCTGCGCTGTCTCCAAAATGTTAACTTTATTAAAAACTTAAGGATGACTTGAGTTTCAACAGTGTGTAGACTAGTGCCTCTAGGTGTTCACAAGCAAAGCATGAAGGGAACAATTTTCTCCTGTTGTTTGTACTCCTGTGTCTGGCATTCTGAGGTATGAATTCTCTCTCCACATTCATTCATTCAAGAAGATATCATTGCTAATAGCTACTGGCAAACATAAGCACCAGAATCAAAAAGAGTCCAGCAGCACCTTTAAGACTAACCAATTTTATTGTAGCATAAGCTTTCGAGAATCACAGTTCTCTTCGTCAGATGCATGGAGGGCAGAAAGAAACTGGTCAAATATAGAGGAGGTTTCTTTCTGCCCTCCATGCATCTGACGAAGAGAACTGTGATTCTCGAAAGCTTATGCTACAATAAAGTTGGTTAGTCTTAAAGGTGCTGCTGGACTCTTTTTGATTTTGCTACTACAGACTAACACGGCTAACTCCTCTGGATCTATAAGCACCAGAGTAAGAGTAATTTTCAGGGGGGGGGCGTTACTAAGGAGGGTATAGAAAACTTCGTTACAGCAAATTGCTGGGTTAGAGTGAAGTTTCTAGGAGGCTGATAGGGCACTCATTTAATAAAAATAATAATATTTGATTTATATACCACCCTTCAGGACAACTTTATAAACAGCAGTTTATAAAGTGTGCTGTTATCTGCACGATGATCACCCTGTGAAGTGAGTGGAACTGAGAGAGCTCTGAGAAGCTGTGACTGACCCAAGGTCACCCAGCTGGCTTCAAGCGGAGGACTGGGGAATCAAACCCAGTTCTCCAGATGACAGTCCTGCCGGTCTTAACTAGACATGGGCATGAACAGCAGTATGAACAAAAAAACACACAAACAGCCCGTTCATCTTTTTCGCAAATGGGCCGTTCATGAGTCCCCATTCCAAACGAACAGGTGGTCATCACAAGCCTCGTTTGTTGCGTTTGGCAGCTGTTCGGGAAGCCAGACACTCAGGTACCTTCAATCAATTCCCCTGGCAATGACAAGGACTGAACTCTGTCTGAACTCCTTCTGGCTTTCCTTCTGGCTTTAACCCTTCAGCTTCCAGCAGACAGTCCAGTCTTTGCCACTCAGAAGAGAAATAGTCAGAAAAGGGGGGGGGGACTCATGGATCATACCTTTCCTGGGCTGCAATCTCTCTGAAACTTGGGGGGTCTTCAGAGGACAGTGAGGAATATGTCCCCTTCAAATTTGGTGGGTATTGGACATTGGGAAGGTCAGTTTTGTAACCCCTCAAAGGAGCTTCCAACAGGCAGTACAGTTTTTGCAACTGTGAAGAGAAAATGACAGCAAAGGGTGCGGCGCTGGCTCTCCTGGTGTGAGAGGGACGGAGAGATTCTCTCCGTCCCTCTCACACCAGGAGAGCCAGCGCCGCACCCTTTGCTGTCATTTTCTCTTCACAGTTGCAAAAACTGGCAACGGGAAGGAGCAGAACCACGGTGCTGGCTCTGCCAGCTGTCAGAGGGATGAGGAGATTCTCCTTGTCTCTCTGACACCCGGCAGAAGCGGCCCCACAGTGGCACCAGCTCTGCCTGCTGTCAGAGGGACCAGGGGAGTCTCTCGCTCTGCCCGCTGTCAGAGGGACGAGATGAGCCTCCTCGTCCCTCTGACAGCGAGCAGAAGTGGCCCGTGGCACCGGCTCTGCCCACAGCAGCAGCCCAGCAGCACTGGGGTGGGGCAGGGACTGGGGGCTGGGGTTGTGGGGTGTTTAAAGGGCCCTGGCCCTTGCACGTGGCAGGAAAGGGCCCTTTAAACTATCAGCTGGCAGGTGGCAAGGGGGAATCCCCCCCCTGCCACCTGCTAGTTTAAAGGGATCTTTAAAGGGCCACAAACACCGAACATGTTCATTAAGGGGACATGTTTGGTTCTGTTCATTGTTCATTGTTCTCGGGAGGCAACGGACAACGAACAGGGTGTTCAGAATTTTTTTCCCGTTTGTGCCCATGTCTACTCTTAACCACTACACCAAACCCCTACACCAAATTGCATTTACCTGTTATGTATACTACATTGGTTTTATTTGACGTGATATGATACAGTATGTCTGCACAGAGTTTGCCTCACAGGCCCTGCTCAGATACAATGGGGAATGGGATTACAACATCAGTTCCTACTCCAAATTCCACTAATAGATTGTGCCTTGTGCACACAGTTCACATGTGTTCAAGCTCTGCAAGGTCCTAGATTGTATGAAGAGAGCCTATTAATATCTAACTTGTATATAAGGCACAATCTACCCATGGAGGCTGGGAGCAGCCCAGCCACCAGGATCCCACTTCTCTCCCCACCTTTTCAGTGCCCCCTATTTTCAGTCATCTGAATAGGACTACTGATATAACTAAATGAAGCTTGAAAATGAGTTGAAGCCAGTTTAAAACACAAATAGATGTGTAAAAACTGTCTACAGAAGTAGAGCAAAGAAAGTAGGATATAGAAGAAGAGGATGAGGCAAGGTTTAAAGGGCATCAAGTTCATTTCTATGATAGCTTATTTTATAGTTTAATGAGCAGGGTTGTGTTTCTCTTGCTTAAGTGGCAACTCAGCCTTGTTATGACATATAAGCTGAACGTCTAATAAGGAAAAATACACAAAGCTGCTATGTTTACATAATTTATTTTGTAATTTAGTTTGTCTCTTGAACCATAGCATGCTCCACTGTGGCCTTTTTCTTCCCTTGTTAGAACTTTCTAAGTAATGTGATCACCTGATTTATTGACCATTGTTTTAACTCAGTGGAAAACAAGTTAATGCCTACAGAAACTTGCAGCCCTGCTTTAAATATTCTACTAACGCTTGGTAAAAAGATGCTAGGGAAGATGCAGCTAGGCTCATTCAGATGGGCTAAGCAGACTCCTAACCAGGCAAGCAGAAGTATTAAAAAGGAGCTGATCTAAAGCAATCCCTAAGTTTCTAATAAAAAGGGCTGCTCATCACTTCATGGATCTCCCACATGGCAAGGAAAGCCTCTTAAGTCCTTGTGCCCATTACTATCGTGGTGCCTTATGACCAACTTGGAGATATACGACAGATCTCCAGTAGACCAAATTTTAAGAATCATTTGAATAGCAAATTTCCAGTCCAAGAGATTGGTTTTCCGCTTTGGTCATTCGTAAAATTTTGGAATGCTGACAGATAGGCTGTCATATGTATAGGTCAGTGCATTCACTGAACTTTTAGGGATGGATCCTATTGCATGAACACACATATTCCTTGTGTTCAAGGTTTAGGTTAAAGTTTCCACCTAGGAATCCTAGAACCTCATTTAAAAAGGCTGAGTATATCTTTGTCTTACACTCCTGTTAGTACAAAACAAACTACATGGCTAATATGTTCCCCATGTACATAATATTAAGCCCAAGCTCTGCTCATAACCTGAGTTCGATCCTGGTGGAAGCCGGGTTCAGTGTAGCCAGCTCAAGGTTGACTCAGCCTTCCATCCTTCCAAAGTTGGTAAAATAAGTACCCAGTTTCCTGGGGGTAAAGTGTAGATGACTGGGGAAGGCAATGGAAAACCACCCCGTAACAAAAGTCTGCCAAGAAAACGTCGTGATGCGACATCCCCCCATGGGTCAGTAATGACTCGGTGCTTGCACAGGGGACTGCCTTTACCTTTTTTAGTCTCACAGCACAAGTATTTACCTTCAGTCCATGAAAAATTTCAGTTGCTCATTTCCACACATTAAGTCTCTATTAAAGAGAAAGGACATTTTTCTCTTGTTGGCAATCCTACTTCCAAACTCAAATTCCAGTTTCTTTACACCATGTAAACCTGACACAAGCTGGTAGCTGAGCGGTATTACCTTCTTGATGGGACTTGTACAAAGCTATTTTTCCCACTAAGGAAATACCTAAGTAATGAAGAAGCATTAACATTCTTTTGTCAAAGACCCTGAGCATTCACACCCCCAAATCAAGAGCAAACTTAAGCAAACCTATCATAATAGACACATTTAGGTTGTAGCAACATATTATCAAGCTACTACTGTACAATAGCAGTTTTTTGCATGCATTCTCGTCAGTTGATGACAGCAATATCAACTGACTACTTGAGCATGTGAATGAACTTTCAAATGTTAAACATTACAGACACAACTTGAATACAACCCACATCACATCACATTTTGATGGAGTCATTTCATATATACAGTTGTCTTATGCTACTTAATTAGTAATCATATGAAATTATGTGTGTATGACTTCAGCCCCTCAACCCTCCTTCATTTTGTGATGAAATCCAAAATCTGGAAGAAAAGAATACAATTTGTGCAAACAAAGTAAAGCACACAGATTTAGCACAATTATGTAAATATTCTTGAATTGCTAAATAGATTTATCAGTTGGGGTGTTTAATTGGGGAATTATGGGGGGGGTATTTCCTTTTTCGATCAGCTTGCAATGCTGTAAAGTATGAAGCAGAAAAAACTACTAAGCAACAGTCAGTGGCGTTCTTGGGCCATCATCCCACATATTACTAAAGGATTTGCCTTTGGATAAACTGTATCCAGCTTTCCCCACTTCCACATTACTCTCCTTTAGCCTGTTCAGGAACACCATTTTATAAAGTGCATTCTGTGATTACTCACAAGTTTCATGGTATCATGTTTTGGCTGCAAAGCTTTGTCTTGGCCATGGAAGCCAAGTTTTATTGTTGTCATTCATAATCTATAAATGGAAAAGGAATAACCTCCTCAGGCTTTGATTCAGCACCATCAAAGTCATTCATGTGGCACAAAAACAAAACCCCTCCCTAGTGCAACATCTAATCTTCTACTTCTCAGTCTCATGAAGTGCACAAAGGGTTTAATCAACCTCCATAACCTCTCATTCTGAAATGAGATAAGGGAGATCACTGGGTTTCACAAAGTTTGCATCTGATAAAAGCATGGCCCACAGTCCCACAGGGAATGGTACACCTTGTTCATCATTGCGTTGTAAACACACACACTTGCCAATGCGTATGGTCACTGGAACACATTTGCCTGGGCCCTTCAATTTTTGCCTTTGTGAGTATCCTCAAGTGCAAAAACTTGTCTTGTGTTGTGCCACAGGGTTCTATTCTCTCACCCATGCTCTTTAAAATACATACGAAGCCACTGAATTAGATTGTCTGGAGCATTAGGGCCAGATGCCATCAATATGCAGATGACACGGAGCTCTATACTTCATTATCCAAGCCTCCATCAGTATCCATCTTGGTTCTGAACTGCAGCATTGAGGCTGTGGTCAGGGGGCCAAGACAGAACTAGCTGAAGCTGAATCCTGATAAGACAGAGGTAATGCTGACCGGGAAGCCTGACATTCTAGAGCCATGTCTCCTAACCTGTGGGGATTCAAAAGTGGGTCACAAAGCCTCAGAAAGTGGATCGCAGGCCAGCCATCCCTAATGGCAGCTCCTGTCCTTTGCACTCTTCTCTTTCTCTTCTTCCTTGCCAGTTTCTCTCATTCTCTCCTCACCCTTCCCCTTTCTGACAATAATGAGAGGGAAAAGCTGTCTGTCAACTAGTAACTTTACTATAGTAGCTGGAAGAGGGGGGGTGGGGCTGGAGAGTAGGTGGAAGTTGCTCAGTGCATGGAAAAGTGAGGAGAGAAAAAGGTGTGTGCACACGTAGGGTTTTTCTTGATACTGCTCCTTCAGCAGCCTACCCTCTTGCCCAGCCCCCTGCAGTGCCTCACTGCCCCATACCTGCTGTGAGTGATATATTGTGTTGAACCACTTGCCATCCACCTCTTTGCCAATATCTGTTATCTTTCCACATCTCCTCAACTGGGTGCCCCACTCAGCTCATTCTCAGTCTCTCAGTCTTCACTCAAGTTGGCTTTCTTAAAGCAGGTCAAGAACTTGGTGGTCCTTGTAGAAAAGATATTGGCATGGAGGCCAGGAGCACCTTTTATCATCTGGTTTGCCAACTCTCTCATTACCTAGACACAGCTGATCTGGCCATGCTTCGGTAACCTCTCAGCTGGATTACTGCAATGAGATGTATGTGGGGTGCTGAAGACAACCCAGAAACTACAACTGGTCCTTTTCTCAGGGGCTAGCCGATGGGAACATATGTTGCCCAAAACATATAAATTGCCTGTCAGTCTGTTTCCAAGTTCAATTCAAGGTGCTGGTCAATGGTCAACCTTTAAAACCCTTCCCTACCTGGGAACCACCATCTCCTTCAGTATGTCCCACTGTGCCAACTATGGTCCACAGGCAGCCATTTCTTGACTTTTTCACCACGTAGGTTGGCCCATCTGGCATTGACCAGAGCCTGGGCCTTTTCCATCATGGCCCCTGCCCTGTGGATAGGCCCCCTGAGGAGGTGAGGGAGATCTCCCCTCTTTGGAGATCTTAAGGAGATGCTGTAAGGCTTACTTCTTTGCTAGGGCTTTTGAAGGGATGTGAATGACAGGTATCTTTTAAGGGAAAGAGGGAAGGAGAGACTTGGGGCTTGTTATTTGAGTTTAATTGGAAATGTTTTTTTACTATTATCATGAGCCACCTTGAACCACAGAAAAAGGCAGGATATAAATGTTTAAACATACAAACCAATCAATCAATGGGAAGTCTGATGACTTCATGCCCTGTCTGGAAAATGCCACATGATTCCTCATCCAAAAAAGACTATGCAGATGCGTGACTCTGACAGGCAGGATGCAAATAATCTAGCAGGGCCCACTGCTGCTGACCCTCACATCTCCTCTGATGCCTGCACTCATGCCCTTCCTCTGCCTCCTCGTTAGAGTGTTATCACCTGTGCTCTAAGCTGCTTGTGCTGCCTACCATGTGAGTGGTGCACGTAGCACTCACGGTGGTCAGGGCAGTGGCACTCCCAGCTGTACCCTCTGTCCAGCACCTCGGGAAAAGGCAAACAGGCAGTGTGGGCAGCTGTGACTGCAGACAGTGGGAGAGTTTTTGAGTGGGAAGGAGAATGATACACAAACAAGTGAGGGCACGTGGGTGGGCGGGCAAGGAGAGGGGCGTGGTCCACTAAGAAGAGGGAGGTAAAATGCAAAGAGAGGAAGTGGAAGATGAGTCTGGAGGGATTAAGAAGGAGAAGGAATTAGAATCCCAGCCAGCTGCTGTGAGACCTTGTAGCCGAGCCTCTGCCTCCCACCCCTTTCTTTCAGGGAACTTTCTTAAGCTTGAGCAGGGCCAAAAGGACGAAGCTTTGGCTCTTAGCCTGGAGCTAGGAGGAACTGACAACTCTGCCTCACTTTCTTCTCCTGTTTGTTTGTTTACTTTGTATTGTAAGTGATTTGGGGTTCCCACCAGAGGGGAAAGTGGCATATAAATTCTTAAAATAAGCCGAACTGAGGTGTGCTGGGGGGAAGACAGCATGGTATAGCCTGATCTCATCAGATCTGAGAAGCTAAGTAGGGTCAGTACTTGCAGGGGGGATCATCCAAGAAGACTCTGCAGAGGAAGGCAACGGCAAACTACTTTTTCTTCTCATTTGCCTTGAAAGCCCCTTGCGGGGATTGCCATAAGTTGGTTGTGACTTGACGACATATATAAACGTACATAAGGTGTTCTGGTCATTTTTTATTTGATTGTGTATTCACACACATAACAGAGGGAGCAGTAAAAAACAGTGAGATTCCCTTCAAAAAAATCTTCATTACCTTTATTTCCATTTACTTCATTCCTGTTGCTATAATTTAATTATTGCTTTGATGTATGTGTATTTTACTGTATTGTATATGTATAGTAACTTGGTTTAATTGTTTGAATGATGTGTTTTTGTTTGGTTTTAATGGTTTTAAAGAGGTTTTTTAATGTATTTTTTTAATCTGTTAGCTGCTTTGGTAGCCCTGATGGGGGCAGAAAGTCGAGGTACAAATTTTGTAAATAAACGAATTTCTAATGAGTCTGGAGCACTTCTATTTGCTTAACATCTTCCACTGTGAAGACCATTTATTTAATTTCTCCACCCTTCCTATTTTCCTCTAACCATGTTTTCAGCTCTTTTCCTGGTTACAGTTCAATGACCTCACACGGGGGGGGGGGGGCTTCCTAATTCTGATGTTTATTCCCAAGTGTTCTGACAACACAACTCACAGCAAATCTGGACACCATTCAGGAATGCTACAGGTCACCTCCTCTCAGCTCTAAAACTAACTGTTCTAAGACACAATCATTTACCATATCGAAACATTTTGTTTCTTTGTCATGACCTGAGCACACATTTTCCCAAGCAAAGTAATACTCAAGTCACACACATGTTTCATTATATGTTTTCTTTTGGCTGCAAATACTTCAATCTTCACTGGAGGATCTGTGTGGAAAGTAATAATAATAATAATAATAATAATAATAATAATAACACTGTGCTTATAGACCGCCCATCTATACAGATTAGTGCCTACTCAGGGTGGTAAACAAAGTCCATGTTATTATTCTCCCCACAATACAGCTGGGGAACTGGGGCTGTGAAGAATGGCTTACTCAAGGCCACCTGCAGAGCTCATGGCAGTAGTGAGAGTGAAACCAACAGAGTGCTGATTTGTAACTCAACCACTTAACCACTAAACTACAACAGCTCTCCAGTAGAAAGGGAGTAACTTTTTTCCCATCCAAAGGTTTTCCCACTAAAAGTTGCCCCCAACCCAATTACTGTTTTTTCCCCTGAGGAGGAAAAGAGTTGGCTAGCCTGCTGTGTTACATCAACATAAAAACTGCTATGTGGGTCCCTAGATAATTTTCCTCACAGTGTGGGGGAAGCTGCTAGAGATACGTAAGGATCATTTTTGCGGAATAGCTACTGGAGGGGGGAGGATTTAGAAGTTCCTCTCCTCCAGCTGAATTTGTTATTGCATATTGCAGTCTTTGCAGCTTCATTTCATAAAAAGAAAATATTTGGGGAACATTTCATACAATTCTAGCTGGTCCTGACTTTGTGGAGGAGTTTGTTCCTCTTTCATATTTCTTGTTTATTGAGCACTGTGCCCTCTTCCACACACAGAGCAACACCATTTATTCCGCACTTGTCCCCTTATTACAATGTACATAGTTTTCCTTGTTCTTTCTATAGACCTGAAATCCAAGGATAACAATGTCCAACTGATTCTCACAGTTCTGCCATGTTTCGGGCATGCCCTCTGTTTTTGTATTAAGCAGTAAGACACCCTACTAATTTGAATAACCAACCTGTTCCCAGAGATTGCCCCTTGGCAACTCAGTGACTTGGCTGCAAAGGAGGCTAGGAGGGAGTGGCGTCTCAAAGATCACACAGTCAGGTATTAATAGTGAGCAAAGGGGAGCACACACTGTTATACAGCTTTCCAGCAGCTCACATTGCCAGTGCAGCAGCTGTGCATTATACATCAGGTAAGGGCTTCCTTTCTAGTATTCCCCTTAGAAGATAAAATCTCCCTGAAAAAAAATGCTTCTGTTTGCATACAATGATAATGAAGAAAGACATGAGGCAGAATTTGCTACCATCCTTGTGTTCACCTAAGATGTTTTAAACTGTGCAATTAAAATGTAAAGTGTGAATGGGACAAAACCATGTCTGTCATACTGGTATACTCTTACTAGAGGCTTAGGATTCGCAGCAGCTGCCTGTTGAGTGTGCATCTGGTAGCAAGTCCAGGTATATTGCTGTGTAGAGAGGAAATGAGGAAGAATCCTTTATGTTTCTGTCTTAAAGGGTGACCAAAATATTTATGTACAAAATGTAAATGTATTGTCTCCTATGTTATGAGGAAAGAAAAATTAATATCACCACCAGTAAATTATTAATTGACTTGAATGGTCAAAATTATATCTGTGTTTTTCAAGGGAATTAGTACCAAGAGTAAACTTACAGACAAATTTAGCAAACATATTGCTCATTCTTATCATCATTTCTAGGCCGTTATGACACAAGACACAAATGAAAAATGCCTCTGCAGCCTTGAAAATTTAAAACAAACCTTTTTTAAAGGTTAGGTGTACTGAGAGTCATGTAAGGATTTAAAAGGTCTTGAAATTACAGAGATTTTCAGTCATATCTGTAATTTCAGTGTTGGCCTTCCTATGTACATTTTTTTAAAAAAATTGCAGGGGGAGATTGCCCTGGGGTAAGGCACATGTTTCTGCAAACCTTGAGCGATTCCCTGATTGGCAGAAAAATATTAAAAGGTTATATATAAATCCCAAAGTAACGTATGTCATCTGTATATGCGCATATGGCACCCCCTGCCCCAAATAAGGGGTCAAAAGGGGTGGAAAAATGCATAGAGCTGGGGAGAAAGAAGGAGGAATGTGCACAACAGGGAGGGGAGAAATAGAACCATTGGGATGTGAAACATGCAACAGGGAGGCCTGGGAAGTGGCGAAGAAAGTCCATAGTGGGGGGGGGGTGAGGGATTGAAGCTTTGCGGAGAGGGCAGAGCAGGGCCAATTCAGTCTTGAAAGTATATGAGAATTTCCATGGGTTTTTAAATGCCAATTTGCGGGTTAAAGGATCTCAGGTAACAAATGCCAGGAAAGATTTTTCTCTGCCTGAGATCCTGGAGAGCCACTGCCTGTCTCTAGACAATACTGAGCTTGATGGACCAATGATATCAGGCAGGTTCATAAGTTCACATGGTACAAACAATAAAACAATGTGAGGAAGACATATTTATTCATTGAGTTTACAAAATAAAGACTTCTAAGTCAGAGTCCAGAGTCAGCTCACTGGGGGTCATGACAGAAGAAGACCTCCCAGCATCCTGGTGTTTTACTTGCTGGTGCCTCAGGTGCCGTAGGAAGGAAATTGAGGGAGGAATGGCGCATGTGTCAGCATTACACCAGTGTTGCACCAGTGTGCTGGGTCACTTCTGATAAAAACTGGAAGGGACATAGTGGACACCACAGAATTTATAAAATCTCTATAGTAAAACCATAGAGGGTTTTTTTGGTGAATTTTAGACCATCTTATGATGTCACTTCTGTTTTTTACTGGAAGTGACATCAGTGTGAGGCCAAAGCAGCAGCCTCTCCCCCCCCCCCACCTCCTGCATTTCCCCCTGTGGTTGCTGGCTGTGGCCTGGCAACCCTACAGAGATCAGTAGTCCTGGTGAAAATGGTACTTTGAGAGGGCTAACAGGGCTTTTTTTCAGCTGGAATGCAGTGGAACAGAGTTCCAGCACCTCTTGCCCCAGACGCAAAATTCTGAGGGACTGTTTGGCGCTGCATGGAGTTCTGGCATGAGTGGCTGCTCGCAGAGGGAAGGCTGGATTGTTGTGAGGAACGGGTCTCCCCAATAGATATGAAGGACTTGCCTCGGCTGCCCTGGGGGGAGGGTATAGAGGCGGGGCTGGAGAAATTTTGCGTCCCTCAGAATTTTGCGCCTGGGGCAAGAGTTCACAACTATTGTGATAAGTATGATCCTACTGGGTAGTTCCTATGTCGTTTAATACCACCACCACCACCACAAGGTAGGGGGTTCTGTCTCACAGTTGATGTGAGTCCATAGCACATGAAAATAATATTATTTCAAAGAATCCCGTGTGTTTCTCCCTCATTTCCCTCTTGAGAGTTCCACCACCTCCTTTCCCAGAAAAAAAGCCCTGTGGTATACTATAGATCCTAGCTGAAATCCCTCCCTAGATTTCCCCCTCCACAGGCATTACTCTCAAATCTCCAGGAATTTCCCAGGCCAGAGGCAACCCTAGTGTTAACAGATGAGCATACAAGAGATGTGGTAGCTGGTCAAGGTCATACATTTACATGTGCGAAGTGACACTTAGCTGAGTAGTTAATGTGGAGAGAAGACTTTTCTAAGAGTTAATTGCCTTTTGTCAGGCCTCTCTATTCCTGAACTCCCAAAGCCTTTGGGGACACAGATGTGCATCTGTGCAGAGAAACAGACACGAGCGTAACTCTTTCGAACACTTCCTATGAAATGTTTACTTGCCTTTTAAAACATGGGTGTGCATACTCTGCCTCAAGCAAGGAACACTGAAATTATCCATTAGTGGATGTGAAAGAGGGTTGTGGGGGAGAGGGAATAATTACTGCTGCTCCTGTATGCACAGTCTGCACATCTCTAAAGTGATTCTGCCGACCTATGTCTTCAGAAAGCCGGGGGCTTTTCAAAAACTTCCTGTCGTCTACAGTGCAGAGTTTATTTTAGTGCACTTCAGGTTATTATGCCCATACCTTTGTCTCCTCCCTGATGCCAAGTCTGCCCTTAGATAGCATTTGATTGTCAAGGAAGTGACCATCCATCATCTCATCCACAGTCTTAAGGGGAAAGAATAATCTAAGCCCATGCAAGATGGGAGTGGATAGGACATTACATTGTACTGCTCACCTTTCTCTTATATGTAGCCCACAATTGAACTCCCAGGCTGACCCAGAATGCATTTCCCCCCAAGATACCCAAAACAGCCACATGATTGGGGGGGGGGGGCGCTAACTAGGTTTTAATTATTAAAATGCTCGTTTTCTTAGAGTTTTTCAACATGCATGGTAGAATTCTAGAACTCCTGTTTCAAAAGTCTTAAAAGGGCAGCTACTGTTCATGGTCCTTCTCATATCCTTTCCTCTTCTAGTCCTCCTGACCCCAGACTGAAAAACAGGCGGGATGGAGATGGAGAAAAATGAACCACAATTGTCCCCTCAGGATGAGCCTGGTGTGCTGAATGAGGCTGAATTAGAGAAGCTTGGCCTGAGAAACTTGGCCCCATCGCCCTCCCTCTGTACCAAGATTCAGAAGATAAGGTCTGGAGTGTCTACAATTCAATATAAGCTAATTTGAGGAGGCTGGAAAATCCTTTGAAGGTCCAGTCATCTTAGTAATTGTGAGCAGTAAAAAAAAAAGAGGTTTTTAAAAGGAATGGTGATCTGATGGAGGGGATTTGTCTGATGGCCTTAGGGTTGGACAGCCTGGAACATTGGTAAAATAGTTCCACTCCCACTTCCCTAAAGCTTCTGAGAGTTTGTTTGCATGCTTAGTTACATTTCTACCCACTCTTCAGTCAAAAATGACTTTCAAAGAGGTTCAGAGTTAGCAAAATAATAAAAGAATAAAAATTAAATACAAAGTGTTCCTTGGGCAGTGGATTCTCTCATGAGCTCAACTGAGACATGGTGGAAGAATCCACGGGTAGATCCTGCCCTTTGTCTGATGACCCCAGTTTAAGGTTGCCAGCCTCTAGGTGGTGGCTGGAGATCTCTCGGAATTATAACTGATCTCCAGGTGACAAAGAAAATGGCTGCTTTGGAGGGTACACTCTATGGCATTATACCACACTGAAGCTTCTCCCCTCCCCAAATCCTCCCCTTTCCAGGCTCCATCCCCAAAATCTCCAGGAATTTCCCAACCTGGATCTGGCAACTCTGCCCCCATTGATAGCAATTGGAAATGGAAAAGATGGAGGCTCTCAGCAGAAACAGCAGAGGGCTGTCTGGCTGCTGCCTCTTGACAGTGTGAGTCACCACAATGGGGTTCTAGTGCTTATGGTGGTTCCCACTTATCTCCCCATTAAGATGACAGTGGCCATTTCCACACACGTTGAATAATGCACTTTCAATGCACTTTCGCAATCCTTTGGAAGTGGATTTTTTGTTCCACACATGGAAAATCAGTTTCAAATGTTCACTAAAGAGTATTGAAAGTGGATTATCCAACGTGTGTGGAAGCAGCCCCTGACATATCTGAGGGATCCTCTGCATTTCCTGTCACAGAGATTGTTCAAAATGCATAAAACACTGTCGCCATCAACAAGTATCACAGTCTACAGGTTTTGCTGCTGAATGTTACACCAGCGCTCAGAAAGGGATGGGACTTAGGCTAAGGGGGGGCTTCAGTACTGACCAAGCCCTGCTTCTGCTCAGATGCACCACGTGCACCCCTTGCATGTGCAGTTTCTGATCCCCACCCTGACATCAGCGCAGCATCTACATAGGACCTATGTATCATTCTCCAGATGATGTATCTCCAAGTTAGACCGGCATGGGGTTTAAGGCCATCATAAGCAGTTTACAGATGGCCTTAGGATTTCACAGTTAACTATAGTTTCAGGCATGTTAGTCTGCAGTAGAAGAACAAAATTGAGTCCAGTGACACCTTAAATGACCAACAAGATTTTCAGGGTATATATAAGCTTTTGAGTGTCAAAGTGGCCTTTAAGGTGCCACTGGACTTGAATTTTACTGTTAACTGTTATGGAACATTTGCTCCCTGCATGTAGATTTTTTTATCTCTTTCCTGCAAGCAGGACCAGCAATTTGTGCATGCTTATTCCTTAACCCAAGCCACTGGCAAAACACCCCTGCTTCCCATTTGCCTTGAAAGCCCCTTGCTGGAGTCATCATAGAATTATAGAGTTGGAAGGGATCTCCAGGGTCATCAATTCCAACCCCCTGCACAATGCAGGGAATTCACAGCTACCTAATTAGATGGGAGACCTCCAACAAAGACCAGGGTTGCAAAGGCAGGCAATGGCAAACCACCTCTGTTAGTCTCTTGCCATGAAAACCCCACCAGGGGTCGCCATAAGTAATAATAATAATAACAACAACAACAACAACAACAACATTTGATTTATATACTGCCCTTCAGGATGACTTAACACCCACTCAGAGCAGTTTACAAAGTATGTTATTATTATTCCCACAACAAACACCCTGTGAGGTGGGTGGGGCTGAGAGAACTCCTAGAAGCTGTGACACACCTAAGGTCACCCAGCTGGCTTCAAGTGGAGGAGTGGGGAATCAAACTTGGTTCTCCAGATTAGAGTCCCACACTTTTAACCACTACACCAAACTAGCTCTCAAGTCAAGTCCTCAAGTCAGCTCTGACCCCTGCTCCATGCCCAGAAGATGGCAAAACACCTCCAGGGGCCCTAATCAAACTGGCCTGGAGAAAATTGCTTCCTGAGCCCAAAGTCAATTGCAGCTTGATGGGCATCTACACTTACACACGTTCCTTAACTCACTCTGAGGAAACTTGAAGCAGCATGCCAAATTCTACAGGTGGATGAAAAATTGCCAGGCTTAAAATGGATTAGACTGAGTTAGTCTTTTATATTTGCATATTGCTGAAACTATGTTACTTTTATGCATTGTTTTTACTGTTCCCCATTGATCTGTAGCCTAAAAAGGGCTGAAAGGGGATTCAGACAGACAAAGTGAGCTTCTGCAAGCAGAGACATAAAGTGAACTACCACAAACAGCGACATACCAACCCTGAAAATTGGCAGCACTACACACACCTTTGTGCTTATAACTCTGGCAGATTTTGTTCTCTGAGTACTCCTGGCTGTTTCTGCCAAGAGCTAACTGGAAAGCCAAGATCATCTTCACCCAAACCCTGATTAGCTCCTAGCCAAATCCTTGAATGCAGAGGGGCAGAAAGACCAAGACCATTGTGGTTAATTAGTGGTCAGAGGGGCAGCTCCTTTTCCATTACTGCATAACGCAAGTACTGTAATGCTCTTGCAAGTGTGGAATTTGTTCTTTCTGCATCTTAACAAAAAAGCCAGGAGAAGACTGTCAATGAGAGTTATTCCTATCTACCTATTAATCACATTTCATCCTACTTCTCCTTGGAATTCAAGGGACGCACACAAGGGAGGTCTTTTCTCCTCATTTTCTCCTCATAACAACACTGTGTTGTTATGGCCAAGGAGCTGTCAAGGCCAAGCAGTGAGAATCATGGCAACCTGGATGTCTCTTAAGGTTGGCAACCTCCAGGTGAGGGCTGGAGTTCACCTAGAATTACAACTGATCTCCAGACTCCAGAGATTAGTTCCCTTGGTGAAAATGGCTACTTTGGGAGGAGGTTGGACTCTATGGCATCACATCACTGGTAAACTCCTTCCCTTTCCCAAACTCTACTGTCCCCAGGTTCCATCCCCATATCTCCATGAATTTTATGGAGCTGGCAACTCTATCTTGCAGATCCTTGTCCAGGATGCTAAGCACTACTCTATGTCTATGAGAAGGTTTTCACAGAATCCCAAGTGGTATTTCTAACATGAGAGCCAGTTGGCAGGTCTTCTATGGTCTCACATCTTCAGAACTCAGTGCAATTAGAAAACATACCTTCCTCCTATGCATGCATTTCCTCATCTCTCTTCCAGGTGCTCAACTTCAGCTGCAAAATCCTTCCTGTTTCAACTGCTCCCCATCCTGATCTGGTTACCAAGATACCCAGTCAAGGAATGGCTACTGAGGGACATAATCTCAGGATTCAGTGTGGGAATCATGCATCTTCCCCAAGGTAAACTATCTGGAAGTCTCAAGGATAATGTCGGCCCCTTTTGAGAATTTCCAGCTTACCTTTTTTAAAAAATAAGATTTTGGTGCATGTTAGTCAATGGCATTGGGAAATGTAATCATGGTGTCCTGGATGAACAAAATTAGGGTACTAGGCAGAATTGCTACCATTTCTGTATGCAGGGCCAACTAGAAAGGCTCAGATTAGGTGTCTCAAAAGATGTGGATGAGAGAAAGTGATGCCAGGAGGAGGGTGCTGGGGAAGTTTCTAGGACAAGCTGAACTTGTACAAAAGAGATGGGCTTCACTTGAACCAACATGGAACCATGTTGCTGGCACTTAATGTCAAAAAGATGGCAAAGTGGCTTTTAAAGTAATCCCTGAATGAAATCCAACGGGAGCTGGAGAACCTCTAGTTCAGGACAACTCAGTCCAAACTGACAATAATGTATACGCTCAGGATAATATATATAGGAGCACAACAGAACTTGGAAGTAAGAGTAGCATGAGTAGGATATAGGCTTTTGCCTACAGAATATTTGCAGATATTCATGATGTCATTTGTACTTAATCAGAATTTTTAGCTTGTGATCAGTTGTGATTTGTAAAGTATAGTACATAGACCATGAAGAAGCAAAGGCATTTGGTGCTCTGGATGAACTTATTATGTGATAAACACGTTGGTCATTCTTGATAAAATAGTTAAGCGAGAAATGCTTGTTCTGTTGCTAGACAATAGATCACCAGGCCATATAATTATTGATCTATTGGTTTATTGGCAGTTCAGCACTGGAGAAGCTATTTTTGTATTGGGTAGTGCAGTGTACTGTTAAATATATTTCACTGTTACTATTAAAGTGTACTTTTATTTTGGTTTCTCTATTTACATAACACTGAATTTACTTACTCAACCTTTTTTGGTAGTCTAATGAATTTCTTTGGGTTGGGTTTTGTTACTCCCCCCCCCCAAAAAAACCTTTGGCCACTGTGTGAGGCAGGGTGATGGCCTTGATGGACCACTGGTCTGATCCAGCAGGGCTCTTCTTACATTCTTAAGATATTTTTAAAAATGTATTTAGATCCTGGCTGTCTGGCAATCTTTGAATCCAGTAGCACCTTAAAGACTAACAAGATTTCTAGGGTATGAGCTTTCAAGAGTCAAAGCTCCCTTTGTCAGATGCCTCTGGCAATGATTCACTCCTCCTTCCCCATGTACTCATAGACCCCCTCATTACAAGAGTTCTGGTAAAGAGCACGAGAAGCTTCCTCTGAGCCATTAATGATTGATCTGAATTGCAACCTGTGGCATTCCTGTCCCTGGCATTAGGCATCCTGAGGTTGCTCTTCTGTGTCCTTGGCAGCAGCATCTGGTTTTCAAGAGTCCCTACACATTGTGTAGAACTGTGATGAACAATTGAGAGGTCCCATCTTTTAATGTTGTTTTTATGGTCTGCTTCTATGGGCAGTGGGCTTTTCATGGATGACATTTTAGGTTGCTTACAGCACAATCCTAAATGGACTAACGCCCTTCTGAATCCATTTAAGTCAATGGGCTAAGAAGGGTGTAATCCCACATAGGGATAGCATTGTTTATGTTCTCCTGGCTTCTCTTAATTTTGATGATTTCATGGTTGTTGCTTCTATGCATTCACTGTATTTTTACTTTGTGAGCTGCCACAAACAAGTATCTGAAAAGGTAGCATATAGATTTGGTAAACAGATAAATGAATGTTAACATCTACTTTTATTTTGCCTAGGTTTGGCCTATGCGCTTCTAGCAGGACTGCCTCCTGTCACTGGCTTGTATTCAGCCTTCTATCCTGTCCTGCTGTATTTCTTCTTTGGGACGTCTAGACACATCTCTGTGGGTGAGCAGGAGATGGGGAAAGAAGGGGCCCAGAAGGATTGTGATGTGTAGTCTTGTACTATGTCGGAGGTTCATGGCACTACAGACCACACTCTCACATTCATTTTGAGACATAATTTTCCTGGGATCTTCTGTCTGGCCATAAAAATGGTTGACAGTTTGACCCTTTATCATAAAACACAATCTTTTCAGCCCAAGTCTGTGATCCTGGTGGGTATGGATAAGCAAAGCCACCTGCACACTATGACAAATAAAACTGCTTCTCATGGAGATACCAAGTCAGCCACGTACTTGGTCTCTCGAATCCAAGCCTCTATCTCCTTCCTACAGGCCCATTTGCAGTCATTTCTGTGATGATTGGGAGTGTGACAGATTCACTGGAACCCAGCAGCAAGTATTTGGAACTGGAAATGACCAATGGTACAAATAAAACAATCATCAATGTTGCCCAAAGGGATGCTGCCAGGGTGGAGCTGGTGGCTGCACTCACCTTGTTGGTGGGCATATTTCAGGTGAGGAGTACAAAGACTACCAGGGTGCAAAATGTTTTCCAGAACAGAATCAGCCTCCAAAGGCTGCTGGTGGAATATTCTTGAACCTCCTGTTTCAAAGACAGTGCCATTTCCATCACAACAGAACTGAATAAATGACAGGGACTGTGGAAAAAACCTTTTAACTTCTGTCCTTTAATCTAATAAGGCTCAGTCAGAATGGCCCCACCAATGATCACACTGGGCTTCAGTGAATATTCTGGGGCTCAGTTTACTTACTTATTTACTTACTTCATTTATCACCCACCTTTCTCCTCAATGGGCCCCCAAAGCAGCTTATATTGTTTTCCTCTCTTCCATTTTATCCTCACAGCCCTATGAGGTAGGTTAAGCTGAGAGTGTGTGACTGGCCCAAGATCACCGAGCAATTATTATCTGAAAAACATAAGTGAGGTGTATTGCAGACTGTAAGGGTTGAATTCATGTCAGCCATAAAAAAACTGATGCCTGCAACTTATCAGTGAAGAACTGACTCAATCCTTGGAAAGATGACAAGGATCATCAATTCATATGTAACTTTTCCACAAGTATGAATTCACAGAATCTCTTAAAAATCCAACAAAGACCAGAGTTTGTATGTCAGAATATATGAAGCAGTCTAATCCTGAATTCTATCATTAGTTCCTCTAGCCCGATACTATCTGCTCCAACTGGCAGCAGCTCTCTGAAATCTCAAGATAAGGTCATTCTTCGCTACCTGAGCCTTTTAAGTGGGCATAAAAGTGATTGAACCTGGGTCTTTATATATGTGATTCTCTGTCCTGGATCCCACCCATACAGGCTTTTAAAGTCTGCTTTGGCTTTTGTGGGCAAATGTAGTTTTTAAGGTTCTAAAGCATAAAGCACAACAGCAACAAAATCCAGATCAAAACAAATTTTGGGAAATCTACATTAAGGCTTCATTAACTGAAGGAGAACAAAGTTTTAATCTTAAGTTTTTTAAAACCTTTTTTTTAAATCAGAAGCCAAAATGGATTAAAGAGTCCATGTGAAAGGGACCTTGGCCTCTAGCAAGACCTATCATCCCTCAGGGCAAGATGAACTTGCATTATATTTAGAGATCCCCCATATGCCAGAGATCTGATGGGGATGGGGGGTCCTCGAAGGGAATCGTTTGAATGAATCTTTGATCTCATTCTGTTGTTCACCCTGCTGGCCTTTCCCTCCTCTGTTTATTTAGATTACATTTTTCTTTTTGATAAAACATTATTAAAATGAGTTATGTGTCGTGTTGGTCTTTTTAAAGGTTGCCCTTGGCCTGCTGCAGTTTGGCTTTGTGGCCATCTATCTTTCTGAACCCTTGGTGCGAGGCTACACCACTGCAGCTTCTATCCAGGTGCTGATCTCCCAATTGAAGTATATCTTTGGGGTTGAAGTGGACGAGTATGCAGGCCCATTGTCACTGATCTATGTAAGTACTGTTAGACTTGTAGTAGGTTGGGTGAAATGTAGGGAAGAGGTGGTATGTGAGTTTGTAGCCCTTTCAGTGGTCATCTTTCTCCCTCTTTAAACATTGGCAGAGAGGTGTTTTTAGATATGGACAAGCCTTTTTATATGGGGGGCCTGACCTCTATAGGAGGCCCACTCATATGTGTATTCAGTTGAAGGACAGAACACAGCCTACACTCATACAAGTCCATCTGTACACAATCAGAGTCCTGAAAAACCAAGGATCCCAATTATGTGGGTGGGGAGAGCCGTGTGTGTGTGTACTATTCTATGCACATAGACTCTGTTTTGCTATTTGAAGTGCAAAAGTCATTGGCAGAGATTATGCGTATAATCAAATTTCTCTCCCAGGTCTGATGTTCATGTTTGTGTATTCAAGCTCATAAGACAATTCATGGAGCTCACACAGAGAATGTAGGAATGCTCAAACCAAATTTGCTTGTCACTTTCTGTTAATATTTTGAAATCGGAGAGGGAATAGCAGATTTTCAGCAGAACATCTGAGATATTAATGGCAAAAAATTATACCAAAGTAGCATTTCAGTTTTGTACAGCTTTTATTTCCTAAGAGCCCTGCTGAGCTGAGAATCATGTAGATAGACAAGAAAAGGTATTGACAATATATTAAAAGTACAGTTGTATGTCTATCCCGATCCAGAGGATCCTCCCAGAAACAGGGAAAACAGCCTTCCCAGGAGGAGGATTAACCGTGATACATTCTATCATGCACAGATAATTTCCTTGCCTTGTTCTTTCTCTACAGACCTTTATGGAACTCTGCAAACGATTGCCAGAGACCAACACGGGCACCTTGGTCACTTCATTAATTGCCATGGTTTGCATTCTGCTGGTCAAGATCCTCAATGACAAACTTGCCAAGAAACTTCCATTGCCTATCCCTGTTGAGCTTCTCACGGTAATGTAGACAGCATGCAGCCAGCCTGAGCTTTTATGTTAAACAGGGAATTCTTCCTTGCAGTTGCCTGTGAATGGTTCTTATGGAATTTTATCCCTCTGCAGTGGGGGATGGAGGGAGCATTACTTTAAAACAAGTACATGGGAATCAAAAGCAGTGCATTGACCTCTAAACCACAAAGCTGTGTGATGAATGATCAATCTCTATAATGGTCATAGGTCCAGAGGAGTTAGCCATGTTAGTCTGTAGTCACAAAATAGTAAAGAGTCCAGTAGCACCCTTAAAGGTGCTATTGGACTCTTTACTATTTTGCAATCTCTCTAATGATCACTCATTACAAGTGCCAGTCGCCTGACTGAAGAAAGGTCAGAAGTTTATTTATTCCAGGACTTGAATCCTAGCCGAGAATCATTCAATGCTATCTTTTAAGAACTTTACTTGAAATCAATTTATTTTTGAATTGGTTCAGTAAACAAGAATCACAATTACACAGTGAATACTAGTATATGCAAATAGAATTAGAAGTAAAAAGGCATACACATCATCCTTATCCTATCCTCTTAAACATTAAAATAAAATGCAAATTCTAAACTTCTTACCAAAACCTTTGTAAAAAAAAGATAAGATAGTCTCACTGCAATCCTCATGTGGGAGTTGTAAGGATTTAAAGTGAGGCTACCTTATACAGATACAATTACATGAGCATCATATGTCTTTATCGAACAAACCATCTAATTCAATTCCTTTAAAGACTTGATGTAAGAAGCTGCTGAGCACAGACCAGCAAAAGTTTCCGGGGCATAAATTTTCATGAGTCAAAGCTCTGTTTTCTCTATATACATGAAATACCTGATAAAGCAAGCTTAGACTCACAAACACTCTCAAAAATGTTGTTGATATTCAAGGTGCTACTGGACTTCAGTTTTGTTATACTACTACAAACTAACACAGCTACTCACCTGAAACCCACTACAGTTTGGTTATTGTCCTTCTGTACCTGTTGATATCAAAGATCAGAAACAGACCAGCAGACGGTTCTTCACGGAACAGCCATTCTCCTTGTGAGTCTCTACAGGGGCGTCTTACACGAGGATGCTCAAGTGAAGGGAGACGCAATGTTAGCTGGGAAATATAGGACTTTAAAAGACAGAGCCAAAGGCTCTGTCTCACCTCTCTACGAAGAGCCGAAGATTGCTCCTTGGAGGGTTTGTGAAGGCTATGTTAATTTTACCTCTTACTGGGGGAGGCAAAACAAACCCTCCAAGGAGCAATCTCTGGCTCTTTGTAGAGAGGTGAAAGTGAAGAAGCTTTTGGCTCTATCTTTTAAACTCTTACATTTCCTGGTTAACATTGCATCTTCCTTCACTTGAGGGTTTTCGGGTAAGAGGGCAGAAATACATATTACAAGTTACGCAAGGAGGAGCAACCTTTATTGGGCAATGGCATGGGATGGGGGGAGTGGAAGATCCTTCTTCCTTTGTGGCCTGTCCTGCTTTCTGCTTCTTATAGGCAGCTCTCAAATTCCCCGTTTCCTGTTCAGTCCTCTTTCTTCCTCCTTGTTATTAGGACCTCACATCTATGAATGCTTTTGCTGTCTAGGGGAGTGTTTCAGGCCCTGATATTAATGGCCTGATGTTCCCTTCCTAAACCAGTTGCCCAAAAGATCTATTTTCCCCCCTTCCATAGCCAAGCTACTTGCTTCCCTTCATTTTCACCCCTGGAAGCAGATCCCTACCACCTTTGCCTTGTTCCTTCACCAGACCCTGCTCTTGTGCCCTTGATGCAGTGGGGGTTCCCTTTGAGCACACACATAGAGCCTGACTTTTTAGACAGTAAGGTTTAGGGTCCGATAATGATTGCCTGTGACTTTCATTTCCCAGGCACACCAGTCTTGTACTTCTGAAGACCCTCTGATTGTGTTCTTTTTCAATGGCATTGAAAACTGAGGGGATTACTACATAACAGAGAGATCTCTCATGTCACCCTCTTACCTCTTTTCAGATTATCATCTCCACAGGGATCTCCTATGGTGCCAAACTGTATGCAAATTATGGGATTAGCGTTGTGGGTGATATCCCCAGTGGGTGAGTACCTGTTACTGTTTCTTACTCGCCCTCCCCTTTTGTAGAAGTGCTTTGAGAAAACCAGTTTGTTTCCAGATTGGTGGGGGGCTCTTTCAAACTTGCCTCAGCCCAAGGGAACAAAACCAAACCCGTTTTCCTGCTTCTCCAGTCCCTATAGAAGCAAAGATTACTCTGGGCACTGGGCTTCTCCCTTTTAGCCTTGTCCTGTGTTTCTGAAGCAGAAATCCCTTGTTGCAACTGGGCTTTTTCTTTAATTGCAGGATGAGACCCCCTGAAGCGCCCAATGTAAATTATTTTGGGAAGGTTGTGGGCAATGCTTTTGCCATTGCTATGGTTAGTTACGTCATTTGTATCTCACTCGGCAAGATCTTTGCCCTCAAGCATGGCTATACTGTGGACAGCAACCAGGTAAAGAGTCCTTCCTTCTGTTGTTCTTTCACTAAGTCCATAGAATAGAGGGGGGAAGCTGTAGACCATGGTAAGTGGCTCTTTGGTTCTGAGCATCTTTATTTGGACTTGTTCGTCTCTGGGAGAAACAGGCCTTGGAACTTGGACAAACAGACCTATACAAATCCTCATTCCTTCTCAATGGGAAATCTCTTGCAGGAACTGATAGCCTTGGGGCTCAGTAACTTTGTGGGTGGCTTCTTCCAATGCTATGCTATCAGCTGCTCTATGTCTCGCTCCCTAGTGCAGGAGAGCACAGGAGGCAACAGCCAGGTAAGTCTCAGGTAGGCATTTTTTTCTGGTAAAAGCATATGTCATAGAATAGAAGGGGGTGAGGGTAAGGGAATGTGTCAGAGTGTCTGCTTGACTATTATGTGCTAATCGAACTGGTAAGCATCAGAGTGTTATTGCAGAGAGTTCCCTTGGGAGGTAGTTAAAAGGCACAGTGAAGGACATTCAGTCACTGCAGCAGGATTTGAGTCCAGTGGCACTTCAAAGAAGGGAGCTCTGACTCTCGAAAGCTTGTGCCCTGAAAATCTTGTTGGTTTCTAAGATGCCACTGGACCCAGATCCTGCTGTTCTACTGCAGACCATCACGGCTACCTACCTGAAACTATCAGTCACTGCAATTTCATGTCCTCCTTGTACGCCTTCCTCCTTGTACTTAGTAATCTCTGTTTTGTTGTCCTCAGGTGGCTGCGGTGGTCTCTTGCCTCATCATCCTAGTGACCATCTTGAAGATTGGGGAGCTTTTCTATGAACTTCCCAAAGTATGTTCAACATTCTGTCTTTGTCTCTTTGTTGGAGGGATTAGTGAGAGTACACTCTGGGCCCATTATATGAACCAGCACAATCCTATGTAGCTTCTGAAAGACAAGAACAGCCCACATCTCGGGTTTGTTATGTAGGGAAAGGTAGTATATAAATAAGTTAAATAAATATCTCTTTTGGTGTTTCCCTTCCTCAGATACACTTCCTTTAAAGTTAAGCAGTGATTCTTATTTCATTGGCTGTGAAAGGATTGCTATGTTATTTGGAATTGCCCAGGCTCTAAATCTTTATATCTTTGATGTAATTTTTCCAGGCTATTCTAGCTTCCATCATTCTTGTTAACTTGAAGGGCATGTTCAAACAGTTCAAAGATATTCCTGCACTTTGGAGATCCAACTTTACAGACTTGGTAAGAAAAAGAGGATGGCAATAGGGAATGAGGGGAGCTAAATTCTTTGCTGTTCCTATTCTTGCACTAGCAGCTGAGATACACGATCAACAGAATTGCATCATTTTGCAGGACTCTGAAATACAAACCAGACATCTAGACATCTGGAAAAAGATTCCAATCAATTCAAATTATTTGTTAACTCAATAAAACTGACAGGTATGATTGATTACTGCCCACCCCCCAGGGAAGAAACATATTAGAGAACACTAGAACAGCAAGGAAATGACCATAGAACCAACATGATTTTTGTATAGGTACGGGAATTTGTTGTTGTTGAGGGAAGCATTCAAATATATCAGATCTCTGCTGTTTTGGTTGGTAAATAATTTGGATTTACTGGAATATTTTCCAGATATCTGGTTTGTTATTCCAGAGTCTGATTTGCCCACTGCCCAAGGAAACACCAGTACCAGCATTGTTGCCATAACCTAAAGGCTTTGTGCTTGCTTTTGTCTTCAAAGTCCAGTGGGGAAGGCCCTGTTCCTAAGCCACAGTCTGTGAAAAAGCCTTCAAATCCTCCTGTGTGTGTCCTGCATCCAGAGTCCCCATACAGCAGATATGAATTATAGTGGGAGCAGCACAGCCCTGTACAGAAACCAGGCAGCTAGGGCCTCTGCATCTGCATCGTGCAGATCAGACCCTCTTTTGCTCCTTGGATGGTTACTTAAGTTTGGCGGGGAGTGGGAGGATCCAAACTGTACTATGCAGGCCACAGTTCAGGCCTCTGATATGCACGGAGGGCCCAAGCGCATACACACGCAGGCCTCTGGCAGCCCTGGTGTAACCGGTAGCTAATCTAGCTCAAGATATACCTGGACTGTGATTCGGGGTTTTTTCTTCAAATCTGGTGCTGACTTCTGGATTTTTCTGGCATTTTATTGTAACCATGCTTATCATCTTCTCTGTCTATTTTCTTTTCCTCAGCTGATCTGGCTTGTAACCTTTGTAGCCACCCTTTTGCTAAACCTTGACATGGGGCTGGGGGTCGCTGTGGCCTTTTCACTTCTCACTGTCATCTTCCGGACCCAGATGTGAGTATTCCTTTAGCTGCAGAGGGAAGAAAATGCTTTGATCATTGCTGTCAGCTGAGCAAGCCTATGTGAACAAATGGGCAGGCAGAGAATGCTCCATAGCTAGGAAAGAATGGGAACATCTAGGTGCTATTGAGTCCAAAGTTCTGCTGCAAACATTGAGAAATTAACTGCCTCTTCAAGCATCAAAGCTCTATATCCAATTCTTAGAACTGGTGTAAGTGTGGGAGAGCAACACAGCTAGATGAAGGAGCCTGCACAGAATGTCCTGCACTGGATGATCATGCAGTGCAGCAATGGTGTGATTGGGTTTCCATATAATCCCATTCCAAGAAAACACCCCTTGCATCTTTTTTTTTTAGTGTCCACCCATTTACTAGCTTTACTAGTCACATAAAACAGAACAACTAAGATATGTTAGGAAGGACTTCAGGTTGTGCTCTCCCCACAATTGGGAATACACCTTCATGTGCCTTTATTACTCTCAAGAAAACTAACCTTCATTAATTCTTATCTCAAAGGATAAATTACTTACACGAGTTACTGTCTCATGCGGGGATGCTTGATCCTCTGTCACCTTAGAAAGCATACCTCTATGGGACATTTTGATGCATGGAAAGCATGCCATTGTTTCCTGGTCATAAGGCTTGGTTCACATGGAAGTTCTGATCTATCCCATCATTATTATCAAGTAAGCCCATCAACACAGAACATCGTCATCAGTATGAATAGATCATGATATTGCATTATGTCAGTATGTGTGTTTTTAAGTCTGTGTTACTTATTCCTAAGCTGTGATCTGAATGTAACATCACACCAACACAAATGGTATATTGTTGGTAGGCTTCTTACAGTTTGAAATAAAGGAGAGTAACCATTTTGCTTGCTAATAAGGCTGAGGGAACCTTTGCTAATAACCCTTTGTCTTTTTCTGTCTTTCCTAAGGGCCCACTATTCCATCCTGGGGCAAGTGTCAAAGACAGGCATTTACAAAGACCTGGCTGAGTATGACAAGGTAAAGGTGTGATATGAAAATGACTGAGGGAGATAACTGTGGAGAAAATGGTATATAAAATGGTGCTTTTAAATTGACTCCGGCAAAAGAAAAGTACTTTCCTCTTGTGGGGCCAAGCCAGGAGAGAGTCCTTAACGGTGGCAGCATCAACAACAAAAGATTTTAAATCTTCCTCTGATAGTCACTGTCTATCCTCCTTATGGGCAGCATATTCCTTCAAAACTATTAGAAATCCAGATACTCAGCCACCCCCAAATTATGCCATGAATCAAAAGCTTTCCTATCAATTATAACAGTTGCTACTTCTTTATTGTTAAATTTCTGTCTGTCCCACCATCTCTCCAAGAAGCTGAGGATGATACCTGGGACCTCTTATCATTGTTAATCCATAAAGATCTTATGGCTAGACTGCCAGAGGCCTGGATAAAAAACAAATCCATTTTGATATTAAGGGGTGGGGGCTGGAAACTGGCAAGAATTTCCCTAAACACTCTAAAAAGGAAGTAACCCACCGGTCGGAACACTGTATGGAATACACTAATAGTAGACCTTCTGTCTCAAGCCTGACTGTGCCCCCCCCAAAAAAAACCCCTCTCCTCAGCTTGATCCAGTCAAGCTCCTAGGCAGAACTTCCAGCCCTGTCACAGCTTGATTAAATCTCAGTGACATTTCAAATTCATTTAATAACTTAGTTACCAGTTTCATTTTATAGCCCAGTCACTAATTCCATCATCCATCATCCAAGCTCACCTCATGGGAAAACTTTAGCAGACATTTTTAAACTCATGAATAAGATTTCAAGTATCTAAGTATAATCCCATTCCAGTGAATCCATCACCTCCCAATTAAAATAATTACCCTCTAGACCTCCTACCTTTGTAACCGATTTTTGGACCCAAGCCTACTTCCCCAACCTTATGGTTGTTTTACTTCTTGGACCTCAAATCACTGAATTTTCCCTTCCTTTGAACCCTGGGACTTTACCTTTGGACCTGCTTTTCATCACCCACCCCTGTATGTTCTTTTCGGGAATAGACTTGTATGCTTTCTTTCTCCCCTTTATTCCCCCCAAACACTGGCCCCAAGCTTGCCTTACTGCTAGCTGGTCCCCTTTTCTCTGGATTTCCCCCCAACAGACAATAGCTCATAGGTAAGTAGACTTATTCAAAGGTGTTATTGTATACAATGGTTTTACTGTCTAATTTTGCTATTCTTGCCATTCTATTTTCCATTCAGTATCTTGTTTGGGAAATTAAGATTTTTCTCATTTAAGACCTATTTTCTCCCTTATTCTTTTGGAGTGCTGCCCCAAATTAAGACCCTGATATACACAGGCAGAAAACTCCAAAGTTTATTGTCCAGGTGACAAGTGTTGGGTCTTGCATGTGTAAATGATGCTTTGCATGTTATAACCCCTGCATGGGTACCTATTTGTATAACAAGGATGGGATTCTACCAGAATATGAAGAGAGAGTGTGTGGTTTGCCCATGCTCGCTCAAATGAACTTCATAAGTGAATCGGGATCTATCCCCAGATCTCCCAGTTTAAGACAACACCACACTAACTCCTCTTTATATTTTGCTTCCAGGCTGAGGAAATCCCAGGTGTGACAATTTTTCGCTCCTCTGCCACAGTTTATTTTGCTAACGCTGAACTGTATATAGGAGCACTAAAGAAGAAGGTGAGAAAGTCAAGAAGCCTCTTAAGAAACCTTCATTTGTTGTGTCATCACTTCTAAAATGTATTTAGGCTTTATTCCTTTTGGAAGAAATAGATAAATAGTCATTTAACTGACTGATGATCTCCCAACAGTGCAGTTTTCTTGCTATATGAACATAGGGCTAAATTATGATGCTGCAGATAGACAGATGTATTTTATTGCAGAAAGCAGCAATGGGGGGATATGGAAGGGGTTGTTAACTCTCCTTCTACTCCATGTATTGTTGTCCTAATTGGAAATGATCCTTCCCATAGGATGCCTTGGACTCTTGTAAGGAAAAGAAGCAGTACTCATATTGTGTAGTTGTCTCTTTTTAGCCCTCTTCCCCCCCTCCCCCACCAGAGGCTAAAAGCAACTGAGAGAAGAGTTGAATGTAACCCCACCCCACCCCCTTCAGAGCTGGGTCCCAGCTGAGATTCCCCCCTACGAGCCACAGCTGCTTTTTGCATCTAAAATATGGTCTTAGGTGTACTTTTGAGTTATTTTTTATTTTAAAAGGTAAGGGCTGGGATACAAACCTACTGCTTCACAGAGAGGGTCTTGCACCAAGATATCTTGAGCCTAATGGGGTTAGCAAGGCCATCCTTTTCATAGTCTTTGAACTATGTTTCTTCAAGCAGCACTGAACAGTCTTACTTTCAACAATCAGTATTATGCTTGTCTTTCCGCCCCTATGAGGCTTAAAATAATCAGGGCTGGTGGGTATTTTTGATCAGGTCATTTTTAATCAGGGAAACAATGCAGGAGCAAAGAGTTAAACCCTTCCTTTCCTCAGCCCAGTGGCCTTTATTTGTATTGACTTCAACTAAGGTTGCTTTTTCTTGCCAAATTACATGCCTGAGGATCTTTCTAGATCTAGTTTCTGGTCCTCAATGTCATATGCTGTTTGGCCAAAGGTCAAAGCCAAAAGGGTGCCTGTAGATCCATCTCTTGGTATCATTAATATCATGCTCAAGGAGTGCATAGAAAGCACATCGGGAACATTGTTACAGTTTTTGAAAGCCAAGAGCTTCTGTAACATAAGCAGCTGTCTGTTTTGTAGTGTGGTATTGATGTGGATAACCTCATTAAAAGGAAGAAGAAAGCCCTGAAGAAAGAGAAAAAGAAAGCCAAGAAAGAAGCCAAGAAGAATAAGGTAGATCCTATCTAGCATCTAGTGATGTTTTTATTCATCCTTTGTATCATTCGTTTTCTTATTTAAGTCCTGTGCAGATTCCTCGGCCTGTGACCTACATTTCATTCTTTATAATTGCAGGAATTTTATACCACTTTTCAGCAAAGTTTCGGAGTGGTAAACAAATTCTTTAAAGTCATGGGAGTTCTAAAAATTCTAGAAACACCTGGAACAAAGTCACAAATCAAAATTAAAGAATCAAACAATGAAAAAATAGGGCACAACACAATCAGAGATATTTAGCTATCTCCTCATGATATGTGAATCAACCACCCACCAAAAGCCAACTAACACAAGCAGTTGGGTCACAGGACTAGTATTATATGTTGTGTCTGACAAGTCCCACTAAGTTAGGACTCTGGCGGCTGCATTTTGCAGCATTTTCAAACCATCCTCAGGAGCAGCCCTATGTACAGTGAGGCACAATAGTCTAATCAATATGTGTATTGTGCGAGAATTGAACCCCGCCTTGTCCCAGTTTTTCCCCACTGACATGCTTTCTACTTGGCTGCCCATCCCCATCTCATAGAATATATTGATGGGGTTGAGTGATATGGGCTGCTGCCTGAATTGTATGTTGCCTGAATTTTATGTTGTTAATGTGATTTTATTGTTGAATATATTTATATGATGTGATCTGCTCTGAGCTCACTTGAGTGGAGAGCGGATTATAAATCTAACAAACGAACAAACAAATAAAAGGATATACAATTCATTTCCATGTGGGGCTCCTATTCTGTACAAGGCCTAACAATGTGAATGCTAAATCATTGATAAATAATATGTACATCAACATCCTAGAACAATTTCTGTAGCATATGAAAGTACCTCAGAAAAGACTCTTTAGAGCCCTGTGCAGCTCAGCATTGGGCAATTTAGTAGGCTGACATAAAATATGAATAACTTGCTGCTGGCCACAGATTCCAGGGAAAGTTTGGTTCAAACTATAATGACAATATAGTAAATATTTTGAAGAAAGAAATTCTCCTGCTCTGAGACAAAGAGATCTGAGAGAAAGTAAATTTTCCTATACATAGCACCACTGAGTACCTCCTATGCTGTTTGCAAATACATGTGAACGTTGTTGATATAGGAAGTGGCATCCATTCTGCTCCAGGAGAGAAAAACAAAAAGGTCTTTTGATATCATGTGTGAAACCACCGTTTTAAACAGCCATGTATATCCAACAAAATGTGAACATAATTCCTCTCCATCTTAGCTTCTATAAATGGAAGGATTATTAGACAGGCAGTAGCACTGCACATGCCATGATATTTGTGCAATCATGAGTGCTAGCCATTTACTGCAATTTCATATGGTTGTTAAAATGCATAATTAACAGGTGTGCAAACACAGATCACAGTTGCAGTCCTTGTACTACGTCTTGCATAAGTCAATATAGCCATTTGGATATATTGAATGTTTCTTTGTACAACAGTGTACCACAAATTTTTTAAAATGCTTCCACTAATGTAAGGGCAATTACTTGTGGTAATGGACCACTGGATACTAGCCATGGGTAGCAAGACAATCTGTATTTCTTTCTCCTGTTACTGTATCTTTTAAAATATCACGTGAAAGAACAAGCATGGGTTCCTTTTAACTTGTGTTATGCTCTTGTTTTGATAACAGAAAATAGCTCCTGAGGCCAAAAATGGATGTGACTCTGGGAACAACAATCTTGGCTTTGATGGTATGGACATGGAGGCAAAGTCACAGGTATTTATCAAACTGTACAGTAAAAACAGAAGCTGTAGTCAATTGTCAGGGCATCCAACAAGATAACCTATCAGAGTAAAATACTCAAATATTACTGGGGATGGTTATTATATTTTTACCACCAGTGGGTACCATATAATTTTTTGTCTCGGGCATTGAACCACTTTTGGCTGTTTCTGAGGAAAAACACCTCATACTTTCCCTGTCATTAATTACTGCATCTGTTTATCACAGCCATGACAAAACTGAAGATGGGAATAGGGTGAACGGTTGATCAGGCTCCCTATTCTTAATTTCTCTGTGTTTTGTTTGATTTTCTGCATTTTTCACAGAGAAGAGATACCGATGCTTTCATTGCAGGGACAGTTTGTGCAGCTGTTTACCAGACACATACATTGCTCCTCAAGAAGAAAAATACAATGTCTGGAGGCAGCCCCTCCAGACATCCCAGACTCAGCACCCCTACCACCCAACCAAGGCCATTCTCCTGAACTCACCAGCAGGCTCCAATGAAGGGCCAACCTGCAGAAGCCAGCAACCAACTACCCCACCTGCGGCACCTGCCACCAGTCAGGCGACACATCGACAACCTCCTCATGAGGCAGCCAAGCTGCCTGGTCATGAGGCTACCTCATGGCCACGTCATGGGCTCTCCTAGAAGCCAGTGTTAGAGCCAGGCTCTTTTATGGCTGTGGAGGCCATGCAGGGCAGCTGGGTTGGCCAGAGCAGAGCCTTCCCAGCTCCCAGGTGCACTTTGAAGGTCTGCCAATGCCAGAAGTAGCTGGAGGTGGAAACAGGCCAAGCCAGGGGTGGGGCTACCCCCAGGTGGTTCTCCAACTGCTGGCCCTTGGATTGGCCCACATATTGAGAATGGACATAGAATAGTGGGGTTGGGGGAGAGGGAAAAAAGGAGGTGACTAAACAGGCCAGGGAGGGAAGAGAGGAGCTGCGCAGAAGTCCAGAGAGAGGGAGAATGGAACACAGACTTCCAGGAAGCAGTGGTGGCTTGGGGGGGGGGGTAACCCCACCCCAATCCTCTTGATCTGAGGCCTGGGAATCCCCCTGGGGAAGGGTTGATAGGACAGTGGACAACTGCAAGGAGGATGCTGCAACACATGAGAGCTTACAAACAAATTACTGTACTCCAGATTGAGGTGTGAAAGCCTCTCATATTGTACATTGATAGAAGAGATGAAGACCAACATTATCTCCACAAGAAATAGACCTATGCTCCAGCCCTCTGTCCATCTCCTGGGATATCCTGGGAGCAGAGAGGAAAGCCCTTTTATCAGTTAACTGTCACATCTTGGACAACATCTTTTTTTCCTTTCTTACAGGAGCCCAGTGACGACTGGAAAGGCAGTGACATAACACTGCCTGAGCCTAATGGAAGTGTGAAGGATTTGGAGTCCCAAGTCAACATCCAGCCACAACCCTGTTACAAGCCCACCTTGGAATCCCTGGGGCTGGAAAAGCCTCCTCTTCACACACTCATCCTTGATTTCACTCCTGTCAACTTTGTAGACACTGTCTGTATAAAGACCTTAAAAAATGTAAGGGGCAAGAAGAAAGAACCACTCATGACAAAATTGCTCCAAAAGGAAATCAAAAATAAAAGTTGTCAGTTTGTTACAGGGTAGAACTTTGTAGAGGAAAAGCTTTCAGATGCCCAGAGCTCACTGTTGTGTCAGTGCTATTACTGATATGTCTGATATGTCTCCAAGAAGGGTGTCTGCCCCTTTGTGACAGTGACCTCATAGGAATGGCTGACCAACTTATCTGTGTCCTCTCACTGGCTCCATCTGTCTGCTAAGTTCCACTCTTTAACCTCATCTGTAATGGAAATTACTGGCACTTTCATACTTCATTGAGCCAAGATGGTCAGATAGAAACATGGCATCTTTCCTCAGCTTTTCTTAGGCAGAAAATGGAAAGACAGTATGATACAATGGTGGGACTAGAACTGGGGAGACCAAGGTTCACATCCCTGCTCAGCTATGCAGCTCACAGGAAAACCTTGGGCCAGTCACTCTCTCTCTCCACCTAACCTACCTCAGAGGGTTGTTATGAGAATAAAATGGAAGAGAATCATGATGAACGCTGCCTTGAGCTCCATGAAGGAAGAGCTGAATGAAAGTACAAAGATAGATGGACAGACAGACAGATAGGTAGATAGATATGCACTGGACATCACCTACTCAGGTAATTTCTGGTTTCAAAGAACAGATGGATCATAGAATCTGTGGGGATAATGTGAGTGTTATAGGAAAACTGTCTTCATTCTTTTTTTCTTTGACTGGATGGGCAAGAAAATTCTCTTAAGTTTCTGCAGAGTTTCTTGAACCAGCTGTTTGTTATCTTTGGCAGATATTTAGAGATTTCCGGGAGATTGAAGTGGACGTGTTTCTTGTGGGTTGCCATGGTAAGGAGGCCTGGAAAGTCACATTTAGACAAGCTGCAATAAACAAGCCATTACCTGAGAATGTCCGTTACCTCAATAATATCTCACTGCCTTTTGGGTCAGAGCCTGGTCCTTCTTGCCGGTTTCTTTTCAAATTGATCTTCTTTTTTGTCACCCTTAGTAGCATTATCTGTTATGTTATCAAGCTTTTAAAATTTACTGTTGATAACACATAGAGTCAGTGAGTAATGCCACATAGGCTCATATTTATGGTTGCCAACCTCCAGGTGGGGCCTGGAGATCTCCCAGCATTACAATCTATCTCCAGACAAAATCCTTTGTCTGATCCAGCAAGAAAATTCCTTAGGTCAGAGGAAATGTATTTCATAGATGGATTTTGGCCCTTCTTAGTTTCCCTAGCCAGGGGTGGAGGCTCAGAATCAGCATGTCAGCCGGCATGTGAAAACATTTTGGTCAGTGGTTGTGATCTGTTCTTTCCACAGCTCCAGTCATGACACAGCTGGAAAGAGGCAACTTCTTCAATGAAATCATCACTAAGCATCACCTTTTTGCATCAGTGCATGATGCTGTTACCTATGTCACTAGGAACCGGGGAGAAAACTGCCACAGTAAGCAGTCTGCTTTTTTTTTTCATTTACTGAAAATTATACTCCTGAATAATCTTTTGATTTCATACATATTTGTCTGAGTTTCTTATTGTCGTTTCCAAGCCAGACATTCATTTTCAAACCTCACTATTCAAGTATTGTTCCTCTATAACAGGTTCAGTGAGTCTCTTTATTGCATCACAAGTGTAATTTACAGTGCAATCCTAAACAGAGTTATACTCTTCTAAATCCATTGAATTCAGTGAGTTTAGAAAGCTATAAACGATCTGTTTAGGATTGCATTGTTAGCCTTCCCTGCACTGTAGGCCCAGTACACTCTCCATATTCCAGCCCCCAAAAGGCGTCCCCTACTTTATGTGCTAAGAAGGTTCCCCCCATCAATGCCAAGCCACTGCATGCTCTCCAGAACATATATTAGGATCAGATGCCTTTGTTTAAACTACTCTGCAGCTGGAATACTAGTATAATGGCTGAGATGCAAATCAGTAAAGTACCCAAATTCAAATGTGACCTCTGCTGTGAATTTACTAGGTTGCCTTAAGGAAGCGACTCATTCTCAGCCTTTAACCGTTCCCCATTTCCTCACTTACAGAATTCTTGCAAGGACTGCTATACCAGTAACTATACAACTATTTATTTATGTATTAAATATGCATCCAGTCCTTCTACAAGGTACTCATGGTAACTTGTAACATAAAAAACAGAATAATATATGAAAATAATAAATATAAACAATATGTAATTTATTTAATATATTTTTACCCATCCCTACTTCCAAGAAGCATGGGGCAGCATGCATGGTTCTTTGGTCCTTCATTTTATCCTAACAACAATCCTGTGTGGTAGGTTAGGCTGAGAGTCTGTGACTAACCCTAGATTTCTCACGAGCTTCACAGCAGAGTGGGGATTTGAATCTGGATCTCCCAGATCGTAGACCCCTACACTGGCACAATAAAAATTATAATAACAAAACCAAATATATCAGCAGAAAAAAGCAACAATGATCAGAAAATACCACCACCCCAGAATTTTAATAACAATAACACTAATAGTAATATCCAATTTTTGTCTATAAGATCCAACTGCACTATTAAAAGTGATAAAACTACAGAAAAAAGCCTGACAGAGAATCAACCTACTGGTATTTTTATCCAGTCAAAATTTGTAGGTTTCATTTTTCTCCCAAGCAGCAAACAATGATGTGATACACACAGGGACGACACTGTGAACAGAGGAGACCCTTATTCATCCAGTTTAAGACATGTACTTTGGGTGAATCTTGGCAATTCCTCTGATGGACATAAGGAAGATTATTACTGAACACGTTCTGGCAGACTGGCAGACTATATCCAAACTATCAAGAGATATGTGCACTTTAGATGGTGAACAGGAAACCAACGGGATGTTCAATTGATTTGAAGTATGTTCAGAAGCAACCAAAACTATTGGGTTTTTTTTTCTTCATAGGACTTGTTCAACACTAAAATGTAACCAGTGAATCAACCTCTCTGTGTCTCTCACAGAAGAGCAGGAGCCTGGCATGTTTTTAGGTGACTGACTGAATGGCTGTTTTTGCTGGTAAAAGTGAATAACATGGGATTCTTTATCACTGTGAATCTGCTGAAGAAAGAAGCCATCTAATCAAGTGCCTGAGAAACTGGGGAGGTTGGAGGTTTGGCCTGTAGAAGCTTGATCAAACTTTGGAAGAATTGTGAATCTGGACTTTTGAGTGATAACTTCTAGTCCTCTGAACCAACTACAGGCACCACAATTCCTGCCAAGGGGGGAAAAAAACCCTTTCAGATACTGGATATGTTTCACTTGTTGCTGGGGATGTGTTTTTGCAGTCAATAAAAAAACTTTACTATACAAAAATTGCTGTACATGGCAGAAATGGATAAAATGATGAGAAAGTTGAGAGAACAGAATCCAGAAGAATTTCTTAATGACTGGGGTAAACTAAAACAGTATTTGGAAAAGAAGTGGGACGTAAAGGGACAATTATGGTTGTTAGATAACTATTAATTTTGCAGAAAGGAGGAGATACTGATCTTTACAAGAGAAGAGAGGAGATAAGTTAGAAACATAATGTAACTGATAGTTTGATGTTAAGTTTTGTTTAATCTAATATATATTATCTATTTTACTAGTGTGTTAAGATAGTTAAGAATAGAAAAGGGGATATAAGTAGTAGATTTAGATAGCGGGTTGGAAAACTGTTGGAAGTCTTAGATTAAGGGGGGAGGGGAAAGGGTGGGAGAATATGGAAGTGAGGGTCTTAATTGAAAATCTGTAATATTAATTTTTACTCACCCAATAAAATTGTTTTATAAAATAAAAAGACTTTACTGGGGCAACTTGCCTACGTGCATGAAAATCTCTGTTGCACAGTAAAGGCAGAAAATCAACTTGGATTTCTCTGCGAACATCTATTCATATTTTTTCCTTCTCTCTTGGATTGGTATTTAAAATCATATCCTAGAATGTAAGGTGTTGACTTGAGTTGTATTTTCATGCCTGTTTTCATTGACAGAAATGTTTTTGTTTCATGCTGCAATGAATGGGAAGTTGTTTGCCTGAGGAAAATACACACATACCTGGGAACTCTTTCATTAAAGGCTTGAGTTGTATTCAGGGAGGAAGGCAGTCACGTATATGGTAATAGACGGGGGGTGGGGGGTTTGTTTCCTACATTTGGAGTTTCCCAAAAGTTGTTGGGTCACCTCACATCCAAGTAGTTAGGGAACTAAGCCCCCTTGGTCACTTCTCAGCTCAGAGAAAGAGGCAAGGGTGATCCCGAGGGTGAAGCCAATGTTATATGACAAATGCCACTTACTGAAGCACTGTATAGGAAGTGAGAATAGGAGCTGTTATCTAGCTGTTGTGAAAACCAAAATGCTTATAGTATGTACTGAAGTAATTAATGTTTGGAATTTTGATCCTCAAAAGGTTTCTTGAGCAAGCACCTGACAAAATGAATTGTATGTGTACTTAGAATGCTTGAATTATTGAAATCATACATCTGAATTCCTTGCTGTGGCAGGGCTGAGCAGCTCCTGTGTGGCCTGGAGCACCGAAGCCTGTAACATGCTAGGCAAAGGTCTAGGTTCCATACATCCTATTCCACTAAGAATGCACTGGACTCAAAAATCAGTTCAGTGACCAGCATTAATCAAAGCTTTATGCTGTTGAGGCATGGAAGTGGTTGACAGCGCCCTTCCTACCACATGTCCCACAAATTCCTCTCGCTACTCTATCAGCCACTCCTAAGAGCATCTTGCCATTGCTTTTAAAGTTTGTCTCAACAGCAGCCTGGCCCAGTTGCCTTGCAGCCCCATCCTCTCTCAGTTGCTGCTGATCTCTGCCAGCGCTGCTCGTGCCTGGGATCATCAGCTAAAAGCTCCTCCAACTGATGTGTGCTCTGCCCTCCTACAGCCAGCTTCTCAATGCTTTATGCTGTTGACACCCTTTCCTTTCCACCAACATTTCTAGGCTCCCTGAAGGCTGCAGGCCTCCTGACCTTAAGTGGGTATAAGTCCCCATCACACTAGTTACTGCGCACAAAGTATTAATTTAGCAAGATGATTAACAACTGAAATAAGAACACACAAAACGTCCGATGAATTTTTGATTCATCTGAGTGCAGTTCTACTTTTTCTAAACACTGTCATATTCCACTATTTTTCCGAGTGGATGAGGAAAAATTAGGCAAGCTGCAAATAAGAAGAGATTTTATACAGGCAGAAAAAACCAAGACATGAGATAGCACTTCATATTATTTATTGTCAATACAATTCATGTTTCGGTCATGTAAAGAAATGCCATAAACCCCAGAATTTCCAGTCAAAGCTCACTGTAATTGCATTTATACTACAGGGTTGTGGTAAGGAAGCATCTTTCAGGGAAAAGACTAGTAGAGTGAGTCATTCCCCAGCCTCAGAGCAATCAACCCAAGGACATGTGAATGGCTCTGGCCTAGGGATAGCAGAGATAACAGCTCACACCTCACCTTGAGAGTAACCCGAGAATACAGAATCTAAATGATCAAAGTGTAGAGCGTATCTTCTCTCTTTGAAGATGAAGAGAAGGATCATCTACAAGGGGGTGAGCAAGGAGAGGTTATATATTTCCTGACTACATGGAAGAAGCAGTTACTTGCTCTTATTTTGTCTCAAGGTATGAAGGACTAAGTTTTTACCTTGGGAACTCAATCTTGAGTACATGAGGAACAATGGGAGAAGTCCTAACTCTGACAACGAAGGTAATGGAACTTTTCCAAGGCCTTGTACATCCAAGGAGAAGTATCTGTTCTTATTTAAAAATGTATTTGGAACAAGTCTAAAACAGGATTAGAAGGATTGAATTTATTCATTTTTCTTTTCATCGTTGCTTGGTTCTGCTGCATACAGAAGTTTTGTTTGTGCCTTGTTCTTTTATTAAACTTTTATAATTTGAATACTGGAAGTCTCATTTCTGTACCCATATAATGCCTCAGTCACGTTTACTAAAGGAGAAGTGGAGGGGGCAGGTTAAGCTTTCCATCCCCAAGTGTGTGAAAGAGTGCTGGAGTCCCAGTCCTCCCAGTGAGAGATGCTTGTATGATTGGGTGAGGTGATGGAAATACTGAGAGTTAAACCAGGAGAAAAGGGGTAAAGGGCATCAACAGGCAGTGACTTGGAATGGTCATGGAGCTTTTGAACTCCCCATGGACAGAAATGGGGCCTCAAGAAGACTTTCTCAACAGGTCATGTAGAGATTCCTGAAGTCCTAATTCCACAGAAGAGGAATTTGCTGATTACAAATAAGTATAGACAACTGTTGATATGTTGGCCTTGATGCATACAATACTCCCCATGCATCAGATGAAGAGAACTGTGGTTCTCGAAAGAGGGACAGGGTAAAAGCCGGAACGAGACGGAACAGGCCGGAACGGGCACTAAAGAAATGCCAGTGCCACAAAAAAGAGGGGGATGTGTTAGAGACACTCCAGAACAACATTTTAGAAATGAAAACTCTGGACTGGCACCCTTTAATTAACCGGTTCCATGCCAAAAAGCTCCCGGAACAGCACAAAACAGCCCGGAACGGGCACTAAAGAAAGGAGCCAGGGCATCCATTGTAGATGTCAGCACTCAAAAGGCAAGGATTGGTGGGGGGGGGGTTACCTCCCCCTGTCACATATGTGGAAGAGAACAGCTTCTCACATATGTGAAGGACAAAGTCTTTACATTCAGTAGACAAATGGCAGCTTTCTCCCTCCCTCCTCAACGGTATCTGAAGACAGCCCTGATCAGGTGAGCAAAGCTGCTGCGGTAGAACATAGAGGAAGAGGTTGTCCTACCGATATGCCAGGCCAAGGCCATGTCACAGTCAAGACCTTGAACTGAGTTTGATAACTGATGGTGGAGGCGGGGCGGGGGGCGTCGGTGGGAACGGCGCAGCCGCGACCCCCGGGGGCCCCCGGGGGCCGCCGGAGGCAGGGCGGGGGGCGTCGGCGGGAGCGGCACAGCCGCGACCCCCAGGGGCCCCCGGGGGCCCCCAGAGGCAGGGCGGGGGGCGTCGGCGGGAGCGGCGCAGCCACGACCCCCGGGGGCCGCCGGAGGCAGGGCGGGGGGCGTCGGCGGGAGCGGCGCAGCCGCGACCCCCAGGGGCCCCCGGGGGCCGCCGGAGGCAGGGCGGGGGGCGGCGGCGGGGGCGGGGGGCGGCGCAGCCACGACCCCCGGGGGCCCGGCTGTCTTTGTCTTTGTCTGGGGATGGGGATGGGGATGGGGGGATGGGGATGGGGATGGGGATGGGGATGGGGGATTTTATTTTTGGCAACCTCTTCTACATGCAAAACTTTTTTGGTACAAAGTTGTAATGCTATAAAATGGTAAAAATTTCATAAAATTGTAATTTTACTAACAATCCAACTCAAATAAGTTTATAGATAATTCAAACAGTATTGCTTCTATAATCATATTAGGCATAAATATTAAACATAACTTTTAAACATTAAGTAAAAAGTATTAAATACTCGGTAGAGATGGGTTGAAGGTTTTATCTTAAATCTTGAGCATTTTGAAACCTTCAAGTGAGAACTGAAAACACGTTTCTCTGTTTTAGAGAAACTGCTTTTCAGTACAAAATAAACGGGATGTATGTTTTTGTTGCACTCTCTCAACCAGGAGACAGACTCCTCCTAAGAGTTTAATGGCTTCTTTCATTAACAAACGCTAGTCGTTTTCATTACGTGAGGTATCAAAATATAAATGTTTATTTAAATAAAACATAGAAAAATAGAACAGATGAACACAACAAGAATTAAGTTTCCTAACATTTCTTAATGAAATCTAACTCAGTCAGATTAACGATGAAATGCATTCAAGTTACCGTAGCACATATTACAAGGGTAAGTTTCCTGCCTAGATCTTCATGAGATTTCTTTTGGCCAAAACCCTGATCTGCTATTTGGATTACCATTTTTATATATTATCTTATGCAGAAATCTAAGATCTTTTCATATGATAACAAAGATAAATATCAAACCAATCATAATTTAATTCTTTTTTACTATTTCCAATCATGTGACATTCTACCTAGCCAAAAGTACCACTATGCCCAGCTGCAAGATAAGAGATATGGATAGTAAAAATGACAAGAAAAGTTACATGACCAGATCATCCTTGGTCTCTGCTAACAATTACAGAACATGTATCTGATACTGTTCACTATTTTTAATTGGCTGTCAAAGATAAAGCACCAGCTATACACCATACTAGAAAAAGAACTACAGTGATGTTCATACAGCGTTATTTAGAATGCATATGTTTCACGAAGTATGTGTTCTAAACCATAATCAGCAGTCTACTGGTTTGAATCCCACTACTGACATGAGCTCAGTAGGTGGCCTTGGGTCAGCCACTCCTCTCAGCCCCAGCTCCATTGTGGGGATAAGAATAACACTAACTTGTTCACTGCTCTGGGTGAGGCACTAATATGTGTAGAAGAGCGGTATATAAGCACAGTTATTATTATTATTTATATTTCCATGACACCATCCCTTGACCTGTGAAATTAAGTATTTTGATAAATATGAAAGTGATACAAAATATAAATGCATTGCATAATGTGTGAGTGTACATATACAAACTTTAAAAATTGTATTGGATAATACCGCAAAGCATGATTACTGAGAAAGCTGCTTTCACTGCTTTCAGTGTGGAGAGCTGCTTGTAGATCAAAACAACCTGACGAGCTGTCTTCATGCAGAGTACACTTGATTCTCTTGGCTTTCAATTCTGCTTTCATTCAGCATGGGTAAATCAATGTGTCAGCAGTAAACATTTGTATCACTCCTCTCTGAATGACCTTTTAAATTTTACTGCCTATCGTGTCAAAGCAATTAAAATTAACAATACAGTTACTAAGCTGCTAAGATCAATTAATGGCTCTTAGGCTTTATCTATTGATCTAGTGACATCTTCAAAACCCACTGGTAACAGACTATACATACTTCTCTTCTATCCACAACATATACACAAGGATTGATTACATATTCTTATCTTCTAAATTACATATTTAAATGGCATATTCTTATCTCCTAAATTAATTAGTCAAACTCTTACATCAAGGATTGGTGACAAGTTGTGGACAGACTATGCTTGGACAGAATGTACACTGAGAATAAATGACATCAAACAAATTGGAAACTAAATAAATCACTTTTATTTAACAAATAAATTTCTTCTGAAGTCTCTTTAGAAATTAAACAATAGAAACAAACTATGTGGCATTCCTCAAATCCACATGTAGGATGCTATGGAAGTGGTACTTAGAGGGAAATTAATCTCCGTTGCCTCCTGTCATGAAGAGCAAAAAGAAAACATTAGAAATGAAATGATATCTAGAATAAGAAAACTAAAAGATGAACACAAAAAAGGCCACCCAATCTATAAACTTGCTTGCATGAAAATTAGAGGAAAAAACCTCCTCACATTCTATACAAGCTATTAAAGGCACCCGGGAAAAACTCAAACTAATTCTGTAAAATTAGCCGGTGTATTTGCTGAATACTACCAAACCATTTGTACCTCAGACAATCCTGACACTAATCATATTTTAAATTATTTATCATCACAGGAAATTTGGAAAAAAACCTCACAAGCACATAAACAATATCTGGACCAACCAGTCACAACAGAAGATGTTACAGTCACTATCAAATCCTTGAAAAAAATAACAAAGCTTCAGACAGGGATGGATTCCCTGCCAAATTTTTACAAAAAAATACATTCACCTACTTTCAACTCCACTAACTGCCACATGCAACTCTGTTATGTTAGGAGGTAGCATCCCTCTATCTTGGTCAGAGGCTGAAATAGTAGTTACTCCAAAAAAGGACAACCATATTACAAATACTAAATCTTCTCAACCAATACCCTTACTGAATCAAGACCAAAAGATCTTTACAAGCATATTTGCCAAAACATTGTCTAAATTTAAATAACCAACTACATTCACCTTGACCAGACAATACACGTAACACTTTAACTATAATTCATTTCTGTGAACCATACAAAACCCCTGCATTACTTCTGGCCTTTGATATAGAGAAGGCATTTGATTAAGTGGAAATACCATATCTAAAACTTTTACTTCAAAAAATGGGTTTTGGCGACCAATTCTAAAATGCCATTAATGCTCTTTATCTTTCTCCAAAAGCTACAGTTAGGACTAACAATGTACATTCAATAGATATCCATATAGCAAGGGGAACTAGACAAGGCTGTCCCCTTTCCCCATTTCTGTTTGCCATAACTATAGACAGGGCCAATGCTACCATTAGACCAACTAGGCAGCCGCCTTGGGCACAGACCTCAAGAGGGGCATAGTTTTAAACAGATTACTTTCTTGAAAAAAATGCAACTGAGAAAACCTATTGAGCACCCCCTAAATGGTCCTGTCCACAGACATCAAGCAGCTCAAAAGCTCACCGTAACTTTTTTATTTATTTATTTATTTATTTGATGTATACCCTGCCCTCCTCACAGATGGGCTAAGGGTGGCTAACAACATTTAAAAATACATTAAAATCACAGAAACATAAAATCAATCATATTTTTTTAAAAAATAATTAAAATAGTCCAGGAGCAGGCTATTTAAACAAATACTGGGAGTCCGTATACAGGCATGGCAGATGGCTGAGGGCAGCTCCGGAAGAAATGGTGGTCTTAGATGGAAGAAGAAGGACACTCGCTGGCACTCATCCAAAGGCCCAGCAGAACATCTCCATTTTACAAGCCCTGCAAAACTGTAACAGGTCCCACAGGGCCCAGATCTCCAGCGGGAGAGCATTCCACCAGGCCAGGGCCAGGGCAGAAAAAGCCCTCGCCCTGGTTGAGGCCAGATGGATGTCCTTTGGGCCAGGGACCACCAGGAGTTGCTTGTCTGCAGAGCGCAACACCCTGCAGGGGACGTAATGGAAGAGGCGGTCCCGCAGGTATGGAGGTCCCAGTCCATGAAGGGCTTTAAATACCAAGGTTAACACCTTGAACCAGATCTGGAACTCCACTGGAAGCCAGTGCAGCTGGCACAGCACATGATGAATGTGCGCTTGGATGGGCGTTCCGGTAAGGATGCGTGCCGCTGCATTCTGGATCAGCTGTAACTTCCGGGTCAGACCCAAGGGCAGTCCAGGATAGAGTGAGTTGCAGTAGTCTAGCCTGGAGGTGACCGTTGCATGGATTACTGTGGCCAGGTCCTGTGGTGAAAGATAGGGCACCAGTTGCCTGCCCTGTCGAAGATGAAAAAAGGCAGACCTGGCAACAGTCATGACCTGGGCCTCCATTGAAAGTGTAGCATCCAAGGTCACACCCAGACTCCTCACCATCAGGGAAGGTTTCAATTGTACCCCATCAACAGCTGGGAGCCGGTTCCCAGCTTGATTGCCCCATGATCCAGACACAGAACCTCTGTCTTCAGGGGATTCAATTTCAGGCGACTCTGATGTAACCATACCGTCACAGCCTCAAGACCCTTGACCAAGGAATCCAAAACAAGATCGGACTGGCCATCTGTAATGATTCCAAGTAAATGTGTGCATGTATCTTTAAATGCTTGATGAGATAGGTGAAGAGTGGGGGGTGAAGGAGATGGATGAGTGAGTGATATGTGTCAGGCTATGGCATTCCAGACTTGATAGTCTGTTTCACTCCCTTCTGCAAGAAGACGAGGTCTTTTGATTTCAAAAGGTTTATTGTGAAAGACAGCATTGAAGCCCAGATGTGCATATTCCAGGATTAGAGATCCTGGCCGAGCAAAGCGTTGCTAGGAATGAATCATAGAGCAAAGGTTGTTACATTTCACACTCCCGGAGCCCAGCCTCCCCCCCGAGTTCATACAGCAAAACTTCCCAGAGGTGCGCTGAGCTGGTCAAGGTCGAAACAGCAGATAAGACAGGATCCTTTCCCATGAAATCGGCTCCTTGCAGGTGTTGCCTGGAGGGAAAGAAGTCTAAACACTACACGATTAAATATGGCGTTACTTAGGTTAAAACAGTTTCTGACAATATGATTGGTTGAGGACTGAGAGGGTGGGTGGAGTGAATGCAGTTTGAGACTGAGAGTAGAGATTTTCAAATGGCTGTCAGGACGTCTAAACCCGCAAGGTCTGCTCCTTCTGTTATTCCAAGACAAATTTCAATCTAATTGGCAAAAGGCGACTCTGAAATCCCTGGGAAAATTGGGTCTTTCCGCTTAAAGTTTGCTAGTCATGGGGTTAGACCGAGCAAAATCACTCATTAAGCAGAGAGTGACAGATATTGAAAGACAAACAGATTTACTTAGAGCACCAGGTTTTATTTCTTCAGATACTACTAAATATATTGCCGCTCTTGCAGCCTATTTTTACTTTCTTGAATCCAGTAACTCCAGAAGGGCATTTACTTTAGCTAGGAGTTCAACTCCACCCTCTGCCATTCTGGAAGGAAAGTTTAAAGCTGTCCCTTACTCTCTTAGGCTTTGCTCCTATCCCCTAAGAGAAACTGACTCAATGGAGCACATCTTCTTTAACTGCCCAAGTCACAGTAAAATTAGAGCGGAAACCATCAGTCCATTAGTAGAAAGATTCCCTGGAAGTTCAAATAAAATCAAACTTGATTATCTTTTGTCTGATTGGAATCACCAGACAACACATCAAGTAGCAAGATTCTGTGGCCAGGTCTACAAGCAACGTAAATCGCATAAGGCAGACTGAATGTATTTTAACCTTTTAAACAACTAATTTATGATGATCTTATTTTTTTACTCTTATATTTATTCATCATTCTTCCCCTGTATCCAATCTCGACTGTTTTTAAATTGATTTGCAAATGGTTTTATATGTACTGGTCGCAGACTATAATAATAAACGTGACTTGACTACCTCTACACTAAGAATAGCAGAAATACCTGAACTTACTTCATGGGATCCTAGCTACCACCAGAAGAAGCTGAGAAATGGAGAAAAGTGGAGGGTGTGGTGTCGGTGTTGAAGAGAACGATAGCACATTGAAAGAGCTCCGTCTCTCCCATGCCTGAAATTTAAAATTTATGTTGGAAGGGTAAAGTAAAAATATTTACCCTTCCAACATAAAGATACACTAAGAGATCCAAAAGGCAGATTCATATTTATTAAAGGCACTATAGAAAACCAAACTTACACATTTGGCTCAATTTATGCCCGAAACCAAGATAGCCTAATGAAATTCTAAAACAAAGTTCATTAGAATACACATGTATCACTTAGTATAATGTGCTCTAAACCATATTTTCATGACAAACCCACAGAAACAGCAGCAACATAATCTAAGAGTATAATGGAGTATAATAAGAGTATAATAAGAGTATAATGGAGAGCAACAAATAGAAACAGAAGGATTAAAAGTATCCTGCTCACTAGGTTGGAGGCAAGTTCTGACGACAACAGGGCCAACAACAAAGATTCTCAGGTCAAACTCCATGGTCAAGTTACAGATTCCAAAATCAAAGACTGTGACCCACCAAGGCTCAGGCAGCCAGAACCGAAGAGCTCACCAACAGCCAAGTCCAGAATATCACAATTGTGACTAGCTAATTCCATGCTAGCTGCGGCCTTATAAAGGGAGGTTCTCCTACAGGTGAGGCTGGGTTCATTAAGCTTCTTTCTCCAAGCTGGCTCATCTCTGCTACTCAGGAGGAGTAGATCAGATCCTGTACTGGCTCTCCTGACATTTCCTCAGCAGGGGGAAGGCCGTGGGCTGCCAGGCATGCGCTCCTGTGCTTGGTCCATGCCTTTCAGGAGAGTTTTTGCTCGTAGCTGCTTCAATTATATTGGCTCACAGTTTTCTGGTATGTTCTTTCTTACAGCGGGCAACCAGTGATTTATACTTCTTTTTTAAAAATGAAAGAGAACGATATGCATCTTGTCTGGTCTTTTCATCAGCTCTCAGTGCTAGCTTATAGGCATAGATTAAAGCATTTTTAGCACAAATACAGCTTTGATCAAAGCAAGGTTTAGATGACAAATTGGTCTTGACCAGTTTTCCCTCTCGAGCACCTACCAAAAGTGGCCTTAAGGATTGGACGAGGTCATCATAACTCTTTAAAGGATTTTCAGATTTTGAGGAAACCTTAGAAGCTTGGCTATATAGTTGTAGGTTCTAGTGCAAAGGTATTTTTCCCTGCACTTGTTCCTCTTCAGCAAGTATGCTATGCGCATTGCTACAGCAGAATTTCCCTACTTTCCTCCCTTTTATTGCAGCCATGAAGCTGACTTTCTGCCCATTTCTTTCCAGACACAGCAGAATAGCTGTGAAGATTTTAGTGTTTTCCACTCTGCCTCTTCTCTTGGTGTTGCTGGGATACAGTTTGCTCTAAGAAGTGGGTTTTTTTCTTAGCTCTGGAGGCAGTTTCCCACCTTTTCCCTTTTGTTTTCCTTCTCACTTCTTGCTTGGCTTCCTCAAGTTGCTGAAAAGTTTCTTTTTCTAGCATTGGAAGCTATTTCCCCACCTTTTTCCTGGCTGGCACAACAGAGTGTCTTCTACTCCCACCCCCTTCTCATGTTTGCTGTGAGACAATGAGAGAGAGAATTGTGCTGTACTTGAAAAGGAGATACTTTTGTCTGCAGTTACTTAATTTGTTTGCTTTCTTCTTTTTAGCTGGCTCTCTGGAGAGCTAAAAAGGAGTAGTTTCACTAAGGATTGTTCCTCTCAAGTTGACTGAGACTTCTGAGATAACTTTGAGTAATTGAGAGGGCAGTAGCAGAACAGCTGCAGGTATACCTGGGTGATGCCTCTATCCTGGATCCATTCCAGTCCAGCTTCAGGCCTGGCCATGGTACAGAGACGGCTCTGGTTGCCCTCACAGATGATCTGCGGCGACACCTGGACCGGAGTGGGTCGGCACTGCTGATACTTTTAGATCTTACAGCAGCATTTGACATGGTCAATCATAATCTTCTGACCCATTGCCTTGCCGATGTGGGGATTCGTGGAACAGCCCTGCAATGGCTGAACTCCTTCCTTCACAATCTAGGACAGAGGGTGGCACTCAGGGAACAGATGTCTGCTTACCATTCTTTGGTATGTGGCATCCCTCAGGGGGCGATTCTTTCCCCGATGCTATTTAACATCTATATGTGCCCCCTTGCCCTGTTAGCCCACAGCTTTGGGCTAGGTTGTCACTGGTATGCGGATGACACTCAGCTCTATCTGCTGATGGATGGTGTTATGACCTTTACTTTCTTTAGGGTAGATTTTTCTTTTAATCTATCCCTTAACCCTCTGGGTAGTCTGCTGCCACCCGGAATATTTTATTCCAAGATATTTTATTTAAATTTTCCCTTTGGTAACATTCCTAAGCGTCAGGCTCCTTCGTGGTTCTATGTGGCCCTGAAGATAGGAATGGGATATAGCAATGACAGCTACACTGGGATATTGCAAAACAAAAATAAGCTTTTATTTATTCGAGAAGCATATCGGTTTCATAAACGTAGTTCTCGGTTCTTAAAGTTACTTCATTTACTCTCATTCACACAGCTGGCCTCTCTTTCCCTGACTGAGTGTCCTTTCACAAACATGCTCAGTTCAGGTTCCACACAGGTTATATTTCTCTCATAAACACTTCAACATATTCAGGCAGCACACAGCTAGCCTGCTTTCTTCTGACTAAAAATTTTCTCTCTACTCTCAGTCTCAAACTGCATTCACTCCACCCACCCTCTCAGTCCTCAACCAATCATATTGTCAGAAACTGTTTTAACCTAAGTAACGCCATATTTAATCGTGTAGTGTTTAGACTTCTTTCCCTCCAGGCAACACCTGCAAGGAGCCGATTCCATGGGAAAGGATCCTGTCTTATCTGCTGTTTCGACCTTGGCCAGCTCAGCGCACCTCTGGGAAGTTTTGCTGTATGAACTCGGGGGGGAGGCTGGGCTCCGGGAGTGTGAAATGTAACAACCTTTGCTCTATGATTCATTCCTAGCAACGCTTTGCTCGGCCAGGATCTCTAATCCTGGAATATGCACATCTGGGCTTCAATGCTGTCTTTCACAATAAACCTTTTGAAATCAAAAGACCTCGTCTTCTTGCAGAAGGGAGTGAAACAGACTATCAAGTCTGGAATGCCATAGCCTGACACATATCACTCACTCATCCATCTCCTTCACCCCCCACTCTTCACCTATCTCATCAAGCATTTAAAGATACATGCACACATTTACTTGGAATCATTACAGATGGCCAGTCCGATCTTGCTTTGGATTCCTTGGTCAAGGGTCTTGAGGCTGTGACGGTATGGTTACATCAGAGTCGCCTGAAATTGAATCCCCTGAAGACAGAGGTTCTGTGTCTGGATCATGGGGCAATCGAGCTGGGAACCGGCTCCCAGCTGTTGATGGGGTACAATTGAAACCTTCCCTGATGGTGAGGAGTCTGGGTGTGACCTTGGATGCTACACTTTCAATGGAGGCCCAGGTCATGACTGTTGCCAGGTCTGCCTTTTTTCATCTTCGACAGGGCAGGCAACTGGTGCCCTATCTTTCACCACAGGACCTGGCCACAGTAATCCATGCAACGGTCACCTCCAGGCTAGACTACTGCAACTCACTCTATCCTGGACTGCCCTTGGGTCTGACCCGGAAGTTACAGCTGATCCAGAATGCAGCGGCACGCATCCTTACCGGAACGCCCATCCAAGCGCACATTCATCATGTGCTGTGCCAGCTGCACTGGCTTCCAGTGGAGTTCCAGATCTGGTTCAAGGTGTTAACCTTGGTATTTAAAGCCCTTCATGGACTGGGACCTCCATACCTGCGGGACCGCCTCTTCCATTACGTCCCCTGCAGGGTGTTGCGCTCTGCAGACAAGCAACTCCTGGTGGTCCCTGGCCCAAAGGACATCCATCTGGCCTCAACCAGGGCGAGGGCTTTTTCTGCCCTGGCCCTGGCCTGGTGGAATGCTCTCCCGCTGGAGATCTGGGCCCTGTGGGACCTGTTACAGTTTTGCAGGGCTTGTAAAATGGAGATGTTCTGCTGGGCCTTTGGATGAGTGCCAGCGAGTGTCCTTCTTCTTCCATCTAAGACCACCATTTCTTCCGGAGCTGCCCTCAGCCATCTGCCATGCCTGTATACGGACTCCCAGTATTTGTTTAAATAGCCTGCTCCTGGACTATTTTAATTATTTTTTAAAAAAATATGATTGATTTTATGTTTCTGTGATTTTAATGTATTTTTAAATGTTGTTAGCCACCCTTAGCCCATCTGTGAGGAGGGCAGGGTATACATCAAATAAATAAATAAATAAATAAAAAAGTTACGGTGAGCTTTTGAGCTGCTTGATGTCTGTGGACAGGACCATTTAGGGGGTGCTCAATAGGTTTTCTCAGTTGCATTTTTTTCAAGAAAGTAATCTGTTTAAAACTATGCCCCTCTTGAGGTCTGTGCCCAAGGCGGCTGCCTAGTTGGTCTAATGGTAGCATTGGCCCTGTCTATAGTTATGGCAAACAGAAATGGGGAAAGGGGACAGCCTTGTCTAGTTCCCCTTGCTATATGGATATCTATTGAATGTACATTGTTAGTCCTAACTGTAGCTTTTGGAGAAAGATAAAGAGCATTAATGGCATTTTAGAATTGGTCGCCAAAACCCATTTTTTGAAGTAAAAGTTTTAGATATGGTATTTCCACTTAATCAAATGCCTTCTCTATATCAAAGGCCAGAAGTAATGCAGGGGTTTTGTATGGTTCACAGAAATGAATTATAGTTAAAGTGTTACGTGTATTGTCTGGTCAAGGTGAATGTAGTTGGTTATTTAAATTTAGACAATGTTTTGGCAAATATGCTTGTAAAGATCTTTTGGTCTTGATTCAGTAAGGGTATTGGTTGAGAAGATTTAGTATTTGTAATATGGTTGTCCTTTTTTGGAGTAACTACTATTTCAGCCTCTGACCAAGATAGAGGGATGCTACCTCCTAACATAACAGAGTTGCATGTGGCAGTTAGTGGAGTTGAAAGTAGGTGAATGTATTTTTTTGTAAAAATTTGGCAGGGAATCCATCCCTGTCTGAAGCTTTGTTATTTTTTTCAAGGATTTGATAGTGACTGTAACATCTTCTGTTGTGACTGGTTGGTCCAGATATTGTTTATGTGCTTGTGAGGTTTTTTTCCAAATTTCCTGTGATGATAAATAATTTAAAATATGATTAGTGTCAGGATTGTCTGAGGTACAAATGGTTTGGTAGTATTCAGCAAATACACCGGCTAATTTTACAGAATTAGTTTGAGTTTTTCCCGGGTGCCTTTAATAGCTTGTATAGAATGTGAGGAGGTTTTTTCCTCTAATTTTCATGCAAGCAAGTTTATAGATTGGGTGGCCTTTTTTGTGTTCATCTTTTAGTTTTCTTATTCTAGATATCATTTCATTTCTAATGTTTTCTTTTTGCTCTTCATGACAGGAGGCAACGGAGATTAATTTCCCTCTAAGTACCACTTCCATAGCATCCTACATGTGGATTTGAGGAATGCCACATAGTTTGTTTCTATTGTTTAATTTCTAAAGAGACTTCAGAAGAAATTTATTTGTTAAATAAAAGTGATTTATTTAGTTTCCAATTTGTTTGATGTCATTTATTCTCAGTGTACATTCTGTCCAAGCATAGTCTGTCCACAACTTGTCACCAATCCTTGATGTAAGAGTTTGACTAATTAATTTAGGAGATAAGAATATGCCATTTAAATATGTAATTTAGAAGATAAGAATATGTAATCAATCCTTGTGTATATGTTGTGGATAGAAGAGAAGTATGTATAGTCTGTTACCAGTGGGTTTTGAAGATGTCACTAGATCAATAGATAAAGCCTAAGAGCCATTAATTGATCTTAGCAGCTTAGTAACTGTATTGTTAATTTTAATTGCTTTGACACGATAGGCAGTAAAATTTAAAAGGTCATTCAGAGAGGAGTGATACAAATGTTTACTGCTGACACATTGATTTACCCATGCTGAATGAAAGCAGAATTGAAAGCCAAGAGAATCAAGTGTACTCTGCATGAAGACAGCTCGTCAGGTTGTTTTGATCTACAAGCAGCTCTCCACACTGAAAGCAGTGAAAGCAGCTTTCTCAGTAATCATGCTTTGCGGTATTATCCAATACAATTTTTAAAGTTTGTATATGTACACTCACACATTATGCAATGCATTTATATTTTGTATCACTTTCATATTTATCAAAATACTTAATTTCACAGGTCAAGGGATGGTGTCATGGAAATATAAATAATAATAATAACTGTGCTTATATACCGCTCTTCTACACATATTAGTGCCTCACCCAGAGCAGTGAACAAGTTAGTGTTATTCTTATCCCCACAATGGAGCTGGGGCTGAGAGGAGTGGCTGACCCAAGGCCACCTACTGAGCTCATGTCAGTAGTGGGATTCAAACCAGTAGACTGCTGATTATGGTTTAGAACACATACTTCGTGAAACATATGCATTCTAAATAACGCTGTATGAACATCACTGTAGTTCTTTTTCTAGTATGGTGTATAGCTGGTGCTTTATCTTTGACAGCCAATTAAAAATAGTGAACAGTATCAGATACATGTTCTGTAATTGTTAGCAGAGACCAAGGATGATCTGGTCATGTAACTTTTCTTGTCATTTTTACTATCCATATCTCTTATCTTGCAGCTGGGCATAGTGGTACTTTTGGCTAGGTAGAATGTCACATGATTGGAAATAGTAAAAAAGAATTAAATTATGATTGGTTTGATATTTATCTTTGTTATCATATGAAAAGATCTTAGATTTCTGCATAAGATAATATATAAAAATGGTAATCCAAATAGCAGATCAGGGTTTTGGCCAAAAGAAATCTCATGAAGATCTAGGCAGGAAACTTACCCTTGTAATATGTGCTACGGTAACTTGAATGCATTTCATCGTTAATCTGACTGAGTTAGATTTCATTAAGAAATGTTAGGAAACTTAATTCTTGTTGTGTTCATCTGTTCTATTTTTCTATGTTTTATTTAAATAAACATTTATATTTTGATACCTCACGTAATGAAAACGACTAGCGTTTGTTAATGAAAGAAGCCATTAAACTCTTAGGAGGAGTCTGTCTCCTGGTTGAGAGAGTGCAACAAAAACATACATCCCGTTTATTTTGTACTGAAAAGCAGTTTCTCTAAAACAGAGAAACGTGTTTTCAGTTCTCACTTGAAGGTTTCAAAATGCTCAAGATTTAAGATAAAACCTTCAACCCATCTCTACCGAGTATTTAATACTTTTTACTTAATGTTTAAAAGTTATGTTTAATATTTATGCCTAATATGATTATAGAAGCAATACTGTTTGAATTATCTATAAACTTATTTGAGTTGGATTGTTAGTAAAATTACAATTTTATGAAATTTTTACCATTTTATAGCATTACAACTTTGTACCAAAAAAGTTTTGCATGTAGAAGAGGTTGCCAAAAATAAAATCCCCCATCCCCATCCCCATCCCCATCCCCATCCCCATCCCCCCATCCCCATCCCCATCCCCAGACAAAGACAAAGACAGCCGGGCCCCCGGGGGTCGTGGCTGCGCCGCCCCCGCCCCCGCCGCCGCCCCCCCGCCCTGCCTCCGGCGGCCCCCGGGGGCCCCTGGGGGTCGCGGCTGCGCCGCTCCCGCCGACGCCCCCCGCCCTGCCTCCGGCGGCCCCCGGGGGTCGTGGCTGCGCCGCTCCCGCCGACGCCCCCCGCCCTGCCTCTGGGGGCCCCCGGGGGCCCCTGGGGGTCGCGGCTGTGCCGCTCCCGCCGACGCCCCCCGCCCTGCCTCCGGCGGCCCCCGGGGGCCCCCGGGGGTCGCGGCTGCGCCGTTCCCACCGACGCCCCCCGCCCCGCCTCCACCATCAGTTATCAAACTCAGTTCAAGGTCTTGACTGTGACATGGCCTTGGCCTGGCATATCGGTAGGACAACCTCTTCCTCTATGTTCTACCGCAGCAGCTTTGCTCACCTGATCAGGGCTGTCTTCAGATACCGTTGAGGAGGGAGGGAGAAAGCTGCCATTTGTCTACTGAATGTAAAGACTTTGTCCTTCACATATGTGAGAAGCTGTTCTCTTCCACATATGTGACAGGGGGAGGTAACCCCCCCCCACCAATCCTTGCCTTTTGAGTGCTGACATCTACAATGGATGCCCTGGCTCCTTTCTTTAGTGCCCGTTCCGGGCTGTTTTGTGCTGTTCCGGGAGCTTTTTGGCATGGAACCGGTTAATTAAAGGGTGCCAGTCCAGAGTTTTCATTTCTAAAATGTTGTTCTGGAGTGTCTCTAACACATCCCCCTCTTTTTTGTGGCACTGGCATTTCTTTAGTGCCCGTTCCGGCCTGTTCCGTCTCGTTCCGGCTTTTACCCTGTCCCTCTTTCGAGAACCACAGTTCTCTTCATCTGATGCATGGGGAGTATTGTATGCATCAAGGCCAACATATCAACAGTTGTCTATACTTATTTGTAATCAGCAAATTCCTCTTCTGTGGAATTAGGACTTCAGGAATCTCTACATGACCTGTTGAGAAAGTCTTCTTGAGGCCCCATTTCTGTCCATGGGGAGTTCAAAAGCTCCATGACCATTCCAAGTCACTGCCTGTTGATGCCCTTTACCCCTTTTCTCCTGGTTTAACTCTCAGTATTTCCATCACCTCACCCAATCATACAAGCATCTCTCACTGGGAGGACTGGGACTCCAGCACTCTTTCACACACTTGGGGATGGAAAGCTTAACCTGCCCCCTCCACTTCTCCTTTAGTAAACGTGACTGAGGCATTATATGGGTACAGAAATGAGACTTCCAGTATTCAAATTATAAAAGTTTAATAAAAGAACAAGGCACAAACAAAACTTCTGTATGCAGCAGAACCAAGCAACGATGAAAAGAAAAATGAATAAATTCAATCCTTCTAATCCTGTTTTAGACTTGTTCCAAATACATTTTTAAATAAGAACAGATACTTCTCCTTGGATGTACAAGGCCTTGGAAAAGTTCCATTACCTTCGTTGTCAGAGTTAGGACTTCTCCCATTGTTCCTCATGTACTCAAGATTGAGTTCCCAAGGTAAAAACTTAGTCCTTCATACCTTGAGACAAAATAAGAGCAAGTAACTGCTTCTTCCATGTAGTCAGGAAATATATAACCTCTCCTTGCTCACCCCCTTGTAGATGATCCTTCTCTTCATCTTCAAAGAGAGAAGATACGCTCTACACTTTGATCATTTAGATTCTGTATTCTCGGGTTACTCTCAAGGTGAGGTGTGAGCTGTTATCTCTGCTATCCCTAGGCCAGAGCCATTCACATGTCCTTGGGTTGATTGCTCTGAGGCTGGGGAATGACTCACTCTACTAGTCTTTTCCCTGAAAGATGCTTCCTTACCACAACCCTGTAGTATAAATGCAATTACAGTGAGCTTTGACTGGAAATTCTGGGGTTTATGGCATTTCTTTACATGACCGAAACATGAATTGTATTGACAATAAATAATATGAAGTGCTATCTCATGTCTTGGTTTTTTCTGCCTGTATAAAATCTCTTCTTATTTGCAGCTTGCCTAATTTTTCCTCATCCACTCGGAAAAATAGTGGAATATGACAGTGTTTAGAAAAAGTAGAACTGCACTCAGATGAATCAAAAATTCATCGGACGTTTTGTGTGTTCTTATTTCAGTTGTTAATCATCTTGCTAAATTAATACTTTGTGCGCAGTAACTAGTGTGATGGGGACTTATACCCACTTAAGGTCAGGAGGCCTGCAGCCTTCAGGGAGCCTAGAAATGTTGGTGGAAAGGAAAGGGTGTCAACAGCATAAAGCATTGAGAAGCTGGCTGTAGGAGGGCAGAGCACACATCAGTTGGAGGAGCTTTTAGCTGATGATCCCAGGCACGAGCAGCGCTGGCAGAGATCAGCAGCAACTGAGAGAGGATGGGGCTGCAAGGCAACTGGGCCAGGCTGCTGTTGAGACAAACTTTAAAAGCAATGGCAAGATGCTCTTAGGAGTGGCTGATAGAGTAGCGAGAGGAATTTGTGGGACATGTGGTAGGAAGGGCGCTGTCAACCACTTCCATGCCTCAACAGCATAAAGCTTTGATTAATGCTGGTCACTGAACTGATTTTTGAGTCCAGTGCATTCTTAGTGGAATAGGATGTATGGAACCTAGACCTTTGCCTAGCATGTTACAGGCTTCGGTGCTCCAGGCCACACAGGAGCTGCTCAGCCCTGCCACAGCAAGGAATTCAGATGTATGATTTCAATAATTCAAGCATTCTAAGTACACATACAATTCATTTTGTCAGGTGCTTGCTCAAGAAACCTTTTGAGGATCAAAATTCCAAACATTAATTACTTCAGTACATACTATAAGCATTTTGGTTTTCACAACAGCTAGATAACAGCTCCTATTCTCACTTCCTATACAGTGCTTCAGTAAGTGGCATTTGTCATATAACATTGGCTTCACCCTCGGGATCACCCTTGCCTCTTTCTCTGAGCTGAGAAGTGACCAAGGGGGCTTAGTTCCCTAACTACTTGGATGTGAGGTGACCCAACAACTTTTGGGAAACTCCAAATGTAGGAAACAAACCCCCCACCCCCCGTCTATTACCATATACGTGACTGCCTTCCTCCCTGAATACAACTCAAGCCTTTAATGAAAGAGTTCCCAGGTATGTGTGTATTTTCCTCAGGCAAACAACTTCCCATTCATTGCAGCATGAAACAAAAACATTTCTGTCAATGAAAACAGGCATGAAAATACAACTCAAGTCAACACCTTACATTCTAGGATATGATTTTAAATACCAATCCAAGAGAGAAGGAAAAAATATGAATAGATGTTCGCAGAGAAATCCAAGTTGATTTTCTGCCTTTACTGTGCAACAGAGATTTTCATGCACGTAGGCAAGTTGCCCCAGTAAAGTCTTTTTATTTTATAAAACAATTTTATTGGGTGAGTAAAAATTAATATTACAGATTTTCAATTAAGACCCTCACTTCCATATTCTCCCACCCTTTCCCCTCCCCCCTTAATCTAAGACTTCCAACAGTTTTCCAACCCGCTATCTAAATCTACTACTTATATCCCCTTTTCTATTCTTAACTATCTTAACACACTAGTAAAATAGATAATATATATTAGATTAAACAAAACTTAACATCAAACTATCAGTTACATTATGTTTCTAACTTATCTCCTCTCTTCTCTTGTAAAGATCAGTATCTCCTCCTTTCTGCAAAATTAATAGTTATCTAACAACCATAATTGTCCCTTTACGTCCCACTTCTTTTCCAAATACTGTTTTAGTTTACCCCAGTCATTAAGAAATTCTTCTGGATTCTGTTCTCTCAACTTTCTCATCATTTTATCCATTTCTGCCATGTACAGCAATTTTTGTATAGTAAAGTTTTTTTATTGACTGCAAAAACACATCCCCAGCAACAAGTGAAACATATCCAGTATCTGAAAGGGTTTTTTTCCCCCCTTGGCAGGAATTGTGGTGCCTGTAGTTGGTTCAGAGGACTAGAAGTTATCACTCAAAAGTCCAGATTCACAATTCTTCCAAAGTTTGATCAAGCTTCTACAGGCCAAACCTCCAACCTCCCCAGTTTCTCAGGCACTTGATTAGATGGCTTCTTTCTTCAGCAGATTCACAGTGATAAAGAATCCCATGTTATTCACTTTTACCAGCAAAAACAGCCATTCAGTCAGTCACCTAAAAACATGCCAGGCTCCTGCTCTTCTGTGAGAGACACAGAGAGGTTGATTCACTGGTTACATTTTAGTGTTGAACAAGTCCTATGAAGAAAAAAAAACCCAATAGTTTTGGTTGCTTCTGAACATACTTCAAATCAATTGAACATCCCGTTGGTTTCCTGTTCACCATCTAAAGTGCACATATCTCTTGATAGTTTGGATATAGTCTGCCAGTCTGCCAGAACGTGTTCAGTAATAATCTTCCTTATGTCCATCAGAGGAATTGCCAAGATTCACCCAAAGTACATGTCTTAAACTGGATGAATAAGGGTCTCCTCTGTTCACAGTGTCGTCCCTGTGTGTATCACATCATTGTTTGCTGCTTGGGAGAAAAATGAAACCTACAAATTTTGACTGGATAAAAATACCAGTAGGTTGATTCTCTGTCAGGCTTTTTTCTGTAGTTTTATCACTTTTAATAGTGCAGTTGGATCTTATAGACAAAAATTGGATATTACTATTAGTGTTATTGTTATTAAAATTCTGGGGTGGTGGTATTTTCTGATCATTGTTGCTTTTTTCTGCTGATATATTTGGTTTTGTTATTATAATTTTTATTGTGCCAGTGTAGGGGTCTACGATCTGGGAGATCCAGATTCAAATCCCCACTCTGCTGTGAAGCTCGTGAGAAATCTAGGGTTAGTCACAGACTCTCAGCCTAACCTACCACACAGGATTGTTGTTAGGATAAAATGAAGGACCAAAGAACCATGCATGCTGCCCCATGCTTCTTGGAAGTAGGGATGGGTAAAAATATATTAAATAAATTACATATTGTTTATATTTATTATTTTCATATATTATTCTGTTTTTTATGTTACAAGTTACCATGAGTACCTTGTAGAAGGACTGGATGCATATTTAATACATAAATAAATAGTTGTATAGTTACTGGTATAGCAGTCCTTGCAAGAATTCTGTAAGTGAGGAAATGGGGAACGGTTAAAGGCTGAGAATGAGTCGCTTCCTTAAGGCAACCTAGTAAATTCACAGCAGAGGTCACATTTGAATTTGGGTACTTTACTGATTTGCATCTCAGCCATTATACTAGTATTCCAGCTGCAGAGTAGTTTAAACAAAGGCATCTGATCCTAATATATGTTCTGGAGAGCATGCAGTGGCTTGGCATTGATGGGGGGAACCTTCTTAGCACATAAAGTAGGGGACGCCTTTTGGGGGCTGGAATATGGAGAGTGTACTGGGCCTACAGTGCAGGGAAGGCTAACAATGCAATCCTAAACAGATCGTTTATAGCTTTCTAAACTCACTGAATTCAATGGATTTAGAAGAGTATAACTCTGTTTAGGATTGCACTGTAAATTACACTTGTGATGCAATAAAGAGACTCACTGAACCTGTTATAGAGGAACAATACTTGAATAGTGAGGTTTGAAAATGAATGTCTGGCTTGGAAACGACAATAAGAAACTCAGACAAATATGTATGAAATCAAAAGATTATTCAGGAGTATAATTTTCAGTAAATGAAAAAAAAAAGCAGACTGCTTACTGTGGCAGTTTTCTCCCCGGTTCCTAGTGACATAGGTAACAGCATCATGCACTGATGCAAAAAGGTGATGCTTAGTGATGATTTCATTGAAGAAGTTGCCTCTTTCCAGCTGTGTCATGACTGGAGCTGTGGAAAGAACAGATCACAACCACTGACCAAAATGTTTTCACATGCTGGCTGACATGCTGATTCTGAGCCTCCACCCCTGGCTAGGGAAACTAAGAAGGGCCAAAATCCATCTATGAAATACATTTCCTCTGACCTAAGGAATTTTCTTGCTGGATCAGACAAAGGATTTTTTTTTTGTGGCACTGGCATTTCTTTAGTGCCCGTTCCGGGCTGTTTTGTGCTGTTCCATGAGCTTTTTGGCATGGAACGGGTTAATAAAAGCGGGGCAGTCCAGAGTTTTCATTTCTAAAATATTGTTCTGGAGTGTCTCTACCACATCCCACTGTTTTTTGTGGCACTGGCATTTCTTTAGTGCCCGTTCCAGGCTGTTTTGTGCTGTCCCGGGAGCTTTTGGGCATGGAATGGGTTAATTAAAGGGTGCCAGTCCAGAGTTTTCATTTCTAAAATATTGTTCTGGAGTGTCTCTAACACATCCCCCTCTTTTTTGTGGCACTGGCATTTCTTTAGTGCCCGTTCCGGCCTGTTACGTCTCGTTCCGGCTTTTACCCTGTCCCCTCGAAAGATTATGCTACAATAAAGTTGGTTAGTTTTAAAGGTAAATTATATACATCTGTGAAATACTGGAGCATATGCAAATACTTCGCCTAAAAATATGAATAAAGCCCCCCCTTAAAAGCGGATTGAAGCAGGCGGAGCACATGGTCATCAATATTTTGCACATAGTAAACAGATTTTCAGGGGAGGGGGTGGTTCCACAGGGGAAGCCATGTTGGCCACAGAGACAAAATGGGGGATAAAGACCAAGAGAGAAAAATGCATTTTTGTCTGCTTATGACAGGGACAATTCCGAAAACACAGAAAAAGCCCAGAGTCGCATGCACCGCAGTCAACATCGGCGTTAGCTGCCTAAAACTCAACAGGCTTTCTACTCTGGCTACTGGATGGTCAGGATGGTGCCATTCTTCGTTTTTTCTGTATCCATGGAAACAATAATAGCTGTGGAGACATTTTGAAGGTGTGTGTGTGTGTGGGGGGGGGGGGTTATCGCCGTACACGATTTTAAAATCCCTCCAGGCTCCTCATTGTTGAGCTTCCCAGCACTGCTCGAGATACAAGGTTCTGCGCTGAAAAGCGCGACGACCGCTCTGTAATTCGTCTCTATGGAAAAAGTCACTCGGCCCGGGCCATAAGGTTAGAAAGTGGGACATCACCTTGCGCATGCGCATCTTCTGCCTCCGCGAATGGGAGGTTCCTGCTGCGCATGCGTTATTCTCCGCCTGTCAAAGCCAGTTGGGGGCAAGATGGCGGCGTCCTCTGCATGTCGGGCGGTGGGTTGTGTTGCCGGCCGGGCTCTTCTGCGGGGCTCTCAGTCACCGGTGAGTGGTTGCTTGGCTGGGCTCCTGACTAGAGATGGGGGTAGCGCTAGAACAGGCGAAAAGGAGGATGAGGAGGAGCCCTGCTGAGCCGTCTCCTCTCGAAGGTCAAGGGGAACAGGCCAGGCCAGGTTGCATCCGCCTCGCCCTCACTCCAGCCTAAAAATCGCATCACATATTTGCGTTCTGGTTTGAATAGAATAATCATTTGCGAGTATTCGTGTTGTGCCTCCGCCTTTTCTTACCGTGCCGATGTAGCGCCATCACCCCTCCCACTTGGGGTCATGGCCCTTTTCTTTGAAGAAACGGATGTGAGGTAGTGCCCAGTGCATCCGCAGAGTCCTTTCCTTTGCTGTAGAGTGACTGCTGCCCGTTCTCGTGCATAGAGACTTGAGGAGGCTAGTCCCTAGAAGCACTGGTTTTCTTTAAAGTATTCCCTAGATGGCATTCTGAGACCATGGTCTCAGAAAAGTGTTTGTGCACTTTAGCGAAGCCTCGTTATGGTACTGTGTCTGCTCAGTTTCACCATTAGCCGTTTAACAGTGAGATGGACAAAAGAAACTACCCTTATAATCCTCTCCTGATTCTGAGTGCTGCAGAATAAATGAGTGCCTTGTGCACATTTAATGCTGATTCACAGGATAATGAAAATAGAAACATGAACTGAATTTAAGTATGTGTTGAAGTGATCACATGGCTGGTTCCTAATGTTTCATTGTAAATTGAAAATTTTCTGCTAAGATACATAGTTGCCATCTTTTTTTGATTGGGTTCTTGTGCATCTTACAGTTGTGTGATGGGTAGAAATTCAACAGGTGCAATTAATATTTGCCTGTTTTATTGTTAAAGGCAAAGGTACCCTCCGAGCAGCAGCAATGATCTCGGAAGCTATTGAGGTATGGTAAAATAATAGACTGCTGAAGAATAAGGATGCAGGGCTCTGTGATGATCGAAACTCAAGTTATTCTTGTCTAGTTCATATTGTAGTCTGCTTCCAGTATCCTGTGAATGGACTTTTAGTGTTTCTTTTAGTAAAGGACTTCTTGGGAGGTCAATACAGGAATTTGGTAATGTCAAAATCTGAAGAGCCTACAAAGAATAAATTGTCAGTGCTTTGGCTACACTGGTTATTTTGTGTTATTGTGGGAGAAAACAGTTTGGAAACAACTCGTCAGTGAATGTCAGTGAAACGTATGATCCTGCTTAGAACAAGTTAAAATCTAATGAACAGTGTTTTACTTGTCTTAACAAAACATTTGGGCCACTTTCTTGTGTTTACTTCTAAAGCTGCTGCTATTTAACCTCAAAGAAGGTTGTACAGTTTGGTTTGTTTGAAGTTACATGAGAAGCATGAACTCTTATTCCCTGTGTTGTGAGTGTCCAGTACTTGCTTGAGCAGCGAGGAAGTTGTTGTATTTTGGAGCTTTGTGTTATGTTTGACTGCAGTATGTAATTTTTTTAAAAAATGTCTAGTCAGCAGAGCTGGAATGTTTATTTTTTTCTTGTTTTGGAGATTAGTTCATATTGGAGATTAGTTTCTAAATACTTACATTGTTTATGAATAGTATTTTGTCAGTTAAGTAACGCTCCATAATCTCATACATTTTTACTTGAGCACTTTCTATTAAAGTGTTACCATGCATTTCTAGCACCATTACATGACTCTTTTTGTGTGTATCATTCATATTGATCAATGAATTATGGTTTGATAGTAGACATCTTTTTAGCCAGCCTTGTGGAGTTTGACAAGAAGAGGAAGCACTGTATCCTATGCCCAGGTGCTGCATAGCCTCCCTGAAACACAGGTCACCACTCTAGACAATGGATTTCGGGTAGCATCTGAACAGTCGAACGATCCTACTTGTACAGTAAGTTTAACTTGCCTTATTCCTAAATTTCATGACAGAAAGTAACATTTTAAAAACAGGGGGAGGGGGTCCCTAAAGCAGAAAAGCCAAGATAATTGAGCAACATAACAGAAACCAAATGGTTGCTTCCATTGCTTTAAAAATATCAGCATTTCTTTAAAACAAAAAGGCAGTTCACAACTGAGAATGCACCTATGCCCTTCATGTATTGATAAGGAACTATGATAGCGGTCTTCAAACCAGATTCAGGCAGGGAGGAGGTGATGAGATTCCTCAGAAACTATCATGAATTCCTTGATGAGAAAGCTAGTAATAATGGTCAGATTTTCTTGCTATTACTGATCTTCCCTTCCAATGCACATGTTAGATGTATTTTAGGTCTGGGGGAACCTGGATTCAAATCCATGGACTAAAGTGAGAAATTACCAATTGGGTCTGAGCAGGCTTTTTTAGAACTGTAAACTTCAATCATTCAGCAATTTCTTGTGAATGCCTCTGTATTTTGCTTAAGTATGGTGTGGTGTAGTGGTTAGAGAGTTGGCATAGGATCTGAAAGACTGAGGTTTGAATCTTCACTCTGCCATAGAAACTTGGAAGCTGTTGCCTGGCCCTCATAGGAGCTTTGGTGGGGGGCAAGGGGCAGATGTGACATCATGCACTCTGGAAACCAGAGTTTCCAGAGTGTCAGAGTTTTCCCCTGGACATTACATCATTGTGTTGTGCAACATAATTTCTGCCCCCATTTCTGCCCAGAGGTAAGGACAGGAGGGAGGTCCACCCAGTGGGAGAATGCATGTCAGAAGCAGGAAAACAGCATGCCTGCTTGGTTCACTGACACACGTTTAGTCTAACCTACCTCACAGGGTTGTTGTGAGTATAAAATAGAGAAGAGCTGCTTCAGGTCCCCATTGGGGAGAAGGGTGGGGTGTAAATGAAGTAAATTTTTGTGCAGAAATAAGCCCCTTTGAATTCAGTGGGATTTATTCCTTTGTAATTGAGTTTCGGATTATAGTTTGTTATGTTTAGATCAAAATCCAATGGTGCATGTAATGATGTTTAGATTTTGAATAAAATTAGCAAGTATTTATTGATATGCCTGCCTTTCTTGTGAGAATCTCAGGACCAAAGGTGGGTGATAGCAATATAAAAACAAATTGATAAACATTAAAAAGAAGTAAAAACATTAAAAACCTATCTAAAAACACCTTGTGCCTTCACCAGCAGAGTGTCCCCCCTTTGCTCAGGCTATGCCAAAAGCTGTCTGGAATAACTTTTCTGAGACACTCTTCCAGTGGCACGGTGTATCCACCATGTAAGCTCGAGCCTTGGCACGTTAAATATGCCTTAGATAAATGGGAATAGACAAACTGTACTTCATCAGTAATTTCTGTGGGTTTGAATCTAACCAGCTTTTTCACCCAATCCTGCCTAATTCTCCTCCTCACCACAGCCCTCATTCTACATGCCTTTTGGCCATGCAGATATCATAAATCCCCAGCATAGCGTTTTTTGATGGTTAAAATGAACCCTTGCTCACTTTTTCACCAGTTTAAAAGTTGGCTGGATCCAACTTGTAGTGTGTACCTCTTTACCCAACTTAAGGTGTGTACCGTCTCTGGCCACTGTAAATTACATGTGACATGGTGAAGTAGAGCTGTAATTATAATTCTTCATGCAGTAGAAGCACTGTGCAAACTCTTGATTTCAGTGCGCTCTTAGATGCAGAGGAAGGTGCTACTGGACTCTTTTTGAGTGTGCTCTTAATGGCATGCAATTTTCTCTACAGTTAATCTGTTATTTAATATATCTAATTAATCTTCATTTATGTCAGGTAGGAGTGTGGCTTGATGTAGGAAGCCGCTATGAAAATGAAAAGAACAATGGAGTTAGCAATTTTGTGGAACATCTGGCATTCAAGGTGAGGTGATAAGCTGTCTTGGTTTTGTGATGATTAACACAAGAAGGCTGATTGCAGGTTGTTTATCCAACATCTGAATACTGAAAAATCATAAAAGAGTATCCTTCTTCGACTTTCAGAATAAAATTACGATTATATATTAGCATGACCATAGGAGTATATATATTTCAGTCTATACTGTCCCTGCTTTTAAAACTTCCTTCATGGCATTAAAGTTTGTTCTTTTTTGCAGTGTGTCTTTGACGGGGTTCTTAAATGCAAATGCATTATTTGGAAATTACTTCTGGCCTAATTGTAGTCACCTTTGTGAACAAGACTAGGGATATAGGGGTCGGATCCAGCAGCATAATGTGTGGACAGACAGAAGGCTGTTCTGCATTCCTCTTTCCCCAGCAATCCTTTTCATGCCCTTTCCCATTCTCACTGCAGTATCTCAAGTCTCACAGCTATTACTCCATGCACCGGCTATAAACTTTCTAGGGGTTGGAAAAGACTGCTGAGGGGAAGGGAACATGGGAAAGATTTGCAAACCTTACATTCATGGATTTCTGGATCCAGCCATAGTTCAGAGCAGCAGTGCCCAAACCAGGTTAAAGTAGGTTACAGTTTTCATGTAGGTAGGTTGTGCCACCAGGAAAGAAGAGGAGACTCGGAAGTCTCCATGAAAAATTTGGGTTCACCTCTTCATAATGTTCAAAATCACTATGAAATGTACAGCCTGTTGCTGTATATTTATACTTTGTAAACATGAAAAATAAAATACAAATACCTTCATTACTAACTGAAATGAGATTCCTGCATCTTACATTGAGGAGGAAGAAAATAGTGTGGAGTCCCTTTGCAAAAAAGGCTATGAAATCCAAAAGGGTAGCAGTTGATTTGTAACATCTTTGTGTATATGACATAAGAACGAAGTGTATCCTATCATCACTCCATTCACTAAAGAGCAGCATATTTCTTTGTCACTGATGCAGGAGGCTCTTCCCCAAGGGCATGCACCTTATGCAAACGGAACATGATGCCAGTATATTTGAGAAGCATGAGTTTTCTTCCAAAGCCATGCTGATTGTTCTGTCACATCTGAGTCCTCAAACTGATTAGTATTTTTAAGACCTTCTGGGATACTTTTTTTTTAAGGGGCTAGTGATTTCTAAAATTACACACAGATTAAGTCACAGTACTTTGTCAAAAGGGGGTAGTTAAACATCTGAATTATTTCATGGAGTTTATATGCTGCCCAATGGTCTAAGGAGGACTCTTCACCATCCCCCAAATAACATTGCTTTTAGTGACCCACGGGCAAGCACTAAGAACCTATTTACCTGTCTGTTTGCTTCTTGGTATCTCTTTAGGGCACAAAGAAACGCCCTGGCACCGCCTTTGAAAAAGAAGTGGAGAGCATGGGTGCACATCTCAATAGCTATACCTCTCGTGAGCAGACAGCCTTCTTCATGAAAGCTTTGTCCAAAGATTTGCCCAAAGGTAGCGTCATTGAGCTGTGTTTTTTGGCATGGGGGAGAGAAACTGCTTTCTTTGCAGAAATGTTTAACTTGACTTCATGGGGTAAAACCTATCCCTAGGATATTTGCATAAGGTTTTGTTTTAATTGTTCTGCCGTATGCAGTGATGGCTAAATTTAAGCCAATATTATCCAATAGAAAGCAATTTCCACCTGATTAGTTCTGGGATTCATCTGCCATATATATTCAGACACTGCTGCTGAGGGCTTGCCAGCACATTGCTGGCAAGAAGAAGTTGCCTTCAGATGGCCAAAATGGGTTCATATAATCATTATATTTATCAAGAAGTATAAAATTGTGCTATCTGGACAGACATCTCACTGTATGGTTCAGCCATTCTTTCAACACTGGAATTTGCTTCTTTCTGAAATATGTCATCTTTTCCCATTGGTTCCCTCCTTCCAAATATCCCAGTACTGACGTTTGCAGCTTTTGTGCCATTTCATAACAATTGCAATGGAAAATTTGCTTATGAAGGCTTCCTTTGCATTCCTTCTGCTTGTACAGTGCTGCCCTTCTTTGCAAAGATTGGGCTTTGTTGCAGAACACATTCCTCCAGCACTTGGTACTTTTTTCTCATGCAAGATGCTTGAACATAAGAAGATTGAAATTAGGAAAATAAAAATAGAGGAGAACTGAAGGGAAGGAAGTATGGAGCTGGCAGAGATATAAGAATGAAAACTAGAGGTGATATTAGTTACTAGAAGCAAGAAGGGAATTGGCTGTATTGATATATTAACGTCACAAAAACTGCTCTGTAACTTGTGCAATTTAGGCTCTTCTTACCTAAAATATCTTAAGTTGTTCCCCACTTCTAGTTTGACATAAAGAAAATTCTTTTGTGTGTCTTTTAGCGGTTGAGATTCTGGCTGATGCAGTACAGAACTGTAGTTTGGATGATTCCCAGATTGAGAAGGAGCGGAATGTCATTCTTCAGGAGATGGAAGAAATTGATGGCAGCTTATCTGATGTTGTCTTTGACTACCTTCACGCCACAGCTTACCAAGGCACTGCTTTGAGCCAGACTGTTGAAGGAACAACAAAGAATACAAAGTAAGCCTCCCATAAAAATGTTTCCTGTTTTTGAAGCACATTTCTTCTGCTCTGTCAGGTTATGTTCTAGAAAGCTTCTAGTTACAAGCAAATGAAATGAAGTCTAAGATGTAAGGCATACCTCTTATGGAGCTGTTGCTTTATATCATTCTTCATTCTGGGTGTAATTTCCTTTTATAAAATGGAGGGGGGCAGCTCCACAGCACAGCTGGAGTGAAACAGCAAACCACAGGAGGGACAGCTACCTCCCAGCTCTAAAAGATCTGTATGGCGAACAAATGGGACCTCTGTAGGAGGCGCATGGCTGACAAGAGAAGGTACCTGCAGCTCTCCCAGGAGGAGGCCTCAACATGGAAGAGTGCTCTGGAAATGCTTCCTGGGATGCTCCAGCACAGGAGCTTAACTAAGGCAGTCAGCTGGTGGTGGCTACCTTATGCATCACTTATCAGTAAGAAATACTATGATCATATTCCCATTAGAACTGGCATTACCATATCTCTTACAGAGCCGTTTCACACTTAGCCCTCTGTCTTCAGGAACCACAGTGTTAAAGGAATTATGACGGCAGTATGGTGCTTGAGTGTGGTGTAAGTTATAAGGTGTCAGCTTTATCAGTGTTGGCAAATCATTTTCAGATCTAGTTACTACATTTCTGTATGTCACCAGGTAGCTCAGGTGTGCCTGCATGGTTCTCTCAACAGTAAAGTGAAGTAGCTGAAGTCGCCCAATGAACTTCACAGCTAAATGGAGATTCGAGCCTAATCTGAGAAATAGTTGCATGTATAACTCCTTTAAATCAGTTTTTTCTAGATTCATAATAGCTTTTTTGCTAATAAGGTGTGGGTAATGTTAGACTAGGATCTGGGAGACCCAGGTTCAGATCCCCACTCTGCAATGGAGACTTCAGCCTAACCTACCTCACAAAGTTGTTGTGAGGAGAGAAGGATGACATAAGCTGCTTTCAGTCTCATTGGGGAGAAAGGTAGGGTATAAATGAAGTAAATAAATATATAGTATCCTTGTAATTAAGAGATTGACTGCCATTAAGTTATGCATGCTTTAGGACCATGGATTCCAAGAGGAATAAAGCTAAGATATGTGCTTGATTGCAGCAGGTGTCTTTTAGGAAGGAAGGTAGGTGGGTAGGGTTGCGCATGTGCTTTGCATGTAAGTGCCTGGAAGTTGTACACATGGTACAGTAAAGACATCAGGTTACTATGGGCTGGAGCTTGATTATAAGATGTATAATAATAATAGTCAATATTGATATAGCATTTTATAGTATTCATAGATCCAAAGGAGTTAGTCATGTTAGTCTGTAGTTGCAAAATAGATGAATCTGACGAAGAGAGCTGTGTTCTCGAAAGTTTATGCCTCTGTAAAGTTAGTTAGTCTTAAAGGTGCTACTGGACATTTTACTATTTTATAGTATTCAGAATGCTTCAACTATGCTGTCACTTTGTAGCTAGGGGTGTGCAAAATTAAACAAACAAGCTGGAAACCATTGTTTCATTTCATTAAAGCAGCTTCCCAGAATGGTGAACCAAATCCAGGAAACCAAATTGTTTTTGAAAGGGCAGAGTAGACAAATGGCTCACAGGATGGGGAGAAGCAATCCTAAGTAGGTATACTCAGATGTAAGTCTCATATCATTAAATCGTACTTACTCCAAGGGAAGTGACTTTAGAATTGCAGCCCGTGATTCAAGTCTTCTGGGCTTTTATCAGTGTGACTGATTGAACTGATTGCTTGCACATACTCCAGTGGCACTTTTCCTCGCAGTGACTGAGCAAGTGCCATGATGGGTGTGGGGGAGACAGATAGTGCCACAAAGCACACCAAGATGACCCCCCCCCCACAGGTCTTCTCAGATGTGAGTCCCATGTTATTCAATAGTGCTTACAGCCAGGGAAGTGTCTTTATAATTACAGCCTATGATTGATGACTGCACATTCCCCCTTCCAAACATTTCCAAAGACAGGCAGGACAGTTCTCCCCTTGTGAGGACCCATTTGGCAGGGAGACAAATGCCATTGCCAGGCAACGGGGAGGAAAGCTGCATTCATGTGCACTGTGCACATTTTCCCTTCCCACCAACAGAGTTAAATAATAACATGAGGGCTCTCTCCCCTTGGAATCAGATTGGTGAATACCATTAAGGAAAACAAGATCCTGCCATGCGGGCCCAGTGTCTGCCTGCAGCAGCCACCATTGCATGATAAGAACCAAAACAAAACACATATTTGTTAAAACTTCCAGGTAGATCCCCTGATGAAGCTGCTTTCAAGATGCATAGGGATCCTTGAGCAAAATAAAAATTTCTTTATGCTGTTCAACATCATTTTTTCCCCATCCCTCCCTTTTCTGCATTGGTGCAGCCCTCTTTTCTGCATTTCTTCAGTCAAAACATAACTCCAGCTAGAATTTAAATATCTGCTGTGTAAGTGGCAGCTAGAAAATGAAATGTTTTTGTTATGATGAAAGGAAGAATTTAAGAATGTATTAGTGACACTCCTGTCCTCATATTAACCATCATTCCTCACAACATATTTTATCTGAATATTGTAAATCATTAAAGTGATTGTCTATGTATTTTCCTTAGGAATTTGTCTCGTGCAAATTTAGTAGAGTACATCGAGACTCATTACAAAGCCCCTCGCATGGTCCTGGCAGCAGCTGGAGGTTAGTACAATCTTAATGGTATAGAGTAAGTCATCAGGAGCTCCTCCTTCAAACACTATATCCTTCTTGGATGCTGCTTGTTGTTGTGTGGTCTCATATCCATGGCCCAGCACAGGGCAGACGGTAAAACTTTTTGAAGCAGGATCAGTCTGCTGCAAATGGCAGAGTCAAATTTTGAAAGGTAACGAAAACAGGATTCAAGATGGCACTGTTAATTCCTCTGTTCTTCTTGTTAAGTATGTGATTCTCTGATCCTTGTATATATTGTGTGATAATGGGTTAAGGAACCCTGGAGTTTACATAACTAAGACCTGTGTTACAACTTGGCCATATTCTTATTGTTTTTTCTGCTAGTTTTGTAGAGGGCAAGCTAGCAAGCAAAGTTAAATTAGTAGGTGTTTCTATGTGTTGCCTTAGCATAGAGCAGAAAGAACAGATAGACTGTGGTTGGCAGTGGCATTACGGTGACTAGGTGAATATATTTCCATTGGTAACTTCTAGTGGGTGGTGGGAGACTATGAACTTTCCTGTAAGTACATTCTGAACTGCTCTTCCCCAAAGATTTATTGAAGAATGGTATTTCAGTATATCTACCGGAACCTTATAAGAAACATTTTTGGTTTTCTTAATTAAATGCCACTTATTGAAAATAGAAGTCATTATACTGATGAGTTACTCTTTTTGCCTTCTTTGCCAGGTGTTGGTCACAAAGAACTAGTGGACCTTGCCAGGCAGCACTTTGGCAATGTTCCCTATCAGTACCAGGAAGATACAGTACCCATTCTTCCACGCTGCCGCTTCACTGGGAGTGAGGTACAGTTTTAATTATTTGGTATCCACAACAAGCAGTATGTGAATGTCAGAATTCAGGGCAGCTTTTATTTAAGCAGTTTTAAAATGTGACCCTCTTGGGTACTTACGTATAACAGATTCCATTCCAGTCTTGAATTCTCCTCTCTGATGGAAAAATCTTTTTTTCTGCAGAAAAGGTTTGATTGTACTTTGCATTCCCCCTTTAATGTTTTTCAGATCAGAGTCAGAGATGATGCTTTGCCTCAGGCTCATGTTGCTATTGCAGTGGAGGGGCCAGGATGGGCCAACCCAGACAACATTCCCCTTTTAGTAGCGAACTCAGTCATTGGGCGCTATGATCTTACCTTTGGTGGTGGTAAGGTAAGACAAAGTATTGGAATGGGTGTTTTCTGTTTTGCATCATGGAATCTACTACTATATTCCTTTCTGTTTTGACTATAATGTGTAACAGCAAGTAACTTTGAGAGTGTGAGAATATGTCCTTAAATTGGTGTTGTAATCACCATTACATATTAGATATGCTTTCTTAAATATTATTACTGTATATGTATCGAATTACCAACACAGATTGTTGATAAGTTATTATTTGTAATGCTGCTCCACATGGGCAGGAGGTGAAACAAGCAGCAATATTGTTGAGGTGGGGTGCCAGTTTGGAGAGGGGGGCACTTTTCCTTTTTTTGATCTTGGGAGTATTATTGTGAAGCTTTCCTGAATTATTAAGATTTCATTTAACCCACTGACTAAGCTGAAAAGTAATGACGCTTTCTGCTATGCTGAAGTAGGTAGGCAGGTCTATTGAAGAGGCTGTGAAAAACACAAAGCCACATGTCTTTAAGGTTTCAAGAAATGAACTTTAAACTGTGGAGAACTCAACTGCGTTCATGAGTCAGGGGAAGCCTAGCCCAGGGTCCACCTGCCCAACAAATTGGTAGCCTCCCACCAAATTCCCTTCTAAGTCCTGTCACTGAGGTTGGAATCATACCTCAAGGCTAACCAGATTGTACTTGAGAGACAGCAAGACAAATCCCAACCAAAAGTTACAAAAGATAGCATGGACCAAATTGGCCTACACACTGAATTTAGAATGAAGCTGTTGTATCAAAAAGGCACTACATAAAGATATAAATGATTTATTAATAAGTGAGTTAAATGATTAAACTAGAAAGTGTGCATAAAAGGAAAGATAAAACAAGAAAGCTAAATAAATAACCTAACACTAAACATGCCAGAACAATTGGTCAGCAATGTAAAGTCCAGCATCGCAGTCTCAGGCATAGAAGCCTGATTGTAAATCCAAATAGCCACAGGCCAGGAGTCATGTCCAGATCCCAGGCTCCAAGACTGAGGTGGCAAGTGGCATGGCCATATTAAAGCCAAACCTACAGCAATTGCATAGCTAAGTGAACCAGCCTTTATTCCCAAAACCCGGGAACAGGGCAAAAGGAATTGACCAATCAGAACATGGCAGTGACATAAGGACCTGATTATCTGCAGCTGATGCACGTTCTCACCCCAGTGCCCTTCCTCCAAGATGGCTCAAGATAAGCTTAATGAGATGGAATGTAGTACAGCCATGATGACCTTGGTGATTATCTCCTTTCCATAGCAGTTTCAAAGGGGCCTTGCACCTGGCGCTAATAACACTAACAAGGCTCAAGATGTCGTATGAAATCATCTTTTCACACAGACACAGACCAACAGTTTTCCCAACAAGCTTTGCAGACTCTGATCAAGTGGACATAATACTTGGCATAACCTAGGTCCAGAGCAGGCCTCACCATGAAAACAAGTCCTAAAACAAAGGTTGCTCCAACAGCTACCTCTAATACTATCAGTCAGTTGACCAAATGTGAAATTATACTGCAAGTTGTAGCACTGTTTGAATAAGTCAGCACTCTTTTTGGCATTTGAGGTATACACAGATGGGAGCAGAGGTAGGAAAAAATTGTCTGTCCTCACAGTAAACTGTGGTTTCTTCACATTAGAGAACCCAGCTAGTTGAGTAAGAAGAATGGAACTACAAACTGGTATGTGATTGTTCAGAAGGGTATATGTACTTCTGAGGATATGCTCCTAGGTGTCCTGGACAGATAAAGGAATACAGGAGTCTGCAGGATCAACCATTGGTAAAGTTGCCAGTTAAAGGCATCTGGGATGGTATTGCTAAGTCTTCTTCCTAAGACTTTGGAGAGACGCTGCTAATCAGGGTAGATAGTAATGGGATAGATGGACAAATAGCCTGACTCACAGTGCAATCCTAAGCAGAGTTACTCCTGTCTAAGCCAATTAATTTCAATGGTCTTAGATGGGAATAACTCTTCTTAGGATTGCATTGTCAGTGTAAGGCAGCAATCTTGTATGTTGGGTCTACTTGTTGTAGATGTGATATCCAAAATTTGGGAGGAGGGAATTTCATTAAAACTACTTTAGAACATGGCTGAACTGCATTCTCTCTGTATCTGCATAGTCAGGGAGCAGCTTTTGCCTTAGATGGACTTGAGGAGGTTTCAGCCATGTTCACTGTGGGTACCAAGTCAAGAAGTCAGTTTTCTGCTTTCTCAGCTTCTTGGTGAACTGAAGCTTGGCTTTCTTCAGGAAGCTTGGCATTTTTAACAAATATAATTATTCATTTTACAGAATCAGTCTAGCAAGCTGGCTTCAATCGCAGTGGAGAACAAGCTATGCCAAAGTTTTCAGGCCTTCAATACCTGCTATTCTGATACGGGTCTCTTTGGATTCTATTTTGTTACTGATGGTATGAATATTGAAGATACTCTGCACTTTGCCCAGGCTGAATGGTGAGTGTGGCTTCAGTGCCCATTTATTTTCTCTTACTTTCTAGCTGAGACTCAAGGATTATATGGTGTAAAGTCAATGCAGTCAGTAGGATGAGACATCTAATAAGCAAAGCAACAGGACTAGGATTACAGCAGACTGAAAGCATAAAATATATTTAGCAGTGCTGAAAATGGTATCACAAAAGGATTAAGGGATATATATATATTAGTTTTGCAGATGCTATATCTAGGCAAAACTTTATAAAGCTGTCTAAAATTTAGCTCACTCTAGTCCATCTATGATGCTTTAGTTTTCCCCAGGTTAATAGGATGTGAATGTTTGCAATTTTTTCATCTAGAGGCTTCCCAGGATTTTAACAGATTGCATTTAACCTGCTGACACTTCTGTCAGTGTCTGTATTAGTTTGGAATTCCAGTAGGAGCACTTTAGTCTGTGTCCCTTGCTGTTTGCATAGTCCAGTACTGAAACTTCATATATCCACGAAGGGTGTGCAATCTGGGATTCATGAACTAGCTAAATAGCTGTATTTGTGTTGGTCCAGCTATGCTGGATCACATTGGAGAATCCAGGAAGTCAGACTTTGATAGGCTGGATTATTTGGCTGCAGGCAAGGTCCATGCTCTGGTAGGAGAGTGGCTCCAAAGGAGCCCTTCAGGCACTGCCAGCTGCAGCAGAGGGGATGGGGGATGTCCCGATTACCGACTCAGACTGCAGGCAGGGGAAGCTCCCTAGTTGTGAAAGCCAGACGAATCACAGTTCCAAGCTTCAGACACAGATTAGATGACAATCACAGCTTCTAGTCCAAAGGGGCTATTCCAGAGTCAAATCCACAGTAACAAGCCAGGGTCCTAGACAAGGGATTCAGTTCCAAACACAACAGCAAGGTCAGTAGTAAGCAGACGCGTTGCTTCCACACAGCCACTCCCTTTTCGGCTTCTTTTAACCCTCACAGTGCTCAGCTGCTTGTGCTATAGCATGCACCTGCCAGCTGTCTCAGTCCTGCTCATGCAAGCACTCTATTGATGCTGGGCCGGTGCTGTGCTGCTAGCCTGGCACTGCGCCTTCTGGCTTGGAGGGCTCTCCTAGCCCTCCTCTGATGGTGCTCCCGAGGCTCTGGTCATGGAGGGGGAGAGCTGGCCTGCACCTGGCTCTCTGCTGCCGGCCCAGGGCTGGGAAGCTGAGGGGGAGAGCTGGCTGGTGCCTGGCTCTCTGCTGCTGGCCCAGGGCTGGGAAGCTGAGGAACCGATGTGCTGGGACCTGGCTGTGGGTCTATGTCTGAGCCTTCAGAGACTGCCTCCTCCTGCAGTGCCTCTGCCACTGGCTGTGGATCTGGGTCAGGTTCACCAGCTGCCTCTTCCTCAGAAGAGTCCTCTGAGTCTCTGCTCTGCTGGGCCAGGTTGGTCCATGACAGGGGAGGAGGAGAAATGGAAGCCAATCCTGCTTCCATCACCACCACCACCACCACCTTTCTCCCTTAGAGGGTAGGGGGCAAACTGCCATTTCTTCCTCCTCTCCGGCTGCTGCTGCCAAGGCACTGTAGCTCCCTTCTCAGAGCTGTCATTGGGGACAAGGAGATGAGCCGGGAATGTTGGGTGAGCGGGGTCGGCATCTCTTCCTGATGCACCATGGCCAGGGCTGCCAGCCATGGAGGAGGAGGAGGAAGGCAGTGAGAGCATCTTGGCAGCCACTGCAAGAAGTGGCAGAAATGCCTGCCTCGGGGCTGGTGGCTTGCCCCAGTGTGAAGCTCTGCACCACAGCAGGAGGGTAGGGGACGGAGGTAGCAAGTGGGAGTGCATTTACATCCTGCCCCTCCACCCCCACCTGAGCTCCAAAAGAGCCCTTCAAACTGTGGCTGGACACCTTTTAAACTCTGTGGTTCTGGTGAGCATCACCCCCACCCCACCAGCTTCAGTTTGGGAGGATTCTCTAGATTGACATCGGTTTCCTGAATCTGGATCAACTGAATTATTGGGGGGTGCACACCCCTCATTTCTACATTAATTAGAGGAAGGGAACTAAAGAAGATAATGGAGATAATGGAGAAACATCAAGGTGCAGAAAATTATTTTAGTACTATAATCAGCATTTCTAACATGCTGCTCTTTCTGTGCTGGGTCCTACTTATGTGCATTCCTCCATAGAGAACCATTAAGGAGCCATTTGGAAATGAGCCCTTTGGAGTATTTAACTGTTTCACTTCCTGTCCATGTTTGCACTGTATTTCAAAATTCTGGCTTCTGCCTTTATCCTGTTACATAGTTATTGAACCTGATTTCTTCCCAGCTCTTAACTTTCAGAAGATGCCGGCTGATTAGCAATCTTGGTAAAGTCTTATTTTTAAGTCTGTGTTGCAAGTGAAAGGAGGTGAAGGGGGCATTTTTCAAAGGTGTTTGGTTAACTTTCTCCCTCTTCTCCTCCCCCCTTTCTGCTCCCAACCCCATTTCTGGTATAGGATGCGCCTGTGCACCAGTGTGACTGACAGTGAGGTGAAGAGAGCCAAGAACATCCTTCGAAGTACCTTTGTCTCTCTACTGGATGGTATGTCTTAAGTTGAGTAGGTTGTAAACTCAGCCAAACTCACATTCTTTAAGCAGGTTTCACATCTTGAGAGAAGTTTGTTGCAAGTATATTTGCATGATGTTTCTCCTTATTCTGGACTCCCTCCTGAGTCCTGATGCCGTCTTCCTCTCGTTTGCCCTTTCCTCTTGGTTCAGAAATAAAGTTTTGTGACTTTGCTGAGAAGAAGAATTGTCATTGCTACCTACAGGTGTACAATTCTTGCCAGGGATTAAAGTGGGATGAAGCCCTAGCAGGATGAGTAACTGCATCACTACTGCTTGTCCATGCAATCAGCCCACTTTCTGTTCCTCATAATGTAAGAGAATACAAAGAGGCATGGGTTATACTCTTAACAATTACTGATTAGAAAATGTGCCCTGAGCAGTGTACCAAAACAACACAGCTTGGATTATTTTTGTGTCCTGTGTTGTAAATGTTTGTATTGCTGCAGCCAATATAACTAAAAGCATTGTGGCACCTTAATCACTAAACTTATTGTGACTTGAGCTTTCATTAGCCAGAATCCACCATCTGATGCATGAAATGTGCTGTTTCAGTGGCCACAGGCCTACTATTTAATGAAGTGGTAAATCTCTCTTGGAATGTCAACAAAGGAGAAAAGTAAGACCCACAAGCTGTTCTTATTTATATCAAATCTTTAGAATGTGAAATAGCCGCCGAAACAAATTATTCTATTGTGGCTTTGTTGAATAAATTATTTAAAAGAATACAACTACAAGAAACCAGTCTATGTTGTCTGACAATATATGTTGCTTGTGTATCCTTAACAGAATACTCCTCATTTCATAAAGTGCTACATACAGTCAAAGGACACTCTGCTGATGGATTGTGTTATCTTTTCCAGGTACCACTCCTGTTTGTGAGACTATTGGAAGTCATATATTGAACTATGGGCGTCGGATACCTCTGGCTGAATGGGATGCCAGAATTTCTGTATGTATTCTTGATTTGCCAATGTCCTTGCAGTAACAAAAATGTATGTCCCATGTATTGCAACAGTGTTTTCAGAAAGAGTGAGTTGAGTGTAGCTGATGCAAGCTTTCCTAGAAGATTAGACCAGTTTTGTTATCTTGTGTGTCCTGGCTAGCAAAACACTCATCTTTGGCTGGCAGTCTGCTTCTAGTGGCAAATAAAGCCTCTAGTTTTAGTGTTTGAAGTGTGACTCTCTGCATTTTTCTGGCATTACTTCTAGGAGGTTGATGCCAGAACTGTGCGGGAGGTCTGCACCAAATACATATATGACAAATGCCCAGCTGTTGCAGCAGTAGGTAAGTGACTAGACTTTGTGTATTGTCTACTACTTGGGAAGTGAAAAAGCAATTAGATATAAATGGTAGCTGCTTCCATAGAGACCTCTTTGGTTTCCTTGGTTGCTTTCCTTGAATCTGTTACTGATTTTAATTTTAATTTTGCTTAGGCTGCATTTGGGCTGCTTCAGATTAGCTGTGCCAAATTAGTCACTGGGTTGGATCTAGACTAAACTTTCTGTTAATTGAAGGGGAAGGGTAATTTCCACCAATTCCCCTTTCCTGTGGCCATCCTTCAATTTGCTGTCATGATGTTCTTGAGGGCCCCATATCCCCCATGAGCAGCATTTCACAGAGGTCAATGCAGTGGGGGGGGGGGCGGAGGCGGGAAAGTTCTATCCTACTAATAGAACTGCTTCTGAGAGTGGAAAAAGTCTTCTGGGGTCATGCTAAATTATACAATACTGGCTTGTGGGGCGATTCTTCACAGCAGCATTCCTGAATATTGTCTGTCGGCCAAGGAAATGTTTCCCTTGGAAAACCTGCCAGAATTGCTTTTGTTGGTTACAGTAACTGTAACCTGCAATTATTAACATTCCAATCAAAGCTGAAATCAAAGCTCTTTCAGGGAGTGTTTCCAGACAAAATAGGGAAGTCAACAAAATCCCCCCCCACTCCATCTAGCATTATATTGTCTGAAACTTTCAGACTGAAGTCTTTCTCTTTCTGAGACCCCCAAAGATATAAAATTTGTCCTGTTGGTTAAGTCCAGTTTGAGTTGCTGAGGAGCCTAGAACAGAGAGATTGTTGTAACTTGCCTTAAGAATATAATAGTCCAGGCTTGACTTGTGTTGAAGACCTTTATAGGTTTTGGTACGGCTGAAATAGTGACAGCCTTTCCCCCTGTGTTTCAAGTGACCAACTGTCTTCTCCCTCAGGTCCTATTGAACAGCTTCCAGACTACAACCGTATCCGCAGCGCCATGTTCTGGCTCCGTTTCTAGGCTGTTTTACACATACGATGGAAATGAGGCAATGTGGTTATTGAATGAACACCTCTGGGTTCTAATCTCGTGCATTTCTTCTGTGCACCCGTGGCAAGATGGTTCTCTCAGTTGCTGTACAAATGTTCTTTTCAACCAGATTATTGATGTGCCAGAGAGCTAAATAAATTAAGTTTCAATGAAATTGGTACTGCATGTTTATGGCTAAAGGGCAATTGTGGAAGTGGGAAATAAGGACCCCCCACTGCTTTTATCTTACAAGGAGGCAGTGTGCATTTGTTGTAAGTCTTGTATGTTACTGTTTCTACATCCTGAATGATATCATAATTAACTCTAGTCTCTTCTTTTGTTTGAACCCTTCTGATCAATGTGAATGGAGTTGTGGAAGGGGAGACTGACCTACACCAGGGCACTTGTTTGCCTTGATACATCCTTTCAGTTCTTCTACAAATAGGCTGGGAAAAGGTACCTGTAGAGACAAATGATTGTATGTATTTCTACTACAATTGACCCTTACTTACCTCCTGGAGAAAGAAAACCCAACTGACCTTTATATGGAAAGTATACTCTCTCTTCCTCTGCTGTAGAATCCCTCTCTGTCTTCTTCCCTACTAACTATGAAAGGCTGAAAATGGTTTCATCTCATCTCCACTGGCCAAGAATCCCTATGCCTATTGGGTTGCTCAATGTTAAAAAGGGGATAGGGAAAACACGTCCACCTGGTAGGGAGGCTTACTCATTACTTGATTATGTTGCTCTGGAGCAGATCAAGTCTGGAATATGTGACCACTCACTGCTCGGATAGAAGAGAAAATAGGAGATGCCCCCTAATCCATCTTACTAGTATCTTGTCTTTGATGAAAAATGGACCTTTTTCATGTCCAATGTCATGGACCACTGTCTGGTGCAAAATTCACAGGTAAACTCTCTCAGTTGTATGGATCAGAGAGAACAAATCTACATTTTTCTTTCTGGTGTGGAATATACAGAACATGTATTTTTTAGAAGGCCATGATTATTTCATGCCTTCTAAAGGACACACAGTGTGAACCTAATAAAGATTCCCCACAAGGTGGTACTAGTTTATCACTTTTAAACTCCTGCACTGCAGTCATTGTCATCTTATACCTGGGCTGCATATGCTTAAGTCCCATTTCATCTAGAGATGTTGTCGTGGCAAGTGAGTTTAGGAATAGCGTAAAAACTTCCATAAGTTAGTCATAGGACTAGAGACTAATCCAATAAATAAACCATTTGTGCTGAATCCAGATTATTGAGAGTTAAGTGTTTGAACTCATAACATGTCAGACAAGTTTGAAATTGTTAAGTGTTCTTGCTATAATTTGCAAGCTCTGGCTCGTTAAATTTGCTGCTGAGCATCTGAAAGCAAACTTGTTATTGCCTGATACTTCCAGTGCCATTAAATGATTCCACCTTAGTTTATGGGTGTAGTTTTGCTCTAATTTTTTTTACATATTCCGTTATAACATTTCCTTTGTAGCTAAGTGGTGAGTGTATGCCCATACATTTAGAGACAACTCAGAGGTGGATTGGGAGACTGGTTGGTGTGTAGCTGTTAAGGTGCCTCTACATAGGTACTACTTTTTACATAAGAACTTGTCAAATAACAGACTTCAAAGGGATGTTCAGGCATTCTACTTCACAGTAGGTCTTCTTAATTGTACACATTTCACAGTTTGAGTAAGCAGCACATTTTGAGATGCTAAAATATAGAGTTGTCTATGGCCATATTTGTTATAAATGTTATTTGTGTGTCTGAAAGCTGAGAGTAGTCTGTGTAGATTTTAGACAGTCTGATATTAACTGACCGCTGCTAATTTTTTCATAGCAACATACAGACTGCTAGGTGGTGTCCAATGATATTAGCAGCTAATAATGTTCTTCAGATAAAAGAGGTACCAGTGAGCTGCAAAGCCAGATGATGGTCATATTGTGTGCACTTTCATTTTATGAGATTTTGCTCATCATCCACATTAAGTAAAGCTCTTTCCAAATGCAATTTCGCTTCACTCCCAAAACATACTAGTTTGAATTTTGTCAGGCTTCTGGGAGCTCCTGCAGCCCACCAGCCACTGTTTTATTTCAGTGCCAAACTGCACCTAAAAGGAAATCTCCTAGTTAGTAATACTGGAGGGGGCTTGCTTAGAGGAGCACCTAGAGAGGGAAATGCAGACTTCCTTTTGGTTTTCAGTAGAATTTTGATCAGACATTAGTGGGTTGCTGAGTCACTGGGTCACTGCGTACTTGCTGTTGCTGGCTCAATTCAGTGCTGAGGAGGAAGATGAAACTCAAAACTAGTTGGCACATAATTACTGTTAAATGAGCTACCCGATTCAGCTCTGCCGTTCATTCAGGGACAGCCTTTATCTGATGGGATCTTGGAACTGAAAATGGGCACGTTCAAACTTTTGCATAACCATGTTATCTTCTGCAAATTCTTCTCTGCTGCTTGAAAAACATGAAGCCGTCTGTTCTCTCTTGTTCTCTCCCCCACCCTCAGTTTCAATAGAGTACTTCTATTATTTACTTTTATACCCACTTTTCTCCCCAGTGGGGGCCCAAAGTGGCTTATAACATTCTCCTCTTCATTTTATCCTCAGAACAAGCCTGAGACTGGCCACGGATAACCCAGTAAGCTTCTGTGGCAGGGTGGGTAATTTGAACTTGGATCGTCCAGATCTTAGTCTGACAGTTTTAACCACTGCACTATGCCGGCTCTCTTGCAGTGGGACAGTAATGAGGAAGGTAAAAGAACACCAAATCTACCCGGAGAAAACAGAACTTTCATACTCATCTGCACTGAAGTGACCTATTAAATCAGATTTTAGACGATGTGAGATTATTCCATTGCTTGGAGGCTTTGAAAGGCACTTTTTTCCCTAAGTAATGACTTTCTTATAGTACTGTAACATAGTCTGAAGCATCATTCTGCTTCACATGCCTAGCAAGCTTTGAGCTGTAGAGTTTCAATCCTAAAATTGTTTTTACTTATACAATTACATTTACCTTTTAATTGGTTACATACATTGCTTCAGTTCATTAATTTGCTACTCATTGCTGTGAATTGTTTCCTGGGTGCTCATCTTATTGTGGATCTTGCATGCAAGCACTTTGGAACACAAACTCCCTACAAACAGGACCTATCAGACTAGCACAGAGAGAAGAAGTACAGCTCAAAGTGTTTACTGGGGGAACTCCTAGCACTGGGCTTAGCTGACTGTTTCAACTTGTTTCAAGGGTGACTGACTTTTACAGAGGTTGTAATTGAAATATTTTCAACTCCCAGCTCTACAATGGAGGCTTGTAGGGTAGGGGTGTGCAGGGAGTATATTACCTTTTCAGAACAAGCTTGTTTCTTTGATATGTGAGAGCTACCTGTTTGGAATTCCCTTCGCTTGCCAAGTGCCACTCCAAAACAACCGATTGTCTGTAATTGCCTCACCTGAAGTAAATTACTGCCCCCTCCCCACTTTGGAATTGCCGTTGATGCTAATCATAGCTACAAAGCTGTTGCTTGTCCTCAGGGAACCCTTTAACCGCACAGACCTGGTTGCAGTGAAATAATAAAGAGAACTGTCAAGCAACACTTTTTCTGCAGCTTTTGGATCTATTCTTTTATACGTGCTTATCATGAGTAGATAACTGTGGAGCTACCTCTGCCCTTGACATTTGTGTGAAGTTAGCGGGCTGGCCAGAATGCACAACCAGCAATCTGAAACAGTGTGCACAAACCCATTAAAGTTTATGCCACAATACATTTGTTGATCTTTAAGGTGCCATAGGATTCTTCTTATGCTATAGTTGGAACTATCTCACCACATCCTCTATTGATATTTGTTGTGGTATATGCTGTGATAGCCTGTAACACATGCAAAGCTCCTTCCATTCGGGTGTGTTTGGTTTCCTATAGGAAATTAGCAGTTGCATGTATATTAATAAAGTGTGTGCTTACTTGAATTGAAGGTAACCCACAGGGAATTTAGAAGCTTGGAACTAGATGAACATCCTGTAACCAAAGCTAATGAGACACTTTTCCTCTTCGCTGTAACTGTAACATAGAAACATTTAAACCATATGCCAGTAATGCCACCCCTCGCTATCTGGGCTACCAGCCCTGAATGACTGGTAATGAAGTGTCCACTCAGGCTCAAATTGTGTGTTCAAAAGTGTGCTAGTAAGTAACATCATACAAACAAGTAGTTAAAAATTGCCCAGTTTATAAGAGTATCTTATTCTTGGGGACTGGCATTGAGCAATGAGGTTAAAAAAAAGTGTGAAATCAACTCCCCCTCCCCAAACAACTTTCTAATAAATTCTGAATTCTGTAATATGGAAGCTCAACATCATCGCTTAGCTGACATCAGCTAATATGTTAAAATGATGAAAAATGTCATTTTCAATATGCTTATCTAATGGAGAACATGAAGCTAATGAAGATTTTCCTCTCTTTGGGTAGAGGTGTTCATTCTTCCTATACTGGCCATCCTAGGTATAATTTAAGCCCCAGGATTGCCCTCTGGCACATATACTGGTGCCAGTGAAGATTGCATGTGTGAAATCAACCCTGCCCCCTCCCCGCATGGGGTCATACCATCTATAAGGGCACCCCAATCTATGGCAAATTGGACAGTCTGCCAAAACCTACAACACTCCAAACCATGGATCTTAAGTGTGCATGTCCTACACGCATTCAGCAGTGGTGGTTGCCATTAATGGAATGTGTCCTCACATGGAGAATTGTGTGAACTGTGCCAACCAGATCTGAAAGCAGGATCACCGAACATGTAAGTTCTGTGTTAAGAAAATTAGTTTAGTTTAGCCTTGTTGGGAATTTTTTATTTTGCCTTGGCTGGTTCCTTTTATGTGTTTGGATCAATCAATCTGCAAGCATACCTTAAAGGATTACCTACTACCATACTTATTTATTTTGTTTGGTGTTCCCTCACTATTTCTTATCAGTCCTCCTCCCTGTGTGTTTAATTGCTTTAAATATTTTATATATATTTTGTATCTAAGTGCTTTTTAATGTCTCAAATGTTTCAATGATTTGTTTTAATGTTCATCACTTTGGGAACCCTGAATTGATTGGAAAGGCATCATATAAATGTTTCAAATAATATATGAACCTACCTGATTATTACAGTTATCTTCAGGGGGCTTGTTTCAGGTGCCTCTGCCATCTCAGATTAAACAGGTGGCAATCTGAGAATGAGCTATCTCAGTTATGGCACCGAAATGATGGAATTCTCTCCCCAGGGAGATAAGTTTGTGCCTGTTACGATCTTTACTTTCTTTGGGGTAGATTTTGCCTTTAATCTTCCCCTTACACCCTCTGGGTAGTTTGCTGCCACCAGGAATCTATTATTCCAAAATATTTTATTTAAATTTTCCCTTTGGTAACGTGTTTAAGCGTCAGGCTCCTTCATGGTTCTATGTGGCCCTGAGGATAGGAATGGGATATAGCAATGACAGCTACACTGGGATATAACAAAATAAACTTTTATTTAGTCAAGAAGCGTATTGGTTTCATAAATGTAGTTCTCGGTTCTTAAAGTTACTTCCTATAACCTCATTCACACTGATCTCTTCTAAGGCTTCACACACAGCCTCTTTCTTCAACTCAATATTTCTCTCACAGAAATGTTTAAAACTCCTCAGGCAGCACACAGCTAGCCTGCTTTCCTCTGACTCCTATTCACAGAAATATTAAACCTGCTCAGGCAGCACACAGCTGGCCTCTCTTTCCTTGACTGAGTGTCCTTTCACATACATGCTCAGTTCAGGTTCCACACAGGTTTCATGAATATTTCAATATACTCAGGCAGCACACAGCTAGCCTACTTTCTTCTGACTGAAACATTTCTCTCTGCACTGTCAGTCTAAACTGCATTCACTCCGCCCACACTCTCAGTCATCAACCAATCACATCACTCACTCTGCCCTCTTTCACCCCCACTCTTCACCTAGCTCAAACCAAGCATTTAAAGACACATGCACACATTTACTTGGAATCATTACAGTGCCCTTCTATCAGAGGGAACCCTCATAGACCCTCCTTCCTATCTATGTGTATAATAATAATAAAAACAACATTCGATTTATATACCACCCTTCAGGACAACTTAACTCCCACTTAGAATGGTGTGTTATTGTCTCCCACAATACCGTGTGAGGTGGGTGGGACTGAGAGCTCTGGAAGAGCTGACCCAGCTCTCCAGATTAGAGTTCTGTCACTCTTAACCACTATACCACTATGCTTTGTCAAATTGCACATATATAGTATTTAGAGTTGCCATTCTCTAAGTGGAGCCTGGAATTACAACTGATCTCCAGACAACAGCGTTCAGCTCCCCTGCTGAAAATGGCTGCAATACACTCTATGGCATTATACCCCTCTGCCCTTCTCAGACTCCAAATCTCCAGGAATTTTCTAACCCAGAGTTTGCAACCATGATTTCTGGAAGTTATGAGGAAATTCAGAAAGAGAGATGAAGTATATGAAATTCTGCAATGTGCCCAGTGGAAATTCTGCACAATCCTGACTCTTGCTTGTGAAATTTTGTTTGGTTTTGCTCACCTATTTTCAAGACTTGCCGCCTTAAGGGACTACAACCTGCTTTTTCAAAAAGAAAGTAGACATTCTAGGATGTTGAATTCTTCAGCCACTTATCAATTTCTGCATTTGTATAATGTGATCCTGGGAGTATGGAACTGGCAAAAAACTGGGTATGGGATGTTCCTGCTTGCGCTGAAGAAAGAACAGAAGATGGCTGATTTTTAAAAGGTTAATATGTGGCATTTTGCCATCTTTATGTGACCTGTATATTATAATTCCTGTAATGGCCTGTCATTATAAGGCTCTGAAATAGCTTGTATTATGCTGCCTCTCTGCTTCTTTTGTGTTGCTTTCACCTTAGAGCTCTTCAGTTTGTCTTGTATTATAGGAAGGTTTGGTTATAGATGGTAGTATGTCAGAATAGTCAGCATGTGGAGGTGGCTGCGAGGTAAAAAAGGGATCCGATATTCAGATGAAACAGGCACTTTGCTTCACCAGAAATAGAATTTATTTGTAAGTACATACACATAATGATTGCAGAGTACCAATGAGTGTATTGGTTTCAGAACAGGTTCATAAGCCTGGTAGTTTCAAATGAGGTATAGATCCTTAAAATTTTATTCACAGACCCAGTTGCAAAGACTATTTTTCTGTACTGTAGTCATTTAGGCTAGACATAACAGACTCAATCACAAAGATTTATTTCCTCCACTAACAGAATAAACATTCCCCTCACTCACACAGGATGCTTATTCACTCTGAACTGGACCAGTGTTTTCCAGCCTGTGGGTCGAGACCCAAAAGTGGGTCATGAAGCGTCCGAAAATGAGTCGTAAGCCAGCACTCCCCAATGGCCACCCCTGCCCTCTTGTTCTCTTTCCATTTTCCTCCACACCAGTTTTTCACATTTTTACTTCCCCACTCTTTGCAGCAATAATGCGGGGGGGGGGGGGGAATTCAGCAATCAGTAACTTTACAGGTATAAACATTTTCCTATGTAGAATTATATTTCTGAAGGGAAATCATAATGTATGAAGTGGCTCTTATAAGAGCCAAGTCCAGTGCTTAATTTGAGGCAAGGCTTTGACCTAGGGTTGCCAGAACCCCTTCCCCTCCCAGTGGGAGGGGGAAAGGTCTGGCTCTTACCTCCTTCCATTTGGAATGCCCGCAGCTGCACAATGATGTCATTTCTGATTATGTCACCGCACAGGCATAGGAGCGCTCCTGCACTTCTCAGTAGGCCAATTTGGGCCTCCAATGGGCCCAATTGGGAGAAGCGTAGGAGTGCTCTTGGGGTGGTGCGATGCTGCTGCCAGTGACATTGTTTCTGTGCCTTCCTCCCCCACCAGCCAGGTAAGTGTAGGTGGGGTGGGGGGTGGAGAGTAAAAGCGAGGAATCCCCCACCCCTATCGGGGGAATGGGATCCCTACTTTGACCTGTATTTTGGAAACAGCATATGCATGTTGATAGATAAAGAATCAAGTAAAATGTGTCCCTGATGGTTGCTAGAGTGGGGATTGAGAGATTAATGGAGAAGAAGAGGGTGTTCTGGGATGGGATGTAGTCCTCATACGCAAAGGCTGTATACTTTGGAATGCCACTTTTCGGGAGTTCAAAATAGGATGTGATGTTTGTTGGTTTCTCAAAAACATATGGTTAGCTACTGTAGACAATGGAATGCTAGGCCAGATGGGCATCAAGGTCATATTTCACCTAGGGCACTAGGAAACTTTTGGCTACCCCTTTATGGACTCATAAATTTGTAAGTAAGTAAGTAAATTTGGACTCATGGGTCACCATATCCAAAAGTTTGGGAACCACTGAACTAAACTCTTACACACTGAAATTGAGTGACCAAGCTTTCATTCTGTATAGATTAAAAACTGCACTCTGCTTTCTGAGGAACAGCTACTTGCCAGTCATAGAACACTTCACTCACCCATCCAGCCCCTCTTCTTGCTTTAGAGGCCTGCATTTTTAACCACAGTAATACTTTTTAAAAAAAAAACATATTAGCCAGTATAAACAAAATGTAAACTATTTATATGGCAAAACATTACATAACATTTCACATTAATCATACCAAATTACACAAACCTATTAGGTGTGTAGAGATTACTGTAATTTAGTATTAAGGTTTTCTTGCCTTTTATTAGGAATATAAATTACTAATAGCTCTATGTTCTCTAAGTGTGCTGACTAGACTAAGAAATTATTTGTATCCCCTCCCCCCTATAGTAGTATCTGGGATGGATCAAAAACAAAACTTTGAATTTCTGGGTGCGTTTATCCAGCCTTGAAGATCACCCTGCTGATAGCACTAATGGAGCAGGAGGACCAGCCTGGTTTCTTTCTAATTGCATTATGTTCCCTTCTCCTGGCAAGCAGATGCTTTCTTGCACAGTGTATGTATCGTTTGGAAGAGCTTGAATATATGCACTTTTCCAACATAGCTTCATGCATTCGTTTCAAGGACTGTGAATAACTGTAGTCCAACTCACTCTCCTGCTGCACTTGGCCCTTAAAGTGAAGGTTTCTTAAATCTGTGGAGATTCTGCAAGTGAATGTATTAACTGTAGATGCCAGTCTGTTTTAGAAACACCCCCAAACAGTTCTCTGGGTGCTCACACCTTTGCTGTGCAACTCAGCGTGCTACCAGGGAAACAGCTGAACATGATTGTGCAGCATGCTTGTTCTTGGAGATGCTGAGGTCATCTTGGATGGGCCTTTATATGGGAGGGGTTTCTATGGTGACAGACAGAAACTCACCTTGACAGGGCAGGGTGGGTATATTTGTCCTTTTCTGGAACAGGCGCTCATCCAAAGAACTGAAAAATCAACAGCACAAGCCTTTAAGGCAAGAACACCTAGGCAAGCAGTATCATGCCAACAATGTTGCCTGGACTCAGTGCAAGCATGTATCTGCAATGGACTACCTGTGTTATTAAAAGATCAGGCTTTCTGTTATATTGTCAGCCCTCTCTCTTTAGAGTAATATGGGCTGCCTGGCTAATGTTTTGCCTTCATTATCAGGCCAATAGGTCTTCCATTATGGTGTTGAATTCACTGCATTGCCAATGTGAAAAATGGCTACAGCAGCAACACAAGCCAGCTGTGGAAGTGACCATTTCACAGCACCATGTTTTCCAAAGCAAACAATCAGTATGAAACTGTTGAAGCTGAGAGCTGCAGTTTTGGCAGTGTGCTTTGTTGCAAAGAAGCATGTGCCAGTGTTATGCTTGTAGTACAGGCGGACAGAATGTAGCAAACCTCGGTTACAGAGAGGGCAAATTCTTTTGCCAGCAATTCCCCATATTCATGACCATGACATCTAACCAATGAGTAGATCCACATGAGAAGACAACAGCCAAAAAGTTCTTGCTGTGAAAATCCTTAACATAAGAAGACCCTTGCTGAATCAGACTAGTAGTCCATGAAGTCCAGCATCCTGTCTCACACAGTAGCCAACCAGTTGGTCTAGAGGGCCCTCAAGCAGGGCATAGAAGCCAAGGCCTTCCTCTGATGTTGACTCCTAGCACTAGTATTCAGAGGTCACCAAGGTTAGTAGCCACCAATGAACCTATTCTTCATGACTTTATCTAATTCCCGTTTAAAGTCATCTACGCTTGTGCTCATCACTACATGTTCTGGCAGTAAATTCCAACATATTTTAGGCCTGTTCTCAAATGAACCTGATTTTTATATTCCTTTAGATGTATATAGTATAAACAAGCAGCCTGAATTTGCTAGATTTGAAATCCGCTCTGTAAAACATGCCTACTCCAGCCCAGGCAGCCTGTAGAAACGTGCATCTTGATAACTAAGCAAGTAAACTAAGTCATTTATTCAGGGCCATAAGTCATAACAGAAGAATAAAATCAATTATACCCGTGAAAGCTGTTTTGGTTGTTGCCCCCCTACTTGTGGAATGCCTTCTCCCCCTGGAGATAGCTGGCACTCTCTTTATAGACTTTCTGGATTAATTTAAACTTACTTTTGTTCCAGAGGGTCTCTGAAATGAATTAATGAGTTTTGTTACTTTTGAAGTCTCTGATGCTGATTTGTTGTTAGTACTGTGTTGTACTGATGTTGTGGTTGTATAGCTATATTGATGTCTTTATTGTTAGCTGCCTTGAATGTTCTTTGAGACTAGAAAGGCAGGATATAAATTCTTTCTGCAAATAACCACAATTGATAAATATTACATGATAAAAACAATTGATTTCATGATCTACTTCAAATTTCTGCTTGGTTAAATGCAAACACACCCAAGCTATGCACAGTTTTTAATGTCCATGTGTCTGTTAGAAAGTGACAATTTAATCTTATGCTGAAGTCACCAATCTAAATAGCTATGATTTGCTCCAGACTGAAGAAGGATACCTTCTCCCTCCTTTCTTTATGTATAAGAATGAAGATGTTTTGTGGTAGAAAGAAGTTAAACTTATTTATTTTATTAAGGGACATTTGTGCACCATTTCCCCCATTTCATTTAGTAGGTCCTTGGTCTTGCAACTGAGAAGGGATGAACAGCCAGGCAAGATCTGCAGTCCATTATTTACAGAGTCTGTGCCTACATGGATTGTGTGGGGAAGAAGCTCTGTCCTGTAGGCAGGAAGCTGATCAGGTTCTGAGCCTCAACACCATGGCTGTTGTTGTGATTGCAGCCTTCCTGAAATTCAGTTTTCCACATCCGTGTGGAGAAAGCCAGATGACTGCCTGGATCCGACGAGCAAGAAATACGGGACTTTGCCGTCTGCTTCCAGCCCAGACATGGGCATGTGCCAGTGCTGGGTGGTGGCATTTGCGAGGCAAACTTTTTCTGCCACCAGCCATGAATAGCCCAGGGTCGGTTTGTTCAAATAAGGCAATTGGCTCACACAGCACAGGACCTCAGGAATAGCTCCAGGTTCTCACACTCTCAGTGATCAAGATGAAGTTCAGTTAAAGTTTAACATTCCGGAGAACATTTTCTTCCCTTCCATTTTGCCTTTCTGAGTCTCCTTTTTCATTCATTCTCCCATCTCCATTTCTTACTGCTTCACCATTCAGTCTGTCCCTTCCTCATCACTAGGGTTGCCAACTCTGGATTGGGAATTTTCTGGAGACTCAGGGGCAGTGTTCGGGGAGGGATTGAGCAGGGCCGGCGCGCCGATGGAGGCCAGGTAGGCGGTGGCCTCGGGCGCGCGGGCATTGGAGGGGCGCCAGAGGGGGTGTCGGGAGCGGAGGCGCAGGCGCGCGCAGCGAAGCTGGCATGACTGGGCTGCAGCTACTGCTGCAGCCAGCCAGCCAGCTCCGTGCTGCCGCCGCCGCTGCCACACACCCCAGCTGGGCACAGCCTCCGGGCGCCGCCCCAGCAGCGGCTTGCGGCTTGTGCGCCCATCTGGGGTGCGTGGCGGAGGTGGCACAGAGCTGCAGCCGGCCACGGCAGCTCCGCTGCGCGCTCCTCTGCCCCAGCCAGCTGCAGAAGACTTGAGCTGTTGCTGGGGCAGCGCACGAAGCAGCCTCCGCGCGCCGCCCCAGCAGCAGCTTGAAGCTGCTGTGCTTGGGGCTCCGCGAGCTGCCCAGCCCCCCCCCCGTGGCGCATGATGACATCTGCGATGATGTCATCACGCAGTTTGTGGTGTGCGCACGCGCGGAGCATGCGCACGCCACCTTGGGCGCCAGAACCTCTGGCACCGGCCCTGGGATTGAGTTCAGTGGGGATCATATCTATGTATACCATAGAATCTATCCTTCATTAGGGCCAAGCTACAAGTGATGAATGACACTTGAACAGCAAGTGAACAGACTCCTTGTTCACTTCCTCCCTGTTCATGATCACGTAGTGATCAAGTGGAGTGCAAGTGGAGCGCAAGTGAACAGGGAGGAATACACGTGAGTTTGTTCACTTGCTGTTCAAGTGTCATTCGTCACTTGTAGTTTGGCCCTTAGTTCCTCCGGGGGAACTGATCTCTTTACCTTGGAGATCAATTGTAATTCTGAAAGAACTCCAGGCTTCACCTACTTACCACTCTCCACATGGTTCATCATCACCCTTCCTGGTTGTGAATATTATTTGGGATAGGAAATAAACCAATATCCGCAGGATCCGTTCAGATGCCTGCCAGTACCTTGACTCCAAGACACCTCAGCTTTATCATGTCTAGTCACTTAGAGAACACACATGTGAATCTGTAAAGACCAGGGCCGATTCCAGACGGCCCTCCCCATCCCGAAACGTCGCGCGTCATCGCACGGAAAACGCGAAATATCGCGTTTTCTTGCGCAAGTTTTGCGCGACATTGCGCAAAACTCACACGAGAAAACGTGATATTTTGCATTTTCCGCACGACGATGCGCGATGTTTCGGGATGGGGAGGGCCGTCTGGAATCGGCCCAGGACAGTATTGTGGTACAAGCCTAGATGGGGTGAAGCCCAGTGGATTAGAGGCTGGAGTTTGCAGAAAATCTCCCCTCTTATCCAATCTGTACTAAACCTCAAAACAGGAAAGGGCCGAGCAGATAATGGAAGAGAATGAAGTGAACTGGGTCTACAGCCAAGTCATATACAGGCAATCAATGCAACACCAGCTGCCAGTGCTGTGCTAATATTCTTCACATCCATAAATATATCTCCAGACTCTAATGCATCCTGTGAAATGGTTCTAGTCTTTTGCCCCTGCCAAACATATGCTACAGAGCAGGGCAGTTTATGGTTGAGAATGGAGTAACGGAAATATTTTCATCTTTTTCTAACATGTTTTTCATGGGGAGAAATGGTCCAGTTGTGGTCATGTTATGAATAGTGTGGGTGAAAAAAAACACCTCAGTGCGGAATCTGACTATTGAAAGAAATTTTTTTCTATTATTTGCAATAGTAAATGAAGATTTGCAACGTTGGTTTGAGGTGTATCCAGAGCTGCTGCTGCTGAATAGCTTTTCACTACCTGAATGTGAGTCACCTTCTAAAACAAGCAGTCTCTTGTGTCTAAGACTGCGTTTGCTAGTGGTCTGACCTAAATCAAATTTCATTCTAATAAATATTTGTTTCCATACCCTAGCAAATAAATCTCATGCAGTTTCTTACTAGCTTTTCAATTAAGCCTTAGCAGATTTGTTAGTTTATAAAACTTACACAACTACTCAGTTAGTCGCTTTTGTTATGTCTCTTTGTTTGTCTGCACCTCCCTTCACTTTTCTGTACACAATGGAAATTGGATTATCATGCCTACCTCATTCTTTATGTCATGTTAATAAGCAGGGCTTTTTGTTTTTTAAAGAAGTATCCTTATTCATATATAATGTTGTGCAGATTTCCATCAACTCCTTCCTCAGGAATAGGGAGAGCCCTGAACAAAGGTGCAGTACTCAGTGTTGGAGTAAAAGGCTACTCAGCATGCCTGGATGCTGGCAGGTAGTATATTTTTCTTTCCATTAGAACCACATGCGTGTGAGTGTTATCTTCTTACTCAATAGGATGCCTCTCCTTGTCTAAGCAGGGAGCAGCTCTGTGACTCCTCCTTCTCTTCCTGTGCCTTTGGTGCACTCTCTCTCTCTCTCTCTCTCTCTCCCCTTGTGTTCTTGCAATAGGCACGACACTTCTACAGGTCTTTCTTTTGAGACTATGCCAGAGACGTGCCCAAGCAAGCATACATCCACACATGTGAAGCTGGATGAGCTAGTCACTTGTGATAGGGGAAAGTATTCTTTAGATTAGGCTTCTGTCTTCTTTCTACTACAAAATGGATCTACCTCAATAAAAGTAAGTGAATCTACTTCAATAACAGTCTCTTCATTTTGCAATACAATTACCTGAAGTGTGTTTGCTACATGCGAGAGCCAGTTTGGTGTAGTGGTTAAGAGCACGGGACGCTAATCTGGAGAACTGGGTTTGATTCCCCACTCCTCCACTTGAAGCCAGCTGGGTGACCTTGGGCTAGTCACAGTTCTCTGGCGCTCTCTCAGCCCCACCCACCTCATAGGGTGTTTGTGGTGGGGATAATAATAACATACTTTGTAAACCACTGAATGGGTGTTAAGTCATCCTGAAGGGCAATATATAAATCAAATATTATTATTGTTATTATTATTCCACACTTTCCGAACTGTGCTGCTTTGCCATATTAACTAATAGATACATCCAATAGTACTATCCCAAAAAAGCCCTGTTAATGAACATATGAACATGAAAAACAGTTCATTTGGCCCTTCATCCCATTTCCCACAGTAGCCATCTTGATGCCCCCAGAAGACCTATTTGAGCCTGCCAAGCCTATATGTAGAGCTGGTAGAATGTTTCCTGTATAAGTGGGCTCACACGACTCCTTCCTAGCCCATAATGTGTTTCCTGCTCTGCCCTCAAATTCTGTGGTTGTCCCAAACTGCCTGGCTCCCAGATTGCCTACTGTGAACCAGGATTGCCTTTTGGATCCTCTAAGCTTTGGGGTGCAGGAGTACTGCATGATCCCAGACTGCTCACCCTCAGTTCCATAAAATACGACCTGGAAATAATCTCACAAGGTTATTTGTGAATTTTACTGCACTTTGAAGATTAAAACAGGCAGTGTACGTGATAGGTAGTATTTATGTAGAGGTTGGTGTTGTGAACAACACACTTTCTGCATCTGGAAATACAAGGGGCATGTTTGTGGGAAGGCAGGAGCAACCCATCCAGGAGTTTGTGCATGCATCTTCTCTTCTGTTTGATTTTTGCTGTAGTTGGGTTTATAGTACAACCATATGGCTAAGTGTTCCTGGGGGCTGTGGGAGGATGGGTTGGCTCAGACTGTATAAATATGAGCTGACCTGATGCTCATAACTTTCAAAGGCAAAGAAGTCTGACTCTTTCCCCAGCCAGATGCAGAGTGCCCCCCTCCCTCTTTCCCCTATGTTCAAAGAGATCCCTGTGACTCCTTTGCCAAGGTCTTCTTAACCCATCAACCCCCTCTACTAGATTCCTGAGCTCAAATTGGAACATCTCTCTTTTCCTGGCTCTTGTAGCCTGACTGCTTTCTTCATTAGATGCGTTTGTGTTCTCCATTGATCTGCAACCCCCTAAATGCTTTGTGGGTGACCTGCCAAAATAACATCCAGTTGGGCCTGGTCTAGCTACTGCAACGTCTAAGGAAAAGGTCCTCTGTGGCTTCAGCAGGAAAAGGAGAGGGAAGGGATGGCTGGCTACGGAAAGGGAATAAGTAGTACTAAGTGCTAACACTTGGATGGAGATGGTCATACTGGGGGGTCGAAAAGAAATTTTCTACAGGTCCAATTGACTGGTGAGCGCCTGCCTGTTGTTTATTTCTTTTCCCTGTAGCACTTGGCATTGCTCATTTGTTTGAACCATCTGGAATTGTTTTACAAAATGTATTCCCTGGTTATAAAAGCCATCTCTGACATAGTTCATAGTATTTGTTTGTACGTTCTTCTTGCTGCAGACTACTCCCTTGATAATTTAGGCTAATCTTTCTGAGATGTTGACTGCTGAATTCAGTGGTAACTGAATTCTTCAGTGGAGTTGTACTGAATCTCATGGATCCCACAGGTTCATTATGATTTTTCCTTTTTTGCTGAGCTTCTTTCCTCAGCCTTTCCACTCTGGAAACAAGCTCCCCTAAGCATCCTCTCTTCTTAGCTCATGGCCAGGCCCCATGTGGTTAATGAAGAATTTCTCTCTTCTTGGAAGAAGTGTTAATCCTTCTCTTCCTGCCCTCAATGTGTCCTAAGTAAAACTCAGACCTCAAGACTGAGCCTTGCCAAACCTTGATAGGAGGAAGCAATTGTCTCAGTCGTTCATATGGGACAGGCATTTAACCAAAGTCTATAAGGCCCTCACTAGACAGTAGTTTTCTACACAGGCATGCATTAGTGTTAACATGTTCCCTGTAGTCACACAGCAGCAGCAGCAGAACTACTTAAAAAAAAAGGAGACCCCCCCCCCACACACACACAAGTTCAGAAGGGTGCCTTGACGGTAGGAAGGGCTCTTGCCTCCCCTGCCCCACAATTTTCTTGCACAAAAACCATGCTGGAGGAGAATTATTTCTGATCCATATACACAGATTCTCCATATGCAGCAGAAAAATCAACGAAATAACCACCTCTGTGCACGGTTTCCCAACAAGGAAACAGCATGGCGGTGGGTCCTTCCTACTCTTGCAGCACTGTTCTGAACCCATTTGGGCTCTCCGTTTTTAAAAGAAGCAGTTCTTGTGGCTGCTGTGTGATTGTGTGGAGAATGTTAAAATGAATGCATTCCCATGCAAAAAAGTAATATCTAGCTAGGCTCTATAAGGCTCCCCCATCTAGGGAGCTTAAGTGTACATTTCCTGGAATCATTCAGCAAGGTAGCCTTCAGGTTGCAACTGACTTATGGTGATCCCACAAGGATCAGAGCAGAAGTGGTTTGTCATTGCCTTCCTCTGTGCGGCAACCCTGGTTTTCCTTGGTCATCTCCCATCTAACTCTGCTTGGCATCCAAGCTCCAAAGAGCTCAAGGCACTCAGGACTATTCCTGCTGCTCCCCCTCCAAATTGAGGCTCACTTTTTGGCAAATTAATTTGGCAAACAACTCTTTAGACAAGGTGGACAGAATTTTTCTAAGTTGGTAAAAAGATGGGCTGATTATGGTCTAAACAGAGGTAGAGACTGCTGTAAAATGGAGGCAGTAACAACTGGAGATGATATAATCGGACTAATGTCTTCCTCTCTCAGTGATAGATAGAAATCTGCTCTGACTTAATGAGCATACGCCACAATCATTAACACAGAGAGAGAGAGAGAGAGAGAGATGAGGGCCAAATCCATGATGATCACAGACATGAGATCTCTTGACACCTTTAATTACATTTTAGTACAGCCATTGCAGGGCTCCATTTCTTTCAGCATTTTTTTCCTTCCAACCAGACTCACTTTCTGTGTCAAGAGTGGCTGGAAGAAAAATACTTGAAACACCAGAGCTCAGCAAGGTAAGATGCGGAGGTACCCTGGGGCCTACACTGAAGAGGTAAGGTTTCTTGCTAGTATGATTTGTGAATTTCGTATGTTTTTTGTGAGTCTTCACAAGATTTCTGTCTTAGGATTTAGAACAAGGAAGCTGTAATGGATTGTATAAAATGAGCCATTCCCAAGTTACACAGCTGGCTGTCAGGATTCTGCTGAGCCAGCTCCATAGCCCAGCTGCTGAATTAGACACTGGCACTGTGTGACTCAGATCTGAGAATGCTGTTGAGTCACTTTTTGCAGATGCTCAAGCTCAGCCTACTCAAACTTGAATAAATTCTTCAGGGATTCAGTTTGAAAAAAAATATGAATGAAGCCAGATGCAGCCAATCTGTCACGAATACAGAGATTTTTTTTATCCTCCTTGCCCATTTTCTGCTTTAATTTTTTTGAGGAGGATGACACATCTGTGAAAAAGCATGAATGCATATGGGCACTTTTCCTTTGGGAAACATTCTCAAATCTGGGTGCAAAGCAAAGGATAAATTCTGACCTGGAAGGATCTGGACTGAATTCTGGGCTGAATTCTGAGCACAGCCTGTTTCAGGCTAGCATTCCTAGTCTTAGTCCCTTTCTTTTGATAAAAAGGGGCATCTTAGGCAGCTATATATAGTTGTCAGTCCAAAGTGTTGAGTGGAATCCTGAAGGCCCTATTCCATCCTTTATTGGATACTCAGGGTTTCTTCATAAAGCACATTTTGTCCTTGGAAACAATTCCAAGTACAAAACATACATATATTGCCTCAGTTATTAAAGGTATCTACATATATAAATCACAAGTTTTCCTTTCAAAAAGTTACTTTTTAATCTAAAATGTATACCCTACCTTTTAAACCACAAATAGGCTCTCAAGCCGCTAACTGGTAATTAGAACACAATTTAAAAAACTAACATAATTACACAGCACAAACTGAACATTCATTATTAGTAACTTCTTTACCAGCCAGTTCACATCCCACAACCTATGTAAACAAAGCCCTCCTGCATCCAGCAAAAGCCTACAAGACAGCTACTCTGATTACTGTCCTTTATGCAGTTGCCACTACAGAGAAGACCCCATTCCTTACTGTCACTCATCTAAACATAGAGTTGAACCACACGATATGAATTTCACGTGACCGAGCAAGTGTCAGGAGTCCAGTCTTACCTCAATTGCCCGTGTCCATCATTTTCTCAACGTTCGCGTGTCCTGGTCCATACATGGATTCATAAACTCACCGTTAAGTGTGGTCGCGACGGCACGTATACTCGGGCACAACCAGTAAGTCGGCAATGTAGAGTAGCCCTTTTTCCTGAGTCTTCCACTTCCTATTTGCTGCTCACTCCTTCATGCTCTCTGATCAGCGGGTAGATGGTGCTCAAGTCTACATGTGATTTGACTGTATAAATAGGTTAATTATTAATCCTTATCTACACGGCTTCAAAAAAATATTAATTTACCCGCGCACACAACGAGAAACACAAAAACGTTAGGTGCGCCATCTGGTGTGCAGTTAAGGAAAACATAGCTGTACATTAAAAGTATGAGGGGACAGAGAGTGGATCCTGGAAATGAATTGGGCATGCGCGATATGGAGATGCATGATGGGATATCATTCCCGCGTCTTGGAGGAACTAGTAGGATACCTGTGTAAACCTGTACATGGGTTCAACAGCGGGCCAGCAGTCCTGACGCGTGAAGCAGAAAAAAACATTAGGACACGTGTAAGTGCATTTTCGTGTCATTTACGTGAAATTCGTATCGTGTGGTTCGACTCATAGACAAAGGGGACACTTCAAGCAGGGCCTCGTTCTTTAAATACATTCATAGAGAAACACAGGGCAAGAAGTTTTCCTTGAAGTATACTGACTCCAAGCCATTTTGGTTTGTAAAAGTTTTAAAGAAGTTTGAATAATGTCTTAATTTAGTACTGAACTAAATAAGTTGGGTCCAATAATCCACGATGTCTGTTTCTTACCTGGACAGCCTGGTATTTGTGCTTGCTATCCAGGAAATAAACTGAGGAAAAAAACAGACAAGAGGTGACAAGGGTGAGTTGGAGACAGAGGGAGGTCGCTTTGGCTTATGTTTTGTAAGATGTAAATATTTGTTTACTTCATTTACACCTCAATTTTCTCCCCAATGGGGTACCCAAAGTGATTTACAACATTCTCCCCAATCCATTTTATCTTCACAATAACCCTGTGAAGAAGGTTAAAATCCATGAGCTGGGTGGGAATAAAGGAGGTGCAGGGGGCTATCCTTCACTTCTCCACTGGACCCCAGAATCACTACACTGCCCCTGTCTGGTAGGGGATCTGCCTGCCAGTGTTGGTATGGTATGAAGCGCACGTAGCAGCGGTGGCCCTTCATGGCTTGCCTCTATCTCTGCCTTCTGCTCAGTGTGCCACTTTGCCAAGCCATGCAGTCTCTGCAAGGTTGACAAATTTCTATCAAGCATGCCCAGTATTTTTGTTGAACCCATCTAGCAACCTTATCCCTGGCACCTTTCCTTCAAAACAGCCACCTGGGCCTGCTACTTTGCTTTTATAAACACAGAGAAGATCCTTACCACAGCTCTCTTGCATCTCCTGTTCTTTGTCCCTTTGCTGGAAGCTGTTGGAGCACCTGTGTTATGTGCATCCTCTGGCTGATGGATTCTACAGCAAGTTCTGAACCATCTAAGTCAGGTCCATGTAAAGTGCACTGCAACAACCCAAGCTGGAAGTTAATAAAAATATATTACAAGTTGGTCCAAAGCAGGGGAGCAATTTTGATAAAGAGGAACCAGTGGCTGCATTCTGAGCACAGCCTCTTCCATTACAAGGAGTCGTGGGAACTGGGAAGAGGCACAATTTGCAAATCCCCCACCATAAAAGTATTCCCTCCCAGATTTCTATAATCTCATAGGTTTTAGCAGGTTACCCCCACTCCCTTTTCTCTTTAACTGACTCTCTTCCTTGTCTCCTGGAGCATATTTAGTCTTTGTTAAACCACGTAGGGGAAGTTTTTCTTTTGATAAATTTATACAGTCTTATTTTTCTCCAAATCTCGGGGGAATCTTCTCAGTATGTAGAGACTATTGCTTTTCATATACATGGCCTGGTTTTGCTGCTTTCCTCATTCGCACAGGAGCTAGTCATTTTGCCACAGTTTACAGATAGTACATGATCTATCAGCAGAAGTCACTGATGGATGGCAATCTTCGCAGCTTCCCCCTCCCCACAACAACCATTCCTGATCCCAAGAAAGTTTATTCCTGATGTCAAGGGACCTGAGTGGATTAACAGCCGTGTGGGTTGGGAGTCTGTGGTGTGTGTGGAATATAGGGTGAAGAAATTGTTCCCTCCTGCCTCTTGAGTAAGCAGAGGCTCTGTTAACAAAAGAAGGGTTGTCAAGTGCCTGGCAAAAAAAAAAAATGACCTGCCCCCTGGATAGAGGCTTTGTAGGATGTTATTTTCTAGATAATGTTATTTACCACCATACCATTAAAATCTTCACCTACCAATTTAAGCTTCTATTACTTTACTTTACTTTAATTATACTGTTAAAAGCCACACGGACTACAACAGAACAGAAATATACTCGGTAGGGTTGCAAAAAACCTCGCCATACAAAAGGTAACATTACAATCAAAATCTGAGAGAAGCCACTAATGTTAGATTCATTTGTCTTACTAGACTCCAGAATTAAGAAAATAAAGGCAAAGAAGCTTCTTCCTTAAGCCTCTATTAAAGAGGCAGGACATTTCTTTTTTTCCAGAAGAGGCAGGGGAGAGCAATTTTGCTCCCTTCCTCTTCTTCCAGCCTCCCAATCTTTGTGGCTTTTGCTTCTCGTGGGTCCCTGGACACAGGGAATAAACTGGCTACTGTGTTCTAGCTCTGCTTGCACTCTAGTTTTGGAGCCAGAAGCTTTGCACCGATGCCTGCCTGGAACACCGCTCCAAAAAGCAAGCCCCCCTTGAGAGACAGGGTTTGTCTGCATTGTTCTAATTCAAAGTGTGCCAAAGTGCCCTCAAGGGCTGGTAATTAAGCTGCCTTTCTGAAGAGACTTGATGTTTTCCTTGTTATGGTTTGATAAGTGCCGCATTACTCATACTTAGATCTGGGCCAAGCGGGACTGACTGCGGTTGAGCCCAGCTGCTCCTGCCCTGCAGAAACCATCCAGCAGAGATGTTCACCTCCTGCTGTAGATCTCTGTCCCCACCTGGCAAGGCTGCGCCACCCTCGTCTGGTACAGCACGTAGCCCTCACACACCACACAATTAGTCAGTCAGTGGTGATGTGGTTTCTCCACTTTTGTTTACGGGCTTCAGCCATGAGAGTGGGGGCGGGGGCGGGGAGAGAAGGCCACACTTTCCTCTTCTATCAAAGACTCACTGGAAGAGAATTAACACCACAGGCTAATGCCATGGAGTGCTGAGAATGTAACTGGATGGGGACCCTTGTGGAAAGGGCCACATTCTGTAGTAGCAACTGTTGGGCTACTTTGGCTTGTGCCCAGCTAGAAACTAAGATTTCTTGTATTATCATTCTATCAGTTTTCCACAGCCTTTCAATCAATATAAGCTTAGTTGAAAACTGAGTTTGTTGTGAAGCAATCATACAAACACTTTACTCTGTGCTTGAGACAATGATTCAGTTGCATGAACTGGCCCACAGTCCTTGCTGTTCAGAGACCAGCTATTCCTTCATTCCTTCAGCTAATCAGGCAGCTGGCATCATTGGTACAGATCTTATGCCTGTAACTGACCCCCCACCCACCCACCCACCCACACAGAGATGTACACAAATGGCAATCATGGCTACTAGCCTGTGGCAGGAACAGAAAGATGCCAAACACGCTGACTTGACTGTGTTGCTCAACTTCTTTTTGAGGTATATTTATCCCATACTTTTAAGGCTCTGGCCCATCAACTGGTTTAATATTGGATGTGTGGCAGCACACATGTGAGCTGTGCAAGCTTTGCTGTACTACATTTCATTTGCATAAGAATGCTCAGCCAAACCCCGTTGCACCCCAGTACAAAAACATTGGTGCTGCTGTTGCCCAAGAAGTGCATAACTTTAGGATTGCCACCAACATTTTACCATCTACCTTGCCCCTGGCCACCGAGGCACAAATGATTTCATCCCTTTCCCTTTTGGACCTATAACACTGGAAGAGGCAGGCAAAGAATCTCTATATGCAGTGCAGGGCAGAACTGAATGTTGAGTGCTTAGGCAGGTCAGCATATGGAGAGGCATTGTCTTTAGCTGCCCGGGATGAACATCAGACCCAGCAAGCTGTCTGTCTTCCCCCAGGAAACTTCTTTCTGCAGTTTGGCTGCTTTTTGATGTCCTCGGTCTGCTCTATGGGGGCAGACAAAGGCTGCGCTTGTTACTCTCCCAGTGTTCTGGCCAGCCTGGCCCTGATGTCTCACTGGAGTCTTTTATTCTATTCTCTGCTCCCGTCTGCTTTTTTCTGCCACTCTCTTTTCTCCTTCTGCTTTAGTTGACACAGGCACCCTCCCCCCCAGGAACAGCTGCTGAAAACAAAACAGTAGGCTTGCCTTTGCTGTTCCTCCTGTGGGATGGGGGTGGGGGCAGAAGGAGAGTTGGAGGGGGGAGCATCTTATTCCCTTTGTAAATACAGAAGATTCCTTGGGGATGAGGCTGACTCTGTTCAGCCATGTGGGTGGTCATTGCTCTGTGTCTCACTCACAGCAGAAAGGCTGAGGCAACCAGTCGTGACTGTAGAGCTGCAACCTGCCTTGGCAGTCCTCTGTGGCCGCCTTCTTCCTTCAGTCCCCTCACGCATTTCACTATTCTGCAGCACTCCAGGATGTGGTTTGCTTCCTCTCAGGACACTCCAGCATGCAAGATATTAGTTCCTTAAGGAGCCTTTGCTGGGAAGCAATAATGTGGCATTGCTTTTGTTCGGGAGACAGGGTGGGGGGGCTTATGGTCTGGAATGTGCCCATTCATTGAATCAGGATGGATCCATCTTCTTCCCTGTCCGTTTGCATGGGAGATTCAAGAGGCTGCAAGCTGTGCAGCTGAGGCAGAAGCAGTAATGATAAAGCGATAAGCCCTGCACCACATTGGTTTGCCTGCTGTCTATCAAGTACATCTTGTCCTTCCTGTGACATCCATGGTTCTCCTTTCCCCATTTTATGCAGGCAAGGGGCTAGATTTTTAAAAACTGACTTCCTGTCTGGAATGGGAAGGGTTTGGCTTTTTGTTCCCAGTGCAAGAAGCCTTTAAAACCAGCATTAGCCTTCTGCACTTCCAGCTGTACACTGAAGCACCTGCATCTGCCAAGAAAAGTAAAACTTTCTGTGCAGGGCCGATTCCAGATGGGCACTAATAAAGCGAGTGCTTTCGCTTTTTCACCGTTCAAACCCGTTCACACCCGTTATATCCCGTCCCATCTTACCTGCGCTTCATGGCGCCTTGTTCCGTGATATAGGCTGCCGGTGTGAACATCCGAGTACGGGTTTGTACTGTTCGCGACGCCCCGTCATCGCTCAGAGGCCTGCCCCTTTCCCCCCCGCCGGCCGATGGCGAGGCCATTTTTTTTTTAAAAAACCGGGCGCAATTTGCGCAAGAACGGGAATGCGTTGATCGACGTGCGAAAATGCGCACTTCGGCAAAGAACGGCAAGGAATTGCCATTCTTGCCTTTCTCCGTGCGGCTGGAAATTTTTTTTTGTTTCCCAGAAAACATTTATCGATGTTGCGAAACATCTCAAAAGGCGCACTTGCGCTTCTTCGCCTCTTCTTCGTTTTTAGTGCGGTCGCCATTTTGTTCCTCTCAAAGAATCCCGCAACGCCACGTATTGTCGACCTTTGACCTGAACTCCCTTGCACGCTGATTTGAGGAGCTTTGAGGGGCCCCATCCTAGGGACGAGAGAATTCCCAACTCGCAAGCACAGTAGCCAACGCCGGTGTTTGTTGCATACGTGGGTATTTGGAGCAGCATGGCCAGCGGGGGGGCAGTTGCTGGGAAGCGGGGAGTATCCTGGCGACACAGAGAGATTATGGATCTCCTACACTTCTGGGGTGAGGAGAAGATCCAGGAAGCTCTGAGAAACACCCACCGGAACTTGGACTACTTCGAGAAAATCTCGAGGTAGATGGCTGAGCGGGGCCACAAGCGGTCGGCTACAGAGTGCCGCTCGAAGACCAAAAACATGCGCCTGGAGTACAAGAAGGTGATGGCACACAATGGTCGATCTGGGAACGCGCCTACAACCTGCCCCTACTTCAGGGAGCTCGACAGCATTCTGAGGGGGGATGCGAGTGTTAACCCAAAGCGGCTTGCAAGAAGTATTGTGCTGGAGGTGGAGGGCAGGACGAGGCCAGACCCAATGGACCTTCTGGAGGGCTCTGAGGAGCTTTTCAGCCATGACCTGGTCACCATCAATGCGGACCATCTTAGGACGTCGACCCCTTTCCCAAGCGGTAGGTGGGGGCAGGGTGGAGTGAGGGATTCCGGTGTTGGGGGGCCATTCGGGCTTGGGGAGAGGAGATCCGTTCTGACGATGCTGGCCTGTTTCCATTAACAGGGCACATTGGCTTCGAGGAAGAAGACCTCCTGGAGCACGGGGATGATCCTGACGCGACCTTAAGTGGACTGGCAGGAACGGGTGAGGGGCCGGGTGGGGGCTACCCAAGCGGGCCTGGGCAGAGGGTGGTGTGGGCTCAGGGACATAGGCACTCTGTGGGGCGGGCCAGACTCTCCCCTCCCCAGGCCATGCCGTGATTCTCTGGGGCTGCATGGCTCTCTTCCTGGCAGCCATGACTGAAACCCCCCCCCGCCCTGGGCACAGGCCAGGCCCCCCTCCCCCGGCCAAACTGTGATTCTCGGGCCCACTGCCCCTGAGAGAATCCCCTGCAAGCGCTGCCCAGGCTGGCCTGGGCAGAGGGTGGTGTGGGCTCAGGGACATAGGCACTCTGTGGGGCGGGCCAGACTCTCCCCTCCCCAGGCCATGCCGTGATTCTCTGGGGCTGCATGGCTCTCTTCCTGGCAGCCATGACTGAAACCCCCCCCCCCGCCCTGGGCACAGGCCAGGCCCCCCTCCCCCGGCCAAACTGTGATTCTCGGGCCCACTGCCCCTGAGAGAATCCCCTGCAAGCGCTGCCCAGGCTGGCCTGGGCAGAGGGTGGTGTGGGCTCAGGGACATAGGCACTCTGTGGGGCGGGCCAGACTCTCCCCTCCCCAGGCCATGCCATGATTCTCTGGGGCTGCATGGCTCTCTTCCCGGCAGCCATGACTGAAACCCCCCCCCCGCCCTGGGCACAGGCAAGGCCCCCCTCCCCCGGCCAAACTGTGATTCTCGGGCCCACTGCCCCTGAGAGAATCCCCTGCAAGCGCTGCCCAGGCTGGCCTGGGCAGAGGGTGGTGTGGGCTCAGGGACATAGGCACTCTGTGGGGCGGGCCAGACTCTCCCCTCCCCAGGCCATGCCGTGATTCTCTGGGGCTGCATGGCTCTCTTCCTGGCAGCCATGACTGAAACCCCCCCCCCGCCCTGGGCACAGGCCAGGCCCCCCTCCCCCGGCCAAACTGTGATTCTCGGGCCCACTGCCCCTGAGAGAATCCCCTGCAAGCGCTGCCCAGGCTGGCCTGGGCAGAGGGTGGTGTGGGCTCAGGGACATAGGCACTCTGTGGGGCGGGCCAGACTCTCCCCTCCCCAGGCCATGCCGTGATTCTCTGGGGCTGCATGGCTCTCTTCCTGGCAGCCATGACTGAAACCCCCCCCCCGCCCTGGGCACAGGCCAGGCCCCCCTCCCCCGGCCAAACTGTGATTCTCGGGCCCACTGCCCCTGAGAGAATCCCCTGCAAGCGCTGCCCAGGCTGGCCTGGGCAGAGGGTGGTGTGGGCTCAGGGACATAGGCACTCTGTGGGGCGGGCCAGACTCTCCCCTCCCCAGGCCATGCCGTGATTCTCTGGGGCTGCATGGCTCTCTTCCTGGCAGCCATGACTGAAACCCCCCCCCGCCCTGGGCACAGGCCAGGCCCCCCTCCCCCGGCCAAACTGTGATTCTCGGGCCCACTGCCCCTGAGAGAATCCCCTGCAAGCGCTGCCCAGGCTGGCCTGGGCAGAGGGTGGTGTGGGCTCAGGGACATAGGCACTCTGTGGGGCGGGCCAGACTCTCCCCTCCCCAGGCCATGCCGTGATTCTCTGGGGCTGCATGGCTCTCTTCCTGGCAGCCATGACTGAAACCCCCCCCCCCCCGCCCTGGGCACAGGCAAGGCCCCCCTCCCCCGGCCAAACTGTGATTCTCGGGCCCACTGCCCCTGAGAGAATCCCCTGCAAGCGCTGCCCAGGCTGGCCTGGGCAGAGGGTGGTGTGGGCTCAGGGACATAGGCACTCTGTGGGGCAGCCATTGTAGTATTTCCCCAGTCCGCTGATAATGTTGCCTTCTGCGCAGATGAGACTGAGGCGGGCACTGCCAGCGGTGCGGAGGACACTTCTGGAAAGGAGAACAGCCCACCCTCCCCGAGCAGCGGCTCACCAGGTACCCCAGTGACCCCCATTGTGAGGCCGGGCCTTGGAGGCATCAGTCCCTACGGCTGGCCGACCAAGGTCTGTGCCCCCCCCCCAGACTGGGAAATGGGGAGGCCTCGACTTGATTGGTGCCTTGACCTTGCTGCTGTTCTCTCCCCTTCAGGAGGCCTTCCCGCTGCCGCTGCCCAGCTGTCTCCTGGCACACGTCTTTCAGCAATCAGGCACCGTAAGCGGAGGACCCAGGGAAGCACCGAGGTGGCCGAGAAAATGATGAGCCAGGCAGCCGATCTGCACCGCGAGGAGATTGCCGAGCGGAGAAGGGAGCAGTCCGAGGCTCAGATGTGGCGGGCTGAGTTCATGGAGGCCACTCGTCAGGAGCAGGCAATGTTCCAGAGCGCTTGGAACCAGAACCTGGAAGTGATGCGTGCAGCCGTCAGCACGCTGCAAACACTTGGAGAGGCCATGCTCCGGCGACAGGAACCGGTGGCGCCCGCTCCAGAAAGGCCACCCCTTGTACCGGTAGTGACCAACACCCAGCCTGCGACGCCAGCTCAGGGAGAATTGGACGAGGGAACAATCAGCCAGCCTCCTGCCCCTCCTCCTCAGCCGAGGCAAGGTGTGCCAAGACGCTCCTGTGTTGGCAGGTCCAGGGATCGCCTCACCTTGTAGGCGCCCTTCTCAAAAGCATGAATTCCCACTCCCGGCTCCCACCAATGCACCAAAACAGGGACAACGAGGCGTTCAACAAACCCAAAAACTTTATTTTTCAACAAATAAGTGCTGCAACAGGCATCGAATGGAAACACCCCCACCCCCCGTCATCTCACTGCTCCCTTGCAGTCGACTGCTGTGCGGACAACTGCTGCTCCAGTGCCCGAACACGCCTCTCAAGCGCCCTGTGCTTCCTTCCCTGGTAGAGGAGCAGGCGCTCCACGGTGTCAAGTCTGCTCTGCACATTGTTCACTGGAAAAAAACCAAGCAGATGATGAACACCTCGGCCTCACCACACTCCCGCCCGAACCCGAAGCCCAACTCACTCACGGGTGTTCATGATTCGGCCCTCCAGTGCCTCAATGGCGTTCAGGACGTTGTCCGTCCCCTGAGGGTTGCTCGCTGGTGGCCCTGACATACTGCTGGTAGAGGGGCCTTCATGGGGCGCGCTTGTTGGTGGAGCCTCGCCAACGCTAGAAACTGTGAACAAATTGGGGCTGGTCATAAGTGTGCAGTCAAAGCATGGGATGACCTGTCGGTTGAGAATTCATGCAATTTTGATCTGGTTAGAGTTATGCTGTTTGGTTTGAGGTCACGTTTGGTTAACAGTTATGCGGTTCAAGTTATGAGGGTTGGTGGTGCCCGGGTGGCCCACGCCTGTGGCCTGTGACTCTTGAAGTTGTCCTTCAAATGTTGGGTGTTCAAACAATAAAGTTATATTGATCGGTGAGACACATACTGCCTGTTCATTGAGTGGCGGATGCACGTCAGGCCTGCACCTACCTTGGGGCTGCTCGGCCGGTGGCTCTGGTGGTGCCTCCACCACAGGTCGGCGCAGCCGGCTCTGTTGTGGCCCACGCCTGCCGCCAGGGTCTTCCCCCAGAGCTGCCTCCCGAATGGCCAGGTCTCTGCCCATCCCAGCATCTGCAACACAGTAGGACACAACACACCGCAGGAGTTAATCTTTCCAATGTTGGCAGTCCAGCCGACACCGCTCGCTGTGCAGGTGTGCCCACTCATGCCATCGCATGGAGTGGCGCGTGTCCTGCGCTCCCCGGGGGGTTCCAGAAGCGGCCTCCGGTGGCTGCTGTTGTGCCCACGCCAGCATCTACCTTGGGGCTGCTCGGCCGGTGGCTCTGGTGGTGCCTCCACCACAGGTCGGCGCAGCCGGCTCTGTTGTGGCCCACGCCTGCCGCCAGGGTCTTCCCCCAGAGCTGCCTCCCGAATGGCCAGGTCTCTGCCCATCCCAGCATCTGCAACACAGTAGGACACAACACACCGCAGGAGTTAATCTTTCCAATGTTGGCAGTCCAGCCGACACCGCTCGCTGTGCAGGTGTGCCCACTCATGCCATCGCATGGAGTGGCGCGTGTCCTGCGCTCCCCGGGGGTTTCCAGAAGCGGCCTCCGGTGGCTGCTGTTGTGCCCACGCCAGCACCTACCTTGGGGCTGCTCGGCCGGTGGCTCTGGTGGTGCCTCCAATCCCTCGGGCACACCCTCCTCTTGCTCCTCGACAGCAGGTGGGGGAAGTTCCTCTGGCGCAGGCCTCGCTTCCTCTACCTCCTCCTCCTCCTCCTCCTCGCGCACCTGTGGCCTTGCGCGCTCTATCCCCCTCTGGACTGCTGCAAGTGCAATGGGCGGGGAGGTGGTTACTCTTGGCAGCCATCTCTGTGGGCGTGGGAGATCAGAGGGGTGCGTGTGTGCCCACCAATATATTGCCCACAGACTGTGCACAATTGCCCTCGGAACGAGAGGTCCATCACGTCTCACACGGTGGGATCAGCTTTGGCCGTGGTGGAGTGTCGGGGCACAGGTTGGAGATGGAGTTGTCAACCCTATGCAGGCCAGCGTGTATGTTTTTCCTTGTAAGGCTAATGGATGGCTTCTGGGGCCTGTAACTTATGAGTGCTTTGGTGCAACATTCACACACTATGCACTGAATGGACAATGCAAGAATAGCAATCTCAAGCCACACTGACCTATAATGGACCCTTACAAACTTTGGTCCTTGTCGTGGCGGACTAGTAGTGGGGTGTGGACACGGTGAGATATAAATGCGGTGATACATTCCTGACCACATCTTTTGTTGCATGGGAGTGCTCTTCCACGTTATAGAGTGGATTCAAGCAGCTTCTCTGCTTGCAGAAAAAGGGAGACCGGGTCATTTTTGGACGCAAAAATGGGTTTCCAGGGGATTCTGCACCCATGCGGCATGGCCAATGTTGGATGTAAGGGAAATGGGTGAGACTGAGGGAAGGGGGCTGGAAGTGGCTGGATTCAACCGAATATTCTTTTCATGGGGATGTGGCTTCGAAGGTCGGGGCAGTTCTCTTGCCAGATGCCACCCCTGGGCAGAGAGCCCCGTCTCGCGTGACTTCCTGGGAACAGTGGTAACATGGTGGGCTGAAACCAGCATGTTCAGCAGTCCATGAAATGGCCCCTCGAACAGGGACCAGTTTCAGCCTAGGGGTGGGGTGGGATGACAGGTGTAGCAACACACCTTGAAGTCTGGGTGCAGTGTGCATCCAACATGCCACTCCCAGCCACACCAGCCTGTCTGTTTTCACCCATGGGAAACACTGCCAAAAGGGGGTGGGTGGTGGCACCATCTTATGGAGACCCGTTGTGAGATAGGCTCGTGCCTTCGTGGATGTCGGGAGGGGTTGGTGACATCTCGCGAGTGCGATGATACGCACAGCCACACAAGCCTCTCCTTTCCCCAGGCCTTGCACGCCTCCACTTCTTGCTTACCGGCGTGTCTCCGGTCCTCCCAACTCGGCCGGCCTGCCTGCTCCCAAAGGCGCCGCATCTGCGCAAAGTAGGGCGGCCGCGCAGTCATCCGAGGGATCCCCTGCCAGTGTTCCAGGGCCCCGAAAAAGTCCGCCTTGATCCGCTTGAATTTTGAGCGGCATTGGTCTGCGGATCGAGGGTAACCCCTCGCGCCAAGCTGTCTGGCGACCCTGGAGAAGAGGCTTTTTGTGGGAAGGTGGCTGCTGCACATGATGCGAGCCGCCTTGCCACTCTCCAGAAGTAGGTCAAGGAGCGCCTCAACCTCCCGGTCTTTCCAGAAGCGCCCCTTGATCGCCGCCATTTTTGCTCTGGCTTTTGCGGGGCTGCGTAAATGCGCGGGAACGCGACTGAGCATGCCCGAAATTCAAACTGGTTTTTGCTAGGAGGCCTGCGATTGGACAGTTGAGAGCGGCCATTTTAGGGTTTGCAGAAGTACTGGCTCTCATTTTGCACCTTTTCGCACCGGCGAACATATAGTAGCACAGCCAACCGTGCACAATTCGACCACATCCTTTTATCCCAAAACTGCTTTTTGTCCGATAACGCCATACAGAAAACAAAGATATCGTGCAGGCACCGGATCGCCCTCTAGGCCATGGGCGGGGGGGGGGGTTATTATGCGGAGATCGAATGCCGCCATCTCACGGGGAGCGGAAATGATCCGGCGCCATTTTGTGGATGATCGAAGTGGCGAAAATCAGGCGGCACACGGCCATCCCTGCATAACCCATACACACTCTTTTAAGGTTAACATTTGGTTGTCTCACATTACCGTTCGACCAACCCACACATCATGCAATCGACATTCTCCATCCTGCGATGGGGGGGGTAGAACACCCTTCGCCAATGCTGAAACTTTGTTCAGACATATAGCGGGGTCGAAACGTGCCGCTGGCATTGACCACATTTTCGTATCTGCGCAAATGCGTCAGCCCAACAGCCCCACAATATACGGCCGCCCATCACTCCTCTGAACTCAAAAGTCGCAGGAGCCGCAAATATTCTCCCGCACGCTTAACAACACCAAACGAGACCGCTTACCCCCTGGTCTGTGCGAATAATACAATTGCGAGAGATGGATGAAATGCCCCCCCTTTTCCCGCTTCAGAAACGATCCCCGCAACGGGGTCCCCTTCAAACCCCAGAATGCCGCTGCCCACACACACTCAGTTGGTCACTGGTAATAACTGCGAGGCCACCATCATTTCATAAATCAAATCTTTATTGTCACCAAAGAGTCTGCATTGCAAAAGATACCGTTGCTGGTCACGCATTCCCGGGGCCCACAAGGAAAACCAGAGCATCACCGCCTGTCCCTTGCATACATGAATGCCGCCATCGCATCACGGACCTCCTTCCCCTCCTCCAACACTCCCCGGTCGTTCTCCCCGAACTCCAGACCATCGCCGGGCATTGTCAAAGGCATGGGATCCCGCAATGAACCCAGCACGCCATGGCCTTTGGCCTCACACAAATTGTGCAGGATCACGCATGCAGTCACAATTGTCACCACGTTCTCCTCTCTGGCCCTCAGGCGATGCAGGAGACATTGCCAGCGTCCCTTCAGACGACCGAAACTGCATTCCACCTTATTCCTGGCCCGTGCCAGACACCGGTCAAAGTACTTCTGCTGTTGCGTGATTGCGAATTTCCCATAAGGTTTCATAAGCCATCGCCGCATTGGATACGCACCGTCAGTGATCATCAGTGGTGGCACAGATACACCGTTCACAGTCAGGGTCGGATTTCCAGGGACAAAAACGCCAGTGTCCATTGCCGCACAGATGGCCGAGTTGCGGAAGACAAAGGCATCGTGATTCTTGCCACTCCAGCCCACCTCCGCGTCCACAAAACGTCCGGTGTGGTCAACTGTCCCCTGGAGCAAGATGGAAGAGAAGTTCTTGCGATTTCCATATTGGTCCGGCCTCCCCCGGGGCTGACCGATGCGAATGTGAGTTCCATCTATCGCCCCGACACAGTGGGGGAACCCCAGCGCGGAATACCCGTCCATGATCTGAAACGCAAGGAAAAGAGGATCAGTCTAGACCCCGAGTCGGCCACGCACGACATGACCAAACCACACACACACAAAAAATCACTGCGGTCGTGGACTGGCCAATCATTGTTGCGATGGCTCGAAATTCTAAATATCGCTAGTGCGCAAATGCAGATATAAATAAAAAAAATTTCATTAGGGAACAGTCTACTTGGCAATGACACTCACCTTTCCGACCTCCTCCCCAAGGCAAACCAGCTTAGAGAGCAGCTCCTTCTCAATGGCGAAGCAGACCTCCAGCACAGCGTCCGAAACAGTCGATAACCCCAAACCGAAGTTGTCCCCCGCGACGCGGTAACATGCTCCAGTGGCAAGGCACCATACTGCCACGGCCACCCTCTTCTCCACGGAGACGGGCTCACGCATGTTGGTACTCTGCCGTTCCAAGGTTGGTCGAAGCACACCCACAAGCTCCATGAAGGTCCCCCTGCTCATTCTGAAGCACTGGATCCAATGTTGGTCGTCCCAAACACGCAACACTATGCGCTCCCACCAGTCCCAGCTGCGGGGATAGACCCAACAGTCCCGCGGTTCTCTAATGTGCGCAAGTGCATACCACCGCTGGTGAAGCCGATATCTTCGCAAAGCGGCCCTTCGAGCGGTTCTGGCCGGGTTGCCACAATGGAAAAGTAGTGTGGCAGCCCTTCTTCTCCGCATGATGTGCCACAGATGCGCTTGGCACAGCGCCGTCGAGCTCTGGAGCAGGAGAATCACCAGCTGAGCCATCATGAGAAAAATTTCTCTCTCGGGCGCCATGTCAGCTTCTACTGCTCACGACGCACTAAGACAATGATAGAGAATCCAGAAGAGAATCGGCAACCAATACTCTTCCTAAGAACTTCGCGGGTCGAGTTGACCGGCCAATCGCCAGCCAGTTGACGTAGCGTGGTCGCAAAGCTGCGCAATTGCGCAGCTGCGCAAAATACGTAACAAAAAAAAATAAAAAAAAAACACGGGCCAACGAGGGCCCCCGACGTCAACTGTGACGGGAAAAAAGCAACCAATGCCCGGCGACTGCAGTTGCCCGTGCGAGCAGCCGGGAGCGAGACTACACGGGACTACACGGAACACGATGGGACCAAACGCTGCAACGCGAAACGAAACGGATGGCCGGTAAGCGAATATAACTGCTAAAGAAACGCGATTTCTGCCCATCTGGAATCGGCCCAGGTGTAGCAATGGGCACTAGTTGGGCAAATCTGTGGCACTTATTATCCTCTCCCATAATAGTGGGAAAGTGAATAGAGGAAAGGAGGGAGAAAAAGTTCTCTATCTTCTTTCTATAATCTTTAGATAGTTTTATAGAGGCTTATAATGTTAACGATATAAAATTAAAGATGGTGTGCAGAATGCATAATTCACTTGCAGAATTTACTGTCAGTGGATGAACTGATGGCATTTAGTTTTTAAAGGAAATTAGACCAACTCTTGGAGGAAAAGTCTCAGTGGCTCTTAGCCATGGAGCTAAGTGGGATGTCTTTGTTTAGAGACAACAAACACACCTCTGAATGCTAGTTGGTAGGATCAGTATCAATAGGGGACATTGGCTCATATGCCCCTACTGTGTGCCTTCCACAAGCACCTGGTTAGCCACTCTGGCAAGCAGAATGCTGGATTGAATGGACCTTTGGTCTGATTCATTAGAGCTATTCTAATGTTCTTATAGGTCTAACAATGGTGATCAGTTGTGACAATAAATTCAGCCTCCATTAATGCCACTTGCAGGGGAAAACGGTAAGTGAGAGCAGTTATCATATTCATGTCCTTCTTGGAAGCATGATATCTTGCTAGCCACTATTAAAAATAGGACACTGGCCTAAATGGAGCTTTGGTTCAATGCCACAAGGCTTTGCTTATGTCCTGATTGCTACAGTATCCAAAGTTAGATGGCAGTGATGCCCAGGACTGTGTGTTAGTGGGACAGCTATCACAGCTGATGTCTTTTTGGAAGGATTCTCTGCCTAAACAATCCCGGCTTCTAATTACAAGTTACTCTGCCAGGCTGCCAAAAACTAGCTTGGCTTTCTCTAAAATTTGCTGGCAGAGGTTCTGAGGAATTGGAACAATGGTATAGGGTAGCTCAAGTATTCATAGCTGTGGTCCTAACCTGAAACTTTTGCCAGGTTCTGGGATATAAACTCACAACATCTTTGGGTATACTGTGCTGTAGCAGCTAATGAAAAGGAACTGGTTCCTCTCTGTCTTCCTAGAGATCTTGTGTGAAATGAGAAATGTCATATAAATGGAATTAATAGGTTTGGAAAGCTATTCACACTCGTAACTGGCCCCTTTGTGTCTCCATACATAATGGTTATCAGTTTCTCATGACCAAGGACTGTGATGTATTCAGGCTGCCTCTCCTGTAAGAAGAAACATTAATAAAAGCACAATCTGTAATTGATTTATGAGTGATTCCACATTAGGATTATCAGTTTGAAGCAGGTAAGAGAAAGATAATTTTTGAGAATTTTGTGCTTCTTCTGGTTCTTTATTTAGTAGGCAGTACTGTAATAAACTTTTTTTCTTCTTGCCCATCTTCCTGCCACTTGCAGCTCTCTTTCCATTTCTAAGGCTACAAAAAAAAACATGCAGCAATATAATTATACTCTCAGTGTGCTGGAAACCTTCAGGCGTGAGAAATGACTAGAATCAACTGACAACTGCAAGTTCTAGGTTTGCATACTGCAGGTTCTAGGTTTGCATACTTGCAACTGTTCTCCATGCCTGCACCAGGAAATGGCCTACACAGTCCAGATAGAAAGACAATGTTTGAACCTTATTCAGCTCTGCTGGACAGAATGCAAAGTGATGGTTAGACCAGTTTGTGGTTACTGACCCCCTGTTTTTGTTTCCATTCCAAAAGCCAGTTCTGGATATGATAGGCCTCTGGGGACAAAATACCAGCCAGTTCACAAAAACAGATCTCTGGCTCAAAGAAGTATTATGGAACCCTTCATTCTCAGCCAATTCTGGCTCAGCTTATTTCTGAAACATTAAGTAGTTTTAATCTGTCTTGTGATTTCTGATACACAACTAAATCTTGATAATTGTTTCAATGTACAAAGCAGACACATCTGCTGGGGAGGAGAACGAGTCTGGGCAGTGACACTCAGAAGATGTTCTAATGTGTCAGGGGGTTGAGTGGGTTTAGAATTGCAGACCTGTCTTCAAAAATATGTCTGGGATATTGGTTTGGCCTCAGATACTGAAACCCATGGGGAGGAAATATACTGTGTCATGGAAATTTCTAACTTACTGCTAAGTTCAAGAAGTTCATCCCAAATACTTCAGTCCTTAACATCTTGCAAGAAATGTCTAACTCACAATTTCCAACATAGATTCCTTTCTTCCTACACAGATCACAACAACACAAGTGCACAAAAGAGGGTCTCAAGTCCTGACCTGCTAGGGTTGCCAGCTCCAAGTTGGGAAATTCCTGGAGATCTGGGGGGTGAAACCAGGAGAAACCTGGGGAAAGTGGGGTTTGAGGAGGGAAAGGACCTTGGCATGGCATAATTCCATAGAGTCCACCACCAAAAGTAGCCATTTTCTCCAGGTGAACTGATCTCTGTGGCCTGGAGACCAGTTGTAATTCCAGGAGATCTCCAGCCACTACCTGGAGGCTGGCAACCCTATGACCTGCACAGAAATCATTACTATTTTATATTCATTTCCCTTAATAGTAAGTATAGTGGTTACAGCTTTGTTCTGTGAGACTCAGTTTCAGATTCCCACACTGACATGGAAGCACACTGGTGAACTTGGCCCAATCATTTATCGTCAGCCTAATGGTGGTGTTGTGAAGATAACATAGAGAACAATGTTCTTATCCACTTTGGGTTCCTACTGAGGATAAAAGTGAGGTACAAATAGATAAGACAAAAGGACTAAAGTTACGGTACCATACAATGGAGAGGGTATCTAAAAAGAAAAAAAACAGTTTCTAGTAATCAGAGAAGTAGAGTTGCCAGCTCAAAGTTGGGAAATTCCTGGAGATCTGGCGGGTGAAACCTGGAGAAACCTGGAGAAAGTGAGGCTTGGGTAGGGAAAGGACCTTGGCATGGCATAATTCCATAGAGTCCACCCTCTAAAGTAGCTATTTTCTCCAGGTGAACTGATCTCTGTGGCCTGGAGACCAGTTGTAATTCTGGGAGATCTCCAGCCACTCCCTGGAGGCTGGTGGCCCTACAGAGAAGTTAAATTCAGGAGAGACCACAGTAGGAAATATTATCATAAGCAATAATGGCACATTTATAAATGCCTTATAAGGTGAGTTTTAACTGGGTGTTCTGATGTTGGCTATTGGAAAAATACCCCCCCCCTCAATTTTCTTTTTCTTCACCTTCTTTTAGGAACATAAGATGTACACTGGAAGAAGTAGTCCAGCTGTTTCCCATAGGGACTAACTAGATGCCTCTGGAATTCTTTGGTTATCTCTATCAGCTCAAGGAAGCAGGTTGAAGAAACAATTTCTAAATAGCCTCCATCTGTCCTATTGTGTTCCCAGGTTTCCACTTCATGGTTTCAGCTGAGGCGAATCCTTCCGTCAGGTGCTTGTCTTCTGCAGGGCCTAGTGTGAGAGCTATGGGGGCAATTCCATATATTGTGGGGGAAGCTGAGATCCAGCCAGTTTCTGGCACTCCAAGAACATTCCAGAAGCATGCCCCAGCAGGCCTGGGGAAGGGCAGAAATTCCACAGTTCTTATTTATTTCCATCCAGGGCCCTGAGGCACTCTCCACTTCCTCTGCTTGCTGACCTCTCTCCAAGGTCCTTTGTTTCCTCACAAATGGCAATCTGCATCTTACTCAGGATGAGAATGTAAAAAGTTTCCATGTCATGGCAGGTGAACAGCCCATCAGTCCTGTCACCTGTTTTTAGAAGAAGCTAATGTCTTTCATTTTACTGTTTCTATGGGGGGGGGGAATGGGAAAGCCTTTAAAATACATTAGCATATAGAGCCACCCTTACAAGGCTTCCCAGAGTCCAAGGCCTAGTTCTCACAAAGAACACTTCCTGGTTGGAGAGATGCCTGGTAAGAGTAAAGAACAAAAGAGTCAAGTTCTGTTGCTTCCCACAGGATCTTTAAACTGGCACGGCAAAATGCTTTAAGGATATATGTTCAAATATTATACTAAGCATGTGCTTTTGAAAATTAATCAAAATCCAAACCACATCTCCTCTGCTTTAGTTTTTTCCCCAATATCTCTAGTCTTTAGGATAAGAGCCCTGTGGCCCAGAGTGGTAAGCTGCAGTACTGCAGTCTAAGCTCTGCTCATGACCTGAGTTCGATTCTGGAAGAAGCTGGGTTCAGGAAGCCAGCTCAACGTTGACTCATTCTTCCATCCTTCCAAGGCCGGTAAAATGAGCACCCAGTTTCCTGAGGGTAAAGTGTAGATGACTGGGGAAGGCAATGGCAAACCACCCTGTAAAAAGTCTGCCAAGAAAACTTTGTGATGCGACATCTCCCTATGGGTCAGTAATGACTCGACGCTTGCACAGGGGGCCTTTACCTTTAGTCTGTAGGATAAAGTTGGTGACTTAGGCCATCGTCACACGGCCATAAATTTAGCACCAAACTAGCACTATCTCCCGCTGAATGCTCACCTTATTCCGGCTCTCTTGCAATTTCGCCATTCTCTCCAATTTACACTTTGTGACTCTTTATGTTGTCTTTATCCACTTCCATGTGAATGCCCTGGATCGACTATGAACGCTTTGCAACACCAAAATGCTCACTCTCTCCGATCATCTGTCTCACCTAACACTGATTCTCCTGCCCTACACTCCCACAAGTCCCAGCACGATCTGCAATTAAGCCTCAAAGTAATTTTTTTTAAAAAAACGTCAGCCTTATTGCGCTATAGCACTATTCTGCCATGGGCGGGAAACCTCTGCTACCTATCACGGTTGGCTTTTGGGTTGGCCCAGCACAACATTGGTATAATAGAAGAGTGATATAGCGCAAATATGCAAAGAAAATTTTTAAAAGGGGCGGGATTTTTAGGGCCCCGTTTCCAGAGGCACTTCGACAGACCGTCAAATTGCACTTTCCCCTTGTGAATGCCCTGGATCGACTATGAACGCTTTGCAACACCAAAATGCTCACTCTCTCCGATCATCTGTCTCACCTAACACTGATTCTCCTGCCCTACACTCCCACAAGTCCCAGCACGATCTGCAATTAAGCCTCAAAGTAATTTTTTTTAAAAAAACGTCAGCCTTATTGCGCTATAGCACTATTCTGCCATGGGCGGGAAACCTCTGCTACCTATCACGGTTGGCTTTTGGGTTGGCCCAGCACAACATTGGTATAATAGAAGAGTGATATAGCGCAAATATGCAAAGAAAATTTTTAAAAGGGGCGGGATTTTTAGGGCCCCGTTTCCAGAGGCACTTCGACAGACCGTCAAATTGCACTTTCCCCTTTTAATATGACTGACTAGAAGCACAAGCAGTGATCAAAAGATGGGAGAATTCATTCTAATAACGATAACAGAAGAAACAATTTCTAGTGCAAAACTGATGAAATAAGGGCCTGTGTGATGACGGCCTTAGAAACAACGTTTTACTGTTTGCTTTTCATAGCTACACAAAGTAAATGCAGTGAGAAGGGGGGAGTGAGGACAGAGAGAGAGAGATTCAGTAGATAATCCAAGTGATAGGAGCATCTTCCAACTCAAACAGCATATATTCCTTCCAAAGAGTATTGTCCCCCACAGAGGCAAATGTTTTGCATGTATTCCCAGGAGCAGAAATTGAGACAAATGCCACCCCTCCACACACACACACACACACACACACACACACACACACACACACACACACACACACACACACACACACACACACACACACACACACACACACACACACACACACACACACACACACACACACACACACACACACACACACACACACAAAACTCACCTAATATTACCTGGGTTCTTTTCTTTCTGACCAACTGTCATCTCCTGTTCACGTTCAAGGAATCCCATTGGTTAAAATCCCTACATTTAGGGCCTTTTCACACAATACACAAAAGGCAGGTCTCTGTATTGCAAGTATGTCATGTCATCTAGGTCTTTTTGTAACAATTGAAAGGAAGATTAGTGCTTGAATTACAGGTCACCAGTTCTCCTAGCTCCCTGCCTTAAATAATGGTTCCTGTAGAACCTGTATAGAGAGCATGATTTAACTATGAATCGTTAAGGTCTCGTACCTTTCCCACCATAACTAGAGTACTTGGTAAGATGCAAGTTCTAAACATCCAGGAACCATTCTCCTGACCGTGATATTGGGCTCATTTTCAATACATTTGTTCACCTGAGGTTTGGCTACTATGGTCTTGTCCTTTCTGTAATGTTTGATGCATCCCTTGGTTAAGTAGGGGAGCTTAATTCAGGAGCCCTCAATGTTTCTTTTCCCCAGTGTGAGAGCCATATCTCTTTACCAGGTTTGGTGGTCTTTCAATTACTTTTGTATCACTCAAAAATTAGCTAAGGTTATGTGAGCTGAGAAGAATATGGCTGGCCTTTGGATTGTGTCTTGCTATTCCTTGGCTCAATCATCATCAAAAAGGGAGACTGCAATGAAATCAGAAGAAGATTGAGACTTGGAAGAGCAGCTGTGAGGGAGCTAGAGAAGATCCTTAAAGATGAGGATGTCTCCCTGGGGACCAAGATCAAGATAATCCAAACTAGGTTATTCCCTGTTACTACATATGGATGTGAAAGTTGGACAATGAAGAAGTTGACCGGAAGAAAATTGATTGGTGCTGGAGGAAAGTTTTGCAGATACCATGAATGGCCAAAAAAATAAGTGGGTTCTAGATCAATCCAAGCCTGAATTCTCCCTAGAAGCTAAAATGACAAAACTGAGGCTATTATACTTTGGTCACATTATGAGAAGACAAGACTCTTGATAGAACATTTTGGAGGTCTTTCATTCATAGGTTCACCATAGGTTGGAGGCAACATGGCGGTATATAACACACACATCATACTTTGCACATACTGCCTATATCTGGATTAATAAAATCATACCTGTGATGATCAAATTCTGGGGCAAGCAACAAAGCATCTTACCTCTATCTTGCTTTGCTTGTGAGATTCCCAGGAGCTTCTGACTGGCCACTCTTGGTGGAAGGGTGCTGGACTTGATAGATCCTAAATCTTGTACATACTTTGGATAGCACAGGCACTTTCCAAGGTCCTGTGTCCATGGAATCTGTGAGCAATTTATCCCTCACAAACAAAATAAATTTGTTTGGAAAAGGAGAGAGGAGTGAGGGAATGTGTGTCCCAATAGCATTTGTTAGATTTGTTATGTTTGCTCTTGGATACCCAACTCTGTCCTGGGTGAAAAAGGTTGCTTTACTGCATTATAAATGTGCTGAAAAGATTGGGTGTGATAGCTCATGACCTCTGTGCACAAGGGAAGCTCATGTTGTTTGTAAAGTGCATTGTCAGTGAAATAACGTGGAGTAAACCTCTTAGTTTTGTTCTGCACAGAGGCTAACAGACCTAAGGGCAAATTGTGAATGGGGCAGATCTATGTTTTCTCTAGAGGGGCCCTTCCCCATTTCAACTGAAGAAATGCCATCCCAGCTGAATGACGATGGGAAGGGGGTTAAGAATAAGTTCCTGCTTCTGTACTGTTTTCTTAGCATTCAAACGCACCAGTTAAAATCACAGAGTCAGGTCTTTTTTCTTACGGAGACAGGCATATCCTTTGGTATGCAAGATCCAAGCTGTGTCCTAGGACTTTAAACTGAACTAGGAAAGGAGCCAGTGCAATTGTCACAACATTGCCTGGATGTGTGTTTGCTGCTCTGTACTTTTCAACCAATGAATTACCAGCTGGGGGCTCATGAGGAATCACTGGGGGATAAACAATTTGGAAATCCCACCTGACCTCCCAAAATCTTCCCCTCCATGATTCTGTAAATTCTTAGTAGCTTGAGCAGACTGATTTCACCTTCCTCTCCCCTTTTTCTTTTAATTTACAGCTGCTCTCAACACAGGTCCCTTCTGGAGCATGTTCAGTCTACATTGGGCTGGGTTTTTTCATTGTTTTTCAAATAATTATTTTTCTGCATGTCTGAGGAGTCCACCAAACAGGTAGAGAACACTTCCTTATCTGTGGGAAGTCCCATGATACAGATTTCATTATCTGCACAGGGGCCAAAGAGTTTACAGATATAGTGAATGTGACTGCATGTTGCAGCAGATAGAGTTTCAGCTCAAAGAATGGATGATGCCAAATCCTGATGCTCAAAGAAGAGTTGAAGCCAGAGGATTATATCTAGTTAATAAAAGGTGCTTTTGGCCGCAGCTGCTACCCTTTCATCCAGCAGCCGTGATAGCTGTAGGGGGAATACACTCAAGCTACATACTTGGGTAAACCAAGAATGGGCTCACCTCATCAACTTAATTTATTATCTCTATCACAGAGAGATTTTAATGGCCATTTTATTTTACAGAAGTAGGAGATGGGAAAGCTGAAATATTGGTCATTTCCATACACTCTTAAAGGGACGTCCCACTCATGGAACGCTGGTGGCTTTTCCACAGGAATACAGATGACTCCATTTGCAAAATGTTCGGCTTCTGGGGGGGGTTGGCGCCTTTTCTGGGAATGCACTTTCTGTAGTCACAGAAAAGGCACTGAAAAAGATGGAAGCCAAATGACCCGCAAACGTTTTGCAAACGGAGACATCGCCAGAGTTTCATGAATGGGCTGTCCCTTTAAGGGCATGTCAAAACGGCCATTGTGAATTTCAAACAGGGACACCATGAATTTCACATGGAACATGTCAAGCCAAACACACCTGGTGAGTAAACATCAAACAACTCAAATTCCTGCCTAACAGGTTTGCATTGGGTCTTTTCAAAACTTCACAATTGCTGAAATATTGTTAACAGGGCTTTTTTTCAGCTGGAACACAGTGGAACAGAGTTCCAGCACCTCTTGCCCCAGACGCAAAATTCTGAGGGACTGTTTGACGCTGCATGGAGATCCAGTGTGAGTGGCTGCTTGGGGAGGGGAGGCAGGATTGTTGTGAGGAACGGGTCTCCCCAATAGATATGAGGGACTTGCCTCGGCTGCTCTGGGGGGAGGGTATAGAGGCGGGGCTGGAGAAATTTTGCACCCCTCAGAATTTTGCGACTGGGGCAAGAGTTCACAACTATTGTGATAACTATGATCCTACTGGGTAGTTCCTATGTCATTTAATACCACCACCACCCACAAGGTAGGGGGTTCTGTCTCACAGTTGATGTAAGTCCATAGCACATGAAAATAATATTATTTCAAAGAATCCCGTGTGTTTCTCCCTCATTTCCCCCTTGAGAGTTCCACCACCTCTTTTCCCAGAAAAAAAGCCCTGATTGTAAATCTTAATATTGCTAAGGAATACTTAAATGAACCTAAATGGTAGGATTTTAAAAAATTGACTGCCTTATATGGTTTGTGACTAATTTTACTGCATAGCTCCATAACAGTGGCAAACGTCCACATGGCGGTTTCCTTTGCACTTTCCTTGCCTCAGCCCCCTGTGCTTCCTCTGTACTACCAGAGAGCTTTTTCAAACATTAAAAAAGAAGTTGTTATTGCGCTTATGTTCTAATATTCTGTTGTCACAATCAACCAGCTCCTTGGAATTCCCAGCTTTCATTAAAGCAGGTTTCATTTCATCTCTGCAATGAAAAGGACTACAGACGTACTTTTTTGCTTAGCTGGGAATTCAGAGAAACTGATTGATTGTAGCAACAGATGGTTAGAACGTTAGTGCACATTAGTATAATAGCAGTTGCCAGTTTTTTTTTAAAAAAAGCTCTCCAGTAGTACAAGGAGGAAGCAAACTAAACAATTGCCTGCTGAGTGGAGTAATAGTAAGCAAAGGGGGGAAAGGACTCAATCAGCCATGAACTGTTCAACCACCACACAAACAGTCCATTGAAAAATCAGTTCCCTGTTCATGACTGGCAAACAGGACGTGAGCCAAACCAGGGGGTATTGGAGCATTCCTAGCCCCTAAACTTTGCTCTTTATTGGTACTTGCCTTGGTAATGATAGTACTTAGCTAGTTTGGATGATGGGCTAAGTGATTAATAGCAGGCAGCCACATTATTTTGCAGGAAGGACTTATTTGCTTATGGCAGCTTCATGATGCCTCTGTTGAATTTCTTCCTATCATGCAGTTGATAGGTAGAGGAACCCTATCAGAACAAGAGTCACCATCTATAAGGCTGGCATCAGAAGAGAATAAAGAGCCAGGCCTGGATTTTTGTATCAGTGTGCAACATTGCAGAATATGAATATGTATGTATGTAAAGTTGGCAGTATCTCCCACCTAGGTGCCAGATTCAGATGCCAGCAACAAGGGACACTGTAGCTTTAGATCTGAAGTGTAGGAATATGTCTTCATCAATAGTACTGTGACATTCAAGGATAAGTAGCAATATTTTAGAAGGAGGCATGTCTTTTAAAATAAAAGGTACAATTTCAAGAGCCCATCTTCTCCCTCCTAGAGATTAACCATGCCCACCCAACTTGGCAATTCTACTCATGTCCCAGGTTCAGACAGGCACACAGAGGCAATTGCATCTCCAACCACAATTGCTGAAGAATGGAAACTTCACAAAAGCCCAGGGGTGAACAACTTTCAGAACTATTGTAAAATCTTTATTTGGAAATGACTTTTGGTGGCTGGGGATATTTTTGTAATTAGGTTTTGATGTATGTTTTTGTTTCATTTGATTTACAAGAGTCTTTAATGTGTTCTTTTAAAAATTGTAGCCCTCTACATGCCCCAAGGATGGGATGGGCAAAACCATATAAGCAGTGTTCAGTCTCTGAAGCCTTGGATTAATTTTCTCTCGCTTGCCCTTACTTTCCATGCAAAAATCTCGCTCTCAGACTGAAGGCTCCATTGGCCTTATGGTGCCTGCTGAGGGCAGAAGGAGAGTGAAGTGCTGCTGGTACTTGGCAGAGATGTAATTACAGGAGCCACCTCTGCAAGGAGAGAGAGACTGTGCCTGATGCTCCCTTTAATTTCCTTGCTTTACACTCACTTTAACCTAATTAGGACTGCTGAAGGCTTTGCTGGTGGCACCACTGCTGAGCCTTTGCTCAGGGCTCCTTCCTCACATGTTGCTCACACCCTTTACCCCCATCGGCTGAATTGCCTGTCACTATAAGGGATGTACTTATGCTTTTGCATTCTTTATATTTAAAGGCTTAGCTCAGAGTCATCTAGTCTCAGCAGACTGAAGAATAAAAGAGCCTCCACTTTTCTTGCCTTGAAAGGAATCCTTTGCAAACATCTTTCTCTTGGCTTGGAACTAAATATGCAATGTAGAAACCAACCCAGATGACAAGCATTACATCTCTAGCTTAGTCTTCAAAGTAACTTGGGCAGCACTTTTAATTTTTTAAAATTTAAAATTTTTGTTACTGCACACTCACACCTGATACTGTCACAGTGGCTCAAAAACTATAATACCCCCCCTCCCAACTTAAGTAAAGAATAACAGAAAAGATCAACCACCAATGCGTAGCAGGAAATAATTACATACACCAAAGAGCAATAAACAGCAGCAGCAAGTGTGTTTTAATTACAAAAAGCCATGTTGGGGCGAGGGGAGGCTGATATAGTGAGGCAAGGAAAATTTAACTCTTGCTCTCTGTGACATTTCCCTGATTCAAAATGTTGATCCTGAGTTGATTTAAAGAGAAAAGGCCAGGTATGATAACTGTCTTTTGGAAGGCTCTTTCCAATCATGAAAATGTAAAGGCAGGCAGGGGGAGGGGTTCAACCCCCTTAGTTCTGTGCCCCCTCCCACCACAAGTCCCTTGTGCTGCTTTTTTGCAGATAAAATACATGTCTGGCCTGGGCATCTGATTGTGGATCCCCAGTGTCAAGTAGAGCTATGAGACTTGAAAGCATACATGCTTCTTCACAAACAGAACTACTCTATACGAATGTTGTTGTCTCTGCTGATGTTACGCGTTAGAATAGCATCCCTCTGAAGCTTTAGGCTAAATTCACAAAATCATATTAATGTTTTGTTTTCCTCAGTCCAAGATTACATTTTTCAGTCAGCTGAATTCATACCTGGTGTAGCAGTAGGGCTGCCAGAGCCACAACTGAAATCCCTGGGAGAAATTGGGGGTTGGAACCTGCAGTGCTGGTGTCACACTGGCACACTGACATCACTTCTGGTAAAAACTGGAGGTGACATGATTAGGTTCATAGAGTTTTTGTAAATTCTAGAGAACCCACTATGCTACTTCTGTTCTATACTAAAGGTGACGGTAGTGTACCATCTTGACGCCAGCATGAGCTTCATTCCTATTTCAGGGAGCGAGCAATGAATGCCCTTCCCTGGAACTCTCCAAGGCTCTGCCTGCTTGACAGCAACTGGACTACCTTTTCCTGCAATTTCCCCAGGCCATGTCCTGAAGCTTGGAGGATATCTGGAAAATGCCAGTCCTGGAGATTTGGAGGAGGAGCCTGGAAACGGCTGAGTTTGGGGAGGGGAAGAAGCTCAGCAGGGATGTGGTGATGCTGCAGGAACTCCCAAGTCCTGATGTTTTTCCAAACATGGCTGTGGGGAACACAAAAGTGACAGAGAGGGGGGGCGGGGAGAGAGAGAGAGTAGGGCTGGGTTTTCCTTCCAGACGTTCTTTTCCATCCCATGAAATTAAGCAAAAGAAAGACTACATTAAGACCCTTTGTTGTTTGTTATATTGGTCTGAAAATATCTTTGGACAGCCTTTCATTAAAGGGAAACAATAAAGAGACAAAGCGAAGCTGGTTTTTGTCCAGCAATCAAAGTTCAAATGACCTGGGATACTCCTTTTCTGGCACTTCCACAGGAAAATGAATATGCTTCTTGGCTCATCCTTGGATCATGTCCATTTCCCACTTTATTCTATCCTCATTCAGTCTTTTAAAAAATAGTTTTCTTCTTCTCCCTGAGTCTTTTCCTCTAGTGTTCATCCTCCCCTGCCATCCATTGGTGTTATCATGCAGATTGATAGCAGAAGTTTAGTTCCAAATTTTCATAACTGGCTGAATTTCGGGTAAGACCCTAAAACCCACAGTACACCTTAGCTTCCCAGAACAGGGCCAGAGAACAGCAAACGTAAGGCTATTTGTCAAAGGCAGGTTAATTCAGAAGAGCACCACTTACATCCCACCAAGTATGAAGAGACAAGAGGAATACAAAAAGAAGACAAGCAATAAGGGGGTGGGAGGTAGCAATCCTATACTGACATCTTAAATCCTTTAATATGCCACAAATAGCCATCCTACCCAAAAGATTCCACTTGGGCCCAGGATGCAAAATCTGTTTCCTTTCTTGTTTTTCTGCCATAAGGAATATTGCTGGATGTCTCATTAAGATCAAATAACAGCTGGCTGTAAGATGTGCCTACTCTATGCCCCAGGAGCATCCCCCTTTTGGCATTGTCTCGCTGGCTATCATTCATAGTGCCTTCATCATAGGACTCAGGTTGGCCTGCCAGTACTGACTCAGCATATTGGCATGCCACAGCAGTGTACAGCGCCCAGAAAGGAAGCAGCTAGGTATGCTCTTGACTGCCAGAGGCATTAACCTAGGATTGCTCTTGGCAATTCTCACTTTAAATCACTTCTAGACTCAAAGTGTTCAGGAGAACCAGGCTACTGGAAAACTGATTTAAAGGGAGTTCTCAGCAGTTGATCCTGAAATGTGCTCCTGGGCCTTTAGTTGCTGCACAGTGGATGGAAGACTTGCAGATACAAGTACTCTAATTTCTGCAGTGCTGCAAAGGTAAAAAGTCCTACCTGACAGGTCTCATCCAACTATTTGAGTGCTCAAAGTAGTCCACATACCTGATCAGGAGATGGTAATGCTGTTTTTAAGGAAAATAACCGGATCCGATCTATGTGTTCTATCCTATCTAACTGACGAATCATTATGGCACATACATACTTGACAAAGATCCATGATCTTTGCTAGTCTCTAAAAAGCATAGAACTGCATGATGAAATGCAGTTAAATGCATGATGTGAAATGTGTGATGAAATGCAGTCAAATGCAGAAAAGCACAGAACCATATGATGAAATGCAGTTAAAAGTGTTGGGAGCATGGTTCCAAGTGGGACTTGGAGAACTGAATCCCCTTTTCTCTTCCGATGTGGCCCGATTCAGAGTGTAGCTCCATGCTTGCACTATCTACCTTGTACAGACTGATGGGAGGCTATGTTTTGGCCCTTTTTTGGCCCTGACCATGGACACTGAAGTGACATATCAGCAAAAATTGAAAGATGATCATCAGGAGCCAACCGACTCTTCTTACCATCACACCGTGTGATCTGGGCCTCTGCAAGATGTTTATTGTATCCATGGAGAAAGCAGGCAGAGTGATGAGTCACACAAGAATAAGGTCTTTTCTGCATTGGGCTTTTTCATCCGTTCTGGCCCCATACTGCATCAATTTCTCTCCAAAGTTCCACATCTATGGTCAAAATACCCTGATTTAAGTCCTTTTTACACTGGGACTTTAAAGCATTTCAGTATCTGTTCTGCTTCCCATGTTTGTAGGAGTTTCACACTTGCAAGGTAGTTATGGGATGCAGTATTGATATTTGTCTGCAGTATCCCTGATTTTTTCCCCCTGTAGACATACTGCGATTTTATTTTGAAGCAGCTGCCAAGTTACATCTGGCCCGATTAATGTCAGTGTGAACTTTATACTTCCCTTCTGCTTCTCTTCTCCCCCCTTTTCTTTACCCCGGGAGCTGATTGGTCTGTGCAGAATTAACCACTCCTACCCTCCTCAGCTCTCTGAACTCCTTTCTCACCATTTTTATCAGTAAAGAGAGGTAAGAGTCATAAGGCTGTTTCTCTTTTTGCTTCCTTCCTCCCAGATATGCACACACTTTTTTCCCCAAAACCAGGAACGATTCCTAACATTGCTGCTTATTCCGTGCTGGCTTTAAAAGCCAGGAAAGGGTTAAATGGCTGCTTTTCCCCTCCCTTCTAGTGTCTTCTGCTAATGCCAAAAAAAACCCAAGTGTTTTGTGCAGGGAGGCAATGAAGCAGCAGCATTTTAACCCTTTCCTGTCTTGGCTTTAAAAATAAGAGAGAGTGGAATAAGCACAAAAGTATATGTTTTCTCCCAGAACTCCACCACCAATTGCCTCTCTAGTGGGCATGGGACAGCCCAATCAGCAAATACCGTGGGGCGGGGGATGACGGGAATGAGTTCCAGCATTGCAACATTACTACACCTACTCAAAAAAATTTTTAAAAGCGTGACATGAATTGCAAAGCCCGAAAAGCCTGAAACTGCACCAAGGCTTCAGAACCCATCTAAAATGAAAAATAAGGCACCAAATCGAAACTACTTCAGACAGCATGGAATGTGGGGGTGCCATGCCGAAGCCATTGGGATCGCGGCAAATGCTCATAAATGGCGGTTTAAACTGGAAGTGCAAAAAGGGCCTGTCTCCAAACTACTTCCCAGACTTTTTTGATTTCTGCATGGTGAAAGGTTGCAGAATCCATTTCCCCCTAGGTTTTCTGTGGTTCTTCTCCCTGCTCACATACCCCAATTTTTTCCAGTGAATCAAACAATGGCTTTTTGAAGTACAGGATGCTTCCGTCAGTGTAAGGCCTGGTCCTGGCCTTGCCTTTCACCCTCCCCTTTATCCCCCTGTGTTCTGATTTGTTGAACAGCAACCAATCCAGTTTTTTCTTTTTTAAAAAAATTAAGCAACCTTGCAATGTTGGTACATTAAGAAAAAAACTTTGTAAGTTGCCTCAGCCAATCAGCTGCAATATGGGTAACAGAAAATTTAAGAATGGACTAAAAATGTGTTGTGTGTGCTACTAACCTTGGCAGTAAGAAGTAAATTCCTTTAAAAAAAATTAAACAATGTCACAACATTTTAAAAAAACCAGAATCTTGCAAGTTTTCTCAGCCCATCACCTGAGGAAACTGACATTTCCTCAGCTGATCAACTGACAAAACAGAAAGCCCACAGCAGAATTTTTTCCAGTGCAGAAAAAATAAACACCATTTCAGTTTGATTTCCTCAAGTGCAGAATTACAGAAGCCGAAAGGAGATCTGATCCTCATGGACTGAATACTCAGAAAACACAGTGTAAGTGTACATGCAGAAAACACCAGTGTCCTGTCCCTTTAGCAGAGGGTTAGTGGGATGTTATTTACCAGGTGATGTTATTTACCCTCACGGCATGAGAAACTGTAGTGGGTCTTTTTTGTTCATGAACCCCTCTATTAAAGGAACATGGCATTTTTCTCCAGGCCAGTTGTCCATGCTAGGTAAATGGAGGGTGCAAGAGAGGACTGAAAGGCTGGTACATGGTGACACCCACCTGTTTCCTTTCTCTTTCTGGCTCCCCCCCCCTTTTTTTGGATGACTAAAAGTTGGAGGGGTAATGTTGTAAGTTATTCACACCTGGTACACTCCTTGCACGGAAGGCAGTCATTGTGCCTGAGGGCAGGATAGGGAATTCCTTTCTCAATACAGGTATGTGAGGGATGAAGTGTCTGACAGAAGGATAGAAAGCAACTTGGAATCAGGTAGCAGCTCAGAAAATCTGAAGTGGGGAGGATTATATTAGTTTTCCTTATGTAAAACTCTAGCCTTCCTGTTTGTCCTTCCTTAGGGAAAAAAAACACAGCTGCATTTTCAAGAGCATCCTGCTCATTCAGAAACCTCTTCTGCTTCAGCTAATGTGTATCGCCACCAATGTACTAACAGTGCTTTCCCCATTTTAAACGCCACCACCCTCTCCAGCAAGTGCAAGAGAAGATACTTCTCACACGCTGCCCCATCTTTCTGCATTATCTCTCCATCTGCCTGCCCCACTGCTAATTCCATCATTATCCTCCCACTTGGATCTCTAGTGAAATTGAAGGGGGTGGGAAAGCCTTGTAAATGCCAATGTCTTCCTATTTTCCTTCTTTTTTGTTTCTAGTGAAACTGAGAAGGTGGTGGTCTTTTCAGTTTCACCATGCCTCAATTCATTCGTAATTAAAATAATATGAAACCAATGCTTATGTGCTCATGTGGCCCTCTGAGGAAAAATACGAACTGGTGAAATAGACACGGCTCTGCACCGAACTTGTCCCTTTCAGTATACAAAGGAAGGAAAGCCAGTGTCATGCAGTGATTAGAATGTCACACTAGGATCTGAGAGCTCCAGGTTCAAATCTGCCAAGAAGCTTGCTGGGAGGTTATGGGCAGGGGTGGCGCAAGGGCTTTCGGCACTTGCAGCCAGCCGGCTGGGCACTGTGATGACGTCACTTGTGACGCAATCACGGGAGCACGCGCGCCGCCGCCGGCCTAATCGCTGCGGCGGGTGGCTGTGACGGTGCGTGGGTGGCCTCCGAGCTCTCCCGCTCGGTTGCCTGCGCTGCCACAGATGCCTGCTCGCGGCGGCGGCGGCGGCGGCGCTGGGCGGGAGGGATAGGAGGCTGCTGCTCTGTAGCGCACGCTCCCACCCCCGCGCCTCCTCTGGCGCTCCCTCCAGCACCCCACGCCTGAGGCCACCGCCTACCTGGCCTCAATGGGCGCGCCGGCCCTGGTCATGGGTTAGTTGTGCTCATAGTGTAACCTACCTCATAGGGCTGTTGCGAGGATTAAATGGAAGAGGGGAGAATAATGCATGCTGTTCTGACTTCTTTGGTGGAAGGGCGAGATAAAAATGTACTAAATAAATAATTGGTCATGCCACAAATGCCTGTGTTCATGGAAAGGGTGGGGGATGGGATAAGAGGGAGGTCTCTGTTTATAGTGACCAAAAATATACTTCCAGTCATAAAGATGTTGAAATATTAAAAAGACATTCCTAAATGTGTGCAGATTTATGGAGGAAATGGTAGAAAAGGATTAAAAATAGACTGACACAAAAAACATAAGAAGGCTGAAATGCAATTGTAATTTCACCTTCCCAAATGTTCATCAGTTGATTTAAAAACCTGACACATTTAGAACAGCTTTCTTATCTTCCATACATGTGCACCACCAGCTTGAGGGAGACAAGAGTGTTTGAATTGGAATGTGTGAAATTTAATTCTAAGTGTCACTGAAGCCGGTTTGTGGAAGTTGCAATCTGTTTGAGAACATCAATAGCTTCGTGAATTGGAGGAAGCCACTTTCTACAGAGGAAATTTTAAAGTTTTGGTGCTTGGAAATGGATGCATGTGAGAGTATAGTCACAGATTAGAGCTCTGTGGCCTTCTGGATGTCAGATGTAGATGATGTGAATAAAATGGATCTACAGTTATTATGTTTGCTGTTAGTATTTGGGATGCTTTAGTTTCTTTCCTCAGATAGCTCCTTCATTTATAGCCCACGTTCTCTCCAAGACTGAAGGCAGATTACAAAATATAAAAAGCAATTCAATCAGACAGTATAAGACATCCAATAGGACTAGGATTACAGAATAAGAAAACAATGCAAACAAAAAAAGTCTAAAGCATGACATACTGTAACGCAGAAAGCGAATTACAAAGCTTAGAGACAATACAGTAGAAGCAAGGTAATACATTATAATAAACATTGCAAAGGACTACAATATTCCCTTACAGAAATGTCCTCCTGAGCTGTTCCATTATACGGTAATTCCAACCCACTTATTAAAATGCCCTCCTGAACATTTCTACTTTGCACATTCTGAGCTTTGATAGAAGCATGAGAGCCTTACTGACCTCCTGAGATAGGCTATTTCACAAGGTGGAAGCTACAGCATAGAATGCATAAGGACCATTGCCAATCTTACCCATATGTAGGCTGGCACGCTCAGAAGGCTTTGCTCCAATGAACAAAGCTCACATGGTAAAGCATAGTAGAAGTGATTATGCAGCTGTGTGTATCAAACGCCATGAAGGGCTTAATAGGTGATGACCAGTACCTTGAATTGACCTTGGTACCTTATCAGTAACCAATGGAGTAACTGCTGTATGGGTGTGATATGCACACGCTGCCCAGCTCCTAATGGCAACTGAGCTGTGGTGTACTGTACTAACTGGAATTTCTGAGTTGACTTTAAGGGCCAACCCATGTAGAGTACACTACAGTAGTCTAGTCTTCAGGTTACAATGCCATGGATCCACATGGCCAGATCAGCTAAGTCAAGGCCAGGAGCCATCTTCCAGGCTAAATGTAGATGGAAGAAAGCATTTTTTTTTGCAGCTGCATTAACTTCCTTGTCCAGTAATACTGCTGGGTCCAATATAACCCCAAGGCTATTGACTGAGTCAAAGAGTGTCAGTTGGGCCCCATCAAATGTGGGAAGCACAATGTCCTTCAAGACCTCAACTTTCATAACTAACATCACCTCCATTCAGTTTTAACTTTTTGCTATTTACCACTGAAGTCCGGCATCACTGAGAAGATGAACAGAGAAATATAGAACTGAGTATCGTCAGTTTATTGATAGTTTTAGGTGGGTAGCCATGTTGGTCTGCAGTAGAACAGCAGGAGTTGAGTCTAGTGGCACCTTAGAGAACAGCAAGATTTTCAGGCTATAAGCTTCTAGAGTCAGAGTTCCCTTGAAGGTATCTGAACAGGTAGCTCTGACTCTCGAAAGCTCTTACCCTGAAAAATTTGTTGGCCTCTAAGGTGCCACTGGACTCGAATCCAGCTTATTGATGACAACCTACTTCAAAACCACAAATGATTTCTCCTATGAGCTTTAATAGATATTAAATAGCATGGAGAACACTCGGCCTGATGGATCCTCACAGGACAAGTCTCATACTGATGGCAACTGGTGCTCTACAACAACCCTCACAGTCCTCTCCATAATGAATGATTTAAACCAATCCAAAGCACATTCCTGAATCCTCCTTCCTCCAAATATCTCAACAAAATGGCATGGCCCACAATATCAAAGTCTGCTAATAAATCTAGTTAACAGCAACAAAGAGATATGGCCCTTATCTACATTCTACTGGAGATCGTCAATTTAAGCCACTAGTTCTGTCTCCATTCTACAGCCAGCCTGAAGCCAGATTGAAAGAGGCCTACAGCAGATGAGTCATCCAGGAGGACCTAGCGTTGTTCTGCAACCACTCTCTCCTTCATCTTACACAGAAAGGGCAGACTAGAGACCAGGTGATAATTGGTCACATCATTCTTCTCTACTGATTTTTTTAAAGAGCAAGAGTCCAGTAGCACCTATAAGACTAACAAAAATTGTGGTAGGGTAGGAGCTTTTGTGAGTCATGGCTCACTTCTTCAGATACAGCTAGAACGTGAGTCCATCTGTCCTTATATCTTGGAGAGTGGAGTGATTACAGAAGCCAAATGATAACAGTCAGTGAATGGCAATGGCAGGTGTGATTGAATAGGGTGGGGTATACAGAGAGGTAGTGGGTGTGGACAAATCAGCACTGGTAATGAGACAGGAAGCCTATGTCTCAAGTGGATGCATTTTTTAAAAGTAACAGACAGATGAGTGTCTGTTTTAGTGACCAAGGAAATGCACCTAGTCAGCTATTTGAGTCAGCTGTTTAGGTAGACATCCTTATATGATGTAATCCATATGATTTCAGCAACCAACATTGGACAAGGATCCAGAGTACAAGCAGTAGCCTTCACAGATCCTAAGATCCTATTGACATCCATCATAGTAATCAGAGTGAAACGATCCATAAATGGACCAGAAAATGTATTAGACATCTCTAGATTTACTCTCAAATATATTACAAACAGAATGTATTTGAGATATTTCCTCAGCAAAAACTTTGCGGAAGTGTCATAGCTAATGCCAGTTCCTGATGATCAGGGAATCTCCAACTCAACTTGAGTTTAATGTATGACCTGATGCTTACCTTTAAAACAGTGTGTGTTTGGGGAGGCGCGCAAAATGGCTCTTGTGCATGCATACATAGAGGCAAGAGTAATTTCATTCCCTCCTTTGAACTCCTTTAACTTGCAGAGAAGGCCCATAGGGAGAGCACTATTTGTGTTACAGTTAGTTCCTTACATCTGCACAGGCATGATTAGACAATACGGGCAGATGTGTGGAACACAAACAGTCCTCCCCCCATAGTCCTTCTCTGCTAGTTAAAATGTGTGGGTGCAAAGGAGGGAATGAAGACTCCCCTCCTGCCTCTGCACATGCATAGGAGCTGGTTTGTGCTCTCCCCCTACCGTTTTGAAAGGAAGCTGGTGTGTGTTACACATTAAATATGAGTTGGGGTTCCTGCAATCAAACTCAAGTTTGGTGCATGTGTAGAGACACTTATTAAATTTAAAGTTCAAAAATAACCACAGGAAAGGGGTGAAAGGAAAAACAAAATAAACCTGATCACTGAAGGTGATTAATCTAATATTATTCTTCACCTACATATTTATATGGACATTTCACACTCAACACAGGAAAAAGACAACCATGCATATTATATATGTTGTATATTTACAGTCCATAAATTTACAGGAACTTTGAGCAGATACTGTGAAATTCAACATTTGTTTCCTGCCTATTAGAAGTTGTATGTATGTTTTGTTCTTTAATGCTAAACTAAGATCCTTACTCCATCTCTGGATATACAGAGGATAGCAGTTTACTGGTGTTGCAAAACTAACCTTTCTGCCACAATTGTGGTTCTCAGAAACCTCAAGGCTGATGTGAGCTTAGTCCCCATGTTCTTGGATGGTAGCCTAGTACAAGATTATTCATAAAGATGTATCTAGGAATTCTGTCTTCTACCACTTTTCCAATAGAACAATCATCAGGCATAACCACAATAGGAATTTGTTTTGGGGTTTCTCCTGACCACAGTGTAACTATAGTTTTTTAAAAGTCACTTTTATAGTATCAGACCAAATTATTACATTTCCTGAAAGCAAACAGAGATCCATTTTATCCTATACTCTTTTCAATTTGGTGTTTCCAAGTATACAGGTCATTATTGGAATCTGGACTAAAACTCCAGATTAGATGAAGGCTGCAATCCTACTTCCTAGCAAGGCAGATCTTGGATCTGAGCCATCATTGGGTGAAGTTCTGCAGGAGAACGCTTTATGTATTTTTAGTGATGTTGGACCTGGAAAAATAATGTCCTCTCACTAGCTCCTTTCCCCATTGGTGGTGGAGAGTGCTATCAAATCATAGCTGACTTATGGCCACCCCTGAAGAGGTTTTCAAGGCAAGAGACTAACCGAGGTGGTTTGCCATTGCCTGCCTCTGCATCCCTGGTCTTCTTTGGAGGTCTCCCATACAATTACTAACCAAGGCCGACTCTGTGTAGCTTTGGAGATCTGATGAGAATGGGCTTGCCTGAGCTATTCAAGTTAGGGTCCTTTCCCTATTACTTTCCCACATCCTGTACCTGAAAAATATGAAAACAGCACATTCATATTTGGTTCAGCTTTGTGCTGTCATGAAAAATCTCTACTTCTTGGTTCCTTATATTGGCAGCCCCTTGTAAAACAGGGTATTTCTGAGAGAGAGAGAGACAGTCCTTTGTTTTGAACTCCTAGCTGCCAACTCCAGACAGATTTTGCTCTCAGAGAAATGTTACATTCCCACTCTAGGCCTAACGCCAGATCCAAAGCTCTTGGCAGTCTCAGTCATTCCTTGTGTAATGTAGTCCCTGCTTTTAACTGGGACAGGCTGCCCTTCCTTCATTAATCATGCTTCTGAGTAGGAGGCTACTTCAGGTTGGAGGAAGGTCAAGGGGTTCTGTTGGTCACTGAATATAGAGCTCTGTGTACGTGTGTGTGTGTGTGTGTGTGAGAGAGAGAGAAAGAGAACATGTATATGTGTAGTTGCTACGGTTGCCAACTACTGCATGGGGCCTGGAGATCTCCCAGAATTACAACTGATCTCCAGACTACACAGATCTGTTCCCCTGGAGAAAAGGGCTGTTTTAGAGGGTGGAAATTATTATTCTCCACTGAGGACCCTCCCCCCTCCAAATCTCACCCATCCCAAGGTCCACCCTGAAATCTCCAGAAATTTCCCACCCCAAAGTTGACAACCCAAGTGGCTGTCTAAGTGAGGAATGCTGAAAGTTACTGTAAGCTCAGGAGCCTGTAGAAAGTGATCCTCCTTCAGAAGATGTTTGTAGTCCTCTGCAAATATGTTAATGAGGCAATAAGAAATACCTTTGAGGAAGGGGATGTTGCAGACTCGCCTTCCCATTTTTTGCAGTGGTGTGTATCCAGGCCTGGTGCCAGGTTTTCTGGTGCCTGAGGCTGGGGGCAGCTTCAGCACTGTTGCTGCCCCCCCCCGTGCACGCATGCGCGCATGCGCACCTGGAGTGCATGATGATGTCATGCAGCAGACAGCTGGGATGGCGTGCGTGCGTCCTCCCAGCTGTCCTGCTCAGTTGCTCCGAGCGCCGCCCTGGCCGTCTGCTGCGCCTGGCCCGCAGCTGCTGCACCCGGCCAGGAGCATGTGCTGCCGGTGGTGGTAGCAACATGGGGCAGCTAAACAGGAGGGCTGGGAGGCTGTAGCAGCTGTGGGCCAGGTGCTGCAGGCAGCCGGGGCAGTGCGCAGGTGGCTTCCCAGCCCTCCAGTGCTGCCACCGCCAGCTCCGCAGCACATGCTCCTGCCCCCAGCCGCCCCTGGAGCCCCATCCGGTGCCTCAGTGCTTGAGGAGGCTGCCGGACCTACCTCTATGGATGTGCCGGCCCTGTGTGTGTTTAAAAGAGTTCTTCTGGTGCCTGAACAGATTGCTTTGGATAGGATCTCTAGAAGAACTAAAAGGTCAAGTGTGAACAACTCTATCCAAAGTATGCATCAGACTACTGGTGACAGGACACTAGTTCTTGCTGGAAGATGCTATTTGAATTGCATGCTGCTTTGGGAATAGTGTAGGACCTCTTTGAATTTCAAGGTTTAGGATTCCAAACAAGAACTTGAGCACTCAAGGAAATCAGTTGCCTGGCCATTTTAGCATGGTGTGTTTCTGTCTGTGTACTGGGGAATGGGAGAAGGAAGACAAAAAAATTTGATGAACAGGGAAGCAAAAATATCAGCAGACCTATTTCTATGATTCACTTGACTTGAATTTTAGCATCATTCAAAGAAAGGTGGAGATGGAACTCTGTTTTTTGAGATTGAGAGCCAAGCTACAAGTGACGCCTGACACAGGTTGGACAATTGTCAGCTTCCCTCAAGTTTTGATGGGAAATGTAGGCATCCTGGTCTTGCAGCTATAATGGAGAGCCAACCTGTGTAAGGCGTCACTTGTAGCTTGGCTTGTAGTGTCAATCTGAGGAATCCTGAAAAGCAGAAAAGACCCCTTTAAAAGAAAATATTAGTAAGTTTGTTGATAGTGGATGATTCCAGAGGGTGAGTTTAGCATCTTTATACTACAAAGGATATGACTCTTCTGTGTCTTGGTACAAGCCATAACTAGGGTTGCCAGCTTCAAGCTGGGAAATTCCTAGAGATTTGGGGAGTGAAACCTGACAAAACCTGGAGAAAGTGGGGTTTGGGGAGGGAAAGGACCTTGGCATGGCATAATTCTATATAGTCCACCCCCCAAAGTAGCCATTTTCTCCAGATGAACTGATCTCTGTGGCCTGGAGACCAGTTGTAATTCCAGGAGATCTCCAGCCAGTGCCTGGTGGCTGGCAACTCTAGCCATAACCCATCCAAGGTGAAAAAGGCCATTTCGCAACCAGTCTTGCAATTGCTTATTGCAAGGTGTTGTTCACTTTTTCTTGAAGCTTCTGCTGCTGGATGTGTTTATGGACAACATGTCTAAGCATTTCCCCAGAATAGCTTTAGAACACTTCTAAGCTCCTGTTTCCTTGCTCAGGCTCCTTTGTCAATCCGTCACCCTTCATTAAAAAAAACTAGTGCCAAAGAACTCTTTGAAGAATCATGACCAAAGCCATCCAAAAGACATACAGTCTCAACTGATTCCATAAATGTCTCCATTATTTCCAACCCTTCACTGTTATCTTTCTGCACATTCATTTTCCTAGGTTAGCAGCCAGAGAATCATGTCCCCTTGTTTGTTTGTTTCTGGTTGGTGGCTTGAGGGTTACTTCTTAATTAAACCCTGGAGCCATTTCTCTCCGTATTTGTTTGTGGTAGGCATCTCCCTTGTCTCTGGTGCCTGAACATTTGCCACAGTTTGAGCTGGGCAGGCTAAAATTCCCCAGATACTCCCCCCCCTCCCCATGAAGTGGCTTGCATCTCCTCTGTCCATTCACCTGTTTCCTCTCTCCATTAATTTTCCAGGCTCATGCAGTCTGAGAGCAAATGACAGTCTTCAATCCTGCTCGGGTAAGTTCACAACTTATTTTATTTCTCTGCAGGATGTCCTCATGGGAATCGCTTTCTTTGATGAAATGCTATACTTAGGAAAGTGATAAGCATTATCACATTAAGAAGTCCTTGGGCATCATGATGACTGATTTGGAATCATGAAAAAGTATGATGAATTTGGTCTCAGCTACTGGATCCTGGGTCTCCCAGACTCTAGTCACAATAACATAGTTAAGCACTTTGTCAATAGGGAAGTGCTTCAGAACAATAAGAGGCAGAATCACCTGCTTCCTGGAAAAGGGGAAAACTAAAGAGGGAATCATGCAGCTTAGAACCTCAGTCACTCTTTATGGAATGCTGGTTTTGCTTCTAAGCTAATTAAGAACATTTGGGGGCTAAATGATCCAGGCGCTATTAAACTCCACATTCCACCAGAAGTAGGGTTTGTGCAAGAAGCAGCTTCGAGGTGATGCAGAGAAGTTGCAGGAGGCTTTTTGAACTCCTGCCGAACAAAGAGAAGGGAACCGGTTAAGGAAGATGAGTTTGGCCTGGGAATGGGAATCGGCACCTCTGCCAGCACAGTGAAGACACCTCTAGACCACACACAAAGACTTTCTGATTCCAACACACAGTGAAGCAAAGAACTGCCGAGAAAAGGCAGCGAGGATGAAGTTTCAGTTCAGTGCTACTTACACCTGCCTGCTGAGCCACTTCCCCAGCAGCAAAACAGAAGCAGAGCTGCAACTCGCAGCAGGGAAGGTGCCATGATGAGAAACCTGGGCACTAGCATGTGCCCCAGCCAGCCTTGGGGACTTCCATTCAATAGAGAGGGGAGGGAAAGACTCTCCCCCTCCCCAACACCAGCAGCAGGGACACATGCGTGTAAATCACTGCCTAGAATTCCCTGTTGGCTTCTGGGATTAGTAGTTTATGACTAGCAAGCAGGGCAAGAGGAGCTCTTGTCATGCCTCCTTCTATGCTTGACACAGTAACACAGATTTTGCTGGGAGAGGGAGAGAAAAAAGGTGCCAGAACTCTGTTCCACCACGTTCCGTCTGAAAATAAGCCCTATGTTCAATGAACATTTCAGCACTGCTATGGCCCGAGAGAACAGCCAGCCACCAATGACTCATTAGAACATTTTAGAGTTTTAAAAACTGAACTTTATAAACTAGTTACAGCACTGGAAACTTCAGTTGCATGAAGAGTTACTCCCTCAGCCCGATTAACCACCAGAAACATATTTTGGAGGTAAAATGGCTAGGCAATATAACAGATAGATCATAGATATGCATTTATATTGCAAAAATTGATTAGAAAGGCCCAGAGATTAATGATAATTCTCTATGTTAGGAGCTGGTGATTTTGTTTTCTTAGGCAGGTAAAGGTTAGACATTATGCAGGTTAAGAGAAGCATGGGCTGTTGTGTGCACGTCCTTACACCCTCTGCTGGTTGTTCTGATTCAAGTTTGCCTGTAAGGATGGTTCAGGCAGAGGGGAGAGGTGCTGCCCCTTGTAATAACCTAAATTGACTCTTCTGGCTGTAAGGGGAAAATATCTGTATGTTATGAGCAGAAATGTTACAAAAGGCATGAAAAGTTGTGACCTCATACAACATGCCACCTATGTACTGTGGTGCGCCATTTACTTTGAAATGTCACATACTCTCTCTCTTTGTAGTTCCAGGTACTCCCCCACCCCACTTTTGTCTCTGGTAAATTACCATCCATGACTGATGGGCTGTGTTTGGCTCATTGGGCAGCAGAATGGCTAGCTTCACACATGAGATCATGGGATCAGCAGTGATTTGGTCACAAGGGGTGACAGGATATGAACCATGAAATGCACGCATCACTGTTTATATTACTTGCTAACAGTGGTTCTTTCTAAAATTTGTTCCTGTCTCTTCCTAACCTGTCTCTAAAATAAGGCTAGTATTTAAAATATTTATTAATTAATATTTATATGCCCACGTTTGTCATGAGCATCTCAGGACTCAAAAACAAATCTAAGAAATGTGACAATGACAGAATGCGTTTTCCCCAGATTGCTCCAACTAATAATTTTGTGTTAGATCCAACCAAGTTTTCAGCAGGTGGAAAAGGGAGGACAGAGTCCCTTTTGTCATCCCAAAAGTCCATGCAGGGGATCCTGGGACCTTCAAGGACAAAAGCCATGTGGGACAGAAGCTGTCAGAAGAAGGGGATTTGGGTGAGACTGAGTGAAAAAGTTGGCTGGATCCAACCCATTAGCTGGCCACAGTTTTTTCACAGTAGTAACTCAAGAGGAGTGAAACATGAGCTGTCTTGTTATGTCGTCTGCAATCCTATATGGAAGGTTTTAAAAGGACCCATATTAGGTAGATACTGTGGCTGTAAGCTAGATCGTATTTAAACAATCTCACATGTCCTTTTCTATTGTCCCTTATATGTAGAAATTCATAGCAAATGTCTGAATTTAATTCTGGAAAATAAGATGGGACTTTCTGACCCCACTAAGATCTACTTCATTCTGAATGACTCATCTCTGGATATAACTGAGAAGGTGCCTATATTTCTGCAAGATGCTCTTAAGCTGCACTCTGATAAGATAAAGAACTATTTGGATGGTATATTTATTTAATTGTAACCCTAACACAGTCTGTATATCATGTTTCACTATGTATTCTTATGCCAATAAAGGACTGATTGATTGAGCTGTGACAAATGTGCTTTTTTTTCCCTTGAAAGTCTCTTGTCCTAGCGATTGCTGAATATTCCATACTGGGTCTGCCCTTCTGATTCAGCCTGTCGAACAAACAAAAAAGTGAAATATATTCTTGTTTTAAAATACTTGAGCATTACAGAAACTGCAAAGATGGAAATGCCAGTGAACCATTGCACACTGATTCGAAGTCATATGGAAGAGATTTTCCTAGTGAATTAGTCTTATTACTCTAACTAGTCAAAGAATACTAGTATCTCTTGATGTCAGCTCAGTGAGGAAGAGTAATTCTTTGCTTTGCTGAAATCAGTTTTAAGAAACATATTATTTGAATTAGATCCTGAATCTGTAGAAAAAATGGCAAGATGATGTATAAATAATACTTGTAATCAGTAAGAAAGTGGGAATCAGGGTTTCTGCATCAGAGCATGAAAAATTCAATGCAGAGGACAGAAATTTCTTCATCTACATCTGTGTATTACTTTGTACAACAACAGGGCTGTAGTGCAAGAACGCTTTGTTCCTCTGAGGGCTCTTTGTTATTATTATCAGACGATATGTTGTATATATGGGCAGAGTAACATTATGTGTGACACACACTGGAGGAGGCACTTTCAGTATTTCTACACCAGTAGGGTGGCTGTCTTCCTTTATACTATATTCAGTGCTGCTGCTTGGTTACTAGAAAACCCATTGAATCACATCTGGTTTCAAAGATAGACATTGCCAGTCCTTTTTCAAGCCCATTTTCATAATAATAACTGGACACTTTTAAAATTAAAGCAAATTCTGTGTGTTTGTTGAATTGTGGCATGCAAATATTCGTGGTAATGTTTGCTTTTTGCTATACTTTCTGGTCTGAGAGTCTGTGTTTTACAATTTATGGAAAACTTCCTCCAGACACTGATGCCAAAATCACATGTGCACTTCAAAGGGCTTTTGTTATCACTTGAGAATCTTCCCTCATGTCAACTAATGTGCATTACCACCATTCACAAGTTATGCTTTCCATAATTTAAACATTTCCACATTATCAGCTCATAATAGAAGAAACACTTTCTCATTTGCTTCCCCCCAGATGCTAGCTCATAGTAACTTGATATGGAGTTGGATGCAATCCCATAATATCATGTTCTTTTATATAATTACTTACAACTGGGGTTCTAAAAGTGGGCAGAAAACACAATAAGTCATAATTACAGGGTGGGGGGACTGTAAAATTAACAGCCATACAGCAAAATGGGAATTAATAACTTTTTTTTTTTTTTTGAAAAATTTTTATTGGGTTAGAATCCATTATTTTTTACATTACATTCAATTATCCCCAATTTTTCATTTCTAACCCCCTCCCTTTCCCCCCCTTTTATTGACTTCCAACAGCTTTCCAACCCCTTGTCCCTTTTCCCTTACTTCAATTTAATTTCTCTATCTAAAACAAATATATATTCTCCTTTATTCTAAGCAGTACATCCTTAACTATTTTTAACATTCTATGCCTAAACTGTAAGTCCTTGTTTCCATCTTGGATAAACAATTTATCCCAATTTCTATAATTCAGATATTTCTATAAACCATGTAAATCATACATTCATTTAAGTCAAACAATTTAACTTATACTCCATATATTGTTGGCTTCTTATAATAGTTCTTCAATATAATTCAGTATAACTCTCATCATATAGTCGATCAATTTGACTCATCTTTAACCTTAGACATTCAGTTTGGCATTATACAGATCATACCAAAGAAAGAAAATATTATTAGTTACTCAATCCTTATATTTAAACCTTATAATTAATTATTTTCTATCAATGTTCTATTTGTTAACCTTCATATATCTATATATATATCCATCTATTAATCTGACTGCTTATAAATTCACTTTTATCTCTTCTCCCCCCCCCCGGTAAAGTCACCCTCCTCTGCACTTTGTTATACATCAGTAGTTCTCAAACTGCCACAGTTTTCCTCCCACCTCCCATTTCTTCTCCAAATATTGTTTCAGCTTCTCCCAGTCTGTGTTAAACTGCCCTGAGTCCAGATTTCTCAGTTTTCTTGTCATCTTGTCCATTTCTGCCATGTACAGCAATTTGTAGATCCAATCTTCAATAGTTGGCACTTCTTGTACTTTCCATTTTTGCGCGTACAAAAGTCTGGCTGCTGCTGTCATATAAAATATCAACGTCCTATGATGGGCTGGAATTCCCTCCATTCCCAAGTTTAGTAGCAGGAGTTCTGGGTTCTTATTTATTTGAAATTGTAAAATTTCACTCATTTCTCTTATTATTTCCCCCCAGTACTGCCTAGCTACCTCACACGACCACCACATATGATAGAGGGAGCCCTCATGCTTCCTACATTTCCAGCACTTATTAGAAGTGTTCAAATTCCCTAGCGCAATCTTCTTTAGTGTCATGTACCAACGATAAATCATTTTGTAAATGTTCTCTTTGATGCTAGTACATGTCGTTGTCTTCATTGTAGTCTTCCACAAGTATTCCCATGCCTCCATTGTTATTTCTTTGTTAAAATTTATAGCCCATTTCACCATTTGTGTTTTAACTGTCTCATCCTCAGTATACCATTTCAACAGTACTTGGTATACCTTGGATATTCTTTTCTTGTCCTCTTTAAAAAGGGTCTGCTCTAGTTCCGAATTCTCTATTCGTATGCCTCCCTTTGCAGAGTCCGAATTATATAAGTCTCTGATCTGTCTATACTGGAACCAATCATAATGAGGTGATAGTTCCTCTTGCGTCTTTATTCTGAGTTTAGATAGTTCAATTCTAGTTATTTCTTTATAAGTTAAACATTGTTGTTCGTTATCAACAACTCTCGGGTCTATCACCTCATATGGAACTACCCACAAAGGAGTTCCTTCTTGTAGATAGATTCTGTACTTCTTCCAGATTGTATATAGACTTCTCCGTATATAATGATGCAGGAACATCGAGTTGACCTTTACTTTATCGTGCCATAGATATGCGTGCCATCCAAATATTTTTTTGTATCCCTCTAGGGCTAGTAATTTCTTGTTCTTTAATGTCATCCACTCTTTCAGCCACACTAGGCAGATTGCATCGTGATAGAGTCTCAGATTGGGCAGTTGCATTCCGCCTCTTTCCTTTGCATCTTGTAAAACTTTCATTTTCACTCGAGGCTTCTTGCCTGCCCATACAAAATCTGATAATTTCCTCTGCCATTTTTCAAATTGTTTAGAGTCTCTGATGATTGGTATTGTCTGTAGCAAAAACATAACTCTTGGTAACACATTCATCTTAACTGCTGCAATCCTACCCAACCATGACAAATTCAGTCTATTCCATTTAATCAAGTCTCTCTCTATCTGAATCCATAGTTTTTCATAATTATTTTTAAATAAGTCTATATTCTTTGCAGTCAGTTCAATTCCCAAATATTTCACTTTGCTTGTTACTTCACAGTCCGTTATTTCCGTTAACAATTGTTGTTTCTGCTTAGTCATGTTTTTACATAATATCTTTGACTTCTTTTAATTAATATAGAAACCTGCCAAGTCTCCAAACTCCTTAATCTTATCAATCACTTTTGGCATGTTCTCCAGTGGGTCCTCTACGATTAACATTATATCATCCGCAAATGCTCTGACCTTGTATGAATAGTCCTTAATTTTTATTCCTCGAATTTCCTCGTCTTGTCGTATTTGTATCATCAGGATCTCCAATACTAAAATGAACAACAGTGGAGACAACGGGCAACCTTGTCTTGTTCCTTTACTAATAGTCAATTTCTTAGTCAATTCATCATTCACCACAATTGCTGCAGTCTGGTCTCTATAAATTTCCTTGATTGCTCTGATGAATCTTTCTCCCAATTGTAGCTTTTCCATAGTGGCAAACATAAAATCCCAATTTAAATTGTCAAACGCCTTTTCAGCATCAACAAAGAAGAAACCAACCTCTTTGTCACAACGCTTATCATAATATTCAATAGCATTAATCACTGTCCTTAAATTGTCTCTGATTTGTCTGTCTGGCAAAAAACCTGCTTGTTCCTCCTCTATGATTTCCGAGAGCCACCCCTTCAGTCTCTCCGCCAGTATCTTCGCAAAGATTTTATAGTCATTGTTAAGTAACGATATCGGTCTGTAATTTTTCACATTAGTCAAGTCTTGGCCCTCTTTTGGGATCAATGATACGTTCGCTTCACTCCAGGTATCTGGAATCCTTTGGTCCCTTAAAACTCCATTGATCACCTCTTTTAGGAATGGTGCCAGTTCATTGGCCATTGTCTTATAAAATTTAGCCGTAAGTCCATCTGGCCCAGGCGCCTTTCCTAGATTTGCAGATTGTATTGCCTTACTTATTTCCTCATCTGTTACTTCACCATTCAGTTTATTTCTCCAAGCTTCCGAGATTTCTGGAAGTTTCATTTTCTCCAAGTATAACGCTATTGATTCTTTCTTTACCTCTTTCTTATTGTACAACTTAGCGTAGAATTTATAAAAGGCTCTACTAATGGTAGTCTGTTCCAAATACGTTTTGTTGTCTTCACAAATTTTGTTTATTATTTTCTTTTCCTTTCTCTTCTTCAATTGCCATACCAGGTATTTCCCAGGTTTATTTGCACCTTCAAATACTTTCTGGTTCAGTCTTTTAAGGTTCCACTCCAATTCTTTATTACTCATTGCTGTCAGCTGTTCTTGAAGTATTTTAATTTCCTGAAATAGTTTCTTTTTCCCTGGTCTCTTTTTTAGCTGTATTTCTTTGGCTTTTATTTTCTCCTCAATCTCTTGTCTTTTTTCCTCTTTTTTCTTTCTTGCTCTGCCGTTTAAGTCCATTAGTATGCCCCTTATAACCGCCTTATAAGCATCCCAAACTTTGTCAGTTGGTACCTCTTTGTTCACATTATACTGTATGAAGAACTTTGTCTCTCTTCTCAATATCTCCATATTCTCGTCTTCTTGTAGCAAGTCCTCATTTATTCTCCATGCTTTCCTTTTTCTCCTTTTCCCAAATTTCCACATAATTGGGTTGTGATCTGAGCCTATCATCGGCATTATTTCTACCTCCTTAGTCCATAACGCTAAGTCTTTTGAGGCCCAGATCATGTCAATTCTCGATAATGTAGAGTGCCCTGCAGAATAAAAAGTAAACTGTCTGCTTTTGGGATATTCTCTCCTCCATACATCTTCGAGAGTCTCTTGTTGAATCAACTCAAAAAAGAGCTTTGGTAATAATCCTCTTTTCTTTTGTGCCGTTATTGTCTTTTTATCCAATTCCAAATCTGTCACTCCATTGAAGTCTCCAGCAAGAATTATCTGATCATATGAGAGATCGTCTAAATGCTTCTTCAAATCCTCAAAGAAGCTCTCTTTTGCGCCATTAGGTGCATAGATTCCAACTACCAACACTCTCTTTAGGTTCCAGATACATTCCACTGCTACAAATCTGGCTTCCGCATCTTTCATTACAAATTTTGGCTGTAGCTCCTCTTTTACATACAACACCACACCTCTTTTTTTCTTGCTTGAGGCCACTACAAATTCCTTGCCCAATTTTCCCAATTTTAAATATTTTACATCCTGCTTTCGAATATGAGTCTCTTGCAAACAAACAATGTCACATTTTTGTTTTAATAGCCAGTGGAAGATATTTTTCCTCTTATTCGGTGAGTTTAGTCCATTTACATTCCAAGATAATACTTTACACTCCATACTCATAATCTTGTTGGTAAGTCTTTTTCATTGTCCCTTATAAATCGCTCCATCTCCCGCTCAGATCTAATGCGCTTTTTGACACCTCCAAATTCAAAGGACACACCTTCTATCTGTACCTGATTTTCATGTCCTTCAACATCTGGATTAGCGTTTTGTATTTTTTCCGATCTAGCAACACTGATCTGGGTAATTCCTTCATTATGATAATTGTCTTGCCATCAATCTCCAATGGATCTTGAAACTGTTTAGTCACAATCTTCTCTTTCATGTTTCGTGTTGTAAATTGCACAATCACATCTCTTGGTACTTTCCTCTGGATTGCAATTCTCGAATTCACGCGATATGCCACATCAAGGATAGCCACAACTTCCTCCTCCTCCTTCCCCAGGTATTCAGCTAACACCTCAGTCATCTGTTCTTGCGCTGTCTTTCCTTCTATCTCCGGCAAACCGCGAAATCTGAGCTGCTTTTCCATGTGTTTACTTTCCGCAATCGCCATCCTTCCCCTCATCAGTCTCATCTCCGTTTGTTGCGTGTCTGCTAAGTTCTCCATCGCTCCTTCTACTGTTTTAACTCTCTGCTGCGTCCCTTGTAGTTCGTTTTGTATTGTTTCCATACCTTTCTTCACCTCTGACAGCTCCGATTTTACTTCTGACAGCTCCGATTTTACTGTCTGTTTAACCTCTTTAATCAGCTCCAATTTCATGTCTTTAAATTCCTTAATCACCTCTAAAAGTTTTTTGTCCAGGTTTTCTATTGCCGATTGCCACTCTTTTTTCGACATCGTGGGGCTTGCTTTAGCTCGCTCCCACGAGTCCGCTCTCTTTCTTAACTCCGTGGCGTTGAATTTAGTACCTTTTTTATTTCAAATGTCCCGGTCTTCTTGCATAAATTAATTTTAAAAGGTCCAAAATGTCGGGCGTCTTTTCTCTATGGTCTCTCTATGATTTTGTAATCCAAAATGGCCTACTTCCTTTTCCGCTGAGGCCGCGACCCTTCCCCTCTCAAAGATGGCGATTCCCTTCTTCCTGCCCTCCAGCAAGGGCCGCTTCTCTCCAGCCACTCTATTGTTGTTACGCACTTCCTGTCTCCCGTCTTCCCACAGCAGATCTCGCGATGGTGTCTTTTTCTCACATCTCCAAAACCACAGGTATTCAAAACAATAGTCCGATTTCTGTAATAACTTCTTTAAACTTAGTCTCTTTTCAAATACAACTTTTGCCGAGTCTTCCCCTCCTTTTCACTAGTCTGTTGCAGTTTAAAAATCTACTTTTTTTCCTCTCTCTTTTTATCAAACTGTCCCGTATCGGAAGATAGTGATCTTTACCTTCCCTTCACTTTTCTCGGGTTGTAATCGCTGTTTCGATTTTAAGTTCTCCTCTCCACTTCTTCTCCCAATCGAAGCTTGGGTATGTAGGTCTTATGCCAGCCGAATTGGCCCCAAAACTGCCGCAGAGATTTTAGCCGACCCGTCGCAGGGTGGGACCTCAAGGATCGGGAGGGGGCCCGTTGCGCAGAGCCCCCCCTCGTCCGAGATCAACGCGCCCTAGGGTCTCGAGCGTTCTTTGCCTGCTCTCCGCCTGAGAGCAGTCGGCCGCGGGCTATTTTCACCCCGCCGGCCGCTTAAAACGGCAGTCCGGTCATGGGAATTAATAACTTTTTCATGTGGCGGTTTCCTCTGATCATGTTATCTAGTGTGGGCATGCAGCAGAACAAAATTTTGGTTTTATTCAGATTCAGGTATCTGTAATATCATAAATATTCAGTATTACAGGTATTTGGGTCCAAATAGATCAGTATGGTATCCAGATTCAGTTTTATTTGGGAATGTTGAATATATTCAGACACTATTCCCTATGGGAGAACCTATCTGGGGGAGCTGGGGGGGCACTTTTTCAAGCAAACTCCACCAAAATTGCAGGAACCCTAAGTCTTGATTGTCCACCAAAGAATCCTCAAGGTCCAAGAAGACTGGACCCAAGGGTCCAATTCTAGGGGCCCCGGTACAAGCTGCCCCCACCACAGTCTCCATTGTTTCCTATGTGGAGCAGAGGAGATTCCAAGCTAGCTTTCAGGCAAAAACCTATAGGGACAAGGTAGCACTGGCCCAGTCCCAATGCAAGGTGAACCAAGGAAGTATAACAGAATTAATGTCAAACCAGAGAACCCCAACAAAACCAAAGTGAAACAAGGGACACTATTGCAAGCCCAAGAGAACTAGTGTCACTCACAGAAGCCAGGCAGGACCCAGGGCCAATGACACCACAAACAGAACCAAGTACCATCACATCATTCAAACATACAACAGCAGAACCACCACCAACTCTGCACAATCATTCAGCCCTGACAAGCAATTAGGAAAAAAACAATCCCCCCACACAAGAACAGTCAGACAGCAAACTCTTAAAAGAGCTAACAACAAGACAAAGCACCCCCTATAACAAAAGCAATTATTTATCAAAATTACATTTTAGTTAACAAAAAGGTTCCCCCTTCCCCAACTTCTCCCCAGTCTCTCACAAGGCCAAACCCCATCCACCAAAAACAAAAACAAAAAAAGGAAAAAAAAACGATCCTAAGACTCACAAACCAGGTGATGGCCCTTGGCAGGCCGTTCCTTCCTTCCTCCCCTCACTCAGGTCTTCCTCCAAGGAGACAGCAGTAATCCAGACAGGCAATGGTTGTTACAAAAGCCAGAGGGCAGCCCCTCAGCAAGCACTCACAGCACAGTCTCTAGTCTCCAGAAATCTTCTCCAAAATAGAGTCTGCTCTGAACCAGGCCTGCTTTTTTTGTCCTTGCAGAATTTGAAAAAGGCTCTCTCCCATCAAAGAATCCCTGATCCTTTAATTTGATTTGGTATAGTTATACCAAATCACACACCCTATTATCTAGTAGCCATTGATGGATGTACCCTCTATGAATCTCTCATCACTTTTTAAAATTGTCTGTGCTAGTTGCCATCACTGTGTTCATCAGCAGTTAATTCCACAATTTAATTACTCATTGAGTAAAGACGTATTTCCTTTTATCTGTCCTCAATCTACTGTCCATCAACTTCATTGAGCACCCCTGAGTTCCAGAATTATGGGAGAGGAAGAAAAAGTTCTCTCTAACCACTTTCTTTACCCCATGCATAAACCTCCATCATGTCCGCCCCCCCCCCCCCCAGTTGCCTCTTTTCTAAACTGGAAAGACCCTCATAGGAAAGGTGCTCCAGCCTCTTAATCATCTGCACTTTTTCTGGCTCTGCAATATCCCTTTTGAGATACAGCAACCAGATCTGTACATCATCACAAGGATGGACAAAAATGAGATTCCCATTTGTCTTCATTACTGAGGGTTTCTTTAGGGAGTTGGCATGTATATATTTGTGAGATATCTTTGGGAAGGCAAAGCCAAAACAAAGGGAATATGGTGACTTTTTCTGTCAAGGCTATACAGAAGAACCCAGAGACTAAAGCAAAATATACTCTTGGGGCCTCTTCTTGTAACCCCAGAGATAACAGCATATTTTATTCGTGGAGTATCAGCGTAATAAATGCATTACATAGTTTAATATGTCATGTTTAATAACCATAAATGCCAGTTCTCTAGATAGACAAATAGGACTCCTATCTGATGCTTTACGTCACTGCTTTGAAGGTCAAAGGTTAAAGGTTAGCCAAGCACAACTTTTTTTGTCCACTAACCTTAGGCAAAAGAAATCAGTATGTCCTGACTCTGAGTCCTAACTGTGGGGAATTTGGGGGAAGTTTGCCTACCTTGTCCCCCTTGTAGCTGTTTGCTGCTGCTGTGCAGTATTTCCCACCATCTCTTCAAGCACTCTGCTAACCCGAATTCTCATATTGCAATCCCTTGACAGAAAAACAAAAGCATGGTGGCACAGTTGTTTAACTTTGAAATATGATACCTGTTAACAGTGATTAAAGAGATACTGAGAGGTTAAAATGTGTAAGTCTATGGAAATGGGTACAATTCTATTGGGTGTTCTTCAGATAGTTCATTGGTGATACAAAAAAGGAAATTCATATTGAAACAGTTTGTGATGGTGTGCAAAATGACTCCATTTACTCATGGTAGGCCTATTGCCACGAGCAGAAGTAGTATATGGTCAAAGAAAAGAAAAAACGAAGTGCAGCAATAAAATCTCCTATTAGCATCTGAGATACAACCCAATTTAATGAAAGGTTTCCACAGTGCAGCACTCAGAGAGTGGAAGGGAAGGAGTTAATAACTACCTGGAAGGAGAGATTAACAGGTTGCTCCTCCCTCCCTCTGATTGGCCTGTTGGTGCCGACAAGATTTTTCAGTTTCAGGATTTTGAGTTCAGTTGAGAGTGTGGAGTCTGACAAGGAGAGTCAGATTGGTACCCCTCTAAAGTGAGGATGGGAGCACTGTTTGCCCTAACTGTGACAACATTGTCTTAAGAAAGACTTTCAGTTGGTAAGTCCAAGTATGAAAGCCAGCACAAATTGAAACCTATTTAAACAGCCAAGATAGAACTGGGGGCATGTTTTTGGCAGAGTGAGTGGGTAGTAAGTGAAGATTCCCGTTCAGCTGAGAGAGCAGGGTTATGTTTTATAAAGAAGTGTCCAGTGTCTAGAAAGGGGGGTTTAGAAAGGGAAAACAGTGTTGAATTAATGTCAGAACGCCTATATTGTAAAGGGAAATCTGTGGAGAAACATTGCTTTAATCAAAGTATGAAACGACAAAGCTCTCACTTTTAAGTTGGTGAACATTGAAACTAAGCTGCAAAACAAAAAAACTATCATGCCTGTTACTTTTAAAGTGTTCTGTTCTACCAACAAATTTTACCTCAGCAATTTCATCCCCTGACTGCCAATATTCCATCCCTGCCTATTCAGCAAATGTTTCTTTTGAGAGTTATTCAGCCTCTAGTGCCATTTCATATAAAGAGAAAGTTGGCTCCTACTTTCCCCCTATCAAGTTTCTGGGCTGGGCTAAAAAGCCCCAAATATAATTGCTTCTCAGGGTGGGACAAAAAGAACATTAAACTATAAATGGAGACACGCTGCTTGAGGCTGCTCAGCCAAAGCAGGTAAACTTTGATTTTGGTGGGAAAATCTGCCTCGGGGGGGGGGGGGGTTTGAAGGGGGAGGGGTCCATCATAGCATCCTTCATATAAAATGCAAACTCTTCAGAGGTCTGTGATATTACCACAAAACAAGACAGCATCTTGTCATGGTCTGCTGGTAAAGGCTTGATTTAGCAATTGAAGTGTATATTAGAAACTGCATTTGTTTATTCTGTGCTATACCTTTGCTTCACTCTCCCCTCCCATTCTACTTTGCACTTTCCTCAAACTGTCGTTGAAGGGATGTTGAACTAAGATGAATGAATTTTGTATGCCTTGATGCAATTGAATTAATTAAATATTTGTTTTGGATCTCAATTGGTTTAGTGTGCAGGATGCTGTAATTTTGATATAGGAGAATCAAAGGAAGAATGATAATGACTCAGGAGTTTTCTCATTACTTAAAGTGAGGGGTGCTTGAATAAATACATGTGAAGGATTATAATCCATAACAGTGATTATAGTTATGGGACCAAGAAGACAGTAGTTATTTCCTATGAATGAGCATAGGGTTCAGAGATGTGCTGTTCTGTATATGACTTCAAAAACAGATTGCATTTTATTAGTCCTATGTTATATTTCCATGTATCTTAAAATGAAAGGGTGATGTATCCCAATCCATGTGAACAATGATATATGGAAAGCTGCCACCAGCGTACGCTGAGTTAAATTGACAGGTGGAACTGCTCACTCCCTTCCCGGAATTATGTATTTAGGTGAAAGTCACTGGACTATGAAGAAAATCACGCTCAATCAACTGTTCATTTAAGGAGAGGACACTTTAAAAAACAGCAGCTCCTTCATGCTTTTCTCCAGGGTGTCTCTAATCTAGAGGAAATTCCTACTATTACAGCCCCAACACATTTTACTAAATAAACCTGACCCAAAAAATTCTTGGGGCTTGTTCACTACCTCAAAATCATTCTGGCTCTTCAGTCTTTTCTGGTTCATGGGCCCTCAGCACCCTGGACTTGAATGCCCCATAGATTCCCATCAATAATCTCCAAACCCATTAATTCATCCCCATTCCCAGTCAAATATTCATGAATGGAGAGGATCCACTCTGTATGAATCACTCCAATTGCGTGTTGGTTATGACTAAGGAGCCAACAAATTGCAGTCAGTTGCTGCCTTTGCTGATAAATTTTATAATGTATGAATGCAACGTTTGACAACTTAATTCTCTGGACAGGATAATAGGAATCATGTAACAGAATCATGATTTCCAGAAATGGATCCCTTGAGCACAGTTTTAATAACTGGACCTAAGCAACAGTTATTGACTCAGTAGCCTTTCTTTTGTGACAACAGTAGTCCATCCAAACTCCACCATAAAGCACTAGTGACTTTTACACAGAAAACCATGATAGCCCAACAAGCAAAGAAGCTGGATGCTTATCTGTAAGTCCTGAGTTCAAGTCTCAGCAATGCAAATTCCTGTCTGTCTCCACCAGCAAAACTGGAATAACCATGACTTATTTTTCAGGTTAGTTGTGAAGGGAAAACATCACAAAAAACACTTACAGATTTTTTAAAAGTATAAATAGCAGCATGTCACAAACTAGCACTCTTTCCTGTTCTATTTATTCTTGGAGACAGAAAAAAGAAAACTTTTTTAAAAAAAACCCCTCCCCAAACAAGAAAGATTAAAGCAAGCTGGAAGCTCCCGGGTGTGGCCTCCTGAGCTCCCTGACACGTGAGAAGAGAAGCAGCCCCCTTCCACCTGAGAAGGCTGGGTGTCCATTGGCTGCCCGAGAAACAGGGACTAGACTGGAGATGCAGCGTGTAGGGATTCCCCTTCCCCCCATTTTTGTCTGGAAACCAGCCAGGAGTTTTTGAATTTGAGGGATTCTGGGGGCAACGAGCTGGAGCGACAACAGAAGGGAGGGAGGAGCAAGCCCTCCACGCGTACAGTACGCTCCCCCCACCCCCCCGCCAAGCGCGGCGTTGGGACTCCCTCCAGATTTCCCCAGGCTGCGTTTGGGAAGGGCTTTGATTTCCTCGCTTCCTTTCTCTGATGTGCATCGCGGGAGGAGCAACGCGGGGGTCTCGCTGAGGAGTCGAAGCACTGCAGCGTCCCGGCTCAGTTTGCAAACTTTGCAGATTATGTTCTCGGGCAGCGACAGCAGGTAACGACTCCCGCCTTCCGATGGGAGCGGCGCGTTTGTTGCAAACAGGAGAAAAGCGGCGGGTTTTGCCGGCTGCGCTGGGAGCCAGCTAGGTGGGGGGCGGATGGAGTCCGGGGAGGGGGGGGGGCTTTGCTGCTGGTTTGGAGTGAAGTGATGCCGGTGTTAGGCGCGCCGAGCTCCAGCTGGGGAGAGAGCCGCGTGGAGGGCTCCGAGAGTGCCCGGCCATTCGCTGTCTTTTCCTCCTCCCGCAGGTTCTGCCAAATGGGCCTTAGTCAGGACTTGCCGACTGATACTTGGCACGCTGATTGCCTTCAGGATTGCAGCCAACGTGCCGAGGTTTAAGTTTGTCTGGAAGTCTTCCCTTCGCCATTCACTTCAAATCCTTTTGCTGAGATTGTAATCACTAGGGAGGAAAGGGTGCTCTGCACATGCTTAAGTGCCCCCTTGCTTCACGTTCCCCAGGGAAGGGAACTTGGGCTCGCAAACCATTTGTGAGGCTTGTCTCAAATTGGAGAATTTTCCCCCCAGGCTCCTTCGGGGTCTTGCTTCTTCCAACTGATATCACAGCTGTTAATAGACTTTTATTTCCTTTGGAGTTGTGGACTTGCCAGCCCAAGGGCTGTAGGCTATAAATGCTTTTGGCAGGCTTTGTGACGCTGGTGGATTCTCTGAGATGTACAGCCAATGGCTCAGCATTTGTTCAAACCCAGCATCGGTCATCCAAGCTCAACATGCTATTCAGTACATAATTATATTGGGATAGTTGCTATGTGGGGAAAAGCTTGTTGCCTATAATTTCTGTGACACTGTTCAGGTATCCAATGTGCTTCTCAATAGCCCTGTGGACATTTGTGCCCATTTTACTATTGGGGAACTAGGCAGGGGCTTATTGAGATGATAATTGATGAAACTGCCTTATACTAAGATCACTGATCTGTCAAAGTCAGTATTTTCTATTCTAAATAGAGGTGGCGGCCCAAGGTGTAGAGGTATTTGATATCCTCTGCTACAGAATCTTTTAAACTGGAGATGCTGGATATTGACCCTGGGACCTTCTGCATGAAAAGAGATGCTCTACCACTAAGCTTGCCATTCGTGTGCTGTCAACTCCCAGGAGCTTCAAGGGGTGGGATGGGGTGATATCACAGCGCATAATGCCACTTCTGATTATGAACCCAGAAGTGATGTCACAGCATTCTAGCAACGCTCTAGGAATTCCCAAATCTCTATAGTATAAAAACTCAGAGATCTGGGAAATTTCTAGAATGGATGTAACTTCACATCCAGGTACATAACTGGAAGGGGCATCACTGCCACACTCCTTTGGTCTTCATTTTTGTTCCTGCTGGTCAACCAAGAAGCAGTGGGAGACTGGGGGATGGGATGTATCCCACTATTGTGGGAGACCTGTTCACCCTATCAACCACTGAGCTGCAGGTGCATGCCTAAAAGTATGCTTCAGTTATAGTTTAGGTTTTGTGGGATTGTACATGTGGTGGCCCTGATGAAGGCAAAAAGGCATGGTATAAATTTTGTAAATATGTAAATAAATAAATAAAGCATGCAAACAGTCCTATTTAAAAATTAGGACACAAGCATGTTCTAGAGCCAGGGTAGTGTAGCAATTAATAGACATGGGGATTCGTAGGACTGCCTTGCAGTGGCTTGTCTCCTTTCTCCATGGTTGCGCTGGGAGAGCAGTTATTGCCTTGCCAACCTTTAGTGTGTGGCATCCCTCAGGGGATGATACTCTCCCTGATGTTATTTAACATCTACATGCATCCCCTTGCTCAGTTGGTGTAGAACTTTGGATTGGGCTGTCCCAACTCTGTCTCTTGATGGATCGTCAACCAGACTCCGCTCTGGAAAATCTGGCCAGGGCTTTGGAGGCTGTGACTGGCTGACTGAACAGAGCAGACTGAAACAGAATCCCATGAAGACGGAGGTCATTTACCTGGGCCATGAGCTGACAGGTTCTGAAATCCAGCTCCTACTCCTTGATGGTATGCGATGCTTATACCAGTGGCGAGGAGTTGGGGCATGGTCCTAGATGTCTCCTTGTCAATGGAGGTCCAGATCATGGCAGTTGCCAAATCTGCGGTTTTCCATCTTCGTCAGATTTGACAACTTGCTTCTTACATCTCAGCCCACAACCTAGCTACAGTGATCCATGCAATGGTCACCTCCAGGTTGGACTACTGCAACTTTCTGTATGCTGGGCTACCCTTGGGTCTGGTCCAGAATGCAGCAGTGCGTATTCTGACTGGGACTCCATTCCAGTCACATATAACACCAGTTTTGTGCCAGCTGCACCGGCTCCCAATGGAATTCGGGATCAGGTTCAAGGTTTTGGTTTTAACCTTTAAAGCCTTTAGCGGACTGGGACCAGCATACCTCCAGGACCACCTCTTGCTATATGTTCCCTGGAGACTGCTCCGTTCAGCTGATAAACATCTTCTGGTGGTCCCTGGCCTTAGGGAGGTTCGCCTTGCCTCAATTAGGGCCAGGGCTTTCTCGGTCCTGGCCTCAACCTGGTGGAACTCTCTGTCTGTGGAAACCTGGGCCCAGCCAGATTTACTATCTTTCCGCTGGCCTGCAAGACAGAGATGTTCCACCAGGCATATGGGGGTTGAGGCGGGTGGGCCAAAAAAACAATTTCCTACCAGGAGGTGGGATTGTTGCTCTCCAGATTGTTGTCATCTGGTAGCTGGCCACCCTGCCCCACAGATGTGTTTTAATGTTTGGGTGATGTGACTAATGTTTTAATCTAATTTATATATTTTGTTTTAATTGTATTTATTACCACGTGTGATCCGCTCTGATCCCGCTTGCGGGGAGAGCGGAATATAAATTGAATTAAATAAATAAATTACAACATTGGACACAAGAGAGAACCGAGTCTTTGTTCTGCTGCAAAGATTGCAGGATGAGCTTGCGCTGTCTCTCAGTTGTTACAAGCAGGATTAGTTCCAAGTATTTTGTCAACCCAACAACATATGCCTGTTGCCTCCTAATGCACCACCATCAGCAGGTGAGCAAGGGCAGAATGAGCAATACTTGTAGGGCTGAAGGTGCTGAGCTTGGACCTGACCAGCAGCAGCATGGATCTGGGAGACCATGATGGGTTCAGCCTTTGCCATTTGCCTTCTTCTCCACGCTGCCAAATTGGAGGGAGCAAACCAAGCCCCTGAAATGTGTCAGCACCTTCCTTGTTGTGCTGCCCTAAACAGTATAACTATAGTTGCAAAATAAAAGTAAGAGTCCCACAGGTGCTGCCCAGAGCCCCTTAAGCAAAAGCTGGAATGAAAATGTCATATAATAAATAAATATAGCAGTAGAATGCACATCTCCTAGAGACCTGAATACATTTAAAAATATATATATAAAGGCAAAATGTTAATGAAATGGGAGGGAATGCTGCAGGTCACAGGTAGCATAGCTAATGTTTGGCATACAAGAAAAACAGATAGAGAAGCTGGAGAAGAGAAAAGATCATATTTTCCCAGGGACAAACTGTTTTGCGGAGCTGCAGAAATGCAGTGTGCATGCAAGAGAAGCACTATAATGTGAGCAAGAGCCACTCAGTTATTGAGGAGAGGCCCTCAGTAGTGACTTGTCAGTGTTATCTAAGAGTTGATGGATGAAATGGGACTTCAGCTATTGTAGGGATCTGGAACTTGCTCAAGGCCAAGTGAACAATCATCTGTACAAGGGAAGAAGAGTGGGTTTCGGGTGCAGTTCTGATAACTTGCAAAAGCTTACTGGTCCAGTCTTGCTTCCTAGTAAGGGCCACAACATGGAGATGGGGAGCCTTTTCATTCACCAACAGCAAAAGCCGTGTAACAGTTGTTCTTACGACCACCCAAAATGACACAAAACAGTGTGCAAGCTTTTGAGTTCTCTGGAACTTTCATCAGGCTGGATTCACTTGAAGGATACTCTCTGTATAAGTCGCTTCTCAGTTGGGGACTGAGCATGCACAAAGTTACTCCAGAAATTCCAAAGCAGCGTGAAGCTTCAGCAGTGTCTGCAGTATGTACTGTAGACAAAATATGAATGCAGAGGAGTTCAGAGGCAAAAGAAGAAAAACCTAGTAACTAGAAAACTCTGGCATTAGAAGAGCAAAAGGTGTGTGTGTGAGCAGCTGGCAGAGAAGAAAGGGCTGGGCAGCAGTGCCTGTGGAGGTAGATTTCGCTGCCTGTGCACACCCTCTGCCTTGAGGCTGGGAACTTTTCAGCAGCATGCTCCTCATGCGAAGCTCTTTAAAGACACTGCCTCACAGTCTGTATTGGCCTTCCCTTCCCTTAGAGTTGCAGAGAATTACTCAAAAGATGAGAAATAGTAAACAGTAGCACCTTTAAGACTAACCAACTTTATTGTAGCATAAGCTTTCAAGAGCCACAGCTCTCTTTGTCAGATGCATCAGATGCAATTTTTCACAGCATTTCCAAATTTTTATTTGTTCCCTGATTTCTTGTGGAACCGGCACTGACCATATCCTGTTGAATCCCAGGATTTCTGCAGGACCTGGTTGGGAAACACCGGCCTGGGTCACTGCAAGAATCTCACTTCCCATTAATGAAGTCAGAGAACTCAGCAGAAACAAAGTCCAGAGGGTTTTCTGCCATACTGTAAGGAACAACTCATGGTTACAAAGCTTCAGCTAGCTAGGAAGTAAGTTGCTTTGGTAGAGCTTAGTTGCTGTTAAGGCAACTTGGCGGTCTGGGAGTTTGTATGGCATTGTAAAATTCAGAACATGGCCTCAAACACAGAATTCAGTAATCTGGTTTCAGGTATTTTTTCCCTTTTCAATAGCTTCAAGACCCAGTCTTTCCTCTTAGAACCTCTTACTAGGACCTTTGCTGTGCTTTGGTCATCTCTGGTTTAAAGTACTGTAACTTTCTCTGTGCTGGATTTTATTCCTGCACTGTCTCCTCTCTTTAGTCAGTTCAGAATGTATCTTTCTCTTGTCACCAGCTCCATGCCTCCAGTTACACTGACTGCAGCAATTTTAAATTGATAGCCAGCTAGTTTTTAAAGTTCTCCACTTTTGCACCAGACAGAAGATGGATTTGGCCTATCATATGTATCCTGTGGTTGCCTATGAATTGGTCCCATAGCAGATGCAACTGCATGGAAATCCAGTTGTCTGTAGTGTACAGTCATACCGTTGGCTGAATTTTTCTCTCATTCTACATTTTTAGCCAGCTGTAAAGACTTGCTTCTCCATGTACAACTAGCCACTTCTTTCTTCAAATAAGCATTTGCACTTATTCAGATGGCAAATTGGTAGAAATTAATGTTTTAAATGCTCCCTTTCCTCCCTCCCCCAAATCCTGAAACCCATACATTTGGTTGATGATATATAAATTACTTCTACATCTTTCTTCATCGGTGGACTGTGGTTTAGTGAGAGCATCAGCTTTTCTGCAGAAGGTCTCAGATTCAAACTTTGATATACTCTAGTTAAAAGGATCAGGTAATAGATAATGCAAGAAGTATCTATGTGAGCCCCAATCAGAGTAGACAGTAATGACCCTGATAAGCTGGTGGTCTGACTTGGCATAAGGCCACTTTAGGAGTTTGCCATGGATATTGTAGCATATCTATTGATAGGTCTCTCTCGGTATTCTTATGAAGCATATATGCACCACAAACTTAAAGCAGTTTAATGGTTATTCCCTCTCCCCAAGGAAACCTGAAAACTATCATTCAGTAGGATTGGAGACGGAATCTCTAAAATCATTCTGAGTACCCTGACCAAATTACAATTCCCACGGTTCTCTCGGGGAAATTGCTGGCAAATGACTATAAATGTGTGTTAAGTAGTTGTGCTGCAATGCAGCACTTAACTGGTTTGAATCTCACTACCATAGTGAACGCACCAGGTGGCCTTGGGGTAAGACACTCCACTTAGCCCCAGCTCCCCAGGTGCATTGTGAGGATAATAACACTGACTTTGTCCACCACTCTGAGTGTGCAGCAACCTGTCCAGAAGAGCGGTATACAAATGAACGATGGCTGCTGCTGCTATCGAGGTCAGCCTACTAAAATTGGTTATATGTAGGAAACTGGCTGTTCTGGGTCTTTTAATCTCGCTTTCCTTTTAATTTTTAATTGCTTGATGTTGTGTAAGTATAGGAAAAGAGCTGAGCTTCACACTAGGCTATTCCATAGGTCTTATCCTGTTGTATACACAACATGCACTATAAAACATACAAACAGAATGGTAGAGCAGTCAAGTCTTGGAACAGAATTAAATATAGCACATAACATAATGATTAATCGTTGGCCAGTGTTATGATTTGGAATCAGTATGTGATTCTAAATTAATCTAATCCAACCACTTGCAACTGTGGCAGGACTTAGGAAGCCTAAATGATCCTTGACAGATATTTAGGCTCTTTATTAAATCTGTCAAAGAAGCAATGTTACCCCTTCTGCATGGGTTATGCAACTTGGTGTTTAATCCTAGTCCATTCCTACTAAAATCAGAGGAAGTTAAAGCATGTCAATTATGCAAATAGATCATTATTATAACATTGTTATCCACTTTTAATTTGAAAAAGCACTAAACCCTTTTTACAACAACCCCATGAAGCTGATCATAGGTAATTCCATTATTTCAGATGAGAAACTGAGCCAGAGATACAGATTGTGAATCCAGTGCACAGAATGGGTTGGAACGGTGGTCTTTTAGGACTGAACTTGTAGAAGCCGAAAGGAAGCTGCATAGGGGAGTTTGAGAAAACCAACATCATTCATTTTGGAGGTAAATGAGGACCATCTTTTCTGTCCTGTTTAATAATGCAAAACAAAAGGATATTTAGAATAATGGAATCTGTGATAAATTTCAAGTAATCCTGGTTTTCTTGTGAGATGGTAGAGTCCAAGAATTTAGCATAAATTTTAAGTGAATTGTACTTTTAGCTAAAGCAGGTCTCTAAACATCTCTAATACATAGGATAAAGGAAGAACATGCATCAAGTTACAAGCCAACTACTAACCACTTGATAACCTGTGATTAAGCAAAGGCTTTCATTTCTAGTAGGCTGCAGGTCATCCATTGTCTTGCAATCATCTTGTACTAATGGTTGTTGTCAGACCACATTGCACAATTGACTTGTACTCTACCAGAGTTTGGCCTTGGCAACTTCCAGTCTACTGTGATGGTGTGCTTAAAGGTTAATATAGATGGCCACCTCTTAATGGGTGGTATATTGTGTGCCTCTTCCTTTTAAAGCCTCTGATAAGAAAAGAGAAGGAGTTTTGAAGGTCACCCTCTTTTCTTCCAGTGGGCTCCTCCACTGCCTGGAGTCATGACTAGCCTATCCTCATCAGCCTCTCGTTGACTCAAAGGCCAGCCTAAAGAGGGGGAAGGTTCACCCCCACTTCCTGACTGTTGCCAGAGGGTGGGTGCCCCCCAAAGAGCTGACTGGTTGGCAGCTCCACCCTTTTGTCCCAATTTTAACCCCCGAACCCCCCCCCAGTCCCTGTCACTGTTTTGGGCAATGTCTATTGACCTTCAGCTGAGTGGCCAATGAGGTCCCCACCATGGCCAGAACACTGCCACAATGCTACCTAGTTGTGCAACTGGCTGCCCCTGCTCCAGCAACTCAATTTTGTCTCACTCCTGACAACACTTGCAGATGTCTTTAACATCTTGATAGGTGCTGAGGAGAACTTTAACTTGTATTCACACCTGATTTTAAAAACAACAGAGGAGCGGTAATAGTCTCACTGCTAGGCAAGATATTCCAATACACTACATTAGCAAGTAGTTGTATGCACACTGTGTTTAATCGCCACAATTCTGAATGGTAAATAAACATTTTTTTCCAAATGATGTTGCCTGTTTCATTTGTCAGTGTCTTCAGCATGCTTCCAAAAATTACTACATACTGTGACCATGCTGCTGGGGAGTGGCCATTTGATGCGGATGCAGAAATATATATATAAAAAACCCCTTATGTGGTGCCTCTCTTATTCTCTCTTCCCAGAATGAGAGGGGAGATGCTGTTCTTCGCTGCTCTCCATGCCATGCTTTTTGCTTCAGCTCAAGTTAAGGCTCAGAAAAGAGAGAGAGGTATGTTCCTTATGGTACAGCTGCTGGCATTCGAGAGGAGTTAGTTCTGGTCTGACTCTGTGTAAGATAGTTTCATATGTGTATCAGTCTGATACATAAGGAAAACAAGACACGTTCCTGCCTCAAGGAGCTTGCAGACTAAATTCTAACAAAAGAATAATGAAGGGAGAGGTGAAGGGAGAAGGAGGAGGGGTGAAGGGTTGCACCTTGAATATATGAGGTTGGTTTGTTTGCATTGTCCAGCTCAGGGTGCCATTTCAGTGCATTTACATACCAGAAAAAATTGAGGAGGATGACTTGGGTGGCAGTGGTGGTGGGAGGGGTAGCTTTAGCTGTGTGAGATCAGGCTCATCTCTCAGTATCCTCCCCTCCTACATTAGGTGCTGGCTTCTTTTGGCACAAGATACCCAGTTCACAAGGACCTCTGAGGGCCAAGCTACAAGTGACGCCTGACACAGGTTGGACACTTGTCAGCTTCCCTCAAGTTTTGATGGGAAATGTAGGTATCCTAGTCTTGCAGCTTGGCTCTCCGACTGCTGTCCAATGGACTTTCAACTGTCACTTGTCCAACATTCCACCAAGCTGCCTACATTTCCCATCAAAACTTGAGGGAAGCTGACAAGTGTCCAACCTGTGCCTTCTGTCACTTGTAGTTTGGCCCTGAGTCACTGTTTCCTGTCAGCTGAGAAGGGAGAGGAGAGGGGAACTGGCAAAATTGTTCCACATCCCACAGCATGAACAGACACATAGTTCTTCCTCACTTGTTTTTTGCTTAGAAATGGTTTGATGGTCTGCACTGGTGTACGTGCACTTATTGAGTAAGGACCATTGCTGTTAGTGGTCTTCCCTCCTCCACTTCAAGAAATACGTCTTCTTTCTTAGCCAAGTGCTTCTGGACTGAAAGTGCTTCTGGAAGTGCTTTGCTTCCATTCATGTTCTTCTGTCTTCCCACTGCTGTGTCTATTTCATTTTCTTCCTAATTTGCAAGGGGGGGAGGTTCACCACTTGATTTGTTTTAACTTTTTGCATCTGGTAGCTTTATTGGGGCTTTGAAGAATTGTTTCTGTATCTATTATATATCAGTTGTTATCTTGCAAAATATTGGCATTTCTGGAGAAAGGCCTTTGCTTTTTCTTGGCACCTGTTCTTAGGAGAAAAAAAATTACACGTTTAATTAAGGCTTCTCCAGCCCTTAGGGCTCCAATCCATGATTTGTTCTCTCACAGTATTGGGAGGGAAGGCTTACCAGGGAGAAAAGGGGTTACCACGTCAGGTTAACAGAATCTGGGTTAAATTCTGCATTTCTTTTCTAGATCAGGTCTCATTGTTCTACTAATTCTCTCTTTTTCTTTCTTCTGTGCCACTATTTTGTCAAGATCATACTATCTCCTCTTTTCCATCTGTTCTGTAGGCTTGGGAGTCTAGAGATTAAATAATGGACTTGGTGTGTGAGGAGGAAAGTGCGTGTAGATCTAGTTGAATAGAGATGGTTTTGCCAACACCAGTGGGATCTGGCGCTCCAAGCTATCACTTTCTGATGACTTAATTCCAGAGGAATGTAGTTTGTGTGTGTGTGTGTGTGTGTGTGAGAGAGAGAGAGAGAGAGAGAGAGAGAGAGAGGCATTCCCAGTAGAAAAGAAAATTGACATGCTTATGTATTTTTGTCTCCTTTGCAAATGGCAGGAATGAATGTGAGACTAGTCTGCAAATATACAGTACTTCACCTAAAAGATCACTGTAGGGAATTTTAATCTATACAGGACTGGATATAGGCCCACACAGCGTATCCATCATGTATTGGTATTGCATGTTTTGATGAGAGGAAGAAGCCTTCTGATGTGTTGGCTCTTTCCTTGCAGTGATCTGCACCAACGTCTATGCAGCTGATGTTGTCTTTCTGGTGGATGGATCATCCAGCATCGGAAGGGCCAACTTCCGCATGGTCCAAGCCTTCATGGAGGGGCTGATTGTGCCTTTTGTCAATGTGGTGGGGGAAAATGGGGTGCGTTTTGGACTTGTGCAGTACAGTGATGACCCCAGGTGAGTCCAGGAGGTCTTCTACCTCCAAGGTTAGTCATGTTCAACAGGTTTGTGGAAAACTGCTCTCTCAACGGCCATTAACCATGATGGCTAATGGAATATCCATGTTTAGGAACAGTGTATCTCTGAATATCAATAGCCAGGGACAAACAAGGGAGGAGGATTATTGCCTCCATACTCTGTGGGCTTTCCAGAATCATTAGGCTGCTGGCTGCTACAGGAAACAGAATGCCGAACTGGCTGTATCCTTAGTCTAATCCAGCAGAGTCCTTCTTGTATTCTCCTGTAGGGTGTAGATTCAGTCACAATAGTTTGGAATAGGTCAATGATTAATGCCGCAGCATTCCTGGTGTACGATCCTCAAGAGCACTGTCCCAGAGGGCTCAAGGAGGGATGCCACTTACTGACTTCTAGTGGGAAGGCTCCCATGAGTGTTTCCTGGTTCCCCTTCTGCTGCTTGAATGAGCAGCAGGAGAAAATGAAGAGGGGAAAATGGCATTGCGCAGTGTGCAACATCACTTCTGGCTGAGAAAAAAGGAAGTGTGGTGACACTCTAGGAATCCAACAAATTCCTATAGTAAAACATAAAAGTCTGCTGGATTCCTAGAGCATCACCACATTTCTAGTTGTTTGGCTGGAAGCAACGTTGCATGTTGGACAATGCCATTTCTTCCCCCTCCCCACAGAGGCTAGAATGTCTCCTGCCAGCTACCACCTAAAGGCTGGCAATCTTAGGTCCAAGAGAGGGGAAAGGACTAGTCATTGGTCCTCCTCTGCTGTATTCACAGAGTTGATATGTGGTTTAAGTATTTATTGTTAAGCACTGCTGGCTGGGTATAAAATGACTGGAATGTGTGCATTTTAAAAAAAAACAGTTCCCCATGACACTTGACCTTTCTTTAAAAAATACCTTTATCTAGAACATAAATTTATTTTGCTTTTCTGAGGAACCAACTATTCCATTTTTGTAGAAGAACTCTAATAGTCCCACTGGGACTCAGCCTTTCTGAACCAACTGTTGGCAGCAGCAGAAGCTACACATAAGGAAGTGACCCTTTCTGAGGATACTACTTGGGAAATGGACTTCAAACATTGTGATTTCTGCTCTTTTCTCGTCTTATCTTGAATTTCCTTTTGATCCCAGGATTGAGTTTACATTTTCCAAGTACCTCAATGGAACAGAGGTGATGAATGCTGTCAGAGAGCTGAGCTACAAGGGCGGGAACACACGCACAGGTGCAGGCCTTCGTTATGTAGCAGATAATTTCTTTGGAGCCACTCAGATCCGGCCCAGTATTCCAAAGGTACCAAGAAAGATTTTCCTTCAGATTCAAGAGGGCTGGCATTTGCCAAAATATTAGGGTAGTAGTTTATGGGACTTCTCTGCTGCGCTATGGCAGCATTATGAAGCAGGAGTGTTAACTGTTATTGATTTGGGCAGGCACACACACACACACACACACAGAAAGAACTCCAAATCCCCAAGATCTAACATTCCTGAGCAGTTTCTGTCCTGCTTGGTCTCCATTTTACTAATAGTGGTAAGAGCAAAATAAAAGGCAAATTGCCATATTAAATGTAACACACTGAAGCTATTGTGTATATTCTATGAGTTTTGCATAGTGCTAATGTTATGAAATGTTGTGCTATGAAATAGAGTGTACGTTTGGTATAGTGGTTAAGAGTGGCAGGACTGTAATTTGGAGAACCGGGTTTGATTCCCCACTCCTTGAAGCCAGCTGGGTGACCTTGGGTCAGTCACAGCTTCTCAGAGCTCTCTCAGCCCTACCCACCTCACAGGGTGATTTTCAGGAGGATAACACTTTGTAAACCGCTCTGAGTGGATGGTAAGTTGTCCTGAAGGGCAGTATATAAATCAAATATTATTATTATTTTATGTTTTATGGAGGCTTGTTATAGAATGAAGCACATTCCTCTGCAATAAACAACATTTGGTGGTCCTCATCTATTACTCCTCAGTCTCAGCTTCTCAACTTTATCCAATTAGGCCAAAGATGCAAAAGTACAGAAAGAGACACTGAGGCAGGGCTGGTTATTCAAGTGGTTCCCCGCTTGATTATTTTTTCTTCTGTGCCTCAGATTTGTATCCTCATCACAGATGGCAAATCTCAGGATAATGTTGAGCAAGCAGTGATGAAACTGAAGAGTCAAGGTGTTAAAGTCTTTGCTGTGGGTAAGTAGCTTCTCCACTTAACCCAAGGGCAGCATCTTTGTGGGACTTTCTTTCTCCATACGGTTAAACCGCCATTATTTCTCTTGATCCCTGGCCCTTACCGTCTGTTTTCTCATCCTATTGTAACATCTGTATAAGATGAAACAGAGGTAGATGGATGGTATTGGTAATATTTACACCCATTCCTGAAAGCCACATTAAGTGTAGGGGTGGGGGGACTTAGTGTAGGAATGTGATGGGTTTACTAGATTAAATAATCCTGTAAATTGTCCCATTTGATAGGATCTGTTTATAGCTGATGTGAACCTGTGAAGTACAGAGACAAAGAGGTTCAATTGTTTAAAATAAATAGATAAGTTGAGCATCATAACTAGCAATGCCATACAGAAGCAGCAATAGTGCAGAGAATTTTAGAGGGGAGAAATCCATAATAACTCCATTTCATGCATGCTTTAAATTGTTTTGGGTGAATTTTGGGTTAGTCAATGCTTTCCCAAGAAAAGCCCTTAGAAATTTAAAACATAATAAACCTCTTCCCTTAAAAATGCCCAGTGGTTACTGAATGGTGCCTTAAGACGTTGGCTTGGGTCTGATGAACCTATAGAAGTGTCTTTCCTTAACAAGGTTGTTACGGCCTTCGGATGCTGGATGTTCCATCAGGTAGGTTTGTAAGGCCTATTGGAGAAAGGTGCAGAGTTGGTCATAATCCAAACAGAGTTGGTTTTAATCCAAACAGCTGCATGTCAATGATGGGGAGAACTGCAGAAGCAGCAGACAACCCTGCCAAATTTGTTCCTTAGGTTGCTGTTAGGTTTGTTCTAAACCCCACTGAAGAAGTACCAACTAGTGTGAGGATTTGGCACTGCTATTGGTAGTTTTGTGCCACATTTGCTGTGCTACCCACACTAAGGTACTACCTTGTTTGGACTAGCAGCTATTATGTTAGAACATGGTCTTTGTGTGTATTGTAGATGAGCACTTGGCACCACTCCAGCTTCAAGTGCCTATTGGTGGTAGGGCTTGCATTATCCAGTGATTAAAACTGATTTTGCAGGTAGAACTGAGCATAGAGTATGAAAAAGACAGAAGAAACTCCAGAGGGTACCATCCAGCATGAGACCTAGAAATGAAGGTTGTTGTTCACTTCTGTCCCTCCCTTAGGCATCAAGAATGCAGACACCAAAGAGCTCACCAAGGTGGCCTCCACACCCACTGATGATTACTTCTTCTTTGTCTCCGATTTTAAAATCCTGAGAACTCTGCTACCTCTAATGTCACGGAAGGTGTGTGCCAGCACAGGGGGCACCCTACAGACAATAGGTAAGAGGTTGGGGGCCGTTGGCAGTGGGTTGACATGCTGTTTAGGTACTGATTCTCTTGCTGTAGCTGAAGGGTTAAGTCCCATCCTGTCCCATTTCCATGGAAATACCTAAGCATTCTTGGAGGAAATTCTTGATTTAACCAATGTGATACTGCACAAAACCACTGATCCAAGCTCAGTGTTGCTTTAACCTTGCCCTGCAGGTGGGTTGCATTTAATCTTGTTACTCTCCAATGCTTTCTGGTGTCTATAGTCACTTATCATTCTATAATTCCTTTCATCTTTTGCAAAACAGTCTTTGCTTTTTCTTTGCACTTCTCATATATCAGATCTATTGTGTGCTGCTGGTACTAGCAAGAGCCCTGACTTTTATTTCTTTAAGATACACAGGCATACAGTGGCCCTACAAATCTGGTCTTTGTAGACCAGGGGACAAACATGCTGAGGATCCGCTGGACTGCTGCTGGGGGTCCCGTAACAGGCTATAAAGTCCAGTATGTGTCTCTCACAGGCTTGGGGCAACCAATAACAGCAGAGAGGCAGGAGGTGAGTGCTTTTCAAGTGACAGTCAGGTTTGAGGGCATGTTATCAAGATCATTCTACTGTAACTGGGAATTCCTTCCACAAATGTAATGTATTGTAAACAGTATTCTACTATACTCTTGTTTTTGTGACCTTACAATGCATTACTATCACCTGTCTAGATTCTAGGGTGTACTTTTATAATCACTCACCATAGATTAATTTTATCATTGGCATGCTGTTGCTATTCTTTTTCTTTGCACCATTTTCATTACTTCATCTGGGAGTTTTCTTGCAATCTTACGCTGAAAAAAATGTATTATTTTTTGAACAAATAATTTATTAGCACAGATGAAGATAAACACACTGTCTTTTAATCTCTTTTTTCTGTAACATGGAAGATAAGAATAATTTTACCATATCTTTCTCCATCCTAACTTGTAAATAAGTTGATAGTGAAAAAATACTAATCCATGTTCAGAAATAATGTGGGTTCAGTCTGTCTATCAAACAGAGATAATCTGTTTGGTGCAAAATAAACTGGGAAGAAAATAAGACTTCTTAGATGGTGCATCAGATCTAGATTACTGGATTCTTTCTGAAAGGGGCTTGGCTTTAATCTCCAACTAATGTCTACCTAAAAACAGAGTCATAACTTCCAAATAAATGTAGCTAAGGGCCAGTTCTAACAAGATGCCTCTCTTACATAGGAAATCCAACAGAGACGTTCATGTAGTGGTTTCTTCCCTGATGTATGCACAGTCAAACATACTAAATGTGGAGTATTAGTTGTATTGTTGGCATAGAAAAATAGTTATAGTTAATATTTCTTTTTGCTATTGTACAGATTAGTTTGAGTGCTGGTGAGACAAGTGCTGTGCTCCGTGGTTTGAGAGGAGAGACGGAATACCTGGTCACCGTTATTGCTCAGTATGCCAACAGCCTTGGAGAATCGGTCTCTGGCAAAGGACGTACTCGTGAGTAATGTAGCCCACATCTGGTATACTAAGGTTGCCTTGTTTTTTTTCTGCATTGCCTGTCTGATGATTCCTCATTTAAGAGTCTGATTAGCATGAGTGTCTTTGTGTACCGGCAATCTCCATAGGAGTCTCATGACTGACAATCTGCAGACAGGTTTCATGCTTTTTTAGCATAGAAATTCCTTCCCTGAAGGAACATTGTAATATGTAGAATTGTCACAGTTTGTTCAACTGCAGTGATCAGAGGTTCAGTGAGTGAGGTTTGGTGTGTGGAGTTAATGTCTGTCTTTCAGGAAGCTCAACCCATAAATTGACTAAAACTGCTATTAATTTCATATGGATATCATCATGAGTAGGAAAACTAACATCTTTCTTCATTAGTACTGCCATCTTAGATTTTATAGCTGAATAATAGTGGCGGGGGGGGAGGAATTTGTATGATTTCTTAGATCATTTTAGTGAGTTCCATGAAATTAGTAGCTCTCTGTCATGGTGGGTCTAGTGGCATTTTTAGATTATATGCTGGTTGTCTACTCCATTGGTCATCAACGGATTGGATGGGTCCCACAAGTGGGTTGTGCTTTGACTGTTGCACCCGCAATACTACTCGGTTTTCTTTTTCCCTCTTCAATATTTAGGGAGTGAGAGTTCTTTGAGGCAAGTTGCTTACCCTCATCCTGGCACCACAATATGTCATAGTTCAACTGAAGGACAGATCACTGGCTTCACCAGTTGGTCGAAAGTGATGGACCTTTCCTCATCTTTCTATGCTTTGTTTCTATTTCAGAGATCTTGTCTGGAGTGACAAACTTTCGAGTGTTGGAAGCCGGCCCATCATTCCTTAGACTGGCCTGGGCAGCTGGCCCAAGTGCCATACAGGGCTACAGGCTCACTTTTATGGCCAGAGGTTAGTAAATATCATAACAAAGACATTAGTACTGGTGCAGAATTCTTGGATATGATTGGTTCCTCATTTTGCCTGGTGAAGCTATTACAAATCTTCATCTATTAGTATAACTTCTATTTAAAATAACAAGGAATTCTCAGTCTATGGTATGGCTTCCTGAGGGCTTCAACTCATAATATAAGTAAGTTGTATGCCTTCTGAAGGAAGAGGAGATACAGTTATTGAATAGGCCTTTATGCTCTATCTGAAGACTCGGGGAAAGGAGGCGTTGTGTGTCTCTATCCGTGACCGATGTTCCTTTCTCAGTCTGTTTCTAGCAATATTCCTAAGACTCCTCAAGCAGAAAAGAATTTGGAATTTGAAGCCCAAATTGTGTTACCTTAAATGCCTGGCCACCACCAATACACGTTCCCTTCCTGTATCTGCTTGGAATAAATCTGAGTTAATTGTTCTCAGCATTTCCCCACCCGGCGGAGGGAGAAAGAACTTTGAGAAATCCTGGAGATGGCTCCAGACTGACACTGAAAGAGGAGTGATTACCATCGTTTCTTTAGCCGACAAGGTTCTAGCTAGGCCAGGAGAATGCACCTTAAAACCTTTCAGTGAAATGGAGACAGTTCCCTAGAAGAGAGAACCTGATCCACCCTGATTTTTGTGTGAGTTTTTTTCAGCACATAGCTGTGGGAGGGTGCTATTGTTGATAAGAACACCCTTGTACCCTGGCACAGTCTTGAAAGAGCATTGGGATAATGGAGGGAGTAGCTTGTTGCTAGTATGGAGGGTCTGGGAGTGCATGGGCAAATGTGTTGTCTGGTATTCTAGTAGGTGTAAACATGAGAACGGTGAATAAATAAATGCATGCAGAGTGCGTTGGGTGGCTCGAGTCCAGTCTAGGCACAATAGTCCCTGTGGAAAAGTCTCCCCTACAGTTTCCTGCACAGTGCCTGTTGGAAGCTGCACCTGGAGCTGCCCCTCCTCAGCCTGCAGCCATCCCAGAGCTTATAGCTCTGGCAACTCTCCCAGAGCCTCACCCTCTGTTGGCCACGCCTGTTGCCATGCCAATATATTTCCCTCGTAGAGAATGCTGGCCCTGTGGGCATCAAAAGGGTGCTGACTTCAGCAGATCCAATCACTATTTTGGCTGTTTCTTTGCCCTGCCAGAACTCAGCCCTAGCCCAAGCCTGCAGGAACCAAAACACTGCAGCTTTTATTGACTGTACAGCCTGTCTTTTAAACCGTCAGTAATAGTCTTCAGTCATGTCCCCATACCCTACGGTTTCAGCTGTGTTGTCAGCTGTTGTCCACTAGTCTGGCTGTAGTTCTAATTTTCAGGCCCACTGTCATAAGCTTAGTTCCTTGCTCACTGCTGTCACATCCTGCAGTTGCCTGCTCAGGGCCTAGAAACAGAAACCTGACACCTCAAAAGTGGATTTTCTAGACCTTTGCTATAGCTTGTGTCCTCCAGTAAATTCAGGACTCCTGTCTATGCATGCACCTCAGAAGAGTATGGGTGTCCTTCGAAGACACTGAATCTTGTTAGTTCATGTTCCTGGCCAGAAGACTCAGAATTAAAATGTAAAAATAAAGACCCTTGTGAAGATTTGAGTTATATTTTAGTGATGTTCCAAAACAAGGCATCCCTTATATATAAAACAAAGGATCTCATTTATGTTACTGACCTCTAATTATCTTTTGATCATCTTGTCTTTCCCTCGAAGGTGAAACTCAGGCTGAGGAAATGAGGTTGGAGTCTAGTGCTACATCTGTCCTGCTCAGCAACCTTCGCCCTAACACTGACTATGTTATCACACTCTACCCCATCTATCCACATCAGACAATAGCGCCTTCTGTGATTACTGGCCAAACATGTGAGTACAATCTTAGTCAGATAATTGGAGACTTCTTGGCAGATAAATGTTCATCTTAAGAGATTCCCACCAGGTTTAAGAGAAGCTGGACTGAATTCATTGGGGACAGGCATTGGTAAAGGTATTTCTAAGGGAAGTGATTTCTCTAGGTGTGTTTTCAGCTGAGAACATGCCATCCAGATAGTGGAGAAGTCATCTGAAATTATTACTTCGGATACCATGGAGTAGCTGATTTGATATCTCAGGGATGTGGGCCAAGGAGTGTGAAAGGGGACTCGTTGGTCCTAGGGTATGCATTTCAAGATCCAAGAATAACTCTTGTTAAGTGTTGCCCATGTGCTGAAGTTCTGAATGGCACCTTGTGCCTGAAAATAAGTTTTGTGCTTTCAATGCTCTTTGATATAAGTAGACAGAAAATGTTTCTTACTTTTTATGGTGAGATGGTGGTGTTCAGGAGAACATTCTTTTCCAAAAGGTGTCCCTAAATATTAGCCTGCTGGAAGAAACTGATAGTGTCTGGTATATTTCCTTACTACATTGTACAATTGGGCACTGTGCGTGCATGCATGTGTGTAACTTGTGGAAATGACAGTTCAGAAAGGCACAGGTCTTGGAAGGCTGCTAGCTTGACTTAATAAAATAGCTTTAATCTAATTAGATTAGGTGCATTCACACATTTGAACAGATATGCAAATGGGCTAAGTTTCACGCTGTGTTGATAATTATTTTGAACGTTTTTAGGATGCCTATTTTTTTCTTTCCAAAGCTAATTTTATTTGCGTTTTTTACAATAAGGGAAAATAAAACAAAATACCAAATAAATCTCCCCATTCATAATTTGCTGCCCAGGCCTCTATGATATCAGAGTAGCTAAACTTATAGAAGCCAACAAGTCTGGGTTTTTTTTCATTTTTACTGTAATGTCAGAATAAATTAGCTACTGCCATGGAGCAGGGCTGAACTCCTTTTCTCATGCCATTTTCCTGATAGTGTTGCCTCCACCTCAAACTGGTATGGTAACTACCTGTTTTCCTTATTGGTTAATAGAAGTTGGCTGTACCCAGGGCTCATTTTGAGAGGGGACGCGCAGGAACACAGTTCCGGTAGTTCCCCAAACAGGTCACATGTCAGGTGGCCCTGCCCACCTGACTCTCAGCCATTTTGAGCCCGTTTTGGCCTGGACTGGGGCTGAAACAGCCTGGACCGGGCCTCTGATGGGTAGTGGATCACATTCCTGCTCAGCAGTGGCCTGATCCTGACCATTTTGGTCCCCTTTTCAGCCATTTTCAGCCCCTTTTTGCCATTTTGGGCCCATTTTCGGCCCTGAATGGCCAGTATTAGGTCCAAAACAGCCAGGATAGGTGATGTCAGGGGGTGTGGTATATGCACACCAGTTATGCTAATAACACATTTCCAGTGATGTCAAGGGGCGTTGCATATGCTAATAAGTTATGCTATTGAGTTCCTCCAGCTCTTTTTCTACGAAATGACCCCTGGCTGTACCTAATTTGTATTTGGAAAATGGTATGAAAATGTTAAAGTCTCCCTCCTCTGGTACCTTGGTTCTCAATTAAAATCATTCATTCATTCATTTATTACATAGTGTTAGTACAATATAATCAACAGCTAGAACATTCACTGAGCAAAATACAATACAACATTCAATGAACAGGTATAACAGGGTATCGTTGCAGAATATTTGAAAACAGGCATAAATCTGAACACAGAGATGAAACCTTTCTGAAACGCAGTGTAATTAAATAACATGGCATCTTTAGCAACATAGAAACTACCCAGTGGGAGCATATCTACATCAGCAGACAGTACCAAATAGCATAGTCTGCCTCTCCGCTGTAAGTTTTTACATTATATGTAAAATAATGGGAGATCCAGTCACGAATAGATAACCTCAGAAGAAATATATTTAATTAGTGACTACATTAGTGCATCTGACGAAGAGAGCTGTGGCTCTCGAAAGCTTGTGCCTCAATAAAGTTGGTTAGTCTTAAAGGTGCTTCTGGACTTTTTACTATTTTGCAACTACAGACTAACATAGCTGACTCTTCTGGATCTATGTACATTTAGGCTGGTTCCTTTCCAACATGTTCTAAAAGGATGATGTTTAGGTATTTATTTATTTATTATTTATTTATTACATTACATTTGTAGACCGCCCTCCCCGTCAGACGGGCTCAGGGCGGTGTAACAACCAACAATTTACAACATACAATTTAAAACAATAAAAACATCATGAATAAACATTTAAAACATTTTTTCTGTATACATTTTCCCGTATTATGATTTCCTTAGAGAGTCAGATTTGAAATACTACTTTTTATATACTTTTTGTTATTATCCTATTGCAAGGTATTGCAAGCTGCCGGACCTAGTAAAGGGCTGGTAAACATACGTATGGTTCTATCTGTAGAGGAGAGGCTGAGGGAGTAGAATCCTTCAGTGAAAGGTTTTTACCTGACAATCTCAAAACACTTTGAGAGATTCCCTGTGCTTATCTGCAGTGGGCAGAATTTTGTGTGAGGAAAGTGCATCTCTGAAGAACTGGACCATCTCTGTACAGCAGTTGTTAGGGGAAAGCTGGAGGATAAGCTGCAGACTTGAGTTTGCATTTTACCTGAATCCCAGAATAGAGTTGGCTGCCAAAACTATAATCAGCTGATGCTGAGACATAGGTTAAAATAGCTAAACACCGTGTCCTTCATTACTTGTGCAGAACACAACTTGGCTTGGTGTAACTGAAAAGGGCTTTTTTTTTTACTGTTCATTTTCATTACTTTCTTAATTTATATTTGGATTTTATTTTCTTGATTATTTAAGGCCCTTTTTAAAAACCTAAAAGGGTGCATGTATATTGGTATGTATTACAATTCATTCAAATGACTATTTCATTTTTTTGTTAATTAGAGAATTACATTTTTATTCTAGTCATTTTTATTTTATTTATTTATTTCATTGGGCATGTGTGTTAAACTTGCGTGTGTCAATGTGTATTTAAAGTGTTTGAGTCAAATAGGCAGCATTTTAGATTTGGAGGCTTGAGTGGCATTCTAATCCTTTAGATTAATGAACAAACTATGTGGCAGACGAATAGTTTTAACATTGCATACCATAACAATATGTCAGAGCCTTCAAGTGGTAGTGGGAATAGCTGCCACAGGTAACTAGGGCAGGGTAAATGGTTGGACTGGGAGTCTCTGGCCTTTCATCCACATGGGTGCCACCTCAGCTTTGCTCTGATCATTCCAAAAACAATGCCATAAAGCAGGTATGGGAAAGATCACAGGAAATATAGGGAACACCACAGTCCTGTTGCAAAGTGGTATTAAAAAAAAAAGCTTCCCAGTAGCATCCAGTCCCAGGCAAACAAGCCATAACTAACTGATCTACACCTGAAGCAGAAAACTGGCCAGGAAGGCCAGGAAGATCTTGTTGAAGAAAGGGGTGAAAGGACTGTTAAAAGATTATGGGATACAGAATTCATTTTTGCATTGTTTTCATTGCAGAAAGTGTGGGGCAGTTATCCACACAGAGGAAGGGAGTTGGAGATCTGAATCAGAGGTGATGGGAGATGAATTACTGATGGATGTATTAAAAAACCAACAAGTCACCTGGGCTGGATGGCATACACTTTTGGGTTCTTAAGGACCTCAAGTGACACCATTGACTTCCTTACAAAAACGTTAAACTTGTTGCTAAAATTGCCTTTCCTCCAGTATCCAGGGGAGATCTAGGAAATTACAGGCCAGTTAGCCTAATATATATTCTGTGTAAACTGGTGAAAACTATTATGAAAGATAAAATTATTAAGCATGCACAGGAGCAGGAGCAAGTTCCATGGATGAGCTATCATAATAGCTTTTGTAAACAGAAGTTTTGTCTCAAGTCCTGACGTCCAAAAAATGTTTTTATCAAAGTCTTCACCAAAGGCTCCTGAGTAAATTTAGCAGTTCTATGATAAATGGAAGTGTACTCTTGTGTATTAGAAACTGGTTAAATGGGAGGAAGCACAGAGAAGGAATAAATGGACAGTGCTTGTAATGGAGGAAAGTAAGCAGTGTGATCCCACAGGGATTGGTATTTTGGGAATAGTACTATCCGGTCTTCCCTGTATGATCTGGAATAGTGGATGAGCAGCAAAGTGACTGGCTTTGTAGATGACACCAAATTATTCAGGTTGGTAAGAACTAAAGGAGATTGTGAATAGTTCCACAATGTAAAAACTAGATGGGTGACAACATGATAAATGAGGTCTTAATACCTCATTTCAGTAAGTGCAAACTAATGCACATTTGGAGCAAAAAATCCTAACTTTAATATATGCTCATGGAATCTGAACTGGTGCTGACTGACCAGGAAAGGGATTATTCATAAAATGGTGTATTTAATAGATCTGGAACATCATCATATTGTTCTGTGTCTTTCTTGAATCCACAGTGAGTTTGGCAGGAGTGCAACATCTGTCTGCTCGGAACATTTCCTCCCAGAGCATGTTTCTGTCTTGGCAGGGTGTGAATGGAGCTACTGCATATCGTGTAACCTGGGGAGTTCTCTCAGGTATGTCTGCTCAGCTGCTATATTTTCTTCTCAGGTTCCAGTATCAGGATACTAGACCAGAGTATGATCACTTGATATGACTCTATAGATTGCTTGGCTATGTGATGGCAAAGTGCCATACAGATGTAGTACTCAAGTGCCCATTGAGATTACTGATTAAAGTTCTCTACTGTTTTCATTTCCCAAATAACATATGCTGTAGAGATTACTGGTGATTCATGAGATACTATTGCTATAGCCATCAAACAGCGAAAGAGTGAGGCAGTTCTTTAATGGATATGTACATTTGAATGTTTTTTTAAAAATTACTATTATTTATATTTATATCCCACCCTCCCTGCAAGTGGGCTCAGGGCTGGTTACAACAGAAGATAAAATATACAAGATAAAATCACAATTAACACAGCTTTCTAATAAAACACCTGCTCACCGTATAAAAACCATATCTGATGGAGGTGGAGATGTGGCTTAACCATGCGTGGTTGCTCATATATGGGGGGGGGGGTAGATGGTCAATACCCCCTACAGACAGAGGAGACCGGGAGAGAAGCTCATTTGGTGGAAACCCTGATGGCCTCAACCATACGCCTGGCGGAACATCTCCTTCAGGCCCACCTGAAGGAGACAAGATCTTGGTGGGCCTGGGTGTCCTCAGACAGAGATTTCCACCAGGTCGGGGCCAGGACCATTGCAAAATAAGAAGTGTGGGAGCTGAGCCAATATTCCATCCACATATAAACCAGTATTCCACATTTGGACTGGTTTGACCAAAGCAAACCAATATTCCACGTACAAGAGGACAAGCACCACTATTTGTTTAATAATAATTGTTAGCATTTATATCAATCTTTAAAAAATGAAACACATAGGCCCAAACCTACACCATATAAAATGCATTAGTGTTTGTTTTTGTACTTCATTTATAGATTGCCTTGCTTGCTAAGACAAGGAAGGTAAAAAACTTATAGTAGCAGAAGAGTTCCCCTAGAGGGGCAATGCTGCTATGACACAAAAAGCCTTGTGGCCTAATTTTATTGTTGCAATCGCATCCTAATATATGGCTATACTATTTGTCTATCAAGACAAGGGGACTGAGGCTGCAATCTTAAGAATGCTTTCTTGGGGGTAAACACCATTGAACAAAATGGGACTTACTTCCAAGTAGACCTGCTTAGTATTGTTCCCTGAGCCTATTTGCCTTAATAGGACACTGGTCTGTTCAGCCTCTTCAATTTATGAGCATTAATAAAATAACATGAGTAACCAGACATTAGTATTTAGTAAATCTGTGATCGTATGGACTTACACTGGCAGAACTTGAAAGTGCAGTCCCAGTAAACTGTTTTTAAAAAGGCCAGTAATCAAAATATTCTATTCATATTTCAGATTGCTGTAAAGTTATGTCTGTTATGCAAGTTATAATTTAACATTGATTTGTCCTTATAGTTAGAGGGGCATTTGTCATTTTCAGGTAGGCAGTTGCAGAAAATTCCTTCAGAAGCTCCTGTTAGCCCACTCTGGGTGGGGGTGGGAGTAAAAAGAGTAGCCTTGTATTTTATTTTAATTTTAAATTGATTTCATTTAGCAAATTAGTTATCTCTGCTTTGTACTCCAAAAGGAGTGCCCAGGCACACTTACAATAAAAGACATACAATAGACATAAAACAAGTAAATAAATCCCTAAAACCATGACTGAAAGCAGCAAATACCTAAGAATTCCAGTGGTTTGTATTTTATTCTGTGAGCCGGGTATATGGTCTACAGGCTCATTTTAATGCACATGGGAAGCCCTCTACGAGTTCACTTAGTGAACTATAAGTATATTAAATACCACTGATGTAAGCTTTTTTATTGCTGTTCTTCTGTGCTTTCTCAGGTCAGGATATTCAGAGTGCTGATGTGGATTCAAGCAAGAATTCCTACTTAGTGACTGGATTGCAACCTAACACTGAGTACCTGGTGACTGTTGCTCCAATTTATGGACAGCTGGAAGGACCCAAAGCCTCCATTAGGAAGAGAACTGGTGTGTGCACAAAGGATGATGATGATGATGATTCAAACAAAATGATGCCTGTGATTGAACTACTAGTCTGCTTGGCATTCTGTTTGTCAATTTAAATCAGTAACTCATTTAAACACTGGGATATTGAAACACTGAAAGGAAGGAGGAAAAAGGGGGGAAGAACCACACTGTGTGAAATCTTTGTAGACTGAGGGCCAAACTAGGTACAATGTTTGTCACAAGTTCTCCGTGGGGACCCTCTAAAAATGCTGTGGGGCCTTGATTCTGTCTATCAATGCAAATGTATGTATATAAGTATTTATCTCATTTATGGTCTACCTTTCTCACTGAGACCCAAGGCAGATTACATAGTACATCACCCCCTGGTGCTGTTTTTGGTTAAGAAAATGGCATGGGAGGGAAGGAGCCCCTCCTCTTCCCCAACTCTGTGGTACCTACCAGAAACCAGACCCCACAGCACTTTTAGATGGAGTTCTCTATGGAGACCAGCCATACACTATGGCTGCCAGTAACCATGGAGAACACATGACAAACATCACATCTATTCCAGCCCTGACACAGAGGAATCAAAATTGGTACATGCATTTAGGGCGCAGTTATGCTTGTCAAGTACAAAACCCAGCTGTGGTTGTACACCTATTTCAAGAGGGCTGGAAGTAAGCGAGGTCTCTCAGACTCTGTGTTTTACTTGTTATTTTGATAGCATTTTAGAACCATGATATATTATGTAGCTTCCACATTCAGAATTCTTTTTCATGGAATTGCCTGCATTATTTCTTTTGTAACATCTGTCAGTACATAAACAGACGGGCATTTATCAGGGAAATCAATGGAAATCAGGGAAATCAATGGAATGCCAAGATGCTCCTTACCTTCTAGGTTCTAATTTTTTGCTGAATTATCATTTTTTAGCCCTGAACATCGTAAGAACAAGTTAAAGGTTTCTCACTGTGTGTGTCTGTTCCGTGCTTGGTTCTTTGCTTTCTTACTGCTTTCCTGTATGGTTCAGCTGGTGGTGAAGTTGAAGGAGACTTGTAAGGGACAATCAGTGGAGATATGAAAACCAAAGACAAGACATTTATAGGAAATGTAAGCAGTGGGATCCAGATCTCAGTGATGTAACAGGTGGCCAATGTAGCATAATGACAAGTAACATTTGTATACTGGTCAAGATTATCTAGAATGTTACTGTAAAAATAAAAGTTTATAAAAGTTAACTGTAGTGTTGTGTATCCAACCATCGATGGTCTTCACAGAGCTGGACTTCTCCAGTTCCCTTCCTGCTGTATTTCACTGAGATCCATGAAAGTGCAGGAAAAAGCATAGGGAACAAAGGGGGATCCATAGTGGAAAAGAGAAAAGGGGGGGAAATCACTTCCCCCTTTTCATCAAACAGAAATATTTCCATTGGAAGACGTACCATGTAACAATAATAAATAATAATGATACTTGATTTATATACTGCCCTTCAGGACAACTTAACACCTACTCGGAGTGGTTTACAAAGCATGTTGTTATTGTCCTCACAACAATCACCTTGTGAGGTGGGTGGGACTGAGAGAGCTCCGAGAAGCTGTGACTGACCCTAGATCACCCAGCTGGCTTCAAGTGGAGGAGTGGGGAATCAAACCTGGTTCTCCAGATCAGCATCCTGCTGCTCTTAATCACTACACCAAAGAAAAAGTGAATTGCTTTCTGTAAAGGCCACAGCCTTTTTGTTGTAAAGTGTGACTGCACTTGCCATTATGGTTACCTTGAGTTGACAAGCTAACTTTTTTTTCATAAATACAATTATCTTGTAGTCATAGTTTTTTGTTTTTATCAATTTTAACTGTTCACCGCCCAGAGCCCCTGGGATGGGCGGTATATAAATTGAATAAATAAATAAAAATAAAATAATAGTTTAGGATTTGGGACAGATTTGGAATCTGAAATATTTACTGATTGGTCATGTGAGTTTTTCTGAAGGTCACAGACCTTCTGAGTCCTGTCTTGTCTTGTCTTTACTTAGACATAATTCAGACACTGCAGACTATCGCTGTAGGTCCAACGTCTATCCGGTTGACCTGGAACATCATCCCCAGTGCCCGGGGTTATCGGCTAGAGTGGAGAAAAGCAATAGGTAAGCTTGTGTGGATTTCTGAATTGAGTGAAAGACTCAGTGGAGAAAGTTGAGTAAAATGTCTGTGGATAGACTGGGGAAATTTCCTGCTGAAAATTGTTGGGAAGGGGATATCTGATTTGTACTTTTCTTCCCAAATAACTCCAGATTTTTCTGAGATATGATCTCTTAGGGAATTCCAGAGGCTCAGAGCCCTCCTTCTGCAGAGGGAAAGCTCAGAAGAAGTGTGAGGTTGTTTATGAAACCCAGACAAGGTTAGAAGATCCGCTAAAGATTGTGCAGCTGGATATGGGTCGTCTTTATGATTTCCACCTTGTACTGATCCCTAGGTGCGGATACACCTAAGACTGTTTCCCTATCCACCCATGAGAACAGTTATACTCTGACAGGCCTGCAGCCAGGAACAGCATATCACATAACCCTCTATACCTTGTATGATGGCAAGGAAGTAGCCACCCCAGTTACCATTTCTGAGACTGGTGAGTAAGAGATTACTGCTCAGTTCTGCCTCCAGTATATTTCGCCATTCCATTATCTTGGGTAAATAACTTGCCTAGCTGATGATGCATCTTGCTTTCATTTATTATTTTTGCTTTCAGCATGCATTTAGAAATGAGATGTGTATATGCAAACATTAAACTGTATGGATCACTTTTAATTATGTTGCTTTCAGTATGTTGGTGGCTGTGATAGAGAGGGACCTTAAGGGTCCTGGGAGGAGCCTAGGTGTTCAAATGCTTAATAGCTAAACCCATGTTCACAGGAAACCCACTATCCCAGGTTATGATGTGAGAAGCAGCTGTCCTCTCTGTGCTAGGTCTGTCTCTATTGAATTACTCACTAAGAGTTTTTTCTAGCCAAATCCAAGCATTTGGACATAGGGCAATTAGCCAGGCTCCACCTCTGAATTTTTAGATTACTTTGGATTTAGAATAATCTCTCATAGTCTCTAGGCCTATGAGAGACCTCAGTTGGCCTTCTAGATAGAACACTTCCATGTTGTTCAGGTTGGCACAAACCTTTCATTTTTATGTCTTAGGTAAAATTCAATGAGCTTTGCTCATTCCTATTCCTTGTGCTGCAAACTAGCTAAGTTTTTTTTTCTATAACAAATATTGCCGTTGTTCCCATTCCTCTATAACCCTAAGGTGGCCTTCCACCTGTGATGCACCTTTCCTTCCCTCATTGATTTCCCTGAATTTAGGCTATAATTTGTCTTGCAGAAGTGGAGCCATCAGTGGGCAGCATCTCTGATTTAAGAATCGCTGAGACCTTAGGAAACAGAGTCCGAATGGCTTGGACAGGTGTTCCTGGGGCTACGGGGTATAAGATTGTGCTTCGAAACACCCAAGGTAAGTATCTGTGGAGTAATACAGCTGAGTGAGAATAGCTTTATGGTGTGTGTGGGTGATCTCTAATCTGCCTAGTAGCTAGCAAGGGCAGATAGATCTGCAAATAGTAACCATGGGGGTGGGGGGGAGACTTGAGTTGTGCGAGGTAAAGTAACATAATTTGTTGGCAACTGAATGCCCTGATCTACTAAGGTGTGGTTTCTGAAACATGTCTACATGTTTCTAGATTTTATTCTATAAACATGAGCAATGGGAACTTCCACTTTTAGAAAGTGATAGCTGAGAGATTGTGAACTAGAAAACAGATAATGCACATGCTGGGTAATACCATGAACATGTCATACCCATAAGCACCCATTACGTGAGCATGTGGTCTCTCCTGCAGATGGCACAGAGAAGAGTCGACAAATTTCAGGTTCCCAGACCACAGTGGACCTGGGTGATCTGAAAGAGGAAATCATCTATGTTGTCCGTGTGTCAGCTCTTATTGGCAGCCGTGAGGGTAGTGCTGTTCCTTTCAACATCCGACTTCGTAAGTGTTAACAGTGGGATGGGCATGATTTTACGGGATAGTGACTGAAGCCAGCAATGACAGGACAATGGTTCTTGACTGTTTTACAAAGGCTGATGATAAATGTTTGCCTCTGAGTGAGGGGCTGGGGGATCCCTAACTGCTTCAGTTTCACCTGGCAGCTTCCTAATAGAAGAGGTAGCTTGGCCTATGGAAACTTAAGCAGACAAAACTATAGAGCGGGGTGGGACAGTTGAATTTCTGGTTTTGCTATGACAAAAGATTCCTCAGGATACAGGATGAAACCTGGATACAGGATGTTCTCTGCTCTTCTAACTTGTGGATGTTTGCTGCTCTTACCATCATGCATGCCTCTTGAGAATTCAGTGCTTTTTTGAAACCGTACCAGTAAAAAGCTCTTTTGTCCTCCCATGGCAGGGCCAACACTTGTAAGCAGCGTCTCAAACCTGCGTGCGGTGCCAGCTGGGTTGGGTCGCATTCGACTTGTGTGGACACCTATCCCCAGGGTTACAGCTTATAAGATGGTGATTATCAACACCCAAGGTAAGCACTGGACTATAGTCTGAAAGCAAAGATTAGAGCTATTTAGAGCCATCTTGTGCTCCAGCTGCTGCATTTATCACCGTAGGTGAAAACAGGACATGTTCTGGGGAGAAATAGGCTCTGAATGATTAAGGGTGTTCTGGTTTTTTTGAATGCTAAATTGGGAATGAAGTGATTGAACCAGGCCTGACAAAGAATGCTTTTTCTGAAAAGTGGGGAGGGTCAAGTGTATTGTGTGCAGCGTCGGGGAGGTTCAGAAAGGGCTACCAGTTTATCTCACTTTGTACAAAGGCTAATTCTGTTTCTTTTGTGCACTGCTTCAGATGGCTCTGAGGAGACTAAACAAATCCCTGGTGATCGGGGTTTCATTGAACTGCAGGATCTGAAGGATGGAGTCAGATACTTGGTGCAAATAACAACGCTGATGGGCAGCCAGGAGAGCACCCCTGCCACTATTACTTTTCAAATGGGTAAGTTCTGTCTCAGGGCCTCAGCTGTGTGTCTTGCTTTGATGGTTCTGGATTGGGTTGGCTTTGGAGTCCTTCTGGCTGGTGAATGCTTAGCAGTAGAGGTGGGCACTATCCAAAAAAAAAATACCGATCAAGCCGTTCATGGATCCGGGCCGCCGCCGAACCCAGGTCACCGATTCTAACTGATCAAGTCCCGTTTCCGATCGGGAATCGGGGAGGCCAAAGCGGGAGGCGCTCCACTGTTTCCAGCAATATAGGAGTGGTGGTTGGTGGCAGCGGCCGCCAGGCCCAGCGGACACGGGGAGGCAGCGATGAGCCGCCTCCCCTCAGGGAGGGAGGGGGCATTCTCTCTCTCTCTCACACACACACACACACACTTACACTTACACTTACACTTAGAGCAGAGAGGGGGAAAATTTAACCCGGCAATGAGCCGCCTCCCCTCAGGGAGGGGACATTCACACCCGGGCCGGATCTACGGTTGCCAGTGCCCAGGGCAACCGTAGTCAGGCTCTTGTGCGCGCTCTCCTGGGTCGCCCCCGCCGATGCAGCAAGCCGGCTGTCCTGGTGCGCTGCGGAGCTGGCAGCAGCGCCAGTGGCTCGGAGGCTGCCCGCGCCATTCACCTGCCCCGCAAGACAAGGGGCGGCCGGCTTGCCCGCGCGCCCCTTGTCCTGGGGAAAGGTGAACGGCGCAGGCAGCCTCCCAGCCTCCCGCACTGCCCTTTGTCTTTCCCCAGGACAAGGGGTGGCTGGCTTGCCCGCGCGCCCCTTGTCCTGGGGAAAGATGAATGGTGCAGGCGGCCTCCCAGCCTCCCGCACTGCCCTTTGTCTTTCCCCAGGACAAGGGGTGGCTGGCTTGCCCGCGCGCCCCTTGTCCTGGGGAAAGATGAATGGTGCAGGCGGCCTCCCAGCCACCCGCGCTGCCTTTTGCCTTTCCCCAGGACAAAGGGCGGCCGGCTTGCCCGCGCGCCCCTTGTCCTGGGGAAAGACGAACGGCACGGGCAGCCTCCCAGCCACCCGCGCTGCCTTTTGCCTTTCCCCAGGACAAGCGGCGGCTGGCTTTCCCGCACGCCCCTTGTCCTGGAGAAAGACGAACAGCGCGGGTGGCCTCCCAGCCACCTGCGCTGCCTTTTGCTTTTCCCACAAGCTTGCCGCCCCTTGTCCTGCGGGAAAGGCAAAAGGCAACGCGGGTGGCTGGGAGGCCGCCCGCGCCATTCAACTTTCCCCAGGTGCGCTCCTGAGGCTGGCAACTGCGCCCGGCGCCCCCTCTTTGGCAGCGCTGGGGGCAGACTACCCCCCTGCCCCCCCGTTGATCCGGCCCTGATTCACACACACACTTAGAGCAGAGGGGGGGGGATCTACCCCTGCCTCTCCAAATAGAGAGAGACACCCCGTCAACATGTTTCAGCCAGCTTTTTAAAAAAAGCAGGGACAGAAACACACACACAGAACCGTGAATGAGGTTTTCCCACAAAATACACTGTTTTAAAAGCAGGTTAAAAACAGAGAGTGACAGACAGAAAAACACCCATTCCTCCTACAAAGCCCCGTCTTTTTAAAAAGCAAAAAACTTTCATGCCCATGGCTTCAGAACACCCCCTTCCCCCTCCATCCCCTGGGTTGCTGCTCCGTGGTTGGAAGGAAGCCTGCTAATCAAGGAAAGCTGGGCTTCCATTCGGTTTTCTAGGGTGACAGAAGGAGGGCAAACACAGCTCAGGCATTTCCCTGGCTCTGTTGCTAGGGGAATAGATTATTGGCGCCTGAGTGTCTGGCTCTCCGATGAGATCACGATGCCCCCCCCCCCGATCAAGGCCCCCCCCCCCCCGAACGCTGGATCGGTCACCGTGGACGGAACCGATTAGCTGAGTCACGATGGTGCAAACGCCATCGGGGTTTTTTTCACATCGTGATTCCGATCGTGCCCATGTTTACTTAGCAGTATATCTTGACTTTCTCAGTAAGCATATGGCATTTTTTCCAGCAATACTGTGCAGTACTTCTTGCGTGTATTTTTAGATGATGTGTCTCTTCAGCAGTACAGCCCAGCATCCCTATTAAAGGCTCTAGGTATCTCAAAAGTGCTCTGCAACCATTCTTTAGCCTCTGATTTCCTTCCTCCATTTGTGGAGAGCTCAAGGATGGGAGAGGCAGATAAACACTTTCTGGAACGTGCACACAAACTTGGAGTCAGGGTTAGTTCCTTTGTCTTTTTAAAGATATGAGTTCTTTTCATATTGTTTTTAAATCTAGTTTTATTAGTTAATCAATCTTACATTCATTTCCATACGGTTTCAGTCGAAAGTACGTTTCCAGGTATGACTGTTCACCTCACCCAGTTGGGATAAATGCTTGGCCAGCTCGCCAAAGGGATCCTCCCTGCCAGCCTGCAGGAGGGAGATGGATTTCTTCCAACCACCTTTTTTTATGTGCATGTTGGAAGTTGCCTGTCTTTTCCCCCTGTTGGGATTCAGAGCAATTGGGAAGTGGAATTTGTATTAGGGAAGTGGTGCAGCTGGGTACAGCAATGCTTTTTAATGAATTAAACAGATTTCAAGACTAAAATCTCAGAAATTTGATCATCATTGCCAATGTCTCATGTTGAGAGAGAACCTGGATGCTTCTTTATCATGGATTTCCTGTTTGTTTCTGCTTTACATTTGAGATGCGTCACTCCATTGGCAGCGTTCCAGGCCTGCCTGACAGAAGAGCGGGCAAGCAATCTCTTTGCCTTCCTCCTCTGTAGGTGCACTGCTATATCTGCCTGGCATAGATGAGAATGATGCACGGCTAGCTTCTGCTACTATTTCTTCTCCCCAAGTTTTGCTGTACTAGCTGCTTGCTAACAGGTATAAGTAAAGCTTTGCTCTTTACTGATTGGCAGGCAGACACAGCCGTGGAAATCAAAACACTGCACGCAAACAGGATCTGTGCTTATACAGTATCAGAAAGCCCTCTCTGAACCACACATTTTATAGTGATGGGAAAGAACTGGAAATGCTGTGCAGTGAAGTACCAACCATGACAATCCTGTTTGACAGGAACTTCTGTAAACTGTTCTGCTTTTGTTAAGTTCTGTCTGCACATTCCTGGTGAAAACATGAAAGCGTTCTTATTACCCATTCTTGTCTTCTAGAACACCCATCTGTGGGCAGCATCACCAACCTAAAGACAACTGCAGCTGGGCCCAACCAGCTGCGGATCACATGGAATGGTGTTGCTGGGGCTACTGGCTATAAGGTGACATGGCGACTGAGGGATGGTAAGTGTTTTGTGTTCTGCAATGAGTTTGAGTTTGTGCGCTTTGACAGAACAGTTAACTTGCCTTTCCATGGAATTTGGGATTGCACTGCTTTCAAGGGCTGGACTACTGGTGGGCAGCATAGATGGTACCAAAACTAGCAAAATGGAAATAGTGGGGGGAACAGGGCAGGCCACAAGAGAGCAAGACCATTTCATATGGTGGGAACTTCCAGAGTACCTTAACTACTGCATTGCAACACTATAGGTTTTTCTTGGTAAGGTAAAATTGTCAAAATGAAGGCCATTAAGACTTGCAAACTGAAGTAGATGGGGATATCCATAGCAGCTGAGGTTCACCATCACCTAACCTCTCAATTTGCTCAATTTGTTGTGTGAATGAATCCATTGCTGCCTCTAAAATTTCAGATTGCGACAGTGACTATCAACACCATCCCATCCCATTTTAAACTGATGGTTAGTTATTTATTTACTTTGCCTTTCTTCCTGGTGAGGAACCAAAACAGCTTACATTTTTCTCCTCTCCTTTATTTTATCCCCCAACAACTCTGTGAGGTAGGTTAGGCTGAGAGAATATAACTGGTCCAAGGTCACCCAGCAAGCTTCCATGGCAGAGTGGGGATTCAAATCTGGTTCTCCCAGATCCTAGTCCAACACTCTAGCCACTCTACCACACTGACTATCCAGAAAATAGAAAGATTTGTGGTGAATCAGTTCCCTTCCCCAGTTTCCAGGCCAGTACTAATAATGGATCGCATGCCCAGGCTAAGTGAACTCAGACAGATAAACCCTATTTTTTTCTTCTAGCCAGGTCTCAGTCAGGCAAGCCAGATTCACAGAATCACAAGAGTTGGAAGGGACCACACAGACCTTCTAGTTCAACTCTCTGCCCAATGCAGGATGAGCCTAAAGCATCCCTGACAAATATTCATCCAGCCTCTTCTTGAAAACTGCCAGTGAAGGGGAGCTCACCACCTCCCTAGGCAGCTGGTTCCACCTTTGAACTACTCTGACCGTGAAAAAGTTTTGCCTAATATCCAGCTGGTACCTTTCTGCATGTAATTTAAGCCCATTGTTTTGAGTCCTATCCTCTGCTGCCAACTGGAACAGCTCCTTGCCCTTATTCTCCTCTGTCACCCCAGACAGAAATGCAGTTTTATTCCTCACCTATCTAGCATTTTACAGTGGAAAGAGGGAAACTGAGAACCGTAGGCCTATATCTTTCAAAAATGTATTTGTTAAATAAGTGTTTATACTCTGCCTTCTCTCAAGATGGATAGCTGTGTTAGTCTGTCTGTAGCAGCGGAAAAGCGCAAGAATCCAGTAGCACCTATAAGACTAACAACATTTGTGGTAGAGTAGGAGCTTTCATGAGTCACAGCTGAAGAAGTGAGCTGGGGCTCACGAAAGCTCATACCCCACCATAAATTTTGTTCATCTTATAGGTGCTCCTGGACTCTTCTACTGCTCTTGACACAAGGTAACTTACAGATAGCAATTAAAATGCCCAAATATCTTCCTCTCTGTTGGACGAAGGTAATGTGGAGCATTGCCACATCTTCCTGGCCATGTCTGGTAAGTCTCTTTCCTCCCACCACCATAACTCCCATCTGTGTTGCTCTATAGGAGCCTCTCCCAACATCTGCCCTAGTCACACTCCAAGATCAGCAGAATTACAATCATGCCACCCCCCCCAAGTCACCATTAACGCACTCACTCTTCAGACTAAAGGGAGGGGTGAGATAAGTACTGTTGCCAACCTCCTGGTAGGGCCAGGAGTTCTCCCAGAATTCCAACTGACATCCAGACTACAGATAACAGTTCATCTGGAGGAAATGGCAAATAGAACCTATGGCATCAGATCCCTGCTGAGTTCCCTCCTGAACTCTGCTCTCTCCAGACACCACCTCCCAAATCTCCAGCAATTCCCAAACTTGAAGTTGGCAACCCTAGAGATGAGACTGATGTTCAGAGGCTGTGATTCTGGCCCAATCACAGACCACGGCTGTTCCTTGCTTCCAGGTGCACCATGGGTATTTTCCCCTGATGGCACAATAGTATTGCCAGCCTTCAAGCCTTGGTTTCTGATGGGGTGAAGGTGGCAGGGTCCTTTCAGGGCTGTTTTGGCCTTCATTATGGTGGACTCATCAGGACCAGGCCTAGCAGCAGTCACTGGGAAGCTTGCTGCTGCAAGACTTACATGATTTGCGCAAGCCCTGATGTTTGCTACTATTCAACAGCAGCTACCTAACCAAAGCCAGTGTGGTTTAGTTTCAGACTAGCAGCTCAGAGACCAATGTTTGAATCATCACTTTCTCGAAAGCTCAGTGGCCAGTTACACATTTTCAACCTTATCTACTTTACAGGATTGTTATAAGGCTAAAATGGAGGAGAATGATGTAAATTGCTTCGATTGCCCATTGTGGAGCAAGGTGGTGTATAAATGAAGTAAATAATTTTAGCCAAAGATAGAGCACAGATAAAAGTTAGGTAGGTTGGTGGGTGAGTTGAAGGGAGAGAAGGAAGCAGCAAATGGGGGGGAAATGGGGGGGTGTCCAGGAGGAAAGAGAGCAAGCAAATAGTGTGGGGAGGTGGATACAGGGGAAAGTGAGGTGCCTGCTGCAAGTCGCCCCATGCAACTGGGCCATAGTTCTCCTGGGTAGAGGCTGCCAGGGGACGTGAAGGAGGGAAAGCTGAAGACGGGGACAGATAAAAGTAGGTTGGCTGGTGGTTAGGAAGGAGAGAAGGAAGCAGGAAAAGAGGAGAGGTTATGGGGGCTTTCAGGGAAGAACAGTAACCTTTAATCCAAAGAGGGAAATTCTGGGACTATTTACATATGGTTCATATACTCTTTGTTACAGTGCCTTCTGATGATCTGAGTCATGATGCATTGTTGAGTCTACCAGGAATATGATTCATCTGCTCCTAACGAGGAAACTTTAGTCTAGAGGGGAAACAATTGTCTCCAGCCCCCAGGGCAGTGGATGTGGCATGCATTCAGCATACACCGGCGTACTGCTGCTGGTGACGTGCCCACTCCTTTGCTCATTGCTCTGTCTTACAGCTTGCACTGAAGACCCAACAGCTTTCCTCCCCACCCCCACCCATGAGTAACAGTCTAGCACAATTTAGTCATGTTACTTTGATAATCAGGGACTCAGGCATGTAGTTTACATATATTCTACTTGCAGTAGACTGACTTTGTGGTATATATGGAAGTTCCTGGAAATGTAGCCTATGGATTCCGTTAGTATATGTAGCAGAAACATCTTCAGGGAGGGCTTGTCTGCTGCCCCTAACCTAAGATTTGTTGTTGTTTGGACACCACAGCATCTATTTATTGAAGGACTAGCTTGATACCTGTGCTTTGCTATGGTATTTAACTACTTTAAATCCAGTTATAATATTTATGGATATGTAACATTTTTTGGTTGGGGGGGGTGGGGTTGAGTGGGTTTTGTGGTATAATAGCATAGTACCTGAGCTTCACAAAGGTGTTTGAATAAAGCGAAGCGCATTGATGCTGAAAACCAATGAAGTGAATTTCAAAATGTAACATTTATTGAAGAGATTTTAAAAGGAGAAGATTGTAGTGCAATAAATAAAGTAAAAAATATGTACAACTGGGTTTTTTTTTCTACTGAAGGACCTCTTTGTAGACCACATTGGTGGTTTTCCCCTCCGGTGCTAGGATCACCAGTCTGCTGGGTGAGCTCACTCTGCAGCAGGCCACACAGAACTGCCCATATGAGAAGCAGTCCTCCCTCAAGTCAATTCCTGCCACCTTCAGTGTCTGGCCCTGGGACTTAATGATCATCATAGCAAAGCAGACCTTGAGGGGGAACTGCAGTCTCTTGAACTCCAAGAGGTTATCTGATGGTATGAGTGGTATGCGTAGTATGAACACCGACTCCCCCTGAGCACTACCAGTGAACAATGTGGCCTTGCTGAGCTTTCACTCGCAGTCTGGTGCCATTGCAGAGTTTGAGTGGGTTGAGGTTCCAGAGCAGCATCACTGGAGCCCCCACTTTGAGGAGAAGCTTATGGGCTGGGAAGCCAGGAGGGTTGAGCATGTTGAGGAACTCCACAGGTTAGTGGACCGCATCATCCATTTGCACCACTGAGTTCACAGATCTGTACTCCATTTCTGCCCCTTGGAGGGAGTTAAGTTGTGTTTCATTAATGATGGCAGCCTTGTCATTCTTAAGGGTCAGAATGGCATGATTGCACAGCCAGTCCATGATAGTGGCGATATCAGGGTATATTGCGGCTGTTAGGTCTGCTAGGGTTGTCACTACTGTGCCCAGGCCTGCAGAGATGGTCACCTTTCCCTTGGACACAGTAGTAGGAGTTCAGAGAATTTCCCAGCAGACTCCTCACCTCTCAAGTGGACCCTCATGTTCTTTCTTAGTGAAAGTTTCCTGATGAGGGGCCACAAATACGATGCCTTGACACACATGGTAACCTCATCAGCTCAAGTTCCCCTTGGGACTACTGGCAGAGTCTGCTGGAAGTCTCCAGTCAGCAGCACAGTGACCCCCCCCCTCCCATCACTCTCTCATTGGCCCTGACATCTTTTAGGGTTATGCCCATTGCCTCAAAATACCCCTTGTGCACCATGGTGCTCTCATCCCAAACAATGAGCTTACAGTTCCTCAGCACTTGGGCCATGTTGCTTTGTTTTGAGATGCTGAACAGAGATGTTTCTGCATGGATGAGGTTAAGAGGCAGCTTGAAGGTAGCGAAGGATCACAAGCCATGCCTGAGTTGAGCCTTGACCTTCCATGGAAGTGAGCGCCTCTCTACTCTGCCACTCTGTGCACCTTGGGGTGATCTTGCTGGTACTTGGCCACTGCTGCTCGGTGCAACACAGGGGTACGATGTGCATATTTCTTTGCTGCGTCTCTAAGTTGCTTCCCCCTTTTAGCATTGGTGTATCTTGCACAACGTCTGCCAGGAGGCTTCTTGGGAGCAGTAAGAAGTGATGGCTGTGAGAGGTGTGAGGTGGAGTTGGACTGAGGGAGGGGTGGTGTGGTGGACACTTCAGCAGGTTCATGTGAGAGGTTCACATTGAAATGGCCCCTAGAAAGGTCATACACCATCTCCCCATGAACATTTAAAAACTCAGTTGCCATACTGACTTTTATATAAAATCCCTATTCAGGAGTCTTGTACTTTCTTCAACTGTCTGCCGTTTCTTTGACCTGATTTTTACCTCTGAACACAGAATTCCACAGCTGACCCATCAGAGAGAGGGGAGTGCAAGCAGGCAGGCCTCACAGTAGGGTTGCCTGGTCCAGATTGGGAAATTTCTAGAGATTTGGGGGGTGGAGCTTGGATAGAGTGGGGTTTAGGGAATGGAGGTGCCTCAGAATGGTATAATACCATGGAGTCCACTCCATGCATTTTACCTCAGGACACATTCCATTACTCTCTTAGCAACTGCATACAGTTTAGAATGTTGGGCTGAGCCCCAATCAGGCCACATATGCAAATGACCTTGAAAGCTAGCCCAATCAGGAAAGAATGGCCAAGTTGGCAGTTGGAGAGGGGAGCAGGCAGTTGGAGAGGGGAGCAGGCAACCGCCTGCTAGCCACACAGGGGAGCTGCATCCCTATGGGAAAACACTTTTTACCCCCTTATAGGGTGAATTTCTTAAAATCCCTTCTTAGTGAGCCTCTATATCACCAAATGAACATTCTCCCCAAATTTCACATTTCTAGGTCCAGGGATTTGGGCTGGGTGTTGATGAGTCAGTCAGGACACTTGTCTTTATATGTATTGATAGATTAAACACAATGTCTGTTGGTGGCGTAATTCACAAAATGCATCTCTTAAACATATGTTTTGGTCATGTTTAGTCATTCAGCCTTTTTGGGAGGAAGTTATTAGTCATATTAATTGTGTATTAGAAAACACATTTATTTTTTAGTATATTAATGCATAAACGACTTGCCTGCCTCTTGGAATCTAACTGATGGTCAATGGAAATAGACTCTCCATGCCATTACAGTTGCTAAAAAAACTTATATTTCAACACTGGAAAAACAAAAGCCTACCTCCTGTAAATTGCTGGATTAAATACTTTTTAAACTTATCAGCATTTGAACGTATCACATATATAAGGCAACTGCACATAGACTTATATTTAGATATTTGGAAATCTTACCGATTTGCCAATAGTGTTTTTGTAGCCAGTATTCCCTTTTTCCCTTCTCCTATTTGTTTTTTTATTTTTATGTTTTTGTACTAATAAATAAAAAAAAAATTAAGAGAGGGAGAGAGAGAGAGATTTGTTGTTGTTGGCATAGCACATCCCCTGAGCAGGACACATGCATACCTCCTCTCTATTTTGAGATGTTTGTTGTTCTTTCACTCAGGTCAAGAGATCTCTCGGATACTGCCAGCTGATGTAAACTCCTACGCTATTGAGGGCTTGAAGGCGGGGTCAGTCTATGTTATTGGAGTCTCAGCCTTGGTTGGAAGCAGAGAAGGAAGTCAGGTCACCACCACGGCTACAACAGGTGAGGCCAGCTCTAGCTACTTAACTTCCTTGAGCTCTCTGCTTGCTGTGGTCCCATCTTGAGAGTACCATTCACCATTGTCTTTTTTCCATTTGTTCTATTACAGCCCCTGATCAAGTGGGAACTGTTTCCAGTCTCAAGGTCCTTGAGTCCAGGAGCAATGTGGTGCGAGTCACATGGGTTGGTGTGCCTGGAGTTACCGCATACAGAGTGATGTGGAGCCGGAGCGATGGTACAGTAGCTGCTTGGGCTTACCCATTGTCATGGGTCATTTCTGTAAAGCTCACAGCAAGTCTTTAGTGTTCACAGCAAGTGTTCAGGAAGCTTTGCCCAGCCATTTCATTTGCCAGGGTTTTCAGTGGTGCATAACTTCCAAGTGTCTTTAGTGGGGAAGGGGTCATTTGGGGGTTAATTTTGTTGGATTTAAATTATGGTGTTTTTAATTATGATTTGCAAAGTGCCTTGAGCCACAAGGAAAGGCAGGATATAAATATTTTTACTAATAAATAAATTTCTGTAACTCCTTTGTCTCTTTCTGATGTTGTAACTGACTACTCCTGTGCTGCTTTCTTGTACCTTTTAAGTATTTATATTGCACTGTTTTATATGGCTGTTTTAAAATTGTAAAATGTAAGTTTTTTAGTGTGTTGTTTTGCAGAGTGTAATCTGCCCTGAGCCTATCAATTTGGGGAGGGCGGAATAGAAATTGAAAGTAAATAAAATAAAAATAAATTGTAGGGGAGGATATAGGCCTTGCCGCCATCCAGACTCAGTGGTTGTTTGCTGACTGGCTCCCCAACCCCAGGCAGTGGACTTGTCAGCCGGGCCAGTGTTTCCTTGTGGCTGGATGCTCTCTAAGGAAGAACAGCTTTATCAGCACCCAGGTTTCCTTATTTCAGACACCAATTGATTTAGAAGTTTAGAAAACGAAGTATAGAAACACTATACAGAAATACTGGATTTGGCTTGGCAAGCTGATACATAGTATTGCCTTGAAATTAAGATAAAATAAGAGCAAAAAGAATCCATCAAGATTGGATGTCAAAATCAAAAGTCATACAAATATAAAACTGAAAATCTAGAATCTGAATTCTGAAATTTTGGCAGATTTTCTCCAACTACATTTTATTTCAGTCCTTGGGGAAACTCCAACAAAACAGAGAGAGCTGGCTCATCATGTTGATATATTTGGATGTTACCCAGCCAACACAGAATTGTAGGGCGGAGGATCATATGCTAGTATTAGCCAAGGTTGTTGCCTGTTGTTAGTATGATCATGGTGTGATCACACTTTGGTGAACTGGGATAGCCTGTCATAGCTTCCTCCCTTTTTTAAAAAATGGGAAAGTAATAATGTATTTTTTTAAGGTGGCGGTGAAAACAGCAAATTGGTCTCAGGAAGCGCCAATTCCTTTGACATCCTTAACTTGGAAGGAGGAGTAAGCTACATAGTTAAAGTCACAGCACTGATTGGCAACCGTGAAGGAGATCCTGTGTCTATCACTGTCACCACACGTAAGCTCCGTTTATTTATATATTCTGTGATGTTTATGTCCCAACATTCCTTCATAGATTACAAAGTACTATTTCAGTCTTCATAGTGTGCAAAGTAGGTCAAAGATGGTGACTTGCCCAAGACTACCATTTAACTTCACAAGTGAATGGGGATTTCAGCCTTCACTTCCTACCAATGTACTGTTGGTGAACAATTTGGCTTGTTTATGTGCAGCTTGATGTCCTAGAATAAGCTGTAGTTTCACTTTGTCCTTTTGTTCAAGATGTTCTCTGTTAGAATAGGCTATGAATCGAATGTGGCTGCGGGGAGAGGGAGATTCTGGCTGTGTATGGAGGCTGTTGGTGGCTTTTCTCATGCCTGAAGATCTCACATAATATACTCAGATGGGTTCTTAGAAGAAATTACATCATGATTCTAGGTGTCTTCCACTAACTTCTCTATGCCTTTGTCTTCAGCAAGTGTTCCAGCTCAACCAGTTGGGAATCTGCATGTGACTGACACATCAGAAAAGCGCATCCAGCTATCATGGAGTCCAGCACCTGGTAGCACAGGCTATCGACTCACCTGGCGGTTAGCAGGTGGTGAGTACATCCCATGCCTTCCTCTTCTCTCACTGCTACACAGTACACTGGTAATTAAATTAACTGCCCTTCTAACATGGGACAGGTGGACCAGAGAAGAGCCAGCTGCTGCCAGCCCACATCAATGCCTATGAAATTGAAGACTTACAGCCAGGAGGACGTTATGAAGTCCACATCACCAGCTTGACGGGCAGTCAGGAGAGTGAAGCTGTGGCTATTGTTGCCAGCACTGGTAATCTGTCCCCATCCTCAACTAAGTGGCTAGTCACCCCAAACAAATATCTCTATGGCAATAGAATAGCAAAATTTGAGTCTAGTAGCACCTTAAGAACCAACTAGATTTCCAGGGTATGAACATTTGAGAGTCAGAGCTTCTTTCATCAGCTCTGTCTCTTAAAAGCTCATACCTTGTAAATCTAGTTGGTCTTTAAGGTGCAACTGGACCTGAATCTTGCTCTTCTACTACAGACTAACACATCTACCCACCTGAAACTAACAGAAATAGAAGGCTCTTGACTATTGAGATTGTAAGTATTGAGTATTGGAGGTTGTAAGTATCTGCATCCATGGGTCAGGTTCCTAGACATGTGTGCCCTCCAAGTTCAGGCAGAAAGGGTTAAATTCACCCTGGATCCTCTTTCTCCATTCCCAGCCTCACCAGAACCTGCTGGAGAGAGCTTGGGCATGTCTGCCTTGGCTCAAGCACAAGCCTCTCTTTAAAGGACAGCCATAAGCCACCTAGGCCCAGGAATCCTCTGACAGTTCCATAGGGAGGCAGAATTCAGTGAAACCTGGAGAGGAGGCATGGCAGATCCAGTGGCCAAGATTCCCTCAAAGCCATCCTCTCTGTTGCCCAACTAGCTGGCAGGTGATCTGGCTAGCCATTGCAGCCCTTTAAAGGAGCTGAGCCATGTTGCTGCTGCCACCAGCCCCTCTGCCACCACCAAGCTCACCCCCTATAGAGCCACCAATGAACAGGAGGCCAGAGATGGGTTTGGACTAATGCCACTGGACCAGCAACACAGCAGGCCCATCTTTCCACCCCAGAGCTGGTGGTGAGTATGGAAGAGGCCTGGCCAGCCCAGACAGTCTTTCCATTTTTGTGGACTGAGGACAATCAGAGACTGTACTAACTTAGACAAAACCATATTAAATGCTGGAAGTTATCATTTTAAAAATAAATTGCAGCCATGGAAGACCTCATTGTGGCATAGGATCACGAGACACAGTAAAGGGTTTTAATTTTCCCTACTGACCTTTTCCTCAGAGCTGATATTTGCCCTGCTAAGTAGAGCACAGAGGCAGCATGACAGCTTGTATGTTTCCCCAGTGGTGTGCATACAGTTTCTGTATGGGGGTTTGAAGTTGGAAAACAGCATAGGGAAAAAGGATTAAACCCTTCTCTCACACGCTGTAGTTGTGCTCCAAACTGTGTAACCTCACTCATCTGAAATTTATAATTAAAAATCTGTCTGCTGGAGATAGGATTGCCAACAGGCCTAGAGAAAATTGCCAGTCCCTTTAATATAGGTTTAATGTGTGGAAATAGGCAGTTGAAATTTTTCATTGCATTGAGATAAAGAACATCACCTGGTAAATAAAATCTCATTAAACACCTATTAAAGGGACTTTTTGCTTCAGGCCTGTTGGCTCTGGCTCTAGCTCCAATCATTCAGCTTGCACTGTTGCCTCTGATGTTACATGTATTCTTTTAAACGTCTCTGGTCCCTGCTGCAGACTAAGTTCTGCTTGGAGTAAGAGAGCCACCTCCTGGTGAAATCATCATACTCTATTTCCTTGGAACAAATGTGTCTGTGTGGGTGTACACACACACTTTTCATTATTTCTTTTACCACTTATACCCAGGGCTTTTTTTCAGGGGGGACGCGGGGGAACGGTGTTCCAGCACCTCTTGAAAATGGTCACATGGCTGGTGGCCCCGCCCCCTGATCTCCAGACAGAGGGGAGTTGAGATTGCCCTCTGCGCTGCTGAGCGGCGCGGAGGGCAATCTCAACTCCCCTCTGTCTGGAGATCAGGGGGCGGGGCCACCAGCCATGTGACCATTTTCTCTGAGGGCAACCCACTGAGTTCCACCGCCTCTTTTCCCAGAAAAAAAGCCCTGCTTATACCATTATTTCTTTTACCACTTATACCACTTCTTCAGGTGTCTGAAGAAGGGAGCTATGATTTGAAAGCTTATACTCTGAAAATCTTGTGGGTCTCTAAGGTTCTACAGCAAACCAAAATGGCTATCCACCTAAAACACTTTCTCACTGAAACTTACGGCAGATTTTAAAATATTTTAAAAATTTCAGTCAGGCAGCATAAGACATCCAATAGACAATGCAGTAGGACTAGGGTTACAGAATTGGAAAACAATGTAAAAAAAACCAGAAAACCTGTCTAAAGAATGACATACCATAATGAAAAAAGCAAGTTACAAAAGCAGAAGACAATGCAGTAGAAGCAAGGTGATGTATACTCTAATTTGGTTTGTACTCCCCTCCTTCTCAGGGCTCAAATACATGATTAAATTTTTCCCCTTGCTTGGATGTATATATGCTTTCACTGAAGTAGATCAGAATAATTATAATTTCACTTGACACATGGGAATAAAATGCTTTTATGGTGCAATTGGATACATTGGTATGGTACCAATTATATACATTGGTACTTTTATGGTACCAATTGGATACATTGGTCTTTCATCCACGAATTTATAGGCATTTAATTCCACTTCTTGTTGCAAGAAAAAACATAATTCAGGTTCAGTAGAGTCTTAAAGATCAACAAAATTTGTATCTGACGAAGTGATCTTTGACTTACGGAAGCTTATTCCCTGGAAAATATTGTTGGTTTTATAAGGTGCTGCTGGACTTGAATTATGTTCTCCTTCAACAGATTAACAAGGCTGGTATGTTATTTTCACATGTAAAAAGTAGGTAGGTCCAAGCCAAACTATGTATTTTTCATGTTTCTGTTTCACATTGCCATAGCATAGAGTTCAACTGACAAATGATTGTACTAAAACAGAAGCAGCTAGCTGTGTATGTGATTCTGTTCTGTTATTTGCAGTATTGATCTTTCTGATTAAAACACTCCCAGTTGCTCATAATAGTTACAATTACTACTTGTGATGTGGATTCTTACCTTACCTTACCACTCAGTTGAGCAAAGTTTAAATATTTATACCACAGTTTTCCTTTTAACTCAAGTTTGAAGCCTTCCTCCAAATGTTGTTACTCTTCAATTGGAGGAAAATTGACTTAAATTGGAGGAAGGCTACTTGGAGGACAGTTGGATCCACCCTAATAACTATTGTGGTGTTTGTTCTTGTAAACTCTTTCCCAGAGAAGCTAATAACAATGAGAAGAGAGAAATCATGGATGTTGTGTAACTATTGTCAGCAATCACAGTTGTCTCTCTGAGTTGAGGGTAGAGTTGTTCATTTTCCAGAACATCTTTCTTATGTTCATCTCTCTTTTTCTAGCACCTTTGGGCCGTGTGACTAATTTTCGGGTGTCAGAGACTCAAAAAGATTCTGTGACTTTGACGTGGAGTCCAGTTTCTGGTGCCACTAATTACCTTCTGACATGGAAGGCTTCAAGAGGTAATGTCTTTAAACAAAGGTAAAGGAGCATGTTAGAGTACTGCGGTTTTTGGAAAAGGAAATGTTTTGGGGTGTAATAGTGTCAGACTCAGCTTTGTGTAGCTAAATGTTCTGGGTGACTCTGGTCAGGCCTGATTCAAATTTAGGCATGCACTTAAGAAGCCCGAGGGGTCTAGCTATATCAAATCATTTTAACTCAATGTTTTAGGTCATTATTGGATTTAGTACATAAATAAATATTATTATAGTCTCTGCTTCCATTCTAAGCCTTAATTAAAACATAATTATTCAACATTCTCAATAGTAGCTAAATCAACAAAAATATAATCCATCATAACTAATCGTTTAAGGAGAGCAATTACATGAGTCCAAAGCCAGAACTGGAAACCATGCTCTGTTCTGAAAAATACCAGGCTAACAAAACACTCTATACTCGACAATAGCCCTGCAGAGAAGATTAGCACATCAAGCACCAATCCATATGCAAAAGAACCTCCTCAGGATACAGTGAAGCCTCCCGCCATTAGCATTCCACACCCTGGGAAACTCTTACAAGATGACTCAGCTCAACCCCACCCCTCCTGAGTAGATACAAATGACCTGCCAACATCTTTTCCACACTGTGACACTGAGAGATCTCTGTCTTTTGGTGCTACACCTCTGAAGATGCCAGCCACAGCTGCTGGCGAAACGTCAGGAACTACAATGCCAAGACCACGGCAATACAGCCCAGAAAACCTACAACAACCATCGTTCTCCGGCCGTGAAAGCCTTCGACAATACATCAAGCTTCTGATCAATTCAGCACTTCGTATTTATAGGATTTTAGCATCATCTCCTAACAATAGCTTGCTGTCCCCTTTGATAAGAGGACATATTCTTGGCTAATTAATTATCTTATAACCTCAAACACCCAAAAGATTATCTGTAATTGAAACGCCTTCTTAAAATATATGGAAATTGTTAGTTCATTCTTGCTACTTTTTATCTTAACAAAGTCTATGCAAAGTTAGTGATTACAGATTTCTCATGCATATAAATATATTTTGGCTTTTAACCAATAAACCTGTTCTTGAATAACATCTTCACTTCTGTGAAGCTGGACATTCCTGCTATTCTCAGATGCTCTCTGCCTGGGTCTCCACACATAGTATCTAATGATCGATGTTAGACAGTTGTTCTTTTCTGTACAAGGCCATGCAATTGTGTTAGCCTTTTGTTTCATGTTCTGTTCTGGCCTGTAGATTCCCTTCATGGCATGTCTAGCTGTGGGGCCAGGCTAGCCCCGTTTCTGTGTGTAGATATACCCTATGGTCAAATCTAGCAACTGTTCCCCTATATTTCTGGCTCTATCCATGACATAAGGGTGGGGAAGATGCAAAAAACCATCTACAGTTAGCAATAGTAGATCTCTTTGTTTCCCAGATTACCAGAAAACTCCATCTGTAAGCCTTTGTGGGGGTCATGAAAGATCAGCTCACCTACTCCTAGACTGTTAATGCAAGAGGTTTCTATGGTTTGTGTACCTGGTCTACCTGCAGTTTCCTTCTTCAGCCAGAACTGAGTGCTAGTGCATAGGCAAAATCTCCTCATGACCCTCTGTAGTGATTAGTTCAAGATCCAATGCAAGGTTGACTCCTAATGCAGGGTAGGCTATTAGGTCTGCACTGGGCCATGCAGTTGTGAAATTGCGTGTGCCTAATACTCCTCATGTCCTCTTTTTGTTTTAGGTGGAGGAGATGCACAAAGAACACTGCCTGGATCAGCAACGTCACACCGAGTGTCTGGGTTACGGCTGGGTGAGAGATACACCTTTACCATTCGCCCAGTTTTTGGCAGCATCACAGGGGCTGAGACTTCAGTTACTGAGCAGACAGGTGAGGTTTTGCTTCTAGGAGGGATATAGATTATATGAAAGCTTGTCTCTCAAGTGCTGAGGATCTCTGCTCACCATCTGAAAGGAAATTTTCTGGTTTTTTTCATCCATTTTATTCCCATGAACAGTTTTATACATCAGCTGCTTTGGGCATGGAGTATATAGCGTAAGAGATAAGAATATAGTACGGAGTTTATCAGGGGAGGAAGACTATTTAATCTTCACTTAACCTATTGTCAAGGAGATTGTGCTGAAATAAAAGGGTTAAGTTTTGCTTGGGCCTTTTTTGCTTAGTCTTTGCTTTTCATACTTGGAATCAAAAGCACTCAGGAAGGGGAAGAACACTCCTTTCTCATCTCTCATTTGTTCTCTACTCCAATTTGAAGTACCCATCCTGACTCACTTTGAAACTTTCAATTCTGCAGTTTGCCACGATGCCCACAGTGATATAGCTTTTCTCATACATGCGACTCGAGACAATGCCTACAATGCAGAGGCTATGCGGAGCTTCCTCTCCAATATGGTATCTGCTCTGGGACAACTGGGTCCTAGTGCCACTCAGGTAAGACCCAACATAAAGGTCTTGCAGTAGATTTTATGGCCTAATTCAAATATGCCATGGACGTGCCATATGTACTGCTGCAAAATCTTATTTATTATTTTGGAGCTGAGATGCTGTAAGCTGCTAAGTCCTGTAAAGCAACCTTCATGCTAATTTACATATGATTCTATCTGTAGGGAAGGGGCTGAGGGGGTAGAATACTCCAGTGGAAGTGACAGTTGGAGTTGACATTTGAATGAGGAGGGTTTCTACCTGACAATCTCCAAACACTCTGAGAAATTATCTCTGCTTACTCTGTTTAGCTTCCAAGATCTAATGACATCAGGCTAGCCTGGGGCATCCAGGTCAGAGCATGTTACTTCTTACTGTTGCTCAGTTTGAGTTGTGCATTGTGGTCTAGGCAGTGTTTTGTGTGAGTAAGAAAACTGTATCTCTGAAGAACTGAACCATCTCTGTCCAGCAATTGTGAGGGAAAAGCTGAAGCTGCAGGCTTGGGTTGGCATTTTACCTGAATCCCAGAGTAGAGTTGGGTGCCAACACTAAGTTCAGGCTGAGACATGGTATATGGACATGACCAGTTCCAGCTCTACCTCTCCCAGAGAACAGCCAATGTGAGCTAATGGAATGAAGGGGGTTGGGATATTTGAAATCCATTAGGGCAGTTATAAATAAACGTGATTTTTTTTTCTGTTTGACCCTGGCTGACTGGATGTTATTGGCTGAGAGGAAATAACACACACACACACACACACACATCAAGCATTCTGGTCATGATCAGTTTGCCCAATTAACTAAATGGTGGCAGTGTTTATGGGAAGTAAACACTGATTTCCTTTAGTCCGATAGTCCTGGGCAGCAGCTGGGTGAGGGGTATTGATACTGGGGAACTGGCTGCTCTGTATGGTGAGATCTCTGGGAAGAATTGGTATTTGGGTCAGGACTCTCTACCTGATAATTTGGGTCTAGACCGGTGGTGAATTGTGATAGCCCTTAACTGCCTGTGAAGCCCAAACCTGGGAAGGGAGGTTTTGGTGGGTGGTAGTGGGAAAGGGGGTCAAACATGGGTTGAAATTTCTAAACGTTACATCCTTCATTCCTTGTGAAGAACACAATTTGGTTGGGTGTGACTGAAAAGAGGTTGAAGGGGGCTGTTTATTTTGCTTTGCTATATGGAGCACACTTAATTGAACTTTTTTTGGTCCTTAATGATTTAAAGATCTGTTTAAATTCTCAAGGGCATAGGTATAGTATTGTTTGCCTCTTCATGCAGCTTCTGTGCTGTGTGGTTTCTTGCATGTGTGAATCAGACATTTGTGTCCTGTAGAGTGGTGTGCTGTGGCAAAATGAAATGTACCTGCCCCGTGTCACATGTACAATTGTAATATGTCATAAAGCAGCATGCTGCATTATAATAGGTTGATATTAACACAGACCCATATGTGACATCCCACTCCTGGTTTACCTCTGCTATCAGGATAGTGTCTTTTCTTCACATCTCCACCTCTTGGCTGCACCGTCCCTCAATTCTTCCATGCTGCTTACGTCTCTCTCTCTCTCTCTCAGGTGGGTCTTCTCATTTACAGCTACCGCAGCCTTCCATTACTCCTGTTCAATCGCTCTAGTGATGTTGCAACAGTCCTGCAACACATCCACACACTGCGCTATGAGGAGCCTAGTGGCAATGCTATTGGTAAGGAGGCCTGGAATTCGAGAATGCCCGTTCTGTTGATTTAAGGGATTGGTAGGGACTCGGGAGCCAGTGGGGTTTTGCTATTAACAGATCAACAGCTTTAAAAAAAATCAAGTATTCCACTGAAATCCTGCATGGTTATGTACTGTCTAATCAGTTGCTGCTTTAAGCCTGAAGCGAGTAGTGTGCCCGGCTACAAAGGCTGCTGCTGTAACAATTCTCTTGACAATTTTTCTGTTATGTGTTTCTTTGTGTGAGTATCCATGGTGTGAGTATCCATGAGTTAGGAACCATAGACTCTACTACTATGTTGTACTGAATTCCTGCTAATGCTATGTCTTTGTGAACTTGTATATATTTACCCTATGGCATTGTTTACGGATGCTTTCTGTGCTTTGCAGGAGCTGCCATCAATTTTGCCAAGAACTATATCATGAGTCACAGTGCAGGCCGTAGACTTGGTGTGCCAGGAGTTCTGGTAATATTGGCAGATGGACCATCAAGTGATGAAGCCATTGAGCAGGCCAGGGAGATAAAGGCAGCAGGTGAGATACAGGTCTTGGAGTTTTGAGTAGGAAGATCTCCTCTAATGAGAAAGGTTCTTGCTGAAGGAACATAGTTATCAAATAATATGGAGACAACCTTCCTGAAGTGTTACCTAGAGAAGCCGTGGTGACCTTCAAGATACTTCTCTCCTCATTTTATTGTTGTTTTGATTGACCACCAGGCTACTCCTTATAACTGGTTTGTTCCAAATGTGTGTGTTTGGGGGAGGTGTACCCCTCAGCTTCTGTTGGCTGACAGAGCTGAGAACCTCTGACATCCCTGGAGTCCTTTCGAGAATTTTTACTCCTTTCTCTGACACCCCAAGTCAATAATAAACGGAATAAGATGCAGGTCTAATTACTTCAGCTTTACCAATGAGACTAATTTGACTCTAAAACGACCTGCTAGCATGTATTGTAAGCAAAAGAGACTTTTACTGACAGGAATATCTTCTTCAGTTAAGACACCTTTCTGGTTTGTTTAGTTATAGATGTGGAATGGAATAGGCTGAGTATGGACTCCACCAAATCAGAACACAATTTTTTTTAATTTAGAGGATGGTTTTATTATTTAACATATAGAAACATAAAGTTGCCCTCAAAGAAATAAATAGTAAAATGTTTCTATCTTAATACTTATTTTAGGCAAAATAATAGGCTGGGAGTTTATAGGTAATGGAAATTTTAAAAGACCCAAAGCAAGGAGCAGTTGTTTCTGGGATTAGAAATTGAAATCCCTCTCTGTCTCCTTGGCATAGAGGTTGGCTGAATGCCTTGGCTTTGTTTGTATATGGAAGCTTAATTATTAACTACCTCAGGGGTAGTTCATAGCACTATCTTGAGTAGACTGTGAACACAGCTAACTGAGCAGTCTACCTTTTTTGGTTTCCTTGGGAAACTGGAAAATTCTTATTGATGTAGGGTTGCTTGACTTGATGAGTGGTCCTGGCTGAAGCTTTCCTTTGCAACAGTTAGCTAGGTTGGCAGTGCTGTGAGTCCTTTCTCCTCAGCTGCTACATATTCTTCCCACAGAGTGGTCATCAGGAGGCTACTCCTTTGACTTATTTTCTGTGTGCTTGTCAGGGATTCACGTACTTGCAGTGGGCATGGATGGGGCTGATCGTGAGCAGTTGCGCCGTCTGGTAACCAATGAAGACCCACGCCATGTTTTTTTTGTGAGGGACTCAAGCACTCTGTCGGAGCTGGAAGAGGCGCTTGCCAGTGCCCTCTGTCGGGCTCAAATCACAGATGGGGTAAGGCAGAGATCATTGCTTATAAAACAGACAACTCTGCATTTTTTTAAGCATTTGAATGGGCTGAGCAGTAAAGAAAAGTGAATGAGACGATGATGAGGAAGAGAACTTACTTCAATGCACCTAGGGCTTTTTTTCTGCCAGAACGCTCCGAAATGGCGATCCAGCAGTTCTCAAAACTCCCCCCCCCCCACTGCTCCTGGCCGTTTCGGTCCTGAAACAGGCCCCAAAGGGACAGGATTGGTCCCGAATCGGCCTAGAATGGGCCGCTGTTGGGTAGGAGAACACTCCTCCACCCCTCAGTGGCCCGATTCTGGCTATTTCAGGAATTGGGCCGAAATGGGCCCGAAATGGTCAGGATCGGGCCTCTGCCAGGCAGGGGAATACTCCCCCTCCTGGCATTGGCCTGATCCTGGCTGTTTCGGGCCCAATCCTGGCCTCTTTGGGCCCAAAATGGCTGAAACAGGCCCGAAATGGCCAGGATTGGCCCCAAAACAGACAGGATTGTGCTTCTGCTGGATGGGGGAACACCCCCGCCCGGCAGCAGCCAGATCCTGGCCATTCTGGCCCCAAATTGGGCCCAAAATGGCCAAAGAGGGTCCAAAATGGCCCAGATTGGGCCCAAAACGGTCAGGAGCGGGCCTGAATCAGCCTGGAATAGGTTGCTGCCAGGTGGGGGAACATTCCCCACCTGGCAGCGGCCCAATCCTGGCCATTTTGGGCCCAAAACGGCCAGGATTGGACCTGAAACGACCAGGATCAGACCTCTGCTGCATGGGTGCGTATGCAACTGAAGTGCCTTGAGAGATGGACAGTGGTCTCCCTCATTTCTACTGTATAAACTGGTCTGAGATTTGAGACTAGTTGGTGGCAGTGGTCTTTGGGAGCACCCAGTCTCATGCTTGTGGTCCCTCTGGACAAGGCATTTCTTGCTATAACTTTGCTTGGCTCCTCCTTTTTGACCTTCCGTTGTAGTTTAGAAACTTGCTTTTTCCAGAAGGGCTTTGAAATTACCTAAGCTGTTGCTTTTTCTTGCACTGGGGTTCTTGCATACAGAACTGCTTGCTGCTTCTGTTTATTTTTATTGAGCTGCTTTTGTCTGTTTAATTTTGTTGTGCATTTGTCTTATTGTTTTAGCGCTCTTGGTTTTATTGTAATTGTCCTGTTGTGAGCTGCCTTGAATAAGTGTAGGGAGGCAGGACCAAAATACCTAAAATAAAATCTGGTCTGAGCGGAATATAAATCTAATAAACAAATAAATAAAAATAAACGTTGTGGTTTATATTTCTTAGAAGGTGACTACAGATTATTTTGTATCCAGCAGAAACTAATGTACGCATGTAACCTCATGGTAAACCAGTTGCTTGTAATGTCCTGTCAAATGCTGAAAAAAATGTTACCACTTACTTGCTCCCTGAGATTTCTGATTGGTTGCAAGTGTGTGGTAAAACTCCCCTGGCAGGATATATCAGATAAGTACCTTACCAGATGCTTACTTCAGCAGTACAGTAAATTGCCACTTGGTGCATGGTTGCTGATGTTTATCCAAGACTCAGAGCCAAACTACAAGTGACGCCTGACACAGGTTGAACACTTGTCAGCTTCCCTCAAGTTTTGATGGGAAATGTAGGCATCCTGGTTTTACAGCTTGGCTCTCCATTACAGCTGCAAGACCAGGATGCCTACATTTCCCATCAAAACTTGAGGGAAGCTGACAAGTGTCCAACCTGTGAAAGGCATCATTTGTAGCTTGGCTCTCAGTAAACATCAAACAGCAGCAGTATACAACTACTTTAATTCTGATATTTTTTTTGTCTCCATCTCTCTCTCTCTCAGCCTAGACCAGAACCTTGTGTAGTGCACTGTCCCAAGGTGAGTATTTAACTACTACAGGGCTAAACTAGAACAAGTGTTCTCTAATAAACCAGAATTCTTCCCTCAGGCAAAACAGAGAGAAAGGAGGTATTCTTAAATCACAGGAATCAAATTCCTTTTCAGAGCTATGTAAGAAAGATAGCAGATTATTGAAGGGAGACTTTTGAAGAAAAATTCCCCTGCTTGTTAAGGCAATGTTAGCCTTTTCTGTTTGGATTCTAGAAATGGATACGGCTATTTCGAACTTGCAGTTCATATACTAAAAATGACCCTCAGCTTTCTGACTTTAAGAGTTAACTGGAGCCAGTTAACTGGGGCCAGTGACTTTAAGAGTTAACTGGAGCCACTGGAACTTACCAAATTTGGTGGGCTTTCATACCTCAGGAGGGTGCTGTAAAATATATAAGCTTCCAAGAGGATGTGCAAGTGAATTTCATTTCCCTTTGGGGAAAGAAGCAAGTTCAGGTTCCATGATGAGGTACAGCTGTTCTCAGCAGTGAACTCATGCTACTATACAGTATTCTAGGGATATGTCCAGAAGAGGAGAGGGTGAACTTTGGAAGGATTTGATGGGAATGGAAAATGTTGCAGTGGCTCAGTATTGTCTTTCCATGTAGCCAACCCTAACGCTACTATGACTGATTAACTTGCCAGAAGTAACCAGGGAGAAAATGATGCTTGAGGTGGCTTTGACAATAAATAAATTAGGATGTCATCTGGAATGTTTTCCTTTTTTCCCTGCAGGGTGAAAAGGGGGAACCTGGTGAGATTGTGAGTATCTGAGTTATGTCTGGGAATGAAATCTCACATGGAACTCCATTTGAAGCCAAAGAGGAGGTGGGGAAATGCATATTAATTTCTCTGGTCATTTCTGCAGGGGCGGAAAGGACGCATGGGACTTCCTGGCCCTTCTGGAGAGCCGGTAATGACTGCTCTTATTTGTCAGTCTCTGAATTATATGGATTGTGTTGGAGCTGATATTATCCTTTAGGGCTGGGTTGGTTTGACTAGAATCTTCTTCCATCGTTTGTCTTTAGACCATCAGGCAACATCTTTATCTCTGTTTCAAACAAATAGTTGTTCTCATCACTATTCTGTGTTAAATTTGTTAGACTGAGGCTCTATTAGCATAGTTAGTCCCAGCTCACTAACAGAGTATCATGGACAAGATGCTATTCTTTTACTGGGCAGAGTGTTAGTGTTACAAGATTTTACTAGCTGCATAAGGCAGCGCTATATATGAGTAACTGGATTGCCTTTGCCAAGTAATGACTAGCTTCCTAAATATCTCTGAGCTAGCCACTTTTTCTCAGGATTGTTTCCAGCTAGCTTGCCTGGACATCTTTCCCATTATTCCCTATGGGGAAAGTGGTTTTTGGGGGGGTGGGGGCAGGCAGGAGGGGCCATTTTTCAAGCAAACTACACCAGAATTCTCGGGAACCTAGTCCTGCCTGTCCACTAAAGACCCCCAAGTTTAAAGTGAATTGAACCAAAGGGTACAGTTCTGCAGGCCCCTGAACAAGCGGCCTCTAGCAACTCTCCATTGTTTCCTATGGAGGGAAAAATCCAAGGCATTCTCCAGGACATAGGAATCCTTAGCTAACACACAAAGCAAACAATGACTAAAAGCTTCCCAGTGCAAACTGAACCAACAGTGCCAGATGAAGAAAAAGATTTGGTTTTATACCCCATCCTTCACTACCCAAAGGAGTCTCAGATCAGTTTACAATCCCCTTCCATTCTTCTCCCCACAACAGACTGTGAGGTAGGTGTGGCTGAGAGAGCTCTGAGAGAGCTGTGACTCACCCAAGGTCACCCAGCTGGCTTCAAGTGGAGGAGTAGGGGAATCAAACTTGGTTCTCCAGGTTAGAGTCCTGCCACTCCTAACCACCACTGAACTGGCTCTCAAACCAGACAATCGCTCCAGAGCCAGTGTCAAACCAGAGAATCCCAGCATCCAACCTAGCAACCCAATAATTCCAAAGTAGCAGCAATGGCATATGGCAAGCAAGCAACACTGACACACACACACACACAGTAATGCTGCCTCCATCCCCACTCCTCCTATTGCCTAGGAGGAAAACAAGCTGCTGCCGCCTTTAAAATGTGATTCCTGCATGTTCCTGCAAATATATCCAGATACCAAATAAATATCCAAATATGCCAAATATATCCAGATATATCTGAATAATTCTGAATAGTTATTTTTGGGTATATATTCGGTACTCCCGAGCAGAATTGTACACCCTTAGATATAGGTGCCAACAAAGCTTCAGTTCTTTGTGAGGAATTTTGCTAAACTAATCTGATCAAGAGATTGAAATGATGCTTCTTGAAGCCAGTGATGTATTGAATGATAATCATTTTTTTGCTTCACTGTCTTGAAGTTTCTCATTCCTATTAATTACCCTTCTATCTGTCTGCATATAATAAATATAGGAAGGTGATTGGTGCAGCTGATCTTGGAATCCAGCAATAAACCCATATATTGCTTTTTTTTTGAGGGACGCAATGGGATCCCAGGCCCTCCAGGACCAGTGGGACCTCGGGGTCCACCAGGTGATGTCATTGGAAGGCTGGGTGAGAAGGGAGACATGGTAGGTATCCCCAGCATCTTGTACATATTTATTTACTGAAGGGGGAACAGATCACTGAATTTTACAGAGTTTCACTGTAAGGGCAGAAGCTATTCTTGTTTTTCCGTAGGAATCTCTAGTTTGCACCATAGATTAGAGAATCCCTCTACCTTTCCTGAGAGTTCAGCTCTACAATGCTTCCACTTGTGGATATCCCATTTCTGAAAATGAAGGCAGCATGTGAACTTTCTGCCTTCCTCTGTAACATGTGACTTAGCGCTCTTGCTTGAAGAACAATCTGTTCTATAGGTGGTGTTCTGCAGATCATCTGTTTGTGGCACCCTGTGGTCTTTGGCAGGCTTTCCTTTTTCAGCAACATCTGTTTGTGGCACATCTGTTTGTGGCACCCTGTGGTCTTTGGCAGGCTTTCCTTTTGCAGCAACAAGTGACTTAGATGATCTTGATACCTTCCTAAATTTGTCGTTTTAAGACTACAGCCCTAAATATACCTAGCTGAAGTAAATGGGACTTACTCTGAGTAACTATGATTGGGATTAGAATGAAGCTGTAACTTTACTGAGGCCTTAAACATCAGAGACATTAACAGCTAATTAACCAGCAAAGCAGCATTTTGGATTGTGGCTGGCCTGTTACTCGTGGCTGCCTGCCTTTCTTCCTGCAAATCCTTTCAATTATTCTCTGAAAGGAGGAATCCAGAATGGGGTTTTGCTCTTATGGAATATTTGTTTGTTTCATTGATTTATAAAATTTGTATGATGCTTCTCTAGACCTGTTTCAACTAAAACAACAAACAAACCCAACTGAGACAGTTAGAAAGAGAGTAAATAAAAACACATAATTTTGATAAAAACAAGTCAATAAAAATTTAGGTGACCCAAACAAATAATTCTTGAGCCTCATTCAAATTGAAATGATGAACCTGTGCATACATTTTACCACTTCAGTCTGCAGGTGGGAGGTCATGGATGTCCCTCTGTAGAACAACATTTTCAACTAGGTATCAAACTGAGCAAGTTGAAGCTCAGTCTTCTCTCTGATACATTAATTTTCTATATGCAGACATTTTCAAGGCGAAACACCAGTCAGGGAGTATAGGCCAGACACAGAATTTACCTCCTCAGTGAGAACGAATCCTAGAATATAGTAGAAAGGTCTCAAATTAGACCAGTACAATGCCATGGAAGATTTCTCTATTCTTAAATTATGTACTGCAGATGTTCAGCTTACCTCCTCTAAAGAACTTCTCTTAAACAAAGGACCTCTCAGCTTTCCAGGATCATGTGTCTCCTTATCCATCTGGTTTTGTTGCTAGGTGTTTCTGCTGATATGCATGCTATAGCTGCAGTTAGAATCCATTGCTTTATTTTTCCTTTCCCAATTGGTCTTAAAATCAGTTATTCTCTATGTTATGGTGACCTTGTAAATATATAAAAAGCACTGCTATCTTTTCAGTTAGTCCTTAATTATGTGTGGTATATTCCAAACCAGTTATCATTCTCTGAATCCTCTCCAGCATGGAACTTTTACAGTGTCATGCTGGGTCTTCTCAAATCCAAACTGAGGTCTAATACATACATGCATATACATCACTTGATCTGTCATCACTTTGTTTAATCAACACTTGATGACTCTCAGCCAAATTTGTGGACTTACTTTATTTTAGTTCACATTGGGTTATATGAAATGATTAGTGTGATTTATTCACATATACAAGCTATTATTTGATGACTGACAGTAGTCAACTGGTTAATGTGCATTTGTGAACCAGTCCTGAAAGAATCCTTTTTTTAAAATCTGTTTTCTGTTGCGCTACTCTGTGCTTGGTTTTGATCTTCATGTGTGTGCACATACATGCATTTTAAAATTCTGGAATGTGAACCAGCAGATAAATAGATGTATCTTCACAAAGGCATGTGCTTGATGTCTCTTATTCTTCCAGGGATTTCCAGGAATAGATGGTATGCCAGGGAATCCTGGCCGTCCTGGTAATCCTGGTTCTCCTGGCCAACCAGTAAGTAGCATTTTTTCCCTCTAAGACTGCGTGTAATCTAAGACTGCATGTAGTGGCATTCCCACTTTCCATGAAGCTTTGCTATCCAAAAAAACACATCTTTCAATGTAAATCTAGACTAGAAGGGTGCCACCTTAGCTAAGACATGTATCTCATCTTGCTATGTCTACTAAGTTCTTACAGAATCTTACTATGAAGTAGCTAAGGCTATGGATTCTGCTTTGGCTAGTTTGCGATTGCCAACATCCATATCATATGTCCTTATGCTTCTAGCCACTCCTTGCTCCTCAGCTTTATGGGGGAAAGCCTGCTAATTGTTTTGTTGTTGTTTTCCCAGGGCAGCCCTGGCCTTTCTGGTCTCAAGGGAAACCCTGTAAGTAAAGAATCTGATTTTCATTGATCTCCAGTTGCCAACTAGAGAGCATTTGCTCATCTTTTCTTTTGTTTTTCAGGGGGATCGTGGCCTAATTGGTCCAGTGGGACCAAGGGGAGAGAAAGGTGAGCCGGTAAGTGGATGTATACCATGCATAGTTCAAACAAGACTTAAGTAATAATAATGGTGATAGTGATTTAAAACCATTCCAAGTATTAGTAGTACTTCTCTGAGAGATCATCCAAGAGCTAAGGCAGTTATGTCTATAGAAGATGCTCCTTTTAATACCTGTGAAGGTTTTACTTGTAACTAATTCCTATCCCTCCTCATACAACTAGATTCCTAATCCTGGCTATCTGCAATCACCCAGTGTATTGAGAACATGAGCAAAAATAGGTGAAACAGTCTAAGACAGTTTTCCAGAAACATTCTTAATTATGAAGTAGGAGTCATTTTGAGTGATGAATTGGTAAACATGAGGGGGTTTTAACCATAATTTAAATATGCTTAATCCATGTATTCTGTTCACTAAATTGTATTCTTACTTGCAGATCTAAATTTGAAATAAAATTAATTCAAATGGATAGATTCAGTTAGGACTCAAAGAGTCACAATGACAAAGTTCTGATTCTTACACAGGCTTGTGACTGGAGAAAATGTGAGTTAACTGGATATTGGCCCCTCTCCACATAGTATAGACTCTTGAAAGGGGCAAACATCTTTTTTTTTTTTTGAATCACTTGTTCTTTGGGGCTTGGAAATTTTGTTTTCCAGGTACTGGGGAAGAGATAAGTTAATTGGAGATCAGAGGGAAAGGGAAGGAATATGTGGTTGCATAGGAGCAGGGTCGCAAATGGGTGGGGAGACACCCAGCCTCAAATAAAAGCCGATCTGTCCCCAAGATCAGGACCTGTCTATTTATCTCCTCCTTCTCCAGATTCCTGTTATAGTAAGGATTTTCAGTGGAAAGGGAGGAATGGCAAACTGAGTTGTATTATATTTCTCTTTAAAATGTAGTGCTTCCATGACTGTAAATTAACATACACAATTTTTATTCAACTTCTTGTCTTTATTTTCCTGTGCTTGAGAGGTCTGCATACTTTCATGAACTTCTTGAAAGTAATAGGGCCGGTATATGCAGGACTCTGGGCTGTCTGAAGTGTGGATAAAAAGCGAATTGTTAGGTGAAAAGACTGCTAAAATGTTTTGACAGGAAAGGACTATGTCAAAGGGACTCCTGCTCAGATATTGAAATCATATGTTGACCTATATTGAAGTGCTAGGGAGTAATCTCAGCCAGTACTTGTTGATGTTGAAGAATCTCGGACAGAGGATAGAGATGAGTATGTAAAAACTTTATCTGTGACTAAATCCCATGACCTAACAGCAACAGTTTTACCAAGCAGTACAGCTAACAATCCTAATGTTTAGTTCTGGTGACAATATATGGACATGATTTCATTCATTCTTCATTTCATAAGGGCTCTGAGAGATGGCATTTTGGGTTTGCATATGTATGCATTCAGAAGACTGATGCCATCTCTGCACAGATGTGATCATACAGACTATGCTATAGTCCTATATCTTGCATAAAAACATCAGCTTCCTTAGGATGTTCTTCATCAGTTCCAGCAGGGCAACAGGGTTGTTAAAGGCTCAGGTGGAAAGTGTGATCTTGTAGACCCTAATCATGGTCAGGCATGGTTGAAAGAATGAAGGAGGAATCACAAAAACAGATTTAGCACTCAGCAGATGGGCTCTTTCATTTAATTTGTAGGCCAACATTGCGGCCAAAACTTGAGCAGTGTTTTCATGAACGTAATGATCAAGTGACTCAGTGTAAAGTACTCTAGACTTTGGAATAATTCAATGCATTTGTCTTCTGCCTCATCCATTGCAACTCAGCTCATTATTGACCACCTGGGTCAGAAGCAGTTGATTGCTTTTGTTTGAGAAAGATTTGGGCAGTGCAATCCTAAATCTCACCTCCCTCTGATACATTAATTTTCTATAGGCAGACATTTTCAAGGAGAAACACCAGTCAGGGAGTATAGGCCAGACACAGAATTTACCTCCTCAATGAGAACGAATCCTAGAATATAGTAGAGAGGTCTCAAATTAGACCAGTACAATGCCATGGAAGATTTCTCTATTCTTAAATTATGTACTGCAGATGTTCAGCTCGCCTCCTTTAAAGAACTTCTCTTAAACAAATGACCCCAAAGTGGAATGACAGCCCCCGGGACCAGAGAAATTGCTCTGGGGGCCTTCATCCCAACCCCAGAGCAAGGTTCCCGATGTCTATCCCCGCCTCTGTAGACAGCAGAAGGGAGAGTGGTCTGGCCTGAGTGGGAGGAGCCCCAGAGATCCCAGGACATCGCTTCATATCCCACCCACCCCCTGGCATCAACTTTGCCCCTCACATGCAGCAGTCTTCTGCTTGGCTTATCAGACACCAGCAGCACTGTTGGAGAATAGGAGTCCTCCATGCCCCCCCACCCCGATGCACACAGGCAACACCTCAAGTTCCACCTCATGGTCTGCAGTGAATTTGAGGGGGAGAAAGAGGGAAGGGAAGCTAAATGGGGCTAGAGCCTCCAAGGTATTCTGGGCTACCCCATTCTTACCATGCCAGAGCCAATCCTCCAGGATGTGTGAAAGGGCAGCCCTATGGGGAAGTGAGGGGGGAGTTACTGTCATCCTCAGGAAAGTAAACAGACAAGGAGGGAGTTGATGTTCAATACAGACTTCATTGAACTGCCAAAAGATAAGAGGATGTGTGGAATCGTGTTGCTAACTTCCCTCACCTGGAAAGGGAGCTGTGCGTGTTTGCGCAGCAGTTGGAGCCAGGAGAGCCATCCTTGTGCTGCTTTCTCAGGAGCGAGGTTGTGTTGCGGGCTGCCTGGGGAACCACTCCTGAGGCTGGGCTGGAAAGGCAGTCCAGAAAGGTTACTGGGGGCTGGAACATCCATGCTCCTCGGTCCCCTGACGGGTCATGACCTGCCTGAAAGGGAAACAGAGACATGTATGGCAAGGGGCCTGGCCTCACGCAAGCCCCAGACAGGTCTGCCACATCCTGGGATTGTGTCTGTGGCCAGGGGCAGAAGCTCCATCATCACAGGTGCTGCCGGCAACCACATGATAAATGCCCCTTGGGTGAGAAGATGCTCCTTGGCTGCATCAGTTCATTTCACTGCTGTCATGGCTGCTTGGAGTGCTGACCCTGTGAGGGATCTAGTCAAATAGTTGCATGGTCACCCTCACAGGGGGGGTTATGAAAGTGAGCACCCAGTCACCCTGACAAATGACCATGCTCTCTCCTCTGCATGAGGGGGGAGTGCAACCAAGGGAGTCTGCACGCGGCCCCAACATGGGCTGCTAGGATCCCCACCACCTCATCTGAGGCCGCTCTGCTGAGAGCAGTTCCCTGGGTGACCGCATCTTTGGCAGGCATGGGCCATGGTGCCTCAAGGGCAGGGGCTGCCCCCCCCCCAGCTGCCAGCCAGCCTCAACCACAGTGCCCTGCATTTGGAGACAGGCACTGGCCCATATGCAAGAGGAATAGGGAGAGGATATGAATAAGCGAATTGGAGCAGCCAGCTCTGCAGCTACATTTTATATGTCATTGCATGCTCCCCCACCCCCTGCCCAAGCCAAGACTCTGGAGACAGGTAAACTGTGAGGGAACGTGAATGGGAGTTGTTAGATATTCTGGACTTAGCTCTTCTCCCCTGTGTGAGTGCAAAGAACTCCCCAAATGTTGCAAGGTGCCCCCTGTGTGCTCTTGCCTCACCACTATGTGCACTCTCCTGTCCCTGTGGCAGAGGGCTCTCAGGCAGAGCCTCCAGCCCCATCCCTACTTACCTTGGTTCATGGGCTCCCTGGCTGGAGGTTATGTAAGGTGAGTGAGGGACTGATTGGGCACCAGGGAGGCTGCTTGGCCACCACAGGGGATGAGTGGGTTAGTTGCTGCAGTAGTTGGCATCCTGTGCTCTGATGGGCTGCTTGAGCAGGGCTAGGTGTGGGGTGGGGAGGCAACTTTTCCCTTACAATGGGTGTCTGTGGGCTATGCCACTATTTTTTTGAGACGTGACTTTCCACTGCTGCTGGGGGCATTCCTGTGCCCAAAACAGCTTAGGGAGCAGACTAACTCATGGCCCGCCCCCTGGCCTGCCAGGAGTTACGCCCCAGTTTCACCCATGGGTGCTGGTGGGGAACCCAGGTAGAGTGGCACTAGGCTGCCGCACTGTCATAAGAGGGAGTTACAACTGCATAAGTGCAAGATATGCCATTGTACCTTCTAGCCAGCTTCTTGAGCACTCCCTCCCCCTCGGAATTGAGCTGTTGGTGTCAGTAGAGGGAACTTGCAAATGAAATTCCTTAATCCATTAAAGAAGATAAAGGTATTTGCATACCAGAAACAGAAGACAAGGATGTTGCCAGAAAAAACAATCCAAACATCTTGCATCATTTAATCATGACTTCTGAAGCTGGAAGAGTAGTAGAACTCCAAAAAAATTGCAACATGGCTGGTGCCAATTTCAGTTGCTGAACTCAGAGCATTCAATGGAAAATACTGACAAAACTACATTGGGACGTGTTTCCATGCTTGAGCGGGGCTTGATCCATGGGTACCAGGGTTTCCATGCTTGATCCATGTTTGATAGTCTTGGTCTACTACTTTGTTTTCAGGGTGTGCTGTATATAATTCATCAGGATTGCTCTTCCCAGATTTAAAAACAACAGTTATGAAATATTTTTAATAGGATATAGAAAAATGTAACAAAGTAGTGTGCAAGCTTTCACAAGTCAGACAGTTGGCCTGTCAAGGTCAGTATTAGCTACTCTGTCAGCAGCTCTCTGGGGTCTCAAGCAGAGGTTTTCTCATCACCTACAACCTGGCCTTTTAAATTGGAGGTGCTGGGGAATGAACTTGCATGCCAAGTAGGTGCTCTTCCTCTGAGCCATGGGGCCCCTCCTTCAGTCTCTGGAGTTGTTTGTTAGCCTGGATGTTCAGTACAACCACCACTACCACCACCACCACCCTAAAAGGGGGGGGGGAGAGAAAAAGATGTTTCAGACCATAATGGAAAGGCCTGAGGGTTATCTGTTGCTTGTAGAGTTTCAGAATGGAATACAAGATATGTTGTAGAGTAATTGGATTTGAATCGTATTTAACTATTTCAAGTTGTAATTCTTCCAAGTAGAACCAGAGGGCAGAGTTACACCTCTTCTCAGATAAACTGCTGCAAATTTGCGTTTTATTTCTGACCTCGAATGTGTCTCTGTGACCTTTTGGTCTTCTAACTTGGACAGGGGCAGCCTGGAGTGGTAAGCGGAGGAGGTGGACTTCCTGGCCGGAAGGGAGAACCTGGCAACCCGGTATGTAGCATCATACAGGCAAGAAATCAGTAATGGGGTGGGAAGGACACACAGATCTTGCTCCTGTTGCATCATAATGTCTATTTCAGCCTTGCTGCTGCCTCTTTGAGATTTCACTGCATCCCTGAACCATTGGTTTAGGCTTCACAAAATCTTTGGAATACCTGTTAAATAGACCCCGGCTGTGCTATGCATATACTTGAATATGTTTTTCTGTCTCAAGGGAAATCCTGGAAGTCCTGGAGCCAGGGGACCAGTTGGTGATCCTGGATCTCCTGGACTTCGTGGACCTTCTGGGCCACCAGGACCTGCTGGTGATTTTGTTAAGGTATGATTTCCCTACCTCAGACTGTGTTGTGTTTCAGCAATTGCATTTCATACTGTCCTCTCTCCATAGGCAACTCTACAGAGCTCCCTATGCTTCCGTGTGCACAGAAGCATGAGAATGAAAACACTTGCCATGTTCTGACTGTGTTTCATGTGTGTTCAGACCAAAGAGACTCCATTTTAATCCTGTCAGTGTTTTAAGTGCTTCTTTTGCAGGTGGCAAGCAGTTCAGTAGAAGATAACTTAGAGACATGGAATGTTATGACTACAACCTCTCCACTCTTGGGAAGCTTTCATTTTCTCAGCCTCAGGCCGATTGTTTTGAGAACTGTGGGGGAGGATGGGGCCTGCAGGGATTTGCTATTCTGTACCTTAGCCTTTGCCTGTCATTCGTAACAATACTAGTGTATCAGCCAAGATCTTAGTATCTTGGATAGTGGACTATAATGGTTGTTTATATTCAGTAAATCTTTTGAAATCAATGGATTCTTGTCTCATTGCAAGAGGTAGTCTGGATTGCAACTTTTAGCAAGCTATTGTCTGACACCTGCCCCAAATTCATTCATATTCCTTATACAATAACAGGTCTCATTTTTATGCTACAGATCTTCCTGCTAGTTCCCCTACCTCTTTGTATTGCTGTACCTTCTGTGGCACATTTATCAGTCCTGCATGTCCCCGTCCCCACCCTTTCTTCATTTGCTGCTTTTCGTAATGTCCATGTTATCATCCATATATGCAAGATGCTGACAGGGCAATCAATCCAAGCAGCAACGTATTTAGGAGTATCAAAAAAGCAATCTGAGAAGTGCCTCTGGATTCTGTGACCTTTAAAAATTCTTGGACCATATGTCTTATATTGTGTGTGTGTTTTAGGTGGACTATACAAGTATACCCTGAATATATAACCCGGTATTTCTTATCTTATGCATGTTAGCTATATCTTACTTGGACATGTACATAGAATTGATCCCTAAAGTTATTTAATATTATTTGGCTCAACTGTATCCTCATTTGTGTTGTTCATGTACCACAGTCCTATAAATGCCTATTGTACTTTCTGTGTTTAGGTGGGAAGGGCACCAAGATGTGGTGTGTAAAATGTTTACTGACATGCAAGTATTTCTTTTTGCAGGGAGATAAGGGCGACCGAGGTGAACGAGTAAGTGATCCTTCTTTTTCCCTATCTGCTTTCCCCTTGCTCATGGCACACTGCAACCTCAAAGAAGAGTCTGTAGGTCTGAAAGAAATCTGAATCCTTGTTTTGCTGAGAGAGAATCCTTATGATTCCCAGCACGTTAATAGCCAAATTAGATCTGCCAGTGAGAATATATTTATTTATAAAACACACCCTGCCCATCTACTTTAAAAATACTCAGGACAGTTTGCAATAAATTAATAATAATAAACCAATAAATAATCACATTAAGCTAGATCAGTTATGAAGTAAGAAAACAGTACCAAGGATCAAGAATCCAAAACATACTTAACCCCCCATCAAAACTTGAAATTAAAAGCTTAAAACAGCATAAATCAACCCAAAATTTGAAGTAAAGGCTTTATCCTCACAGAAATAATTGTCTTGACTGATTTCTGGAAGCCCTGACCTGGATGGCCCAGTCTAGTCTAATCTTGTCAGATCTGAGAAGCTTAGCAGAGTCATCCCTGGTTAGTACTTGGGTAGAAGACTAACAGAAGGCCAGGGTTGCTACAAAGAGACAGGCAATGGCAAACCACTTCTGAATGTCTCTGGCTTTGAAAGCCCTTTGAGGGGGGTCACCATAAGTTGGCTGCAACTTGATGGCTCTTTACTCCCAGTTTCTGGATGGCTGTCAGTGAGGGGGCCACCGAGATCTCCTGGGGAAGGAAGTTCCAGAGCCTAGGGGTCACAGTGGAGAAGACCCTCTCTCTTGAGACCTCCTCAGTGTCAGCTCTTGTAGAAGGAGCACTTTAGAGAAGGCTGGTCCTGGAAGATTTTGCACCACAGGTTTATATTGAGTGTAGGTGGTTCTTCAGATACCCTACTCCAAGGCCATTCAGAACTTTAAAGATCAACACCAGTACTCTGAATTGGGCCCAGAAAACGAACTTGAAGCCAGTACAGTCACTGTGCTATAAGAGAGAGATGATCCCAGTGGCAATTTCTGGCTGTTTTTGTTATGTATTTATTTATGTATGCATTCAAGGCCTGGCACTTTCTTGTACTATAATGATAATGATAATGATGATAAATAAACAACAACAACATTTGATTTATATACTGCCCTTCAGGACAATTTAATGCCCACTCAGAGCAGTTTACAAAGTATGTTATTATTATTCCCATAACAAAATACCCTGTGAGGTGGGTGGGGCTGAGAGAGCTTCTAGAAGCTGTGACTGACCAAAGGTCACCCAGCTGGCTTCAAGTGGAGGACTGGGGAATCAAACCCAGCTCTCCAGATTAAAGTCCCGTGCTGTTAACCACTACACCAAACTGGCTCTCCAGTTTGTATGCCACTTTGTCCACACTTAGGGGAGAAAAGCAGGGTAAAAATATTCTAGTGAATAAATAAAACCCTGGCTTCTTCATTTTGTATCAGTCGTAACTGTTCAAAGGCAGCCCTACATAAAGCATAGTAGACAGTAGTTTAATCACAATATTACAAAGACTTATATAGCTGGAGCCAGGTTCTCCACCTCCAGGAATGACCACAGCTTGTAAACCTACCTAAGCGCAAAAAAGCTGACTTGGCTACCTCTGCTATCTGATTCTCAGGCAGTAGGAGCACTGCTGAGCTGCAGTCCTGTTCTTTCACAGGGAGTGCTACCCCAGCCAGAGCAGACTGTAATTCTGTTCCTGGTTGTGCTTTACACCATCTTGTTTGCATTAAGTTCCAGAGAGTCCGTCACCATCTACGGAACCTGGTTTAGTGCTTCTACTGTCTCCCTGCATTCAAATGGAAAGGATAGAACTATGTGTCATGAGTGTACTGATGACTCTGTATTTCCAGTCTCAGGCTGTCCTCTCCTGCTGGTTTTATATAGCTGTTAACAAGCATGGGAGGCAAGATGAAATCCTGCAGTATGTCATAGGTCAAAGGACAGAGAAGTAGCCTCACTACATCATTTTCTGAGATCTTTGAACCGGTAGGACCATAGTCACTGCAAAACAGTTCCACGTGGGCCAGTCATCTCAATGTATCAATGGTATCAAAAATCTGAATACATCAATAGGAATGCACTCCCCATGTCAGCTACTCCGTCATCAAGGCAGTTTCATAACCTGGATAGAAACGGTAATGAAAAGCATCTGGAGAATAATCAGTTTCATCCAGAAACTCTGAATTGGTACTGTGACAAGCTGAGAGCAAGAGTGAGTAAGGAATCATAGAGTTGAAAGAGACCTTACAGACCATCTAGTCCAGTCTCCTGCCCAATGCAAGAACAACCTAAAGCATCCTGACAAGTATTTGTCCAACCACTCCTTGAAGATGCCAATGAGGGGGAACCTTCCACATCCTTCGGCAGCCAGTTCCATTCCTGAACTACTCTTGATGTGAAGGAGTATGCAGCAGTATTTCCACCTTGTCTCCTCATTTGCAGAATTTATAACTCCATACAAGCAACAGTTTGCTGCATGACCAGATCCCTAGAATTTTGTCCTCCCAGTACCCCATGTTCTTGTTACCCTGGGCAAGCCTCCAAGCTCGCTACTCTCTCTGTTGTTCTATCCTTGATAACAGCAACGATGTCAGTTCTTTCCAGTGGTTTGTAGAACATGTTTTCTGCTTCTAAAGTATGTTGTACTGTGTAAAAGTTTTGGTTGGGATTTCATAGAGGTTTGGAACTAACTTTGGTTGTCTTTCTAGGGCCCTCCGGGAAATGGTGATGGAGTAGTACTCAGAGGAGAACCAGGTATCCCAGTGAGTACATTTTTACCATGCTTTGGCTAGGAGGATTGCAGATGCAATAAGAGTGTATAGGCAAAGGCACTGGCTCTAAATGAGGGCATGGCACTACCTGAGAAACGTGGGATGGATGAGAAACAGAGAGAGGCAAGGTTAATACCTGGGAATACTGACCAATTAGCAAATGGTAACAGTTGTCAAATATTATAAAATTAGTGTAGAAGAGGCAGAGTGTTAATTTAGATTTTGTAAAACTTGAAAACATGCCACATATGATGCAAATGCTAAAAAGTTGTAATTAGTCTAAATCTGGTGCATTATCTGTATTTTACTCTCCAGGGTGTACCTGGTGATCCTGGACCCAGAGGACCTCCTGGGCTTCCAGGACAGAAGGGAGACAAGGTAAGAAAAGAGTTTGCGTATGGAAGTCGAGTGAGAGCTTGCTGTTCTGCTTCTTTTCTACAAAAGAATTCCATGGATCTCTGAACCAAGGTTATGCTGACACAAATGAGTTTGGGCCATAGGTAGTGGTTGAAGCTCTATATCCTGCAGCTTACTCCAGGGTTTTTGCATCTGGGACTTTGCTTCTTGTGGGTGTCTTCTGATTTGCTGTGTGCCCATAGGGGGATGGAGAAGAAGGTTTTCCTGGACCACCTGGCCGCCCAGGAGACCCAGGAGATCGGGTGAGTGTTTCTTGTCCTAATGAGAGATGACAGAGTCTATGAAATCCAAGCCAGTTCTTTTGCTTGTTTATTAAAGAAATGAAACATTCAGTCTAAGCTGTTTGGTCCAGCATCTGGAGTCTTTAAACCAGCCAGACAATTGCAAAGAGAAAGATCACTCCAAGGGCTGTCAGCAGGTGCAGCTGCACATTCCCTGCTATGTGAGATTTCCCTGCCACTTTCTAGCCACTCATTCAGAGCAACCAAACGGTTCACAATCTCCCTCTCACAGGAAGAGACTCCCTCTTGCCTTCTAGGCTCAGAATTGAAAAATAAGGTCTGGAGATAAGCCAAAGAATAATGTCTTATGGTTGTTTTGATCCCAGTCTACCTGAAGATACATGACTGCTTTGAGAGTTTGGACAAATGGCAAGTCCCTGTTCATGTTGTCTGTGCAGTCCCACATATGGGGTTTACACAAGTGCGGAGCAGCTTGGGAAATTTCTAACCACTAAAATTTGGTATTCAAATCACCTTTTCAAAGGGATCATGCCACGAAGCCTGCTCCAAGAGGAGGGACCAAGTGCCTTCTCACTCATTTTCTTCGGACGGCTACACTGTTAGAATCTCCACATTTACACCCCAAGATAATTACTTTAGCTGTTTTAGCTTTTTTCTCTTTCTTTTTCTCTCAGCTTTATGCAAAGTAATCCATAACAGTTTAGTCTTTTTCCTTCTGGACATTGTCTTTATTTTTTCTTTCTATGGGTTTTTCTGAGGCTGCGTATGGCACTACTGTTTGAAGAGGCAAACTTCTTTGATTACTGTGCCTCTATCTCATTCCTGTATGTGGTTAATTAACCAAACAGATAAGGAGGCACAGAGTATATGAGCCTTGTGTCATCTAATGGGAGGAATGCTCAAACTGGCTATTTACAGTACTTATAATCCTGCTTTATAACATTAGACTAAAAATAGCTGACAAACCAACATATATGTTCGAGGCTGGCACCCTCTCTGGATGTAGTCCAGCCTCCCTCAGAGTAGGGGAAGGAGGCAACTGCTACTGGAGTTGAGGTAGATGGCCCAGGGGCCAAAAGAGCCACTGAAAGAGGTGTGGTCAGCTGACCTTACCTGGGGTTGGAGGAACCTCCGCCACAGGACCCTGGAAAGATGTCATCAGCCAGCTATAGCACCATCCAGAAACAAGCCCCACTCCTGACCCAGCTGGGGAAGCAAGCAGCCAGGGTGGAAACCCAAAAGCCAACCTTGTCTGGCCCAACAGCAGCAAACAGGCAGGAATGGTGGATGTTGCTTTGTGGCTGAGAGAGCAGATGTCTCAGGAAGAGCAAGGATGCAACCCCCTCATCTTGCCATTATGAGACCTGAGGAGACTGCCCCCCAAGGTGCCCTAGCACAATGGCAAAGGGTTGGCCAGCAGTGCCTGAGAAGGTGGACCCTCACAATATTAAAACCAATGTAACAGTCTATCAACAAAATAAAAACAACATGCAAATTAAAAACACAACCAAATCTGCCATAACCTTTCAACTTCCACTGAATGCCCTTAGCAATAAACCTATTTTAGACACTTTGCTGAATGCAGAATATGGAGGCTCCCTCCACGCTCACTCTAGTAAGCCATTCCGATGGACTGGATCTACCATTTTCAAATCGTCCCTGATCAAGCTGTTGACACTGGCACAAATGGAGCACCAGCCTTTAGTACCATTGGAGCAGAGGCTCTGACTGTAGTGGCTATATCTCCATCTTTGGTTGCAACAAGGCACTGTCAATCTATACCTATCTCTGTAGTCAATATCAAGGTACTGGGATCTGTACCTTTGTATGAGCAGAAAAAGCTATGTACGCTTGCTGGCATCTCCAGTTATAAGGATCAGGTAGTAGGTGAAAGATCTTTTCCCTGGAGAGCTACTGCCATTCAGAGTACACAACACTGACCTTGGTAAACCAATGGACTTTTTGAGTATAAGACAGCTTCATAAGTTCAAGACAACCTGTAAGCATTCCAAGGGCCCTGAATCTCAATATTCCTTCAAACCAAATGCAAAACTGAAGGGGAAGAGAAAAGAAAGAAGAAACAGAAACGTTTCCATTCTAGCTGCTCCTCTATAGTAAAAGAAGTCCCAGTCTCTTGGCAGAGGCCTTGAAACTCTCTTTCACCTTCATTCCAGCCCCCTCTGGTTCAGCTCCTTTTTTCTGTACTCATTTGGATTCTTTCAATCAGCAGTAGTTCTTTAAAAATGCAAAATGAACCCCTCAGTTGAAATTAGAAGCTTCTGTGGTCTGCAGCCAGGGGATGGAAGGGATTCCATCTTCAGAAGTTCTAATCTGTCTGAGCAGAAGGAACCTTCACAAGACTGACATTCTGTTTCACACAGTGTTCTTTGTTCATTTAATACACTGTAATGTACACATTCCTTACCATTTCTAATTGCACCACTAATTATGTCCATAATCTTGACTTGCTTGCTTATTGTTCTACCCTTGGTGATTGTCCAGAGAAGTGATCCAAATTTGGTTGATAAATGTTACGGCAACCTCAGCAAACTCTTCACTGAAATGAAAATGTTCTTACTATTGTCTTTAGGGCCCTAGAGGACCTCAAGGTGAACAAGGAAGCAAGGTGGGTACTAATGAAGCTTCAGATGTGACGTGCCCTACTACGGTGAAGCCTAAAAATTAGGATTCCACCCTAGAAATCAGAATTCCTGCATTTAAGTGCTTTTCCACATGGCATACTTTAAGATGATGTTACTGAGTACTCATGTCAGTTGGCGCTGAATCAGCTTAGGCTCCTGGCTTTCTGCACAACATGACCCCAAGACGATTTGGTGTTGGCAGATGAGTTGAGATGTGTCTGTTTCAAGTTGCTATTTATGGAGGCTGGAGCTGATGTTTTTTTAAATTTTATTTCAGTGCATGCTTCATGACGTTGCAATGTTGGACACCCCCCCCCCCCCCCCCGCGCGTCTCCCTATCTCTGTATTTACTGATTGGGCAGTTCCATGCCCCCCCCCCCTTTTTTTCAAATTCTGGAGAGGCAATTGGTGGTGGAGTTCTGGGAGGAAACCTCCAAAGTACTTTCTGTGCTTGTTCCACTAGCTTCTAGCAGATTGATCTGGTGTGGTTTTAATTGTCTGCTTGATGCAAAATGGCACCTCTCTATCAGAGCAAAATGTTAAAATGCTGCTACCCAATGAAAACAGTGTTCTCATTGGCCTCCTCACATCACATGACTGTGTTCTGGGATTGGAACAGTGGATTCTTGAGACAATTCCCCAACCTCCATTTCCAAATCACCATGAACATGAGCCCCAGTTGTAAATAAAGAAAATAAAAAGAAAATCCAATAAGTGATCAGTGAGGAAGGTGGATTGCTATCAGGGAACAGGATGGACATTGTGTTTAAAGGAGTAGAATGCACAAATGTCTCACAGCATTGCAACTCTCCTCTAATTAAAAAATGGGATGGATGCTCAGTTGCTAGGGGCTTGTTTCAGGCTTCTTCTAATGCCAAAGAGGAAAAAAAATTAAAGATGTGTGTGCAGAACTGGAGAGAGGGAGGGGAGGGTTTTCCACAGCCATTTGAGAGATGAGAATGCAGCCTTATAATCCTTCCCTCACACAAAAAATAAAGGGGGAGCGCTTCGAGAAATGAAGTCACAGCATTCCAACTCTTTTTTTTTAATTAGAAAAATGTCAGAAAAGGAGTTCAGACAGCTGAGGAGAGTGGAAGCGGCTACTGGCAGGCAGCCAACCAGTCAGTGCCCAAGGAAAGGAAAAGGTGGGTGGAGGCAGTAGGAGACTAAGAATTCTGCACAGACATAAGACGTGCCAGCAGCGACTCAGCAGTAGCTTCAAAAGAAAGTCACAGTATGTCTGAAGGGAGAAAACCCAAGGGAAAGATGGACAAAATTTGATTCTGCGTCCTATGACTCCCTTGTACATGTGGAACTCTGGAGATCATGGGAAGCAGAATGGAATCTGAACTGCTGCAAAATGACCGTGTGGGAAAGGCCTTATTTCCAGTCACTGCTGAAACGTGTTTTACTTTTCTTAGTTTCCTCCAGTTGCACAAGTCTGGTGTATTTTGCTTTCTGAAGTTTCAGTAGATACAGGTAGATTCTGCTAGTTGATAAATGTGGCTGTTTCTTTTCCAAAACTCCTCTGATGGCATATTGGGACTCAAATCTTACTGACAAATGAGGGTGAAATAGTTTTTCTAGTACTCCATAATGGTTTGTCACCCTGCCCTGAATAGCCCTGGCAAGCCCCATCTCATCAGATCTCAGAAGCTAAGCAGGGTCGACTTTGGTTAATAATTGGATGGGAGACCTCTAAAGAAGACCAAGGTTGCTATACAGAGGCAGGCAATGGCAAACCACCTCTGTTAGTTTCTTGCCTTAAAAACCCCAGCATAGGTTGCCATAAGTCAGCTATTATAAGACCACACTGGTTTGCTAGCACTAAATCCAACTGTTCACTGTCCGTCTTCTGTGCAGCCCCACATGGGACTGCGCCTGCGCAGGCCTGCCGACCGGATTTTTCTTTCTAGCAAACGTCCACTAGGGGGCGCACGTCCGACCCAATGCGCATGCGCGGGCGTTTCCCGCCCGAGCGACATTTGCCGGTGAAGATCTAGCTGTCCGCTTTTCTGAGGAAACTTTTTCTGAGGAAACTTTTTCTGATCGTGAAGATGTCTGAGAAGTCGCTTTTTAAGCGCTGTTCCACCTGCTCCACAAAGATGACGAGGACGGACGGTCACTCCGTGTGCCTCGAGTGCCTGGGCGAAGGGCACATCGTCGGGAAATGTGAGCACTGCCAACGGTTCACCCCGAAGGCGAGGGCTGAGAGGGCGAATAGGCTGAACGCCCTGCTGTGGAGACGGGCGATGCGGGCGTTGGGGGCCCCGGGTACCCCGGGGGGGCCGCCACTGGCTGGTGGGACGGTTGACACCCCCCCTGAGACGGAATCTGTCCGAAGAGCCGCTTCCACTTCGCGTTGCTGCTCGCCGGATCGCCGACAAGCCCAACACTCGACCCCGGATCCGAAGGAGGCTGCGAGTTCCGCGTCGGGTCGCAAGCACTCCACTCCGCAGTCGGATCCGACTCGGAAGCGGCGCCGTTCCAGGTCCCCATCGAGGTCGGAACCAACCGCCACATCGGCTCCGAAGGTGCCGAGGACTTCGTCAGCTCCGAACATTTCGGCTGGGTCGGTTCCCAAGCCATCGGATCCGACTCCGACTCCGACGGCGTCGACTCCGAAGCCCGCTGAATCGGTTCGCACTGGTCGTGTTCCGAAGGCAGGCCCTCGATCGGATCCGAAGGTTTCGGATCCGTTGTCTATGTCACCGGCTCCGATTGATCGGAACCGAAGCTCCGATCCGACTTCAGCCTCCAAGGGCGGAAAGAGGTCGAAGAAAAAATCTAAGCACCAGCAGTCGACGTCGGTTCAGACGGATGAGGTCCTCTGGGAGAAGCCCTCGACCCCGTCGCCACACCTATCACCTCCGTTACACCACTCCACTGATAACGATGGTGACCTGCCTGACGCTCCGACTCGGGCTGCCGAGACGTGGCATGCCGATGATTATATGGGAAGGGAGGACCGACCTTATCGCCTCCCTCGGAGTGGCTATGACAGAGAGGGCTCCCTGTATGCCAGCTCTCCATCATTTGGAAGGGAGTATTGGGGTGACACTCGTAGTGAGTTCTCCCACTATGGTTCTCCCAGGCGCGTCTCACCTTACCAACGTGCGGAGCCTTATCAGTGCCCGAGTCCCAGCCCACCATCTGACCCCTCGCCAGATGACATCATTATTGGGACTGGTCGTGTGTCACCCTCTGAGGACTACCGGCTCTATTCTGAGCAGATGGTCAGAATGGCCCGTTCTCTCGACATCGAGATATCGGCTGTGGATCCTAAGCCAAAGGACAAGATTCTACAATATGTCCAGTCCGGTAACCCTCCAACTATCGCGTTCCCGTTCACCGAGGGCTTGGTGGAAATCATTCACGACATCTGTGAGAAGCCGGCCTCAGTGTACCCTACGTCCCGCAAGCTGGAGGCCCTGTACAAGACGCGAGATGACGTTTGTGCGTACCTCTTTGCACATCCGCCTCCTTCTTCCCTCATTACGGAGGAAATGCAGACCCGCCAACGCCAGGGGTCTTATGCGGTGCCCATTGACAAGGAGAGTAGGAAGCTGGATTCCCTGGGCAAGAAGTTGTATTCCTCCGCTGCCCTGATGCTGAAAATCTCTAACTACTCGGCCATCATGGGGGCGTACCAAATATTCCTTTGGAACCGTATGGCGGCCTTCATGGAGAAACTGCCGGCAGACCAGAGGGTGTTGGCAAAGGTGATCCTTGATGAAGCCCTGCGGCTGTCTCGGCAACAAATAAACGCGGGCCGTGACACGGTTGATACCTCTGCGAGGGCGCTAGCTTCCTCCGTCGTCCTCCGCAGACACTCGTGGCTCCGCACGACTGCGTTGCCGGTCGAGACACGTAATAAGGTTGAGAATCTGCCCTTTGAGGGTCAATCCCTGTTCTCATCCAAGACGGATGACTACCTCTCCCAGAAACGCAAAGATCGGCTGACAGCCCGTTCCTACGGCATTCTCCCGACCAGACCATCCACCGAAAATCGGTTCCAGTATCGCCCTTCACAGGGCTATCGTGGTCGGCAACAACGATACCAGCCGTATCCTCGTTATGGGTCGTACAGGCAATTCCAACAGCCTGCAAGTTCCTACCAACGCCGGAGGCCTAACTACCGCCCTCGTCGCGGTCCCCAAGCCCACGATGCCAAAGAGTCAGCAACGCAGCCAAAGCAGTTCTGACTAGAATTCGAACAGTCTGTCGTGTTTGGGAACAGATGGTTCAGTTTGCCTCTGCATGGGCAGAAATTACATCCGATAGTTGGGTTCTTAACATCGTTAATGTTGGATATAAAATTCAGTTTGATGTTTACCCAGTGTTGTCTCTTCCTGACCGCTCAATGCAATCCTCTTCTCATAACTTACAGGCTGAGGTTGTAGCATTGCTAGAAAAGGGGGCTGTGCAGGAGGTGCTCCCTCAGGACCCCCCTTTAGGCTTTTACTCCAGGATGTTCCTGGTAGACAAGAAGGATGGAGGGGTACGACCCATCTTAGACCTACGGGAACTGAATAAATTCGTTCTCGTCAAGAGGTTCAGGATGCTTACCTTGAACACGGTCCTCCAGTTAATGCCCGAGGACATGTGGTTCGCTGTTCTGGACCTCAAGGATGCATATTTTCATATTGCCATCCATCCTAATCATTGGAAGTACCTTAGGTTTCTATGTAACAATAAGGCCTACCATTACCGAGTGCTTCCTTTTGGTCTCTCAACAGCCCCACGGGTTTTTTCTAAGTGTATGGCTGTGGTAGTGGCTTATTTGAGGGAACGGGGTTGTACCATCTATCCCTACCTTGACGATTGGCTTCTAGCAGCTCCCTCTGCTGATGCACTCATGGCCCAGATTAGTACAGTGATGCTCACCTGCTCCCGGTTAGGGCTTTTGGTTAATTTGCAAAAGTCTAACCTTACCCCATCCAGAAGAATACTGTTTATCGGTATGGAACTGGATGGTGCTGTAAACAGAGGTTTTCTGCCCAGGGAGCGTGCATTAAGAATTGGCAGGGGGCGGGGCGTCGTGAGCGTGCATGCCAGACGCGTGAAGTTCAGGCTCCTGACTCAAACTCCCTCCCGACTGATTTAATCAGCTTTTAACCCGAGCTCTTCATAACAAATCATGGGCAAAACAGGAGGTAATAAAAATAAGACTTCAGAATTGACCGTACAAACGGTTAAAACCTTTTTCTCACCATCTGAATCAAAGAACGGGGCTGAGATGGAGCTGCATGCTGCAACCAAGATGGCTGCTGCCCCTGCCAGTCAGAAGGCAGATTACAAAGAAATCCAGGTACTGGAAGCTCATATTAATCTTAAACTAGATCAACTTGAGGAGAAATTTGCTAATCGGATGGAAAAGTTGCTTAAGCCTATGAATGAGCAGCTAACCCTCATTAATGAAACTCTTCAGCAAGTTACTAAAACAGCTGACTCAGCGTTAGACCTCAGCCTGTCTTTGCAAAAAGACGCGCGCATAATGCAAGCAAATGAATACTGGCTGAAAAATAAAATCATGGATCTAGAGAATAAAATAAAATACAATAATTTGAAATTCCGCGGATTTACAGAGTCAGACGAAGGCACAGCAGATTTAACTGCGTTCTTATCAGGCTGGCTTGCTCATGAGCTGCAGTTGGAGAAGGGGGTGGCACCAACCATATTGTCTGCTTACAGGCTGGGTTCCCCTCGAAATCTGAGAGCAAATGCTAACAGAGACATTGTTGTCCGCTTTTTGGATTCCCGTACCAAAGAAAAAATCATTCAAGAAGCAAGGAAAAGAAGCACATTTTCTTTTCAAGGGAAAAAAATACAAGTCTTCCAGGACCTGTCGAATGAAACGCTGCTGCATAGGAAAGAGCTTAAGCCTGTCACCTCAACGCTAACTAAAGCAAATATCAGATACAAGTGGGTGTCATCGACTAAGCTACAGGTTGCACATCAAGGCAGAGTTCTTCATGCAGTGGATATAGTCTCTGGCCTGAAACTTCTCACCGATTTGAACTTGCCAACCCAAGACTTGATCGTCAACCCAGCAGAAAACATCTCGGCTCAAAACCTTCCCACTCAAGAGAGATGGATCACTATCCCCACGAAATCATCTTCTTGAGCTAGAGATTGTTCACCAATGTCTCCTGTTTGACTCGGCTTTTGATGCGAAGAGCTTGCAAGGAATAAGGGGGGTGGGGGAGGGGGGGAAAGAAAAGAGGGGGGAAATTTTGGCTTGTTTCTTTTTTGTCTGAGAACTGACTGTTCTCTTCTGTCGCTACCCTTATCTTTTTTCTTTCTTTCTCTCGCTGCCCTTCACCCTTTCATCTCCAGCTATTTCATCTTTTTCTTGCCAATCTGTGGTCGGGGGGGGGGAGTGGGAGTTACCTGTTTTTCATTCTAGTTCCCAAATTTCTTAGGGACCTCCAGATATAGGGAGGTAAAGATTTCTTTCCTCCCTATTAGTAGTACAGGAAATTTCTTTCTGTGCTTCTGGAGGGGTTAGCTCTTTGGTTTCAAGGAGCTATAGTTTAGGTTAGTTATGTCTAAGTTGTTACTGGTGGGGGGGTGTTTTGGGTTAGTTGGTACTGTTAATGTTTTCCCCTGGAAGGTCTGGTCATTCTTAGCTTCCTATGGTAAGCCGTGCAAGGTAAAGGAAGAAGCAATTCTTCATTCTACAGCTGTATTTCTTTTGTCTGAGTTTATTACTTGTACTCTGCATCAGCTTAGCCTCTTCACAATGTTAGGTCATGACAGGGAAAATTAAAATTGTTACTTTCAACTGCAGAGGCTTAAATAACCCCATTAAGCTCAAACGTGTTTCCACAGCTTTAGCACAGCAGAATGCAGATATATTATTTTTACAGGAGACCCATTATAAAAAGGAAATGCCTCAGATACTGAAATCTAATAGATTTAATTTGCAGTTCCAAGCTCCTGGCTCCTCAAATGCAAGGGGGGTTGCAATTGTATTTTCGGAAAATATCAAATTTCAATGGGTAGACTCTGAAGTGGACCCTAGAGGAAGGTTCATATTTATCAAAGGGAACCTGGAGGGGACAAGGGTAACCCTAGCTTCGATTTATGCGCCTAATGATAAGCAACTTGATTTTTTGCATGAAACCTTTTCCAACCTATGTATGTTTGCTGAAGGTGAGATTCTGATTGGGGGGGGACTTTAATTGTATAGCTGATTTAAATCTGGATCGGTCCCAGAGGGATGGGAGACGTTGCAAGAAAATACCACGTCAACTGAAACTACAAATGTTGTTCGATAAATTTGCTTTTAAGGATGTCTGGCGAGCTCACCATGGAGTAGAGAAAGATTTCACTTATTTTTCAGCCCGGCATCAAGTTCATACCAGAATCGATTTTATTCTGGCCTCCAGTAAACTTTATCAAAATTTAATTTCTTCTAATATTGGGAGTAAAATCTGGTCAGATCATGCCTGGGTGGAAAGTCACTTGAATTTAGATGATAAAATAAAACAAGAAACTCATTGGCTATTAAATAAATCTCTTTTATTAAACCCATCTATACATAAAGAAATAGAGAAAGTACTTGAAAATTATTTTAAAGAGAACGTTGCAGGGGAGGTCTCCCAGGCAACAATTTGGGATGCTATGAAGGCAGTGGTCAGAGGGAAAATCATCTCAGTAGCCTCCTTCTACAAGAAAGAAAGAGAGAAATTCAGATTGGACATTTTAAGCAAAATCCAAGCACTAGAAATTAAGCATAAAAAATTTAATAATAAAAAAGTTTACAAACAACTTCTGCTTGAAAGAAAGAAGTTGGAATCTCTAGAGTCCTCTAAAATCAAGAAGAACTTACTTTTCTTAAAACAGAAATTTTGGCACAGAGGTCCTGGAACACTTCGCTTGCTTGCTTGGAAAGTGAAAAAAAAGATCTCAGCCCACCAAATTAATCTGATTAAAAAAGGCAATAAGGATTATACTTCCAATAACAGGGAAATGTTGGAAGTATTTTACAACTTCTACTCTAAGCTCTATAGAACCACAAACCCATTTATATCTGATATTGACAACTTCTTAGCATCCTGCACCTCCCTAAAAAGTCTTACGCCAGCGCATAGGGAATTCTTGGAGTCGCCCATTTCTCTCCAAGAAATCACAGAGATTATCAAGAAGCTTAAACTTAACAAAACTCCCGGCAGGGACGGTTTTCCTGCCGAATTTTATAAAAGCTTCACACATAGCTTAGCAGAACCACTCAGGCTGACTTGCAATGCAATTCTTACCCAGGGCATCTTCCCTCAGTCATGGAATGAAGCCTCGGTCATTGTGATCCCCCAAAAAGGTAAAGATGTCACCCTCCCATCATCCTATCGTCCGATTTCTTTGCTGAATCAGGATGCTAAAATCTTTACAGCTATATTGGCCAACAGATTAAACAAAATCATTAATCATTACGTTCACCCTGACCAAACCGGCTTCATTCCACACAGAAACATGGCAGACAATGTGCGTAAATCTCTTAATATAATCAATCATTGCATTACCTATCAAATGGAGGCTCTCTTGTTGTCACTTGATGCAGAAAAAGCGTTTGACAGCTTGGAAACTAATTACCTTCTGAGACTCCTGTCAAAAATGGGTTTTGGCCAAACTTTTATACGATCAATCAGCTTACTTTATGCCAACCCTACGGCCCGGTTAAAAATAAATGGTATAAATTCAAAGGATATTAAACTTACAAGAGGGACCAGGCAGGGCTGCCCCTTGTCACCACTACTGTTCGCCCTTGCTATAGAACCTCTGGCGGAATCCATAAGACAATCAGCTGAGATCAAAGGCATTAGAATAAAAAGTCATGAATATAAAATTTCTCTCTTTGCTGATGATATGGTTCTGTATATCTCTCACCCTTCTGCTTCATTACCTCCCTTGGAAGACAAGTTACATACCTTTGGTCAACTATCAGGTCTTAAAATTAATAAATCTAAATCTGAAATTTATCCTATTAATTTATCCCCAGACACACAAGCTCAGATAGCCTCCAATTATGAATACCAATGGATCAGCAAGAACTGGGTCTATTTAGGAATCACGATCCCTGTCAACCTAGCAAATGTAAAGGAATCTAATTTTAAAACCCTAGAACTCAAAGTTATAGGTGAATTTAAAGAATGGAGCAAGTTGACTTTATCCTGGGCTGAAAGAATACAACTGGTCAAAACCATGATTTTACCACTTTTCTTATTTAATTTTCGTATGCTGCCTATTAATCTCACTGATCAAGATATCCAAAAGTGGCAAACTCTTATAAATAAATTTATTTGGGCTAATAAACGTCCTAGACTTAATTTTTCAACCATGAAACGTTCAACCAAAAAGGGTGGCTTGGCTATTCCAGACCTAAAATGTTATTATATGGCAGCACAGCTAGCAAACATAGTGCTTCTTTTGCATTCCTCAGATAGTTCAGACTGGACATATGCTGAAACTGCACATCTTCTTCCCCATGATATAAAGGATATAATTTGGACAGACCCTAAACACAGGCCTACCCAAACTCTTGCCAATCCATTTTTGAAATCTACTATATCTGTATGGGACAGGGTAAGAAACTATCTAGCTCCTACACCGTCACCACTATCATCCTTCCTGGACCAATCGTGGTTTCCACCAGGTCAGGATTTAATTTCATTTCAGCAATGGAAGGTAATTAAGAAATCTAGGATCATTGACATCACCAAACATGGGGCCATCCTAACTAAGGAGCAAATAGAAGGGGATACAGAGGTTGTGGTCCCTTGGTATCAATACTTACAATTATCTCACCTTATAGGCAGCCAATTATTTGTCGACTCCTGGAAACGGGAGTTTACAGATTTTGAACGTTTATTAAAAAAAATAGAACCTCATCGTAAAGGCCTCATAGCTAGCATCTATTCTAATTTAAACTCACAGAATGATCAATCCTCATTAAGGTACCAATTGAAATGGAATACGGACTGCAGTACCCCCTTAACAGAGGAGCAATGGTCCACAATATGGTCTGGCAAGCCCCTAAATTCGAACGCAATCAATATCAAAATGTCTTCTTTTAAATTGTTGTCGAGATGGTACATGACTCCTCAATTACTACACCAAATTAATCCCAATTTAACACCGCTCTGTTGGAAAAAGTGTGGTCAAATTGGTGAATATATCCATTTGTGGTGGTCTTGCCCCAAGATCCAATCATTCTGGGACTTAATTTCAAGGAAAATTAAGGAGATTACAGATTATGAACTGCTCATGACTCCAGAATCAATTTTGCTGGGTCTTTGGGAAGACCCTGTCATACCAAAGGTGCGGAAAAATTTAATATTTATGTTACTTGCTGCTGCAAAAATGCTTCTAGCAGCACACTGGAAATCAGACAAGCTTCCGAAGCTACAACAGTGGGTTCAGAAAGTATGGGATATTTTTATTATGGAAAAAATAGCAGACCACCTTCATTCTATTGATAAACCACAGTATCAGTCATCATTCTTTACGCAATGGTTGCCCTTTTTGAATTACTTATACAATACTAATCAACTGCCTAATGCTGACATCAATACTTTTAGCTTCTTAGCTATATTATGAGAATATCTCCTCACTGTTCCCCCTTGCACTGTTTTTGTAGTCTATTACATTGGCTTTGTTATTGTTATTGACCGTTCCAAGGTTTGTTTCTTGTATTATTGTTATATGTATTTATGAATATTGTAAATTGTAAAATGAAAAATAAATAGTTAAAAAAAAAAAAAGAATTGGCAGGATGGTGAACCTTTTTTCCAAGTGCAGGTTCCAATCCGTGACAGCGATTCAGAGGCTGCTGGGCCTCATGGCCTCTTCTACAGCTGTCACCCCTATGGCCCGGTTGCACATGCGACCTCTCCAGCTGTGGTTCCTGTCGGTTCATGATTTTGAACACGAGTCCCAGAATAAACGATATTCCATCCCCAGAGGGATTATCCGTGCCTTACGATGGTGGCTTGATGACACTAACCTCCTTGGGGGTGTTGCATTTGGGTCCGTCCAAACCGAGATCACAATCTCGACTGATGCCTCCACGATAGGATGGGGAGCCCAGTGTGGAGCCCTTAGGGCGCATGGGGTTTGGTCAGAGCAGGAACGGGAAGATCACATTAACCTGCTAGAATTGAGAGCGGTCCGTTATGCCCTTATCGCTTTCGCAGACACGCTGCAGCAGAAAGCAGTTCAGGTGCTCACAGACAATTGCACCACGATGTTCTACCTGAACAAACAAGGGGGCACTACATCCAAGGCCCTCTGCGACGAGGCCGTTCGGATCTGGAACTGGGCCGTGGACAGAGGCGTGTTCATTCAGGCGGTCCATATTCCCGGCACCACCAATGTCATCGCGGACACGCTGAGTCGGATGCGATTCGACAGCTACGAATGGACCGTAGCAGACAGTTACCTGAACGCCATCTTTTTGGACTGGGGGTTCCCAGACGTAGACCTCTTTGCGGCAGAGGCCAACAAGAAGGCCCCGCAATTCTGCTCCAGGGGAGGGCTAGGTCACCGCTCCCTAGGGGACGCGTTCCAGATACGCTGGACAGGGCACCTGTTTTATGCCTTCCCTCCGTTCCCACTGCTGTCTCGGGTCGTCAGCAAAATCCAGAGGGATGGGCCGCACTTAATTCTAGTGGCCCCCTTCTGGCCCAGACAAGCATGGTTCCAACATGTCATGCAGCTTTCGCAGGGGTCATATTATCGGTTCTCACTGAACCCGGACCTTCTGTCCGACAAAGGGGTTTGGTATCACGACCTACCCAAACTCAACCTCACTGCTTGGCACATTCGGGGACGGAGGGGATGTCTGACAGGGTAGCTGAAATTTTGCTGAATGCCCGTAGGGACACCACTCGCAGGTCATACGCAGCTAAATGGAAGCGTTTTGAGGCCTGGGCTGCTGACACCGCAGTTAATGTTTGGGATTGCCAGTTGTCTTCTGTGTTTTAGTTCCTCCTGTCCCTAAAGGACGGGGGACTCTCTAATTCCTCTGTTAAAGTTTATTTGGCTGCCATTTCAGCCTTCCACCCTAAAATAGATGGGAAGACGGTGTTCTCCCACAGTTTGTCGAAGTCTTTTTTGAAAGGGTTGTACAATATGTTTCCACAGGTCAAGGAAATTGTTCCCCAATGGTCACTACAAGTAGTATTGGCGGGGCTTATGAAATCACCTTTTGAACCACTGGCCACCTGTGATTTGAAATGGTTATTCTGTAAGGTGGCCTTTTTGATAGCCATTACGTCTGCCCGTAGGGTTAGCGAGCTGGCTGCACTGAGGTGGGACCCTCCCTTTTTGAAGGTCCATCAGAATAAGGTGGTGCTGAGACCTGACCTTCGTTTTAGACCCAAAGTGTCCACGCAATTTCACACTTCACAGGACATTGTCCTACCTATCTTTTTTCCTGACCCTTCTGATAACTCTGAAAGGGCCTTACATTCTTTGGATGTGAGAAGGGCTATTTTATTTTACCTCCAACGTACATCACAGTTTAGGAGTGCCAAACAACTGTTTGTGTGCTATTATGGGCCCAGGAAGGGAAAGGCTGCTACAGCCCAGTCAATTTCACGTTGGGTCACTCAAGCTGTTAGAGCCTGCTACTCGCATGCTCAGTTACCTTGCCCCTTGGAACTAAAAGCTCATTCCACCAGAGCACAGGCTGCTTCAGCGGCCTTCTTTAGGGGCGTGCCCTTGCATGACATCTGCAGGGCTGCAACGTGGTCGTCTTCTGACACGTTCGCTAAACATTACGCACTAGATGTGTGGGAAAGGAAAGAGGCTGCTGTGGGTCAAGCAGTGCTTCAGTCTCTTTTTCGGTGAGAACACATGCCCGCCTCCTGGGTAAGTGGCTTGTGAGTCTCCCATGTGGGGCTGCACAGAAGACGGACAGTGAAAACAGAGTTGCGCTTACCGTAACTACTGTTCATTGACGTCTTCTGTGCAGACACACAACCCTCCCTCCTACCCCGCTGTGTTCTTCCAGATAATGTGAAGGCATTCGGCGGCAAAGGAGAAACTGAGGGGAAAGGGGGCGACGTCGCCCAATGTCGCTCGGGCGGGAAACGGCCGCGCATGCGCATTGGGTCGGACGTGCGCCCCCTAGTGGACGTTTGCTAGAAAGAAAAATCCGGTCGGCAGGCCTGCGCAGGCGCAGTCCCATGTGTGTCTGCACAGAAGACGTCAATGAACAGTAGTTACGGTAAGCGCAACTCTGTTTTCTTGTCCATTTCCACCACTGGGCTCCAGACATGCAATTCAAGAAGGAAATCCTCAAGAACTTCTATTTGACACCAAATTCTGCAGTAGACAGAGATTGTGCGCTAAATGGTGTCCATGTCACGCAGATGTCTTGCCTATTTGTATTGGGCAATTGTGGTCATTGTGTTTTTCTATTCACTGTCATCCATTCTGGGAAGCTAGTTATTTGATATTCAAGGCTACTTTTCCTTCTTATGGTGTTATGATTCCAACTACACAGTATTGTAGTAGAGGTCAGAAATCCTGTGGTCATCTTCTAATGAGCCTTTCAGTCTGCACTTAAATGCCTGTCTCTTGATGAGTCATTTGAATCATTTCATGCTGCTAACAAATCTGTTCTTTTTGTGTCAGGGAGACCGTGGACAGCCTGGTGAGGTTGGACCATCAGGAGAGAAGGTAAGATACTGGAGCAGGTAGCTGTTAACATAATGCTGATGGTGGCAGATTGTTGTAGAGCTTCTTAGGCTAATTGAGTCAGGGTTGTTTCACACATGCATATACATCAGCTGATGCCTCTTCTCTTTAATGAACAGCACTTGATGACTAAATGTGACAACTGCCTCCTTTCCCATTTATTGTGATATGAAAGCTCTGTTTGTGATGTTTGCTCTGTGGTGCCCTTTTTCTCACATGTATGTCTTTTTTTTTGAAAGTTTTTTTATTTTTCAATATCTAACATACAAAACTACAATAACAGTAACTACAAAAGACTACAATAGCACAAGGGAAGGGAAAGAAGGGAGAAAAAAGAGAAGGGAAAGGAGGGGTGGAAAAAAGGGGAAGGTAACCTACAAACACTAAACACTACACTTCAATGCTTTCCCTTCATACTGCCATAATAAAAAAATAGCTTTATAAAGTAGTGATGGAGTGGTTGATCATACAAAATACAAATTACAATTCAAATTAAATCTTTTTCCCTCCCCTGGGCCTCGGGCGCAATTCTCTCTGAGCAGCTACAGCCGCAGCGCTCGTTGCCTCCCCCCTCCCTTCAGGCTTCGGTTCCTCTTCTTTTTGCTTGGTGTCTGGCCCAAATTCTGGATTTTTATCCACAAAATCCCTTAGCTGATCTTCCGAATTAATCTTGTAAGCTTGATCTTTATAACTAAACCCGATTCCTTCCGGGAGTAGCCATTTGTACTTTATGTCCCGTTCCCTCAAAAGAGCTGCCAACTTCTTGTACTTAAATCTTCTCTTCCGAACTAAAAATGGAATGTCCTTCAATATCTTGACTTTATTTCCCAGAAAGTCTAACTCCGCATTGTATGAATTATATAGGATACTGTCCCGGACCCTCCTAGATGAAAACTCAATAACAATCTCACGAGGCAACTGCCGCTTCATTGCATATTTTGAGGATGCCCGACGGACTCCTAAAATGGCGCTTTTCACTTCTTCTTTAGTTGCCCTCGCAGGTGTCGCTAAAAGTTCCGAGGCGAGATCCCACAAATCCTCATTTTCCTCCTCTTTAATATTCTGGAGACGCAAAATGGTCTGTGTTCGCTCCACTTGCAGTCCGATCAGCTGGTTTTCCACCAGCTTTAACTCCCTGTTCGTTGCTCTTATAAGTGACGCACTTTCCCGGGCAGACTTCTCTGCCCCCCCCGCTGCTTCTTTAATGGCTTTCACATCGCTCTCAACTAAGACCACCCTTTGATCTGTTTCATTCAGCTTGTCAACAAAGGGTTTTATGGCTTCCACGACCGATCTTTTGACCAGTTCCTCGAGCGTCTCGCCCCTCTGCAAGGCAGCCGTGACTGACTTGCCAAGAGCAGGACTCTGCTTTTTCGCTGCCATTTTAGGGGGGGGGGGGAACCGCCAATCTTCTGAGACTCTGCGAGGGGGAAAAATCCGAATCTTCTCACCTTCAGACCCCACCACTCCTCACATGCGCTTGTAGTAACAGAAGGGATTCGCTTACTTGCAGGCTTTCGCCTAATCCTGTTCCTTGCCGTTTTCCATGGCCCGGCAGCACACTGGGTGCCGCGCTCGTCTGCCGGCCTCCATAGGGACAAATGGGCAATTTACCCCCTGCCTCGATCTGTCAGAGGGCTCTTCCCGCCGCGCCCCGGATTCAGACTCCCTCCCTGAGAGTCTGGGGGCTAACCTTTGCAGATCAGCCGCCCGGCCAGGCGGCTCAGCTGCTTCTTCTTGGACCTGCCGAGAGGAGCGTCCGACATGGCCGCGAAAACGAAACCGAATTCCTTCTCACATGTATGTCATTGCAATGCTGCAGTCATATGCATGTATGAGTCAGCCCAAAGGTAGACCTATTCTGGAAATAACCATCCTCAAGGAGCTTCTGAAGAAGGGCCTTTCTACATGCTCAGAGCTCCCATACATAAAAGGTACAGATAAAAGAGTACAGGTAAAATGTAACGTGTGTTGTAAGATCTCTGGGAATCATGAGTGAAGGAGAGCAACAGCACAGATAGTGAGAGAAATCCAGACTGGTCTTGCAGCCCTTTTCTTGTTAGCCATGTATGCAGGTACTGTTACTGCAAGTGGTGTTTATTGCTTTGCAACAAATGTTAATACCATCAACCATATAACACTACTAGTAATTCAATATTGTTGATAATTTATGTGGTGTAGCTTTCTCATAGACAACAGTAGTTATGACAGTAGTTACTCATGATTGTGAGAGCTCTCATTCTAAATTCCTGTTTTCAGTTTGTTGATCATACGTTAGTAATATAAGTGATGACTGTCTGAGTTCCTAGTGTTTTCCTTAGGATTCAAACTTCACATCCATTCTGAAAGCAGAAACATTGGATTTGAGTTGAGGGTTCTGTAAGATGTGCACTAGAAGTAGGCCTGTGTGCACAGCTTGGAATTGTTGCAGTGTGATCTTGGAAGCAAAACACATAGCCCAGCCTTCTCTAAAGGAAGCAGCCCCACAAAGGAGAATGAATATTGGCTGGTGTCAAACAACATTTTATTCAAAACATCTGGGCATCTTAATCTCTATGCAATGTACTTTTTTCTTATTTTTCCCTTGTAGGGAGAACGTGGATCACCTGGCCCTGAAGGCGAGAAGGTACCTTGATTCAGATTATCTAATCTGTATGTAGTTGTATTATAGGCAAACTGTGTCCTTCTCCGGGAAAGCTTGTGTGCTCTTGTAGTCTAACAATTGAAACTGGACACTGGGGAGTTTGGTTAAGATTCCTACTCATTGGACTACTTGGAATACTGACTTTCCAGGACTAGTCAATATCTCTCAGCCTAACCTACCTCATAGACTTGTTCTGACAATTTAAAACAGAAAGAAATATCCATGTAATTACCTTGATCTCCTTAAAGAAAGAGTGGGATACAGTTGTGATTAATAGTTGTGACTGTCTTCACGTGCCTGTAGTTCTTTTGGAGGTTGGACCCTGGGTTGTGATAAGGTTCCTTTGGAAGTTGTTTTTCAGCATCAGTGGAGAATATGAGCTTCATTGCCTGGATCATCCTCTTCAATATTAACCTGCCCATTAACCAAGTTTAACATCTAAAATCCTGTTCTGTATGTTCCCACCTTCTGAATACAGAACTTGGTGGCAGAAACTGAGGTTTTTAATGGTGCCTTGCTTGTAGAGCCCTCTTCCCATAGGCTTTGCCTGGCAATCTAGTCTTCTTAATTTTAGGTGCTAAGTGAAAACATTTTTATTCGTGCTAGCTTTCTTTAATTGTGTTGTGCCTTGATTGCTGTGCTCAGATTTATTGCCAAAATTATTGTGCTTTATATTCCCATTAATTTAGCAAAAACTTTTTTATCACCACTTGGTGTCACTTACACTTATAATAGCTGTTGTACTGGTGAAACTATTTTGTTGAAGTTGCTGAAATTGGATTTATTGCTGACAGTATTTTATTAAGATTTTAATATTTTTATGTATTCAGCATATTTTGCTCCTTCATTATATTACTGGTGCATATTTATGTACTTCAGTATTTTATAGTTTTTACTTCTATTGTACACCACCTCAGGCATTTTCATGGAAAGGCACTGAATGATAGTTCTACCATATGCAGAATTACTCTAGTTTAAGCCATCAGTGGGCTTAGATTGCAGTAACTATGCATAGCTTGCACTGTAAATAATCTAAATTAAGTGACAATTTCAGTTAGAAGGTACTATATAAATATTTTAAATAGATACATTGCGTGGAGGAATGTGTTCTGGTCCTGTTAAACTAATCTGTTTTTCTTGTTGTTTCAGGGAGAGCAAGGACCTTCAGGCCGTTCTGGTCCTCCTGGTAGAGATGTGAGTGTGGCATGCTACCTAAATTCCAACATCAATACGTAATAACTCTGCGGAATCTAGACAGAAGCCAGCATCTCCAATTTCTGATGGCTCTGATAACAGCATTCCTTGTGACTTGTAAAAGCAGAATTTGCCTCACTTCCTTCTCCTTTTCAGTTGAGTAGCTCAGAGGCTGATAGTGACCTAAGGAGTAGGGAAGGAAAAGAGGTGATGATGAACATTCCTGAACCTTCCCTGATTGTGGCTGCATTTGAACATTTGGATACAATGCCAAAGACTAGAACTAAATATCTAACGAATAACTGCAAAATTATGGAGGGAGCACACAATGGCAAGCACATGCCTAGAAACCCACTTGGATGGGGAAAGAAATCCTTACCAGCCATTTCTGTGTTTCCAACTACATCCTTCCCCAGCCACTTTGCAATTGCTTGACAGAGTTCTGGGTTCCCAGTTCTGAATCTGTATTGAATGTTTTGTTATAACCAAAGATTCTAGATTTTCTGTTTATGTTGCCCAATTCATGAATTCAGGACATCTCTAAAGGAGCCACAGGTTACATGCTTAGTAATACCAAGTCATTAGACTACTCAAAGGCAATCATGTGGCCATTTTTCAGTTTTGTTAACTACAGGAAAGGCCAGTTTTATTAACTACAGTTTTGTTAACGACATGAAATAGATGATTATCAGTGAGAAAGGTAGACTATAAATATAGTAGATAAATGGATTCCGCTTTCACTTCATTTGGGTTATGAAATATTCCCAAATTAATTAACATAAGCTCATGGCTTTCACAGTTCCCATCTGAGTTTTCAAGGCTCAGATGTTTTCCTATTGGCTTGCTCAGGGAATGCAAAATGCCCTATAGCCTGAAAAACCAACTGTTGCACAACTCTGTCTAAGGTGTGATTAGTTGTGAGTGTGGCATGCTACCTAAATTCCAACATCAATACGTAATAACTCAGTACTAAGAAACAGATGAAGTCTCACTAAGAAACAGATGAAATTTCATGGGGGCTGCTGAGCATTCATCAAATCATGGAAGTCTTTTCAACAGTAACAAAAGTGAAAACAGAATTTAAAAGACTAAGGTTCAGCCCTACTTGAGTCTTGGTATTATATCATGGCTCTACTTTCCCTTGGTGCTTTTAGAAAAAGGGCCCATCTTAAAGTTGACTGATGTTTCTGTTCTTTTATATATGCTATTATGAGACTCATGAAAGTCACCTGGTTTGTGATGGATGCCTCTCTCTTTTATCTGTGGAATAGGGCTTGCCAGGACCACCTGGTTCCCGAGGACAAAGGGCAAGTTCTCTTTGATATACTTCCATACATAAAATGTGCTTTCAGATAAGAGCTTTTGAGGCTGGAGAGGACTGAAGATTGGAGCAGTGGTTTCTCTTTATACAGAAGTAACATTTTATTTGACAGCCATGTGCCTGTGCTGCTCTTGGCTGCCATCACCATTCTTAACCCTCATTACAATGAAGGTTGACTATAAAGTAGAGTGCACATCCTGAAGGCCTGAGTCATACTGGAGTGCATTTAAAAAGCCTTCATCCTGGGGGCTACCATTGGGTGGATAAACCTAGATGCCTCTATGTGGGTTTCAGAGGAAAGGGCTGTGAACTTTAACTTTAGTTCTGGTAACCTTTTTCCAAATCAGCAATGCTCATTTGCATATACCCATTCTGTTCATTGGGCCAGCAAATCTATTGAGTTGTGAGCCCCTGTGACTAGTTGGGAAGGCAGCCATGGAGAAGTCCCAGATGGAAAGTACTCCATCCCCCAAATAGGGTATATTTTGACTTGCATGCGTGCTATGCATTGTGAGAGTAGTAGTATACCTATAGGAGGCTTAAGCAATTTGTAGTATACTAAGCCAAATGAAGATTATGTATTATGACTTGCCAGATGCATTACAGCAGCCCCCCCCCCTCCTTTTTGCTGTCAGACAGGCAGTAGATTTATTAAGCCCGTGGTGAACTGTTGTATATGTCTGGTGGTCTGTATGTGGCTTGTATGGTCTTGACTTACAATGTTCTGAAAGTCTAACTAATTCTTCCAGTCAAAAAGTTGGCAACGCTAAATAGAGTAAACCTATCCTGTTTCTTGAGCTTCCTTAGATCAAGAATTTAACTGTTTCGATGCACTAGTTATATACATAGAGTATATACATAGAGTCCATGGGTTAATTTTTAGCTTCTTAAATGTTTGAGAGTAATTAGATTGGGGTGCTGCTCCCCCCCCCCCCAACCCCACAGACACACTAATGACAAATGGAGACTGATGTTGTAATATCTAGTTTGTGGTAGATTGGCTAATGAGATTAAATGGTAGAATTCAGGGGCATCCGATGACGCTGGTAGGATGGGCAGCAGATTCACAACAGACAAAAGGAAGTATTTCTTTACACAACGAGTGATTCAGATGTGAAATTTTCTACTGGAGGATGTCGTGATGGCCACAGGCAAAGACAGCTTTAAAAAGGGATTGGACAAATTCATGGAGGATAGGTTTATCCGTGGCTAGTAGCCATGGTGACTAAAGGAAATCACCACATTCAGAGGCACTAGATCTGAGAATACCAGTGCCAGGAGACAACTTCAGGAGAATACCTTCGCTTCTATGCCCTGTTTTTGGCTCTCCATAGGAACTGGCTGGCCACTGTGTGAGGCAGAATGCTTGATGAAATGGGCCACTGCTCTGATCCAGCAGAGCATTTCTTATGTCCTTATATCACAAGTAGGGATCAATGACAAGATGACTGCCATCATCTTCATGGACTGTTTTAACCCTTCATATATCTTTTCCTTCTTCAGGGAGAGCCTGGTGAACCTGGAACTCCAGTAAGTGCCCCTTCATTGAATAAGAATGTAATATAACAATGCTACTGTATTTTTTCTTGGGGGAGGGGATTGCCTTGAGAAAATTCTTTCAAGCCCACTCTTGCTTTTTGTTTCCTGCTTTATCATTCCTGGGCCAGGAAGATTTAATGTACTTTTTCCTTCTCAAGGCAGTTTTCTCTATAAGTCAGCTGCTTGCAAATTAGTCGATGCAATCAAGATATTCCACATCAGTCAAGTAATTCAGCCCTGCGTGTATGAAAGTATACATTCAGCCCCTGCTAAATTCCTGAGGGTGGGGTACTTTGATCGTGGCATGAATAGCGAAAATTCTTGTTACATCATCTTCGGCAGTTAGAGAGCAAATGAACAACTTGATCATCCCTTCCTCCTGAACTTTCCCTTAAGTATTTCCACACAGCCTGTAATTGGGTGACATTGTCAGTTTGCTCAGACTAGACCTCAGCATCTTCTCTCCTTGTCTATCTTTTCTAGGCTTCCAGCATCTCTGGAATTAAAGGGGACAAGGTAATTTCATGGAAACAAATCTGCCCTGTAATAGAGATTTGCAGAATGAGCAATATCACATAAGAATGACTCCACTCTCTATATTCTTGGGGAAAATTGCCTTGCGAAAAGGCTTCCAACCCCATCTTATCTCTTGTTTCTGATGATTTTATATCTGAATTTGGCAGTAACTTAGCAAGCAGCAATGTTCATCCTCCATTAAAAGCAGAGCAAGCAGTGCTTTGGCATGCCACTGTGCAGGACTGATGACGTTATCCTGTTTCTTCTAGGGGGAGAGAGGTCCTGTCGGACCAGAGGGACCACCTGGATCCAGAGGAGAGCCTGGAAGCAAAGGAGAACGTGTGAGTATCTTTGACATTGTAAAAGAATGAAAGCGCAGTCTGGTTACAAAACTACAGAATGAAAATTGTGCTTCCTTCCCCTTTGGGATCTGAGAGTCTCTCTATATGAGACCTCTTACATGAGGACACTCAAGTGAAGGGAGATGCAATGCTAGCTGGGAAGTACAGTTAAAAAGACAGAGGCAATGGTTCTGTCAGTTTCACCTCTCTGCAGAGCCAGCAAAGTGCACTCCGCCTTGGGTTTGTTAATTTCCTCTTCACCTTGTAGAAGGCTATGTTAATTTCAGCACCCAGTCAGGGAGGCGAAGAGGAAATTACCAAACTCTCTGAGGAGCATTTTACCAGCTCTGCAAAGAGGTGAAACTGACTCGGTTAGCATTGCATCTCCCTTCACTTGAGCATCCTCGTGTAAGAGGTCTCGTGTAGAGAGACTGAGTTTCAACTAAAATTAAGCTTTTCCATCAATGGAGGAGGGTATCCTTGGATAAGTTAAGCATCTGACTTAATCCACAGGTCACATGTAAGTGAACTTTACAAAGACTTCCAGATCCAATTAGAGAGAAACTGCTTTTTTTGGTGATATTAATTTTCTGTGATATTTATGCTTGAATATTTATTTAATTGAATTTATATTCTGCCTCAGGGTGGGTCACAACATCATAAAAACCACAATTTAAAACAAAAGCAACTGTTCAAATCAAAAGAATAAAATCAACAGGATAGTTTGGCTGTTCCTCAACCACTCTCATAGGCCTGGCAGAACATCTCCATTTTTTAGGCCCAGCAGAACTGTAATAAATCCTGCAGGATCTGGGTCTCAACTGGGAGAGCGTTCCACCAGGTGAGAGGCAGAGTCGAAAAGGCTGTGTCCCTGGTTGAGGACAAGCGAATATCCTTGGGGGCCAGGGACCACCAGCAGATGTTGATCTGCAGAGCGTAATGCCCTCTGGGGAACATACAAGGAGGGACAGTCCCAAAGATATGCAGACTAACGTCTATTAGTCTCTTGCCTTGAAAGCCCCAGCAGGGGAAACCATAAGTCAACTATGACTCGATGGCACTTTCCATAATCATTATTGACTCAATAATAACAATCAATATTGAAAGTTTTTTTTAAAAAAAATCTGGTTTTGTATATGTTGTTGTTGATCCCCTAACGAAGATGTGTGTGTATAGCCTGTAGGGATTTTTGAGTGAAATAAAATTTCTTTTCTGATTGCACTATTGTTTATTTCCTTCTCTTCTTTGGCTGTGGTAGCACATCTTTTCCTTCAATGCATTTATGTTTATCCCTGCTTAGACAACCTTCTTATCTGGTCACCCTCCCAGCACCAGTTTCTGCTAGATGTCCAAAACTTAATCTCCAGCCAATATCAGCACCAGTTCCTAGAAGCACTGCCTTATTCTGTCCTAGATCATTCTCCTCCTTAGGAGCACAACAGACACAGCTAGGACCATGGTCTATCTCTCAGAGCAGAACCACAAGTGACAAAACGCACAGATTGGACACTTGTCTGCTTCCCTCAAGTTTTGATGGGAAATGTAGGCGTCCTGGTCTTCCAGCTTGGCTCTCCGACTGCTGTCCAATGGACTTTTCAACTGTCACTTGTCCAACATTCCGCCAAGCTGCCTACATTTCCCATCAAAACTTGAGGGAAGCAGACAAGTGTCCAATCTGTGCCTTTTGTCACTTGTGGTTCTGCTCTCAGAGGAGCAGAAGAACATTCTTTAAGAATCAGTCCAGTGCAAAGCACAGGTGCTCTCCTGCAGCCTGCATGATGACATCATTGCAGGAAGTGACATCAGCTCCAGGAGCACACGTGCTCATAGTGTGCTCGCAAAGATTTTCCTACCCTCTCCTGGCCCACCCCCTCCCTCTTGCCAGGGGGTAAGGGGACCTGGCAACCTTACCTCCTCCTCTGGATTACTCCTCTTACCCATTACCAAGTAGGGCTTTTGATAATTAGGGCTGCCAGGTCCCATGCTCCCAGCCTCTGCCCTCCTGCTGCCACTCACCCAGCTGGTGAGGAGAAAAGGCAAGGGAACAGGCCTCCTGGGTGTGCTCCCAGCATGGCGCAACAACATCACCCTCAGGAGTGATGTCATTGCACAGGCCCTGGGAGCGCTTCCATGCTTTGCACCAGGAGGCCTGTTCCGCCACCTAATTCTTTCACTTCACAAGTGACTCCCAGCCCACAGGGATTTGTACTTGGCAATTTCCCACTCAGCAGCAGGAGAAATCTGAAAGGGAGAAGTGGGAGGCACTGTGAGAGGCAGAAAGGGAGAAGTGGGCACTGTGAGAGGCAGTGTTCAGATTCCTCCTGATCTAAGAAGGTCTCCCATATGCTATAAAGATGCCCTGGCAGGCATACAAAGGGTCTAGCATTCTCATCCCCATCATTGGTTGATTCTGCAAATTCCTCTCAAGACCTCAGGGCATTGACCAGGGGAATGGGTCATTTGCAGAGGGGTTTTCAATTGCCCTCTCCTCAAGGAGAGCAACATGAGACCAACAAGTATGATATGCTACCACCATCTGCTGGTTATTATGAGAAATGGCACTCTACAATGGGAGTCTAACTGGACTTATTCACTTCTCCAGTCAACCACAACCTCTTTTTCTGGCTTCAAGAACTAATACCAAATGTATGAAACCATCTGAAATGCCTTCACTAGAGAGGGTTACAGAAAATCAGTCCCACATGGTCAGATGTATACCTCCATTTCAGACCTCAAATGCACTTTTCATATCTTTCAGTTCCACTAGCATTGTGGAGAGGGTGGAGGGAGGGACGTTTCTAAATCTACCATTGCCAGGTGGATCAAGGCATACATATTCCTGGCATATGTTCAAAGCCATCTGGCTGTCTTGACACTGTTACATCAGAGGGGCTGCAACTTCAGCTGCCTTTTCTACAAATGCTATCCCAGAGGTGCTCTGTAGAGCAGCTAATGGACATTTACCCTTCCTTTTTGAGGTATTACATGTTAGATACATATGCTTCTGCTAAAGTTGCTTTTGGCAGATGTTTACATCAGCTGGTCCTCCCACAACAGTTCTTCATCCTCACCAGGATGGTGTAGCTGCTCAGCATCCCATCCAAGGATACCTTACGCCACTAGAGAGGAACAAAACATCGGACTCACCATGAGGATTTCTTGCCATCTGCATATTGGAAAGTATCATTTTCCATCCAGATTACTGTTGTCTAGGATTATTGGGGACCATAGATTGGGAAACAGTTTGATTCCCAGTTTTTCGTTTATAGTCTTTCAAATTGAGACTCCATGTGGATTATAGAATTAGAAAACAACAAGTACAGGACCCACGAGGAGTGGTGGATATCTCATTTCCCCTCCCACACTATTTCCTCTTTGCCTTCCCTGAAAACCTTCATGGTCTCTTTTCCTGCTTCCTTCTCTTCTCCCCATCCACCAGCCAACCTACCTGCCCCTAGTATTTCCCTCCTTCCTTCTGACTGGCTGACTTTCCCTGGGAAAACTGTGGCTGAATTGTGCAGTGCCAGTTACACAGCCAGGCCCAGTTGCTTGGCCAGGCTGAGTCTGATTGCACAGTAGGGAACCTATAAGGACTTGTGGAGGGGTACCTCACTTTCCCTTATATCCTCTTCCCTGTATTATTTCTTCTTTTCCTGAACAGCATTCACCAATCGGATCCCAAGGGGAAAAAGTCGTTACATTATTAATTAACTCTGATGGCTGGAAGGGGCCATGAGCACAGTGTGCATGAATGCTGCTTTTTTTGCCAGGAAATGGTATTGTCTCCCTGCCAATCAAGTTCTTACAAGGGGAGACCCCTTCCCTGCCTATTAGCTTTGGAAACATTTGAAAGGGGAATGTGCAGACTTTTCAATCATAGGCTGCAATTCTAAAGACACTTCCCAAAGAATAAGCACTATTGAATAACATGGGACTTATATCTGAGTAGACCTGTTAAGAATTGCTTCCATAGTCTTTCAGAGTTCTCTTTTTTTCTGAGTCATATAGCAAACATATACCTAACTCTGCCCTTTCAAAAACAATCCTGCCTGTCTCCACAGTAAAAGGAAAACTTATGGGGAAAACTTAGGTTTGTTTGGGCGGGGAGTGGGGCTTCAGACAATCTGCCTGCCTGCCTGCCTGCCTGCCTGCCTGCACTTGGGCAGTGGAGAAAATTGGTGGTGAGAACGCCCCATTTTGTAGCGGAACACTGAGCATCAAAAGAAAGGATTTGGATGCACACCTCATTGTGGGAACCAAAACTACAAAGCACAAGGAAACATAACAGCAACACGCAACAGCAGAATCCAATGGTAAAAAATTAATTGGTGCTATAAAAAAAGAAAAAAGTGGACATGAAGCAGGATTATTTTAAGTGTCACTGCTCTACTGGTTGAAGTCCTTTCCTGTTGGGAGCCACTTCACCATCACTATCCCTTTGCCAGTCAGTTTCCTGCCGTAGTGTGCGCCAACCCACCAACACTCATCTTCTGTGGAGTCCATTGTTGTGTTATTGTGCTTGAGGAAAAACTCAGTAGGTCAGTGGTTTAGTGTAGTAGGGGGACTAATGGTTGATGCAGTTTTTGGTTAAGCCTTGTTACCTCTCACCTTGAAAAAAACAGTTTGTACAGCCATTCAGCACTTGTCTTGATGCCTTTCCCAAGCTTTGTGCACTCAAGCGCAATGCTTTGATAGTTTAGACTGTGTGCTGTGCAATTTTGGTGCCACTAACTGCAAAAACAGCTGCCCTAAAGAGCTTGGAAGCTCTCATTGCAAAGAATGGGTCTGAAACTCATGATAATGGGCGGGGGAGGGGGGGAAATAAACAGATGAGATCTGAGCCAAAGAAAAACAATAATGGTACATAGTTTAGAACACCTAGATCCAAAACTGAATTGTAAATTTTTTCAGTGCACACCTCAGCTTTGCAAACCGTGAATCAGGGTCTGCCTCCAATGGAATCTAGAAGCTCATTTGTATATGATCTGCTTATTCAACTAGTAGGATATGAAGTTACCTTATATTGACCACTGATCTAACAAGGTCAGTACTGTGTACAGACTAGTAGCAGTGCTCCAGAGTCTCAGACAAACATTTTTCACATCTCCTACTACCTGATCATGAGTGCCAGCATAGCCTAGTGGTTAGATTGTTAGTCTAGGATCTGGGAGACCCAGGTTTGAATCCCCATTCTGCCATGGATGCTTGCTGGGTGACCTTGAGCCAGTCACACAAATTAGCCTAACCTACCTCACAGGATTATCAGGATAAAATGGAAAAGGCAAGAATATTATAAGCCACTTTTGAGTCCCCTCTAGTGAGAAAAGTGGGGTATAAATAAAGTAAATAAATAAACTGGAGATGCTGGGAAGTGAACCCCGGATCTTTTACATGCCAAACAGATGCTCTACCACTGCACCATGACCCCTCCCACTCATTCCAGTTGGGAGGGCATTTTCCCACTTCCAACCTCTGTTATTTAGAAGACAAAAAGGGGGGAAATGTCATTTTGACTTTTTCCTTCCAGAAGGTGTTTAAACATTTCCTGCTGAGACTATCTGTAGCTTGGGGAAGCTTGTTGCTCTACCCGTAAACCACAGCTCCTCCTCTAATTTGCAGTGGGACTGAAATATTAGACTCATCATGAGGGATTCTTCTCCGTAGTGGATTAGAAGGTATTCTTGGAGTGGTTACATATGTATTCATTACTTTTGAAGAGGGGGACAACCTCTGTATCTGATCACCTGCCATAGATCAAATTGTAGGATAATGCTGGAAGATAACATAGAATTTCGTCTTTGCTTTTGTGACAGGCTTGGTAGTGGTTGGTTTTGAGGTGAGTGGAAATTACAGCCTTCATCCATCTGTGGAGAGCTGGATTCTGTTAAGCAAGATTTTAACTAAATTCTACCTCTGATTTCTGCTGTAATAATAATTTGGTCCTTTTAAAGAGTGGCAGATTTTGAATCATCTCAGTATGTGAGTCTGATTTCAAAGTAAAAGTGTGACATCAGTGACCATGTACAGGACAATACATCACATCCCTTATTTTGAATTGGTTTTGCTTTCCTCTTAGGGGTCTCCTGGATTAAGTCTCCCTGGCATACTTGGACCAAAAGGAGAACAAGGGGACAGAGTGAGTTGTATTCTCATTTCCTGGGTCTAGAACTAGCTCACTACACTTTGTTTCCTGTGAGCTGTGTTGATTTCTCTCTTTGCTCCAAGGAGCAGGGATCTGTTAGTTTGTGCTCTTTGATGGGAGGCTGGTAGCTTGGCCTGGGCTGTTTCCAGACGGCTTACCTGCCTCCGGAACGTCGTGCCATCTTGCAGGGAAAACGCAAAATATTGCGTTTTCTCGCGCGAGTTTTGGTAATGATTTGGTTCAGTAGCCTGACCCATGTCGGTTATAGTGGTTTGGCTCCCAACCAGCAGATATGAAGAATATGGGATGTTGCATCAGTTCTGTTCCCCTCTCTTGTAGGATAGCTTTAGGAGCCTCTGCTTTCCTTGAGTGACACAGAATCATATTAATCATCTGTCTCTTCCCTCCTCATAACTAGGGGGTTGTTGGCCTCACTGGAAAAACTGGACCAAAGGTAACTACTTTGCATTCATTGAAGGAAGCATAAGGATAGGAATAGGGGTTCTGAACTGGCTGGGTGGGGACTGAATGGTTATGTTTGCTAGGAATGAGAGCTAATTTCTATTTGCACAGATTTCTAGGAATCCAGGTTGCTCATCGTGTCCTCCACAATAAGTGATCCTGGTTCAGCCAAGCTGGGCATCTCAAGTCAAAAAAAGACTCAAGCTTTGGGGACATTTATTTATCATTACATTTATATCCTTAAGGGAGTTCAGGGCAATGTACATTGGAATTTCCCCATTGTTGGTGAAGGGTATAATGAACATGGTTACTCCTCTCACTTGTTCCAAACAGGCAAAGTTATTCAGGTTAGCTAACGTGTTATCTTGGGGAAAGATCCTCCCAGTTCTGGTCCTGCTTGCTCTGCAGAACACAGGCATCTAGGCGCTCCTGTTGTAAAGGAGTAAAGTTCCTATCAAAAGACAGGAGTGGTTTCAGACATTCCCTTTCTCATCTAGGTTTGTGGGAAGGGCACACTGTCTTTTCTATTTTATGGGGTACTTGTCGTGCATTCTCCATAATTCCAACCCAGCCTGTGTACACCAAGTCCACAAGCATAACTGTAGCCAGTGAGGGAGAACTGACTACGTCTACATCTGCCAAATGATAGAGGGTTGATTAGAAACAGCAGGAGGCTTCTCCCTATTTTTTTTCTCAACACAGTCCTGACAGAGCAACAGGCTTAAGGTCTCCCAGTGAGTTTATTGCTGGCAATGTGTCTGAATATTAGTCTTTCCAGTTCATGTCCAGTACTCTGCCCACTATACAATTCTGGTTCTCTGATAATGGACCTTACATAATATCTATTTGTTCTATTTATTTAGAAAATTTCTAGGTAATTTTTTTACTTTGGAAGAGCAAAACTATAAAATAATGCACAAACGCCACAAACAAGCAAAAAAGCCAGATAAAAACCAATAACATCAAAGATTAGTAAAAACAGGAGAAACAGACCAGTCTATAAAAACCCTGGAAAATTAGCCCTGAAAATCTTATCTTGGGGCCTAAATGCAAGCAATGTGGACAGCTCATAAGCATCTATGAGAAGGTAACGGGGCATCACGACTGAAAAGTCATTGTTCATACTGTTAGGCAATAGAGGGACTTGCCTGACCCCTACTCTTCATAGGGTAGCTGATCTGGTCCCTCAAGTATCATAGTCCCAAGTTATGTCAGGTTTTAACTGCACCTTGGGTGAGGATTTGGATACACACAAAGTCTCCCCAGGTGCATGTATGCATATGATGATCTGTGGTTTTGGCCTGATTGAAGATCTTGCTTTGTTGGGAGGAATATAATGTTCTTACATCTCTTTCCCTTACTTAGGGTGACCCTGGAGAACCAGGTGAGAGAGGAGAGCCAGGGAGAGCAGGGCCTCCTGGACCAGGTGGCCTGCGAGGGAAAGAGGTAAGTATGAGAAAAGGGATTGTCTCTCATGTTGTAGACAGCATGGGCTGGCAAGGCAAATGCAATGTTGTTAGCAGCAGAATGTATACCTGTAGGTGGGTAAGCCATTTCTTCAAAGATAGGGCAATTATAGCCAGAATAGGCATGATGTTTATGTGTTTTTCAAGATTCTTCCATCAGTATGCTGTGATAACTCTTGAGAGTCCGATTCCTTTTCATGGGTTTAGGTAATATAACAATAACATTTGATTTATATACCGCCCTTCAGGACAACTTAATGCCCACTCAGAGCTGTTTACAAAGTATGTCATTATTATCCCAACAACAAACACCCTGTTAGGTGGGTGGGGCTGAGAGAGCTCCTAGAAGCTGTGACTCACCCAAGGTCACCCAGCTGGCTTCAAGTGGAGGAGTGGGGAATCACACCCGGTTCTCCAGATTAGAGTCCCGCTGTCTTAACTACTACACCAAACTGGCTTTCCTACTGTTCATAGGAGGGTAGCTGGTCCCTCAAGTATCATAGGTAGATGAAAGATATTATAAGGATAAGCTTGTAGCATGTAGACTTGTTTGGGGATTCTGACTGGCTGCATAAGATTCCAAAGGTATATGATATTTACAGAGATACATTTGAAGTACTGTAATTTAAAACACAGGACTGGTTGTGGTTGTATTTTGAAAGTAATGAGATGATTAATTCTTCACTATGGATTTTTTGGTTCTAGGGTGAAAAAGGTGACAAAGGTGAAGAAGGGATCTTGGTAAGTAACAGCCTCTCAGTCTCACTTTCTTACTCTCTCTAACGTTTGTGTTTTTACTTTTAGTCACCAGTCTCTCATTTCCCTTTTTTCTCACTCAAGGGTGAGCCAGGTCCACCTGGCAAACTTGGAGAAAGAGGTCCAAGGGTAAGTAGAATGGGAGCACCACCCCAAAACTGATATATGGTGCGAGAAAAGGAACTCAGAAGAGTTGTGGGGAATATCTGCAGCATCTTGTAAGCACAGAGAGTGAGATGGTTAACTAGAATGACTGTTATCGTTTCCTCAGGTAAAACATTCTGTTTTCTGAACCAGTGCTTTGAATCTGCAGAGTAGCTCATGTGGAATTTTCCCTCGTTTACACTTCTTGCCTAGGCTTAGCTTGAAATATTAGTACTCATGGGTATTCCCAGGGAGAGGGTCCAGTATGTGATGATATACTGACCATTCTTGTTTGGGGGCAATCGTGGAAAATGTTGTTTTCCTTTCAGTAAAGACAGTATACTTCCTACCTTCATTGAGTTAGGGCTCTAGTCTTGCTCGAATGTATGTTCAAGCATCCACCTCCATCCCAGTTTACCCATTCCCATAAGCCTGTACCTAACATTGTCCTATGAAGGACTGGTACTGATAGCAGTTTCTTTTTTTTTCTTTTTTTTTCTTCTTTTTTTCACCATAGGGTCTGCCAGGAAACCGAGGGCTCCTTGGTGAGAAGGGGGACCAGGGGGATCCTGGTGAAGATGGAAGAAATGTAAGATAATGTTTCTTTCCCCCCAACTGCCGCAGCACCAGCGACCAACTTGTATATTTACCATCTTGTTTCTTGTTTTTGCAGGGTAGCCCTGGAGCTCCAGGCACTAAGGGTGAACGAGGGGATCCGGTAAGTAGCAGCGTCATTTTCCCCAATCTTTTGGAAAGAACCTTTTTCCTGCTGAGTGCTGTTCCCACCCAGTTTAAAGCATGTCAGATGGGATCTTGCCGCAAAGACTTAGATCATCCTGTATTCTAGATCAGAATGAACAGCTGAAAGTAAACACTGAATTTTAATGTAGTCCACTCTTTCCCAGCCACACTTTTAATTGCAAGACAGACATGAGAGGGAATGCCTCATACTTCCAAGTAGTGCCCTTTGGGGACTGACTGTAATTCATGGCACTATCTATTGTGTTTATATCCCAAATATTCCTGGCTCTGTGGGTAAAATTATTGTTCTCTATGTTATGCTGATGAAGTTGTGTCTGACAATGGGGCATTAAATATTCTTCCGGATGATTCTGGGTTTTGACATCTAGTCTCTAGGAAAGCAGTCTATCTCCAGAATTTCTAATAATCCCTGGAAGAGGTGTTTGGATGTCTTCTTCATATTGTGTGCATTGAGGACATTGTCTTTGATTAGGAAGTGTACACCTTTCCCCTTTGATCTTGCATGAAATGCATCCAAGATGGTATTAAATCATTTGGTTTTTTAATCTTTGTCTCTCTTCCTTCCTCCTTCCCTTCCTTCCTTCCTGTAGGGGCTGCCAGGACCACCAGGCCAGACAGTAAGTTCCATATTTTACTTCCCAGTCCTGGGACTATTTTTGTTGCTTTGATCCTGCAAGTCTGCCTTGCTGTTTCTACTCCCTCCAACCCACCTCTTTCTGCTCCATAGGTCAGTGTAGGAGCTGGAGTAGGAGGACAGAAAGGCGAGAAGGTAAGCATGTTTTGAGATCCCTGCATCCACCCAATGGGGGCTTTTGGAATACTGGAATCCCTGAACCAGAATTCTTCTTGTGAGACAGGAAGGCACAGCAGTTGTGTTTGCAACAAAATGGTGGTTGAAAAAAATCATTCACTCAGCACGTACTGCAGGAATTGTTTGTGATAGGTATTAGTTCATGAGCAGTTGGCACTGACAACTTTTCTAATGAGTTGCTTGACTATTTCCTTACCAGGGAGACCCAGGAGACCCTGGAGAGGATGGGATGAAAGGCGTAAGAGGAGAAACTGGGTTACCTGGCCCAGCTGGAGAACGGGTGGGTACCATTTTGTCAGATTATAGGAGGGCAAGGAAAAAGATTCAGGCTACACCAAACAAAGTCTTTGTGTGTTATGTGCCATCAAGTCACCTCACAAAGTCTAGAGAAATGTAAAATAGGGCATAGGTAGACAATGAAGAAAAACATGATGAATGTGGTGGATGGAGGACAGGCGTTTGAAATTTTAATTGTTTTATTTCATCTTATAGTCTATTTATGATTTATTTATTGTTTTCTCTATATATCACTTTGAGTAACCTGTGGATAGAAAGGAATAAACAAAAAGAATAAATAGTAATTTACCATGGCAATGGTGGGTGCCTTCAGATGCAGATGTTGCCTTATTAGGGAACAGTAGATGTGAGCCAAGTGTTTTTATCATGCTGTAAAGATGGAGCTGGGCAGAGGAATTGCTAGGATGGAAAGAGCATTTATGGGAAAAACTTTTTATCTTGATTACAAAGCCTGACAGTACTAGTAGTAGTAATAGTAGTAATAGTAATGATGACAATAATAACTGTGCCTATATACCACTATTTGACACACATTAGTGCCCCACTCAGAATAGTGAATGAGGAGATCAGGTGGCCTAAAAATGGGATAAGAATGTCAGCATGGGAAGCAGGGATCATCTTCTCTCTCCTCATAATCTTACTGCCGAGATCTCTTTCTTCTTCTTGCAGGGAATTGAAGGTCCTAGAGGTCCCCCTGGTGTTCGTGTGAGTCTTTTCTTTTCTGCCTTGGGAGAAAGATGCCCTATTGCACCTGTGCCTCCTGAGGAACTTTGTGTCAAGTCCTACATATGCATTCATAAATCAATTATGTGCTCATCTGTTCTCCTTTGCAGGGTGACCCTGGAGATCGAGGCCCTGTGGGAGAAAAGGTAAGAGAGTTCTGAACTTTTTTTCCCAAGTCAAAAGAGGTTGTGGAATGAAGGGTAATACTATGGCTAGAACCGTAGAAACCCTCTGAATTTCTATACGCGTCTGTATTTATGTAATGATTTCCCCCTTGATTTAAAGCCAGATTTGGCATCCTAGAGAACTTTGGCTTTCCGATGAAGCAAACTTCTACTTTATGAGATCACAGAATGCTAAGCAAATAAAGGGGAGGGCATAGAATGCTAGAAAAGGGCAAAGGAGATAAAGTCAGTTGGTGACAGTTGAAGAAGAAGGAGCTGAAGAGAGTAGAAGAGGAAGGAGAAGCTGGATAGAGGGGGGAACATGAGGAAGAAGAGTGGGTGTGGAACAACTGGAAGGAACTTTCTTTGTAGGGCTGCTACTCAATTCTTTTGTATATTCTTTGATATAATTATTAGCTAAATCTATAAAGAAATATTGCTATTGAAAGACTGATTGCCAGTCTGCCTCTCCTTATCTGTCATGAATGACTGTAGCACCACCTTAAGTCATCATGACTGGGTAAATGAGGAACCTGCCAGACTTATTGGGGAGTTTGTATCCATTAATCTACACAGTATTGTTTAACATTTTAAACAAAAAGTGGTTCCAAGAAGCAAAAGTTATCTGGGTTGCATCAGTTATTTTAGAATTTTCCTTTGGCAGCATATGTGGTAAAAATGATGGTCAGCTTGAGAGTTATTATAGGACTAGTGATATTTTGTTGAAATATCATTTCAGGGATACGTAATTCAGAAAAGGGGCTTGGGACTTTAAATGGGTGGTGAAAGAGAATTGTTGATTTTGCTAGTCTACAGAATTGTTATTTCAAACATGAAATTTCAAGTTCTCAAGTATGACTAGAGTGTTCAGAATGATTGCTTTTTCTTGGATCAGAGTTTTTATTACACTAGTGCAGAAGGCTGGGTTGATTTTTTTTTCTTTTCTAGCCAAGTGTCTTTGCAGCACATAACTCCATGTAGTTGAAGCTGGGGAAGGGGGGGATCTGCCCATTGACCTGTTGCTGGGCAGCCGATAAAGCTGTGCTCTCTCACCCCTTGTCAACCTTAATCACTTACATCCGATTCTTGATCATGTCAACTGATATGCTGTGTTAATGTTTCCCAAGGCATACTTGAGGGTACATTTGGAGTAAAGATTAAAAAACCTCATTGTGATAGTTCCCCAGGATTGACAGTGGCCGTTTCCACACAGCTCCCCGCTGCTCGTAACAACCCGGAATATCATGAAAAAAACACGGAAGATCGCGTTTTCTTGTGCGAGATTTGCATAACGTCACATGACGTCGCGCAAATCTTGCGCGAGAAAACGCGATCTTCCGCGGTTTTTTTGCGATATTCCAGGTTGTTATGAGCAGCGGGGAGCTGTGTGAAAATGGCCAGTGAGGCACACAGCCCATTGCTGCTGAGTCCAGGAAATGCATAGCTCACAATCCCCTGTGTAAGAGCACAACTACCATCACTCTACTAAACAATTTTTGAGTTCTCTGGGTGGGGAGATTTATAGATCTTTGCAAATTTCATGCCCTTTGCTGGGATAGGGAGACTGCCATTTTACTTGGAATGTGCTTGCAGAAAGAGAAATATTAACCCCTCTACCCTGTGAGAAAAAAAACTGCTTTAAATGCCTGCTTAGCCTTTCATGGGCCTTTGATCCATAGTGTTTATGGGACTTCTGCTGCCGCTATGAGAGAAAAGTGGTTTCTCAGAACGTGTGAAGAAGGAAGGCCTCACCAAGACTTGTCTTAATTTGTGAGCTAGAGCCCAGAGGAGAAGGTTGCAAGTCTAAGGTCACTTTCCTGAGAGTAACCCCTTGGCACAATGTGGACTTACTCCTAAGCAGACCTACATAGGAATGATTCTTAAGACAAGTCACTTCCTTTAGGGTTGCCAGGTCCCTTTACCCTCTCAGAAGGAGGAAGGGACTGTTTAGGGTTTGAATGGAGCATCCATAACACTGTGACCACTAACCTTTTAACCTTTTTAAGACTAAAAGAAATATACAAAGATTCGGGAAAGTTTGTGAAAATTAGGAAAAATTCATAATGAATCAGTGAGATCTATAAAGCTCTGAGGTTCCTTATACTCCCATTCCCAATCATTACATAACATGGAAAGGTCCAAAGAGGCAAGAGGTCTATTTGGATTCTTCTGGTCCAGAAATGTATCAGTTACTCAATTCACCCCTGACAGGAACTCTGGATTTGTCAGAGGAAGTATAGGGATTATAGTCATCGCAGTGGATTTTGGAATATGCACTCTGCTGTCCAGCTCGCAAGTGATTACGTCAGATATAGAGCTCAAAGTATGAACATACATTAAGCTTTCCAATTCTCTTTTAGGGTGATCGAGGTCCTCCAGGACTGGATGGTCGGAATGGAATAGATGGAAAGCCTGGGCAAATTGGGCCTGCAGGACAAAGGGTAAGTCAAAGGCTTGATGAAAGACGCAGCCAGTAGCTATAGTTAAACCATGATAACACTGCTTTAGAACACAGAATCATGTGTTCTGAGGAGCTGTTGCCAAGATAATGCACATAGTGATCTGAGTGCTTATTTTGTAGGTTATTAATGTCCACAATAAATTCATGGTTGTTGCTATTTTGGTCCTAAAGAATAAAAAAATATAAAATAGGACAAATGATGATAGCATTTATGAGACCATGTAAGGTTGATTAAAAACATCCTTGTTTTGATTTTCACTGAACTCTGTGGCCGTACAATCTCATGCAATGTTACTTCAATTTAAATCCATGCATTTCAGTGAGTCACCATGGGCCTTGGAATATCTTAATAGAATAGTGATACTATTGAATATCTCATGCTGGCTGGTTCTCAGTTCTTAAAGTTACTTTACTTAAACCCAGTCACACAGATCTTCTCTCAGACTTCACGCACAGTTTGCCTGCTTTTGATATTAATTTCTCTCTCAGTTACAAGTAGGACCTTTTCTCAGACGCACACACAGTTTGCCTGCTTTCTCCTGATTGAATGTTCTTTCACAAACACACTGTTCAGGCTTCCACACAGATTATATTTCTCTCAGACAACATAAACAACCTCAGGCTGCACACAGCTTGCCTGCTTTCCCCTGACTCAATGTTTCTCTCAGAACTGCTTAAAAATACTCAGGCTGCACACAGCTTGCCTACTAATACCAAACTCAATATTTTTCTTAGAAATGCTTAAACATGCTAAGGCTGCACACAGCTTGCCTCACTTGCCCTAACTAAATATTTTCTCTCCACTCTCAGCCTAAAACTGCATTCACTCTGCCCACACTCTCAGTCATCAACCAATCATACCACTCCAGATTTCAGATCCCAGAGGGGGGAGCGTTTACGGTCTGCATGCTTTTTGTAATCCTGTTTGGCTCTTTCCAGGGTTTTTGTTATTAGATTCCACTGTTCTATGATAGTGTTCCACCAAGTACTGAGATCCCCTCCCACTCCTAGGCGGGGGTCTTTCACAAACAGCAAGAGTTTACCTTCAAAGCCCTGTGTGATCTTGAATGGGGATGCTCCCATAGAGCTATGAATGCTATTGTTGTAACAATATTCTGCAAACGCCAGGAAATCAGTCCAATTATCTTGTTGATAATTAATGTAGCACCTTAAAAATTGCTCCAGGACTTGATTAACCCTTCTGGATTGCCCGTCAGTTTTGTGATGATATGCTGAACTCAACCCTTGAGTCATGCCTGTTACTTCCATCAGCTCCCGCCAAAACTTGGCATTGAATTGTGGGCCCCGATCTGATATTACCTTGTCCTAGAATGAATGGAGTCTTACTACATGCTGCATGAACAATGTGGCCAACTTTTTGGCTGTTGGCAACTTAGAGCACTGAACGAAATGGTCTTGTTTGGAAAACAAATCCACCACCACCCAAATCACTGTTTTCCCCTTACTCGGCGGGAGGTCAATGATGAAGTCCATGGATACTACAGACTAGGGTCGGGGTGGGGTTTCCAGAGATTGTAGTAGTCCTGGAGGTTCCCCCCCTCTTTTTGCCCATTAAACAGGTCTGACACGTGGATACATATTGTGACACATCCTTCTGTATTCCTGGCCACCAGAACTGTCTTTGTATTAAGTGCAGTGTTTTTAAATAACCCAGATGCCTGGCCAACTTGGTATCATGACAGTGTTTTAATCTCTCCCCGTAGACCCTGTGGGATATACAGTTTGTTGTTCTTATACCAACAATCATTTGCCCCCTTCTCTAAGTCCTCTGGCCGATTTTCCTCCCCCTCCTTTTCCAGTTCCGCCTTAATTTTCTTTTCCCACTCCGGGAGGGGGAGAGGGAGGCAGGCGGTTCAATTTGGCCACTTGGTTTCTGGTAATCACAGCCCCTCCCAACTGGGCAGAGAGAAACGTTGTGTCGACCATTTCCTCCCTCTGGCTGTTGTGTTGGGGAAGGCAGAACAGCGCATCTGCCAGGAAATTTGACTTCCCAGGGAAATGTTTAATCACAAAGTTGAATCGTGAGAAAAACTCTGCCCACCGCAATTGCTTGGCTCCCAGTCTGCGAGGCTCTTGCAACTCCTCCAGATTTCTATGGTCAATCCATACCTCAAACGGCATTTTATCCCCCTCCAGCCAGTGCCTCCACGTATTTAGGGCCAGTTTGACCTCTGCCACCTCCTTATCCCACACCGCCCAGTTCCTTTCGGCCTCAGAAAATTTCTTGGACACATAAGTGCAGGGGTGCATTTTCCCATCCTCCCCCTCCTGCCATAGGACTCCTCCCATGGCAACATCGCTCGTGTCCATCTGTATCACAAACAGGCGGCGGCTCTCATCGGGATGGCGCAACACACGTTTGGAGGTGAAGCGAGCTTTTAATTCCTCAAAGGCTGCTTGGCATTCCTCAAACCAGGGTAGTTTAATGCTTGGTTTTACTTTCCCAGCACCCTTCCCCTTAGTTTTTAGTAAGTCTTTAAGTGGCAAGGCTACTTGAGCAAAAAATTTTATGAAGGGTCAGTAGAAGTTAGCAAACCCCAGAAATGACTGTAGCTGCCGCCTTGTTTGAGGAGCTTCCCATCTGAGTACAGCTTCCACTTTAGTCAGATCCATCCCTGTTTTACATACAATTTGTGTTGGTACAGGGTTTTTAGTACCTCCTGCACCAATTTCACATGGGATTCATAATTCTCTGAATACACCATCACATCATCAAAGTAAACAATCACTCCTTTATAAAGGTGCTTGTGGAGAACTTCATTACTTAAATTCATAAACACTCCAGGGGCCCGATTGATTCCTCTATAGTCTGTGCACAATCACAAGCCCCCGTCCTTTTTCTTTCTGAATAGCACAGGGATGGCATGGGGGGAGCTAGCTGGCCAGATGAAACCTTGTGCCAGGTTTTTATCAATGAACTTATGCAACTCCACTCTTTCTCCCAGGCTCATCGAGTAAATTTTCCCCTTTGGTAATTTAGTCCCTGGGATCAGCTCGATTGCACAGTCTGTAGCTCTGTGAGGAGGTAATTCATCCGCCTCCTCCTCTTCAAACACTTGACTTAAGTCCTGGTATTCTGGAGGAATGCTCTCCCTCTCCTCCATAGTTAAACACACAGTCTCTGGAAGAGGGGGAGGGTTTTGGCCCCACTTGACGTCCCAGACATGGTTTTGGCAAGCTTCAGAAGGAGAAAACAGCTCCCCAGCCTTCCAGCTCACGTAGTGGTCGTGGTCCCACAGCCACCTTAGTCCAAACACCGGGGGAACTTGGTGGCGGGGCTGACCACAAAAGTTCTTTCCTCCCCATGTCCCCCAATTCCCACTGGGGTGGTCTTTGTTTCATATCTAGGACTGTACTTCAGCATTCTGGGCAATCTCTATGTATCAGTGCACTTCTAGGGAGTTTTATCTGAATAAAGACCCTTTTAACTCATACCACTGTGTTGGATGAAGTGGAGAGTCTGAGAGAATCCCCTAGCCAGGCCTGACATTTTGCCCAGAATGCTGAAGTACAGTCTTCCGCGAGAGGTTATACTCCAGTTCCCCTCCCCCAGTCCAAACAAGTCAGTTGAAGTCAGCGAAAGTCCTGCAAAAGATGCCCGGCCGAAGTTCCCACGCCTGGTTCCCACACACTACCAGCTGTACTGATAAGGTCTCTTAGCAAAGCATAGTTTAGCAAAGCATAGGCATAGTGAAGGAAGCTACACTACAGGAAGAAAGCCCATCCTCCCCCAGTAGACATGCATTCACAGTCATGGCAGACAGGCTGGCTTGCCCGTCTGACAGGAATGAGCTTTCATGAGCCACAGCTCACTTCTCCACATACAGCTAGAATGTGAGTCCATCTGTCCTTGTGTCTTGGGGAGTGGAGTGATTACAGAAGCCAAATGATAATAGCTGGTCATTCGGTTTCTGTAATCACTCAACTCTCCAAGATATAAGGACAGATGGACTGACATTCTAGCTGTATCTCAAGTGAGCTGTGGCTCAAGAAAGTTCATATCTTACTCCAAATTTTGTTAGTCTTATAGGTGCTACTGGACTTTTGCTCTTTTCTACCACTGCAGACAGACTAACATGGCTACCCATCTTGAGCTATATTAGTTAACTCAGCATTCTGGATAACAAGAGCCAGATAAAAAAGTTTTTACTATAATTCTGTCTTTAATAAGAGTTTTTATTAATTTACCAAGGTCAGATGTTAAGTGGTATGATTACAACATGCAGAAACAAAAAAGAGCATATTTTTCCATCCTCAGTGATATTCTATTAAAACTTACAAATTTTCATACTTGTACACAAACCTAACTTCGTTTTAATTGGGCCACCATTTGACTTTGTTCTGTTACTCTTAAAAAGGAGTTAAAATATTTATTCATTGTGTGTCCTTGAATAGTCCTAAGTAATTCTTCTGTCTTGATCACATATGTTTGTCCTTTATGAAATCTGATTCAAATTTTGTGGTAAGAAAGGAGCTTTGTTTCTATGACATCACAGTCAGATTTTTGTGTGTCTCATAGATGCAGAGGAAGTTGGAGGGGAGGGATTCAACAAGTATAAGTTATGGCAAATGATTCTTGCCTGCAAGTCTGCTTTAGTTGTCTTAAGATCTAGGCAGAAAAGATTGAAATGGCAGCATTTCACAACTGGATTCTGAGCCCACTGGCCTCTACAATTGCTCATTGCCATTGGGATTCATCACCTCGTCATTGTTCCCTGACAACATAAGTATACAAAGCAAATGCACCAAGGTACTACAAAATTCCTTTAACTTGTTGGTGGAACGTTAGTGTTGTTCTTTGTAAACTGTTGACTGCAGTGACGTAGTTAGGTGACTAGAGATGCATAGGTATAGTCCATTTGGCTCAAGTTCGCTGTTATTATCTATCTTCATAATATTATATTGAGCAATATAGAGTTTCTATGGGAATAGTACTTCCTGTTATGCTGCCATGATTTAGTGGGGTATTACCTCATGTAACCTCTACTGATATAATACAGGCATGAAATATAGGCTATTTCCTGACTCCTAATTATATCCACAGTTTGTTTCTTTTTTTTTTCTAGGGTGACCCAGGAAAACAGGGTGACCCAGGCAGAGATGTAAGTATGAGAGCTCTGCATCAAGGCATACGAGTATGGGGCTCAAACTAGGAGTGTGTATTTTAAAAATCCAGTAATTCTGGGTATGGGTTCAGGGAAACAAAAAAAAAAATCCAGGTTCCCTGAAATCCGAGTAAAGTTCTCTAATACTGTTTGGTGAGATTAGAGAATCTCAGATTTATACGGGCATTTTTTTCTATGGAGGTCCTATCCAGAGGCTATCTGGGGGGCTGGGGGAGGGCATTTTTCAAGCAAACTCCACCAAATTTACAAGGAACCTATTCCTGACTTTCCAGTAAAGAACCCCAAATTTCAGGAAGATTGAACACGGGTTCAATTCTTTGGGCTCCTGAAAAAGGTGCCCCTAGCCACTCTCCATTGTTTCCTACATATGGGGGGGGGGAATTCAAAGCTGACTTCCACTGCAGAAACAGACTGGGACAAGGCTGCCATGGTTAAGACACACTCCCTTGTGCAAGTTCAACACACAGAAAGCCAAACAGAACCAAACTGATGCCCCCTCCAATATAAGTGCCCCCTGATGAAGTTGCCCAGCCAGTCTCTATTGTTTCCCATATTGGGAACATTTCCAAGCTGGCTCCCAGGAAGAAACACACAGGAGCAGGGCTGCCACTGGCCAGAGGCACACTCCCAAATGCAAGCTCAACCCAGAAAAGCCCAGCAGAACCAAACTGAAGCAAGGGAATGAATCCCCCCAGAACCAAAGCAGAGCGGGACCAACATCAAACCAGTGAATCATGTCAAAACAGAGAATTCCACCCAAACAAAACTGAAAGAAGGGAATGGATAGAATCCCTCCAGAACTAAAGTGAATCAAGGAGACCAACATCAAACCAGAGAATCATGACAAAACAGAGAATTCTACCCAAACCAAACTGAAGCAAGGGACACTGCTGCAACTTAGCCCAACTAAACCAGTGTCATTCACAGAAGCCAGGTGGACAATGAGCGCTTCTGCACAGATTGGCCACACACTCCTCCCTCCCTGCCTCACTCTTCCTCCATCCTGCCTCTGCCTAATTTCCCCTTCTCTCCTTCCCCTCCTTTCTTGGAAAAAATGTAGGAGAAGCCCAGGATGGAGCCAGCTGAAGCCAAAGCAACATTTCCCAAATAAACCCAGTTTAACTGGGATTTATTCAGGGTCCAGATCTGAGTTCCTGGATCAGATCTAGGAATTCCTGATTTGATTTGGGAAAAATCAGATTTAAAGAATAGAAGGGGGAAAACCCCAGGGAGACAATCATAAACAAACAAATTGTTCTAATTTATATTATTATTACAAGTAGTTAGTGCACAGTGTGAAAGTAACAATCATTCTATTCATAAATCAATACATAGTTTATATAATTCTGTTCTCAGTCTTTCCTAGATCAGAACCGAAGAAGAATGCCACTGTGAATCCTTTGGTGTTTACAAGGCAGAATTGCAGCCCTTAACAAAAAGGCAATAAGAATTTTAAGTCCTGTCTCAGTCTTTCCTTTGATCAGGAACAAGAAGAACGCCACAATGAAACAAACGCCACATCTCAAAGGCAGAGTAACAGCAGTTAACAAGAAGGCAATTAATATGAGGCTACGAGCTTGCCGGCTTGAAATCCGCTTGAAATCCGCTCATTTCAATACTCTTCTTCCTGGCCGATATTTATACCATCTTCCATCTAGTTCTAAAGTCTCTCATCAGTGTTTATAAATTGTGCATTGGTAGGTTTTTTCTGTGCACTAAGCTAAAAAAACCTACCAATGCACTGTTTACAAACACTCACAAGAGACTTTAGAACTAGATGGAAGATGGTATAAATATTGGCCAGGAAGAAGAGTATTGAAACGAGCGGATTTCAAGCTGGCAAGCTTGTAGCCTCATATTAATTGCCTTCTTGTTAATTGCTGTTACTCTGCCTTTGAGATGCTGGAGGATTCATTGTGGCATTCTGGCTGCAATCCTGCCTTGTAAACGCCAGAGGATTCACCGTGGCATTCTTCTTTGGTTCTGACCTAGGAAAGACTGAGAACAGAATTATAAACTCTATGTATGGATTTATGAATAGAATGATTATCACTTTCACATGGTGCACTAAATACTTGTACTAATAATATAAATTAGAACAATTTGTTTGTTTAGGATTGTCTCCCTGGGATTTCCCCCCTTCTATTCTTTTGGTCTTTACACGGAGGCTTCCCCTTTTTTCCTGAAAAATCATATTTAGCCAGTTGGGCAAAAAATCCAGCTTTCCCCTCAAATCCTGTACCTGTATCCCATGCCCCTGGTTCAAACACTGATGCTCCTTCCTGCAGCCCTGTTTCAGTAGTGAGGTATTGCTTAGAAGCGGACCTCTCAGAGTAGAGCATTGATCACGTGTTAACTGCTTTTCTTTCTTAACTCCCTGGAACACAGTCCATGATCATTTCTCTGCTTATTGAGACTTAAAGGCAAAAATCCCTTAGGATTTAAGGCTTTCAGTTGACTTTTGAAACCCTTAATTGTGATGTCCAGGCTGTCTTGCCTGTCCTGAAGAACATTTTGTGATGCTAGACTCAGATACTGTATCCCAAGAAGAGATGGGATAGTTCTGTACTCTGCAGTCCAGCTGGGTCTTCTTTTCACCTTTTATTTTATTTTATTTGTAGGGACTTCCTGGTCTGCGTGGTGAACAGGGTCCTCTTGGAGCACTCGGCCTGCCAGGGCCTACAGGGTTGCCTGTGAGTAATGTGGTTGAAAACACACCAGATAGCTGTTCAGTATCTACTGCCAATTGGATATTGGGCTGATTTGTTTCTCTCATGCACGCACACACACACACACTTATTCCCCCCCCAAGGATTTTTGCTGAGCTATTGCTCCTGTTCCATACCCCTCCCTAAATGCCAATTTTACATACAGCCGTAAGTTTGTAGATGGATCTACTCTTTCTAAGGAGATGTGATGATAAGGCTGGGCCTGCTTTGTTGCTAGCTTTCCAGAGAAGCCGGAGGTGGAAAATGGTGTCATAAGCTGTATTCTTCCTCTGAAAGCAGCAACGATGGGGCCTCTGTGTAGCTTATTGTTCTTTCATCCTAGGGAAAACTCTTGCTTAGTTAATAACTTGTTTCTTTCTCAGGGAAAGCCTGGTGATGATGGCAAACCTGGACTGAATGGGAAAAATGTAAGTAGCAGATCCGATTCTGCCAACTGGAGAAGTGAGACCTGGGCTCTGAGAGGCAAGGGACTGTACTGTGGAAGGAAGTGGTGGCAAGTACAGTGTGCCACGTTTTAATTAATTTCATAGCAAATAAACAGATGGGAGATTAGAACCCATGCCTTTAAGTAGAGCTTCTAATGCAAATATGAATGCACTATTTTATTCTCCAGGGTGAAGATGGAACACCAGGAGAAGATGGCAGGAAGGTAAAAGCCCTGCACGAACCCTCACTGTGTTAGCCAGACCTCCATCTCTTGACCAGTCTTCCTGTAGCTAGCAGGAGACAAGGGTGGCTTCACCATGAAGCAAGAAGCAGTAGTTGCTTCAAGCAGTAGATTCCAGAAAGATCATGATTTTTCTTGCATTGAATAACACATTTCAGATGTAATTTTAAAAGAAATACAATATCATTTTGACTTTTTGCTGTCAAAATGATTGGATGCCTGCTCAATAACTTCCCTGGTATTGATCAGACTGTCCTTTGGGATGTCAGTGAAGCATGCAGAAATGCATGTAAGGTCCAAGGAGGCTCTGCTATCCTTGTGCAAAGAAGACAAAAGGAAAGGAGCAAGAATAGCTTAGTTTTGTCCATATTACGCAGTTATATTTGTATATTTTTCTCATTTCAATCAGGGGGATAAAGGTGAAGCTGGAGACCCTGGCAGAGATGTAAGTACTGCTGCCCTAAAATACCTACATTTAACTAACTTTTAGGCTGCTACCCTCATCCCCTCAAAGACTCGTACACTTCTCTTCTACTTCTTCATGGAGACCTTATCTTGGCACCCATGTACATTTTCTCATGCCATCTCATGTTTAACATATAGCAACAAGGCATCTTTTCTCTGTCAGAGCCAGACTCCTGACCTGTATCATAGGATTAATAGCAGAGACTTCTGAGTCTCTGCCATTATGGTGTCACTTATGTCTTTTTACCTTATGAAACTTTTGCTTATTTCTACCTTCCCCCTTCTCTAAAAATTCGAGATGATTACATACCCTTATGCTATTGTGTGAATTGATCTGCAATCCCATACATTCATATGTGGGCATATGCCCAGTGGAGTGGAACTTGTTTCTGAATAAATATACATAACCCTGACCTGGATAGCCCAGGCAGGCCTCATCTCGTCAGATCTTGGTACCTAAGTAGGGTCCGCCTTGCTTAGTAATTGAATGGGAGACCTCCAACAAAGACCAGTGTTGAAGAGGCAGACAACAGCAAGCCACCTCTGTTAGTCTCTTGCCATTAAAACCCCAGTGATTGTCACCATAAATCAGCTATGACGTGATGGCACTCTCCACCACCACCAAACATGCATAGGAATGGGTTGGATTTCAGGTGGTAGAACGTTTCCCTGTTGAAATGGCAAAACAACCAAAGCTATTTAGCTGTGCTTGCTGAGTAATCTAGATGGCTCAGACAGGTTTTTTGCTTTTTAGCCTTTGCAGGATATTCCTGCAATTCCTGATTCACATGTAACAGCATAGTATCCAGGCCACATGTAATACATAGAGGGGGAAAGCTTCAGTGTGAGTGTCTGTGTACATCTGAGAGTGAGAAAAAAACAACATTGCTGTCTCCCCTCCCCCAACACACATTCTAGTTGATGTGCAGTTTGGCATATAAGACTTCACAGCAAGTTACAATGCATTAATAATTACTCAATATCCAATATTAAGTCATTATCAATGCATTGTAACTTGTGAAGGACTATATTGCACTTTAAAGAGGCTAGTGAAGAAGCAAAGTGGAGCGAGACAGGATGTGATTAACGCTGGCGCACCCATTGCCAACTCTCCGGGAGCGGTTCTCCCTCCATGAGCATTGTTGTGCATTGGCTAGAACCTACGTGGCCACGATGGTCTGTTGCCTGAAAGATATTTTGGAAGGACGCTTGAAGAGAAAGTATTATATATGGGATGGACACTGCTTAATACCAGCTTGGTTGTTCATATTTAAAAGTTGGCAAATTATGAATGAACTCCTTAATTATGTAAATGCATATTGAATGTTTGTGATTGATAAATCTATTTTGTATAGTCTCTTTGGATATTTTGTCCCCTCTCTTGATTGTATTTAGGAGACTATCCCCCTTTTTTGTATCGACTTTTGGTAAACAACCAAACTACTAGGAACAATAGTCCCCTGTAGAGTACCAATCAACAAAATATATCTTAGTATTGGTATAATATCCAATTTATAAAGTGCAAAGTGCTCATAAGTGAATTACATTCTATATATACTCATAACCATTAACAACTGGATCTAGCATCAATAAATATAATAACAATAAATATCAATAAATATTACTAAATATTAAATATGACAAAGAATGGCACACAATACTCGATGATGCACAACAATATCATCAATCCCCCCCTTCTCAGTAATCTTGCAGGACAAATGGAAAGCGGGTGTACTTAAAAGTCTTTACTTGTCTAATCAGATGAGGAATAAATATGTGAACAGCTGAATACAGTGTCTTCCTGTCTGGTTAGACAAGTAAAGACTTTTAAGTACACTGCTTTCCATTTGTCCTGTGGGAGGAGTCAGATCTGCTTTATCCCATGGCCATTTGAAGACTCCATCTATTTGCTGTGACTCCATTTCGCTGATCCTAGCTAATGCAGAGATCTGCATTACACTTTCACAGCTTCTCACTTTGAGAATGGTGTGCTCATGCACATCGCCTCCCATTTACCAAAAATGTGGCTGAATCAGGGACAAAGATCAGGCCTCAAGCATTCAAATTATAAGAAAATTTAATAAATAAAAAGTGCACATATGATCTGTACAAGCATCTGGTCCTCTATCTCTAGACATACTCTAATGATGCTAGGATAGGCTATTAACTCTTGAAATTCCGCACACGTTAGATAATGCACTTTCAATGCACTTTATTAATCATTTGAGGTGGATTTTTTGTTCCGCACATGAAAAAAATCCATTCCAAATGATCTATAAAGAGGATTGGAAGTGCATTATCCAACGTGTGCGGAATCAGCCAAAGTTACAGCAATTTAAAAGTCCTTCATTATCTCTGTCCTTCAGTTTAAGGGCTTATCCTCATTATCCCTCAACATGTGGTCAAAATTGAGTCCAAAAGCTAAGCCTTTTACGTCTTAGCAAGTTGATGATGTTCCTAGTAAGAGGCAAACGAAAGAGAAGAGAGAATCACTGGTGCCTCCATAGAATTTATAATCTCTGTTTTAGAAGTCCATCCCACCTTTGGAGTAATTCCTTTCTTCCTCACAAGGAAGGGATCATACAATCTAATGTTTGGCTTCCTCAGTCCTAGTCTCTGTACATAGGTTTGACATTCTGACTAAGGTGTTAAATGGTAAACCTTTTGTTCTGCTGAAATGTTTTGTGCTTGAGAGAAAGATGACTTACCTCCCTCCTATAATTTTCCTTTTGTCACTCTACCAGCATTAAAGTTTCTGGAACATGTATAGAGTGCAGCCACAATTACTGAAATTGAATTCTAGGTTGGAGGGCTTTTCTTCACATGGACCAACTGCCTAACTCTAATAATAACTCCTAGTGTATCTGTCCTGGCTCTGAACCAGTGCTTTGAGGCTATGGTCATGTGGCTAAGATAGTACAAGCTGAATCTGAATCTGGATAAGAGGTAATACTGGCTGGAGAGCCTGATGTTTTAGATGCCTTTGAAGAACTCAGAGCCAAACTACAAGTGACGTCTTACACAGGTTGGACACTAGTTGGCTTCTCTCAAGTTTTGATGGGAAATGTAGGCATCCTGGTTTTACAGCTTGGCTCTCCATTACAGCTGCAAGACCAGGATGCCTACATTTCCCATCAAAACTTGAGGGAAGCCGACTAGTGTCCAACCTGTGTAAGACGTCACTTTTAGTTTGGCTCTCAGAAACTTCAGCTGGTTCAGAATGTGGCAGCCTGATTACTGTTAGTGGTTAGCTGATGGGAACATGTCTTGCCTATCTTAAAATCCCTACATTTGCTACCAGTTCATTTCCAAGACCAATTCAAGGTGCTTTAAAGCCCTTCATGGCCTAGGACCTACATATCTGAAGGACATTCTCCTCCCATATGTCTCTGTGCACCAGCTACTGTTGTCCGGTTGCCACCTACTAGCTGTTCCCCACAAGGCAGCTTCTTGGCATCAGCCAGATCCTATGCCTTCTCCATTGCAGTGCTCACTTTGTGGTGCAGGCTGAGGAGGCAGGGGATGCACTCCAAGGCCATTTTATCTGCCCTGGCTTTTAATGGAGTTTAAATTACAAGTATTTTTGTTGTTTCTGGGTTTTTTACGTTGTGATTCTTTTAATTATGATTCTTTTAATTATGATTTTTAAGTCATAAGGAAATGCAAGCTATAAGTACTGTAATAATAAATAAGGCTGTTCCTTGTATCTATTAACTAGACTGCAGTTGTTCATTGTTTGCAGGGTCGGGAAGGTATTAAAGGAGAACGAGGGAGCAATGGGCCCCCAGGGCCTGTAGGATCACCAGGTGTTCCTGGTGTGCCTGGTCAAGTGGGTCCACCAGGCCAGGTAGGTAGCCTTCTGCTCAACGTATGTCACCTTATTTTAGCTCCTCTTGGGCGTTTTTTGCTTCTTAGAGAAAGTTGAACCAATAGCTATTGGATGTGAAAACTAAATCTCAGCAAGGGCAAGGGAATAGCAGAAGGCTGTACTAAGAAGCTGAAATCAGAGCTGGAAACTGATCCTGTGGTTGCTTTGGGTTGCTTGGCAGTTCAGAAAGGCCAGAGCTCTTAACTGTATTTGTGGTCTTAGAGAAGAATTAGGTCTTGTCTGAAATGTACATTAAAAAAACCTTCTAAGACCATAAGTTGAATGTTGCTGGATCAGAGGATGCTGGATCTGGTCCAGCATCCTCTCTCATACAGAGGCCAGCCAGTTAACCCTGCAGAGCACAGAGGCCAAGGCCTTCCCCTAATGCTGCCTCCAAATAATGATATTCAGAGGTTTGCTGCCTCTGTATATGGAGGTCCCTTTGCTGACTATGCCTAGAAGCCATTGATGGACCTGTCTTCTTACTCTGATAGTTTGGGCAGAACCCATATTGACTACACTTATTTAGTGCCTCTGATTCGGTCATATCTCTTTGTTGCTGTTTATAGGGCATGCCCGGTCTCCCTGGAATGTCAGGACAAAAGGTAGGCACCTCTTCCTCAGGTCTATACCTGATGTTGTCAGCTAGGGCATATATGTTTCTATGGCAGTTGACCTATCCCTGACCGCAAGGCATACATATTTACCCATCTCTCTCTGGGAGATGAAGATTCAGCTCTGAAAGGGTGGGCAGCACTTCACAGTTTCAACATAGAATGGGACCACTTCCATCAGAGGGGTTGGGGGAAGCATACTGTGTAGACTCCTCAGAATACCACAACTGGGTTGCATCATTCCAGTGCTTGGGACTTTTCACCTGGAGGCAGACCTAAATTTCTCCCTGTAGTATGATAATCCTGGCTTCAAGTTCTCATGCTCATTCTTTTTCAGGGGGATAGAGGGGAGACTGGATCCAAAGGAGAGCAGGTAAGTACCTATGAGTACCCCAAGGCATTGGATAGTGCAGAATTTACCTGCTTTTCAGAGGTGCAAGAGGCTATTCTGGTATGGGTTATTCTTTCCATTCTCACAGCAGTCCTTTGAGGTACCTTATGCTAAGAGAGAATGACTGGCTCAGTGTCATCTAGTGATCTTCAAGGCTGAGTAGAGAATTGAATGTGCTAGACCTAGGAATATGTATTTCCAGTCTGATAATATAACCTGAAAATAACAGTATTTCGAAGTGTATTCCAACCAGCCAAAAAAGTATTCTGGGTTCAGAACACTAAATATTGATTCCTGAAAAATCCCAGAAATGTTTGGAACTAGGAACATTTGGGGCAGTCCCAAGACTATTTTTCTCCCCTTTCCCAGGGTCCCCTGGCAATGGGAGGGAGGAGAGAAGGGAGGCAGCTGCAATAGGTTCAGACATTAAAGGGAGTACTTGAACTGTCTGCCAGTCATGACAATTCTCACATCCCTCCATGGCCCTGAGCATAGGAAAAAGATGATAAAAGCAGCTACATTTCAAAGCTAGATTTTTTTTTTGAAGTGCACTGCTATTTGCTGCAGCTGCTCTGGTCTGCTTTGGATTTCTGCTGTTTGCTGCCTGCCTGGAAAGACTTTGTTCTCTGCCTACTGGACATCTTCAGGTCTGGTGGAATTTGTTTCAAAATAATATTTCTTTTTGCTAGGTGGGTGTAATGGAGGGGCAGCCACCCCCTCCAGTTCTTTTAAAAATAGTTTTGTTCTATGCTTGTTCTAAAATGATTTAAAAGGCTTGTGTTCAGTTCTCTTCTTTGGTTTGTTTTAGAATTTACATTTCTGTTTCAAAACACTTTCTAATTTTTAAAGGATTGGTTTGTGCTTTGGTGGGGAGGGGGGGATCTTCCAAGCTGTTACTGTTTTAGAAAGTTTATCTTTTTGCTTTCTTCTGCTTACAGTTTTATTATTGTTATGCTGTAGTTGTAAAGATATTTCTGTATTGTGTTGGGAGAGATTGGTTTCATGGAGTACTAGTGTGTTCCTGTTGGTTTTTAAAAGTGGAAGTGCTGCCGGTTAGAAAGAAAGTTTCTGATTGTTTTAATTACTACTTTAGGTGAGGGATCAGGTATTTTTTTAAAAACACCATATTGGTTTGGCTTGGATTCTCTGGTTTGACAGTAGTTCTACCAGGCTTGTTGTTCTGATTGCATTGAAGGCTTTTGGCCAGTGGTTTCTCTTGTGCATTTGGCTATGGCTTGTTTGAGTTTCCCCATCATAAGAAACAATGGAAACAAGTAGGATGGCTGGGGACACTTTGTTCAGGACTCCTTGGTCCAATTCACTTGAAAATTGGGAGTGGTTTTATGGGGATGGGTAGCACTAGGTCCTCTGCAATTTTGGTATCATTTGGTTGAACAACAGCTATTCTATCCCTCAAAAAATTCCCCATAGGGAATAATGTAACCCAGTAATTCTGGAATCCAAAAAAAACCCTCTGAATCTGAATTCTGAAATAGTATTGGGAGACCCAAATGCCCCTGATTTTATGCCTTTTCTGATATCCAAATCTGAAAAATACTGGGGTTAGGGGGTTAGGTGCACATCTCTGTACTAGACTGTGGAAAGACAAAGCCCACTGGCATGTTGCAAAGCAATGCAGATCAATAATATCTGGAAATTTCAATACGTCCAAAATGTGGCAGTCCAGCTATTGTTATGGGCTGGATACATGGATGGTATCACCCCGTGCCAAAAGTTCTGCACTGATTACACTTCTGTGGCTGTGGGCAATTCAGATGTTCTTACCTTTAAGACCATAAATGGCATAGAGTCTGATACTCAAAGGACAGGCGAGGCAAATAGTCAGAGATAATGACTTTTTCAGTGCCTCTGGAATGCCCTTTCTCTCAAGGCTCGCCCGACACCTACTTTACTGTCTTCTGAGTTTCCAGGCCAAAGTATTTCTCTTTAACTGAAAGGTTCCAACTTTTAAAGCTGTTTTTATGGTCTGATGCCACTTATCTTCAGACCGAAAGTTATCTGCAGCCTGTCTGCAGCTTTTTCATTTGATTGTCAGTGATCTCTCCCTCCAAGGTATTATGTGACACAACCAAGCTACATGCTTCTTGAATGAGTTAGAAAAATACATTAATTTTCTTCTGTTCTTCTCCCCTCACTTTGATTAGGGGAGACCTGGAGAGCCTGGACCACGAGGTGAACCTGGGACCATACCAGTGAGTACCAGTCACATTGTTTTATCTTGAAGATCTGATAAAGCAAAGTGTGTTACAAGATTTCCCTCCCTCCATTTTACCTTGGTCATAAACACCAAGCAGAGCCAGAATTGTCTTCTCCTGAAGTATAAACTGCAACTCACCTGCTTGCATCATTTGGAACTAAGTGCTCTGCAGGTATCTTTCTGCAGCATGTCCTCTCTGCTTTGGCACACTGTAGTAGAACTGCATTGGTTAATCTGAGGTGGCATTGTGGCTCAGTGATCTTCCCTTTAGACTGTATAGCACTTTACCTTTTCCAGTTCTATGTGACATTGCTTCTGATTGCCATAATCAGGGTGAATTAGTCTAATTCTCCAGACTGCCAGTTGAAGAACTAGTGTAAACATCTGTAGTGTGTGGCATTGTGAAGGTTAAACTGTAACAAATGGCAACTGCCGCTCCTAGATTACCATATTGTGTACCTCTAAATGCATAATTGTCTCTACCTAGGTTGTAGCAGAATTTGGACCCTGCTTCTTGTGTTATTGATTATATTCTGGCCAATGGTTGGGACTCAAACACTCTAAACGTTTCCTTACTGGATTTCCAAAGATATTCCAAGTAGAGGATAGCCCCTCATTAACCTCCCTTGTGCTTAATTTTTAGTATGCACTGCAGCACTTCTACCTATGAAATTAGGACATGGTGGGTTCTAACCAGGGCTCATTTGGAGGGGGAATGCACCGGAACACAGTTCCGGCAGTTCCCCCAAAAGGTCACTGTCAGGTGGCCCCACCCACCTGACTTTTGGCCATTTGGGGCGGGGGAACCCTCCCCTGCCCGGCACTGACCCAATCCTGGCCGTTTCGGCCCCAATCCGGGCCCAAAAGGGCCCAAAATGGCCATTTTCGGCCCATTTCCGCTGGGATCGGGGCCGAAACAGCTGGGATCAGGGCCCATTTTGGGCCCATTTTGGCCTGGATTGGGGCCAAAACGGCCCTGATCAGGCCACTGCCAGGTGGGGGAACACTCCCCCGCCTGGCAGCAACTGAATCCAGTCCATTTCGGGCCCGATCAAATCAATTATGCTAATGACACACTTCCAGTGATGGCAAGGGGTGTGGCATATGCTAATGAGTTATGCTAATGAGTTCCTGCAGCTCTTTTTCTACGAAATGACCCCTGGTTCTAATCATTCATAAAGTTTAACAGTGTTAATCTGTCCAGTGCCCTGCCCAGTTTTCCCTTCCAGAGGCTGGCTTTCAGTCCTCATGTCTCACAATGCTATCATTTGTATTAGTCATTCTGGCTCCAAGAAGGCCCTTGCAGTATCCTTATACAACCCTTCCTTTGTAGGTTGGTTGAGACTATCACACTCTGCCTTGAGTGCATAACTGTTCAATACCCTTTACCTAGCACAGCTCTCTCCATCAGAGCACTGTTTTTCCTTGCCACATTCTTGTATGTACTTTGGCACAGACATTATGTAGCACTCCCTGCTTTTTCATAAGCACCTCTGGGTGAATTTCAATAAGATGCTAACCATCTGTTGGGAAGGTGATCCTTCATGGTCTCTTCATACCAAACTCCTTCAGTAAGTGAACTTGCTACTTTCTCAGTTTGGGACTTCACAGAAGCCACAAAGATAAAAACAGGGTTGCACCTACTAGTAACTGTTGTTCATCAAGCGGTCTTCTGTGCAGACACATATCCCTTCCTCTTGCCTCGTTGCCAACTCTCTGGATCCTTAGTTTCTTGGGGGAGTCTCCAGGAGCAGCATCAAGAGAACTGAGGGAATAGTGCGCATCCTCCTGGTCATGTGATGATTTTGACAGGAAAACACCAAGAGGAGGAGGGGTGCTCCTAGACTTTTAGAAAGCCCTAGATCTTTTCCGTGGCTGGTCTGTGCATGCACAGTTCCACTGTGTGCCTGCACAGAAGACACCTCAATTAACAACAGTTACAGGTAGGTACAACCCTAATTTGCTGTAACTTCTTGGTGCCCTAAATGTACTCCATTAGAATATCTCAGTGGGGCTCATTAACATCCATAGCAAACAGCAAAGATGGGCAAGGGGGGAGGACGGGCTGTATTCTCCAGAAGGGCATATAGAAGACATTTTATGCTTGTTGTTTATTTCGAACGAAATGTTTTAACTTGTTGCTGATCATTTCTTTACTCTCTTTGTCTAGAATGTTGAACGTGCCCTGGAAACCTATGGTATTAAGGTATAAATTAGAAGCTGTGTTTGCTTGTTTACATTCTAGCTATGTTTTTCAATGTGTATCTGTCAAGCAGTTGAGTGAAAACTGGAGTCTTGAGTGGCTGAAGGCAGGATGGATTGCTGCAGAAAACACAAGAGATGTCAGAATGGCAGAATATTGTGGAGTGTGACAGTTGTATGGGGCTACATACTACTCAAAGAATTTTCCATCATTCCTTCTACTACACCAGGGAATTCCCAACAGGAATTAAGGTTCTAGGAGATACATTATGAATCTGGATATAAACCCACTCAAGCCTAGGTTAAGAAACTAAGAGATGAGATAAACTGTCTGTGACAAAATGGCTTGCTTTTAAAGTGAGCAGGGATTAAGTTTATTTTTTGAAAAAAGCTCAAACTGAGGTAAAAATTAATGGTAAACCAGGACATGTGAGATAGGTTTAATGTGTACATGCCAGGGGGAATATACCTTTCCAGGCAGATGTTTACGATGTTATCAAGGGTATAAGTATTACATGCACCTCACAGCACCCCACTGTAATTCACTATCTCAGATTCAGGGCAGCTCCAATCCTAGGACGTTGTACTTCTCCTCCTATTACACCAGTGCTTTTCCAGATTCTCTTGTCTCATTATCAAACACCATAGACATGAATGAGAACATGGGAAGGCTCATACAATAAGGGCTAGATAATTTTTCTCATTCTCTAATAAAGGTAACCCCTAGCATGCTAAATGGTGACTTGCCAGACCATTTTGTTCAGTGCAGCAGCAGCACCCTTACTGCATCCCAAAAACAAGGTTGCACTTGAGCCAAACCATACCAGACCACAGCTGAATCTGGCATGGTGATGCCATCAACCAGAACTTCTTTTGGTTCTATCCCCAGTCAATTCCATCAGCTCTGCTATAATAGTACGTTCTGTGTAGGCCTACAGTGTGGCTTCTCAGTGTGTCAGATTGTGAACTGGGAATAATAGGTGTTGTTGCACACCTCAGCTGATGCCATTTCTGTAGTCCGTGTAACCCTTACATCTCTCTCACCACATGTTTGCCAGCTCACCAACATCTGCACAGCTAGACATTGTGTTTCATGTAGCACTGAGACCGAAAAGATTGCCTACTCTTCTTCTAGAGGCTCAAAAGTAGATGGCTTTCTGTACTCGTGAGTCGTGACACTTTGTATTAGAGATTGAGAGCAGACATATTCTTCTTCCCATTGCTTCAATGAGCAAACTCCCTTTCCCACAGATTTCCTTATTGCGAGAGATCACAGGTGCCTATGATGGGAGTGCTGATCAATTCTTGCCTGTCCCTGATCGCCTAAGGGGCCTGAAAGGTAACAAAGGAGATCCAGGAGAAAGGGGGCCACCAGGCAAAGAGGTGAGCTGCTTGTGCAAGAATTATTTTATAGCCTTTTCTGCTTGCCTAGTTTGCAGGAGGCTCTTCACACAAAAGGTATATAAGCAAAAACCTCTAAAACAATCTATGCAGTCTTTCTTAACAAGGTCAGTGGGCCTGCATCTGAAGTAGAACTAAAATGGATTCTAATTAGAATTGGCATTAGTTGAACCCCATTGTTGTAATTTTATTATTTTTGGAAAAGTTCACCACAGAGATTCTCAGGAAACTAATTTACTGATTTTGCAACCAGAACATTTTAATTCTATGGGGAAATGTTGAATTTTTTAATTTATTTTTATTTATTTGTGTCATTTATAGTCCACCTTTCTCACTGAGACTCAAAGCAGATTTATAAGAAGCTTTTAGGATTTTGTAGTGTAAAACATGCAATAGACAGGTATAATTGAATAAGAACTATGAGCTTCCCAAATTTATCCTCCATGTATGTGAAGTCACCAATTAACAGTAGAAGATGAATTGTTGCCATTTGTTTAGTTGTCACCCTCCCTGAGGAAAGAATCAAATTCTGTTCCAATTATTAAACTCAATAGCAAGTAGCATTATTTGGCACACTCACATTGGCATACACACATGTCTCTGAAAATCTTCTGCAGAGAAATCTAATCCGAGGCTACACAAATTTGTGTTTCTTGCAGGGTGTCATTGGATTTCCTGGAGAGAGAGGGTCAAAAGGAGATAAAGGAGAACAAGGTCCATCCGGTCCACAAGGTCCAATAGGACGAGCCATTGGAGAGCGAGGACTAGAAGGGCCACCTGGTCAACCAGGAGAGCCTGGGAAACCTGGGATTCCAGGGGTACCAGGACGGGCTGGAGAACTTGGAGAAGCTGGGAGACCTGGAGAAAAGGTGAGTCAAGGATAGGAAATGTAAAACTGCCCTTTAAATAATAAGTCCCCAGATGTGACAGGAGGCTATACAGCAGCAAGTAACTATGGTCTATCCTTCCAGTGATCACATTTTATGACTTTGCTCCTGGGATCTTGGCATGTGGAAGAGGCAGTGCATGGAGTGGTGGGGAGATTCATAAATAGGAATATCTTGGGGAAATTCTGAGTGTATCCTGGGAACACAGTTTCAGGCATGTGTTTTCCATTTATATATTAAAAAATGTACAACTGCACCTATCTAAAAATCCGAGGCAGCTTAGAAAGAAATGCAATTACTCGATAATACTGGAATAAAACAAAATGAAACAATTAGATAACACACACAGTAAACTTGCAACACAGAAGTAATAAAATTACGCACAACTTCCAAATTCTTTGGAAATCCTGATGAAACTGTAGTTCTTTCTAAACTCAACAAAAAGGTGCAGTTGATGGAAATGTCACTACTGTGTTGATAGCTTACTCGTTTCTCTTGCCTGTTTTTTAAACTTTATTATGGAAATAGGAAAAGATACAACCATAAGCTAAACAATAATAAAGTAGAAAAGGTAATCATCACAATTATACGTAATAAAGATAAGGTGAGATCCATTTTAAAATTTCAGTGTTGATAAAATATGGGTTAGGTCTTGCAAAGGATTTCTGCTGATGGAAGGGGGAGATACTTACTGATTTCCCCTGTCCCCCAGCAGACCCCTAATTCCCCTTTCAATTTTTTCTAGGGGTCCCCTGCCCCAAAAGAGCAGCATTTCAAGCAGCATTTGGGGCTGCACTGGGAGGAGAGATATTTCTGCTTCACTAATGGAGATCCCTCCACCAGGGGATGTTTTCAGTGGGATTCAAGCCATTATATATGGTTATCTCGATTTTTTCCAGTTAATTATGACCACTTCCCACTTTTATGTAACTATATTTGTTTGAGACACAATGCCTATCTTTTGAAGACACAATAGTAATACCTCATATCCTTCTGGATCATTCTGAGATGTGGCTCCGAATTTTTCCCATAAAAGGAAATACCTATTCTGGCTGTTGTAATAAGATTTATAACAGTTTCTAAATCTACATCCTCAACTTTGCCCTTTAAATAATCCAACAGAACTCCTCTATTATTGAGCATGTCTAGAATATATATAGAAAATCAATCCCGTGTTGTCTCTAAGATCAGTAGCAGATAACTAATGCTGGGTTATGTATAGGGTTCAATTTATATGGTGTTAAGTACTATTGAAATTGGGTTTTATAAAAGATATTGCTTAAATTAGTTAATATTAATTTAGATTGTCAAAAACAGATCCATTTCTGTTCACTAAAATCATAGTAACTCATTTTTTTCACTTTTCTTTTGAAAATTGCAAATTATATCACTAAGTTTTAACAAATGTTTACAACACAAATTGCTTATCAACCCTTTCATTAATAATTTTAAAGATTTATTCTGTAATCTGTTTTGTTTTTTTTAGCAATGGTAGTACAGTTCCTCTAACAGAACAACATTTCTTCTAGTGGAAGAGGGGGTGGCAATTTCCACTGATTTCTCTAACTGCTGTAGATGCCCCTCCCCCTCCTCTTCCCCTTTTGTATTCCTGAGTGTTCACTAATACTAAAGAACAAAATCGGGGTAATGTATCAGGAGAGGAAAGTTGCAGTATTCAGGAAGTTGAATATGCCCCTGTATGTATAATCTGAAAATAATGATATATAATATTAGGAATTTTAATCTCCCATGATGGCTGTTCCTTGTTCATAAGTTAAAACTGTGCTATTACTTCAAAAGTTTCCTTAAAGTAAATGTTTTCTAATGTTAATATCTTCCATCATTCCAACTTCAAATATTAATTTTTCATTATAAAATACAGTTTTTAGTGGGGAGAGGCCTTCAGATAAGACAAGATTTATTTCTAATCTTTTTTTTAATTCAAGGGTGATCGGGGTGAGAAAGGTGATCGAGGAGAGCAGGTGAGTCATACTAGGTAATCATTAAGTGTATGTTTACTTAGATATCAGTGGCATTTTGCTGGCATGCTGGTTACAGATCTCACTGTGTTAAAGCATCTCAGATTCATACTCTGGATGTGGTTGTGTTCACACATGCAGATGATATCTCAGGTCTTTTACTTGCACATACTGGTGATGCAAGCACCCTGTTAGGGCCAAATTATGTAACACTTGAGTTCCATGGTTGGAACTCCAGACACCCAATTTGGCAAATAGCTAACAAAGAAGGAATATTTCTTGGGGCTTTGATGCTGGGTAAGCAGGGGGGGTGGGGACATTAATTTTCCCTTCACATGCATACTGTTTTCACAATAAAAAAAATTGTCAACCCCAGGTTGCTTTAAAACTCAGGAAAGAAAAAAGACAGGTATCCATATTGTGCCCTCTTTTTTCTGCACCCATCCATGGAACTATTTTTGATTGGAGAAATGGTATAGGAGAGTAGCCCTTCCCTTTCCCCATTGGTGTGGTTCTGATCTGTATTCACCTTGATGGGCACTTTTCAGGGTCAAATTTATATGGCTTGGATGGAAGCCAAATTTTCTTCTAATAGAAGGCTTTTCTTTTCTGCAACCTCACCTGTTGCAGTGTGCTATTCTCCCCAAAATGCTGCTCCTGGGAGACAAGAAACCTTCAGGAATGGCATAAGAAGCAAGTTAGAGGGAATTGGGAATTGGGGGAAATTACACCTCCCTTTCTGTTAGTAGAAAATTTAGCCTGGATCCAACCCTATGTGTGGAGTTTCAGTCATAGAATTCCAGAGATTACTAGATTACTTGCACAAACTTAAAAGATAACTGGTGACCCTGTATTCACCACTCCAGGTAACTCTTAATTTATGGTCATATACATGCCTGTGATTCATACTCCTAAAACATGGGGATTTGTAGGAAAGCTTCCTGTAGACTAGTCTTCATGCCAGAATGGATGAAGCATCTAAGAAGACATTGACAGTGTTTCCCTTACAATTATGAAGAAGTGAGCTTGGCTCACAAAAGTGCATACCCTGCCACAAATTTTGTTAGTCTTATAGGTGCTACTGTATTCTTTCTCTTTTCTACCGCTACAGACTGCTACTCATCTTGATCTCACTTACAGCTGTTTCCTCACGGAGGCCTCTGTACATTTAACAGCTACTTGGTAATGAAAATTCAGCAAGTGCATATGCCAGTTGAATGTCTTCATTATATAACTATTTATTGCTCAAGTGCTGTTTTTAATAAAAAGACTGTAGCATTAGTTATAGTATCTACAGGGGCCAAGTATACGTCACACACAAATGTTACAGAGCCCTGACATCACTTCTTGAAATGAAAAGCAGCTTCAGGACTAGGGAAATTTAGATCATGGAAGTATGCATGTGGGGAGAGAATACTTAACCTTTTCCATACCTGTTGTTTGTCTTCTCCAAATAATACCCCCATGGCTGGCTGCCCTGCCACAGAATTTGTATTTCAAGATTGTTATGTAAAAATGAGCTTGAGACCTTCCTAGGGGGAAGCAGCTAGGCAGGGGGTGGGTGGTGATTTGGAGTGGGAAAACAATCAGGCATGGAAAAGATTTAGGATCCACTTTCCCTCTTTTTTACTTTTCTGTTCTAAATTCCTCTGTTCTACAGCTGTATTTTTTAAGTCAGGCTGTTTTTCAAATACAGATACTCCCACACACACTACTTATAGGCCAGTCCTCCCCCTTTATCCCTTGTCTTTTTGAGTTGGTGTTTATGGTCTTTGGTCTTATTTCATTGAGGGCAAATGGAATTAATCACCTGTCTAGCAGATCATCCATGTTATTGATCCTTATGCTCTGTCTCTTGTCCCCAGGGTAGAGATGGCTTACAAGGCCCTCCAGGGCCCCCAGGGCCCAAGGTGAGTGAGTTATTCATCCTTTTGTTTAGTCTTCTCTGGATGCTGGACCCAAAATCAGATGCAATGGGGAGTTGAGCTATATCTTGAAATTATTGAATTCCATGAAAAAATTCTTGGGCTCTAAAACTCAAGCAGGGGTGGCGGGGCGGGGGAGGTTAGGGGATGTGCATGCTGCCTAGCATTTTATCCCCTGTGATTATAGATGCATTGGTCTAGATATACACCTTCATAGGCCTAGCAATTTAATATGACAAGGAAGTTGAAGCAGATAGATCCCATCCTCCCTCTTTACTCTTTTTTCCCTGTCTGTTTGCCCTGCTCATTGTATAGCTTGGTTTCTAAGGGGAATAAAAATTAAACCTTGTCCCTGACAACCTGTTACCCTTAGTTGATGGGTATGAAACAACTATGAAGCATTTCCCAGCTTCTGGTTGGGTCCTGAGCTTAGACAGACACTAACAAGAGAATATTCACTGGTTGACTTCTTGTCAATGGCTGTTTAGAATTAGATACAACATAGATGGAGAAGATGTTGAGCAGTGTCTGAGGTGGAAGGAGCCCCATGTCCTTACCAGTAAGCTTGTCAAGGTAGTAGCAGAGACAAAAGAGTATCTGGGTCAGCATTGTTCAGGCATACATCTGCTAACTGGGTCAGGCACAGTCAGCAGGGCTGTTGATTTCTGTGAACCCTACCTGTTTTGAGCACCCGTAGCCAGATAAGAGCTGCACCTTCACCTAGATGCCTGTCGGTCTCTCTTGCCATCTTGTGGTGCTTCCTGATGAGGGAACAGACTTTAGTTTAGCACTTCCTTCATGCTGTTACTCCTCATGATCACCATTAGTGACCCTCAATTTTTGAGAGAACAATTCTCCCAGTGTTTCTTCTTCAAGGCTTAGTATGGGCTTGAGCCAAATTACAGGTGGTAGTGAACTTTCAGTCATGGAATTTCAAATGTACAGTTGACCCTAAAAAGCAGATGCAAGTGGTATGATGATGTAGATTAAGGCTACTGTGTGGGGCTTAAAATTCCCTCCCTTCCATTTCCCCATTAAAAAATGGCCCTCTTGGCTGTTTTAAGTCCTGGTAGGGGGAAAGCTACAATATGGCATCTCTTTTGATCAGGGAAACAATGTGTGTGGAGAAGAGAAGAGTTATCCCCCAGGAATACCCTCCCCACACCTAACCTCACTCACGCATGCACATGCAGCTGCTCTTTAGGGTCAAAGCATAGCCATTTGGCCGCAGCGGCCATTTGAGGGGTGGGAAGGCTGTTTTCGGCCTCCTCTGCCACCCTGCAGGCCCACGCAGTGGCAGAAGAGGCCAAAAATGGCCTTCCTGCCCCTCACCAGAGGAGGAGGACGCTGCCGTGGGCCTGCAGGGCAAGATAAGTGTGGGGCTGGGGGCTGGGGTTTGGGCAGTTTAAAGGGCCTTGCCACTTGCAAGCAGCAGGTCCCTTTAAACTATCAGCTGGCAGGCAGTGAGGGGGGGATCCCCCCCTGCTGCCTGCCAGCTGATAGTTTAAAGAGACCTGCCACTTGCAAGGCAGGAAAGGGCCATTTAAACTGTCAAATCCCCTTTCCCTGCCACTGCTAAGCGGCCGGAAAGGGGCATTTAAACCCCACGAACCACAAACTGGTTTGTAAACTTGCCCCAGTTCTTGCCCCAGTTCGTGCCAGTTCGTGGTTCCTGGTTCATGAAAACCCACGAACCATGAACCTCATGGTTCATTTTTTTGGTGGTTCATGTCCATCTCTAGTTACAGAAATCTGAAACTCATAATCTCTTCTGTTTTGGGGCTTAAGTCAGTCATTTATGTGTGGGTGGAAAAGATGTATCTTACATTCCAGAGGATGTGTCATGAAGTTTTCTGATTAGGTTTGGCCAGGGCTTTTTTTCAGGGGGAATGTGGGGGAACGGAGTTCTGGCACCTCTTGAAAATACTTAGCAATAGTGCTTGAAAATAATATGTTCATCTTCGTTCTTCTGTGCCTCCACACATGGGTACTGCGCACGCGCAGGCCAGCCGCCGGAAGATTTTTTACCGCTTTCCCAGCTCCGAAGGGGCCGTTTGCCGCGCGCCTCAGCGACCGTTTCCCGCCCAAACGGTCACATGCTCCTCCAGCGGCCAACGGCCCCTTCCCTCAGTTCTCTTCTTGCCGCCGCTTGAGGAGAACGTTCCGTTAGTAGCTCCGTGCTTCTTGTATCTTTGGATTGCCTTTTTTCGTGCTTGACTTGGATTTTGGACTCGACCTTTCTTCTGCTTCGTGATTTGGACTGACTGATTTGGTGTGTATTGACCCGGACTGTATTTGACTTCGTTTTGGCTTGCCCCTCGGAATGGCTTCTACGGCCCTGTTTAAGCACTGCGCCCAGTGCCGTGCTAAAATGGCCCAAACGGATGGGCATAGCCTTTGCCTGCTTTGCCTGAGGGAGGAACATGTAGTCCCCACTTGCAAGATTTGCCAGGGATTCACACACAAGGCCAGGCAAGAACGGTCCGCCCGCCTCAAGGCTTCGCTGTGGCAGCGGGTCTTGGACTCCCCTGGGCCCTCCGAGGCGGAGAAGCCGGGAGCCGCGGAGAAGGCTGGCCGCGCCCCGACCCATGCCGGGGGGCGGTCTCGGGCGGGCTCTGTGGCCTCTTCCAAGTCAGTGGCTGCATCCCGCCCGGTGAGCAAGTTGGCGTCGAGGGCAAGCTCGGTGGCGAGGTCGTCGAAGTCGCCACATAAGTCGGCGTCGGTGAGGTCGGAACCGGGGAGGTCGGCTCCGAGACCGGATCCGAGCGGATCGGATCCGATAAGGTCAGCCCCGGCATCGATCGAGGGGCCTGCGGCAGCACCGGGACCGGAGGCTGCGCGGAAGGCGTCGACCAAGAGGGCATCAGTTCCGAGAGCTTCCTCCGAGCCGGTTGTGAAGAAGAAGAAGACCAAGAAGACCAGGCATCGCTCTCGGTCCCCTCGGCGCCGTTCTGCAGAGGAAGTGGTCCTGGTGTCCCCGCCTACACCATCACCTCACCTGGACTCCCCTGACCGTCCTCTCCTTGAGGAAGTGGTGCCGGAACCGGGGGCCTATGTGGTCTTGTCGAGCGGACGGCGTTCGCCAACACCGGAATCGAGCCCGGCTCCGCGTCGTCGGATCCGAGCGGCGACTAGGGATCCGTCGCCTGCCCACTCTGCCCGTAGCCAACGGTGTTGGTCCGAGGGGAGTGTCGGATCCGAGCGGATAGGATCCGAGCAGTCCGTGGCTGCGCGTCACCAACAGGCTTCAGCTATGCCAGAGGCCTATCGGTGCCAATGGAAGGGGGCTCCACCTGGCTTCAGACCATCGGATCCGGGGCCATCGTCATCTGGCCATCGTGAATGGTTGCCCCCACCCTTCCCAGAAGGGGAAATGTCAGCGCCAGCATCTGATGAGGATGACGAGGATGCAGGGTCCGGCTACCGCTCTGAGTCGTTCTCCGAGCCATCCCCAGACGACAATGTTGGCCCTTCCACCAGCTCTCCCTTCGAGGACCTGCGGATTTATGCAGACCAAATGGCCCGCATGTCCAAGGCCTTGGAGATTGACGTGTCTTCTGTGGTCCCGAAGACGAAGGACAAGTTGCTGTGCAGAATCTACGGGGAGAACCCGGCTACAGTAGGTTTTCCTATGTTGGAGGGCTTGGAGGAGATCATCGACAAGGTCTGGAAGTCTCCATCGGACCTGCCTGCCACGTCCAAACGCATCGAACAGATGTATAAGATTAAACAGGGGACATGGCAGTCTCTCATTAAGCACCCTCCACCGTCATCCCTGATAGCCGAGGAGATTCAGCGTAAGAGGTCGGGGTCCTCCTCCGTCCCACCGGATAAGGAGGGAAAGAAGATGGACGCACTGGGTAGGCGTCAGTACTCGGTTGCAGCTTTAGCCCTCCGGGTAGCCAACTATCAAACGATTATGGCGGGCTATCAGCTCTACCTCTGGGAGAAGCTGGCCCACTATGTCGCTGACCTCCCTGCTGACAAGAAGTCAGTGGTGTCATTGCTGCAGACGGAGGCAGTACGATTGTCAAAACAACAGATGAATGCCGGGAGTCATGCGGCTGACACGGCTGCTCGGGGTATGGCGTCAGCGGTGCTTCTGAGGAGGCACTCGTGGTTGCGGTCGACTGCCCTCCCGCAGGAGGTGAAGGCCAAGATTGAACGTCTGCCCTTCGAGGGTGACTCCCTCTTCTCTACCACCACCGACGAGGCGCTTAAAAAGAAGAAGGAGGACCGGCAGACGGCACGCTCCCTGGGGGTCACTCAGGCGGACAGGTCCACGTTCAAGCCTCGGTAGTCTTCGAGGTATAATCCCTACCAGTACCGCAGCAGATATCAACCCCGTCCGTACTATCAGCAGTACCCTCCCTCGCAGCGCCAGTATACCCCAGCGCAACACCAGGGCAGGAGGCGTAGGCCATTCAAGCCCCGCTCGTCTCAACCTCCGCCCCAGCAAAAAGATCCGCAAGGGACTGGAAGGCAGTTCTGAGGACCCGGCCCTGCGGCAGCCCTGAACTTTTCGGACAGACTCAGTCCTTTTTTGTCTGAATGGGAGTCAATAACATCTGACTCATGGGTCTTAACGATTGTTGATAAGGGGTACGGGCTGGAATTCACTGAACTGCCGATGTGTACTTCACCGCTGAGTGCGGTGAATAATACCTTGGTTGAGCTGGAGGATGAAATTAGGTCCCTCTTGGCTAAGGGTGCTGTGGAAGAGGTGCCCTTTGTGGAGTCTGAGAGGGGTTTCTTTTCCCGGTTCTTCCTAGTCCCTAAGAAGGACGGGGGTCTACGTCCGATTTTGGATCTTAGGGGCCTAAATGCCTTTCTAAGGGTCACCAAGTTTAGGATGATCACACTGCCTGCTGTAATTGCCCTTTTGAAGAGGGGGGATTGGTTCGCTGTCCTGGATTTAAAGGACGCGTATTTCCACGTGGGGATCTTGGAGGAGCACAGGAGATTTCTGTGCTTCGTTTACAAGCAGCGGGTATTCCGTTACAAGGTTCTCCCCTTCGGCCTTTCCACAGCCCCACGTGTGTTTACTAAGTGCGTGGCTCCTGTGGTTTCCTTTCTTCGAGAGCAGGGCTGTACCATCTACCCCTATCTCGATGATTGGCTTATAACAGCGGGCTCGGAGGTTAAGCTGCTGCAAGATGTGGCATTGGTGCTAGACACTTGCGAACGCTTGGGCCTCCTGGTTAACTTTGAAAAATCTAAGCTGACACCTAGCCGTGTTGTGCCTTATATTGGGGCAGTGTTCGACTCATTGGAGGCCAAGGCTTTATTGCCTCCAGAGCGGGCACGTTCCTTGAAGAGCCTGGTGTCCTTGTTTAAACGAAATCGTTTTCAGCCAGTGCGCATGATTCAATGCTTGCTAGGGCATATGGCTGCTGCCACCCCGGTGGTCCCTTTTGCGAGGCTGCGGATGCGCCCGCTCCAGAATTGGTTTGTGAGGAGATACAATGCTTTACAGCATCCTCCGACTGCTAAATTCTCTGTTCCCAGAGCCGTTATATCCTCTCTTGACTGGTGGTTGTCGGATATTAATTTGTTTAAAGGGACCCCATTTGGTTTCCATCATCCCGAGTTCTCCGTGACCACGGACGCCTCTCTGCAAGGGTGGGGGGCTTTCTGTGGGGAGCTATGTGTTCAGGATGTGTGGTCTGAGAGAGAAAGGGGTCTCCATATTAATGTGCTTGAACTGAGGGCTGTTCGTTTTGCACTTATGTCATTCACAGCAATCTTGCAGAACCATCAGGTGCTGGTGCAGACGGACAACACAACCGCTATGTATTACCTGAACCAACAGGGCGGCACGGTGTCCATGATCCTCTGCAGGGAGGCCACGCTCATTTGGGAATGGGCAATCAGGAATGGGGTGACGCTTCGCGCCATTCATGTAGCTGGGTCGGACAATGTGCAGGCGGACACTCTCAGCAGGGTGCACATGCTGAATCACGAGTGGGGGCTCAACGCAAAGTACGTTGGGCCGATCTTTCGGAAATGGGGTCGCCCGAGCATAGACGTGTTTGCGACATCGGCGACCACCAAGGCCGAGATCTTTTGTTCTCGGGCAGGAAGCGACCCCCTCTCTATTGGGGATGCCTTCCAATTTACTTGGGCCCGGGGACTACATTACATGTTTCCGCCTTTCCCTCTCATACCCAGAGTGCTGTGCAAGGTGGAGAGGGACAACGCGGACTGCATCTTAGTGGCTCCGTTCTGGCCACGGCAGCTCTGGTTCCCGAAGCTGCTGGAGATGTCCGGCCGAGCTTACGTGGCCCTTCCGCCCCGGAGGGATCTCCTCCTACACGGGAAGCTCTTCCACCACGAGCCCAGGAAACTACACCTGACCGCTTGGCGGATTCGGCCCCGTCCCTAGGCTTCTCTGAGCCAGTCGAGAAGGTCCTACTGAATGCTAGGAAGCCCTCCACACGGCGTGCCTACAAGGCGAAGTGGAGTAGGTTTGAGGCTTGGGCCGCCTCTAGGAAGGTGGCGCCTCTGGATAGCCCCTTGGGGATGGTCTTGGATTATCTTTGCGAGCTGAAGGACCAGGGCCTTAGTGTGGCATCTCTGAAAGTGCACCTTGCGGCCATCTCTGCGTTCCATGATCGGGTGGATGGCTGCACGGTTTTCTCTCACCATAAGTCCCGCCAGTTTTTGAAGGGGATGCTTAATCTTTACCCGCCTGTGTCACCCCCTGTGCCCCAGTGGTCTCTCTCCCTGGTCCTGGCTAGGTTGATGTTGCCCCCTTTTGAGCCTTTGGCTACGTGCCCTCTGGACTTGCTCTCCTACAAGGTGGCATTCCTCGTGGCGATCACTTCTGCCAGACGGGTCAGCGATCTGGCTGCTCTTAGGGCAGACCCCCCGTTCCTTCGCTTTCATGCGAATAAGGTGGTCTTGCGACCGTGTCTTTCGTTCCTGCCCAAGGTGGTGTCAACCTTCCACCTTTCACAAGAGATTTCTCTGCCTGTATTTTTCCCTGAAGCTTCTACTAAAGGGGAAAAGGCCCTCTACAGTTTGGATCTGCGGAGGGCTTTGGCTTTTTATTTGGAGAGGACAAGGGTGTTCAGGAACAGTCCCTACCTTTTTGTGTGTTTCGGGGCGAAGGACAAGGGCCGCAGGGCGTCTGCACAGACGGTGTCCCGTTGGATTGTGACAGCCATTGTGAAGGCCTACGCCACGGCTAAGGTGGACTGTCCTTTGGGTGTCAGGGCTCACTCCACACGGTCCCAGGCGGCATCTTCGGCACTGCTCAAGGGTATACCTTTAGCTAATATTTGCAGGGCTGCAACTTGGTCGTCCGCTGATACCTTTGTACGGCATTACGCTGTTGATGTAAATGCCAATGAGGATGTGGCTGTTGCTAGGGCCGTCCTCCATTCCTTGTTTCCCTAGGAGTATGCTGATTAATATGCTCCAATGGGGGAGGTGGAGGCGATGTATATAGTGTATTTATATATCTATTTATACTTGTTGGATGTTGTGGGGTTGGTATGTTTTTTTTGCCACATGTGTATATGTGTATATATGTTGTTCTTGTTTCCTGTTGTATAATAAAATTGAGTTGGATTTCACCCCACCTTCCTTATTGTGTGAAGCTTGGTACTCTCCCATGTGTGGAGGCACAGAAGAACGAAGATGAAGACAGGGTTAACATACCTGTAACTTATGTTCATCGAGTTCTTCTGTGCCGACACACAACCCTCCCTCCTACCCCACTGTGAACTCCAACGCAGATTGCTGTACTTTTGGGCTATGGCTCTAGTCTTTAGTCGGGGTTATGGCTCTGTGTATTGGATGAGCGGCGGCAAGGGAGAACTGAGGGAAGGGGCCGTTGGCCGCTGGAGGAGCATGTGACCGTTTGGGCGGGAAACGGTCGCTGAGGCGCGCGGCAAACGGCCCCTTCGGAGCTGGGAAAGCGGTAAAAAATCTTCCGGCGGCTGGCCTGCGCGTGCGCAGTACCCATGTGTGTCGGCACAGAAGAACTCGATGAACATAAGTTACAGGTATGTTAACCCTGTCATTTCAAAGAATCCCGTGTGTTTCTTCCTCTTTTCCCTCTTGAGAGTTCCGCCACCTCTTTTCCCAGAACCCCCCCCACCCCAGGTTTGGCAGTTTTATATTTCAGCTAGCTTTTAGGTCTTCACATTCATTTTAGGTTTCAGAAAATCCACAGAAATGTTTTGTACATGCAGCAAAAGTTTGTGATATCTGTTGGATAACTCCTAGAGGAATACTGGAGTGCACAGATGGTACAACCAGACAGTCCTCACATAATTTCCTTTCATGCATTTCTTTTAAGTTTGATCATTAGCTAAACACGTTACTTCGGTGTTAATTATTTAGGAAAATCTTACAAGGATGAACGTGATTTTCAGTTATGGTATTAGGAATAGAGGAAGGAATGCATAGATTTGCTAGCTATGTGAGAGTGTTTGTAAAATAGAGAGAGACACACACACACCCACTCTAGTTGTCTTGTGCATTTATGTATTTCCAGATAGATACAACAGAGGGGATCCTCTCAGGGCTTCCAGGAGAACGAGGACCTGCAGGACCTAAGGGAAGCAAGGTTAGTGGATGGCCCCCTCACATTTTCTTGTGCTTTCCTAGCTTTCTGTCATATTTATGGGGTGACTTTAGATGTTGCAGGAGAAAGATTGCTGATTAACCAGGAGACATTCTATAACAGCCTTAGCGGTGTGAAGTGGGGAGAGAGCTACTAAATTTGGGACAGGGCCCCTTGGGGGTTAACATTTAATGTTTTGTTCATGACACCCTAACTAAATTCCATTGTGAATCATGAAGGTATGATACTACCTTGTAAATGCTACCATTTCTTTAACTGATACATACCACATGTAAGAGTCCTGTCTAATGGCTTTAATGACTGTAGTGTTGAGTGAACGGAACCCCATCTTTAGTCTTTGATATTCATAGGAATAGGTATTTAATCTTATTAATCAAACCAGGGAGTCATGGAAACCATAAGAGAGTCTGAGATATCTGTAGAGTAAACTCTCTCTACTTTCTGCGTGTTTAGTAGGGCTGCAACCTCCTAAATGATTTTCAGTTGACAAAAAATGATTGTTATATACAAATGCATTTGCTTGATACCAAAGCTCAATATATGTGTTTTTTTGAAATACAGACATGTGGGGTAACTTAAGTAAACAACTTTTTTGCCACAAGGAAAGGCTATCTTTAATATTTTTCCTTCCATTTATCTCTCTTCCTCACCTACTAAGAATTATCCCCAGCAACTGAAATTGGCCCCAGTCAATCAACCAGTTTAGGCTTTGCTCTAGTAACTACTATCATAATGACAATCTAGTAATTTCTGTTTGATAATATTTTATATCAAAGGGAAGATGAGTTAGCAAATACAATCTCTTTTGCAAATGCAAAAGAAATGAATGATATGATAAAAACAGACCTGTGGTGGGATGTTAGAGATACTACACCAGCACAGGCTTGGCTACTGAAATTGATGGAGTGGTATTAGCTGCCCCTTGAATATTATGGGTGATGGGAAAGTAAGGCTTGGATCCTATGGATGAGTTCCATGTGAGCTAGACAGGCTCTGCAGTGAAGCATGTTTCCTTTTCTGCTAGCACTTCTGTTTGCTCAAGAGCTTATTGAAAACCATTGATCTTGAGCAAATGGAAGTGCTAGGGGAAGATGAAGGACACTCCACCATGTAGGCTGTCTAGTGCACGTGGTACTCATCCATAGGATCAAGCCAATGTTATTGTGGTCAGTAAAGAACTAGAGGAAGCCCTAACTCACCCTGTTTCTTATAAGTTTCATAGCTAACTTTTCTCTCTTTTTTGTGCAGGGAGAACCAGGAGAAGATGGCGAGAGAGGCTCTAGAGGCGATAAGGTCTGAGTGTAGGAAGTCTTCCACCCCTCCATCTCTCCAGCTTTCCCTGTATCTGTTCTGTGCCTTAACTTGCTAGAGGGGGATTTCTTCTTTCCTGCAAGTGTTTGACTTTATCTTGCTTTTTAATCTGTTTCTCTGTCCCTTTCACTGGCTTCAAGAAGAACTCAGCAGTCCAGAACCAAAAAGGGGTTCACCTGGCCACTATCACGCATATTTGGGCAGCATCCAGCATGGCCGGCTCTACAATGAGGCGAGGTGAGGCAATAGCCTCAGGTGGTAGATTTTGGGGGGAAGCAGCCTCCATTGCTGCCACTACCTCCCCCCAAACCCTAGCCTCTTGGCCAGGAGCTGGAGCAAGATGTGACAATTCAGGGCCCCCTGTTGTACATGCATGTGTTTAAAGACTCCTGGGGAACAAGGAGGGAGGGAGTGTTTTCTGTTCCAGCTTCTGGGTGATGGTGGTGGTGGTGGCAGTAAGGGAAGGTAGCCAGGGGAGTCAGCCTCTAGTGTCCCCCCCCCCCCCCCCCGTTGAGCTGCCACTGATATCCAGTTTAGACTACTGTAAAGTTCTCTATATTGGACGAAATTTAAAGACTTTCCACAAACTTCAGCTAATGAGAAATGCAGCAGCAAGAGTTCTAACAGATGTTTGCCTCAAGGAACATATAAAAACATTGCTTTATCAATTTCAGCGCCTTTCAGTTTATTTATGGGCTCAATTAAGAGTGCGGGTTTTGACCTTTAAAGCTTCAAAAAGCTTGGGTCCAAAGGATCATCTCCATTCACATATATCTGCGCAAGTGTTCTCATGAGGTCTTGTAATGGGAACCTGAACTGTTTGCAGTACAGCTGGTGATAACCTATGGAAGAGCCTTTTCGGTTTCTGCCCCTGTGTTATAGAAGTCTTTCCTCTAGGTATTACAACGGGCCTCATTCTTGCTGGCCTTCCAGCACAACTTGAAAACAAATTTGTTCAGGAGTAGCTTTGAAAGTAATTGGCTGTTGTAATCAAGGTTGTAATCCTGTTAGGTTTTAAATGCTATTTTATTGATTTATAAACAATCTAATGGTTTAAAGCATTTTATGGGAAGCTTTTATTTTTTATTAGCCACTTGAACTGTTCTCTTGGACAGAAAGATGGGATACACATTTGCCAGATAACTAAACAAAAACCTTTCCCCCACCTAAGCAGAGGTGCAGTAACCATTCAAACTAAGCCACGTCCTCACCACTACCATCTAACATGTTTCTTAAGGAATCTTGTTCCCTTCATTAAATCATTGTCCCACCATACCTTTCCTCAGATCTTGGCTTGATAGCCTGGCATTTTTTTTATATCCATGGATATGATTTCCCAGTTCCAAAGGAACTTACTCTGTTCTCATATTTAGTTTAAAAACTCTGAATCATCTCCTGGCTCCATTCTTCAAAGTGGATCTAAGTAGTTGATTTCTCTCAGTAATCATAATCTGGGGTTTAAAACTCCCTCTAAATGGGCATTTATGGATAGTAGTACAAAGACTGAGAGGAAAACAGGAAATTTTCAATGGAGAGGAGGAATTCGGTCTACTGTTTCCCTTGTTTGACAAGGAAATGCCAGAAATTTTTAGGAAAATGTTGAACTGTTTCATAAAAGGTACTTTTCTCTCAAGTAGAATTTGTGATACTTCAAACAATACTGTGACATTGTGAAACCCTTGGGCATTAGCGCACAGTTAAATGTGGCCCATTAGTTTCAATAGGAGTTGACATGCTTTCTTTTAACTTCATATACACTTACTGGAGGCAAGGGAATTAGAGCCAAGCAGGGCTGGATCGAGGGGGGGCAGGCGGGTAGCCTGCCCCCGGCGCCTCCAAAGAGGGGGCGCCGGGCGTGGCTGCCATCTGCCCGGGAGGCTGAGCACAGGGTTGGGAGACCCTCGCCAGCCCTGCCGATGGGGCGGCTGGCTGGCTTGCCGCGCAGGACCTCCCAGCCCTGCGCTCAGCCACTAGCGCGGCAAGCCAGCTGCCCCAGCACACGCCCTCGCTGCCGCCAGCTCCACGGCTCACCGTGCGCTGGGGCGGCTGGCTTGCCGCGCAGGTGGCACAGGGCAGCAGGGCACGCTAACTGCGCGGAGGGCCTCCTAGCCCTGCGCTCAGCTGGCCGCGCAGCAAGCCGGCCACCCCAGCACCTGATGAGCCGTGGAGATGTCGGCAGCGAGAGCATGCACTGGGGCAGCTGGCTTGCCGCACGGGGTGGCTGAGTGCAGGGCTTGGAGGTCCTGCACGCGCGGCAAGCCAGCCAGCCGCCTCAGCGCACGCCCGCGCCACTGCCAGTTCCATGGCTCACTGGGCGCTGGAGCAGCCGGCTTGCCGCGCATGGCTCCCACCCTGCGTGATGACGTCACAAAAGTGATGTCATCACGCAGCGCCAGGAGCGTGCGCGTGCTCTGCGCACTCGGAGCGCCCGGGCAAGGTTTGCCCCAGGTGTCCGCACACCTGGATCCGGCACTGGAGCCAAGCTACAAGTGATGCCTGACATAGGTTGAACACTTGTCAGCTTCCCTCAAGGTTTGATGGGAAATGTAGGCGTCCAGGTCTTGCAGCTTGGTTCTCCATTTAATTGAAGTTTACAGAGCAGCAGTCTATGGGAGGGAGAACATGCGGTCAGGAGGAGAGTGCAGGCGTTGGGATCTCACTTGGCCCCCCTTCCCCTCCACTGTGTGTGTTGGGGGGCGGGTCTGTAAACTTCAATTAAATGGAGAGCCAAGCTGTAAGACCAGGATGCTTACATTTCCCATCAAAACTTGAGGTAAGCTGACAACTCTTCTGGAATGTTGAAACCAATGTGCTATTTGATGAGCCTGAAGTGAGCACATTTAGGAAAGAGCTGATGAACTCTTGGGGAAACAAGGTTGTAATCAAACTGCATGCCAGTACATCATGATCAAAGTGATGAATGAGGATAGGCTGTTGGGATAGTGGTTTGACACAACAGTGCTGCCTTCTTGCTTTTGTGACATGCAGGTGATATTTTGAATTGCAGGGTGAAGCAGGACAGAAAGGAGAGAAAGGAGACGCTGGTGAAAAAGGCAGAGATGGCAGTCCTGTAAGTATTGCTAAGGGAGCACTGTGGCAATTGATGCAGGCTGCTGAAGGGGAAGCAGTCCTGTAGTTAGAACTGCTGGTGCTTATTAGAAATAAATAACACCCACATATTTGATTCTATGTTAGACTGGTGACTTTAAAAGCAGCATCAATGCCTTGATAGAATTTTTCCTACTCTGTCATAACTTTTTTCCTTTCTTTCTTGCTTTAGGGCTTTCCAGGAGAAAGAGGTCTTCCTGGTTCAGAAGGGAAACCGGTAAGGAAGAGGGAAGGAGGCTAAGCATTGAAATAGGAGATATGTGTGACTTTGGGGTCAGGTCCAGTGCCAGGATTTCTGGCGCCTGAGGCCGGGGGGGTGGGGGGGGCAGCTTGAGGACTATTCCTAGCCCCCCGCGCACGCAAAGTGCATGCACACCTGGACTGCGGGGCAGGAGGGCTGGGAGGCTGCCAACCCAGCCAGAACGGCGGGGGGCTGAGGAGGCGTGGGTGCGTCCTCCCAGCCCTCCCACTCTGTTGCTCCACGCGCCGCCCCGGACGCCTGCCACACCTGGCCCATGGCTGTTGCTCCCAGCCGGGGGCACGTGTTGGCGGTGGCAGCAGTGCAGGAGAGCTGGGAGGCTGCGGGCCAGGTGTGGCAGGCAGCCAGGGCGGCGTATGAGCAGCTTCCCATCCCTCCCATTCAGCTGCCTGCACGCACCACTGGCCCCAGCCCTAATGCCCCCTCTGGCGCCTCAGCACTGGAGGCAGTCACCAAGCTTGCCTCAGTGGAGGCGCTGGCCCTGTTTGGGGTGGAAGAGAAGGGAGAGCAAAATGAAATGATTTGTACGAAGATCAGCAGACTGACTGAGATGCTTCTTAGAGAGGAATTAACTGATGGATCAGTGCTCCTGAAGAAAATAGTATTTCAGCAGCACAGGGTTGTGTCCAAGATTGTACAACTGTTATGCAGAGATTGCCTATGTTTCTTTAACCTTCCATCTCTGCTGTTGCAAGGAGACACCGGTAGATTCTGCCAGGCTGGATACTTGTGCTTCTGTTGGGGGGAGTCTGTGAGGCAAGCTAAGCCCTGAGTGAAGATGGTAGCGATCATCCTCTTCTGGATTGGGCAGTACTTTACCAGGTTGGGGTAACCATTATGTCAGTGAGAAGTGATAGGGGAAGAAGTGGGCTATGTTGGCAATAAATTTTCCATTGGCTGGCTAAGTCCCTCTAAGTGCAGCTGTGTTCTTTCCGTCCATGCCCATAGTAAATGATGTGTGACTTTTTGACGAGCTTTCTGTGTTGATTCAACAATCTGTTTCCATGTCCCTTTTTATCAGCCTGGTTATTTTTGCAGCCTAATGGACGTTTATGATAGTCTGCTGTGACTTTTGTTTTCATTTCTGTTGTCACTTTTCAGTCACTGAGTGTCCGATTAGGCCATATTTTGAAGGAGGCTTCAAAAGAAGTATCTGCCTGTTGTTCACTGCATTCATTGGTGGTTGGTTAATTACTTAGCCAACACTTCTACTGAGTTGAGCAGACCTTTCCACTGTGCTTCATCAAAACATTTTTAAAAAGTTTCAAGCAACTGGATAAGTGGTTTGTTTACTGGAAACCTCCAAACACTTTTTCTAATGCTATCTTCCTTCTTCGATATGGCTTATTCCAGTGGGTCTCAGAACTATTTGACCAGTGGAGCTCACATATTACTGGGTAGATCTAAGCACAATGGGGAACAAAGATACTTCAGATGACAACAAGCACCCTCTCTGAGTTCTTGCAGTATTTTGTGTTGCTGGTTCACGTCTCCATTTTTTTGTGTCATTCCCTCCCATCCAGGGACAACAAGGTTTTAGAGGGCCATCTGGCCCAGCTGTAAGTAACTTTCCTTGGTAGATCTGAAGCATTGGCTATGGTTGCCTTTCTCTGCTCATGCTATCTCATTTTTTTTTGTATTGCTATCAACAACTCTTCCTTAGCATTCTGTTGTAAAGGAAGTAAAGAATGGTCAAGGCATGCTTGAGGGGTTGCTCTGGGTCTTGCTAACTCTTTGGATCTTTGAATTGGATCTTTTCAGGGCTTGCCAGGCTTCCCCGGAGTTCTGGGCAGACCGGTAGGTGCTCCCCTCCCCCCCTCTATCTCCCTTGCTTTTCTGCATGTAGCAATACACCTCTTGCTAATAATATTCTGCAGGCATCTTTGTTTCATTTCATTTCATTTACAATCAGCACTCTAAACTTTGCAGAGGGAAGAAAGGGCCATGATGGTTAAAGCAAGGGGCTGGTATTTAGAGGGAAATAAACTGCTTAAGCTCCCTTCATCTGTCAAATGAGAATTGGAAGAATGAAGCTTAGATTTAATATTTGTAAAGCATTCTGATGTCCTTGCAAAAGCATAGGTACTGTTTGTTTATTTGTTTCAAATTATTCATAGAAGTAATTAGAGTAGTGTGGCTATAAACTGGAAGACCCCAGCTCTAATATCAGTTCAGCCATGAACTCATTAGGTGATTGTAGATTGAGCTTCTGACTCACCCTTTTTGTAATTCATGCTAATTGTGCAAGAAAAGAGAAATATGCTTTGTGAAGTGAAGGAATGTAGGTACTCTCCATGGTAATTTCCACAATCATGGCAGCTCCAAAAAGTACTGGTATGACTTGTGGAAATTGCTATAAAGTGCCATTTCATTTAACACACATGTCATTATGCACTACCATGGGGTTGATTATGACCACAATTCCATGGATAATTGTATGAAGAAAATCTGTTGCTGAAAAGTACTGTGAGCTGATTGTGAGTAGAGAGCTGTCCAAGAACAGAAGTTGGGAAAATGATACACAGATCTACCACTGGTTATTCCAAGAATGCCCCTTTAATACCATTACCATAAATTATATTCCTGTTGTTCATAAAGGCTATGCTAGTCTACTTCATTTTTAATGGAAGGAAATGTTTAACCCAACATTTGGCCATTTCCTATTAATTAAATCCTCTGATTATTTAAATCTCCTGATCTAATTTACCTGAAAATCTAGTATGAGATGCATAATGTCATACAATGAGGAGTGGGTGGAGATCTTTCAATAAAGATACTTCTGCATTAAAAAAATCATCACCCTCAGGAATGCTGAGAAATAAAATGGTTGAGCCTCTAGCACTGATGGTGTTTCTTCATTCCTGCAGGGTAATCAAGGAGAACCTGGACCCTCAGGCCCTCCTGTAAGTAAAACTGCTTTTGTCCATTGCCCAAGATTATCTTCTTTGGTATCAATGAACTCTAACTCTGAACTTTTTGAGAGAAATACTTGTTGACTCAGTTATTTTGCTTTTTTAAAAAAGCTGCTTAGGCCTGAAGACTGGTTAGAAAATGGTAAAATCTTCTCATATGATGAGTTAGTAGGAAAAAATGATGGTTACCACACACTATTGTTTCAACATTTTCAGGAAATACAAAATCTTAAAAATATTCACAGTGGAGAGTATAAAATTGATCATGTACGGAATCCAGTGCAGAAATTTTTGCCAGGAAGTCAAACCATGGCATGTTTTGATTTGGTTCTAATTCTGGTTCATTGAATCTATTTCTGCATGTTTTTTGATCAAGTCAATGAAGTATGAGTTCAGTTTTAAGTTCTGATATGCTTTTAACTCTTTGGCTGTTCCAGAGTCTTTGTTGTATGCTTACAGAAAAGTTTGAGGACATGATAGAAAATAAATCAGTGTGTTTTGTACAGTTTATGCCATCAGTGTGTTTTGTACAGTTTGAGAATTAATTCTGTGATCATTTTGGTTTGTGCATTGAATATCTATCTTCTGTTTCTTTGCAGGGTCCTATTGGTCCTCCAGGAACTCAAGGTCCACCAGGAATAAAGGTAAATATTACAATGGCCACAGACAAGCCAGATTATTACAGACTTTGAAGGATGCCTGATTGTTAGTCCAAATTTTCCTTTGCAGGAACATGAACATTCGGCATTGATGTTGTATGACACAAGTTAGTAACAATGTTTGGATTTTTCCCCCATTTATAGGGAGACGCAGGACAACCTGGTTCTAGCATCAGGGTAAGTGTATCTAGCCTTCATTCTACAGCATCTATGTATATTCTGGTCCGTAGCAGCCACTATGATCACTTTGAAACCATACAGTCATTCATGAATTTCATAGGGCACTTCCTTTCTGGTAACTGACATCTCCTTGATTTCTGGAAAAGCTCAGTAATCATGTAGCAACTGGATGTCACTGGTGATTTTAGTTGCAGCTGTCTCTTGCTGTTTGATGTTTTTGTGTTTGCTTTTTTACAGGGGCTTCCAGGTCCCCAAGGGAATGTTGGACTCCCGGGACCACTAGGTCTGCCTGGCCTTATGGTAGGTAGCCAGCAAGCACCTTTAGGCTGGAAACTATCAAAGCCTGAATCATTAGACTGATGGTTCCTTCCTCTTTATTTTTGGCTCCTCATTGTGTTTGTTTCTTTGAAGGGACCTCCAGGGCCTCCAGGATTACCAGGACAAGTGGTAAGAATCTGCTTTGTACAGTTTCCCAACTGACAAGCATGCTCACTTACACACACACACACACACACACACACACCATTTTTTATGGAACTAAAAATCCTGCAGTGGAAATCCTTCTGCAGTGATATATTCAATGCCTGGAGCTCTTATGACTGGTCTCTTTTGACAGACATCAATTTACAACTTGTCAGGTAAATGGTTTTACCCCTCATTGTGTTCAGTTTTCTGAACAATGTACCATATTCCATTACCAAGTCTAGGAAGCAAGATTTTTCTGACCAAATCAGTATGAATCTGATTACAAAGAATGTTGCCAGGAATGTAGTCTCCTGTGTAAAGATGCATGCACATCCTAATTCCAGTGTTTTCATTTTAGGGTGAATCAGGGAAGCCAGGTGTACCAGGGAGAGATGGAGTCCCAGGGAAAGAAGGGGAACCTGGACTTCCAGGGAAAATGGTATGAGATTGTTATATAAATTGTCTGCCCAAGAACTGAAACATGGCAAGACTCAGGCTATTTTATCTAATCTGATCCATGTGGGCAAGGGCTAGTTATAAAGACCTTGATTCTATGCCTTTTGTGTCCCTAGGTTTTTAATATCTCTGTATCATATACAGACTGAAGCCTCTTACATAATCATCTATTTATTTATGTTATTTATAGTCTGCCTTTCTCACTGACACTCAAGGTGGATTATACAGTGCAAGTTAATACAATCAATGGTTGGGACATTCGATAAACAATACTATAGGGTATGGATTACAGAAATTTGAAAGCAAGCATAAATCCAAATATAGAGATGAAACATTGCTAAAACAAAATATTTGCCATGACATATTAAATGACATGGAACTCCCAGTAGGAGCATATCTACACTGACAGACAATACCCAGTAGTATAGTCCACAATCCCTGACCATTTTCCAGAGCATCTCTCTGAGCCATTTCTTATAGCACAGCCCTATTACCTGAGTCATGAATAATTCAGTTTTTTATAATTTGCAGAAAACTAGGAGAGTGGGAGCTTTCCTAACTTCTTTGGGCAGGCCATTCCATTAGATAAGAGGAGCATCACAGAAAATGCACATGCACGGGCTGCTGTTGATTTTGCTCTTTTGTAGGGAGGTACCTGCAGAAGGCCTTGTTCAGATGAGGAAATCTGCTATGGCAGAGTGAGGGGGAGAGGCAGCCCTGTAGATATGAGGAGCCAAGGTGGGCTTTGTATGTCATAGTCATGACCTTGAATTGAGCCCAGTAACTGAGGGGCGGCCAAAGGAGTGACTTTCACAATGAAAGTAGTATTTTTTTATCCACCTAGCTCCTGGTAATAGCTAAGCTGCAGCATTTTGCGCTAATTGGAGTCTCCAAGTTGACTTTGGGGGGAGACCTACGTAGCATGTATTACAGTAGTCTAGTCTTGATGTTACTGTGGCACGGATCCAGGTGGCCAGATTAGCTGTGTAAGGGATCATCTTCCAGGCTATTCTGAATTGTGAGAAGGCCTTTTTTGCAGCTGCATTAACTTGCTTCTCTAGAAGTTGTGCTAGAGCCAGTATAGCCTGAGGCTCTTTTTTGAAAAAAAATATTGATTTTCAAACACAACATAAAAAAGACCGTCTAGGCCACATACATAGCATTCAAAGTTACATTAGGGAATCGAGAAAGAAAAACATATGATAAAAGAAAAACATTGTAAATTGTACAGTGACGGTATAGCCAATGAGGTTAATCTGAGGTGCGATTATTGCTAATTGAAAACTTTAGCCCAAGGATCTAAACCATAGCAAGGGTCACTTGAATCCCACTGAAAGCTGGGAGCATAATGTCCTTCAAGATCTCCACCTTCCCAGCCAGTATCACTTCTATTCACTAGGATGTATGAAATATTATTCAATATAGAGGTTGGAGAGCGGCACAACATCTTCTACAGAATTGATTACTTTTATCACAGAGGAATGCTAACAAGACTAAATTAAGTCCAATCTATAGGGAAGTGGTCAAAATAAAAATTATTTTTCTGTTGAGTCTCTTTAAGGAGCATTTGCTACAAAGGATTTGGGAAAAAAATGTGTGGAACAAGTGGGCACAATAGTCAACATACCTATTCTGATTAAAACCTGCCTGCAACTGTTCATTGCTCTTTAGGGTATGCCAGGACCTCTGGGATCTACTGGTCCTAAAGGAGAACCTGGGGATGCAGGTCGCCCAGGAGAGGTGGGTGACACTGTCTCTTTCTTTGGACATTTTTTTATACTTTGTGCTCTTTGGTATTTATTTTCCAGCTACAAATACAAACACTTTCTGTCATGGATAAAATAATATCAGTGCTTGTGATGACTTTACTACACTTTTATCTGGTTCTGCCAATCCTTTTTCCATTCCTTTATCTTGTACTTATCTGTATCCATTTCAGCAGGTTTCTTATATGCAGTCCTATGCAGAGCTGATTTCAGTGGGCTTAGACTGAAGTAACTTTGCATAGGATTGCACTGTTACCTTGCTAAATATTGTTAACTTGATGTTGCCATGCCATGATTGAAACAATAACTTAAAGAAACAAAAGGAAGATGGGAGATTGTGGAAATTGGAAATAATGATCTGAGAAATATTTAAATCATCAAAACATTCTGAGAATGGGTTCCAAATGCTGTCACAATCTCACTTTGGTTGCACTTTCTGTATACAATCATTTCTTTTCCAACTAATTATGTTTTTGAAATGCACATACTTTCTTGAGACAGATCATTTTCCTCTGCCTTTGTCATTAATAGTGGTTATAGTCTATTTGAACATGCGTATCCTTCCCAACTTAATATCCATCTCTAGTACGACCATCACCACAGTATGGTTGAAGCCTGGAAGTTTTTCATCACTGTGTAGTCATTGCTTGCATTATTAGCATGGTGATAACATCCAGTGGAATTGATTACTCTAATCAATAGTGAGAAGATCCCTTTGAGTCTCAGGCTGCATTCAGACTAAGGTTTAGAAACTTGCTGCATAAGCCATCTTGGTGGGTGATTCTCACACTCCAGTCAAGGAGGCAGGAACTTCCTGGCTCAGTCTCATCATAAGTAAACTCAGGTTTGTTCTTGATGTCTGAATACAGCTGCAGAAATAACAGTTTTCTGATATTTCTATCTTTCTTACACCCATTCTTAGAAGAAAACTCCATAGCAAGTTTTTCTTTCATTTAATGCCTTGCACTGGTTTTTAGCACTCACCTCTCTTCTTTCTTAATTTCTTAACTTGCTAGGGTGTTGTGGGACCTCCTGGAGTGAAAGGCGAAAAGGTAAGCTAAATAGTTGGGTGGGACTTGGAAGTAGAGCACAGATTGTCTGGATTCCTTGATAGCTCAGAGAAGATCATAGCAGCAGCAGCTCCAATAGCTAGACTCTAGAATCTGCTCCTGAAAATATTAGATCTTGGACAAGGGTATGGTGAGGCAGTGGGTGCTGTTCCGTACATGGATGCTATGATGTTTCATGACTGCATTGGCTGCTGACTGATGCTCTGAAATGTTGCTAGATTGTTTCAAAGAGACATGCTTTACCTCTGACAGTCTTTCTCACCTACAACAAAGAGGGCCATGGATAGAACAGAAGGAATAATCTGTCTGATATTTGACATTTAAGAAAATCAGCGAGGTAAAACAGGACATGTTAGGGAGAAAAACATAGTGACCTTACTTGAGAAGGAGATTGCTGAGATTTGAGGGGGAGGCCTTTGCTGGAATGAACTTCTGTGTAATCTGTTTTAGGGAGAACCAGGAGATTTTGATGGGGAACTATTGGGGAAGCCGGTAAGTTGTTTATTTATTTTTCATTTCCACTACTAGTTCTAAGTCTCCTGCTTCCCAAGTAAGATATCAGTGATGATATTTCTGCTTTGCAGGGTTCCAAAGGAGATAGAGGTCTACCAGGCCCCAGAGGAGAGAAGGTGAGAAATGGTCTTTGCTCTGTTTTCCTGGTAGCTGAAGGCTTCGTGGAAACTCAGGAAGTCTGGCTTATTTTCAAAATTCCTTCGGTCAACTTTTCTTTCTCTGTGCTAGGGCGAACCTGGGGATCAGGGGGAACCTGGAGATCCTGGAGAGGATGTAAGTACTATAAAGTGTTCAGTAGAGTATTTAGCCCAACTACATACAGCTGCAGGGACAACAAGGAGGCACTGCTCCTGTCTAATGATTACTTGGTTTTTGGAAGAACATGGCTCATTTACAGTGCAATCCTAAACAGAGGTACTCCAGTTTAAGCATATTGATTTATGAGAAAAATTGAAGGATTTATTTGACTATTTATGCTAAAATTAAGATTAATTAAGGTAACTCGATACAAGATAAGAAGATAAAACACAGGGAAATGATTAGCTAAAATAGTTGATATTAAAGTTTGGGTATAAGTAACTAAGGAGAGGGAAGGAGAGCTATTACACAATTAAGTTGTGTTGTTATATATTCTGATTGTATCTTTTTATTAGTTTAATTTAATTTTAAATGTAGTGCTTGTATAAGTTTTATGCACCTTCTACTATTATATCTTTTAAAATAAAATTTCTACATCAAAAATAAGCATATTGATTTCAACAGGCTAAGACTTGAGTAACTCTGCTTAGGAGATAGATCCAGAGGAGTTAGCTGTGTTAGTCTGTAGTTGCAAAATAGTAAAAAGTCCAGTAGCACCTTTAAGATTAACCAACTTTATTGAGGCATACGCTTTCAAGAACCACAGTTCTCTGCATTAGATGCATCTAACAAAGAGAACTGTAGTTCTCAAAAACTTATGCCTCAATAAAGTTGGTTAGTCTTGACACGTGGCCTGAGGGCATGGCCGCCTGAAGCTTCCCCAGCAGAGGAGAGGCAATGCAGCTTTAATTAAAGACTAGAGAAGCACTCCAGTTGATAAATCACTCTGGAGAAAAGAGAGATCATGAGTTTATCCATGGACTCTGCCTAGCACCCTTACTAACAGTTTTACTGTGCAGATTTTAATCTGGGTGGTGGCTGGAAGTTTAGGGTTGTCTGGAGAAGTGGAAATTTCCATCGGCTCCCTAGCTGCGTTGGATCTAAAGGCAAGCAACTCTCAAGTCTTAATCTTCTGTTTACTTTAAAAGAACTAATTAGCTCTACGACACAATTACTCACTGAGTGTGGAGAGGATAAACTGTTTTCCTGGATGTTTCTTTCTTTCTTCTTCTTTCTTTGAAATTGAGTGGTGGAAGTATAGTGCCAGCAGGAAGTCTTTGAAGTGTATATGAGAAGGAAAGTCTTTAATGAACTAAAGGGAATCCAAAAGCTTTCTTTGTCTCAGTAATTTGTGAACTGAAATTTGAAGAAAGTATATTTGCTGGACTGATTAAAACTTCTGTACTAGAAACTAAGGCTGAAGTTATGACCTTGAAAACTTCCTGAAATGTAAACAAAGGAAAACAAACGCCATCTGAAAGAGAAAGAACTTGCCACCTGCTGATACTTGGCATAACAGTTTAACTAAAGGTCTTACAGAGCCATCTAGTGGAGCAATGTTGCAAGTACAAGAAAATGTTCAATTGAAATTTCCTCATCCAAAGATTTAATGCAAAAAATTCTTGACCAATTAAGTGATAAACTAGATTCTTTTGAGAAGAAAATGGAAGATAATTTTACAAAATTCAAAACAGACTTAACTGAGCAAATTAAAAATATTGACGGTGTTGTCAAGAAAACCTCTGAGGAGGTAAAAGAGCTAAATAATCAGGCGCAGATTTTAGATTGTAAAACAGCAGTGCTGAATAAAGAGTTAGACAACCTAGCTTTACTTGAATTAAGAGAGAAAGAATATGTGCTCCACCTGAGAGGTGTGGATGAGACACAAGATGAAGATGTTCAATACAGGGTGGTAGAAGCCTTGGCAGAATTTATGCAGTGGGACATCCCAAAAGTAGAGATGAAATTAGATAAAGTATATAGAATTCCCTCCAGATATGTGACACAGAATAAACTCCCAAAGGACATCATGGTGCATTTTGTCAGAAAGTCGATAAAAGATCAAATTTTACAACAACACTACAGGAAGAAATTAACCATACAGGAAGTTCCAGTCATTGTGTCAAAGGATATACCACACAGAATTCTGAGGAAACGCAAGGACTATATCTTTTTAGCTGAAGAGCTGAAACAGAAGAAAATCCAATTTAGATGGAACAAGATGGAAGGAGTGATTTTTACCTTTAAACATCAGAGATTTAGGCTGAATTCAATCCCAAAGGCAAGAGAATTTATGGAAAGATACAAGAAAGACCTAGAAGAATCTCCAGAAGATTCAAAACAACTTGTACCGGATCAGAAAGAACAAGATGATATGGACTCGGACAGAGGCTGCTTCCACACACGTTGGATAATCCACTTTCAATACTCTTTAGTGAACATTTGAAACTGATTTTCCATGTGTGGAACAAAAAATCCACTTCAAAAGGATTGAGAAAGTGCATTGAAAGTGCATTATTCAATGTGTGTGGAAATGGCCAATAACTAAAATTTCAAGCATAGATTACAAATGCCATAACGTGGAATATAAATGGAGTGAATGCTCCTCAAAAAAGACGGAAAATATTTCATTATCTGAAAAGTTGAGAGTTGATATCATCTGCTTACAAGAAACTCATATCAGGAAAAAAGATATCAAATATATGGATTACAAAATTTGGGGGGGGGGGATTTGTCTCTGCAGGTAACAAAAAGAAAAACAAGGTGGTATTGTATTTTAAGCCTGTATTGAAACCAGAACTTGTTATTTCTGATTAGCAAAGCAGATTTGTGGGTGTTGAGGTTACACTGAATGGGAGTAAAATCTTGATGGTGGGAATCTATGCACCAAATGAGGAGGAGGTTTTACAAATACCTTTGGGGGAAATTGGCTGGTCTGCCTTATGAAAGTTGTTAGTTGATGGGTGATTGGAGTGGTGTTGTTTTCCCACAAATAGATAGATGCCCTGATAAAAATTTAAAAGATATTCAAGGTAAATTACCAAAGGTTTGTTTAGACATGTTTGATAATATGGGTCTGGTGGATGTTTGGAGACAAAAAATGGTGACTCAAGAGAATATACATTCTGCTCGGAGAGACACGAATCTTTATTACATATAGATATGGTCTAGGTGTTGAAAAATTTGGTGACCAAAATAATAGGGGTATTACCGAAGTCTTTCTCAGACCATAACCCTGTAAGAGTTAATTACAGGACCCAATCTAATACATTCAGGTGACAACTAAATGAATCTTTATTACATAAAGAGGCAATTGTTAAGGACTGTAAAAAAAGGCTGAAAGAATTTTTTTGAATTAAATTTGAACAAAGATACAGATTTGAGAATGGTTTGGGATGCAAGCAAAGCATTTATAAGAGGCCATTTTATACGTCATAATTCGGAATTAAAGAGAAAGGGGCAGGAAAAATGCAAGGTATTTTGCAAGAAATTAAGAAAAAGGAGGAAGTTTTAAGAACTATGTCAGGGGATGTTAAGGTGCAACCGGAGATAAAATATCTGCAACAACAGCTATCAATGATAACAGTAACATATTTAGAGAAAAAAATGAAATATGTCAAACAGGAAAACTTCGAATTAGCTAATAAACTAATAAATAAATTATCTATCTCGATCTTAGCAGAAAGACTTAAATATGTGCTTAAAAACTTTATCTGTGAGGATCAAAGCAGCTTTCTACCCAAAAGACAATTGAAAGACAATGTCAGAACTGTGTTGGATATAGTGGAGCATCTGGATAAACATAACGAAAAACATGTGGCTCTTATTTTTTTGGATGCTGAAAAGGCCTTTGACAATTTGAACAGGGTTTTCCTGTTTGAAGTCTTAGAAAAGATTAATTTTGGGGAGAACTTTATAAAATGGGTGAAATCGATTTATAGTTCACAGAATGCGAAAATTATTGTAAATGGAGAATTAACTAAACCATGCGAGATTCAGAAAGGAACACATCAAGGTTGTCAGTTGTCACTGCTCCTTTTTATTTTGGAGTTGGAGGTTTTGAATAGAGATATTAGACAGGATGAAAGGATCAAGGGTGTTAAAATTAAAAAAGAGTCATATAAATTAAGAGCCTTCACAGACGACTTAGTTTTGTTTCTGGAGGTCCCATTAGATGGAATTGAAATACTGATGGAGAAATTAAGAGAGTTTGGTGCTTTGGCAGGTTTTAAAATAAATGATCAGAAAACAAAACTGTTGACAAAAAATACGGATGTTAAATATCAGGCAGAATTGATGAAAATAACAGGTTTTAAGGTTGAAAAAAGGTAAAATATTTAGGTATTACACTAAAGGGGATGAACTGTATGCTATTTCAAAACCATTATGTTAAGACATGGAAAGAAATTTTAAAAGATATGTTAATAGGATGGAGTGCAGTTATCCTTGTTGGGAAGAATATCAGTTATCAAGATGAATGTTTTACCTAGAATGTTATTCCTCTTCCAGACATTACCTGTGTTAATTTCAGATGTACCATTTAAGCAGTGGCAAAAGGATATTTCAACATTCATATGGCAAGGGCAAAAACCAAGGGTTGAATATAAAATTCTACAGGATGTGGAGAGAGGTGGACTTGGTTTACCGGACTTGAAAGTCTATTATGCCTCTATCCATGTCTAACATGGATGAAGGAATGGATGCTTTTGAGAAACGAGAGACTCTTGACATTGGAAGGATATGGCTTGAGATTTGGATGGCATGCCTGTTTGTGGTATGACAAAGTAAAGGTCAATGTAGACTTCAAAAATCATTATATTAGGAGAGCTATTTTGAGAATTTGGAATAAATATAAATTGAGACTAACACAAAAGACACCACTTTGGATTTCAAAACAGGAAGCTCTCTACAGAAGGGAGATGACTTTCAAACAGGGATGGTTGACTTATGGAGATTTAATAGAATTTTCACAAGAAGACTGCAAATTAAACTCAAGGGAGGAGTTAGTAGCTAAGGGTTATAAATGTCAATGGTTTGCATAAGCTCAGCTTTTAGAAAGATTTAAATTAGATAAACTATGGGGCTTTGAGCAAACAGACAAACAGTTGTAAAATTGGCATGGGATTTTATTTCTATATATGATTTCTGCAGCTAGGCTGTTGTATGCACAGAAATGGAAAAATACGGAACTACCTTCAATAGAGGACTGGACTATAAAAATGACAGAGTTAGCGGAGATGGCGAAACTTACAGCTTTGATCAGAGACAAAGCATTGTCTATCTTTTTGGCTAACTGGAAACCCTTTATTGACTTTCTGTACGAAATGAGGAATAGTGACTTGATGATTTGTGGTTTTGATCATTATGAAGAGAATGGGAGAATATAAAACAAGTAGAAGGGAGGCAGTAGTGGAAAAGAAAATTTTGAAGAGATTAATTTTGCGGGAAAAATAAGTGTTGTAGAGAAGAATGGAAATGAAATATGTATTATTGTTCTTTTTCCTTTCTAAGTTCCAAGTTCTGTAACTGTCTATTTTTTCCTTATTCTTGTTTTCTGCCCTTTTTATGGGCTTTTATTTCTATTAATAAAATAAAAACATTTTAAAAAAATAAAGTTTGTTAGTCTTAAAAGTGCTACTGGACTTTTTACTATTCTGTTTAAGAGCGCACTGTTAGTCCATGTTTCCCAAAGTAGGATCCTAAACCCCTAGGAATATGTGTGTATGAATATAACAGAAGGCAGAATAAGCCAGGCAGAAATAAAGTTGCCAGTCATTCATGGAAACACAGACAGGATATGTAATAGGAAAAAGCTATGGAAAATCTGAGTAAGTGCTGGCTAGATGAATAGATTGCATACAAAAGTATAATAGTCTGAGAAAGGTGTTTATTGTGAAAAGAGGAGGTTTTCTAATCTAGTCAAGTTTAGGCAGGATATCTTAAATCTGTTCCTGGTGGTTCTATCCAAATGTTGAAAAAAGTTCCAAAACAGATTTATGTAAAATACCCATCCAGCTTGTTCTGTCATTGAGTTGCACTTTTAAAAAAATGTTAATCCAAAATGTGCCTTTCTGTGATTTAAACTCAATGGCTTGGATACTATGAACGAGTTCTATGAATATCTAGATAAATTGCTGCAGAGTGTGCTACCTCTTCTACTAAAATTTCTGTTTGCACAAGCGCCCATTGAAAACTATTGTTCTTGAGCGAACAGAACTTTTAGTGGAAGAGGTAGCACACACTGCAACAGGCTATCTAGGCACTCATGGAACTCATTCATAGTATCCAAGCCATTGTTTTCTATATTCTCTTTAGGAGATATGGTAGACAATTGAAATCCCCTTTAATTTTTACATCTCTGTTTGTCAATAGTCTATGTTGTGTTCCCATCTACTATATGTGTATGCTCTGTTTCTGTTTTTCAATTTTAATAGGGAGCCAAAGGATCACCTGGGATGAAAGGAGAAAAGGTATACAGTGACTGTCATGTATTTTGTACAGGCTTCTATTAGAGACAATTTCAAATGTTTGCTGAACCTTTCTGATATACTGTTATTGTCCATTTGAATAGATCATTTAGTTCAGTCATCATGTCCAGTATAATAGTCTTAAGATGTTCTCAGCAATGCATCATTCTAGATGTCTGTTGATGTGTGGGAACTTGCCAATAATAAGAAGGGAGCATATAACAAAATTAAGAGCCATCTACACTTCTGCTCTCATCATCAGTCTCGATTTCTTCTCCAATCAATGAGTGAGCCCCTAAAAGCAAAGTAGATGCTATTCTCCTCTAGCTCCATAGTGTAATACTGCAGTAACAACTGGGTATCAATACAGTCTATTAAGAAATAGACAACTATTCCTCATTTTGACATTAGCTATGCAGGACATCATTTTTTCTTTCATCTGCACCATTCAGGGTTCACATGGGGTTGGCATACAAGGACCTCCAGGGCAGACTGGGCCTTCAGGCTTGAAGGTAATCAGTTTTCCATTCTTTCTATTAACTTACACCTGGTATGCAGCCTTTACAGTCTTCTAATCTTTTCTACTCCTTTGCATTGCTTTTCATTATATAAATATCTTAAACTCAGGAATGCTAAAATAGGTTCTGGTTTGGCTTACATTCTGCTTGCTAATAATAGTTAAGGAGCCAATTTTTCATCAGGCAGTTTGGCTGTTTATGGGAAGCTTGAGCTTTTTTGGTGGATTACTTTCTGCATATTCAACCTGTATAATACAGTGCAATCAGCAATATTTAATGGATGTGCCTCTCCGTGCATTAGAGATGGGCACAAACCAGAAAAAAATGAACCATGTGGTTTGTGGTTCATCACATTTCACGAACCATGAAATTTCATGAACCTGCCCTGGTTCACGAATTGGTTCATTTTAGTTCGTGAAAATGTCACTTCCGGGCCAGCAAATCACCACTTCCAGGTCAGCAGAAGGTCTGCAGGAAGTCTATCCCTTGTTCCCTAGGAAACTGATTGATCGGTGCCAAGCTGTCTGCAGTAATGAACTGAAAAATGAACCAAACAAACAAGTTTATGGTGGTTCATCAGAAATGGGATCTGACAAACCACTGGTTCACGAACTACAAACTGGACTGGTTCGTCACAAATTTTGGGTTGTATTTCGGTTCGTGCCCGTCTCTACCGTGCATATTAATGCAGTCCCTCTCCCAAACTGTCATTGCTGTAACCCACTTTGCAGCCAACTGCTTAAATCAAGAGCAAACCAATTATTTATGAATACTTTGTTTTTTATCAAGTCTTAACACTTGGTGTTTTTCTAAGTCTGTGTTATCAGTGTCACACCTACACATTTTCACTCTTTCTTAGGGGAGTTGTAGCCCCCACCTAGCACCCCTCATTAAATTCCCTGAGCCAGCCAGCCATGACCCTGAGAAGAAACATTTTCACCTACTGCATAGACACAAAATTAGCTACAGGGCACAGGAAAACTAAACTGTACTATTACAGCTACTATGCAGTCACAAAGCTTTTTGAAAAATGCTTAAGTTGGAGGGTGGAGGTGAGGTGAGGACATCACCACCCTGTACACACATTCTCTTCAAGAACCATGGCAGTAGGAGCACAAAGACTCTTTTGGTTAAGAGCATGGTCAACAGATTTACATTCCAAAAATATCATCATGGTTTACCCCTTTCAGGGGATAAGCTGTTTGAGGATGCCTTGAAAAAGAACCTGGTCAAGACCCAAGACAAAAAGAAGGCATTAAGATACTCAGAATACATGAAGGTGCCAGAGACTATTCTAGGAGAAGACCAAGAGGCTCAGAGGATACTCTACATCTCTAGATCCCTTCCAGACCCAGATCTCTAGATCCTGAGGTCTTGATTGAAGTACCTGCTTCTGAAGGGAGGTAGTGCTGAACATGCCAGAATACAGCCAGTCCCCTGCCTTGAAGGGCCAGATCCAGAACGACAAATTCTCCCCCAACCCAGCAAGAGTGACAGAGATGGACCAGTGAGGTGCTATTTCAGTGATGAAGTGCCGAGCTGGCAGCCTGTGTCCCAGCAACTGAGCCAGACCACTGCCTAAGTACACTCAGTGCTTTTTCAGGATTAAAGTTGCAGCTTTCTATTGGTCATCCATTACTTTGTCAGATTGGTGTAGAACCCGGTTGTAATCTGAAGAACCGGGTTTGATTCCCCACTCCTTGCTAGAAGCAAGCTGGGTGACCTTGGGTCAGTCATAGCTCTCCCAGAGCTCTCTCAGCCCTACCCACCTCACAGGGTGATTGTTGTGAGGTGTATCGACCCAGAGACTCTCATCCCCCGTCCCTGATGGCTCTCCTGGCAACTCAGGACCCCTAGGAGCCAGTAAGAGCTCTGGTTGTTTGTTTTGAAGCATTCTGGCTTCCTGGGTTCTTTTGAGTGTGTGTACCTCCTTAGCGAGCAACACTGGACAAAGGCTGGTGAAATATATATTTAGAGTTTATTACAGAAAGAACATAGGACTGTGTGCAAGGCAGAAACCGCTCTTAGAAAGCACTTAGGCAAGGCAGAAAACAAATAACAGGTTACTGATCTAAATGTGTTCTAACTAGCTAAAATACTACTGGCTGGCTAACTGACTAAGCATTCTCAGAGTTGGTTCCAAGGCTGGTTGATCTTACTAAAGTCCATTCATGCCAGCTCAGTCTAAGCATCCTAGAGATGGCATGGAGCTGAGGAGCTCTCTTTCACATTGCAGATAGTTGATAATGGCTGCAAGCAAGACTAGAAACAAAGAGACTTCTTGAAATCTGGAGGGGCATCAGCCCACTCAAGGAACCAATCAGGGATCATTTCTTTATTGGATTTCACAGCTCTGTGAAAGTTTAGGGAGTATGGCTAGAGCAGAGATCAACACCAAGCACTGGTCTTCCCAAGGCTACTCTCTCACAAGAAGAAAACAGGCCTAGCAAAAGACACACAAAAATGTGAAGCCTGAACCAAAGTTTTACTTTTACCAAAGTATTAGGTGGTACAAGGCCTGTTCCTTACATGAGGATAATAACAGTGCACTTTGTAAACTGCTCTGAGTGTGGCATTAAGTTGTCCCGCAGGGCGGTATTTAAATCAAATATTATTATTGTCTGGGCTGCTTCCCTTTTTTTAGCTCTGTGTGATAATGGTGGGCCACCAAGATGGTGTCCCAGTGTGAGAACCCTTCCTCCAAGTAATCCTCAAATGAAATCACCCAAAATGGACCCTGTACCTCTTGTATCCTTTTGTGTTGTTTGCCTACCCCCTGTGGGTCATTCCTTCTCTTTCTGTTCTTCCCAGGAAGTGATAAAACCAAGCATTTGGCATCATCCATCCTCTGTCACCTCCTAGGTGTCACGTTATTGCTAGGGAATGAGATGGACCTTTGTTCTCTGTTAGATAGAAGCATTTATATAGCCAAGCCTTAAGTGCCTGAGGGAGCCGTAGATGGGATTGGGGCCCTTGAAAACAATTAACCACTCTCCCGTTTATTGTTCTTGTGTGTGTGTGTGTGTGTGTGTGTGTGTTATGTTCCATCAAGTCGTCTCTGATCTATGGTGACCCTATGACTGAAAGACCTCCAAAATGTCCTATCATTAACAGACTTGCTGAGACCTTGTGAACTGGAGGTCGTAGCTTCTTTTATTGAGTCAAGCCATCTAGTTTTGGGTCTTTCTCTTTTCCTACTGCCTTCAACGTTTCTTAACATTATTGATTTTTCCAGAGAGTCTTGTCTTCTAATGATGTGACCAAAGTACGATAGCCTCAGTTTTATCATTTTACCTTCTAGGGAGAGTTCAGTCTTGATGTGATTAGAACCTACTTATTTGTTTTTTTGGCCATCCATGATATCCTCAAAAACTCTCTTCCAGCACCCCATTTCAAATTAGTCAATTTTCTTCCTGTCAGCTTTCTTCATTGTTCAACTTTTACATCCATTGTTTGGATTATCTTGGTCTTGGTCCCCAGAGAGACATCTTTATCTTTAAGGATCTTTTCTCGTTCCCTCAGGGCTGCTCTTCCAAGTCTCATTCTTCTTCTGATTTCTTGGTTGCAGTCTCCCTTGTAGTTGATAATTGAGCCAAGGAATAGAAAATCTTGAACCATTTCAATTTCCTCATTGTCAACTTCAAAATTGTGTGATTCCTCAGTACTCATCAATTTTGTCTTCTTGATGTTCGGCGATAATCCTACTTTGATGCTTTCTCATTTAACCGTCATCAATAGTTGTTTCAAGTCTTCGCTGTTTACAGCCAGTAGTGTGGTATCATCTGCATATCTCAAATTATTAATATTATTTCTGCCAATTTTCACTCCACCTTCTAAATCTAATCCCACTCCTTATTATATGCCCTGCTTAGAGGTTAAATAGGTAGGGAAATAATATGCATCCTTGTCTGACACCTTTGCCAATTGGAAACCATTCTCTTCTAACAGTAGCCTCTTGTCTACAGTACACGTTGCACCTCAAAACAATCAGATGTTGTGGCACCTCCATTTCTTTTAACACCATCAATAGCTTTTCATGATCTACACAGTCAAAAGCTTTACTATAATCTATAAAACATAGGCTGATTTTCTTCTGAAATTCCTTGGTATGTTCCATTAGCCATCATAAATTTGCAATGTGATCCCTAGTGCCTCTTCCTTTTCTGAATCCAGCTTGAACGTTTGGTATTTCTCACTCGATATATGACAAGAGTCTTTACTGTAGAATTTTGAACATCATTTTGCTTGAATCGGAAATTAACATGATGGTCTGATAGTTGCTGCACTCTTTGACCCCCCCTTCTTTTGGAATTGGAATGTAGACCGAGCATTTCCAGTCTGTGGGCCATTGTTTTCTTTTCCATATTTGTTTACAGATTCTTGTTAAGATTTTGATGGACTCAGTTTCTGTAGCTTAGAATAGCTGTATTGGTATCCCATCAACTCCAGGTGCTTACTTTCTCCCAATTGTTTTGAGTGTAGCTTTTGCTTCACTTTCTAAGATTTCTGGTTCTTTGTCAAAAGATTCTTCTTTGAAATACAAGAGAACAACAAAAAAAGAACAAGAGACCTGTTCCATAAGATCCAAGAAATCAAAGGAAAATTCAAATCATGGCTTGGGATGCTGAAAGATGAACACAGAAATACAGTATCTGGTCAGGACAAAATAAAGGAAAGATGGAGACAATACACTGAAGAACTATACAGAAGAGATGGAAGGATGACAGATACCTTAAAAGAAGAATCTTGTTCTTGTATCAACAGAGAAATTTCTTTAAATGCACATGAGATTTTTGTAGCCCCAAATCTCTCAATAGTGTGATGTAGCCCAAAGTGGAGTTTCTCCACACTGTACATCCATGTTCATATAACAGATGTATAATTTAGCAGCATAATATGAGCCATAAGGGTGTGCATCTATGGTATAGAGACTGGGACCACAGCTCTTCCCTGTGCAGTTTCCTTCAGGCTCCTTTAAGTACTGGGAGAGAAAAAGGCAAGTTTCTGTATCTACCGAATACACACATTGGGACTGCAATTGTGCCCCAAATCAAGATGATGACGTTGGGAATTGCTCCTTTCTTAACTGTATTGTAAACCCAGATTATCCTGGCCAGATAGTCTTTCAAAGATACTTAATTATTTCATTCGGTACTATTATCTAGATGTATTGGAAAGGCTCAAAAATTGTGATTATAATTTAGCTTCTTTGCAACTTCTTTTATGCAAAAGTGGAAGAGGTTCTTAAATTTTTGGAGGGAAGAACAGATCCCAGCCATTAGAATTTCTTATTACTAGACCTGATATAATCTATTGTGGGTTCTTTTTCAGGGAGATCCTGGTTTACCTGGCCTACCAGGACCTCCAGGTGTTCCAGGTACGGCAGGGACCCCAGGCCAGCCAGGCATGCGAGGAGAAAATGGAATGGCTGGTGCACCAGGACCCCCAGGAGAACGTGTAAGATAAATATTTATTTACTGTTTATTTGTTTGTTTAAAAATGTATTGCTGCCTCTCCAGAGACATGCTTGAGGTGGCTAATACTATGCTACAAGCTGCTTTGTTGTCAAGATAAATGAATGGTAGTATTCAGGAATTATAAAGAACTACAGCTACAATCCTAACACTTTTCTGAGAATAAACCACATTGAATACTTTTTGAACAGACCTTCAGATTGCTCTATATATTGTTTTTATGAATGTGTGGCTATTCTACACCTCAACAGTATTCTTTCAGCAGTATTGGCCTGGAACTCTCAATAATGAACAACAATGCTTTGATTATTTTCAACTTGTCCACTACCTTGAGCAACACTGGATCTGTACAATGTAAGAGCCAAACTACACATTACATCAGTCCTAGGTCCAACCCATGACCATCATTGCCATTTTAGAGAAGAATTTAGCCATTTAAAAATTGCCACAAGGGCCCAATCTTGATTAGGCCCATGGTGCAATGGCACCATGCTATTCTCTGCTCCCCCTTGGTCCACCATTTCAGGCAGAAGAACTGAGGGGAAGGGGGCATGACCTCCCTGGAGTGTGGGCTGTTTGGGAGTGAAAACAGCTGTCTCCACACTCCAGTGGGGAGGGGGACCCCCCTTGAAAACTTATAAAGCTTATATAGATCCTCCAAGCAGCTGGTGATGTGGGACTGCATAGAAGGCTGGAAATGAATATAGCTTTTATGAGCTAACTTTTTCTAGCAAGCCCAAATCCTTGCACAGTATACCCTCAGAACCAAACTACATGTTATGACAGCCATGGATCCAACCCATGGCCACTGATGCTATTTTAGAGGAGAATTTAGCCATCTAAAAATTGCTTGGAGGGCCTGATCCTGACAAGACTTATGGTGCAATAGTCCCATGCAATTTTGTTTGCATTTTCAAGTGCTGAAACAGGCTCCCCCACTACTAGTTCAGCACTTGAAAAAAGTATGTGTCTGCTTAATTTGTACAGTCTTTTCCTCTTGTGGTGTTCTATACTGGTCATCTTTCCTTACAAGTCCAGAAATTGCTTTTTCTGCATGTTAATGTTAATATTATTGTAATGTTTTTTGTTTCTTTTTCTGGGTATATGTGTCTGTCATCAAATTTCAAAATGTTGGATACACACCCTATTGTCACTGAACAGCTATGGAAGGCGAACTAAAGAGGGGTTAGGTTTGCCAGGTTCCTATATCCTCCTGGGGGGGACCTAGCACTTGCCTTGTGCCATGTTCATGCTTGTTTTCACTCATGTGCACTTTGCGTGTGCTCACTTCTGCCGCTTCCATGAGATGTCACTTCTGGGAAGTGATGCCATCATGCCAGCCATGGGCATACTCCTGTGCTCTGTGTGGTGCAACTGCAGCCCGTTTGGGGCCAAAATTGACCCCAGCGAAGCGCAGGAGCATGCTTGCAGCTAGCAAGATGAAGTAACTTCAGGAAGTGATGTCGTTGTGCCCCACCGGGAGTGTGCCTGATGCATGCTTTCCCGAGTTGCCTGCCAGTGATGGGTGATCTCCAGGAGGGCTTTCCACCTCTCTGGGGGCTTTGCAATGGGGCAAACTCCTGGGAGATTGCCCACTACCGGCAGGCAAGTGGGAAGCCTAAGAGGGGTGGGTACTCTCTTCTGGGAACCTTTTTCCTGTCGACTCTTCACTGATCATGGGAGAAGGACTACCCAAGTGTAATAGGATGTCCTCCTTTTCCTCAAATAGAAACTACAGGTAAGTCCAACATTCCTTGTCTAAATTAACTAGTACTTTTTTCTATCAGGGGCTGATTGGTTTTCCTGGACAAGTTGGCACTGCAGGAGCTCCAGGATCACCTGGACCACCAGGGCCAGCAGTAAGTTCATGGATATTTGGGCTGTAGGTGTAAGCTGAAGAGGGTTACATTTATATAGCTAGCTAGCTGCAGGCTGTCTAAATCCATCCTACATGCTATCATGTGACCTGTTGACGTTCCTATGTTGATGCCACCATATTAATCTTATTTTCCCTTGTCTCTTTCTTTTTTCCTTCTTTCATCACACCTTTAATGCAGGGTACACAAGGCACCCCTGGCTTGAAAGGTGATAAGGTAGGCCCTGATTTTGTCTTTTATAGTGCTACTGCTAGCATTCAGCTGCTCTGAAAGAGGAGGAGCTTATACCTCTTCCTTGCCAGGCATCATGATTCCTTGAGCACAGAATTTTCCATAGCACTTGGAAGTATTTTTAAGCTGCTGCAAAGTCCTACATTTCTTATTTCATTGTTTTTTAAAAAAATGTCTACATCCTGGGGTTACAAAAATATGTCTGAAAATAATGTAAAAAAATTATCTCCAACGCTTCACTACATAAAACAGGGAAGGAAGAGTATTTTGCACAATTTTTAATTGTTAAAGGAATTATTTAAAAGAACATAGCTTTCATATCTTATTATATTAAGTTATATGGGCCTAAACATTTTTATTTATACTTCTGATAGAGTTTTTGGAATTTTGAGATAAATGTTTGCCATTTATCTGATCCAAAGAATTCACTGGGAAGATACTGCAAACAGCAACAAAACGACCAATGAAATTTAACTTTTCTTGCTTTTTCTGCTCCTTAGGGTGACACAGGTGTTGGACTACCAGGTCCTAGAGGAGAGCGAGGAGATCCAGGGCCACGGGTATGCATCTCATATATATGCATATGTAGGTCAATAAGGTCAGAAAGTGGTAGGTGGTCCTGAGGCCTGCATCCTCCTATGGCAGCCAATCTAGTATCCTGTCTTACCCACTAACATCATTAGCAGATGTGGTGCAGGGAAAGGATGGGCCATGCTGTGCCTGAGTCTCAGGAAAAAAGCTGGGGAGGAGAAGCATCTTGGATGGACAAGGGGTAGTGAAGAGCCCACTGGCAGGGGGGATAGGGAGGGAATAAGGAGGCGCCAATTGGAAATGTGACAGGATGCACCAAGAGGTAAGTACTGGTATTTTCTTAACAAAAAAGCATGGATGGATGGCAGTAGTGTGTGGAGTAGTAAGGAGCACAACAGCCATCTATGTGCAATATTACATAGCTTGTAGGAGGAGGCTATAGTAACTTTTAATTTCTGATTTCTCCCCCTGATTTCTGTTCCCAGTGAAGAGAAGCTGATGGTACAGGATCTACATTTGAAGATCTAATTTGCATCTCAGATTGTTTTTCTATCTAAGAAAATGATTACCAAAATGTGCAGAAACCCCAGTTTGGTATCTTCCCAAAGTCTGCTTAGTTTAAAATTTGGTATGGTATCTTTAAAATTCATCCACTTACTGGCCATTGTAATCAAAATGATAACAAAGGACAGAGATTTTCACAAAAGCTTTGAACTATAGTGCAGCCATTGCCCCTTGACATTCCCTTCATTTGTCTATCTCAGTATTTTCCTTTTTCTCAGGGTGAAGATGGGCGCCCAGGGCTGGAGGGAGATCGGGGACCTGCGGTAAATACCTTACTCTTCCTTCTCTTCTTCCTCAAATCTGAGATTGAGCATTCATTGTTATTCTGAAGTGTCCTGTCTTCTATTTCTCCTTAGGGACCTCCAGGAAACAGAGGGGAGAGAGGTGACAAAGTAAGCAAAGCGATGTATGGTGGAATAGGGGCAGTGGGAAAGGGAGGAAGAACAGGCTCACTTCCTTCTCACATGGTGTCCATTGAAATGTCTAATTAATGATGATAAAGCTGACACAATGACAGATTGTGGAAGACAGCGGAAACCAGGTGCTTTACTGATATTATCCTTTAACTTCTGCCTAGAAAAAATATCCTGTCCTGCATATCTTCACCTATGAGACACCAAGGGTAACCTAATCCAACCCAATGTAGGAAATTCACAGCTACCTCCCCCTTCATTCCTCCAGTCACCAATGCTGTGTGCCCAGAGGAAGGCAAAAATTCCTTTTTGATTTAGGATCAACCTGTAAAAAAACACATTGTTGTAACATGTCTCCTTTCCTTGTACAGTTTATCTAGTCTTGATTTTTTAAACTAACTTTCAGGGAACAATAAACCCCTGAGGATTAATCAGGTTGTCAAGTTCCCAACTGAAGACTGTAATCCTATAAGTTGCTTCAGGGAGATCTGTAAAGTGCCATTAATACTAAATAACAGAAATAACCTCCATAATGTGTTTGTAGTCTAGGTTTCTGAGGTGTTTAGAATGGTCTAGATAGAATTCAGTGAGGCTGGAGACCTGGGCAGGCTTATTTCTTGCACCTATAAGACTAACAAAATTTATGGTAGGATATGAGCTTTTGTGAGTCACAGCTCACTTCTTCAGATACTGCTGTATCTAACTAAATTTGTGGTAGAGTATGAGCTTTCGTGAGTCACAGCTCACTTCTTCAGATACAGCTGTAGCCAAAGAAGTGAGCTGTGACTCACAAAAGCTTATACCCTGCCACAAATGTTGTTAGCCTTATAGGTGCTACTGGACTCTTGTTGTTTTCTACTTCTACAGACAAACATGGCTACCCATCTTGATCTAGGCTTATTTCTAACCTTCATATTTTCCTCTCCTAGGGAGATGTTGGATCTGTGGGGCCAAAGGGAGACAAGGTAAGTACTCCATCAGTGAAAGGCTGTTGATGATTGATTTATGTTTACAAATAGAACTATATTGATACCTATTACATGAAGAATTCCAAGGAAGTTCTTCAGAAACAGAAACAATACTTTGCTACTAGCAGGAAAAGAGGGCTTGATGACATCCAGCTGAGAAACTTCTATCAAATGTACCATCAGTTTCAGTTGCTCTGCTTTTAACGTTGGTCCGAGTCCTTTATAGTGCCCAGCATTTGTTGTTGTTCACACTACAATGTATTTCCTGACTCCCAACATTTCCCTATCAGGGCTTTTTTTCTTGGAAAAGAGGTGGTGGAACTCTCAAGAAGGAAATGAGGGAGAAACACACGGGATTCTTTGAAATAATATTATCCAAGATCCATAATAAATTCAACAGATGTGATCTTTCTATGAAGACCTTCATATGTGCTCAGCTATATACAGTTGGTCTATTGGTTCTCCCACAGCATGTTAGGCAATCTGGTAGCAGAAGGAGTGCAGGCTCTGCATTTTCCTTTGGATCCCCATGCACCGCAGCAGCTGCTAGCTGAAACAGGCAGTTGCAGCGCTGGCATTTGCCCCAGATGCAGTCCAGGCTAAACGAGATGCTGTGCAAGTTCAAAGGTGCACAAGTGAGTTCTTTGGGACCACCAGCATCACACCCAAATCAGGCCTAACAATATTGAGCAAAAGTGTGTCTTTCTCTCCTGCTGATTTTATACCCTGCTTTTCTCTCTAATGGGGACCAAATATGGCTTACAACACCCCCCTCCCCTTCTTCATTTTATACTCACAACAACCCTGTGAAGTAGGTCAGTACAAGAGTGTATGACTGGCCCAAGGTCACCCAGTGAGCTTCCATAGCAGAGAAAGGATTTGAACCTGGGTCCCCCAGACTCTAGTCACAATATCATAGTTAAGCACTTTGTCAATAGGGAAGCACTTCAGAACAATAAGAGGCAGAATTGCTTGCTTCCTGAAAAAGAGGAAAACTAAAGAGGGAATCATGCAGCTTAGAACCTCAGTCACTCTTTATGGAATGGTTTTGTTTCTAAGTTAATTAAGAACATTTGAAAGCTAAATGATCCAGGCGCTATTAAACTCCCCATTCCACCAGAAGCAGGGTTTGTGTAAGAAGTAACTTTGGGGTGATGCAGAGAAAATGCAGGAGGCTTTTAGAACTTCTGCAGAACAAGGAAGGTTAAGAAAGATGAGTTTGGCCTGGGAATGGGAATTGGAGAGTGCCGAAGCTCCTCTGTCGGCACAGCAAAGACGCCTCTAGACCACACACAAAGACCTTCTGATACCAACACACAGAGAAGCAAAGAACTGCTGAGAAAAGGCAGCGACGATGAAGCTTCAGTTCAGCACTACTTACACCTGCCTGCTGTGCCACTTCCTCAGCAGCAAAACAGAAGCAAAGCCACAACTCACAGCACGGAAGGTGCTATGGCAAGAAAAGCAGGCAGGACACTAGCACGTGCCCCAGTCAGCCAGGGGACTTCCATTCAACAGAGAGAGGAGGGAAAGACTCCAACCCTAGCACCAGCAGTGGGGACACATACGCATAAATCACTGCCTAGAATTCCCCATTGGCTTCTTGGATTTGTAGTTTACGACTAGCAAACAGGCAAGGGAAGCTCTTGTCATGCCTCCTTCCATGCTTGACACAGTAAGAGATTTTACTGGGAAAGGGAGAGGAAAGAGGTGCTGAACTCCATTCCACCACATTCCAGCTGCAAAAAAGCCCTAGAGCTGTGAGGCAGAGGAATGCTCCATTGAGTACTGGTTTGTACCTTGGCTTTTGCCATGTTAAAATGAAAAGCTTCCTTTAATGCTTCCTAGACTAAAAAAAGATTGGTTGCATTCAGCAGTAAATGATTATTGCCAGTGGTTATGCCAATGGGATTGTAGGCTGCAGCCAAATGGAATGCTTCAATCAATGATTGTCATATCCTCTCTCAATTACAGGGTGATACTGCCGTTGTGGAGGGCCCACCAGGTGCTCGGGGGAACAAAGGGGAACCGGTAAATATTGTGGCTGCATAAAAATGGGTTTATTAAGTCACTTTCAAGTCTTAAAGAAGTGTGCCTTTAAGACCTTGTCTTCTCTTTTTAGAGAAGCCTGAAAATGTTCTAAAAAGTCGATTTTTAATCTGAGAAAGGCTTGCCTATGCTAAGCCAGGTTGGTGAGCCCAAGTGTGATAAACTGGATGTCTAAAAATTAAAAAACTGTTTAGACAGGAAGTTTATGGATGTTGAAGGGAGAGACCTGGAAAAATTCTCTGGAAGGAAGACATCCCAAGAACAATGTGTCAGGGATATAGGTACTAAATATTCACGGAATATCTCCAAGTTGGATACGGTAATCTTTGGAAAAGGGGTATGGCGCAAGACATGCATACTTTTTGATCTTTCATCCAATCCCAATATCATATAACTTGTTCTTTTCTGACTTATTAATGACAATTTATTGAGAATTAAGTCCTTTCTTACTACTCTTAAGGGAGACCGTGGCCTAAAAGGGATGGAAGGCGAAAAGGGTGACAAAGGAGATCAAGGTGTCCCTGGAGAAGAGGTAACACAACAGACGCTTGAGCAGCTGTTCACTACACTTTGGGTAGAGGAGCGGTTGGGATAGGCTGCATGTCTGCATTCTGTGCGCAAGGACTAAGCCAAAGTGCTAGAAGTTAAGAGTTTTCCCTGCACTGCTACCCCCTAGGTCAAGGGATCCAAAATGACAGCAGCAGGACAGGCTGGATAAAGTAGAGATGAATCTGTATTATTCTGATTAGGTAGAAAACAGAGAAGTATGGGCCATATATTGCTACAAATATAAACTATACTTCAAGAAAGGTTATTATTTCCAAGTGTTGCTATAAAGTTTGGTCCAGTTAATAAAAGTCTCTGAACAGAAAATAATGCAGATATTTCAGAGACAGGGTTGATATCACTGTAACAGTTATGCTGGGATAGTGGGCCCTGCACCAGTATTCCAGAATATAGGAGATACACTGCAAGCAACAGAATAGATAGACTGAGCATGAAATCCTACTTTTTTGAGGTAAACATTGTCCTGAATTAGGAATAAATCTGCCAACACAAATTTCATTCAATCTATTAACTCATGAAATTAGTGTTGGCAGGTTTATCGTGGCTGGGGAGAACTTTGGTTTCAGCTTGTAGTAATATTGGGTATTTTTTTGTCCCTTCAGTAACAGGCAAGAATCTTCCTTTCATTCATATGTTTCAGTAATCAATGTTTTTACCTATAGGGAGTGAGAGGTGAGCAAGGTGAAAAGGGGTCATCAGGATTTCCAGGAGCTCGAGGACCTGGTGGGCAAAAGGTATGAGGTTATCAGATCAATCATGACTATACATTCACTCACAAAGGTCACTGACAGAAACATAGTTAGGCTATATACACACTTGCCATTAATGATAGTCCTGGTTTGTCTACAGAGCGTCCTGGTGCTTGCTCAATTCAAGTCACACTGTTGGAGATTTAATTTAGTATAATTTCAACCCATATCCATGCTTTCTTTCACGTTACAGCGCAAATAGTTTGAAACTCGTTCAAATGTTACCTTTTTGAAATGGGCTATGTACCTGGAAAAAAATCAGAATTGACAATAAAGTGGGAAACCCTATCCTTGATTCTCCCTTGCCACTCTTTGGAGGTCTGAAAGACCTGTTTCATTCATTCAAGCTTTCTTGCTGTTAGAGAGGTGCTATCTAATTTTAAAGGCGAAATGTTCTAATGTATGTTTATAGCTTTTGGTTTTTGTTGTATACATATAAGAGTCCAGATTTGTTCTGTAAAATCTATGTTCCTGTTTCACATCTTACCTTTTTAATGTGTGTTGTCTTTACTCAGGGAGAAGTTGGCGAGTCAGGAGAGCCAGGAGAGCCAGTAAGGACTTGCCATTTGTTGCTGTATCTCCCTCCATTTGTGCAAGTAGAAACCTGAGAATTGCACTGCTTGGCTGTCATCTTTCTCTCTCTAGGGACTGCCTGGAAAAGATGGTATCCCGGGATCCAGAGGAGAGAAAGGAGACATGGGGCCTGTTGGAATGCGAGGTCCAAAGGTGGCATAGCCTAATTTCCTTTCTTTTGTGTATGTCTATGTGGTCTTGAGAGCCTTTCCGGGCCTGGAATGTGCATGAGTTCTCCTCCCAAAGCAGGAGAAGATAAGCCCATTAAAAGGGGAAATACAGGCTTTGTAGCTTTAGAAAGGCTTTTTTTAGCTTCATAAAGCCTATCTCGAGATTGTATTCCAAAGAAAAAGTCCAGTGATTTAGACTTAATGAATTGACTTTCTCCCACTTGGCATCAAAGTTCCTGTGTAAAACCTGTTTCTGAAAAAGGGGTGAAGATTAGTATATAGGTCCCAGCTAAAAGCCAGCACCAAGTATGTATAATGTAATGGCGTGACACAGCTGATAAAACCTTGACTTGGATATGGGAGTTCAGATCCCCTTTCAACCATGTCATTTTATTGGAAGGCTTTGGAAAATGCACTTTCTTTCAAACTTGCAAACTTATTTCTTCATGGTCTCTGGGCATCTCATTGATGATCTTTACACCTATGCAACTGTTGAATGGTAAATTTCTTGAACTAGCATTTAGGCACAAAAACTTTATCCCTGCAGAGACACAAACTGGGCTGCACTTGCTCAAAGAGGAGGAGTTGCTTCTTCCTGCTCAGTTCTTTTTTGACTGCTGTAGCAGTTGTGTTGTTTGGGAACTTCTCTGGGAAAATCCTTTCTTCAGAGCTGGTTAGTTGTGTTCTGTATTTTGTTAGTACATAGGCTGTTTTCACATGCCTAAAACTTCTGGAAAATAGTGCAAAACTCATGGCACAACGGCATCTTCATAGCACAATTTCCCATTTATTGGAGTGATTTCTGATGTCATTGCACCGTTAAACGGGAAATCGCACTATGAAGATGCTGCCGTGCCGCAAGTTTTGCACAATTTTCCAGAGGCTTTTACAGGTGTGTGAAAATGGTCATAGTTAATGAAAATAGTTACTACTATTTAGTGAAATATAGATTTGTACATAGTTATATTGGGAGGAAGGTGGCGTGGTATAACCTGATTTCATCAGATCTTGGAAGCTAAGTGAGATCGGTTCTTGGATGGGTGACAAAGGAAGACTCTTTAGAGGGAAACAATGACAAACCACCTCTGCCTCTCACTTGCCTTGAGTGGCCCTTGCTGGGGTTGGCGTAAGTTGGTTGTGACTTGGCAGCACATATGTGTGTAGATAGTTATATTGGTCTAGCCAGCTGTCTGTGGAAGAGGTGAATTGCATACAATCTTGCTTGCATTGCCAATCATCATGGGGGAAAACATTGTCCAAGAAGATGCTGTCTGTCATCGGGACACACTAGCACACATCTGAATTATCAACACCAGGTGCCATAAATTTTGCTTCTCACTGGGAGTTGCCTTCCTAGGAATCGGGTTGGGTTGCCTATTTTATGCTTTCCCTCCTATTCCTCTTGTTAACAGTAGAGCCAACATGCTTGGTTGTCAAATGGGAGCTCAGTGAAAAGAATCTCAGTCTAGTCTTTCACCACTGGGGTCTTCCACAAATTAACCTCTCTGCTGCTCTGCGAATCATTCTGCCCATGGACAGGGCAGGTCATCCATTAAGAACATAAGAACATAAGCAAAGCCGTGTTGGATCAGGCCAGTGGCCCATCCAGTCCAACATTCTGTCACACACAGTGGCTAGAAATCCAGTGCCATCTAAAGGACTGTCAGTGAGGCCAGGACACCAGAAGCCCTCCCACTGCCTTCCTTCCAGCACCAAGACAACAGAGCACCACCTCCCCACAAAGAGAATACCATCTATCTCCTGTGGCTAATAGCCACTGATGGACCTCTGCTCCATATATTTGTCCAGTCCCCTCTTGAAGCTGGCAATGCTTGTAGCTGCCACCACCTCCTGTGGCAACGAATTCCATGTGTTTATCACCCTTTGTGTAAAGTAGTATTTTCTTCTATCTGTTCTAACCCGACTGCTCAATAATTTCATAGAGTGCCCACGAGTTCTTGTATTGTGAGAAAGGGAGAAAAACACATCTTTCTCGACCTTCTCTAACCCGTGCATTATCTTGTAAACCTCTATCATGTCTCCCCTCAGTCGTCTTTTCTCCAGGCTAAAGAGCCCCAAGCGCCTCAATCTTTCCTCATAGGGAAAGTGTTCCAACCCTTTAATCATTTTAGTTGCCCTTCTCTGTACTTTTTCCAGTGCTATGATATCTTTTTTAAGGTGTGGCGACCAGAACTGTACACAGTACTCCAAATGAGGCCTCACCATCGATTTATACAGAGGCATTATGATACCGGCTGATTTGTTTTCAATCCCTTTCCTAATAACCCCTAGCATAGCATTAGCTTTTTTTATGGCAGTCGCACACTGTGCTGACGTTTTTAGTGAGTTATCTATCATGACTCCAAGATCTCTCTCTTGGTCAGTCTCCGCCAGTTCAGACCCCATCAACTTGTATTTATATTTTGGATTTTTGGTTCCAATGTGCATTACTTTGCACTTGGCTACATTGAACCTCATTTGCCACATGGATGCCCACTCTTCTAGCCTCGACAGATCCCTTTGGAGTGCCTCACAATCCTCTCTGGCTTTCACCACCCTGAACAATTTCGTGTCATCTGCAAATTTAGCCACTTCACTGCTTAATCCCAATTCCAAATCATTAATAAACAAGTTAAAAAGCATTGGACCCAATACCGACCCCTGTGGCACCCCACTGCTCACCACCCTCCACTGTGAGAAGTGCCCGTTTATGCTCACTCTCTGTTTCCTATTAATTAGCCAGTTTTCGATCCACAAGAGGACTTGGCCCTTTATCCCATAGCTACTGAGCTTACTTAGGAGCCTTTGATGAGGAACTTTGTCAAAAGCTTTCTGGAAGTCAAGATAAACAATATCTATCGGGTCTCCCTTGTCCACTTGTTTGTTCACTCCCTCAAAGAACTCTAACAGATTGGTGAGACAAGATCTTCCCTTACAGAACCCATGCTGAGTTTTCCTCATCAGCTTTTGGTCATCAATGTGCCCACTAATTTTATTTTTGATAATAGTTTCCACCAACTTACCCGGTATTGACGTCAGGCTGACTGGCCTGTAATTTCCCGGATCTCCCCTGGAACCTTTTTTAAAGATGGGGACAACATTAGCTACCTTCCAGTCCTCAGGAACAGATGCAGAGTTTAATGACAGATTACATATTTTTGTGAGGAGATCTACAAGTTCACACTTGAGTTCTTTCAGAACTCTTGGATGTATGCCATCTGGGCCCGGTGATTTATCAGTTTTTAAATTATCTAGCAGTCGCATAACCTCCTCTCTCGTCACCTCAATGTGACTCAGGTCTTTCAAAACCCCTCCCAAAGTCAGTGCTTCCGGAGTGGGCATGCACTTCTTATCTTCCACAGTGAAGACAGAAGCAAAGAACGCATTCAGCTTCTCGGCCATTTCCCTATCACCCTTTAGTAATCCTTTTACACCTTGGTCATCCAAGGGCCCCACGGCCTCCCTAGCTGGTTTCCTACTTCTAATATATTTAAAGAATTGTTTATTGTTTTTCTTTATGTTCTTTGCAATATGCTCCTCATATTCCCTTTTTGCCTGTCTGATCACAGACTTGCACTTTTTTGCCACAGCTTATGCTCCTTTTTATCAACCTCACTCCGACTAGTTTTCCACTGCCTAAAAGAATCCTTTTTACCTTTTACAGCTTCTATTACATTGCTTGTTAACCATGCTGGCCTTTTCCTAAACCTATTTGTGCCTTTCCTAACCAGCGGTATATATTTAATTTGAGCTTCCAGGATTGTAGTTTTAAATAGTCTCCAAGATTCCCCAAGTGTTTTGACCTTTTTTACTTTCCCTTTCAGTTTCTTCTTCACGTACCCCCTCATCTCAGAAAAGTTACCCCTTTTGAAGTTAAACATGGCTGTGTTGGTCTTATTTGGCAATTTCCTATTTATACATATGTTGTACTCAATAACATTATGGTCACTGTTCCCAAGTGGTGCAATCACATTTACATCTCTCACCAGGTCTTCAGCATTACTGAGGACCAAATCCAGGATCACCTCTCCCCTAGTAGGTTCTGTAACCATCTGTTCCATAGCACAGTCATTGAGACAGTCTAGAAACTCACTTTCTCTCCCCCGATTCGAACACCCATTGGCCCAGTCAATGTGTGGGTAGTTAAAATCACCCATTACAACACAGTTTTTTTGTTTAGCAGCCATCTTTAATCCTGTCATCATTTTATAATCCTCCTCTATTTTCTGATCTGGAGGGCGATAACAAACTCCCACAGTTAAGTTTCCATTTGGGCCCGTAATTTCAACCCATAGCATTTCCAGAAGCGAATCTAATTCAGTTACCTTCTCAATCTTACTGGAATGTATACCTTCTCTGACATATAGAGCCACCCCACCACCAACCCTTCCCTCCCTATCCTTCCGATATAATTTATATCCAGGAATCACCGTGTCCCACTGATTTTCCTCATCCCACCAAGTTTCTGATATGCCCACAATGTCTATGGATTCGCCCAACACTAAACATTCCAGCTCCCCAATTTTACCTCGGACACTTCTAGCATTTGTATATAAACACCTGTAACTTCCCCGGCACACTTTGCCTCGAGACGTAGTTAGGTCATCTGCACTGTTTGTCTCCATCTCAGTTGACAACTCTAATCTATCTCCCTGTAGAAGTGTTATACCTAGCCCTTCATCTCTCTGAGATGAACCATCCTGAACCAGAGACACTTTATCTCTTGTCGGCTTTCCCCTAGCATTTAGTTTAAAAACTGCTCTGCCACCTTTTTGATTTTAAGTGCCAGCAGCCGGGTTCCTTCTCGGGACAAGTGGAGACCGTCTCTCTTGTACAGCTCCCGCTTGTCCCAAAAAGAATCCCAGTGCCTAACAAACTTGAACCCTTCCTCCCTACACCATCGTCTCATCCACGCATTGAGACTCCTGATCTGCGTTTGTCTCTCTGGCCCTGCGCGTGGAACAGGTAGCACTTCTGAGAAGGCTACCTTGGAGGTCCTGGCCTTGAGTCTCCTGCCTAACAGCCTAAATTTTTGTTCCAAGACCTCACGACTGCATTTCCCAACATCGTTGGTTCCAACATGGACCACGACCGCTGACTCTTCCCCAGCACTATCTACCAGCCTATCTATAACACGCGTAATGTCCGCTACCTTCGCACCAGGCAGGCAAGTCACCATACGGTCAGAACGCGGTTGTGCCACCCAGCTATCTACTTGTCTAAGGATCGAATCACCAACTACCAAGAGCCTCCCTCCCGCCCCACCCAGGGATGGTTCCTTGATGCGAAAGGAAACCTGCTCACCAACTGAAGAAGAGGTCCCTTCTGAGGGCATGTTCCCCTTATCCTCAATACGGTGCCCTGATTCCACAAGATCCTCATTCTCCTTGACAACAAGAAGGCTGCCATTTTTAGAGTGGGACACATCTGTCCTGTCCCTGAGAATCTTGTCCTCGTGCCTATCTAACTGTCTCCGCTTCTCCAGGTCAGCCACCTTGGCCTCAAGGGTACGTACTCGTTCCCTGAGAACCAGGAGCTCCTTGCAGCGAGCACACATCCAGGACTTCTGACCAGAAGGCAGATAGTCATACATGTGACACTCAGTGCAATACACTGGAAAGCCCCCAACCCCCTGCTGGCATTCTGACTTCATTATTCTGTTTTAGGAATAACACACTAAGAGGAAAGAAAACGGCTATGATCCCCCGGCTAAGAGCCACAGGCCAAGAGCCCTTTAGCTCTCGCCCTTCGGCTCGCGCCAAAGGCTCGCGCCCCTGCCCAGCAGTTGCCTTTTCAATGCAAAAGGTCACTTCCTGCTAAGCACAGGAGGTGAGCACAAAGGGGGTGTGTGGCTTGTACTCCAGCAACCCCCAGCAGCCTTACAAACACACTCACCCTCAAACACAATCAAGCCCAAACACACTCAGCCTCAAAACTACACTCAAATCAACACAAAACTACACACAAAAAGCCCCAAAGCTAGAGAGGACCACCCTTAGCTTCTCAGCTTAACCCACCACAGCCAAGAAAGGCAAAAAGCCCTTACCTCCTCTAGCAGCTGCAGACCATGTGCTCCTGAGCCCAGGTGACTCTCATTCCTGTCTTTCACTGGGCATGGCCAGAATGCTTTTCTGTTCCAACCTCCTGTCCCTCTTGTTTCGCAAGTGGTTATCTGTGCATTCATATGACCCACCCATCTTCCCAACTACAGGTATCTTTAACTTACTACTGTACACTCTATCATTTTTTTAAAGAATTCAGTGGGCGGGTACAACTTGTCCCTTTAGGCGCACAAAGTCCAGTCTGCAATTCTGAGGGGAGCAGGGTTTCATGATTGAACATTAATCTTAGACTTTTTTAAAAAAAATTATGAATCAACGCTGTGCACAGGTGCAAAGCCCATCAATGTGAATTCATAGATGACCTCTCAAAGAATACCTGACGCAGGAAGTTTTTTTATATATAAAGATTTTATTTTTTAAAGAAGACATATACAAGCACTACATTTGAATTTAGATTAAGATAATAGAAAGATATATTCAGAGTATATAACTGCACAACTAAATTATATACTAGCTCTCATCCCCTCTCCTTAATTGCTTATACCCAAACTTTAATATCAATAATTTTTAATCCGTCATTTCTCCTGTGTTTTATCTTTACAACCTAATTACCTTTATCTTAGTTTTAACCTAAAAAATCAAAGAAATCTTTTCATTTTGTCCAGAATTCCACTATTGGTCTATTGTGCACATAATAAGTTAATTTGGCCATTGATGCATATTTGTACATCTTGTCTTTCCGCTCTGGCATGTCAGGGCACAAATCTGTTTTCCATTTTGCTGCATATAGTACTCTTGCAGTTGTCACCATATACCAGAAAAGATCTCCCCGTTCTTTTGTAACATTATTCAGTAAAATGATTAGTAGCATATTTTTCGGGTTTGGCTCAAATCTGAGTTTGAGACTCTTCTGCAACTCCTCATGTATGAGAATGTTTTTCACATGGCGGGTTGAGACTAACATGGCAAAGCATTGTGCAGACCAAAAAGCATTATAGAAATTAAGACTAATTTATGGTGGTGTTTTCATTTCCTTATTGCAGGGAGATCGAGGAATGAAAGGAGCCTGTGGACAGGATGGAGAAAAGGGAGAGAAGGTAAGTGCCAGAGTTCCTCTTTCATTCCTTTTCCATTACATGATGTAGCAGTACACCCATTTCTTTGTAATTCTTTTATGAAAAAGAAGGTAAAATATGCCACTGGAACTACTAAGGAGATGCTGTTTCTATCAGAAAGAATAGGTAATCAGTCCATGTTTTGGAATACCTCAGTACAGAGCCACCAACAGTTATCAAAGAAATCCTCCAGATTCCCAGGAACTCCACTGGCAGAAAGAGCTTGACATGCAACTCAGTTGTTCTTCTGAGAGACAGGTGGAGACTCTGCAGCTGATATTCAGCTATCTGCTCCATCTCCACCTAGCTCTTTTCTGGATAGCTCTCTATTCCATTCACAAAACCATAACTCTTCCAGATGTTCCCTACTGTTACCTGGAGCTAACATCACCAACCCTGGCATCATTAGTATGAGCTGGATACTTTACACCATTCTCCTCTGGCTACTCTACCTACAATTGGGAGTACAAAGCTTGATACTGCAGATGCTGGGAGTAATAATCTATGGGTTCTTATAGCAATATGTCACACCATACTTCAGCGACTGTTCAGCAGCAACATGTTTCTCGGACTTGGACTTGAGACCACAGTTACCATCACTCATTCCTGTCATCTGTGCTCTCTCACTCACCACCTGAGACAGGTGCCTCATCAGGGCAGTCTACACATCCCCTCAATACCAATGATGGCATTACCTCACTTATCTTTGGCACCACTTGTTAACTCTGTCTGTATTTTTTTTTATAAAAATTTTTATTGGATTAGACACATATAAAATTTATTACAATCACATTCCCTTAAATTTTCCGATTCTAACCCCCTCCCTTTCCCCCCCCTTTTGTTGACTTCCAACAGTTTTCCAGCCCCTTGTCTATTCTCCCTCTACTCATTTCAAACTTATTGTACTTATTATAATATACTTTCAAACTCTTCTAAGCTTTTCTATAGTAACATAGTGCTATCTCTAATTTCCTTCCCAAATGGGTAAAAGTATGACAATCTTAACTTATCTTTTTCAATAATAATAATAATAATCATTTTGGTATTCTGTACTCTATCTTACTCTTTCTAAGTACTTCAAAATGGGACAAACAATTTGTCCCTCTTTATGCATAACTTCACATACTTCTATAAACATTGCATACATTTATTATAAATCAATCAATTTGACTTGTACTCTATGTGTTACTCTTTACTTTCTTTTACATGTCTTGTCCTTTTTGATTAACTAATTTCTCCTTTGTAAAACTACACAACAAACAATTCATGTACACATTCAACAAAGGTCTATCAATTAGACCTATATTATGTATGCTAATGTATATTAATTCTCCATTGTACAGTTATCTGCTTACTTAAAAAAATTAATTAAATTCTATCCTTATAATCCTTATAATAATAACACTATTGATACCCAACTATTCATACTAATCAAATAAAATAATTGCTTAGAATTTTTTCACTTTACTCTCTCCCCCCGGTATAGTCACTCCCCTCTCCTTTTGTTATATTTCAGTAATTATCAAACTGCCACAGTCCTCCCACCTCCCATTTTTTCACCAGATATCGTTTCAGCCTCTCCCAGTCCGTGTTAAACTGTCCCGGGTCAAGGTCTCTCAATTTTCTTGTCATTTTATCCATCTCCGCCATGTACAGCAATTTGTAAATCCAGTCCTCAGTAGTTGGCACTTCTTGTACTTTCCATTTCTGCGCATATAAGAGTCTAGCTGCTGCTGTCATGTAAAATAGCAATGTCCTATGTTGTGCTGGAATATCTTCCATTCCCAAGTTCAGTAGCAGGAGTTCTGGGTTCTTATTAACTTGAAATTGTAAAATCTCACTCATTACTCTTATTATTTCCCCCCAGTACTGCCTAGCTACCTCACAAGTCCACCACATGTGATACAGAGATCCCTCATGCTTTTTACATTTCCAGCATTTATTAGATGTATTCAAGTTCCCTAGCGCAATTTTCTTTGGCGTCAAATACCAACGATAAATCATTTTGTAGAGATTCTCTTTAATACTGGTACATGTCGTAATCTTCAATGTATTTTTCCACAAATATTCCCACGCCTCCATTGTTATTTCTTTATTAAAATTTATAGCCCACTTCACCATTTGCACTTTAACTACTTCATCTTCCGTATACCATTTTAACAGTACTTTGTATATCTTAGAGATTTCCTTTTTTTCTTCTTGTAGAATTGCTTTCTCTAAATCTGAGTTCTCCATTCTTATCCCTCCCTTCACACAGTCCGAATAGTACAAATCTCTAACTTGTCTATATTGAAACCAGTCATAATTTGGAGACAACTCTTGTTGCGTCCTTATTCTTATTTTAGAAAGTTCTATTCGCGTTATCTCCTTGTACGTTAAGCACTGTTGTTCATTATCAACCGTTCTCGGATCTATTACTTCATATGGAACCACCCAGGAGGGGATTCCTTCTTGCAGGTAGTCTTTGTACTTCTTCCAAGTTGAGAAGAGGCTTCTCCGAATGTAATGGTGCAAAAACATAGAATCTGCTTTTACTTTGTCATACCATAAGTATGCATGCCATCCAAATAATTTTTTATATCCCTCTAAGGCCAGCAGTTTGCGATTTTTCAGCTTCATCCAATCTTTCAACCATACCAAACAAATTGCATCGTAATAAAGTCTCAAATTGGGCAATTGCATTCCACCTCTTTCCTTTGCATCCTGTAATACTTTCATTTTCACTCGAGGCTTCCTGCCTGCCCACACAAACTCCGATATTTTCCTCTGCCATTTGTCAAACTGCTTAGAGTCCCTAATGATTAGTATTGTCTGTAGCAGAAACATCACTCTTGGCAACACATTCATCTTAACTACTGCAATTCTTCCCAACCATGACAAGTTCAGTCTATTCCATTTAATCAAATCCTGCTCTATTTGAGTCCATAATTTCTCATAATTATTCTTGAATAGATCTATATTTTTTGCAGTCAGTTCAACTCCCAGATATTTCACCTTATTTGTTACTTCACAGTCTATTAGTTCCATCAATTGCTGCTGTTTTAACTTAGTCATATTTTTGCATAATATCTTTGATTTCTTTTTGTTTACATAAAAACCTGCCAAGTCTCCAAATTCTTTAATTTTTTCTATTACCTTAGGCATGTTTTCAATTGGATCTTCCACAATTAACATTATATCATCTGCAAATGCTCTGACCTTGTAGGAAAAGTCTTTTATCTTTATTCCACGGATTGCATTGTCTTCTCGAATCGGTATCATTAAAATTTCCAAAACCAAAATGAACAACAGTGGAGACAATGGGCAACCTTGTCTAGTACCTTTGCCAATAGTCAATTTTTTAGTCAACTCGTCATTCACCACAATTGCTGCACTCTGGTCTCTGTAAATTTCTTTCACTGCTCTTATGAATCTTTCTCCCATTTGTAGCTGTTCCATAGTGGCAAACATAAAGTCCCAGTTCAAATTGTCAAATGCTTTTTCAGCATCCACAAAGAAGAAACCAACCTCCTTATCACAACGCCTATCATAGTATTCAATAGCATTTATAACTGTCCTTAGATTGTCTCTGATTTGTCTGTTTGGTAAAAAACCTGCTTGTTCTTCCCCAATAACTTCGGAAAGCCATCCCTTTAGTCTCTCTGCCAAGACCTTCGCAAAGATCTTGTAATCATTGTTAAGTAAGGAAATAGGTCTATAGTTTTTAACATTAGTCAAGTCCTGTCCTTCTTTAGGGATCAATGATATATTAGCTTCACTCCAGGTATCTGGAATTCTTTGATCTCTCAAAACACCATTGATCACTTCTTTTAGAAATGATGCCAGCTCATTGACCATTACCTTGTAAAATTTAGCTGTAAGTCCGTCAGGTCCCGGCGCCTTCCCCAAATTTGTTGACTGTATTGCTTTCCTTATCTCTTCCTCTGTTACTTCACTGTTCAATTTAGCTCTCCAATCATCCGAAATTACTGGAAGCTTAATTTTCCCCAAATATGTCGCTATTGAATCTTTATTCACTTCTTTTTTGTCATACAATTTAGCATAAAATTTATAGAAAGCTCTACTTATAGCAGTCTGTTCCAGATGCACTTTATTGTCCTCACATATTTTATTAATTGTCTTTTTCTCCTTTCTCTTCTTCAATTGCCATGCCAAGTATTTCCCAGGTTTATTTGCACCTTCAAACGACTTTTGATTCATTCTTTTAAGATTCCATTCCAATTCTTTATTATTCATTGCTGTCAACTGCTCTTGAAGGATTTTAATATCTTGATAGATTTTCTTTTTCTCTGGTCTTTTCTTTAATTGTATTTCTTTTGCTTTTATTTTTTCCATAATCTCCTGTCTCTTCTCCTCTCTTTTCTTTCGAGCTCTTCCATTTAATTCCATTAGTATGCCTCTAATTACTGCTTTATATGTATCCCATACCTTGTTGGTTGGTACTTCTCGATTCATGTTATGCTGTATGAAGAATTTAGTTTCCCTTCTCAACATCTCCATATTTTCTCCCTCTTGTAACAAGTCCTCATTTATTCTCCATCCTTTCCTCTTAATTCTTTTTCCAAACTTCCACATTACTGGGTTATGATCTGAGCCTACCATGGGCATTATTTCTACATCCTTAGTCCAAAGCACTAAGTCCTTTGAGGCCCAGATCATATCGATTCGTGATAGGGTAGAATGCCTTGCGGAGAAAAATGTATAATGTCTACCTGTGGGATTCTGCATTCTCCACACATCTTCCAGAGTTTCCTGTTGCATTAATGCAAAAAAAGTCTTTGGTAATAGTCCTCTTTTCTTTTGTGCAGTTGCTGATTTTTTATCTTGTTCTAAATTTGTAACTCCATTGAAGTCTCCTGCAAGGATTATCTGATCATAAGAGAGTTCATCTAAATGCTTCCTTAAATCCTCAAAGAAGCTCTCTTTTGCTCCATTTGGTGCATAAATTCCAATCACCAACACTTTCTTTAAATTCCATGTACATTCCACTGCTATAAATCTGGCTTCCGCATCTCTAATCATTAGCTTTGGCTGTAGCTCCTCTCTTATATATAATACCACTCCCCTTTTTTTCTTTTTTGAGGCCGCTACAAACTCATTGCCCAACTTGCCCAATTTAAGATATTTTACATCCTGATTTCTAATATGGGTCTCTTGCAAGCACACAATATCACATTTTTGTTTTAATAGCCAGTGGAAAATACTTTTTCTCTTATTAGGTGAATTAAGTCCATTTACATTCCAAGATAGTACTTTACACTCCATATTCATAGCCTTGTTGTTGGTAAGTCTTTTTCATTGTCTCTCATAAACTTTTCCATCTCAAATTCAGATCTGATGCGCTTTTTCACTCCTCCGAATTCGAAGGATATCCCCTCCGGTAATTCCCATCTGTATCTTACTTTCATGTCCTTCAAATTCTGAACTAAGACTTTATATTTTTTCCGATCAAGCAGCACCGATCTGGGTAACTCTTTCATGATGATAACCGTCTTGCCATCAACTATCAATGGATCTTGAAACTGCTTACTCACTATCATTTCTCTTGAATTCCTTGTCGTAAATTGCACAATCACATCCCTTGGTAGTTTCCTCTGGGTCGCCAATCTGGAATTTATTCGATACACCACATCAAGGATAGCCACAACCTCCTCCTCCTCCTTTCCCAGGTATTCAGCTAACACCTCTGTAACCTGTTCTTGTGCTGTCTTTCCATCTATTTCCGGCAAACCTCGAAACCTCAGCTGCTTCTCCATGTACTTACTCTCCGCCACTGTCATCCTTCCCCTCATCGCTCTCATATCCGTTCGTTGCGTCTCTGTAAGATTCTCCACCACCTTCTCGACTACATTGACTTTTTGCTGCGCTGCTTGCAAGTCATTTTGTATTGTTTCCATTCCCTTCTTTACTTCTGCCAATTCATTTTTTACTGTCTCTTTGACATCTTTGACTTCCCTCACCAACTCCTGTTTTGTCTCCTTCAATTCCTTTAACATTTCCAGAAATTTTTTATCCAGGTTCTCAATAGCCGTTTGCCACTCTTTTTTCGACATCGTGGGGCTTGATTTACCTCGCTCCCACGAGTCTGCACGTTTCCTTAGCTCCGTGGCGTTTAAATTTATGTCCCTCTAAATTAATTTGACTGTCCCGATTCTTAAAAAAAGCAAAGGATATTTCAAGAAGTCCAAAATGTCGGGCGTCTTTTCTCTATGGTTTTTCTGTAGTCTTTTTGCAATCCAAGATGTCCTACTTCCTCTCCTGTTGAAGTCAAAGTCCTTCCCTTTTCAAAAATGGCGATTCCCTTCTTCCTGTCTCCAATAAGGGTCGTCTCTCTCCAGCAGCTCTATCACTGTGACGCACTTCCTGTTTCCCGTCTCTCCACTGCAGCTCTCGCGATGATAGAAATTTTCTCACAGCCTGCTATCACTCTCTGACCACAGGTATGAAAAACAATTGTCCAGTTTCTTTAATAGCTTCATTTAACTTAGTCCTTTTTCTAAACTATTTCTTGCCGAGTCTTCCCCTCATTATATTCCGTCTGTTGCAGTTTAAAGTTTCACTTTAAAAGTTCGTTACTTTAAGCAATCCATCCCAATTCGAGAGATAGTGATCTTTACCTTTTCAAGCGTCTTTCTGGGTTGTAATCACTGCTTCGATCTCAATTTCTTTTCCACCTACTTTTCCCCTGTTGAAGCTTGGGCATGTAGGTCTTATGCCAGCCGCACTGGCCCCGGTTCTGCCGCAGAGATTTTAGCCGACCTGTCTTAGGGTGGGACCTCAAGGGACGAGAGAGAATCCTTAGCGCAGAACCCCCCCTCGCCCGAGATCGACGCGCCCTGAGGTCTTTGAGCGTTCTTTGCCTGTTCTCCGCCTGAGAGCAGGTGGCCGGGGGCTATTTGTGCCCCTCCAGCCGCTGAAACGGCAGCCCGGTCAGCTCTGCACTTAGAGCTGCGTTAGACCTCCATGGATCCCAAACCGGAAGTCTTAACTCTGTCTGTATTGATGGCTAATGGAACCAGGTCACAAACACCCCAAGAGGTATTCATGCTTCAACTGATGGGCTCAAACCCGACGTGTGCAAGAGATTTCTGAGTTGCTTCTGCCACTTCACATTCGAAAGAAGGGAGAGGTGAGTCCATGGACTCTGACTTAGGCAAAGTTTTCGATTTGTTTTCTGTTGACGGAAGAAGGGACATATATCTTTAACATCCCCCCCTTTGTGTTGCTTGTGCTACCCTCACTCCCAAGAGCAGCACTGAAGGGAGAAATTTGGGGCTGCAATAGGAGGAGGCAGGCAATGAAGTCTCACTTCATGAACAGAAATCTCTTCCACTCATGGGATTTACTGGTGGATCCTTGCCTTTGGAGTCCTATCTTGTGCCATCAGTGTCTGATATGAAGTTGCTTTTCCTCAAAGATGATGTCAGGCTATATAACAACATTGAGGCTCAAGATAAAACAGCAATCTCTTGGGTTCCAATACCCCCAGTCTTCTGCTGACATTCAGACATCAGTAGCACTTCCTATGTTCTCCATGCCCCTCTAGGTGGCTAAAGGCTTAGGGGGGAAACCATCCTCATCCATGTCTAAGAGACTGGAATGCCTCTGTAAGTTCTATCAGCGTGAGTGTTCCTTTCACTTTTCCCCACTCTCCTTCAAATTTAATTGCAGCAGAGGCTTCTCGGGGCAAAGGGAACCAGACACCAAATTCTGCTCCTACTGACGAGTGGAAATTGGGCAGCATGGAAGAATATTCTACAGTTGTGTTGTTCCTAAAGATGGCCAACTATCTCATCTTGCATGTTGAGGTACCAGTATTTCCTCTGAGAATAAATGTTCCCGATGGTTAACAAACAATACCTGGACTATAACCATGATCAAACTGGTGTATGCAGTACAGTTTACTTCACTTCGCAATCCAAAGTATTTCAATATACTCCTCAAAATTCTATCTTCCTCTTCAAGATGGACCTTTCCTGCTGAATGAGGGAATAGAAGCAATGCCACTGTCCCAAAGAGACTTAGGGCTTTACTTGGGGTACTTTACCATTTTCAAGGACAGAAATCTTCATCCCATTCTCAGTCTCTGAGGAGTCGATGAATTCTCCAGACCCAGGAACTTTAGAATGACAACTCCAACATCTGTCCTTCCCCTCCTAATACCAGAAGCTTGGTTTCCATCTATAAGTTGTAATGACACCTACTTCCACATCTCCATTCCACCACAACACTACAAGTTTATTTTCTTTGCTCTGGGAGGTGCGTAAGGAATTTCCACCATCCCAACAGTCTTCATCAAATGTATAGCAATGGTTGCCGCACATCTTTGGCATCAGTCTTTCCCTACATAGACAACTGGCTCCTCACAGCTCCCACTCATCTTTTCTTCTTCCACAGCTTGCATATGACTCTACCTCCTAGTTATCATAGGCCTTCATGTCTATGGGGAAAAGTCTTGTCCTTACCCTGTTCAAATTTCACACTTCATAGACTCTCTTTCAGTGAGGGCTTGCCTCTGTTTGAACAGGACTTGCTCATCACCAGTCTCATATGGTACTTTCTGCAACAACCACTGCAGCCTGTCAGGCAAAGTCAGCAGCTCCTAAATCTTATGACAGTATCCAGTGTGTTAGTTTAGTTTGCCAGACTAAAAATGAGGCATATGCAGTACTGGTTCAGTCACAATTTCAAACTAGTGTGAGACTTCCAGAAAAAATAGTTGCACATCCCAACAACAGTGGTCACCTAACAGAGTCACCCTGATCACTTACACTAGTTGGAAGTCCCCTTCACATCACCATACGTCACTCTCATGCCTCTTAGTGAGGATGGGGCACACACTGTGGCAGGCATACCATCAGCCAAACCTGGTCACCACAAGACAGAGAGATCTACAAGAACCATGTGGAACTCTTGGCAGCGTACAAATCACTTTGTACCTCTCTCCCCAAAGTGCAGGAGAAAATAGTACAAGTGCTCACAGACAACATATCCACCAAGTATTACATTTTCCAGATGCGTTGCATCTGCTTCTCTAAATTGGCTTGCTTCCTGTGGGAGATATGTATTAAATGTGACAAATAATACTTAGTACCAGCTGTGTTAGTCTATTGTAGAAAAATAAAACAGAAGTCTAGTGGCATATTAAAAACTAGCAACATTTATTCTAACATGAGCTTTTGTGTATCAGACCTCACTTCTTCAGATGCTATAAGGAAGAAAACAATCTTATCCAAACAGCCATCCCTGTTGCCAGCAGATGCACTCAGTCATAAGGGAATGGTTCCCCATGAATTGTTCCTGAATAAAATGTACTGAGAACAAATCTTTGGATGCTGGAACACTCCAGAGGCAGACTTCTTCACCTTGTGAAGCAACACGAAGTGTCATAAATTCTGTAGCATAGCAGGGCTCAGATATTGCTCTCTGATCAACTTTTCCTCCAGTGCTGGATGAGGTGCCAGTTCTATGCATTTCCTTCAGTCCCTCTCAGAGTAATCAGGAATGTAGAGACAGTGCTCAATGCTCTCTTCTCCCAGATGTACCCATATCCACCACCAGATAGGTCTGTTTGCTCGTCTTCACCCATCAGTGTGTGTTGCACAGAAACCACAAAGAAATAACAAAACAGGTCACTTTCCTTAACCATTGTTCTCTGAGTGGTGGTCTGTGCATTTACACATTCCACGCACCTTCTTTATAATAAGAACTTTAACTTACTGTGGCCTGCCTTTTCGGGAGGAGCTGAATGGGAAGATGCAACTCTTTCACTTTGGACATATTCTGAGTAGAGAGGATCTTTGTACTTAAAAGCTAGCTGTAAAAGTTTCCAGACTGAAGCTGTGCACAGGAGCAAAACCTATCAGTGTGAATATTCAGATGACCATTCAAAGAACAACAATCATAGGTAAGTAGGCTAGTTTTCATCAAACATTCAAGAGGTAAGCAGTCTCTCAGCTCAAGAGTTTTTGAGCCAAGTACAAACGTTCTGCCAAGTCAGTGCACAGCGTTTTTTCCCTCCTTATCGCCTACTAATAAATCTTTACTTGCTTTTGTTCTAGGGAGAACCAGGCCTGCCAGGTCGAATTGGACTTGCTGGGAGAAAGGGTGAGCCTGTAAGTGTTCACAACATGTGCCATCACAGCTGTGTAATTGGAAATGTGTTTGGACTGCTCAGCCTACCTTCTGATTTGTTTTCCTAGGGAGAAATGGGCATGCCTGGAACCCCAGGAATCCCTGGGAAAGAAGGCCTCATAGGACCCAAGGTATGGAGTCTAGAATCACTAATATGAGACTAAGAGTTAGGCCAACAATGCTATACAAAATATAACAGCTTGTTGATGATTGTATATTTGTTTAAACTGACAAGAATAAGTTGGCAGAATACTGCATACATTCTTTATTTTGAGAATCTGGATCTAATGACCAAATCTTATAGCAGAGTTTTCACAGTTCAGCACTGTTAGTGCTTTTTTATTCACTGACCTGTGACTATGGAAATAAATGGCTTCATTTTTCTTCACTGTCTCTTGGCAATAGTCACCAAACCAAGGGGGGGGGGAATGTTATGTGTTTAATTTATCTGCGCTGAAACTTCTAGCAATGTTTCTGTCTTTATGAAATATTGTTGGTACAGTACATAGAGGTTTAAGCCAGTCTAAAAATCCACTCCTCATGCTTTATTGTGTGGTTTTGCTTCCTAGGGTGACAGGGGATTTGATGGGCAGCAAGGCTCCAAAGGAGACCAGGGAGAGAAAGGGGACAGGGTGAGTTATTCTTGTGGTCTGCCAGCTTCAGCAGGGTCAAGGCAATGCTCAAACTGCTGGGGAGTTTGATAGCTTTCCTTTGTGACTCTTCTTTGCTGTGAGACATAATGTGGTGCCCTCTCACATGCAATTTTCTGTTAGTGGAGGATATCCTGGTGGGTTACTCATCCCACTAGCTCCACCGGCAGCACTACATAAATTAGAGATGGTTGTCATCCCTTCTGGTAGTAGTAGATCTGACCCAGTTCCTGTCCTGCCTGCTATGTTTCTATTTTTTATGAAATAATATTTTAATAATAATATTTTGAGGGCCAGCATGGTGTGGCAGAGTGTTGGACTAGGATCTAGAAGATCCGGGTAGATACCCACCATCTGCTATGAAGATTGCTGGGTGACGTTTAGGATGGTTGCTTTTACTCAGCCTACCTCACAGATTATGAAGTCAAAATGGAATGTTCTGAGGATAAAAATGGAAAAAAAGAGAACTATGTTCTAAGGTGCACTTGATTCCGCATTGTGGAGACAAGCAAGATATCAATCAATCAATAAATATTTGCATCAGAAAATTGATTATCAGAAGTTAGGCAGAGCATGCATATTACTTCCATTCTGCACTCCATTGGCTACCCATCAGTTACCGGACTTAATTCAAAATCTTGGTTATCACATACAAAGCCCTTCATTGGCTTGGTCCCTCATATCTGCAGGGCCACCTCTCTCCCTATACTCCTCTAGGGGAACTTTGCTCATCTGAATAGGGCCTTCTGGAGAAACCATCCTGAAAATGGGCAACATCAACAGCCACTCACATACGTGTATTCTCTGTGATGGCCCACACCTTTTGGAATGGACTGCCTAAAGAAGTCAGGAAAGCTACCACTCTAATGGCTTTCCACAAACTGTGCAAAATGGAGTTATTCAGAACAGCTTTTTTACTCAAGTAATAAGACTGTGTTGTAAGAAATGAATCGGAGAGATGATCTGAAAAGGGGCAGGAACTGTAGACTGTACACTGGGATATTTGTGTCAGTGTAGATATGCTCCTACTGGGAGTTTCTACATTATTTAATATGTCATGTCAAATTACTTGTGCTTTGTCACAGCAATGTTTCATCTCTATATTCGGATTTATGCTTGCTTTCAAATGTCTGCAGTCCGTGCCCTATTGTATTGTTTATTGAATGTCCCAACCATTGATTGTATTGACTTCTGTTGACCAAATCAATTTCAATGCAGTAGAAATTATTTTAGAAAGTAATAGACAAACTGGTTTAAAGAAAATTATTTTGAGTTAATTATATGCCACCTTTCCCCTCCCCACCGTATCTTCCCATATTAATTCATGCAGGCCTTACTGTCCTAAGAATAAATTTTCCTGGGATCTGATGAAACTGTTGAAAGGAGAAGAACTCAGGAAGTTCTGTGATCCTTGCATTCAACCCAATAATCCCCTCATTTTGTTTACATTTTACACAAAATAAAAACATAGTCTAAAGTGTTTGAAAACTGCTGCTCTGAAAAGTGTATTTTTCCAATGATCTTGTAATTTCATGCCTTAGATCTCTCCTCTTTTTTATAAAAGAAAATAAATGGGAGGTAATCCAGTATTACTAACTGCTGTAAAGAATTGCAATCAAATTGGGATCTACCAATCAACAAACAATTTAAAGAGAAGGGGGGGGGGAAATCCTTTTTCTTGAATGGGAATCCTTACAGTTCAGGCTAGGACAGCAGAATATTGACTCAGAACAGGAACAAGACACTCAGTTTATTTTTTATTTATTTAAAACATTTATTTCTCTCTGTAGGGTGCACCAGGCATTATTGGCTCCCCAGGGCCCAGAGGCAATGATGGACCTCCAGGCCCACCTGGGCCCCCTGGAGGCATTGGTCCAAAAGGCCCAGAAGGGATTCAGGGACAGAAGGTCAGTACCAATCTTTTGACTTTATAATAATTTCTTTCAGAGTTTGTTACCAATTATTGTCAGAAAGCCATGCTCTGGTCAGTCAAAACTTTTCTGTCCTGTTTTCTCGTGAATTTAATAGTATAGCAGTTGCTGAGTTTGAGTCTCAATAGATGGCCATCATGCAAGGCACTGTAGTCGTTGTTTACTAGATCTAGTGGCGGGGCAGCCTGCTGGAACAAAATAAACCATCACAGTGAAGAAGGTGGCTTGGAGGGAGGGAGGATGGGGCCCCTGTTATCTCACATGGCAATCATCTACCGGAATTGGACTCAAGCAACTGTATGAGAGTGGATGCCACACAGGTCAATAACCCTAGAGACTAAAGATAGAAGGCATAGAAGGAGGGGAACGCTGTTCCACTCAGTGTCGACGGAACATGGGCTCCAGGGGCCCCTACAACCGGTCAGGGACTATACTGGGGGCACGAATGACTTCAGGGCCCTGGTCACTGAGCTGGTACTACCTCGATGGAGCCCCATCTCAGAGCATTATGGCATGACCGGGACCTCTAAGGACAAGGAATCCACTGAGTCAGAGTCCCCAGACGGTGCCACAGAGGAAGAAATGCCAGAGGCTAGAGAATTGTGGATCATGAGAGCTGAGATGGATGAATTCCGGCGAGACATGGGGGCAGTGGTGCAGGATCTGCAGAGACTGGTGATGGGGAGTGAAGCCCAGGCAGTCGTAGGTGTGATGGGGCTGGAACCCCCACTACAAACAGAGGAAACGTTAAGCCTTCCCAGAAGCACCCTGCTTCCCAATTACCTGCAACAAGTCGGCCCCCCAGCAAGTTTTACTCTAGCACGGCCGCCAGCATCCCCCCAAGTCTGCTGGGCCATGGGACTACAGATGTTCCTTGCACCTTCCCAACATGGGAGAATCAACATGCCACCACCAATCACCCAAGTGAGCAGATTACAAATGGTACCTGCTACCACACAGCAGACTGAATTACAAATGGTACCTGCTACCACACAGCAGGATGGATTACAAATACCAACAATTGGGAGGGCGCCAGGGATATACCCCAACAAAGGGACCGAGGATTTGCCCCGACATCTCAACTGACCAGCTCAACACTAGGAACTGCTGCATTAGTGCCACCGCGGAAACCAAGATGCTCCCAAGAGCCACATGGGAACGCTCCCAGGTGAGTATTGCCACAGGACACACAGAACCGGGGAGTTTCGGGAAGACCCCAAGACCAGGGAATTGGCACAAGACCCACACAACCCAGGACTGTCGGAACCCAAGCGGGCCAACAACCTTTTCTTCCACCCCCGCAAGCTCCCATCCCAGGAGGACCAAGACAACCTCAGGGACCCCCCACCACCACGGTACATCCCTCCTCCTCAACCCCTCGAAGGAGTACCTCCCTGGGGGACCTGGGGCTCCAACTGGGGGGGACCAATGTTGCCACCAGCCGGTGGGTGGCCACTCCCTCCTCTGGGCTACCCAGCGCCAGTCGCACCGAGGATCAATCTCAACTGGCCAAAACTGGAAGCAAGTTTTGATGGAGCCCCAGAGAAATTGGGATTCTTTATGGTACAGACTTTAGAATTCTTCCAGAATTGGGGCCACCTATTCTCCACTGAATACAATCGTGTAAGCCACTTGGGATCGCGATTGACTGGAGAGGCAGCTGATTGGTATGTGACCCTCTATGAAGTCAAAGCGCCAGAGTTGGGAACCTTGGACGCATTTGTGCAAGCTTTAAGAGCTCAATTCGAAGACCCCTTTAAGGAGGAGAGGGCCAGAACCAAAATCAAAACGATCCGACAAGGACATAGACCAGTGCTCGAATATGCCGCCGAATTCAGATGGTACGCCGCCAAAATACATGGGTGGACTGAAGAAATGAAAATAGAGTTCTTTCAGGATGGACTGAGCATAGAGTTGGTGGCCAAAGCCCTAGTGCAAGATGACCCTGACACACTACTAGGGTGGATTTAACTGGCATGTGAAGTCAAAAATCGGGACCAGATAGTGACTCTTGAAATCCCGACAACAAGGAGGTGTCAAACCGGCACATCTGGATACAGGAGCTAGAGACAAACCACTTCCTAGCTCCCAAAACCTGCCCACCGGAGAAAAGAATCTGCGCTGGCAAAGAGGACAATGTGTACAATGCGGGGGATTTGGGTATTTCGCTGTGGAGTGCCCAAGTAGAAGAGGCCCCACTAGAAAGCCTCAACCTCCACAAAAACTGACTCCTACCACTAAGTCAGCTCCAAAGAAGGCTACCCAGAAGCGAACCAAACCTAAACTGGGCCTGGAAGTAAGAGGAGGGTACCGAAATCGGAGCTACTTCCTCTGAAGGGGAAGAGGAGCAAACCACCTCACAACTGGGAAATGCCCATGGCCTGCTGTAAAAAGGCCCCAATGGCAGGTCCCGACCCAACTAACACCAAAGGTGAGACATAAAGGGGCCCTACTTTTTATGCCAGTGACTTTAGTAAACCCAAAAAGGGGGACGCATATGCACGTGTGAGAGTTAATAGACTTGGGCTGTGGCCGAGACTTAATAGCCGCTGCCCTAGTGACGGGGCTGGGGCTGGATGTAACTGAACTAAAGAAACCCATTGTGTTTGAGCAAATGGATGGGTCCCAAATGAAGGGGGACCCCACCAACTATCAAACAGAACCCACTCCCATGGGCATGGGAAATGACTGGAAATCCAGGACTTTTATAGTAAGCCCAGCCACTACTTACCCCTTGGTACTAGGGATCAGGTGGCTGTGGGATCATGATCCCCAAATCAACTGGAAGACGAGATTGCTAGTGTTTGAGAAAGGGGAATGTCGAGTGTATGGATGGGCTCCGGAATGGGGCCAAAACACGCCCCCCCCCCCGCCTTTAGAACCAGTGCTGCTCACCCAAGAGCAGATGGAGCAAATCCCCCCAGAATATCGGGATCTGAAACAAGTGTTCGAGGAGGAAGAAGCCAACGAGCTCCCCCCCGCTCCCTGCCGTGCAACTGATTGCACCATCGGACTCATCCCAGTGGAAAAACTCCCCAAAGGGAAATTGTACTCAATGAACAGGGAAGAGCGGAAAACGCTCAGAGTTCATTGACAAAAACCTGGCGTGAGGATTCATCTGCCCAGCCAGCTCCCCCCATGCCACTCCAGTCTTGTTTCGCAAGAAAAAGTATGGGGGACTGAGACTCTGTACAGACTACAGAGGAATAAATACTGTTTCCATGTCAAACGCATACCCCCTCCCTCTCATCAAGGATTTGCTAAGCATGGTCGCCAAAGGGAAAATCTTCTCTAAACTGGACTTGAAGGACACTTTCTTCCTGGTAAGAATTCAGGAGGGGGATGAATGGAAAACTGCTTTCAACACCCCTTTGGGGCAATTTGAGTACCAGGTAATGCTGTTTGGTCTCCAAGGGGCTCCTGGAGTGTTTATTAATGTAATTAATGAAGTACTGCATGAACACCTGTACAAAGGTGTGGTTGTTTACCTAGATGACATGCTGATTTATTCTCCTGATAAAGAATCACATGTTGAACTGGTTAGAAAAGTATTGAAAACTCTAAAAGACAATCATTTGCCTGTAAAGCTGTTCAATTGTGAATTCCATAAAGAGGAATTGGACTTCTTAGGCTACAGAGTCTCAGGGCAGGGCTTGAAAATCGACCCACAGAAAATCCAAACAGTACTGGGGTGGGAACCCCCCAAAACCAGGAGACCATTGCAGTCCTTCCTAGGATTCGCCAACTTCTACCACTCATTCATTAAAAACTTTGCCCAAATGTCCCTGCTGCGAACTGACTTACTCAAAACTAAAGGCAAAGGGCCACAAGGGGCAAAACCAAGCACAAAATTCAATTGGTCACAAGCAATTGGGTGTGGGTGTTCAACCCATTCCCATGCCTTTCCCCCTGCCAGCCAGGTGAGAGATGGTGGGTGATGGAGGCTAGGAGAGGGGGATCCCACACCCTCTGCCCCCACTGAGGAAATGGGATCTCTACCTTGCCTTCATAAGCCCTTTTCTGCTGGAACCAATGTGTGTTCACTGGAGAGGGACTGAGGGATCTACCTGCCAGGAACTGACACTCTGGTTCTGGCAAAGCAGACCCAGTTAATGGTAATAAACGGTGTCTTAGGCACTGTCTGACAGCCCTTACCATTCCAGTTGTCTGTAAAATCCATGGGACAGAAATGACAGGCAGAGGACAAGTCTCTGAGAGGAACAGACATTGTAGCACTGGAATAGAGCAAGAGAGGAATGACTGGTTTCCCTCATTCTCTTTCTACCTGTGTCACTGATTGCATATCTCTTCCTACTTTTGACACTGGATAGGCCTGCCAACTCAGACTAGGCTAAAGGCCATGCCAGACACTAACAGTGTATTAGTAATATTTACAATAGACAGCCCTTGAGTGAAGAGGGGACCATAATGGGTTTTGTTCCTTCAAAAAGGAGATGTCTATGATTAATAACTTTTTAAATTTATTTCCCTGTGTGTCTCCCCCACCCTTTCTTTTTGAAGGGCTACATAAGCACTGTAACACCTGAATAGTACAGCAGAAGAGTGCTTAGCATTTTAAAAAGGAAATAGAACTTTTGAGGTGTTTTTAAAATATATGTGCTATGTTGGGGAGGTGTATTGCATACGATATCATGGATTTATCTAATGGCACTTATGTAACAACTTTCTGAGTGGCACAGTGTTCAATTAGCAGGGAAAATAATTGCATTTCCTAGTGACTGTATATTGTGACTTGGGTACTGGGTAAGTTCAATAAACCAGAAACAAGGTATTTCCTTGAGGGAAGACACCTGAATCCCAAATAATAAATGAGCAATGACAGCATTTGTTTCCTAATAAACAATAAGAGAGGCTCTTGGAGGTGTTTATTCTACCAATGCCTTCTCTGGAGAATAAAAGTATTTGAATCTGGTGATACCTGAGAGACCAACAAGATTTTCAGGGTAAGAGCTTTCAAGAGTCAGAGTTTCTCTGTTCTTGATATCTGAAGGAGGGAGCGCTGACTCTCAAAAGCTTATACCCTGAAAATCTTGTTGGTCTCTAAGGTGCCGCTGGACTCAAATCCTGCTGTTCTACTGCAGACCAATACAGCTACCCACCTAAAACTTCTCTGGAAAGTGCTTCCTTTCCTAGACAGTGACAGCTGTACTGCATCTTTCTCAGAGTGGAGTCAGACCATTGTTTGTATCTAGTATTTCACTGGTGTCAAAGATTGGGAAAGATGGATTCACACACAATGACAAGATGTGCATATTAAGCAACACTCACAGTTGAGAGGTAATTCTGGCAATCTTGGACTGAGTGATGAGAGCAGAGCAACTGCTTCTGCAAGCTCAATCACCATATAATGTGTGCAGTGGTCTGAACCTGCAGTCACTTATATACAAACAATTGATAGCAAGCATTTCAGGGGGAGGGGATACTTTAAATGAGCCCTATTCCCATAACTGAGGAACTCCTTCTGCAAACAGCTCCCTCTTTTACATAAAGGACATAAAGATAAGCTAATAGGGCTACTATCTTACAACTCCTGTTACAAAATTGTCTTAGTGTGCTTGTTTTCCTGTTACAGGGTGAAAGAGGACCCCCAGGAGAGTCAGTTTTAGGAGCCCAAGGAGTTCCAGGTGTTCCAGGAGAAAGAGGACAGCAGGTTTGTAATATGCCCCCCTGACCTGACCTATGTTTGGTCATATGCCAACATGCTTTACTGCTTGCTTTGGAATAAAGTGGTCCATCAGTTCTTGTCAGTATTTGTTGCAATGTATCAAACTATTGAGGTGGATCCAACCATCCTCGAAATAGCCTTCTTCCAGCCTAAGGAGCCTTCCTCCAACTTAAGTGGCTCTTCCTCCAGTGGAGGGAGGCTCCTTAGACTGGAGGAAAGCTTCAAACTGGAGCCAAAAGTACAGGTGGGGTATAAATATTTAAATAAATAAATAAACCTTGCTCAGTGGAATAGTAGGATAGGGGTAGGATCCACCCCATTTTCTCCAAAATCCTCGGGTCATCTTGTTTGTTATTAGGTTCTCTGATCTGTTCTTCCTGACCTGAGGCCTTATTGTTTGCTGATGACGTTTTGGTAGAACTACAGAATTTGGCAAGTGCTTTTACTGTCCCCTCCAGTTTTGGTTTTGCCTGGCTGGACTTCAGAATCTACAACTAAAATCTGAGGTTTTGGTGAACTAGGTGACAGCACCAAAAAAAGAACTCATGTCTCATCCTGCTTTTGGAGAAAGGAAGCTAATTTCCATCTCTCTGAAAGCTATAACTAGGTATTATAGCAGATGAGCAGCTGCTGCCAAAATCAGCAAACTCGTGTTTCCCCTTCCTTTCTCCTCTGTATCATCTAGTGATACAAAATGTCAGAAAACATGTAATCTAAGACATCATGGGAAAGTTTTCATGCTTCACTTGATTGACTGCCACCTTCAATGGTGAGGAATTTCTCAGCATGGCCGTTTCCACACGGCTTACCTGTGCTCATAACGTCCCGGTAGATCGTGCAAAAAACGCGGAAGATCACATTTCCTCGCACGAGATTTGTGCAACGTTGCATCACATCGCGCAAATCTCGCACGAGAAAACGCAATCTTCCATGTTTTTTGTGCGATCTACCGGGACGTTACGAGCACAGGTAAGCCGTGTGGAAACGGCCCATGACATCCCATTGTGCATATCACTAGACATCAGTCCTTGGATAAAAAAGGAGATAGAGAGATGGGTTTGCTGTTTTTCATAGCAGCCCTTGATAGATTTCATGGTTCTGCTTTCTAGACAAAATAGAAAAGATGAAAAGTTTGTTTGAGATGAACAGAAGTCATGTGGCTGGCTCGGTCCACAACGATAGGGGACTCTGCTCTTCCATCACTTGATGGAGTCCAGCATATAGTGGTGGACTCTGTCAGAAGTTTGTGAGTATGGTTAGATTCCACATTATCCATGGACAAGCAAGTGTCCATGGTGGCAAGGTCAGCATTCTACCATCTCTGCCAAGCCCACCAGTTATCTCCGTATTTGTCTCCATCTGACCTTGCCACAGTGATTCATGCTATTGTCACCTCTTGTCTAGACTGCTGTAACTCGCTCAACGTAGGGGTGCCAGACTGCTGATCAGCACACTGCGGTCAGCTCATGTCACTTTGATTTCAAAGCAGCTGCACTGGCTTTCAATTGGCTTCTGAATCAAATTCAAGGTGTTGGTTTAACCTTTGAAGCTCTTAACAGTCTGGGACCCTCATACATATGGGACCGCCTCTCCTGGTATAACCCCCCTGCATGGCCTATGGCCTGCAACTCAGGGCCTATTAGTGGTTCCTGGCCCTAGGGCCATTAGACTCTCTTCGACCAGAGGGAGGGCTTTTTTGGTTGTGGCTCCCTCCCTCAGGAATGCATTAACCGAGGAAACTTGTTCCTTCCTGGATTTAGTGAAATTCCAGAGAGGTTGCAAAGCAGAGTAGTTTTGTCTGGCATTTGGAGGCTGATTCTGACTCCATATGATTGATTTGTTATAAACAATGGGCATGAGTAGGATTTAGCAATGGTGCTGTTCTTTGAAATGCATGGATTTTAATGTTTGTATTCTACTGTTAATGTTTGTGGTCCTATTTTAATATTGTATTACTGATTTTAATGTTCGTATTTTTTTAATAGTGTATTTTATATGTATGCTGTAAACTGCCTGAAGCACTAAACACGGTGGTGAGGTGGCGTATAAGTTAAATAAATAAAATAAACTGGGGAAATAGTGTGGGTAAGCAGGGACTGACTTTGTTTCCTATCAAGGATAGAAACAAATTGCCTGGGTCACTTACATACTTGTACACACTTGTACCTGTCTTACAATGCAAATTTGGGAAATTGCTTGTTGTGTGAAAAGACAAATGTTCATTAATAAAACCTTGTTGTAAGCCTAGAAGAAGCTGTTGCAGCAGCAGAATACCTGTGGCCTTCCTGGGCAAAAGGAATGTAATTTCTGTTGTACAAGTATCAAATTACAAGTAGCTGTTGGAGAATCTGGGAGAGGAGAGATGGTAGGAGCAATTCTATGTAACCAATAATTATCCAGAATGGGGTTGTAGCTAGAGAACAACATGAAATTTGCAAGCATTTTAAATATAACTTCTAGCAATCCCAAAAATTATAACTTAACATGACATTAATTGAAAATTAGCTGATTAGGTAATATGTGATAAAGCATGTTAACTGTTTTTGATGGGGGTCACAGTTCCCTTGAAAGTACAGGTATGCAAACTGGGCATGCTCCTTGATACTCTTTTGTTTGATGCACATGTGGCAGTAGAGATGAAGACTGCTTGCTATCAGATCTGGCTGGTGGGCCAGCTGCATCCCTACCTCACTGATCAGGATCTTGCTTCTGTCATTTATACAGCAATAGCAATAGCCTCTCACTTAACTGTAAAGTTTAAACAACCTGGACTTTAGGATTGGAGTGCCTACTTTTGTATGTTTCGTCCTGCTCATTGAGATCATCTGAGAAGTTCTAGCTTGATGTTCCTTCTGATCTGAGCAAGTGCAGAACAAGCCCTTGGCTGTTGGGGCACCCATATTATAGAACACTGTTCTTCAAGTATTTTGGTTGAAACCATTTTTGATGCCTGTTGTTGAATTATGTTTTGTTACTGCTTTGTTACTTGTATCTTTTTTTTAGTTTGTTTTATGCTTGTTCCAGATATCCTTGATTTCTGAGCAGAAAGACAACCAGTACATAGTTATCCTAATTTTTAGCTGAGCTGAAAGTATGATGACCAAGAAGTTTCTAAGTGATGGCGCAGGAATGTGGGATCCCACTGTTATAAAATCCCCTGGGATCTTAGACAAAACTTGGGAAGGAGGGAGGAAAGGGCCACAGGACATACACACAGAAGGTAGAAAAGGGTCAAGTATATAATAATAATAACATTCAATTTATATACCGCCCTTCAGGACAACATCATGCTTACTCAGAGCAGTTTACAAAGTATGTTATTATTATCCTCACAACAATCACCCTGTAAGTTGGGTGGGGCTGAGAGAGTTCCTAGAAGCTGTGACTAACCCAAGGTCACCCAGTTGGCTTCAACTGGAGGAGTGGGGAATCAAACCCAGTTCTCCAGTGCTCAGAAATTAAGGATATCTGGAACAGATTAGAGTCCCGCACTCTTAACCACAACACCAAACTGGCTCTCAATGAGAGTAAATAAATGAAGTAAATGAGTTGGGTCTTACAGCAGATGAGAGAAAATGGGAACCATTGAAAAAGATGGACTGTGAGGGATGGTTTGAAGAAGATGCAAGGGATACTGAGAAGAGAAAACCCCAATAAATAGGGGGAGGGATCTGTGGCTGTAAATTAGACAAAGAAATCTATAGCTGTGCTTCTTAGGCTATCCCTGCTCTATACTACAACTGGATATTTTTATCTCACCTGTGCTGCAGTCAGCATCTAGGTTTGCATCATAGATGTTCTTGGAATGATTCCCAATTCAGTAAATTCTGCCTTTTTCCTGACTTTGGTTTTCTATCTGTTGGCAGGGAAGTCAAGGGCTTGTTGGCCCCAGAGGAGAGAAGGGAGAGCCTGGCATGACGGTGAGGAGAGAGACCTCTTCATTCCTATCTGAAATCCTGATTAAAAAGCATGACCTTAGATCAAAATCTGGCATATTGCTAGATCTAGATCAGCCAAACATGGCTGTTGCAGTAGTTTTCCCTTCTTTTGAAAGAAATGGGGGTCAGTCAAGCGTTCAGTTCTGGATTCCCACATGGCAGACATGTAGCATTCTCTTTTTGAAAAAAAGAGAAAGGGGGAAAAACCACAACCCAACAAAAGATGGGTAATCAAAAAGGTTGAGACAAAAACCAATGTAAAGTTTTACTCCAAACGTAGTAGAAATCAATAAGGAACCAGTAAAAATTAATCAAATAATAAATAATACAAAATGTAGTTAAATACAATAACAGAGTGGTGGAACAGTAGCGGTTCTACATATTAGTACCATACCCATTGTATACAAAAATGAACAGTTTCCATACAGATATTATTGTACATTTATCACATATGCATAGAACCAAACATTTCAGCCTAAGGCCTTCCTTAGTGGTATAATCTCATACAATACACCTCATAAATATAACTCATTCACACAAAGTGACTGACCAAGAACAAAGTGAACCTGGAAGGGGAAATAAATCTATACAAGTATAATATATATGTTACTTCATGGGAAAGCAAGCTGATTTTATGTATAAAGCTAATTAAAATAGTTTAATTAAGTTACTTACATGATGATGTTATACATTTGTGGAATGAATACATTCTAAGCTTCCCATGAAAAAAGCTTTCAATCCAATGTGGGCAATTCACAGAGATTGTCCATTCATATATTCATTTTTCCATGAATCTGAAATGCTCGTACAAGATAGTTCCAATCCTGCAACAAAAGGTTTTTTCCTCTTTCCAGGTTCACTTTATGTCAGTCACCTATACGAAAGAGTTATATTTATGGAGTGCATTGTATGAGATTATGCCACTGAGGTAGGCCTTAGGCCAAAACACATTTGATTCTACACATATAGTGATAAATGTACAATAATACTTGTATATTTGGAAACTGTTCATTTTTATATACAATGGCATGGTACTAATATGTGGAACTGCGCTGTTATTGTTTTTAATAGCATTTTTGTATTATTTATTATTTTATTATATATTTGGCTGGATCCTTATTGATTTGTACGACATTTGGTGTTACACTTTGCACTTTTTTTTTGTCGCATTCTCTTTTTTGCCATCTCCATCTTATCATTTCTCTTTGGTAGAAAAGGGAAATTTTCCAAATCATCCCCCCCTCCCCGCCATCTCAGGTGCTTTTATTATTCAGTGCCATGAAATAGATAGCATGCTTTGCATTCTTCCTCTCTCTGTATTTCGTTGTTTCTGCAGGAAGAAGATATCCGTCTGTTTGTGAGGTCAGAGATGAGTCAGCATTGTGGTAAGGCTTTACTCATCATTAACTTCAGATTTCCTCCTGTTTTGTCCCAAGGATTTCCTCCTTTCCTTTCTGTCCTATATCCCATCACTTTCTTTCAAATACCTTGTTTCAGATCTGCTACCATGGCTGGGCTCAAAATATACTTGCTCTGTGGTGCTAGGCGCTAATGTGAGTCTGTCACAGTCCTTTTAGAAGTTATCTCTTAGAGACAAAGATGCTGAGTGAGAAATCTGCAACTGGATCACCACATCTCCTTTTTTAAAACTGAAATGTACTCACAAGGAGTTGCAAACTTACTTACAGCAGTAGGAAAGAAGAGGGGCTGCTTTCATTTCTATATTTATATGCCATTTTTCAAGTCAAATTACTGCTCTCCAGTTTGCTGTAGGGAAAACACGTGGGAATTTGGCAGGAGGAATTTTGAAATCAATGGGATTATAACATAATAATAACAACATTCAATTGTTGTTGTTGTTGTTGTTGTTGTTGTTGTTATTTAAATTTAAATTTATAGTCTGCCCTCCCCGTGGATGGGCTCAGGGCGGATTACAGCCTACAGATAAAAACACATTGATAAAACGGTACATTAAATAATGATAAAAGCCAGATTTAACAGCATAAAAACAAACTCTGCACTATGTTTTGACTCTGCACTATGTCCCAGGTTCACTTCACCCTTCCCTGCCAACCACAAGGGAAGAGAGGGGTGGGGACGTGAGTTGGTGCGAGATTAGCCACCGTTCCTACATGGGGCAGATGACTCAATATAGCCCCCCACTAACAGGAGACAGGCAGGGAGGCTAATCAGTGGATCTGAATACTGGCCTCAACCAAATGCCTGGCAGAACATCTGTCTTACAGGCCCGCCAGAAGGGCACAAGGTCTTGGCGGGCCCAAGTATCCTCCGACAGAGAGTTCCACCAGGTTGGGGCCAGGACTGAAAACGCCCTGGCCCTGGTTGAGGACAGTTGAGCCTCCCTAGGGCCAGGGACGACCAGTAGATGTTTTCCTGCTGATCTAAGCGCTCTCCGGGGTACATATGGGGAGAGGCAGTCCCTCAGGTATGCCGGTCCCAGTCCGTTTATATACTGCCCTTCAGGACAACTTAATGCCCACTCAGAGCTGTTTACAGAGTATGTTATTATTATCCCCATGACAACAATCATCCTGTGAGGTGGGTTGGGCTGAGAGAGCTCTGGAAGAGCTGTTACTGACCCAAGGCCATCCAGCTGGCTTCAAGAGGAGGAGTGGGGAATAAAACCCGGTTCTCCAGATTCTCCCACCACTCTTAACCACTACATCAAACTGGCTCTCGAGAATAACTAGAATTCGATTAGAATAGCTCTGTACAGAATTGCATTGTAAAGGTAGAAGTTCTGATCTGGAGGAATCTGATCTTGTCTCATTTCAGCCTGTGGAGGCCAGTTCTCACCTCCTGAAGCACGTGAGTATTATGTTTATTGTCAAGTTCATCTTTGATAAATAAATATGGTTGTGCTCCCAAATATGCAGCAGGCTTCATCTAGGTTATCTTTTTCTCCAAGCAGAAAGACCATATATAGGTAACTATTCATCATGGTTGGCTTTACTAAGCTTATTTCACACTAAATTATTTCCATGAAGATGATAATTACATTGCAGAACTGTTGGGAATCAGTGTGCCGTTGGGGTTAACTGAGTAACAGATATATTGATGGCATAGTTCATTCACTGTAATAACTAAGATGGTGAGACCAAGATCCTTTGGTCTATTTTAAAAGAAATATTATTTGTTTAGAATTGCCATCTCCTTAAAGTTCAATGCAAGTAAAATATTTTTTATCCATTCAGCTTCACAACAACCCTGAGAACCCTCATTTTACAAATAAGGAACAGAAGTTGAGTGATAACATCTCAGACCCAAGCCAGACATTCAACAGAGACCTCAGTCTGGGAACTTGGGTCTTTATTAAATATCTAAAGCGTGGTGTAGTGATAAGAATAGAAGAGTCAGGCCACACTGGTCCATCTAGTCCAGCATCATGGTTTTCCGAGTGGCCAATGAGATTCTCCAGAAAGATACTGCTTTCTCCCAGCAACTAGTATTCAGAAGCATACTGTCACCTAACATTGAGGTCTTATACAACCATCATCAAAGTAGTGAGGGAGAGAGGAGCCATAGAACTTTGCCCAGCTTTCTACTTCTGTCTTACATTCTTAGAAAAAGCAGCTGGGGGAGGGAAGTGCTGTAAGAAGAGCTAAACATACTTCCCTCCTCCAAATCATATATTCTCCTCCACTTTTTACATCTGTAATCTGCTGCTGAGTGCCTTGGTTTGTTTTGTCACTAAGTCCTCAGCTATATTAGGATGTGCTAGCTTCATAGGTCAAAATACAGTAGTTGTTTTTTCCCAATTAAATTACACTGTCTTTTCACATTGATGGAAAAGAACAAACAGAGCAGCTAGGCTCTGGATAAACTTGGCGTGACAGTAAAAAGGAAATCAGGCTTCTTCCAATCTGTCAAAGATACTGCTGCATACCTGGAAGCATGCTGTGCTGTGCTCATCTGCAACTTTGACATAAATTTGCCATTGGTCTTTGACTAATAGCTACCCATGTTTTCTTGTGTATTGCTGAAACATAGATTCCCCCCCCTCAAATATGCAAGCTAATGCCACTGTTCAAGAGCACTCTGTGGGTCCCCATCTCAAGCATGCGACAGAGGATAAAATGTCTATGTTCAGATATCTGCTGGTTTTTTCCAAGAGGCACTCTGCTGCTACAGGTAGAGAGATATGCCTGAACTGCAAATGGAATGTCATGGAACTAGTGTGGGAAAAGGATTTTGTTCCTTTCAATCCCAGTTGGTCCATCACACAAACCTTATTCTAGAGTTATCTCATCTTTGTCTATTGTGAACATATTCTGCTTCTGTCTAAGGTAAGAGGGTAATACAGATGTTGCTCTTGAACTCTAGCTTTTATTTGTCTGTTTTGTGTCTTAATGAGGGGAAGGAGTAAAGTATCAGTTGCTTCTATGTGCTTGCTGATGTTTGTGTTGTGACCTTGCCCCTCCCAGGTGTCCTCCCCAACTATCCATCCACCCAACCACTCCCACCTGTTAATCATATAGTACCTGTGCTTAAGTTGTCCCATGCTGAGGAAGAAGAAGGTGAGTCTTGTCTCCTGCTGTTTTGTTATGCTTAGTATCATCTCTGTTAACATGCATAGAATTTCTGCCATCTTGCTCTCATTTCCTTGCAGGCACCAAGTAGCTCCAAATGTATGTTCTGTTTCTCAATTAACACCAATTTTAGGGAACAATTTTAGCCATACCCTCATTTATTAGGATGCTAAAGGTCCTGTTCTGGCTAAGGCTAATGCATGATGAAATCAATGAAGTTAAGTCTTTGGGGCCTTGAAGTCTAAAGTTTCATGGCAAGAGCCCCCTTTGTGAGATACAGGATGCATCTGACAATAGTGTGCTGTCATCCACAAAAGCTAATTCTACAATATGTTTTAGTCAGTATGGTGCCACAGGTGTATTTTTTATTTTTCCAAAAAAGAGGATAAATACAACTACTCCTCTGGAATTAATAAAGACACATTTATAATGGGAATATGACCAAAAATACATGCAAATCCATATAGTGGTATCCGTCTGTCCCCTATCCCCTCACCCCCATAGTAACAAGAATAACAATGCCCAGTAAGCAACGCAGCTTAAGGAACTTGGGTTGAAAGCTAGAGTTAAAATATTTTAAATAAAATATATGCACATGAAAGAACTGATAGTTGTAAATCATGTCATATGTGAAATGACCCACAGGTATTCTTTGACAGAGAGTTGTGTATAAGTTAAACAAAGGTGCAGACGTCGCTTATGCTGTGGTGCTTATTTTCAAGCAAGTGACCTGTTTAACATATGTAATCAACATGGGTTGGTAATACATAGTTCCAGCTTTGCTTAGATAAATTCAGTGCACCAGCTACAATGTTCTCTCCTAAAGGTGGCACTTTCACCAGCTACCTAGGAGTGGAAGGTTAAACTTCCTCAGGCACATAATATCTTCCAGGTTTTCCCTCCCCCCCGCCCCCGCCCCCCCCCCCATTATTGGAGACCTACTGAACCAGCCATTCTGTTTTGTAGGGGACCACGCAAAAAACATAGTGAACACAAATGAACCCGAATATGAGTACTTCTACACAGAGGAGGACTATGAAGAGGGCCTGGAAGCAGATGGGACAGAGAGCCCAATGCTAAGGGATGGTGAGGTCCATCAGTCTCTAAAAATTTTTTGAGGAACTGGAGCTCTTTAGTAAGCCTTTGAGTGAGGCTAGGAATAGGCTGTGGCACAGGGTTCCTATTCAAGCCAGGTATAAAGGGATTGGATAAAGTATATCTATCTGGTGATTGCTTGGGGGCATGTGTGAAATGTCTCTGGCTCTGTATCTGCTTGTCCATGCACATATCTTTGGTACAAAACCATTGGCTCTATTAGAGCTATGTTCTTTCCCACGACCACTGATTTCAGAGTTGGCAAGGAAATTTTTAAAAAGTAGATGAAGGCACGGCTTTTTCAGCTGTAGGAAGGGTTGTTTTTGTCAAATGACCTGATGGTCATCCATTCCTTCTAACAGAAACCAAATGTAGTGCATTGCAAGCAACAACAAGGTGAAGACCCAAGTGAGCCAAGTAACAAGCTTCCATCTTCTTATTGAGCTAGAAAAGAACTCTCTGCAGCCTGTTGTAAAGGACTGCTTATCTGTCTCTCATTAAGCCTTTCACTGATCAGACTAAAGATTTTCTCTTAAATTCTGAGCAGCTTAAAGCCTTGAAGTAAGACCTGAAAAAACAGCTTTCACTACTTTAGAGAAGCTGCTTGTCAGTACAAAATAATTTATAGAGTTTGTTTTACAATATTCTCCCTGCCAAGACACAAAGAATCCTCTTAAGAGTTTAATGATTTATTTTATTAAAATAAACTCTAGTCTTTTTAATGAAGCATGATATCAAAATGTAAATGTTTATTAATATAAAATCTACAAAGATGGAACAAATAAAGACAACAAGAATTAAGTTTCCTAACATTTCTTAATTAACTCTTAAGTTTAAATCAATCAGATTTACTATGAAATGCATTAGAGTTCCCATAGCACATATTACAAAGGCAAGTTTCTCACTTAGACCTTCATGAGATTTCTTTTGGCCAAAACCCTGATGTGCTATCTGGGTTAGCACTTTTATATATTAACTTATGCAGAAATCTAAGATCTTTTTCTTGGGATAGCATAGATAAACTATGATTGGTTTAAAATTTAATTAATTATTAATATTTTCAATAATGACAATCCAGTTAGCTAAAAAGTAACACTGCCCAGCTGCAAGAAGATATATAAATCAGTAAAGATGACAGGAAAAGTTAAGTGAGTAGATCATTATTGGTCCATTCTACAATTGGAGAAGATTTATCTGATACTGTCCACTATTTTTAATTAGCTGTCAAAGATGGAGCACCTGTGTAATTATACAACATGCTAAAAAAAAACCCTACAGTAAAGTTCATACAGAGTTCACTAGAATATATGTGTATCACTAAGGATAATGTGTTCTAATCCATATTTTCATGATACTGCTTTGTAACCAGTAAACAATATTATTAAATAGCAGCATTCCCCAGCAGCTGAACAATGATTAGTATATACTAAATCCATCAATAAAATTAGATTTCAGATTTGTTGTCTTTTTGGATAACGTTGCACTGACTGGAGCTACCTAAGAGAAGAGATGTGTGATGAATTAATAAAATGTTGTAAACTCTGACTTCCTTACCCTGCCAAAAGTAGGATGCTGATAGTAAACTGTCATCAAGGAAGGACTTACTCTGCTACTGCCATACTTTTTTCCCTTATATATTTCCAACAGATTTCAAGTAATTTTTTTCACTTCTGTACTGCAAACTGTGTCCACAAATCTGAGGTCCCATTTTACAACTTTCACCTTGACTCTGAATTTGGGTGTGTAGATAAGCAAGACCAGGATGAGAGAACAGCTCCAGCTCATCTTCTTTTCTTTCATTAAGTGTATGGACGATGTTCCATACAATCATGTTCTGTTATTTCCTGGAAATAGATTGAGTGCCTCATCTGACAGTCTTCTAGCCGTTCTATTCTTTCTTTTTGTTATGGGGTTGGATAGAAAGGAGTTGGAAACAAGGGTCGGAAGCTTCTTCTTCTTAAATTAGTATTCTGCTCCCTGTTTGTAGAAGTTATGAGCCCAAGGGCAGCTCCTAAACAAGGACGGAAAAAGAGAGCTCCCTCTGAGCAAGGTAAGCAGCAGACCTGCCTTATGGCTTTTCTCTCCAGAAAACCATTATATCCTTCCCTTCCATCCTCTTAGATCTCAAATTCATGTATTCCTCCTGCTTCTGATCCTATGACTAATAAAACAGATGGTTTATAGGTTAACTCAGAGAATGTCTGTGAATTCTATCCAGCATGCCAGACTTCTTTCTCCTGGCTTGTGCATAACACCCACCAGACATTAACTGTTCCAAGTTGGTGGGTGGTCTTCACTGGCCGAATATGACTTCATTCTACCCTGATCTTGGGATGAGTTGGTTTTCTAAGTAGGATGGGCAAACCTAAAAGTAATCTTAGGACTAAAGAAGAACTCAGTCTGCCGATAGTAAGGCAATACACTGGAGCATATATTGCTTGAACGTGTTGAGATAAAAATAATGACAGACAGCTAGAGCTGCATTTATTTAGCATAGTCCATGGACCTCACAAATGTTGGCTTCCACAAACCAAATTAACATTCTTGCAATGTAAGATTAAGAAAATCTTTAACTGAAAACTGAAGACCTAAATATAAAGATCTTGTATTGTCATCAGGCATAGCATTATGGAGTCTTCTCAGTGACATCAAACATCTGTTTCAGATATCAAGAACTCAATACAACAGGGATAACTAAGCTATATGCAGTCAAGAGCTATTTTGTCATTTTACTTTATGTAACATTTCTTACTAATGTTAATGGACTTGATTGGATAGCACCTAACCAGTGATAATAGAACCAATTTACAGTTCTGCAAAATCCTGATAGCATTGTGATACAACATCTAATGTCAGTTTATCCAAAGATAAAGAACTCATTATTCTGACAAAGCTTTTATTGTGGAGTGACACATCACTTCTAAGGGGAAATAGTGATCATATTCAATCAACATCCAATGACTTTGTATTTCCAGAGCAATTTTTAACTCCCACTGCCATCTTTACTGTGGGTCTTACTGAATTTTTTAAAATTTAGCTAGATATAACACTTACTCGTTTTAGAACCTTTATATCACAACTTTGTAATGAAAACAACACTGAAAGCAACTGAAAACAATGCAAAAACAAATTATAAAAAAGGCTAGTGTAATGTAGTGGTTAGAATGTTGGACTAAGCCTGTGGACACCTACGTTCAGATCTTTTCTCTGCCATGAAACTCTTTTCATTGTGAGGATAAAATGGAGTTGGGGTGAACCTATAGTGTGTCATTTGAGCTCTTTGGAAAAAGGGTGGGATAAAAATGAATTAAATAAAAATCAGTAAAACAATGACAACAACAAACAGCACATTAAGACTTACTGTGCAATCTTAAGCAGAGTTGTGCCCTTCTAAGTCCATTGAAGTCAGATTAGAAGGGTATACCTCTACTTAGGATTGCACTGCTAAAGTTTGTAGAACTAATATTCATCAAATCTTAACACAACTGGACAATTTAGAGTTACTGAATACATATCAACAAAAATGCACTGAGTCATCCTATGATGTCCTGGCCACTAATTGATTTGGTAATAGTTCTGATCCTACAATAGTGCATCAAGACCGTTCCAAAATAAACAGAGAACGTGATAAGCTTTACAGTTTTACATGAGATAAACTACACTTGGGTGCATCAGTTACCTTTTATCTTACAACTAGCAACAAAGCCTGTTGTGTGAAAAATACAATGGGCTCTAGAAAACTGTTGTTGGTCTTTTTAAAAAAAATCATGAAACATAACAATCAATAGAGCTTACTCTGAGGAAACTGCCTTCAGGACTGCAGCCAAGCTTCTTTAGGAAAGGGAGAATAAGCTCCATAGGAAACAGTGGGGACCCTTCCCAGGCAAATGTGGACAGATGTCCAGTGCTGCCGGGGCTATGGAGGAGTGCTTAGGCTGTTGATTCAATGGGCCCCCTCCCAGCAATGAGCCTGCCCAGAGATTAATTTGTATTCTGCTCTTTCTCTCCTCAGCACCTTCCTGCTCTGGCCTGGGGGCCACCGCGAAGCACCCGCTTGCCTCCACAAGTGGGCCTGGTGAATCGATGGCCTGAGCACTCCTCCAAGTGGCAAGCAGGTGCTTTGCAGTGGCCCCCAGGCCAGAGCAGGAGGATGCTGAAGGGAGGCACGGGGAGGAGTGCTTAGGCTGTGGATTCGGTACACCGCCTCCTGGCAGCAAGTGGGCACTTTGCAGCGGTGTCAAGGTCAGAGTGTGCCTACGTGAGGATAAAAAGTGAGTCGTCGCCAATATGACTTGCCTTTTATATAATCAGATGGGAAAATATAGACCCTATACACATGACCCATCTGCATGTTGATTAAATTTGTGGAAATGGAGAGCTAGCATGTGTGTGCTAGAGGAAGTGTCCACACGTATGCTCTCTCCCCATGATCAGCAATATTCAGAAAGCAGCATCAATAATTATGAGAGCGGATCACATGAGCAGACAATTCCTCTGCACAAATGCACTGTACTCATGAGTGGTGGTCACATAAAGGTGAGAGATGAACTCTTGCCTGCTCTGCACACTTTAGCCAACACTTAGGTGGGTCATATGTACAGGGTTTGTGTGATAATTGATTTACATATGAGCTTCGCACAAATGATAGTTGAAGATAACTATTTAAAAAGTCCCACCATTTTAAAGTTTATGTGAGTTGGCCTTAAATGTCTTATGCAAACATATAAAGACCTTCAGATTTAATTCAGAAACTTCCAGGCAACTTATAATACTGACACATTTCAGCAGTGAAAGCATTCAGTACTATAGACTTAAATATATGCATAGGAATATATAAGTGAAAGCTGTGGGTATAACTACCAACCCCATATGGCTCCTTTCTATCCTGTTTTTAGATTACGTCTGGTGCAGTAGAGAAGATGTACATTGTTTTCATTGAGGTTTATGTGAAATGTAACATCAGATGCTTACTTAACCCCACAGAAGCTGATGTATAGGTCCACTTACTTTCTTCTTCCAGCTGACCTATGTGCCTTACCCTTGGATGAGGGAAACTGTGACAAGTACACATTAAAGTGGTACCATAACCAAAGAGTATCCGAGTGTCGACCCTTCATCTACAGTGGCTGCAGAGGGAATTACAACCGCTTCAACTCCAGGGAAGCCTGTGAACGTCGGTGCAGGCCACAGGCAAGTGCAAGTAAGAGCTGACAAAGAGGTTCCAGGCTCTAACCGAGTTTAGTGCAGTAAATATAAAAGACAGGAGCTATTTCTAGATATTATTTTCAAATCATACTTTTTTTTCAGGTGGATAGGAAGAAAAGTATATAAATTCTGAAGTTAGACTCTTATGCTCATGGAATGGAGGAACTCGCCAAAAGAAGAGATCACCAACCTTGGAGGTTCTGAAGGGGAAACCTATTCTTAGCCTGCACAAGATCTCTGATATACACACTTCCTTTGGTCGGAGACTCATCTTGCTGCCATTTCTATTGCTTGCAGCACAATTGTTTGTGTGTGTGTGTATGTGCGTGTGGGTATAGGCTGCTTCAGCTGGAGCAGAGAAACGGTGCTATTCATTTTTAAAAGTATTTTTATTGCTCTTTATTTTTTAAATTAAGGTGAAATTTTTATCAAATGAAAAACATAAACATAACTTCTTTTATATATAATATAAAAAAGAAAATACATATTTTAAATTAGAGGTCTCTTAACTTATTTGATGCTGGCCAACTGATGACACATGGAATGTATTATAGCAAGACCAAACTGATTCTCTTTGCAACTTGTTTTAATTCAGAATTATTGTCTGTAAGAGTTTATCCTCTTACAGTGAACTACAAGGCACTAGTCTGACTCTCTCCTAGCCAGACTAATATTTCTTTTAATTAATTAACAGAGTTTTGAGCGTGAGGGCCCAGAATTTCCAGGATTGATTGCCAAAGTTAGGGTTCTGTTGATGCTCCTGATAAAAATTGCCCCTTCCATCTCTGTCCCTTCACTACTTTTACCCTTTGTTGCTTGTATTTCTTACAAGAGAAGTTCGTGCTGTTGTTGGCTCTTTCCCACAGCTGCCATCCTAGGTTGTAGGAGCACACCCATTTTCCAAGCTCTGATCTAGCAGGGGCAAGGATTTGGCGCTCAGAAAGGGCTAATCAGATGGGTGTTAAAGACATAAAAAGGAACAAGAATCCTCTGCATATGTGTTTCCTCTTTCACATCTGTCTGTGGTCAGTAGCATACGCTCAGGAACTTTTTCAGATAGACCATTTAGAACTACTTTCTATCCCATAGCACAGATGAAGTTTTTTTGGGATAGCAATGCTATGAGACCAATTCCTCTTGCTCCATTCCCATGATACCATGGCATTTGTTTTGTTTCACACTAGCTCAGAGAAAAGATAGTTAAATCTCAAGGTCTGTTCCATGCACTCTGTTATGTTCATTGTTTTGTGACAAAAATCCATGTTTCCAGAATCCAAACCTAGATAGAAATATTTCTGTACATGCTAACATGTTTACAACATAGTCAACATACATCCCTCACATACTACAGGCAGAAACTTATCCTGATTCAGCCAAGAATTGGACATAAGGGCCATATTTATCGTATGGCTGAAGATCAGGAGGAATCAGTGTGTTCCTCTCTTAAGTATGTGTTGCCTGAGTATCCACAGTTTTTAAAGGTTCTTCAAACTTTTCTGCAGACCAAGCCTCTTGATTTGCACTATCTGGTCCTAGTTTTGTTTCTAGATGAAAATACTAATATGGATACTTTCTCAACATTTTTTGAAATTGACTAATTCTCTATTGAAGACATTGATTAATTTAATGAGACCTGATTGCTGATAGAGGAAAATTGTATGTATGAGCTGAACAGAAACTTAAAGAAATGTTTGGAACATACTCTAATATTCGATGCAATTTGTCCTCCTTGATGCTACTACACTGTAAAGCCTCTTATCCAGCTACTTGCCTACCATACATTGCTTCTTGGAATCTTCCAGTGACGATAACCCCTCTATATGTCTCAACTCTGAGCCTAAGATGTATGAATTTTTGACCTGGTTTACTTTGTGCCAAGTACCTGCCCAGAAAAACAACTTACTAGTTGTACAGAGATCTCTAAAATTATTCAGAATCTCCTTGAAAAACAGGATTTTGAAAAATAGAATACAGGTACCCAGGAAAATGGCAATATTCTCATGAGCTGGTGATCTGAGGTTTCCAAAATCTCACCATTGTTGGTTGCCAGAACTTTCAGATGAGAATATTAGAAGAATCCTGCAAGATCAGATTATATTTATGTAGTGAAGCATTGTTTCCAATCCATGGCTAGCCATATGCCTTCAGAAAATATATAAGCAGGGCATCCCTGTGGCATGTCCTGCTAATCCATTTATTTGGGTAACCAAGTTCTAGGAACATCATGATACTAGTAACTGTATAAACTTTTGTCATGTCCTCCCCTCCATCATTTTTTCTCTAAACTAAGTAGCCTCAAATGCAGAAGCCTTTTCTCAGAGGATATTTTCTGTATCTTTTCCAGTGCCACAATATCAGGGTGTATCAAACCCTGCAGTGCCTCCAATGAAATGGCATTTTCATTTGTGCATTAGGGATGGTGATTGCTGCTGATTGCAGAGCCCCTTGTGGTATTTGTGTGGATCTGCTGACCCTGCAAGAACAAAATTGGGGAGGAAGGCTCAGTGGGCTGCAGCAGGAGAGGCAAGTGGGAAAGTCCTGCTCTACCAAGTCCATGATAAGGAACTATACACGATCTTTCAAACAGTGCAGCGCTGCAGATTTACATGAAAGTATTATGACACTGGCAATTTTATTTTGTCTCCTAATCACAACACTGTTTGTCTTTTTTCAGTGCCACAGCACACTGACAAAATGTTCAGGGAGCTGTCTGTAACCTAAGATCTCTTCTTTAGGGTAGCGGCAGCCAGTTCAGGCCCCATCATGAATGTGGGCCTTTTGCCTCAGTGTTGCATCACTTTGTACTCACTTATATTTAATTTGCCATTTAGTTGCCAGTTTATTCAGTCTAGTGAGTTCTTTCTGTAATTCTTGGCAATCTGTTTTGTATTTTACCATCCCTGAAAATGTATGCCATCTGCAAATCTGGGTATCTCACTTCTTTTATCTGGCTCCAGATCGCTACCAAATAAGTTACATAATAATGAACCCAGAAAAGATCTTTGTGATAACCCATTACTTACTTGTCTTCATTGTGGCAACTGTTTCCTGTTGCTTAAATAGTTAATAATCAATAAGAGGGCTGGTCTCTTACCTCATGAGCCTCTGGGTGAGGGACAGTGTCTAACATTTTTTGGAAGTTCAACAGTGGTATCCTAAGCATAGTTATATACATCTGAGTCCATTGAGTCAACGGGATGGCACTGCCGTTAGGATGGCATTGCACGTCTACTATACTATCCTGTCTATATGTTTGTAGACAGTATCAAAGAATGCTGAAAGGCTAGTGAGGCTGTCAAAACTTTGTATATTTTGCTTATTGCTTGGGGCTAAGGGGCAGCTTTGAAAGAGTACCCAGAAGAGTAACACTCGTATGCATAAATACTACTCCTCAAAAATTATTTCATTTGAAGAAGTTTCACCTTATTCCTGACAAGCAAGCAACAGTCTTCAATAAACTACAACATATTGGAGAACATTACACAAAAAAATTAGAGCATGTTTTTGTATGGGTGGATTTTGTATGGAACATCCATGTTAATAGTCTTTTTTCTTAATCTGCTGAACTATATTATGGAAATAATCAGTGAAATGCTGAGAATGGTGCTATGGTGTTGTTATTTCCCTTCCACTATAGGGCATTTTACAAAGCTTTGCAAAATTGTGTTTCAGCACTGATTTTGTTACCATCCTGTCTCTACACCTAATCTCTCCCATTCTCCCACTTCACCCTGTGGCATCATCTGTTATGTGTGTCAAATGCAAATGCAGATCTGTCAGCTTCTTAAAACTCTGTTGAAAAGTGGGGGAAATGGAAGCAACTGTATATACAAATATATGGTATGTGCTGCTGCTGCTGCTGCTGTGAAAGTATATGGGAATAAATGTGAGAAGCTGTGTATATCATCTATGTGTTAATGAGTAGCAATTGGAGCAATTAATTAATTGTTCAGCAATCCCATGGGTGAACATGCAGCAATAACTTGAAAAAATTAGACAGATGTATAATTCACAACCCACAGTATTGCTCTGGAGTAAATGGCCTAGGAATACAGCCTTTATTAACTGTCCAATCCTAAACACATTTATAGAAGTGAACACTTTTAATTTCAGTGAAAATTTTGTTTTGTCAATGAGGTTTGAGAATACAGTTAAACATGAAATCCAGTGAACACACTGACATCCTAGGCATGTTTTTAATATCTCCTTTCTCCTAAACTTTTTGTTTTTATCTGTTAATCTGTACTAAATGCCTCCACCAAAAAACCCCTCCAATTTTTGTAACCCACATGTCCACAAGTACAATGGTTAAGTGTGTCTGTGATGAATTTTAGTCTTAATTCCTGTTGGATTTCAACAGAACCTTTACTAAAATTTTCTCAAGATATAGCTAGTATGTTTTAGATCAGAGTTCAAGGTGTTACCATCAAATCTTATTGGAGGGAGTTGGGATTTCTACCCTGAAAATCTGTTTGAGCAAAATGCTACTCCTCTATTTTACGGCAATAGCCAACTCATTGGTTTATTACAGTGATGCTGTATTTGTTAAGACCCATGTTTCTCTTGCTGAATTGTGTAAAGGGCCTGTAGAGGGTCATACGGGATGTCACTCAGTTTGTAATGCTGCCCGCTGGCAAGATGCCCTAATTCAGAGGGGTTTCAGCCATTTCATTATTAAAATAAAAGGATTATTCCTATAATTCTCATAATCCGTGAAGAGACATTGCATTTTTTAGTATTTCTGCAATTCATATGTGATCAAATGTAATGTTCCATTATCTGAAAACAGAACATAGCAAGCCCAACAAATCCAAACCAAAAGTGGTCTAGTGGTAATTTATGGCTGGGATCCACAGGCAAGTTTTACTTGTATAATCTTACATTTATCATTCTGAAACTAGATGTCTGCAATGCAGATGGATTTATGTGTTTGGGACTGGTGCATAATGGTGCTGGCTTTGGAAAGGCTGCATGAGGTACAATAATCCTTTCTACCTCTGTTGTTTTTTGAACACAGGGTAAGTTGCTGTAAATATAAAATGGGGAATGAAACTTCATTGAGTTGCACATGAGACTCTTCGGGGCAACCATTCTAATTAATGATAAACCAGCTGTATCTGGTCTTTGTTGCCTTTTTCTTGGAACAGGTTATGAGCTTATAAAGCTCCCTTCTATTGATTCAGACCATTTCAGCTTGGGATGTTGAGAAAACCTCTGGCATTGGTGCCCCAATCCGGTCCACTGAACACTCCCCCCCCCCCCAAATTAAACTGCCAGACAGCATGCCAGCTCCAGTCAAACAGCAACAGCAACAGTGAAGGGATGGGGAGAAGCAGAACCCAGACGCAGGCCCATTAGGTAGCTGGGGTTGGAGGGCCCAAGGAGCAGCAGCTGAGGAGGCTCTGGCAGCCGGGCTCCATGGCGGCTACCAACCTGCCACCCGAAGGGTGCTCTTGCAGGGAAGCCAAGGTGTCAGCCATGGGGGTGGGCCAATGCCCCTGGTGATGGGTGGGTGGCGGGTGCTGCCCGTGATCTCCTGCCGTGGCTCCCAATGAGACACCCCGCCATGGTCTGGATGGGGGGGGGGAGTGGAGTGGCCAGGCTCCATGGGCGGTAAGGCTGTGCCACTGCTGCAGGCAATCACCCAGCAGGTGGAGGGGAGGAGTCAATGGGAAGGCTCCCTGGGGGCCGGATGGTCCAACCTTGGGCACGCCAGCCACCCTGCTCAGGCCCCCTCCTCTGGACACAGAAGTCACTAGACACACAGGATGCACAGACGCCATTGCTCTGCCTACCCTCAGAGTCCCCAAGGTCCCCTGGTCCCGAGCACCTGGGGGACACAGACTGGCCACACCTCCCACCAGTCCATGCCCACTATACCTCAGGGGCAGCTCTGTCACAGGTCCATGGTAAAGTCCCCTGCTAACCCCAGAGCTCAGTGGAAGAGGGTGTGATGGCAGGCTGCAGGCTTGAGGCAGCAACAAAGCATTCATAGTGGGTGCTCCACTGGTTGGCGGGACTGAGGCCAGTGCATGTCGGTCAGTGAGAGGTATGCACTTGGCCACGAGAACAGCATGTAGTCTAGATGCAGGCAGCAGCCAACCTTGACACCACCAGCCATTCATGGAATGGTGGTCCAGTGGCAGCTCCCAGACTGCACGTAGCCATGGCAGCCCACTTCTCAGCCTCTCATACCCAGTCCAGTGATGGCCACCCATAATCACCCCACTCTTCCCTTTGCCAGTGCGTGGACCCGGTCGAGGGTGAGGCACCAGTGCTCATCCCGGTCCTCTGCAGGAGGTGACCATGATTGCCGGTGAGGGAGGGCAAGTTGCACACCTGATGCAGGATTGAGTCTCCAATCTGGGGGAGTTGCCTCTGGCAGCAGGGGTCTGGAGCTGCCACCTATCATTCCTGGGGTTCAGCCAGCAGGTCCACCCTTCCAACTGTTTCTGCCCATGGCCACGGACCCTTCGCTTACTGCAGTCGGGTTCTTCCATGTCCTCCTTGTGCAGGAAGCAGCATTCCTCGTCCCTGATGGCAGCATCCAGAATGTCCTGGCAGTGGCAGAGCACCTCTGCCCAGTCCGGGTACAGGTTGCCCAAGTCCAGCGGCTGCATCACCTGCTCATCCTCCGCGGTGAGCATGGGGTTTTTGGAGCCCTTGGACCGCGGGTACTCTATGATGCTTTCAGCCCGCTACTCATGCTAGCCACCACCATCTATGCTGCAAAACCGTGCACGCTGGCAGGTGGGCAGAAATAAGACACCATGAGTTTATAGGTGTCCCATTGAGTGGACCCCAGGTGGGCAGGCAGTCACATGCATGAACCAGGCTGGCCCCACCCACGTGGCCCCAGCCCATGTGAATGGCCACCGGAAAATCTTACTAGACAGACCGCAGTCAGGGATGCCTGGGAAGCTGCCCAGTTGGTGACAAGCCAGAGTGAGCTACAGAGTCACCTCTGCCACCCTGGTGACAGATGGGCCGGAAAAGACCATGGTCCCACCAGCTCTTCTCCAATCCTCACCCCCCTGGGCCTGCCTGACCGCTCACACCCTGCCAGATGGAGGGAGCCAGAATCACACCCTCCCTCAGTCGCTGCCCACCCCCCCACACACAGCATGTGGCCCTGAGTCCCCTTTGTATACACCCACATCAAGGAACTTGGCTCGCACATTACCCTATTTCCTGTCCCCATCCCCCCCCCTCAGGAAAGAAAAGCTACACCGACATTCAGCTTGCTGGTTTACTTGGCCAGCCCTTCCATGACTAGAATTGCCAGTTTCTGGGCACCCCACCCTCACCCACCACGCATTGAGGGTTGTGGCAGCAGGCTGCAGCTGGGACAATATGCAGCAGCTGGGCTCATGCTCCTCCCGGGAGTTTCCACCCTCCTGGGCCGGTCATGCCCATCAGGACCCCTTAGGTGATACAGGATGTACTGAGAGATATGACCGGATTGCCCATTGGAAAACACGGGAAGGCTCAAAGGCCTATTGAAGAGTACAGGAGTCACAGGCTCCATTAAAATACAGTACAGCACAAACAAAAAGTTGCTATGGAGGGATGGAGTTTGCAGCAAGGTCTCCAGCCCCAGATAGACCTTTATGGGATTGAAATGACAGGTGCCTGATCAGATTGCCAGCCCCAGGGAGTTACAGAGGCACTCTGGGACTGGAACGACAAGCCTCAGAGCATTTCTGTCACTCCCTGGAGCTGTCATGTCACTTAGGCACCTGTCAGTCCAGTCCTGTAGCAGTTCATCCGGGCCCAGAGACCTTTCTGTAAATTCTATCCCACTTGTCTATAACAACGTGTTTTTTTTCTGTATGTCAATGGAGCTCGTGCCATTAAATTGGCATTCATGGCCCCCGTACCTTCCAATGGGCCTTCAAGCCTGTTCCATTTATTCCACTGGGCAATCTGGTCGTTTCTCATAGTACATCCCAGAGGATGCATGACCTACATCTGGGGAGGGAAGTCCAAGGAAGTATCTGAACATCAATCATGTGGACAAATGGGTGAAGTTGTTGCAGCTGTTTATTAAACCCCGATGAGAACACCCACTTGTTCAGCCCCATACAATACACTGAAGCCAGCTCTGCAGCACCAGAACCATAGGGTTCTGCCATCAGTCCTTTCAGTCCCCCTCATCCTTGCTGCACCCCCTGTGGTGTCATTCCCTGTTAGAGGGGACAGGAGAAGTGATGGGCTTCAGTGGCATGGGCGGTGGCCAATTCCGCTGTAGCGGCCATGCCCCCTGGCCAGGGCAGCTCCCCAGACCCGGGGGGGGGGCGCAAGGACTCGGACTGGCAGGACTGGGATGGCCCAAGCCAGCAAGGCTTCCAGCAGGCCCTGCATCCTTGCCTGTGAGGCACACTCCTCATGGTAGGAGGCTCTGATTGCTGCTGCTACCTCTACTTTGCCAGTCATGAACTCCTGACCCTGCCCTACTGGTTCCTCCCAAGCCCTGCATGTCTCCAACTGTTCCCTTTCAATCGCTGCCCACATCACAGATAGTCCCCTAATGGGTAGCCTCCCGAAAATGGGTGTGTCAAGAGTGGTTTTCTGGGTAATGGCCTCCGTGGCAGGCAGGCGCTGCTGCCATCACCCCACCGGCGAGCCTCACCTGCAAATGCTGGCATTCAGGAAGGTCCTATGCCCCTTCACGCTGCGGGGGCAGGCCTGGGCGCCCGGAATGGGGACCTGGATTTTCCCGTTCAGTGGGCACCTATGGGCTACGTCTCCGTTTTCCATCTCTGCAGGGGGCATTCCTGGGCTTGGAGCAGCTTTGGAATCTAACCAACTCATGACCCGCCCCCCCGGCACTGGCGCAGGGACTTGCGCCCCATGTACACCTCTGTTGGGCCACCAAGTGTGCCTGCTGGCAGCAGCCTGTCTGCGGTAGCGCTCCTTGGCTGACTGCTAGCGGAGGGGGGTTACGCCCACGTAAGTGCAAGTTACGTCTGCATAAGCCTTAGTCCGCTCCCTGAGCGCTTTCCACCCCCACACTTAGGATTGGGCTGCCCATCTCTTGTAGTAAAATCAGAAAGTTCTGCAAACCCTTAAAGACTAACAACATTATTGAAACGTAACTTTTCATAGACTGTGAATGGAAGTAACTCAGCCATTCAAGGTATCCATTATCCCCCTCCCCACAGCTGGCCTTGACTGTAGCTAGACTCCTTGGATGAACTACAGGGAAGAATTCAACATGTTTCATGACTGTTCTCCTCTGCCTGATGGGTTTACTTTTTTAAAAAGGCACCATCCCTCTTGGTATTAGCTGCCCTATTTTATACCTGGGATATTGAATGCAGATGCAGAAAGACAATTTATTCTCTTTATATGATGCTTCTGTGTATGGTGCAGAAATTGAATGTGGTAAATGAATAAAAAGCTAGTCATAAATAAGACTAGCAAAATAGGAAAACAATTTATATATGTTTACTCAGATAGGAGGGCTGTATTATAGGGATGGAGTCTCAGATGCTTCACTAATGAGTTAGGAACCATAGACTTCACCACTATGTTGTATTGGATTCCTGCAAATGCTATGTCTTTGTAAACTTGTATTTATTTAGCCTATGGCATTGTTTATAGAAGTGTTCTTGATACTGATTGTACTAATCTCACACTGCATAATCTGCCTTGAGTCTCAGTGAGAAAGGTGGACTATAAATGACATAACGAACTAAAAAAAAGGTAAAGGTAGTCCCGTGTGCAAACACCGAGTCATTGCTGACCCAAAGGGGGATGTCACATCACAACATTTTCTTGACAGACTTTTTGTTACAGGGTGGTTTGTCATTGCCTTCCCCAGTCATCTACACTTTACCCGCAGGAAACTGGGTACTCATTTTACCGACCTCGGGAGGATGGAAGGCTTTGTCAACCTTGAGCCAACTACCTGAACCCAGGTCGTGAGCAGAGCTTGGGCTGCAGTATTGCAGCTTACCACTCTGTGCCATGGGGCTCTGTAACTAACCAAGTAACTGTGCAGGACAAGGCAGGCTATGAATAAAATAATGTGTAAACCCCAAGCACTTTTTTTGAAATATGCTGCACAATATACACAATTTGAAATATGCTGGTGAAATACATCTTCCATAAATGTAAGTGTTTACACATTATTTTATTCATAGCCTGCTTTGCCCCGCACAGTGGGTCCACTTTGACGAACACTGCCATCTACTGGGAAGCAATTTCTGGAAACTGCTATAGTGTGAATAATTGTCCGGCAGCAACACAAAAAATGGATTCACTTTTGAGGTGGAAGGAGAAAGAGTTTGTTGTGGAAAATGCTGAGGTATTTTCTAAGAAGGCGCTGTCATTACTGGAAAAGTAGAGTTATTCCTGAAGAACAAAATGTGTGGAACAATTAAGAAGCTGGTCAGCAGAAGAAACAACCTCCTTGTGCTCTTCAATCCTTACAGAACCCCTACAGTTGTGGGGGTTTGGTCCTCAGGACACTTTTTAAAAGGGACCTTTACACAAACATCCTACCTTAACAGTCATTAGCAGGGCAAGGCAGATGTTTCTGGGAGCTACTTTTTTTTTCTTCAAAGAGCCTTAGGAGCTACTGGTCACAAAATGGTAATTTAGTAGATGGAGCCAGTCACAAAAATTGTTCAAAAAATACAGCTTTTCAAAGCAGGTCTGCAATGCCTGTATGAGGAAACCTCTCTCTGCTATTTTCACAAAGTAAACCTCTCCCCCAATTGTAACTTGCATTGCAAGGAATACACACAGTTATGTCTATATTTTTAGGAAGAGGCAAATAGCTGTGATGCTGGGGAAGCGTAAATAGCATGCTCCTTTCCCTTCTAGTGCAAAGATGTGTGTGAGTGCTTTTCAAAGGAGGAGGAGCGGAAGATGGCAAAGGGGTACCAGTGTTATCATTTCCCCATTGAAAACAGAAGTGCATGCATGCCCCTCCTTTGCACAAGAGGAGAGAAGCTGCTTAAGTAGCTTTAAAGGGAAGGATAAGAAAGTGATTACAGTAGCAATGGAGGAGGAGCAGAAAGCTGTGTTTTTAATTGTTTAGAAGTGACTGGTCCCTCCTGAGTGACCTGTCCAGCCCTGTTCTAGGACATTTCCCAATTGCTATTATCCAAAGAGATCATCTGGATTCTTGTAGTGTTTATGAGTAAGGCTCAGAAAAGGAGACATTTGTCTCCTTGTACTGACTTCAGGATTACTTAGTATATATTTGTGTTGTTACTTCAGCTGAAATTTATAGTTCCTTAATCCCATTTATCCTGCACTTGCCTGGAAACAAGGTGTTATGAACCTCTTTCTCTCAGTTAGATTTTGCCTTTAACCCTTTTCTTCTTGCCCCCTCTGGGTAGATTGCTGCCACCAGGAATTATATTCCAAAATAACTTAAATTTCCCCTTTAATAACGTGCCCAAGCGTCAGGCTCCTTCATGGGACTATGTGGCCCTGAGTATAGGACTGGGATATAGGAATAACATATACTCTGGGATAAACCAAAAAAACAAACAAACCCAAAATAAACTTTTATTTTTACAAGAAGCGTATCAGTTTCATATTATTTCTTAAGCTTGAAGGTTTCAAAGAGTATTATCTGTTCTTAAAGTTTCTTTTCATAGACGCAGTCACTCAGATCTTCTCAGGCCGCGCACACAGTTTGCCTGCTTCAGACATCAATTTCTCACTCAAATACACAAGATTTTCTCTCAGGCACACGCACAACTTGCCTCTCTTGCCCTGACTGAATGTTCTTTCACAAACATACACAGTTCAGGCTTCCACACAGGTTATATTTCTCTCAGAAATGCTTAAACACACTCAGGCTGCCTATCTTGCCCTGACTCAGTATTTCTCTCAGAAATGCTTAAACATACCCACGTGGCAACCCGGCTGCCCTAGCGCCTGGTGTGCTGCGGAACTTGCAGCGGTGGTGCGGGCGTGCACACGCTTGCTGGGGCAGCTGGCTTGCCATGCGGGCAGCTGAGTGCAGGGCTAGGAGGCCCTCTGCACGGTTTGCCTCCCCCATGCCGCCAGCACGGCAAGCCGCCCGCCCCAGCGCACCGTGCCCCGCAGAGCTGGCGCCGGCGGCACAGGTGTGCGCTGGGGCAGCTGGCTTGCCGTGCAGGTGGCTGAGCGCAGGGCTGGGAGGTCCTGATTGCGTGGCAAGCCAGCTGCCCCATTGGCGGGGCAGGCAAGGGCTTCCCAACCCTGCACTCAGCCTCCCGCATGGCAAGCCGCAGCACGCTCCCGGTGGCTGGCAGCTGTGCCCGGCGCCCCCCTTTGGCAGCACCAGGGGCAGGCTACCCCCCCTGCCCCCCCTCAATCTGGCCCTGAAACATGCTCGGGCTGCACACAGACTTTCCCTAGACTGACTCTTTTCTCTCCACTCAGTAACTAAAACCTGCATTTACTCCGCCCACACTCTCAGTCATCAGCCAATCATCTCTCACTCATCCCTCTCTTTCACTCCCACTCTTCATTTGTACCACACCAATCATTTAAACACACACACACACTTAAAATCATTACACAAGGATTAAATATTTTATTGGAAGTTTTCAAATTTTAAAATTCCCCACCTTGTGAGAAATATTGGACATCAGATAGGTCTCCATTGATTGTTTCTGAAAGAACCTTAAGTTGCACCTATATTCTTCCTGGAGTTCTCCCTTTGAAAAAAGACTAGGCTTATCTGCTTTTTCTGAGGGAGAAGAAAGATCGTTACACCCAGCCCCTAGAAACTTGACTTTTAAAAACTTTGTTTCCTACAGTAAGAGGCCCTGCCTTGAGATGATAACATCTAAGCACTTCAACTTTGTTTCAGGGTAAGGCCTGAAACATGTGACAGCTGTTAGAGTCCCTCCCCTTAGGCATACAGCTCACCTTCATCTGCCACTGCTGGGTTCAGCACTTGAGCTAAGGCACTAAGAAAGCAGGATTTGTACAGGAAAACGTTAACTCATCTGAATTCCTTCAGTGCAAATTGGATCATAGACAGGGTAGTGCCGCCACCACCAATCGAGAAATCTTAGAAAGGGGTATTTTGCTTTGTACCCAAGTAAATTGTACCCAGTAAATTGCTTTGTACTCAAGGTGTGCTCATGCTCCTGGTCCCAGAGCAATGATGTAGCTTTTGCAGGGAGCCCTGCTTCCTGAGGGCCTGGCTGAAGCACACTCCCTTGCACTTGCCCTCCAGGCACGCCTCTGCCAGCCCAGTCCTGGTGGGCCACCACCACAGCAGCCTCACTGGTTCATTCGCAGGGCAAGGTGGCAGGGCATTGGCAGGCTAGCTGGCCACTCCCCCAGTGGTAGGAGGCCGGGCAGGCAAGCGAGCAATAGAATTCTGGATTCACCACAAGGCCAGAGGCAGTCTTGCTGGACTGGACTGGGCAAGTGGCAAGCTAGCACTGGCGGCCCACCTTCCATGGTGGGTGAGACAATGAGACTGGCCTTGGTAGGTGTTCTCCCACTGCTCCTGCACACACAGCTTCATGCACAAAACTACTGGACATTTATATATCAGTCTATTTCATCCCACCCACCCACACACAGTCTGAGGGACAGATTTGCATCTGCCCTCTTGAGATTCAAGGACTGAATAAATCAGAGATGAGACAAATGGGCACATGTATGGGTATCGTTATTTCTGGGACTGCAGCAGGGAGCTCCCTCACTTCTCTGGACCAAAGGGGCTCACTCTCCTTTTCCCACCACAAACCAGTTTACCTATAAGATTTCCAGTTACAGATCAGAGGCTTACTGATTGTACCTTCAGTTTGAGTTTAAGACTATTTGGCACTGGGCACCTCAAAAGCTAGGGTAGGATCTTCCATTAGAGAAAAGCTGACAGCTCAGAGATTGCACTGCTGGAAACTTCCACCATCCTCTTGAAGCACAGCTGGGGAATCTGCTTACCCGTTCCAGCAAATAAACTTGTATTATTTAAGCTTCAGAGCAACCCTCATTCCCACAGATAAGCTTGTATTATTCTACAGCACATTTATCCAGTCACAAAACTGCAATCTTGCTGAGTCAACTCGAGATAGAATTCCTCTGCCTTGAGTTCAATGATAGAAGAAAGGCACAATGTAGAAGAAAAAAACAATATTTATTGTATGAGCAGCACGCTAAATGACATTATTGCTTTTCCTTTCCTTTTAATTATGTTTCTGGCCATTATGCAAAATGTTGGTTATTACTTTTCTAGCTCTTAATGGCTGAGAACCAGGGTACTGAAAGGATCATCTCCAGCCGTCCAGCTCCAGCCTACCAGTTAAGATCTTCTTCCCAAAGCATGTTCTCTGTCCCCTGACATTCAGAAGTGATTTGGGTGTCAAACTGAGACAGGGCTTCTTTGTTGGTGACACTTCACCTTCAAACTTGCCTGTGATTGCTGTCTTTTTAAGTGCCAGGCAAAACATTGTTTAAGACTACCTTAAAACAATGAAATTAGTCAAATTATACTGGTGATGAACCAGATCCTGTGTACCCCCTCCCCACATCACTCATCTAGATCAGTTTGTAAAATTCAGGCCTTTGGGGTTGCAAAGCTAACAGAGGAAACAGTGAAGCGTCACCTTTTCTCACTGCACCCTGAGTCAAACTTCTTTAGTAAGTTTGTGAGATAACAGTGTTGCCGCTGGCAGTTTGGTGCAAAGTACACAGGCCATTTGTGAAGGACTAATCGGTAAAAGAAAGTCCCTTCTTCACACCAGCTGGAGCTCACCACAGACATTAACATGTTCTGGGAGGACTACTTGGCTTACAGTAGGTGCATCTCTTTTTGCGTATGTTCACAACTGATAGGAGAGTAGCATGAATAGGTTGTTTGCATGGGCTTTTCTGCTTATTTCCTCATTTAAGGAATAAATCAACATTTCACAATACATTGCAGGATTTTTTCATTACTGTCTAACCATGCTATATTGTTGTTGCTATTATTATTATTATTATTATTATTATTATTATTATTATTATTATAGTACTTTTTTCTTAAAAAAGAGATGTCAGTGCTCATGATGTTCTCCCCTTTCAGCCTAAGTCCCGAATGCCCAAGGGATACTCTGCAAAGGGGTGCTGGTACTCTGTACCAGTGGTTACCACCTGAAAAAAGCCGCAACAGTTGTTGTCATTGTCATCATCATAGTAGTATAGTAGCAGTAGACTCTGCAAACACTTAAACTCAATTAAAGAGGGGCCATCTAATGAAACCAATTCAGCAATCTGTTGTAGCACAACCATTCTTCTGATCATCATGCCAGTCAGGTCAGTACTTTTACAGCGTGTTGTCTCAGAAGAAGGAAGTTGTACTGTTGTACTTGTGTGCAGCCTTCATTTCCTTTAGCTGGACTCATGCACACTGTGCTCCTTTGTCTTTGACTGGAGCGAGGTCACGCTTTCCTAAGTCGGAAGAAAGTTTGAAACAGTGCAAGCAGCAGGCTAGGACACTTCTAAGTATGGCAGGTGTCCTAATTATGCCAGCTAGCCTCTGGACAAAAGCCTCACCCTATATCTCACTTACAGAGTTGGTCGTGTTAGTCAATTGCACTTAATATAAATCAGTCTTGGGACACGTCAAAGCCTAACATGTTTTTCTTCTACATAAAACGTTTGGGAATTAGAGCCTGCTTCGGCAGATGCATGTAGTGGGTCATCTCTACGCAGTCCACATGCCTCGGACAGAGTGGGCTCCAGTGCACCGAAGCTCGTGCTGGAATAAAGGCTTCTTAATCTCTGAATTGCTAAAAAGCTCCTGTTTTGCTTTGCCGGTTTCTAAATAAATTCTTGGTGTGATCTGCGGTGCAATCTGGCCTGTGTGTTTCAGAATTACTACATTTCAGGCAAATAAAGGTTCAGATGGCAGCCGGAAGCAAGAAAAAAAACCTGGGAATTCTTCAGTAAGAAAGTGTGCTCCCCCCACACCGGAACGTTGGGGCTATTTCTTGAAAAGTGCCTCCGAGTAATTTACGATTGCCGGGCACGATAAAGTTAATAGCAAAGAACTGATACCTCGGCTATTCTCGAAGAGAAACACTGAGCCGGTTCCTCGCTTCATTTCCCAAAGCCTCTCAGCCCTTTCCCAGTCTCCACTCCCCCCGCCCCTTACCATTTGGGCCAATCACAGAAGACTCAGGAGGCTCCAAATCCTTTCCGTTGTTCAAGCGTTGCCTGCAGCCATTGGCTAGATGTTGAGGACGACACGCTGTCGTCACCACTCTGGCTCCTCCCTAGTTCTGGCAGCCACGTAGTGCCCTCTGCAGCCCACCAGCCGAGGAGTGCGCTTGCGTGTCTTTGTCAGGCTGAGGTGTCTCAGTGACAAGCTGGCAGGAAGTGGCGCCTGAGCAGGAAGGAAGGCTTCTGGGAAACGCTCACAAGGGTCCCCTCAGCATCTTGACTCAGGTGTATCCCCTCCCTCCTCCTCCTCCTCGCTGGCATTGCTTTTCCTTCTCCCTGAGGAGCTTTGCTTCTCTCTCTTTGCCCTGGCTAGGTTTCCTCTGCTGGGCTAGAAAATTTGATCTCCACCTCCTCAGACTCCAGGAGCAAGATGCTGAAGAAGTTTGATAAGAAGGATGAGGAGTCGGGTGAGTGTGCATCAGACCCAGTGCAGAGCAGGGACGTGGAGATGAAGGGCTGTGTGCTTGGGAGGGCTTGGCGTTTAGGGGGTAAGGAGGAAGCTCCCACCGCAAGCTCCAGCCCTGCCTGGTTCTGCCAGTTCCCGGTTCAAGGGGTGGAATCCTAGTTATAAGCCCAGTTGTTGTTGTTTTGTTGTTATATGAGTCCTTTCTATGGCAAGGCTATGTGGCAAAGAGGCCAGAAATAGGTTATGCTAGCTGCGTGTAGTTGTATCTAGTTTCCTTGGTGACTGCTTCTACCAGAAAAATCTGCCCTAGCATTAGTATGATATCATTGCAGCTAGTGCTGTGTACATTTTGTGAGTGCTTTTTAACAAAATGTTATTCAGGTGATAACTTCACACTGTCAAGCGTGATCATGATATAAAGATGGTAGTGGATTGCCTGTTGTCACAATTGCTTTTCGCTGTGGTCAACATACTGGTTGCTCCAGTAGAATATTGACCATTGGATGCACATGATGCCATTACAAGGTTATTGCTTTGGAACAGAGCTGGCTTGAACGTGTATGTATTTCGGACTATTGTAGCTGATGCACATTGGTCTCTCTGAGCCATGCAGCATTTGAAGCAATGTGGACAATAAAATCAAGCAGCTGAACTACTGTCCTGTGCAATGAGTTATCTTAGGCAGGGCAGTCTCCATACTATTCAGAATGTTATTTTCAGAGTGAAGAACAATGCCATGGTGATACAAAATTTCAGGGTTCCTATGAAATTGTAAATACTTTTTTTATCTTGCTCTTCCTCCAAGGATCTCAAAGGGGTGTACATTCATCCTTATTTTACTCTCTCCTTCAGTGCAATCCTAAGAACACTGTCTTGGGAGTAAGTCCAGCTGAATAGAGCAGCATAGGGTAGGATTCTGAATAGACCTGAGGGTTACACTGTTACGCTAACAGCAGCCCCTGTGACTGATAATGCATAGCTGGCACAGGGTCTTCCAGAGACCTTCATGGCAGTGTGGGAATTTGAACCCAGCTCTCCCTAGTGAACACTAACCACCACACAACAGTGGCTCTTAACTACACTGTAGCATTTGCATTGTGGTTATTACTAATTACATTTTCAACCTGCTCTTATACAAATGTCTGGTTTCAAGGGCTTCCAGCTGACTTTACTGAGATATGCAGATTATATGGCTATCCATCTTTCTGTCAAATCTTAAGGTACTAGCAACTCTCTCCCTTTATCATTGTCCTTCTGGAAACATTATTAGGCTGTATCACCCAATGTAAGAAAGGAGATATTTGCCAACATGTGAACACTGTGTGGGCTTAAGGGAAGAAATTGACTCCAGATATGTGTAATACACCCACCTGATACCCTTAGTCAGTCACGTCTCCAGGAGTTGTGCTTACAGTATTCTACACTGTCCTTCTTTAAAGTTTACCACAAAGTCATGGCCATGCTGCAAAATCTTCCTTTATGTGCCCTAGGTGTGTTATTTTTGCAGAATGATCTATATCCCAGTATAAATATCTACAAAATTATAGGAAAGGATGCACATTTTAAATGTTATCTTCATTTAATTTGAATTATTTCATTTCATCATTGTTGCTGTTCCTTTTGTTACCTGTAGCAACATTTGATCTTAAAGGAAGTATTAATATGTCAGATTTTCTGTTTTATAGTAATATGGATTAAATGCATTTGTATAGTTTGGGCTTTGCAAGTTTTGTTTGACTGAAGAGTATTGTTTAGTTTCGATTCTAATAATATCACATTGTTCTAGTCTGACTTGCAGATGTGTTGTCTATAAATGTTACAGGGCGTTTAAAAAAATCTTCTTTCGTTTCTATTAATTATATTCCCCTTCCTCTTTGTGTCTCGTTTGAAGCTTGTGAGCTATTGGCAGGTTTTGTTTTCAGTTGTTCAGTGGGAAGCACGTTACACTATTTATAAATACATTTATTTATAAATATGAATACATGATCTGGCTGCTACTTAGAGAATTTTTTGAGGTTTAGCTAAGTAGGGTCAGCCCTGATTAGTACTTGGATGGGAGCCCAGCAAGGAAGACCTGCTGTGCAGAGGCAGGCAATGGCAAAGCACCTCTGAACATCTCTTGCGTTGAAAAACTTATCAGGGCTTGCCATAAGTCTGCAATGACTTGATGGCACTTTACACACACAGGAAAGTGTTTAACTTTTTCTCCTGTCCTGTGGTAAATGGCAATGTTGTGCAGTAGTTCGCGTTGAGCTAGAAGACCCAGGTTCAAATACCTATTAGCCCTTAAGATCTTGGACAATACTTTTTCTTAACCTGATTCATATATCTAAATCATTATAAGGATAAGATAGATGAGAGAAGAACTACGTATGTAATCCTGAGTTCCTTGGGGGAAGGGTGTGATAAAACTCTGATAGTTGCAAGGTTTTCTAGACTCAAGATTATCTCAGAAGCTAAGCAGGGTCAGCCTTGGTTAGTAATTGAATGGGAGGCCTCTAGTGAAGACCAGGGTTGCAGAGGCAGGCAATGGGAAACCTCCTCTATTGGTCTCTTGCCATGAAAACCCCAACAAGGGGTCACTATAATTCAGCTATGACTTGACAGCACTCTCCACCACCACCGAGTAGTATAGTCTACAACCCCTTTACCAAAGGATCGCTCTGAACCATTTCCGTACAGCGTGGTCCTATAAGCTAAGTAAAAAACCCCTTCTGAATAATTGAGTTTCGCCATAGTTTGCGGAAGCCTCGAGAGTGGGAACTTTCCTGACCTGCATGTAGAAGGTCCAAGGTTAAACCCGCAGCAACTCTAATTAAAGTATTTTAGGAAGCAAGTGTGGAGAGAGATGCTATTCTGCCTGCGTCTTCAGAGAGGCCTAGGTGGACCAGTGGTCTGTTTTGGTTCCAGGCATCTTCCCATGTTTATGTCCAAAAACAAGGGCAGAACCTAATAAGCTTGATACTGAGAAGAAAAGGGATGAAATAAAAAAGGCTTTAGATATGTGAAGTTTCAATTCCACACACACCCCTCAATCATAGAGATTGTCAAGCAGTATTTCCCAAACTTTGGGTCGGGATTCAAAGTGGGTTGTGAAGCTTCTGAAAGAAGAGAAAGAGAATGGTGCAAGAGGCAGGAGCTGCCAACCTCCCTAATGGCGGCTCCTGCCTCTTGCACCATTCTTTCTCTCCTCTTCTTCCTTGCCAGCTTTTCGCAGTCTTGCCTTGCCGTCCCCCTCTGTGACACTGAGGGGGGGAAAGTTATGTGGCAACGAGTGACTTTACAGTAGTACCTGGAAGAAAGAGGGGGGAGCTGTTCAGCTTATGGAGAAGTGATAGGAGGACAGAAAAAGGTGTGCGTGAGCTTAGGCTTTTTCTTGGCACTGCTCCTTCAAGCAGCCTGACTTCTTGCCCAGCCCTCTGTCGTGCCTCACTGCCCTCTGCCTGCTCTGGGAGATGTACTGCACTGAGCCACTTGCCACCCCACCCACCTCTTTGTGGACATCTGCCATCTTCCCACATCTCCTCAACTATGCGTCTCCCCTTCTACCCACACTTTCTCAATCTCTTGGATCAACCCTAGATGGGTCAGCAATTCACCAAGTAAATTTGGACTTATGAGTCACCATACCAAAAAGTTTGGTTACCACTGTTGTGAAAGACTGTTGAGAATGATCTCTGCCTTGCCTCCAAATGAGGCCTTCTGACACTCAGCCAGTTAGCAAACTAGAGTGTGAACCTGTTGCTATGCTGCCTCCCCAAATCATCATTAAGTAGGATCTTGGGGTGCTTCTTCAGGAGCCATCACTGTCTCTGGGGAATTTATTATCCCCCCTTTGCTGGGGTTCTCCCAGACAAATCAGTTACCCAGGATTTCCATTCAGTTGCATGTAATGAAAAGTCAGGGTTAGAAATCAGGCAATATTCTCAACTTTATTTTTAGGAGGCACATACTCCTAGTGTAAGATACAGGAGAGTCCAGCATGCAGTCTAATAAAATAAAAGAAACATGAAAATGTTACTAAGAGAGCCAAAGTTCTGTGCATTGGGATCCTAGGCAGGAGCCCACAAGTGGGTGCGCAGCTTTACATGCAGGCCTTACACACACAAGCATGTATGCACACACACACATGCATCCAAAAGGTCAGTCCTTGTTCAGGGTTTTCCACGTGTGTACCAAAGAGACATTAACCAGTCTGGGCTTGGGGCCAGATCCACTTGCCCAATAGTGAGGCATTAACTCATCAAAAGGATGCAGGTCATAAAGGGAAGTCATTTGGGATGTTATAGCCTGTTCCCAACCTGGGAGATTCCAATGGGCTACTTTATCAGTTCTGTCTTCCCATCGGCTTACCTGCTCCTCATTCCATGACAGAGATTAAAACTACTATCTGAGCTAATCTGAGCTCTGTTGGTGCCAAGGATGGTAGCTGATATTCCATGCCCTGCCCAGACCATCATCCTCTCTATTTTTCACCCTGTCGATGGACTGGCTCTAATTGTTCACAGCATCGTCCAGTGTTTAAGATCCATCTGATGACAAGGACCTTGCATGTTAGAAAGCGCAGACTATTCTGGGCACTGCCACGCTGAAAATTGTGGAATTCTCTCCCCAGGGAGCTTTGTCTGTCCCCTTCTATCATTGTCTTCCACCAGCAGGTGAAGAGTTCTTTGTTTTGTCTGCCATTTCCACATTGATTCTCATTAACCCTTCCTCCCGTTCATGTGTGTGTTTGTGTTCTGTTTTTAAACGCTGTATACATTTATATGTTTTTAATTTTGTTTTAAAGTTTGCGGGCCTTTTTGCCACCTTGGGGACCTAAGCTGTATGGAAAGGCAGCTTAAATAAAAGTATAGGGTTGTCCTGGGCAGAACTGTGTGGCTTGTCTGATTCTGAGTGACGGCTGAACCACCACGAGGTGAGGGAGAACTGGCATTCAGTAATCAACAAGTGCCTATTCCTAACCAATTTCAGTTCACACGCCTAAAATGGACATGTAATAAACGCTAAATGTAACTATGTTTTCTGTTCTTCTCATCATTCCAGCTGTAGTTGCTGATGCCTTTCCTTTAGAAAATTGTTTCTGTTAAACAGACTGAATAATGTCGGCTGTTGTCCAGCTCAGCCACCTATGAGCTTTGTACCTAGTCAGAATCCTCAGTCATTACAGAATTCAGTGTTTTTGTGTTGCAGGTGGGGGTTCCAACCCTTTCCAACACTTGGAGAAAAGTGCTGTGCTGCAAGAAGTAAGTGCCTTTAAAATGCTGCTTAAAAACTGCCTTTTCCCCATGGCATAAGCTGAGATCTTATTTGCACACCTCTTTGCTCACAGGCTCGAGTATTCAATGAGACACCTATAAACCCTCGGAAATGTGCTCATATCCTCACCAAGATTTTGTATCTGATCAACCAGGTAATGAGAAGCATTGTTTTTAAATTGACACTCGCTTCTTCTGTAGATGGAACCTGTCTGCTTGTTAACTTTGAATGGCTTGTACCTTAACACGGAATTGCTTGGGGAAACTGCTGCTTCAACAACCTCAGAAGCAGGTTGCAAACTGCAGGGTAGTTTTGTCTGTTTTTCCTCTGGGCTGGCGGGGTGATGAAGTAGGTGGCAGCTGTGCGTTGTCTTTAAACAACTCGCACATTGTAAAAGTAATTCCTTGTGGGTAGGCAGTTGGCCTTTGCTGACCTTGCCTCTCAGCTGAGGTAAACGATTGACATGAGCTTCTCTCTGCTGCTCAAGGCAATTGCTGATAGTGGCTGTTGTGCTTTTTCTGGAAATACTAAGGGGATTGATTTTTGCCCACTAGCACAGTCATAATCACAGTTGCTAGTAATATTTTTTTCCATTCCAGGGGGAACACCTTGGCGTGATGGAAGCCACTGAATCTTTCTTTGCAATGACCAAACTTTTCCAGTCCAATGATGTAAGCTTTGTGTTTATAACTGTGCACGTAAATGTCAACAGAGGGAGAGGTGCAAGAGTGTGGGGCTCCTAGCTTGAATAATAGAATTGTAGAGCTGAAAGAGACCAACAGGGCAGGGTGTTGGACTAGCCACCCCTTCAGTTCCCCAGAAGAAGGCAAAAAACCTCCAGGATCCCCCAGCAATCTGGCCTCGAGGAAAATTCCTTTCTGACCTGCAAGTGGTGATTGGCATTACCTGGGCATATAAGAAAGGGCCATGAGAGCCTAGAACTGGCTCATCCCTCCCTCTCACAATCTGCCTAAATTCATACTGAGACAGAGAATCATCACAGCTCTCGAATGAACATTTAGCCTCTGCTTAAAAACCTCCGAAAGAGGAGAGTCCACCAGCTCCCGAGGAAGCCTCTTCAACTGAGGAACTGCTCTGTCAGGATGTTCCTCCTAATTTTCAGCTGAAAACTTTTTGGGTTTAATTTTAACCTGTTGGTTCTGGGGCAACAGAAAATAACTCCACTCCATCCTCTCTGTGACAGCCCTTCAAATATTTGTAAAGAGTCCAGTAGCACCTTTAAGACTAACCAATTTTATTGAGGCATAATCTTTCGAGAGCCACAGCTCTCTTCGTCAGATGCATCTCACGAAGTTGCATTAAGTTGGTTAGTCTTAAAGGTGCTACTGGACACTTTACTCTTTGCTACTACAGACTAACACAGCTAACTTCTCTGGATCTTCAAATATTTGGCTATCATATCACCTCTCAGTCGTCTCCTCTCCAGGCTAAACATACCCAGCTCCTTTAACCTTTCCTCATAGGACATGGTTTCCAGACCAATGTATAGCCCTGCTCAACATCAACCAGAGAGCTGCTCTGACAAATGAATAGGGATGGCAGACCAAAGCTCCATGTTGCCTATACCAAATAAGGCAGCTGTAACATTCCATGCCACATTTGCTGTTCATCCACCACCTCTTTTGCCTCTTGGGTGGGCAGTTGATGGAACCAGATGACAGTTCTGGTTGCTGACCCTCTAGTCCATAGCTTTTTCTTTGGAAAGTCCAAGTGAAGAAAGTAAAAGTAGTGTGAAACATGCAGTTCCGCTCTTTCCATCGTTTTGTTTCAGCAACACCTGCTTTCTTCTCCGTCGTTGTTTTATATGCAAGGAGCAAAACTAAGCATTGCTTTAAAACTATTGGTTTAAATACTTGTCAAGAATCCATTTCCTTGAAAGATTACAAGGGAGCTCCATGCTTACTCTTATGCGATGGTATAAATGATAAATGCTTATACGAAAGATGGGAAAGAGGAAAGTGCCATATACTTGCGCAGCAAAGCCTCCTGTTTTACAAATGGTGCACAGCAGCCAAGAGATCACGACTGGCCTAAACCTATTGAGTGCAGCACAATGCCCAGTAGAGGATGCTGACTTACTGCAGAGCTTTCTGGATGGCTTAAGCAATTGTGCCTAGTACTCAGAAAACCCATTTCATGTTCTTAACTTCATAGAAAGATAGCTTTGTTGGCCTCCTGTTTTCTTTTTTTCTTCTTGGGAGAAAAACCTATATGATCTGTTTTGTGAATATTGCCATTTCTCCTGTTGTGGGAGCACGTGCTTTGCATGCCCAAGATTCCAAAACAGATCATCATTATTTTTGGTTCCCAAGAGCCTGGAGAGCTACTGACAGTCAGAGGCAGCAATACTGGGATAGATGGTCTGATTCCGTATACGGTGAGTTTTCATCTTCATATGTGCCCTCATAACTTCCTTTTTTGCCCAGACTGCCTTCTTTTTAGTGCAATTTTATACAGATCTCAGGGGGTTTAGACTAGAGTAACTCTGCATCAGATTGCACTGTTTTTCCCTTGAGATGATGTTTAGCATCTCATAAAACTGCAGAAAGAGTGAGTTGCAGATAATCGCAAGATTTGGGTCCAGTAGCACCATAAAGACCAACTAGATTTCCAGGATATGAGTTTTTGAGAGTCAGAGCTGACAAAGGGAACTCTGCCTCTCAAAAGCTCATACCCTGGAAATCTAGCTGGTCTTCAAGGTGCTACAGGGCCTGATTATTGCTCTTCTACTACAGACCAACACGATTACCCACTTGAAGCTTTCTTACAGTATAATCCTATGCATGTTTACTCAGATGTAAGTCCTATTGGATTCCATTGTGCTTACTCCTAATGCCTTAGGGATTGTCCCCTTAGTTTCTGTGTGTTGGTGGATAAAGTTGCAGAGTTAAATATTAGTGCAGTGGAAATAAGTAGACAGACTCCTGTGTTGTTCAGCTCTAAAAAAATACTTGTACTACATATCAGGGAAAAGGGTACATTTGGTAAGAAAATCAAGAATAGCTAACTGCTAAATAACTCCTACATCTCTACATTTTGGTGATCAGACTAGAAGAGAAGAGAGACTGGACTGCAGACTGAACAAAGAGCAATAAAACCCTAGTATATGTTACTAGTTAATTGCCCCCAGTAAACTAGTTCATTCAATAGACAATCCTAGAGCCCTTCATTAAGACTAAAGACCCCCCTTTCTATGGCGAGAACTTTTACTGGACAGCTAAGTGGTCCTGTGCTAACTAGCTATCTAACTAAACAAACAGAACAACATTTTTTTCATGACTCAACGTAGGACGCTTGCTAAAATTCCAATACTATGCTATCAGATGCAGCCTCAAAAGATGCAATCTCAAAAGGAAAATGGTTAGGAATTCTTGGGTATTTCAACAGCAGTGGCAACATTATGCCTCACCAGCAGTCTTGCTCCCTAATACTCTTGTTCATGGTTCTTCACACCAGCCAACTCTCCGCAGAATGTGTTACCTGACCATCAAAGAGATGTCTAGCATCGCTGAGGATGTCATCATTGTAACTAGCAGGTGAGACTTTAATTAGTTGATCTCCCTACTTTTTAAAAAAATTGTATATATTTCCTCTTAGCTTTGCAGGGTTGGCAGCATTACCTACGGAGAATTATGAAGGTGAATAGCACAGATGGTGAGAAGGCATGAGGCTATTTAAACACAGATGCTGAAGATTTAATAGCTGAGTCGGATCTCTCCTGCCCACTTTTGATCTTTCTTCACCCTCCAAGCCACAATTTCTATGGATTTTTCAGTGTGTTCTGTCTTAAGAAGGGATGAAATGAAACATTTTAGCTAAAGTTTTACAGGTTGGTGGCCTATCACTGTTTTCAGGCAAACTGGAACAAGTTGTTTGCATGATCTGCCACTTCAGGTTTGTAGATGCTGACTGTTTGGCCATAAAGTTTTGCAGTTTTTATTCAACTTATGCACATTATCTTATTTTTCTTGTTTGCCAAATTGCCATGAGCATGCTTAGTTTGCTCAGTTCTTGAAAGTCTTTTGGCTGTTGTCTGCTCATTTCAAAAGCTGGTTGCATAAGTTCAAAACACTAAACGCTTTCCTTGACATCTTCTTCCAGTTTAACTAAAGATATGACTGGGAAGGATGACAATTACAGAGGCCCTGCCGTGCGAGCTCTTTGCCAGATCACTGATGTAAGTGTCAACTACTTACATACTGCTCGGTGTTCCTCTCTGTATGTCTCTCTCCCCCACCCCTCCCCACGAAACTTCGCCTTTCCCATCTCTGTAATGCATCTCTTTTGGGGTATTTTTGAGGGAGGGGTTCTGATTTCTTCCATTGTCTTCCACCTTGCTTGGTTCTTCGTTCTGCTCGTCACCCCTTCCTTGAAGTCCCTGCCACCTTTTTTTCTGCCTTCTCTCAAAAGGAGCTGCTTTGTCTTCTCCACAGAGCAGCATGCTGCAGGCCATTGAGCGCTACATGAAGCAGGCGATTGTTGACAAGGTGCCCAGTGTGTCCAGTTCTGCCCTTGTGTCCTCTTTGGTAAGTTGATGCTTATGGAGTCCTTGTAGTAAACAGTGGAAACGTGATGGAAAGTGCGTGGATCATTGCCCACTGTCAGCTGAGGAAAGTGAATTCTGGAATCCTGAGTAGAAGCTTGGTGGGCCATTCTGTTTTGGGTAGTAGTACTAATAGCATCATTCTGATGCTTTATGCCTTTTTTCAAATGGCATTAAAGACATCACCTGCTTATGATTTGCGTTCAAATGATGAATGGAGAGAGAAAGAACATAGAATGGCTTTGATTCAACACAAGACAGAGAGCCTAAAGTTTGTTCTAGATCTTCCTAGGCTGCTATCCCTCCTATGTTGGAATTACTCTCTCTCTATAATTACATAGTGCCCATTCCTGATGCACTTCCTTGATTTCTTTCCTTACAGCACCTTCTGAAGACCAGTTTTGATGTGGTCAAACGCTGGGTGAACGAGGCTCAGGAGGCTGCTTCAAGTGATAATATCATGGTCCAAGTAAGAAACTTAAAACCACTCCACACCCTATTGAGATAGATTGGGTTTCAGTTGTGACTTTCTGGGCTCCTTTGTTGGAGGGGGTGGAGAACAACGTTGGCTGTGTTATGCCTTTGGTTATATCATGCTTCCTTCCCCCCTTTCTTTGCTTACCTCTTCAGTATCATGCACTCGGTTTGCTCTATCATGTGCGCAAGAATGACCGCTTGGCTGTCAACAAGATGCTTAACAAGTTCATGCGGCAAGGCCTGAAATCACCGTTTGCCTATTGCATGATGATTCGAGTAGCCAGCAAACTGCTTGAGGAAGAAGCTGGAGGGTAAGGGCCTTGTCATATCTCATAAAATTACCCCTCATGTCTTATCCTGTACTACGTATTGGAAGTGTATCCTGTGATCTCTGGCCAACAATGATCGTTTGTTGCTTGCTTTGTTATCTAAACACTTTCCAAACTTCTTATGCGGCACATGGAGGAAAGTGAGCAAAGAAGGTACAGCTATGAGGCTTGTTAGCTTCCCTATTGTCATGAAATGGATTGTTCTTTGATATTCAACCTAGCCATATTTGAGAAAAAAACAGCAAGTAAGACTCACGTGTCCAAATTTTCCCTGCTTGCCTCCTGTAGAGGAGTATTTAAACACATGAAGCAGCCTTATACCAAGCCAGGTCATTCTTCCATCTAGCTTGGTGTTGTCTCCTCTGCCTGGCAGTGACTCTCCTGGATCTCAGGCAGGGTTTCCAGATACTTCCTACCCAGGATTCTTTAACTGTGGATGCCAGAGATTGAACTTGGGATCTTTTGTATGCAGGACACATGTTGAGCTACAGCTCCTCCCAAAGACTTAGGTCATTCTGTAAAATTTGTTCTCCCATGTGCCTTTGCCTTATTGCATCTTATGAAGAAGACAGTATAAAATCTGTTCTCTGCTCTTGATGGCCTTGAACCCATTAATACCTTATCTCCTCTCCCAATTTCTCAGGGCCTGGGATGCCACTGGTAGAATTTCTGAATCACTTTACAATACTTTTTAGTGGAATAAATTAATTCCTTGACTTGTCTTTCCACGTATTGAAGCACACATGTGTAAATCAGTCATCATTGTCTTTTTTGACTGTCTTAGCCGTGACAGCCCACTGTTTGATTTCATCGAGAACTGCTTGAGGAACAAGCATGAGATGGTGGTGTATGAAGCTGCATCTGCCATTGTTAATCTCCCCACCTGCACAGCCAAAGAGCTAGCACCTGCTGTGTCCGGTAATTCCTTTGCTTTCTGATCATTTAATGGGTGCAAAGAGGAGAGGCTTGCTGGTTGAATTTTTGTGTGTGTTGCTTTGGCTTGCTAATGCCATAGGGCAAGGCTAATCTGGCTGTCAGTAGACGTCGGTTCCCTGCTGAGTTCAGTGTAGGGCTGCCAAGCCTTTCAGCCTTGTTGCGGGGTCTATACTGTGGAGTGGCATTCAGGCATTTCAGCACTGGGAAGATGTGATAAGAACACTCCTGCCTAACAGCTGCAATAAAAAAAATGGCACTGAAAGGGGAAAAAATATATCTACTGTAAGTAGGGGGGGGGAAGGTGCTTAAGCTAGAGGGTGAACAAGAAATTGCACCAAACCTGTCAGTTTACAAAATAAAAAATAATAAAAACAAAACTTTAAAAAATTCTAGTTAAAATCCAGAATTAGAAAAGCCCCACTCTAGCATAAAAACATAGATGATAAAAACAGACCACAGACAGCTTAAAATGTTTTCCAGGTTAAAAAATCAACTACTTAATTAAAAGTCTGGGTGAACAGAAAAGTTTTGGCTTGGCTCTTAGAAGAAAGCAACATAGGTAGCTTGATAAGCCTTAGAGGGAATGGTATTCCACAAGCAAGGTGCCAAAACTGAAAAGGCCCTGTTTCTTGTTGCCACTGGCCTCACCTCCTCCAAAGTTGGTGACGCACAGAGCACGGCTTGTGAGGCAGACTTTGACTGGCAGGCTGGACAATATACTAGGAAGTAGTCCTTCAAGTACTCTGGCCCCAAGCTATTTAGAGCTTTCAAGGTAAGAACCAGCACTTTGAATTATGCCCCCAAACAAATGGGTAGCCAAAGCAGATCTTTCAGCACAGGGATGATATGATCCCTGTATCTTGCCATCGATAATACTGCATTTTGGAAGACCTGTGACGTTTCTGGACTATTCTCAAAGGCAGCCCCATATAAAGCACTTTACAGTAACCTAACCTTGATTTAATCAGAGCGTGGATCACCGTGGCTGGGTCATGCTTTTAGAGGAACAATAGTAGCTGACATATCAGCCATAGCTGATAAAAGGCACTACATGCCACAGAGGGCTAGATGTGTGCACCCCCCACCTCCAAAAATTAAGTTCAATATGGATCCGGGTATCAGGAATACAATGAATATACGGTATCTCTGATATCTGGGTCAGATTCTATAATCTGGTTCAGTAAAATTAGATTTTTTTCTCTGGCCATTATTCCTCATGGAAAAAACTGAGGGGAGGCATTTTTCAAGCAAATTCCACCAAATTTTCAGAGAACCTAATCCTTTCTATCCACTGAAGACCCTGCAAATTTGAGGAAGATTGGACCCTGGGGTACAGATCTATGGGCCACTGAATGAGGTGCCCCCAAGCCACTTCATTGTTTCCTATGGGGTAAAACATTCCAGGACTTTGCAGGCAAAGGGAACTTAAGCAAAGGCCAAAAGCCAGTCCCACTCCCTATGCAAGCTGAACCAACAAAGCCAAACCAAAGCAAGGGAACCAATGTCAAATCAGAGAATCCCACCAAAACTAAAATGAAATATGAGATTACTTTTCTAATTGAAGTTCATGTGGCATCACCAAACCTCTTGCCATCCTACAAAATGTAAATGCAGCTGGGTGGGAGGGGGCGAAAGGATGCTGCTGGGGGGGGGGTAAAGCTCACGGGGGCAAACCATGAAGTTTAAAAGGTGGCTGGTGGCTTGAAGGGCTCTTTTGGAGTGTTAGGATGGAGGCAGGAATCCATGGCCCTTGTGGAGAAAAGCAGGCGGCAGAGGTGGAGCAGCAGTGAGAGGGCAGCGGTGTGAGCTGCAAAGAAGTGGTGGCTCTAAGCACTGAGGCAAGCTCCACAACAGGACAGCGGCATGAGGCTGGCGAGGGACAGAAGGCAGCAGGCAGAGAGGCTGGGACAGGAGCAGCCAGGAGCATGGGGAGCTGCTACACATGAGGGCAACAGACTGAAGAAGATGGTCTTGCCTCTTCCCCCCCTCCCCCCGCCGCCATGCCTGGAAAGAAAACAAGGAGATGGGGCTCAGAGCAGTCAGCCAACCAGTGTTTGCGGGATACAACTGAATGAACTTCCATCCAGCCAATCAGAATCTGGCCTCCCAATCTGATTTGATCCAGAGGATTTTGCCATGTTAGTCTGCAGTCGCAAAATAGAAAAAAGTAGTGTCCTTTAACACTAATCAACTTTATTGTAGCATAAACTTTCGAGAACCACAGTTACATCTGATGGAGAGAACTGTGGTTCTCGAAAGCTTATGCTACAATTAAGTTGGTTAGTCTTAAAGGTGCTACTGGACTCTCTTCTAATCTGATTTGAGATTCTCTTGTTTGACTCCAGTTTAGCCAGATTGTGCTGAGTAGGCATATATCTGTTTTTTTAATCAGTATATTGATATTGAATTGCACACCTCTATAGAGGACATCAGGGTCTCCAGCTGTAGTCAAGGATCCTGCAGCACCCCCAAGCTAGAAATGTTTTCTTCAGGGGGAGTGCAGCCCCCTCCAGGACATGCTGACGCCTCAGTTCTTGAGCAGCTTCTTCATTGGCCAGCAGTACTGCAGAATTGTCTGGATTGAGCTTCAATTTATTGGCCCTCCTCCATTCCATTACTGTCTCCATGCACCTGCTCAGGAGTTCCACAGCTCAGCTGTTATAGGAGAAGCCGAGCAGGGTGTCATCCACAGATTGGTGGCACTTCACTCCAAATCCCCAAATGATTGCTCCCAGTGGTTTCATGTAGATGTTAAGCAGCATGGGGGAAAGATGGAACCTTGTGGAACCCCATAGCATAAATGCCGTGGGGCCAAGCAGTAGTCCCTCGGCATCACCTTCTGGAATCAGCCAGGAGCAGAACCACCAAAGCACAGTGCCCCCTGCTCCCAACTAAATCAGCCTCCCCAGAAGCATACCATGGTCAATGGTACTGAACACCACAGAGACTTCCAGGAGAATCAACAGGGATACACTCTCCTATCATGCTCCCAGAGAAGATAATCTGTCAGGGTGACTAAGGTTGTTTCTGTTCCAAAGTAGCTAATATATATCCAGTGAATATCCAGGTAATATCCAGTGGACAGTTAAGGTCACAGGAGAATGTCATGCATAGACTATTGCTTATTTTTATCTTGCCCTTCTTCCAAGGAGCTCAGGGCAGCATACACAGTCCCTCTAATTTATCCTCACAACAACCTAGATTAGGTTGTGAGACAAGATGACTGATCTAAGGTCACTGGGTAAACTTCAAGGCAAGAACAGTTCTAGTCCAACACTACAACTGCTACATGACACTGGCTGTCTAGACTAGTAACCTCTCCATGTTCTTTGAATAGAGAAACCTTCCCTCATTCACGTTCTCATTTTCCACTTTCTCCACATGGAGACTGTGAGAGTAAATCTGAATCATCGCAAAGTAGCCTATTGTGTCTGTGTCACTAACAAAATTGTCATCCCTTGCAGTGTTGCAGTTGTTCTGCAGTTCTCCCAAAGCAGCACTTCGCTATGCAGCAGTTCGGACCCTCAACAAGGTAAAGAGAATCAGGAGCTCTGCGGCCAATGCATTTGCCTATGTAGATGGAGATTCATTTTAGTCAGTGCTCAATGGAGCTTTGCCTTGTATGCCAAGGCTTATTTCTGGAGTAGGTACTTTTTTTAAAAAAGGAAGAACCACTGGAAATAATATTGATTCTTTTGTGGCATCCTCCTTCCCCTATTCCAACATAACTGGAAGGGTGCGGGGAGGCTTCTGGGTTAAAGAAGGCTTACAGCAACCGGATTTGTCTCTTTGCTTACAAAATAAGAGCAAAATGTGTCAGTGTAGGTAACATGTAAGAGCTGTGGTACATGTATTGATGTGCAGGCGTAAGAGTGACCTAGATGTCTTGCCTGCATGGAGTGAACTCTGCTTCCTCTCTGCCAGGTCGCTATGAAGCACCCTTCTGCTGTGACTGCCTGTAACCTGGACTTGGAGAACCTCGTGACTGACTCCAACCGCAGCATTGCCACCCTAGCAATCACGACCCTGTTGAAAACTGGCAGCGAGAGCAGCATTGACCGACTCATGAAGCAGATCTCCTCCTTCATGTCTGAAATCTCAGATGAGTTCAAGGCATGGATAACATTTCCTTTTAATATAGGTCTTTTTTCCACTTTGTGTTGTGAAGGGGAACTAATATGATGTTTGTTTACATTCTGAAATGTGTCTAGGTCGTTGTGGTGCAGGCTATCAATGCCCTGTGTCAGAAGTATCCACGCAAGCATTCAGTCCTCATGAACTTCCTCTTCACAATGCTCCGTGAAGAAGTAAGCATAGCAAATCTGTCTCATCATTTTTTAGCTAATGAGGCAAGATTTGTTTCACAGCTCAGATTGGAAGATTGTGGGATAGAAATGATGGATCTAATGATACTGTACTTGGAGCCAGACTAAACAATGTGTTTAAAGTCTGATCTGTGTTCTCTCCCCGGACCCACCTCACTTTCTCTGCAGTCACGGAGCAGATGCCAAGAACATCATTTTTAAACCCTGTGTGGGCCCAATGTAGTTTGGGACCATGGGGTGGCGGGTGTGGGTTCTGGAAGGGGAGTTATTTGCCCCATACTCCATGCACAGCTCCAAAATGAGGCAAGTAACTTCTCGCCCCATGGCCATTTTGCTTAGGAAAACAGTGCAGAGGAGAAGGCAGGACCACCACCCCCCACTGCTGTCCTGATCTGAATTAAGCCCCACAGACTTTAAAAAGGGCATTTTCCATACCTAATGTGTGCCTGTGGAGACAGGGATCATTCAAAAACAGTTTGTATAGTTTTGGCCCTTGGGATATGTCTGGAAGGATAGAGTTCCCTCATTTCCCTTGTGTAGTTTGTTTAATCCTTTAAATGTATACACACTCAGATATTTGATGAAAAAGATATTATTTTCCCATATTCTATTTTGGGAGTTTCAGAAACCATGATGTCTTTCAACGGGGCAGTCACTGAAATGTTAATGTGCATCCCTGTGGCTTAGCGGTAGAACATGAGCTTGGCATGCAGAAGGTTCCCAGTTGATCCCTGCCCCCTCCAGTGAAAAGGATCAGGTGGTAGGTGAGGTGACCAATTTTTGTCTCAGATCCTGAAGAGCTGTTGTCAGTCAGAGGAAAAAGTAAGGACCTTGAAAGACTGTAGTATAAGGCAGCATTCTGTGCTGATGTTTATCACACCTCTTTGCCTTCTATTTGACGTGTATTTTTGATACAGATTCTGTGATCACAGTCCAAAAGAGTCCAGTAGCACCTTTAAGACTAACCAACTTTATTGTAGCATAAGCTTTCAAGAATCACAGTTCTTTTCATCAGATTCAAGTGATTGCAGTGGATCTCTCAGTTCTACTGTTTAGTAGAGGAATGGGGCTTGGAGCAGAAGAGGGCCAGATGTACAGTGCTTAGACTCCTGGAGGCTGTAAGGAGACTATGCTTTCCACTAAACTGTCTCCAAACTTCGCTAGTTTCTATCCTCACTCATAAGAATTAGAGTAAAAATGAAAATTATCATTATATTTATATACGTTTCCTTTTCAGATAGAAAAGGTTGACTAAGGAAAGAACTATGAAATACAAATAAAGCAAGCCAGTGGAAGAATTTTTTAAAAAACTGACAGCTTCAATTCTCATGATTCCCAAGCTCTTTGCTAAGCAATGCAGACAGTATCTTAGTGTGCTGCTGCCCCTTTTGCTTTGAAATTCTGCTGAAGATCAATGATTGAGTAGTTTGGATGTTGTAGGCAGTTACAGTTTGGCATATTCAGTTTCCTTATTGACTTGCCTACTTGATTGCTAGGGCGGTTTTGAGTACAAACGGGCCATCGTTGAATGCATCATCAGCATCATTGAGGAGAATTCTGAGAGCAAAGAGACTGGCCTCTCTCACCTGTGCGAGTTCATCGAGGACTGCGAGTTCACGGTCTTGGCTACCCGCATTCTCCACCTCCTGGGCCAGGAAGGGCCCAAGACCAACAATCCTTCAAAATATATTCGATTCATTTACAACAGAGTAGTGTTGGAGCACGAAGAGGTCAGGGCAGGTACGTGAACTAGAGAGATGTGTGCCCTTTGGAGTAATGGGACTTCTCTGGCTCAGAATCAAATTTAGAACACAGAAGCACATCACTTGAGTTAGAATTTTAAAATAGACACTTGTGTGCTTTCCTCTGAATGTTTTCCATGTAAAGAAGCACCACTAGCCAATGCTGGCATTCTCTGCCTAAGGCCAGGTTGCAAGGCCGAGTTCAGGTATCAATTTATCTAATTCTTACTGTGGCCAAATCTCTGAAGACTGGAGCCATGAATAGACAAGATAGACTTTTCTAGAAAGATGAAAAATGCCCCAAATTTGTAGAAAAACCTGACATAAAGATGGTGGGGGGAGTAAAAGCCCCCTGTAGCTTTAAGAAATTAATGCCCTCAGTGTCTGTTGCTAGGCAGTCACAACTGCACTGCTAATCTTAAAGTCTTGGTTTCTTTTGGTAAAAGGCAGGAGGTGAGGGCAGGGCTCTTTCCAGGACTGTTTCGGCCTTTGAGGACTCATCAGGGCCGGGACCACCAGCACTCGCTAGGCTATTTGCTAATATGCAATTTGCATGACTCGCCTGGGCCCAGCTGCTTGCTGTAGCTCAACCGCAGCAACCCCATGAAAGCCATTGTGGTGCCGTTTGTTAGTGTTTTAAACTCAAATCTGGGAGACCCAGGTTTGAATGCCCTCTCTGCCATGGAAGCTCACTGGGTAACCTTGGGACAGCTACACATTCTGAGCCTAACTTAGCTCACAAGGTGGTTGTAAGATTAAAATGGAGGAGAGGAGAATATCAGTTGCTTTGGTTCCCCATTGGAGAGAAAGGTGGGCTATAAATGAAGTAAATTAAAAATAAATATAACTGAAGATGAGGGGGCATATAAAAGGTTGGTGGGTTGGAAAAAGAGAAGAATGCAGGAAAAGGTGAGGATATGGGGGTTGCCTGGAAGAAGGAAAGAAGAAATAGTGTGGGGAGTGGGATGGAGGGAAAAGAGAGATCTCCTCTGCAAGTCCGTGCAGGTTCTCTTCCACGCAACTGGCCTGGGCCCAGCAGCTGGCATTGCACAACAGGGCCAAGGCTGCAGGGAGGGGGGAGGGAAAGCTGCCGGATGGGAAGGACAGAAGCAAGCAGAAAAGGGGGAGAGGCTATAGGGGCTTTCAGGGGAGGGAGCGAGGAAATAGTGGGGAGGGGTAAAATGAGATACCCCCAACAAATCCTTGCACGTCCTCCACTTGCCAGTATATATAATTCTCAGCATGGCCAAATCTATAAACTGTAGCCATGAACAGACACAACATATCTTTGTGTAAACCTGGGAAATGCCCCAGGTTTGCAGAAAAAAATTCTGAAATCTAAAAAAGACCTTAAAAAAACCCAACCTACCAAATAGAAGCAATGTCTGTAGTTTTAAGAAAGAAATACCCTCTGTGGCCATTGCTAGACAGCCATAACAGTATTGCCAGCCTTCAACTCTTGTTTTTTGTCAGTAAAAGGCAGGGAGAGAGGCAGGGTCCTTTCCAGAGCTATTTTGGCTTTTTAGGGAGAACTCTTAGGGCCAAGCCCCCCTACAGCCAATGATGACTTGATACTGCACGACTTGCATGACTAACTCAGGCCCAGTGCTTGCTGTTTCTCAACAGTAGCCATCACACAAAAGCCATGTGGTGTACTGGTTAGAGTTTTAGACTAGAATCTGGGACTAGAATCTGGGAGAACCAGGTTCGAATCCCACTCTGCCGTGGAAGCTCACTGTGTGATCTTGGGCCAGTTACACATTCCCATCAAACCTACCTCACAGGGTTGTTGCGGGAATAAAATGGAGAAGAATGATGTAAGCTTCTTTGGTTTCCCAAGGTTGAAGTATAGATGAAGTAAGTAAATATATATAGCAGAAGCTGGGGGGGGGCAGGTAAATGGCAGGTTGGTGCGTGGGAAGAAAGGAAGGAAGGAAAGGTGTAGATATGGGGGTTGCCAGGAGGAGAGAAAGAGGGAATAGTGTGGGAAAGGAAACGCAAAGGAAAGTGACATGTCTGCTGCAAGTCCTTAAGGGGACAGCATCATGCAACTGGGCCCAGCTTGGCCAGCACCACATAGCCCAGCCCATTGACTGGTACCATGCAACCCAGCCCGAATTTTCTCTGGGAGAGGCTGCCTGGGAGAGAAAAGGAGAGGGAGCTGAAGACAAGGTGTAAATATAGGTGGGTGGTCTGGTGGGTGGGAAGAAGAGAAGGAAGCAGGAAAAAGGGAGTGGCTATGGGGGCTTGCAGGAAAGGGAAGTGAGGGGAAAAGGAAAATGGCATGCCTCTCTTCTTGTGTGTCTCCCGCTTGTTTTAATATAATTCTGTTCTGAAGCTTTTAGGTGATTATGAGAACCTTTCTGTGGCTGTTTTCTGTGCTTGGCTTTTGAAAAGAAGAACCTCTAAGGATCTTCCTAGACTGTCCTTCCCAACTGAGCTTCCCCTTTTCTTTTTCTTCTATAGGTGCTGTGAGTGCTCTGGCCAAATTTGGGGCTCAGAATGAGGAGATGTTACCAAGCATCACAGTGTTGCTGAAGAGGTGAGCTGTGATTATAGCAGTTTATGTGCAGTGTTTTGGAACGTCAGTCAAAAACATTTGAGGCTGTGTCTATACGGCCCTACTGAATGCCTGATATGCAACAAGTGTGGCATAAGCCCATTATAATTATTCTTAGTAGTGTGTGGACTGGAGGATGACCAATGTAGATTGAAATTTTCTACCTATTTGGACTGTAGGGACTGGGTATGATGTAGTAACTAACTTTCTCCAAATAAACAATATACAGCCTTGCTATAGGTCTCCCTATCATGTACTCTGGCTTCCTTCTGACATGGAAAAGCTATCTGGTTCATCAGGGTCCTTTTGCATCTAGGACTGCTAGAGCCATGTCTTTGGACACTGGCTGCATTTGGCATAACAAGCTGTGATGTTGTGATTGGGCATGAACACAACTTATTGGCATGGTTAGGCATTCCTCCTACATCCTCCTCTTGCAAGCAGAGCTTGACTGAAAACTTCCCAGTCTGATCAAGTTTCAATTTTCCATGAAGTTTGAATGCAGACACCTGGGTGAATGAGTTATTTGACCAAGCTAGGTTTTCAGTCAAGCTCCACAAGTCACCAGTGCAGCATAGAGCCATGGCAATTGATTGCTTGTGTTCAATCGCAGTTTAATTATAGTTTATTGTGACATCTGAATGCAGCCACTACAGGCAGTATTGAAGCATAGGATTTCAGTTGGCTGAGTTTGAATATATAATCAACTTAAGGTATAAGAAAATGTATAAAGCAGTCTATTTCTAGAAATAATTGGCTCTTGCTTTGGAGATTCCAAAAACTACACTCTTTAGAAGAAGTAAAATGCAAAATTATTTTTAAAAAGTAAAAATATAAAAAATATAAAACTGTAAAGTAAAATTCTGAAATTAGTGAAAACTTAGTGGAAATAAAAGCTGTGCTGGACATTTAATGAATTCAAATTCTTTTGCATAGAATCATACTTGCAAAGCTTTGATACCCCATATGGATTACAGGGGACATTGTCAGGGACCTGAACATAAACAAAAAAATGTTAACATATAAAAAAAATGCTGTGCGACCAGATGAAGATCAGGGGCAGGAAGCACATTGATTTGGCAACTGATACTCACTTGTCACAAAAGAAATTGTGCTGATTCTTCATCTTTTCCCACTTATCTAAATAGCAAATTAGCAGGTGAACAAGGAAAGTATGATTTCCACATCCCAGTGTGGTGGTACGATCTCCAGAGAACCAGTGTGGTATAGTGGTTAGATTCGCATCTGGGAGACCCACTCTGTCATGGAAGCTTGTTGCGTGACCTTGGTCCAGTCACACACACTCAACCTAAGCTACCTCATGGGGTGGTTGTGTGGATAAAATGGAGGAGAGGAGAACAGTTTAAGCCACTTTGGGTCACCTTTGGGTACATAAGAGCATGTGAATTTAAATGCACTCTGATTTTGATTTCAGATGTGTGATGGATGATGACAATGAAGTCAGAGACAGGGCCACTTTCTACTTAAGTGTCCTGGAGCAGAAACAAAAAGCCCTCAATGCTGGCTACATCCTGAATGGTAACTTTGAAGTCCATATGGCTTTTAAAAAATAAAATTGTTTATTGCCTGACACACGCATACACACATGCATACATACCTGCCATCAGTGATTTAAAGCAGAGGAATCATTAGAAGCTTAAACACTAGGGGTTGTGAGAGGGACCTAGAGTACACACACCCCAGAATGAGATGGTAGGATTTTGAACTGACAAAATGGCTGTACCATTTCAAGCCATAGGTGGTAAAAGCCACATTTTTACATCATTCCTAAGGTTGCCAACAGCCTTTAAAAGAGAACGGTTCATAATAGACCAATATCGGAATTCCAGAAAAAGTGGAAAGATTTCTTTGGTTGCCTAGCTCAAAGCTAAGAAAAACTAAAAGTAGTTAATATGGAAATAGAGTAATCATAACAGAGAGACCTTAAAAATGTTGAGTATAAAATATGGAAGAGATGACTGATTTAAAACTATTGACATTAAAGTTTAGGTGTAAGCAATCGAGAGGGAGAAGAGAAATGTTATATAAGCTAGTTGTGTTGTCACATATTTTGAATATACTTTTCTGTTGTAGCTCAAATGTAGTGCTTTGTATTCTGTATAAGTTTCTATGCACTTTCTATTGTTATTTCTATTTCTTTTTTAGATAAAACTTTATTTAAAAAATAATAAAAGAGAGCTGCTGTAGGGCAGTGGTTAAATAGTTGAACTGTGAGTCTGCACTCTGGTTCAAATCCCACTACTTCCATGAGCTCAGTAGGTGGCCTTGGGTAAGCCACTCCTCTCAGCCCCAGCTGTATTGTGGAGATAATAATAACATTGACTTTGTTCACTGCTCTGAGTGGGGCACCAATCTGTCTAGAAGAGAGGTATATAAGCACAGTTGTTGTTATTAAACGAAGCTTAGCAAGAAGTTATTTACAAGGTGTTGTCATTTACCTCCACGCCATGAAAAGCTTCACACTCCCATTTCCACACATTAAGCCTCTTATTTAAAGGGACTGGGTATTTTTTCTCCAGGCACTCCTAAGCACCCCCTATGAAAAACTATCCACAGTTGTTTGTATAAAGATATATCAGAACAAAAGCTCTATCCTAGTGCTTAGCATGCTCTATGCTAGTGTTCCATTTACAGGGAATTATTAATGTTAGAGAACCTTGCAAAATATAACTCCTCACCTTCAGGCTGTTCTGCTAAATTAGACCTCTATTGCCTCATTCTTCTGCATGGGTAAAACAGGCTACAGGTCTCACAGCTGGTTAAAAATCAAATGTACTGTTTTTGCTTTCTGGGTGTATTTTATTTTTATTAGAATCTTTAAAAAAGAACTCTGAAATTGGCCAGGCTATAGTTGGAGAAGGTTGGCTTGTTTAGCTTGCCCTAGCCTAAGGGCTCACAGCAAGTTTTTTATAAATACAAACATTCTTCAAAATCATGTATGAGAGAGGATGCACAGGGGGGTAGGGGAGAGAAGCTGAAGAAAAGATGCAGTATCCATCTTCCTTGGATACTGGACTCTTTTATATTAGGAACTCAGAATTCTTATTTAGCTCATTTACTTTGTGAATCACCACAGACCGGTCTCTAGAAACATGGTATATACGGTATAGATTTTCTAAATCAATAAAAATTTGGCTCCTCCTCATGTAATACAACCATTAGCATTTTCCCCTTCAGCTCTCATGAAAGTGCATGCAGGCTGATTTCCCTTCATTCTTCGATTTAACTCATTACTTATATCTTAAAGTGGAACATTGTAGTTCTGCAAGAAGCAGGAACAATGACAATATGAAAGGCCTAAATGCCCCCCCCCCGCCCAACAGCTGGTACCCTTTGATTACAGTGCAGCAGTAGTGATTTAAATGTCTGCTGGTTCAGTTGGGGGCCAGAAGGCTTTGATAAGATACAGGCAGTTAATGCCATCTTATGAATGTTAGTCAGTAGAAATAGTTTAACATAGGCAGATCGGGGTTTGATCTTGATTTCCAGAATGGCTCCCCTTTATGTGACAGAGTGTTGTCTGATTAGGCCATATAATGATATATTGCCTCGCATCTGTCCTCCCTGTCTTTAGTCCTAATGGGAACAGATGTATGCCAGATGTTCGTACACTGCTGTAGAGAGGAGAGCCATTTCTATAGGCATCCTTGTGAGGGGTTTTTTTTTCTGAAATGGAAGTATTCATTGGCAATGAATTTCTGCTGAGTAGAGAGGTACCAGCATCTAGATAGAGATTCACAGTGGGTCGTTGTTTATGGCTTGATCTACAGCCCAGTGAAACTGTAGGGGGTTAAATTGGCTAAAATCCAAGTTTTTAAAGTACATTTGTAGATGGGAACATATGGAAGAGCAGATGTAGAGTGTTAATTGTGCTCTGATTTATAAGCTGGCGAAGAGCTGTTTCGTTTCCTGTAGATGGGATTATTTTTTGGTTTTGTCTCCATTTCTCTTCAGGACTGACCGTATCTATCCCTGGCCTAGAGAGGGCATTACATCAGTATACTCTGGAGCCCTCAGAGAAGCCTTTTGACCTGAAGTCTGTTCCTCTGGCAACCACCACCATCATTGAACAAAGAACAGGTAATTGTAGGACCATGAGAGAAAACTTTCTCAACAGTGTCCAGAATATTTCTTGGGGCTTTTCTCAGTCACTCTGCTCTCTCAAGATGCTCTAGCTAAGATTTCATACAACTTTTTCAGCTCCAACATCTGTGATACTACAAATTGCTTAATTTGATGTTGGTAGATGTTTGGGACAGTTTAGTCTGCCTGCCTGCCTGCCTGTTTTTCTAGTCTGACAGCACTGTGGTCTGATTAGAATTTTGGTAAAATAATCTTCTATTATGGTAATAAACCTACTGCTTGTTCCGTAACTGTCTCTTTATTTCCCTTTTCTAAGTATCTAACAACACGCAGTATTTTTCTTTCCCTTATATAGAAAATGTTCCTATCTCTGCAGTCAAGCAGCCAGAGAAAGTGGCAGCAACCCGACAGGAAATATTCCAAGGTATGATTTTCCCCTGTGTTTTGAAAGGTGATACAGAACTTAAATTGTCTAAGCACTAAAGTGGAGAGTTCATGTGCTCCTGATCTTAGTATTATCTCTTATGGAAGCAGCGCTCCGAGATTTCATAGAGGTCTTTCCCAGCCCTGCTGTTGAGGATTGAACATAGGACCTTCATTGTGTGCTCTCTCACTGAGCTATGGCTCCTCTCCCAAAGCAGGCTTAACTGTTGATGACTTTCTCTCTTTGCACGTGACTGAAGAAGATTATGCAGTCTTATTTCATTCTGACAATTAATGGAAATCCTATTGCTCTTTTATTGTATTTTAGAGCAACTTGCTGCCATCCCTGAATTCCGAGAACTCGGCCCATTGTTTAAGTCTTCTTCTGAGCCAGTAGCTCTTACAGAATTGGAGACAGAGTACGTGATTCACTGTACCAAGCACACATTCACCAACCACATGGTTTTCCAGGTGGGTATTGTACTGAAATAGCCAGTGATAATCGGTGGAAAAAGTCTGCAAGTGGGGAACTCAGTAGACATAAAGGAATGGTTCTGATTCCTGAAGATTCAGCCTCTGATTCCAACAAAGATCTAACATGAGGGTATTTGGCATGTTCTACAGCGAGTTATAAGAGCAAATGCAGGCACTCATTTAGTGCTACTTTGATAGTTCACTGGCTGGAGTAACTCATTTGCGACTATAGAAATTACACTTTCCAGAGGGATTGCGTAAGGATCATTCCTTAGCCTGACATGTTAAAACAATTACTACAGTATAACTCTATGAAAATGTGCTTATTTATTTATTGGGCAAATGTATATGCCCATTTTCTCCTGGAACACAGGACTCAAAGCCGATTACAAACTTTAAAATCATAAACTATATAAAAGTATAATCACTCAAAATCCTAAGACATCAAAACATCCATTGCTCACATCCATTATTACAAAACTGAAACTTGGGGGGAGGGGGGACTACTATACCAGCAAAAAACATCTATGGACACACACAGAAAGTTGGCTCAGGAAGCAAGTGCAGTTTGGCATCTTACTGAAATAACATTTGGAACAAGCTTTGTACCTTGGCAACTCAGGAACTGCACTTTTCTTCAGCACAGCCAGAATGCTTCCAAGGATCAGAGGCACCTCAGATTCCTGTAAAATCCTGTGTGTTGGAGATCTTCCTAAATGTGGATCTTAAGCAGTGAGTCCATAGAAGTACTGCTGGAAAGTACTCTTCGATCATCCAACCCTAGTTACGTTAAGTCTTGCAATCAAGTGACTCTTCTAACTCAGATTAAACCTGTCAGTATGTATATTCAGGAACAGATGGACTGAACATTGGTTGTGATGTACCTCTACTTTCCCTTACAGTTTGACTGCACAAACACCTTAAATGATCAGATCCTGGAAAATGTCACTGTGCAGATGGAGCCAACAGAAGGATATGAGGTTATTGGTTACATACCTGCAAAAAGCTTGCATTACAACCAACCTGGTACTTGCTACACATTGGTCATGTTGCCTGAAGAGGACCCAACAGCAGGTAACTTTTGTTCCCTTCTCTGTAAACCTACTTTCTCACAGTTCCGAGCCATATCCAAGCCCATTTTCATAGACACTAGAGTGGAAGTGTGCAGTTTTGATGCTGGAGAAACAAGACTGCTTCCAGCAAGCATGTTGCACAGAGAGGATGAGCTGCATGGGCTTACAGGGAGGCTGCCGCAGCCCAGTCTCCTCTTTTTCACAGACAATTGTGAGTTTTAGTACTGTACTATTGATATCTTCTGATGGTAGGTGAGTTCTATTTAGACTTTACATTATCACTTGCTCCCTGCCCTGTTTGTATATATTATGATAAATTCCAAATGGAAAATGTAGAGAAGAATGTTAAGACTTTTTTAAAAAAATTCCACATATAACATTAGATACTACAAGCATGGACCTTCACGAACTTGTAGGGGGCATCCCATTTTCCCCTCTCTCACTATTTCTTTCCCTCTGTTGCAGAGTATATCTCTTCAGCAAGGAGAGCATTTCTTTTAAAATAGGCACATGGAAACAAAAGAGTCTCTTTATCTATTTTAAAGCAATGCTGTTAACCACTAAACTACAGAACTGTATTAAAACGGCTGTTCTCTTCTTCATCCTCTTTCTTACAGGCTAACAGCCCCTCTGACTGAAAAGGTCAGAAGTGTATTTATTCCAGTTGTAAAATGAAAACCATATATCCCAGCCAAAAATCACCCATAATTGTCTGTTAACATTTTTATTTAAAATCAGTCTAATTAATCTTGAAATGTCACATATAGAAGAATCACAAAATAAAAAACACAGTTCCATATGTAAAAGATATTAGTAGCAGATTGAGCATACATGTAATATTCTATATATCTTAGATCTAAAAGATAAAATCCAATTTTAAGAATCTCACCAATGTACGTTCTGAAAAGTTAGTCTCACACAATTCAAGTCTTGAGAGATTCACAGGTCTTTGGGGGTGACTATCTAATATAGGCTCAATGACATGAAACCCACATTGCCATACTAAAATAACAACTGTGCTTATATACAGCTCTTCTAGACAAATTAGTGTCCCACTCAGAGTGGTGAACAAAGTCAGTATATTATAATCTCCATAATACAGTTGAGGATTAGACCAGTGGCTTACCCAAGGCCACCTACTGAGCTCATGGCAGTAGTGGGATTCAAACCAACAAAGTACTGATTCACAGCTCAGCCACTTAACTGCTGTGGCCTATTGCTTCCCTATGGTATGACTTGAGTTCCTTTCAGAACTTAAGACTTTTCTCATGCAAATAAATGTAAAAAACTTTGTTCTAATTGAGATCAAGCTGTACAGACTGGATTCTGGGCATCCGTTGTAACTTTTTCTAGGATGTACAGAAAAACATATCTGAAAAAAACATGTTTGCACATATAAAACTTAAAGCAATTGTTGTTTAATCAGTACCTTATTGTCAGGCAATATTCTGCAACATCTCTTCCTGACAGCCCCCATATCCTCAGCTTTTCCTGCTTCCTTCTTCCTATCCATCCACCTACTTACCTTTTATCTGCCCCTCCCATCTTCAGTTACATTTATTTATTTCCTTCATTTATATTCTGCCATTCTCCACAATGTGGTCCCAAAGCCACTTAGATCATTCTCTTTTCCTTCATTTTTTCCCTCACAACAACCCTCTGAAGTAGGTTAGCCTGAGTGTCACTTCCCAAGGTCACCCAGAAAGCGTCATAGCAGAGTAGGGAGTTGAACCTGTATCTCCCAGATCCAAGTCTGATACTCTACCCACTATACCACACTGGCTTTCATAGGGTAGCTTCTGTTGAACAGTAGCAAGCAGCTGAGCCTGGGTGAGTCATACAAGTCATGTGGTAGCAAGTTGCCTAGTAGTTGCTGCCTGGCCTAGCTCTGATGAGTTCTCCGTCAAAGGCCAAAACAACCTTGGAAAGGGCCCTGCCGCCTTTCCCTGCCCATTACTGTCAGAAACCAAGGTTTGAAGGCTAACAAAAGTGTTTTGGTTTCCTAGCAATGGCCACTGAGGGCATTTATTTCTCAAAGCTACAGGCGCTGTTTTTATCATTTTGGAGGGTTTTACACACACATCCATGTATTGTTGTTTTTGATTTCACATTTTTTACAAACCTAGAGCTTTTCTCAGGGTTGTTCATGGCTCCAATCTCTGGATTTAAGTATCCACAGATTTGGCCATTATATCTTGGTGGAGAATTGCAAATGTACTTTGTAAGTCCTTCTCATAGCGCGCAATAGCTATTTAATAAATGTATAGACTGGACCTTGGAGAAATGACAGAAATAAGAATAAGAGGCATTGTCATGATTTCGGTATATGTGTTGCACTCTTTGCAGTGGCCTGTACATTCAGTTGTATGATGAAATTCACCATCAAGGACTGTGACCCAAATACAGGTGAAGCTGATGATGAAGGCTATGAGGATGAGTATGTGGTAAGGTAGCTTTGGTTCCTTTCCTGTTCCTTTTCACTTAAAACATGGTTAGGTATGCTTAAAAGAGTACTTCAGGAGGTGAAATTAAGTGGATAGCTGAGGCTTGATCCAGCAAATATATCAGAAACTCTGTTTCTTCAAGGCCAAAGGATACGCTTGATTAGGTTCTGTGCTAACAAGCTGTTGAATCTCATTCTTTCCAGATGGCTGAATCTCAGGGCTGGAATGTCGTGTCAGCATTGCTCAAGCAGACTTGGCTTGTAACCAGCTGAATCTTGGCAGTCATGTACTTAGTAGCCATGACATCTCCCTTAGGGATAATTACTGTGGGCTTACCAAGTTATCCATACATTTAATGAATAAAAATGGCTTGGCTGCCCGTTACTTGTTTTAGTCTGGAGAGGAGTCTTCCAGCAACCTCTTCCCCACCCATTTCAAATACTGGTAACTTTTGATATCTCCTCAGTGAAGAAAACGGATGAACCAGCTTCTATACTCAGTGGGCTACTTTATACGTGTCAGTGATTGATTTCCTGTTAGCTTGGGCATCATGGAAATGTCTCCACTGAGTGTCAGTCTTGAAGGGATGTTTTTGGCACCTGTTTTTTGCATGGGGCTTTTTAACCTCCACCCCTGATGTTTCCAGACAAAGCTTTTGTATAGAATACCAGAACCTGTGAAGAAGCTGGTTGCAGGAGGGCTTCATGCCAGCAGCTTTTGCCATTTCACATGGGATTAAAAAAAACCTCTGGATGCATAATATAACTTGAACCTTGTACTGATTTATTGTCTGATTCTTTCTATCTTCCTTCCTGCTGAGTATGACTCTGGGTATTCAACTAAGAATTAAGTCTGCCACATGTGCTGTTCAAAAAGCTGTCATTAATAATTTGAAATTTAGGAATTTGTGCTGTAGGAGAAAGAAATCTATTTTCCCTCTAAAATCCAGTCAAGCAGCTGCATGTCACATTGCTGAAGTCGAATGGCATCTCATCCTGGCCTGGACTGGTACAAGCCCGTCTCCCACACACGTAGCACTATGTCTGTGTGGAACTGGAAAGGCCTAATTGTGCCATTCTTCCTCCTCAAAAAAGCATAAACAAAGGGAGGGGGGAGATGTAGAACACACTGTGCATATATGGTCTTTTGTTGTAAAGTGGATTGAGGCCAAGATATTTGAATGACCAACTCCTTCCATGTTGTCCAGCCCATCAGTTAAGATCTACCTCACAAGCCCTTCTTTCTATGTGCCTGCCTTCAGAGATGGGGCCAGTGACAACCAGGAATATTCAGCAGTGGCACCTCCCTTGTGGAGTGCCTTTCCACTTGAGGCTCATCTGGAGCCATTATTGCTTTCTTTCAGGTGCTAGACCAAAACATTCCCAGTCTCCCAGTTTTTTAATTAAGGGGTTGATCTTTTAATATTCTTTTAGACTGGAAACTCTTATTTTAAGCTGTCAGTAGTCTGCTTTTATGGTCTATGTTTTTATGCTGGGCTGGGTTTTTAATCCTACATTTTAATGTCCTGTTTTTATTTTTATTTTATGAGCTGCCTCAGTTAGGTTCTTGGAGAAGCCACATAACATTTTTCTTAATACATAATAAAGTACCTACACCTCACAGGTGGTATTGTGTGTATAGAAAAGGGGGAAAGTGCTCTGCATCTCTGTTGCATGGTTTGGAGTACCAACCCAATGCGGGTTGTACTTTGGTATACCCAGAACAACGTGGAAGTGATTCCCTAAAAACATTAAATTCTTCGTGAAGGAAATCATAATTTTGTACTTACATCATACATTTTTTTTATGTGACTGAAACGTTTTGTTTGTTTGGAGGGCATGTTCAGCTTTCTGGGATAAGAGAAGGCAAGGGGGAGGGGAGTGCTAATTTACTGAGTTTCCATTTATAACCTCCAGTGGTGCAGGGGCCAAGTAACTAACCATGGGGAGAAGAGAGATACTGAGAACAGTAAGGGTTAAAATCCTTGGCTGCACCAACCTTTGAGTTGGTGCATCTTTCATAAACATTGGCCACATTTTACAAACTATTTCCTCATACCAATGAAACTAGAAATGTGGTGTCCTCTGTGACAGACAGGAGTGGCTTCAGCTCCACCTCTCTTGAGAAACCAACAAATGACAGGGGGCAGAATACTGAACCAGGGACAATTGGACTCCATTGAAGAGAGTGAGCAAACCTGTTCTGTTACATTGAAACATTCCCTGTTTATTTATGAGTTTAAACTTTCCCAGTGTATTGAGTTTAAAACCGTTCACTCCTATGTTTCATCATTAAATAAAGTTTCTTTTTGTTTTGTTTACCCCTGGTTGGATTGAAGTTGATGGTTGAGGGAAAGTATCACACAGAGTCTTCAAATGCTCCGGTCATATTAAATGGGCCAGTTTGAAGTAAATGGTGGCAGTGTATATAGGGAAAATAACCTCTAAGTTCCCTTTCCCCAATAGCCCTGGGCAGTGGCTGGGAGGTATATACAGGGAATTGCCTGTCTGGTGAAGCTTCTGAAAGAAAAGAAAGGGGTCCCTGTGATTGATAATAACGTAATAACATTTGATTTATATACCACCCTTCAGGACAACTTAACTCAGAGTGGTTTACAAAGTATGTTATTATTATCCCCCCAACAATCACCCTGTGATGTGGGTGGGGCTGAGAGAGCTCCAGAGAGCTGTGACTGACCCAAGGTCACTCAGCTGACTTCCAAGTGGAGGAGTGAGGAATCAAACCTGGTTCTCCAGATTAGAGTTCCACTGCTCTTAACCACTACACCAAACTGGCTCTCTGCCTCCTAAATTGGAGGCTCTCTGCCTTGATTTGGGGCAAGGCTCTCTGCCTGCTAAATTGGAGGCTAGAAAGGTGGTGTGTAGTGACCAGTCCTTACCTGCCTGGGAAGTCCCAAACCTGTGAAGGGAGGTTGAGGGTAGGTGGCAGGGTGTGTGAAAAGGTCAGGTCTACCTTATCCTCCTTTTCAACTATATGAAAGCTCACATTCTCAAGATATTAAATTTCATATCTGAGATGAGACTGTATGGTTGCATGCTGAATATGTGGGTGCAAGAGTCTTGGGTGTGGAGGAAATAATACTTCCACAGACACACACACAAAAGGAGCTCTGAAGTTCTAATTTTTCATGTGTGGTGGTAGATGGTTTGTGAATATCTTCAGTATAGGCAACCTTCTTTATTCTGAGAATTGCCATTCAATTGATGTTTAATAGGTAGGATTGCCTGCTGTGGTTTGGGAAATTTGGGATGAAGCCTGGAGGGGGCAGATTTGGGAAGGTAAGGGACCTCAGTAGTGTATTATGCCATAGAGTCCATCTTCCAGAACAGACATTTTCTCCAGTGGAACTGATCTCTGTTACCTAGAGATCAGTTGTATTTCCAGGAGGTCTCAAGCAACCTACTGGAGGTTGGCAACTCTGTTAACAGGACAGGCTCTCTATATATCTGGTCTCCCTGCTGAGCTTTCTTGAGCTTAACAAACAGACGGTTAAAAAATAATACTCACCCAAATGATTGCTGTTTTGCTTTTTATCTTCATTTCCTTTGGGTGGTTCTTTGAATCTTCATCAAATCATGCATTGTAATTTTTGCATATTCGTATTTCAGGTGAGGAGTCTGCTAACTCCACAAGAGGGAGACTGTGTCATTCACAGATACTGCAGCAGGAAGGAGATATTAGAATAGCTGGGGGTTGTGGGTGTTTGGAAGAAGCAGTGAGAACATGCTTTCAAATGAATGTTTCAGTATTGGTAAAGCTTGGTTCAGAACAATATTATTTCAATCACATACCTTTATTGTATCAGCTGGAAGACATTGAGGTGACCATAGCTGACCACATTCAAAAGGTTCTAAAGCCAAATTTTGGAGCAGCTTGGGACGAAGTTGGTGATGAATTTGAAAAAGAAGAGACTTTCACGTTATCCACTGTTAAAACTCTGGAAGGTGAGAAAGCATATAGTTACTGCAGAACTTTTGATAATTTCCCTCCTTCCAAAAATGTTAGCACTGCCTTTTTTTTAAGCATAATCTCTTAATGATCCAGTTCTGTTCCTTGATCTGAACAGTCCTCAGTCCTATGAAGACAGTGTTGTTTAGTAGGGCACCTCTACTGCATTTCCGCTGCCTTATCTCAGATGAGATGAAAATTGGGTGGTTCTGAGTGTTATTTTGTCTGTGTGTGTGGTATAAATCTAGTTTGATACCTCAAAATTTGGATCCATAGAAGTGTTGTTCTAGAGCTACTCCCTTTTCCTGAAGTGAACCATGTTCTCCTGAAAGGATTATAAGTAGTAAAATTCCACAAATAAAATACAGATAGAGATGATCACAAAAAATGTAGAGACCTGGGAAATGACATTTGAAACCTGAAATGAAGAAACACCTTTATGACTTTTTCCCCTTAAAGAAGATAAATTAACTTCTTGAATAAATCGTAATGTTTGGTGTCATAAAAACACATGCTTAAATAGTTATCCATAACAACAACAACAACAACATTAGATTTATATACCACCCTTCAGGGTGACTTAACACACCACTCAGAGTGGTTTACAAAGTATGTCATTATTATCCCCACAACAAACACCCTGTGAGGTGGGTGGGGCTGAGAGAGCTCCAGAGAGCTGTGACTCGCCCAAGGTCACCCAGTTGGCTTCAAGTGGAGGAGTGGGGAATCAAACCCAGCTCTCCAGATTAGAGTCCCGTGCTCTTAACCACTTCACCAAACTGGCTCTGCCAAAAATCAGTAGCTTGCTGCTTCCACTAATTTGACAGCAGTTGCTTGTCTACACATTAGCTTTCTGTTTTCTGTCCTCTTTCCCCCCCCCTCCCATTTTTGACCTCCTCCACCATCAGCACAAGTGCATGAAATGACCTTACTAAGCATTTCCATGACGCGATTTTCTGTCTTTCAAATAATACCTGTAGAGCCTATCAGGAATTTACATTAATCCTGTCAAACAGGATTTGCTGACACACTGTTACAGATATCTTTTGTTAGTCCTGTATGCTTGCCTCCTAAGTCATCTTCATATATAATGGTATTTATGTTGGTTACTTTTTAAAATTTTTATGTATCCTGTATTGTTTGTATTACACTGATACCCAAAGTTCTCAGGAGATGTCACAAACTCACTGTACTTCATCTTCTGCAATCACGTGAATTATTCAATGAAGTTATGAAGAGAATATCCCTAAAAATAAAGTGAGCATCTATATGAATTTTCCCCCCCACAGAGGCAGTAGGCAATATAGTGAAATTCCTGGGGATGCAGCCTTGTGAGAGATCAGACAAAGTGCCTGAAAACAAGAATTCTCATGCACTCTACCTGGCAGGTAAGATATTGTTGCTTCAAATGTTAATATGTACTGTTGACTAAAAAAATCAGCCATATATTAACTAAGCACTTTAGGGCCTTTCCAGACACTAGATAAACAGCACAACAATCAATAATATGTCATGATTTTAGGGGAAGGGCCTCAGTAGTAGAGCATCTGCTTTGCATGCAGAAGGTCCCAGGTTCAATTCCTGGCATCTCCAGTTGAAAAGATCGGGCAGTAGGTGACGTCAAATGTCCTGAGATCCTGGAGAGCTGCTGCCAGTCTGAGTAGATAATACTAACCTCAGTGGACCAATGGTCCAGTTCAGTGCAAGGCAGCTTCATGCATTCAGACCTTAATGCATTCCCCTTAACAAGCATTTCTGTTGTTGGTAAATCAGTTTTCTTCAGCACAGAGGAAGTTGCTGGGAAATTGTGATCTTTGTCCCAGTTAGCATAGGGGTTCCTCCCCCTCCTGTAGGGAAGGTACGTGTGCTGGTTTTGCAGATTTCTGTTCAATGTGCCTAAAGCATTAAAGATAAATGCATAAAAAGATCCTGCCTTCTTTCCTCAGTTCAGTTTTGAACATGCTATGCAGTTGTCCACCCACACCTAAGCAGCTATCACCTACAATTAAAAAATTAAAATTAAAAAAGACCATCCTTACCCTTCATCAGTCCCTCCCACTGCACTGAGGTGGAGATATCTTTTCGCATGGCTAAAAGGAGAACAGTTTTTTCTCCTAGGAGAAAGAAAATGTCTAGAATAGCATCTTTATGGTTTGATTAGAAACCTCTCCGAAAGGAATAACCCAAACCATCCTTTTTCGTGGATTAATATAGTTGCTGTGCATGATTCTAGAGTGCTTACCTTCAGAAAGTCACTATGCATTAGCCCAAGTTTTTTTAACAACTCAGGTATTACTCTAGATAATCATTTATTAAAATGTTTATTACACTATATCCAAAAGAACATTTATCTTGAGTGTTTTTTAATCTTTAGAGTGCAATTAGAACAGATGTTGTAGATTTGTAATCTGACCTCCAGACATCTTTAATTTTCTTTAGAAGCAATCATGGGTGGGAATTTGCATTAGGGCCTTGGCGGAGTAGAGTAGTTAATGCTTCCTCCCCTGCCCCCCCCATTGTGCCTATAGTTTCCAAAAGAAAAAAATTGCAACACATGCATTTGAGATGTTGATTGCATCACATGCATTGGAGATGTTGATTAATAAAATATTGTCAATATCTTTCCCCATGTTTGTATCTGATCCAGGTGTATTTCGGGGTGGTCATGACCTCCTGGTTCGTTCTCGCCTTGTCCTGACAGACACTGTGACGATGCAAGTCACAGCACGAAGTGGAGAAGAGCTTCCTGTGGATGCTGTTATGGCCTCTGTTGGCTAAGTGAACTTTAGGACTCTCCTTCAAACTTGCTAGCCGGGGAATGCTGGTATATTGTTCCCTGTATTCTGGACACAGAGAGAATCACTTTGGCATTGATGTAGAAAAAAAATAGTGGTGTGAGCTGAAAGCCTTGTGGTGTTTATAAAACACCAAATGGGTTACTGTCCAGGCTCTCTAGGCCATTTTGCAAGAGCACTTTCTTTCAGGCCACAATGCAGGTTCTTCACTGCCGACAAATTATGTTCCTTTCACCAGCATTTGTTGTGGTAAAAGTGTATCTAATCCTTCCTGTGCAGTAACAACATCTCCAACCTTGGCATTTAATTATTGCCAGTTTTGATTTGTGCTTACGATTTTTTTAAAGCCCTTCAAAATAGGTTATAAAAATAAAAGCATGTATTTTCTTTTGATTGTGCCATCAGAGTTTTGTTCCCTTTAAAGTATTAGGATCTGCTCCTGCCAGATATATGGGCTCCCACGTTGTACAATTATGAGCCAATATGGAGTATCAGTATGAAAGGGGCTGAAGTAGTACTTTCTGTCTTCTCTTTTGAGCCCCCCCACACACACACACCAGAGAGAAATAGCATCAATAAGAAATTTGTTACATTCCCCTCAGGTGCCCCCATATAATAATCCAGAAAGACTTCTTTGGAGTCTATCAAAAATTTGAAGTGCCTAATACAGTTTTAAACATGTTTGTGCCCTTGCAAACAAGCATTTTTGAGGCCTGTAGGGAAAAATCCACTTGGAGACAGTAACAGGGGGTGAGGGGAGGGAGACAGCATTGCTTCATTCCCCAAGTTACCAGTTTATGACAACCTTTAGTGTGTCACTAAAATTCCTGTGTGATGCTTGTCATTTTTGTATTGAACAGTATCTGGGGAAAAAAGAATGTCCAAATAAATTAGTGATAGATAAAGCAATATGTACTAACAGTTTATTCTAACTTGCCTGCCAGAGTTTTTATTCCCTGATAGGGTATCTGCCAGGGTGGTTCTTTTAAGCTTGATGTGTAAGGGTCCTCCAAAGATGGATTGCCCACTGCTTAGATTCTGCATAATTTTGTACACAAAAGCTGTATCACATGACGCTACACTATAGTTTATGAGCAGATGGTCATTATGGTTATGAAATGACTGATACACAGCTGTATTTCATAGTTATATGGCTTTAGCAAGGGGAGGAACAGCCTGACTACAGATGCAAATGTGCTTGCTGCACCCCAACAGACGTGCCTGCCTCGAGAGGAGCCCTACCCCATGGCGGGGAGTAACACTGGTGCAGACAGGTCGCCTGCCCACCCACTTGCCCAACCCCCATTCCTGACAAGGGCCAGGCTGGCAGCTGAAGCACTGTCTGCTTGCAAACTCCTCCCTCATACTGCCACCGCTCTGAGAAACATCTAGAAGAACAGAAAGGTAATGGGACTTGGCGAGGATTGCACCGCCAGCCCCTGGCACTCAGGATCAGTCCCCCAAGTCTCAGAGAGGCAGCTCCTTAGAGGCAAGCAGGAGACGAGTTCTGAAATGAATGACAAGAACGTCCACTGGAAACAACTGGAGAGGACTCACAGCGGCTCCATTGAAATACATTGCATCGAAAAAAGATGCGAGGGGAATGCTGGGTGGAGCTTGAGAGCTGTGCTCTGGTGCCAGGATGATGGCCCCCAGAATGGATTGATGGCCTCCAGGACCAGAGAAACTGCTTCAGGGGCCATTGTCCCATCCCCAGCTCAAGATCCCCGAAGTCCATCCCTGCCTCCGCAGACGGTAAAAGGGAGAGTGATCTAACCTCATGGGGTAGGAGCCCCAGAGATCCCAGGATGTTGCTGCACATCACCCTCCCCCGACATCCTGGCATCAACCTCGCCACCCCCCTCCTGCCCGCATGCAGCAGTCTTCTGCCGGGCTTATCAGACACCAGCAGACCTGTCAGAGTGATTTTGAGGGTGGGGGGAGGGAAACTAGGCAGGACTGGAGCCTCCAAGGTGTCACTAGATTACCGGATTTTGTCAGCACCTTTTTAAGGACATTGGGAAAGTGGGTTCTCAGAAAAAGTGTCGAAAAAATGGAAGCCGAACAGCCTGCTACCATTTTGAAATCGGAGACATGTGGCGTGAGGGGGGAAAGCTGGCAGTGTTCAGTGAGTGGGCTGTTCCTTTAAGGATGTGTGGAAATGGCCAGTGTGTTCCGAGAAAAGGTGCTTAAAAAACCAGAACCCAAACAGCCTTTCAAATCAGTTGGAAAATGGGGATGTCTGGAGTGAAGGGGGAAAGCCGCCAACTTTCAGTGAGTTCCCTTTAAGGACACGTGGAAATGGCCAGAGTGCAGGGTTGATTACCACGCAAAACACATCTAAATTGATGACTAAAAGCAAGAAGTTGTTCCAGTAACCTAAAAAGCTGCATCTGGAAGTGATTTCCTATCTTCAGTATTAAACATAGATTTGGTACACATCAGCAGTTAGTATGCCTCTAAATGGTGCTCTCCTTTATTCAACTAATACCATGGGTGATTGTATGAGATATGTTTAAGAATAAATTTCTAAATGCAAGGATGCTTGGAAAACCTGCCTTCCAATTTTCTGAAAGCCTATCTTTTAATCCCAACCAATATACTTAATTTTTAATTTATTTATGTCATTTATAGTCTGCCTTTCTCACTGAGACTCAAGGCAGATTACACAGTGTGAGATTAGTATAGTCAGTATCAGGAACATTTCCATAAACAATGCCATAGGGTAAATAGATACAAGTTCACAAAAACATAGCATTAGCAGGAATCCAATACAACATAGTGGTGAGGTCTATGGTTCTTAACTTATTAGCAGATCATCTGAGATCCCCTCCGTACAATACAGCCCTCCTATCTGAGTAAAAAAGCCTTTTTGAATAATTCAGTTCTGCATTGTTTGCAGAAAGCCAGGAGAGTGGGGGCTCTCCTGACCTCCTCAGGCAGGCCATTCCACAGGGTAGGGGCCACCACAGAGAACGCCCGTGTATGGGCTGCTGTCAATTTTGCTGATATGCAGGGTGGCACCTGCAGGAGACCCTGTTCAGATGAGCAAAGCTGCCATGGAGGAGCATGGTGGGGGAGGCGGTCTTATAGGTATGTTGGAACAAGACCGTGAAGAGCTTTGAAATTGATAACTTATACCTTGAACTGAGTACGGTAACTAATGGGTAGCCAGTGGAGTGACTACAGGATGGAAGTGATGTTCATGCTCCTTGTCGCTCCTGATAACAGTCGAGCCGCCGCATTTTGCACCAACTGGAGTCTCCTAGTTTAAATGGGAGACCTATATATAGTGCATTGCAATAGTCAAGTCTTGATGTTACCATAGCATGGATCCAGGTGGTCAGGTTGGCCATATAGAGGTAAGAAGCCATTTTTCAGGCTAGGGAGAGGTTGTGGCTGCCTTGTTTTTCTAGTAATAGCGTTGGATCCAGTATAATCCCTAGACTCTTAACCAAGTCTGCAAGGGTCAGACGAACTCCATCAAAAGTGGGGACTACAATGCCCTTCAGGATCTCTGCCTTCCCAACAATCATCACTTTAATCTTGTCTGGGTCCAATTTCAAGTTGTTCATTTTCAGCAATTCCACCACAGCTGTCAGGCAGCGATCCAAGATTTCTACTTAATCTTGTGGGGACCTGGATAGCAAGATACAGAGTTGGGTGTCATCTGCATATTGATGACATCCAATTCCATAGCTGTGAATGAGTTCTCCTAAAAGAGGTTGAGTAACATGGGGGATAAGATTTCACCCTGTGGAACCCTGCAAGGTAGCTCCCATTCTGGAGATAGCTGATCTCTGACAGCAACCCTTTGAGTCCATTCTATGAGAAACAATTTAAACCAGTCCAAGGCACATCCTTTGATGCCCACTTCTGTCTCTAGATGCTTCAATAAGATGGCATGGTCTATTGTTTCAAATGTTGCAGATAGATCCAGGAGGAGCAATAAGGAGGCATGGCCTTTGTCTACATTCTGACAGAGATCATCTACTAACGCTACTAGTGCAGTCTCTGTCCCGTGCCCTGGTCTGAATCCAGACAGGAAAGAGTCCGGAGCACTAGAGTTATCCAAGAAAGTCTAGAGTTGGTCAGCTACTGCTCTCTCAATCACTTTGCCAGAAAGGTCACATTAGAGACTGGGCAATAATTGGCCACATCATTTTGGGCTAGGGATGGTTTTTTAATTAGTAGACGGGTAACCATCTGTTTGAGCGGCAGTGGGAAGGTGCCTTGAGTTTTGTCCAAAGGGTTCACTTCGACCTTGCCAGCAACCCTCTGAGGTGTGTTTTTGCTGATATCCGAAGCTATTCTACAACTTATCAAGAAAGATGTGCTAGACTTCTGAACTGCACTTGGACAAGAATAGTTTTGACTACTCCCTCCTCCTCAAAAGGTTTCCTATATGTAGAAAACTAGTAAATTAGACAAAAATATGTTAGTTGCGCTTTCTATTTGATTGGCTGCAGAGATAATTAAAAATTACACCCTAGGTCAAGTGTGAACGGGATACCAGTCGAGAATTCTACCATCTAATTCTGCGTGACGGTTAAAGACAATCAGCGAACTACTAAGCAGTGTGAAAAATCCTCTGAACATGCTCAAAGGCGTTGTTGTACTGCAACTGCCCTTTAGGGCTTGAGCCCTGGAAGTAGTTGTAGTAGCGCGGTTGCTCGAGAAGGAGGCGCAATTTTTCCCTCCAGCAACACGCAAACGGACTTGCCCTGCTCCCCTCTGAAAGCGGGACTAAAACGAAGCTGCGCAAAACTGATTCTGAGGCGGCGCTTCGTCGGGAGACGAGGAGGAACCACCGAGCCGAGTTGACGTCAGCAGGTCGAAGGCCAGCGAGCGGTCCGAGCCCTGGAAGGCGGGAAGGTCGCGGGGTAAGGGAGCGGCTCTGAGGGGAGGCCTGCTCATCTCCCCTCTCTGGCCCTGTCGAGCGGGAATGTTGTAAACGCCCGTGCGGAGGGCGTGGAGCAGCCGAGCCGACTGAGCCGGATGGGACTGCGGGAATGGCCTTTAGTCCGCTAGCTGGTAAATATGGATAGGCAGGCGCCTTTGAGGAAACGCTGTTTCTTCTCGCAATGGAAGATCAGTCTTTCTTTCCTTCAGCAGAGGTCAGCGCCCCCGTTTCAAGCCCCCGTAGCTAAGGACGCCCCTTCTCTTTCCCCCTCTGACCTCAGGTTCTTGACTTCAGAGCCAAGAGGGCAGTGACCGAGATGCTGCACTCTTGGGGGGCTGCCGGTTCTGCAGCATCATGAGTTTTGACAAAAACTTCTTGCTGACTTGAGCTGTAGGCGACTCAAGAAGTTTTGTTCCGTAAATGATCTTTAGCTCTAAGCAGGGACATTTTCCGTGATTAAAGTGCATTAAAGCAGTTTCTTTATGAGGAGCGTTTCTGTGAATGTTTGATCTAATTCCGTTTTGCCCCCAGGTTGTTTACCGAGTTGAAGCTGATCTACTGGCAGTACACCGCCTATCCTGAAAGCACATGAGGATCTTTTTTGATACCTTTTATGTTTAACCAAAATCAATATTGCACCCTTGAGAACTTTTGGGTCTAGGGGAAATCACTCAAACAGCAAATTCTGGAACAGAGAGCAGTAAGTGCATTACTTTAAAGGCTGTAGCCTGAAAGATATATATGGAAAGCTCAGTGTGTGCGAACGTATGTGTGTGTGTGTTCTAGAACTGGTGTACCACTGACACTACACCTGATTTCTGTAGGTCCCTAGTGAAAAATGTGTGGTCGCACAGCGGTTTCTCTGGGAGCAGATGGCATCCGTCGGGCCTGCGCATACCATGATAAACAGGGGAGGCAGCAACATCCTGAATGGAAAAATGCTGACAAATATAGTCCGTCCTACAATAAGTGTCCACAATCCAACAATCCTGTGCTTCTCTCCCGACAACACTTTGAGAAGGTGAACTCATAAATTGTGTTTAGTCTGTATTAATGTATTTTTTAAAACAACCCCATTTTAGTCAGACTTCTGACATTTTACAGTCATAGGTAATGTGTTTTATTGATGGGTGTATCATTAGGAAGTGGAAGAATTGTATATGATCTGTGGGTTTCCGTGGAGTTTTAGCATTGTGAAATGAGGATATCTGTCATGGTCTTGCATTTGATAAAGACCTTACCATGGAATGTAAATGTTTATATTTCCAAGGATGCTTTAGTTCCCGAGCAGTTGCTTACACCGTAATTCAACAGTGTCTTGGAATCAAGTCCTGCTAAACCATGTGTTTTCTTGTAGTAAAATACAGGGTTGATATACAAGAATGAAAATTGTCTAAAGATGTAAAATTTGTATGAAGAAATTTTAATTGTAGCATGGATTAAGGCAACTTGTTGTGTAGATGATCCTTGTTTAATGTTATCCCTTCCTCAGACGTTTTTGATTAGTATAGGCAACAGCACCAATGAAGGGGGCAAAAATAAAGGATTTGAATAGGGCTGTTGTTCAGGCACCACCACAGTGGTGGATGCTAACAGCAGAATTATGTGGTGTAGCAGACAAATAATTTTTGTTTATATTGCATGTTCCTGAATTCCCAAGAACTGAGTTTCCCATCTGTTTCAGAAGAGTGAGTGGGAAAAGTTCTGGCGAAATTAGAGATGCTGATCTCTTTACAGTGACGTATTAGTCTAAATACATTATTTTCTCCACTTGAGTGCTATAATATGATTTTTTAAAAAATGAATGTATAGTAACATTTCAGAGTTAATACATTCATGCACCTGTATTGGTAGTCCATTGTATTTTTCACTTTGACCAGAGGCTGGCTGCTTGAACCTTGGAAGACAGGCTTGTTTTGTGTCATGATGTCACTTTTAGAAGCAAAGATGTTGTTACATTTTTAAATAATTGCGCTGCATTTCAGTGCACATGCACAATGTAAAAATGCTCATATAGTTATGTTTTCAAGCATAACAATTTTCAGACTGCTTCCTCTTTCTTTTTCCTGCCTAGAGACTCTGCATAGGAGTTCACATAGATGCTATAATGGCTGGCTAATTGATACTTTTTGTTAATTGATATATATACTTCTGAACAGTCATTCAGTTTTTTCCACTCTCCTGGCATGTGTAGCCATTGTCCCCAAGCCAGCACAATGGGGACCTCACTGCCCACCATTCTGTGTCCTCTCCTGCACCTGCCACTCCTGGACCCCAAACTGGCAGCTGCTTTGCTGTGCTTCATTGGCTGGGCAAGAGCAACAGAGCATGCTTTCTCTAGGCAGAAGAAAAAAGTGTGTATTCAGCAGTAGTATGTGGAGAGGAAGGGGTGTGCAACTTTTTTCTGCAGCCCTATGCCTAGACTATGAAGCTATTCTCATTTAATTTGTTTCAGTGCATTTTACCATGAGAAGTACAATATGTGTTAGTTTGTTGATAAATCAGAAACAAAGAGTTTGTGTCATATTTTCTGATGTTTATATTAATTTATTTAAATTCAAACATTTTTATGCTGCCCAAATTGGGTTTCCAAGGTGCCAAAACATGAAAATATTAAAGCATTTGAATTTTAAAACAAAGTAAAATAATATATAAAATAATTCAATAAAAATATATAAACATGCAAAATTAAAACCAGGAAGGAGAGCCAATAACAGTTTTGGGGGGAATGCCAAATGAAATGAGAAAGTTTAGAACTGAATATATGCCTGTAAAATTTAAGACCAGAAACGTTATTCTGATATTTGGGTTCAGTTCCGCTTAAAACCATAAATAAATCTCTAAAGCCACCCGCTCATGGTAATACTAAAAGTGAATTTAACTAGAAACTGATAAAAAGCAGAAGTGAAACTCTTTAGTCTGTTTCAATTGTTTCAACTGAGAAAAATGAAAGTAATAAGTAATATAAACAATGGAAGGTAAACTTTGAAGTGGTTATGCAGCAATTTTAAAATCCTTAAGTACTGGGTTTGGAAAGGAATTGGACTGCAAGTGTGTGTATGTAGTTCAAGAGTGCATGTAATCTCTTATAACAAAACTAGCTATAACTGCTCTATAGTTGGCAGCGGCAAGTTTGTAAGTAGCCTAGAGGTAAAAATGTCGCTGAAATGTCTTAGTAGAACTGACTTGCTGTTTACAACTTCAGCCTTTCTGTTGTCATCTTTTTTTAGTTTTTTATGTTATCTTATGCTGTGGCTTGCTGGGCCATAATTTATGTTAAATTTACAAGCATTGCATCTTTGGTTCCTTCTGCATCTTTTGCTGTCACACTAACTCCAGGCTAGAACTGGAGCAGCCTGTTTGTGAACTGTTACTAGCAGAGTGATTGTAAATGGAGAGGGAACTTGCAGTAACCATTCTAAGCAGAATTTATACCATTCTAAGTTCACAGAAATCAGTTGAGTATGCATACATAGTGCTTCTTAAAGGATAACATCCTACTGATTGGAATGGTGAGTAGGGTAGAGCATTCAGCCTCTGTTCCTTGTTAAGCAACTGATTGGCAGGATTTTGGTTTCTGAAAATGGCTCCGTGTGCACAGTGCTGGCAGCTCTCTGCATAGTGTGTTGAGCAGGAGCTTTTGATTGCTTCATAATCTTCTTAGTCTCTCCGTTGGGTGCTTCTCAAGTTTTCTTTCTATTTCTGCATTGTTAAAGGATTCTAGTTCTGAGCGTGTCCTTGTAGCCATGCGTTGGGGGCTTGTTCCAGGCTGGTTCAAGGAAGATGACCCATCTAAAATGCAGTACAACACTTCAAATTGTCGTAGTGACACCATGATGGAGAAACTCTCATACAAGGTCAGTTTTGTGCAGCCTTCTGTGTGAAACCAACCCTTTTATATTTGTCTCATTAATTTCTTCTGAGTGAGACATGAACACGGAATATTTTTTCTTAGCAGTATTAGCCACAGTTGCCCTTACTCACCAAATGTAAACAATTCTGAACTTCATGCTGTGAACCCAGTGTCTTGATCTTCCTGAAAGGGAAGAGCCCAGCAGGTGATAGCTTTTCACATGCTGCGCTTGACAAAGTAGCCCTGAGATAACCTGCTGCTCGACTGTTCTGTAGGTTAAAGAAAACAAAAATAAGACTAGCTGCATGACAGGCTTTTAGAAACATGATAGTACTAGTGGAAGTTCATGAACATTCACTGAAGGTTTCCAACTGCATTGTTCTACAATCATCCTACCTCATCTCTCAGTCTCAACTCCAACAAGCAGCATATTTATGTATGTGGAGGCCAACCAAACCACTAGCAAGAAGTGTTGCAAACTTCCCTGAGGAAGCACATTGGACACTTAACCTTTCTTGCCTCTCCATGACCGCATCCTTTTTGGAATATACAGCCTTGTCAGTCCCTATACCCAGGTGGAAGATCCACTTCTTGGATGTTTTTGTGTAGTCAGAGCACCATAGTATTAAGTGTGTATAATTTAGCCTACCCTCTTTCTCTTATCTTGCTCTTCACTTCTTTTGGTACCATTTCTTCCATCCATCCTTCTTATGTGCCCCTAATTCCTCTACTCTTCCTCACTTAGGACTGTTGCTTCCTTCCATCTGGTATTTTCTGTTGTCCCATTCTCTAGGATTTGTTTTTCCATCTATTCTTTTTCAGGCCATGGCCTGTATCCTTTAAAACGCTTTTCCTTTTGTTTCTTGCATTGATGCTAGTCACGTAGTGAGAAGATTAGAGATGGCATAGAATTGTTGGGAAACAGCTGTACTGTGTCTCTCTGTTTGATGCTCTGGGTCAGGTGCTTCATCCCCACTGGGAGATCCCATGCTCCTCCAACCTCCACGATAACAACTGGGCACCAGAGAAGTAGATAAATCCCCTTTTAAATAAAGTTTCTGGACTTAGTGGCTACACTAAGGCAAGGAGACTTCCTTACTGTAACAATATATGAACATTGTTACTTGCCTTGAGCCTAGCCACCAGATCCAGTTCTAGGGAAGGGATCTCTTGCAAAGTCATTTAACTGCAACCTCTGGCCACTGACTTGACTCTCCTTCCTCTGTGCACCTGAACTGCTGCTCCTCTTAAGGCTGCTGCTCATTCGCTTTCTTCACCTTCCCTCTAACCTGGAGTGCACCATGAGGAGAGACACTCTAGCTTTTTTATTGCTTTGTTTGACTATTCATCTGACTATTTCTGGAAACTTACTAAAACTACTTTTCTTTTTAGCAATGTTCATGTTTCATACTTCATTTGTATCTCTGTAAGCACCCTAAAATAACGATCACCAAGGGCTTAACTGCACATTACACTATCTGGGTTTGCCCTGAGCCCTGTCAAGCCAATCTTTCTGGGAGTGTTGAAACTTAATTCTCAGATACACAGGGATCAGATTTGGATTGAGACTGCACCCTTCCACACACGATTTTTACAAATTGAAACGGCCTTGGGGAACTGCTATTTTTTCCCATTGGAAAAACTTGTGTGTAGTCCATTGATATGCATAATTTTCCCAAAGGAGCAAATGGCAGCAAATGGAGCAAATCCCTGAGTCATTTTGAACCCAGGAAAATAGTGTGTGGGGCAGTATTTATGCCCTTGTCTCTGTGATCCTGATCCAAATTATGCCCCCATTCACATGAGAATTAAATTTCAACACATAATGCCCAATTCATGTCTGGTTTAACAAGATCTGGGGTGTGGGCCTGAATGGAGGTTTAAACACTGTTTTCTGTGTTTTTGGAGACTGATCAGAATGTCACTTTAGTATGCTGTCATGCAGGTGGCTTTCACCGGCACTAAGTGCCTTAGTATTAAAGTAGGAGATGAAAGATTGAATATAAGCTATAAATACCTCTGGCTCCTTAGCTATCGGAGGAGATCCTCTGTGTGACTACACTGTGGCAAGTGGCTCCTCCATGATGAAAGGGCTGTTTCTTTTAGAATCATTTGGAATGTAGCTTGGTTATAGCTGCCACCAACAAAAAATAGGATTTGTTGCCAGTCTTTCTGTGCATAACCAAACTAAAGGATCACCCCTCAAAGAGAGAACCTAGAAAAACGTGACATCAGCGGCCTGACATTTCTGCAGTGCATGATGTACCACCAGAGAGTGCTTCTTTTCTTTTCAAGTGTAATTGCTGGTGCGTCTCCTGAGAAAGGATTAACGAAACAAGTTATTAGCCGGCTCCTTGTTAAGTAGCAGAGATCTTTGTGCCTCTTAGACCACAGCACCTGTGGAAAAAGAAAGATAAAGAAAACATTTTGATTATTGAAGAATTAATTCCTTTTAAGTACTTACCTGTCTCCTATTCTGGCTTTACACAGTACCTGCAATGGAAATTAACAGTGTATTGTAATTGCCACTGCCTTATGGATATTTTATAAATTTTGTACTCCTTTATATTCATATTTAGAAGTATGATAATACTGTACTTGATCTTACAATATGTTTTTGTAGCACCTTGCACTTTATATATCAATAGCAATACTTTTTGTAATACACCTTTAATCTATTTAAATTCTCTTCATTGGTATTGCCCTCTGCTTTCGGGTCTTTCTGTGCAGGCATGCATGGAGGGACTGTGTGCTCAGGATTGCCAGTCAGTAGGTTCTGTATTAAAATTCTTCAAGGGGGCGCCTGCCCCTTCTCAGAGTGCATACGCAGGTTGTTTCCCACCAAAACAGTCCACTCTCTGGGAGGAGTGACGCTCCCGACTCTCAGTTCCTCTTTTGCTGCTGGTTGGAGAGGTTCTCTGCAAAGATCCTCTGTCGATTTCACTCTTCATCTGGGAAGACAGAGAAAACAACGGTCAGAATGGCTGAAAAACTTGTTTAAGAAATGCACTCAGTGTGATACCAAGATGAGAAGAACTGACAGGCACTTGCTGTGTCTTGTCTGCTTGGGAGAGGGGCATAACATTAGCCCATGCAAACATTGCCAGAGCTTCACCCGTAAAGCCAGAGCCAAAGGCTTAAAGTTCATGCTTAAAGTCATTTTATGAGAAAGGACACTGTTGGCTGTGACTAGTCCATCTGCTAAATTGGCCAAATCCTCTGCTCTTGCAGAGCTTGCCAGTCAATCAGATCCGACAACACAGGCCATCACACCTTCGGAAACACCAAGCCACTCGACTCAAACCACAGTGCCTTGGATCCCAAAACATCAGTCAACCTTAAGCACACCAAGCTTATTGGATCTGACTCCATCACAGAACCAACTTTCAGATTAAGGCACTCTGAGCCCTTTGGACCCAACATTGCCTGAGATCTAACAACACTGCTGAGCTTCAGGAACTCCAAGCTCTGCTGCTTGGATCCAAAAATGTTCCGAATCTGGAGTAGAGATGGGCACGAACCAGAAAAAAATTAACCATGCGGTTCGTGGTTTGTCACGTTTCACGAACCACAAACTGCCCCGGTTCGCAAATCAGTCCATTTTGGTTCATGAAAATGTCACGTCCGGGCCAGCAAATCACCACTTCCGGGTCAGCAGAAGGTCACTTCCAGGTCAGCAGAAGGTCTGCAGGAAGTCCATCCCCTGTTGCCTAGGAAACTGATCGGCATCAGGCTGTCTGCAGTGATGAACTGAAAAACGAACCAAACGAACCAGCCTAAAGTTCATGGCAGTTCATCAGAAATGGGATCTGATGAAACACTGGTTCACAAACCACAAACCAGCCTGGTTCATCACAAATTTTGATTCATATTTCGGTTCATGCCCATCTTAACTGGAGAGCCATTGGACACAACAGTTTTAACTCCATCATTGGCACTTGCTATGGCAGATCAAGGTACACGCTCGGACCCAGTGGAGTACAGATTCAAAGGAACAGATGGGGACCCCTTACCGATACTCTGGAAGCACCCAGAAAGAAAACAAAATTTAAACGAAAGTGCTCCAAACATAAAAGGAGATCTCATTAGAATGCAAGTCATTGACTTGGAGACTGGGGACCTGGACATAGTGGATACTCCACTTACTGCTTTGCCCCATTCAGACTCCTGTTCAGTTTACTCCTCAGAACAGGAAGAAAACTTATCCTGAGAATCTTCCAACACAAACTGTAGGGGTTGTGAGAAGAATTTACATCAGAGTTGCTGTAAACACAAATGTCCAGCTTGTTGTCAGGGAGTACTCCCACCTATGGGAGTCAACTGGGGTGAGCCTCACAAAACGTAGTCTGTGCAATCAGCATCTGACTTTACGCAGTCCAGACTGTACCACCGAACACACTCCATCCCAACATCACCCATGGTGTTCCGCTTGCCTGATCCAAACCCAGAATTCTATCCAGGAGAATGGAGCCCAAGCCTACCTTCCAACTCATCATCAGATGAGACTGGGGGAGACATGGAGCCTATTTTCCCCATGGATGATTTCTAACTTTATACAGAATAAATGCTTTCAATGGCAAAATCCTTGGACATAGACACAGCCTTTTTGGAGCTGAGACCCAAGGACAAAATATTACAACATCTCTATTCTGGGAAACCGGCTAATATCGCGTTCCCTGTGATTGAGGGATTCTTGATGTCTACACTGTGTCAGAAACTAGCTTCTGTTCTCCCTACATCAAAGAAGGCCAAAGGCCTTTATAAGACCAAGGAGGACAAATGTCCTTTTCTGTTAATTCATCCTCCTCCATCATTGCTAGTCATGGAGGAGATGCATTCAAGATACAGACAAGGTCACCACTCAACCCCTGCTGGCAGAGAGGGAAAGAAGTTAGATAGCCTCATTCATAAAGTTTATATGTCGGTGGCCTCAACATCAAAATCGTTAACTATGCCGTCATTATGGGAGTTTATCAGATCTTCCAGTGGAACAAGATGGCAATGTACAACAAGCATCTGCCAGAGGACCAGAAAGTCCTAGTCAAAGTAATTCAAGGGGAGGCAATCAGGTTGTCCAAACAGCAGATAAACACCAAAAGGCATGTAGCTGACTCTTCCATAAGAGCTCTAGCCTCTGCAGTAGTACTCTGGAGGCATGCATGGCTTTGGTCCACAGCCCTACTGATTAAGACAAGAAGCAGAATGGAAGATTTGCTATTCAAGAGGGAGATATTATTCTCCACAAAGATGGTTGAATATTTATCTCAAAAGCGAAAAGATTGACAGACCATGAGATCCTATAGAGTGTTGCTATCATCCCAACAATCACATTCTCGCCCTTTCTATAAACAATAGCAATACAGGGGTCACTACCCCAGATATCATCCTTACCAACCCCAGTATTCTCATAATCGGCCAGCCCTTACCAGTCAAGGGCAGTATGAACGGCGCAAGCCTGCTGGTAAACCAAGACAAAGCATCTTCCTGTCAGGAAGCAAGGAGTCTGGCCTAAGCCAGAAACAATTCTGACTTAGCACAGGAGAAACCCATTACCACTGGTGATAGACTGACCCACTCTTATGCAGCTTGGCCATCCATCACCACAGATACTTGGTTGTTAGAAGTTACCAACAGTGGTTATAAAATTGAATTTAACCATTTTCCATGTATGAGTCTTCCTTGCAATCTAGATTGATGGAAAAACTGACAGCGTTACTTGAGAAAGGACGCTTTAGAAGAGGACATAGACTTGGCTGTAGGGACATGCCAATGTTTGGGACTGATGGTTAATTTTTAAAAATCCAACCTCCTTCCCTCCAAAAAAGTGCTTTTTATTGGGGCCTTACTAGACTCTTCTCTAAATAAAGCATTCCTTCTACTTGAGAGGGCACATAGCTTAAAGCTTTAGTCAAATCTATGATGAACTGCCCTCGAGTTGCCGTGGCCCAGCCATCCTGCCTGACTGCTGCTGTGAACAGGAATATAGCAAATCCAGGGGAGCATAATGCATCAGTTGCCCTTATACATGTCCTTATGACAGGAACAAATGGCAATGTCAGTAGCCCAGTCTGTGGCTTCAGCTATCTGTTCTTTGATGAAAGTTAATGTGGGAAATTTTGAATTTTCTCATATAAATGAGGCTTTTCAGAAATATTCAGGACTACTACTTCATACAGGGACCTCAGTAAGATCCTTAGGACTTTTATAAGGAAGCTATCTAAAGTCTCATCCCAAAATATGCACACAGGGACTCTGGTAATGATCTTTTACTAGTCACTGCTCTCTTATTTAACCAAAAAAGCTATTCTGCAGCATCCAAAGGATGAGACATAAAGCCACAGTAATATTGCCTTGGTTATTATAATCACCAACAAAATGTTAAAGACACAAACAGTGCAATCCTAAGCAAAGTTACTTCTGTGACACTGAGAGATCTCTGTCTTTTGGTGCTACACCTCTGAAGATGCCAGCCACAGCTGCTGGTGAAACGTCAGGAACTACAATGCCAAGACCACGGCAATACAGCCCGGAAAACCCACAACAACCAAAGTTACTTCAGTCTAAGCCCATTGAAATCAATGGGCTTAGACTGGAGTAACTGCTCAGGATTACACTAAAATCACTCCTTTCTCTGGGATTGTGATTATTGTATTATATATTATCTTTGTATTGTCAGTGAATGTTTGGGAAATACCTGTAATTTCTTCTCAATGTCATAGACACAATAACTATAACTGTAGTTATTAAAATTTTGCTTTCCTTCCAAAACCTCAGTGAAGACAAGGGGAACAGGGCATCAGTTTATCAACACAGATCCAGTGTGAACTCTCATTACTCATCGATGCAGAGGAGTTAGCCGTGTTAGTCTGTGGTAGCAAAATCAAAAAGAGTCCAGTAGCACCTTTAAGACTAACCAATTTTATTGTAGCATAAGCATCTGACGAAGAGAACTTGATTCTCGAAAGCTTATGCTACAATAAAATTGGTTAGTCTTAAAGGTGCTACTGGACTCTTTTTGATTGATCTCATTACTCAGAAATCCACTTTCTGTAATCTGTGTATAATGCTATTGAAATCCTCCCAACTCAAATGTGTGTTACATCTGACCCTGCCACATGCCTGGATTGATATTTTCTCCTCCTCTGTTTGTGCTCTCTCTCTCTGCTTTCAAAGGGACCTCTTGTCAAGGGTAAGCGCTGTGTGGTGCTGGCTGATGGCTACTATGAATGGCAACAACGCAATGGACAGAAGCAGCCCTATTTCATTTACTTCCCCCAGACTGTGCAAGAAATGGTACAACAGTTGTTCATTAATATTCAGTGCTAAAATGTTCAGCTATTTTTATTCATTATACCTTTTCCTCTTAAACTTCAACTTCCTTCAGAAAGTTGATGCTGTATTATAAAACTGATCTGCATGTGCAGCAAATGTTGAAAGAGCTCGGGCTTGTATATATGTTGAGTTCTGTTTAGACATATATGCAAGATAGTGTATGGGGGACTGTCAAAAATAACATATACAAGCACTCACTAAATCAAACAGGGCCAGCAATAATTTTCTCACAATCCATCTTCAGTATCTCAAGTGTGCCGTCAATTACTCCCTTAAGGAAAAAAATACATTAATATGTTCGGAATGCGCTTCTCAGAGCGGGGATGGGGTTGGGAGGCACCACGCAGTCCATGGGTGTGTGGGGTGTGTGTGCAGCTGCCTCCCTTTGTTTCCCATTCCAGTCCTCATCACCCACTGTTATGAAATGTGAACTAGACGTGTGGCTGGGCCTGCAACACAACCCTACGTGCAGAAAACTACCTATAGTTTTGGATGAAAGGTTGTGAAGTGAGGAGAGGACATTCTCCCTATCCTTCTGTTCTTAACCCAGATAGCTGAAACACTGTTCTCAGCTCCTCCTTGAAAGGTGCATAGGATACAAATGCCACACCCAGACTCTTGGGTGGTGGCTGAAACCTCAGGCACTGCTTTTATAGGATTGCCTTTTGCCCTGCCATCCTAGGAAGCCACTACTAAAGACAATGTGACTATCTCATCCTTTGGTCTCACTGGAAGTTTATCACGCCCCAGTGACAGAAGTACTCATCTGTCCTTTATGTATGTGATGTTTTAAATAATGTAGTCCCCTCTTTTTCCAGTTCAACAAAACAGGCATAGAAGATGAAGAGCCAAAAGGCCAGAGGTTACTCACAATGGCTGGTATTTTTGATTGCTGGGAACCCCCTAATGGAGGGGAAGCATTGTACAGCTACACCATCATCACAGTAAATGCTTCTGAAAGTGTAAGCTTCATCCATAACAGGCAAGGGAAAACAACTGGATATTGGTTTGTTGTAGAGCAAATTGTAACATGAAACCGTTACACGGCTTAAACATCTTATCACCTTATATATTGCTGTGCTAGTGTGGATGCATTTCCCCCCTGAATAAATAACTTCAAAGGTGGATCAGATCATTGAGGCCAAATATGCTTTAATTGCTTCTTTGAAATAGTCCCCCTTGGGGAAGAACACTTGATCGTCAATGACTTGTTTCAGGTGCCAAGTTTTAGCCTTGTCATAAATAACTCTCTTTTCACTATCTCAGGTAGCAGTCCTTTGAATACTCAGAGCCCATTGCATGGCTTTGTCACTCAGGCCTGAGAAACCGAGTTACCTTGGTGAATGTGTACTGCAGGTTTATGCAAATAGTAACTGTTTGCTACTCTTTGCTCTTTGCAGCATTGACAAAACTGTTCTTGATTTTTATTTATTTATTTAGTAATCTGGTTCTTACTAAGGCTTAGATTGTGCTTGTTTTTTAGTCATAACACATTCTGAACTAGTTTGGGCATTTCTGACCACTAATTTCCCCCCACTTACTTAGGATGCCAGCTATTCTGGATGGGGAGGAGGCTGTTGGAAAATGGTTGGACTTTGCAGAAATACCCACACAAGAAGCACTTAAGCTTATTCACCCCACACAGAATCTTGCCTTCCATCCAGTCTCAAGTATAGTAAACAACTCTCGAAACAATACACCAGAATGCATTGTACCCATTCAGTTGGACCTCAAGAAGGTAAAGATATAGGGATCCTACTTTCCTGATATATTAGTTTTGATATCGTCTCTTATGTTTCATCAGATAGCTGCATGTTAGTCACTGACTTAAGCCCTCTGAAGCAGCGACTGTTGTCTGCTTTAACAGACAAAGGGGGCAGCAAGTTCTGAACTTTTGTTCTGCATCTGTTCAACATGGCCGGGCTGGTTGCCTGTTATCCAGAGAGATTGTGCTTTTTTTATCTGCCTCTGTAAAAGCTATCCTGGATGATTTTCAAAAGTCCCTGCTAAGGTTGGAAAGAACTGCACCATCCAACCTCAAACCAAGAGCTATACATTTTAATATTTTAAGAAGGAAACAAAAAGCCAATTTTAATTTCATTTTATTGTATTTATTAAAGAAGTTTACATGTCATTTTCCAGAAGTTAATGTAGTCCACAATGACTTACAGTACAACAGTGCTCAACATTAAAATCTACCCATTGAACTACATATCAGTTAATCAGCAGCAGAATAGAGAAACAAATGAGATAAGACTGGCTCACTACGCAAAGTTCAAACAAGAGCTAAAGAAAATATAAAGGTCTTTGCCTAGCAATGATATAGGTAAAAGGTAAAGGTAGTTCCCTGGGCAAGCACCAAGTCATTACTGACCCATGGGGGGACATTGCATCACGATGTTTTCTTGGCAGACTTTTTGTTACGGGGTGGTTTGCCATTGCCTTCCCCAGTCATCTACTCTTTACCCCCAGGAAACTGGGGACTCATTTTACCGACCTGGGAAGGATGGAAGGCTGAGTCAACCTTGAGCTGGCTATCTGAACCCGGCTTTTGCTGGGATTGAACTCAGGTTGTGAGGAGAGCTTGGGCTGCAGTACTGCAGTTTACCACTCTGCACCACAGGGCTCTTAGATAACAATGATATCTTTGCATAATTTATCTTGAAAAAATACTAGGTTTAGTTCTCTTGATAAGCTGTGTTTCGTTTTAACAACGTTTGAAATGCTCCTAGAAGCCATCTGGCTGATGCAAGTTCACTGAATTTGTCTGCTGATTCCCTTGAATCTTCTGATTTCACTAGTTATTTCTCCATTTGTTTTGTCTTCCAGGAGACCAAAGTTAGTGGAAGCAGCAAAATGATGTTGAACTGGTTAAAAAGCACATCTAAGAAAGAGGAAGATGATAGCTTGCCAAGATGGTCCAGTCAGTTCATTCACACAGCAGCATCCAAGAAAACCAGTATAAATTTAATGAACCAGGGGGTGGAAAAGGAAGAAGGGGAACCTCCTGCAAAGCAGTGCAAAAATCAATAATTTGTGGGCCCTTGGACTTCATTCCCAAATAGGTAACAGGCCCAACAAATGAGTTCTGAGGCTTGTGCTTGCTGCCCAGAATATTTAAATCTGGCTGTTTCTACTAATTTCAAATCTGGTGTGGGATTTTCTCACTATTTACTGATACCCAGCAGTTTGGACTTATCACTTAATACTTTAATGCTTCAGTGCAAGCTGGGGTGGGGATTTTATGTATGGTACTGACTTTCCATTGCCTACCTTCTCAGCAGCTGAATGGCATTTGAGTTGGATTCTCTGTGTCATGTTTCTTGCCCTAGTATTAATCAGATTTATTTTTTTGCATCAATGTCCTAATTCTTGAGAGTGAAAGCAGATCACTTTTGTTGGAGAGCTTCTGTTGCAAAATGAAACTGTTACCTAGGTGTGTTCTTAAACCAGTTAATATGTTAGCCGTTTTGTATCCTGGAATATTTTTTCTAAGGATGAACTATATTAGTGGGGAAACTGCTCCATTAAGGTATAACTTCAACAGCTATTGTGTTATCAGGTTTTGGCAATTACAGTTTAAGATCAGTGGCAAAAACATCCAATGTTAACATGATGGAAAGGAAGTTTTGTCCATTGAAGATTCTCAGTGCTAACCTCATGGGACCTCCTTGTCAAAAGGAGCACTTAAGCAGAATGAAAAATATTTAAATTCTACAAGGAAGACAATTATTCTCTGCCTTGTGGAAAAAAATGTTTTCCTGCTGAGGTTGATGTTCCAGAATGATAATTTTGGGTTTGTTCTAATTTTTTTTTAAATAAGCTTAAGTAAAATTTATCAAAAATGATGGTTGAACCAAGAATTTGCCAAGAGACCGAAACTTCCAGAGAGTCTTGTTTAGTTACGTTTTCCACAATGGTTATAAATAATAAAGTGTTCAGCTGCCCTACACAAGAACATTATCACACAATTCTGCTTAGTTATTAAAACAAGTCGAGAAGCATTGTGGATATTATCTGTATCTTGCAAAGTAGGAAGATGAGTAATCTTACAAAAATTGTGAAAAATTTGGCTCCATTTAGTCTATACCTGTTTCACGATTTAACATTAGCAGCACTGTAACATAGAAGGATATATCAATTTATGTCTGAAACTATCTTAAAGTTCCCTAGAAGATGGCATTGCCCTTTGGGTTTGCCCAGTCCTAAACCACTGTGTAAATACCCCTGAAGTATAGACAGCATTCTATAATGAAAGCAATATACACACACATTCACATCACTTACCAACCAATCCTTGCAGCTTACCAACTGATCCTTTTAGCTGGAGTTGCTGGTTATTCAACCTGGCACCTTCTGCATGCCAAGCGGATGCTGTAGCATTGAGCTACAGCCCCTCAAGGCAGTAAACACTGGAGAAGTCTTTTTATTGCTTCCTTGGGGGAGGGTGCATGTGTGTGTGTGTGTGTGTGTGTGTGTGTATGTGTATATATAAATATATAATAGATACTGATATATGGAACAGTGACAGTGGAGATTTAGAGGAAGATGGCATTCCTTACCGAAGACTCCACACTGCATGGAGAGCATCTTTTTCCTACTATGTCCCAGATAGGAGTTCCCTCATTGCCCTCTGCTATTGTATAAAGAAGAGCTCTAGAACCTTCCAGAGCCCTAGTTAAAGGACATGTTCTTGTCCTCCTCTGGTAGAAGTTTGTGATGCTGCATATGTTTTAATGGATGGAATTTGCTGTTTCTGGCCCACTCATTTCTGAGTACTATGAAACAAGGTTTTTTTAAAACTTTACTCAGGGCTCATTTCGAGGGGGAATGCGCAGGAACACAGTTCCAGCAGTTCCCCAAAGAGGTCACACATCAGGTGGCCCTGCCCACCTGACTCTCAGCCATTTTGGGCCCGTTTTGTCCTGGATTGAGGCTGAAATGGCCTAGATCGGGCCTCTGATGGGTGGTGGATCACTCTCCTGTTCAGCAGCAGCCCAATCCTGACCATTTTGGGACTCTTTTCGGCCATTTTCAGCCCCTTTTTGCCGTTTTGGGCCCAATTTCGGTCCTGAATGGCCAGGATTAGGTCCAGAACAGCCGGGATAGGTGATGTCAGGGTGTGTGGCATATGCAAATCAGTTATGCCAATGACACATTTCTGGTGATGTCAAGGGGCATGGCATATGCTAATGAGTTATGCTAATGAGTTCCTTCAGCTCTTTTTCTACAAAATGACCCCCGACTTTACTTCATTTATACCGCACCTTTCTCCTCAGGTGGGACCCAGTGTGTGGCTTGCATAATTCTGCTTTCCTCTATTTTTTCTCACAACAACCCTGTGAGGTAGATTAGGCTGAGAGTGTGTGACTGGCCCAAGATCACCCACTGAGTTGACATGGCAGAGTGGGGATTCAAGCCTGGTTCTCCTAGATCCTAGTCCAGCTCTCTAACCACTATACCAAACTAGCTTTTTTGAGAGAGACTGTGCTTTTCCTCCCAGTGCTATAGTTTCCTCTTTTGTGACAATTATGACAATTTCCCCAAATGTCTGATGAATAATGATTTTCTTGGGTTCTCCTGTGCACCTGTGACACAGTGAGCAACATTTACGAAGTGTCAGTGGCTCCTGCTGAGGTAGAAGTGCCCAGGAGACCTTGGCAAGAATGCCATTACCATCAATTAGCTGATGAACAGCAAAAAGGGTCTTCAGCGGCTCCCTTCTTTGCTGACTGAAATGTTTGACCCTGAGCCATGTATGAAACCCCTTTCTTATCACTATGCTTGTCTTCTCATGAATCTGTCATGGAGGGGGGGAAATGGCTATTCTTATTCCCTTCCAGCTTGTGTCAGAACAACAGGCCTTGATTTTATAGTTCCTGGATGGCTGGAATGCCAGGCACAGGCTTCCCACAGAAAATAGTAACGTGGTTTCTCTCCCTGCCGGATAATTTATTTTCTAGGTAAAATATCTGTTCTGTACTCCATATTTTTAGGAGATGGCTGCATGAAGCAGATACTACCCAATTCACCTATTAGAATAAAGTAGTTCTTCAACTTTTAAAATAATTGCCGAGGGAATTAGTCTATAGAGGCAATAGTCTATAGAGGAATATCTTTCTGCTACTTTCCTGGCAAAGAGAAAGTTTAATAATAATAATAAGAGTAGCAGCAGCAGCGCTTACATGCCACTCTTCTAGACAGATTAGTGCCCTACACAGAGTGGTGAAAAAGTTAGTGTTATTCCCCACAATATAGCTGGTGGGCTGGGGCCGAGAGGAGTGACTTACCCAAGACTTCTTACTGAGCTTATGACAGTAGTGGGATTCAAACCAGTAGAGTACTGATTTGTAGCCAAGCCACTTAACCACTGTGCTACAGGAGCTTTCTTTATACAATTGCTGGCATGTTCATAATGTCTCTGTTTCAGTTGGATTCCTGCGCCTCAGAAATACGGATACAAGAATGGCTGTGGGGAGAGAGCAGCAATTCGGTTAAAAGTTGAAATGTCCATGAATATATTTTGTTTCTCCACCTTCCTGAGGATTGTAAAGAAGCCTCATGCTTTTCCACAGCAGGAGGATTTACAAGAAAATACAGCAAGCATTTCAATTTCTCATGAATGTTTTATTTAGACAAACTCAACATAGGATGGAATGGGACAGTACTCAGCTTTTGAAACTGTCTAAAAATGCATCTTTCCCTGCCTGGACTACTTGAGAGAATTCTGCACATAATGACTCATGCAACCTAATCTTGGGGAGTCTTCTTGGGAAAGGGTGACGTGTTTATATCTCTATCACAAGAGTTGCTAAATCTTTCAAATTTTGCAAGTATACCACTAGTTAATGGTTTCTATATGGCTCAACTGGTCTCCATTTCAGCTGAATTAACTGCTAAAAAAATTATTCCAGTGGCTGTATAGTCTCCTCTGACAGCATGTACTCTGCCCTGCTTCACAATGGTCTTAGAAACTTAATTGGAGTAAGCCTTTCTAATTTAAGCATACTTTACTTGGTTTAACAGCTGAAAAGCCTGTGGGTGGGTGAATGGATCAGTAGGTTTTAAAAGCAAGATACTGGCTGTTTCTGTGTGAGAGTGGTGACAGAATAAGGCCTAGTTTACTTGGGTAATGCATTTGTTTAGTGATAAGAGGTGATGTTGCAGGGACTGAAAAAGAAGTTCCTGCTTCAAATGTCACTTCTACCATGAACTCTCTGAGGCTGTAGATCAGTTGGGGCCTCTCCCATCCGCAGTTCAGGGATGGTGCTGACTGTTCAAGGCTGTGTTGCACCGTAGTTCTAAGCCTGTAGGTTGCATTCCTTTGTCACACCGAGCTGAAGCCCCCCACATCTCCCAAAGCTGCTGCTACTGCACATTAATATGCTTCACCAGCAGCTCTCTTTGCAGGCGGCGCAGCCTGTTTCTGTTGCTGTTCCAGCTTCCTCCGAGTCCGAACATGGACGACGCGAGCGCCTATGCAAATCAGGGATCGGAATACCCGCCAATAGTAGCTCGGCTTCGCTCTCATCAACACCAATGGGGAGCCGTCGGCAGGCTGGGCTTGGATTTATATCCTCCAGCATCTCGCGCTTGTTATTGTCACTGCAGCTGTGGTTGCCGAGGAGGGCGGGTTGCGTGGTCAGCAGAGGCTACAAATCTGGCCAACGGTGAGCGGGGGGGGGGGGGGGGGGGAGACACCTGCGCGTAGAGTTCCTTAGCAGCGGTAGCGGTTGCAACGCAGTCGATTTCCCTGATGGTTCCAGCATTGTGGCGTCAGTCGGCTAGGTTGGGGGAGTCGCTGCGGGACACGCGTCAGCACTGCCGGTTGTCTGCATGGCGCGTCCCGAGACAGTCTCTTGTCCCACGCTCCTTTGTAACTATGGCATTTTTTCTAAATTTCTTTCTCCAGGAGAGGCTGCTGCCGTCTGCGAGCGAGCACCCAAGATCAGATTATAGCCCTTTCCGAGTGTCCACCCTTTTCCCAGTCTTCTCGCCATGTCTGGCCGAGGGAAATCGGGAGGCAAGGCCCGGGCCAAAGCTAAATCTCGCTCCTCCCGAGCCGGCCTGCAGTTCCCCGTGGGTCGAGTGCACCGGCTTCTACGGAAGGGCAACTATGCTGAGCGTGTGGGCGCCGGGGCGCCGGTCTACTTAGCGGCCGTCCTGGAGTACCTCTCGGCGGAGATCCTGGAGCTGGCTGGCAACGCGGCGCGGGACAATAAGAAGACGAGGATCATCCCTCGGCACTTGCAGCTGGCCATCCGCAACGACGAGGAGCTCAACAAGCTGCTGGGCGGGGTGACCATCGCCCAGGGCGGGGTCCTGCCCAATATCCAGGCCGTCCTGCTGCCCAAGAAGACCCAGAGCTCCAAGAAATGAGCCTCCGGGCAGAAAGCGGCCGATCGGCGACGTGCGCCTCGCGCCCCATCCACCGAATCTGGCGCTGCGGCCACCGGACGTTTCTTTCCTTTCTCTGCTGCGCTCGGTGCAGCCAGCGCTGGGCCTTCCGCGCGCACCCTTTCCCTTCCTCTTCTGCCTGGTGCTGCCCTCCCCCCCCCCCCCTTGTCGCCATTCCCACTTTCGAGCCATCTCCTCTTGTCGCTCCTGCCCCTTTCCTTCCCAGGGACGGGTGTGGGAAGAGCAGTGTCAAATCTGGGCCACCCAAAGGGCACGTGTTCCGGTTCTGGCTACCCCCTTGCCCTACAAATTGATTCCCCCCCCCCCCCAGTGATTTAACTATAGATCTACTGCTCTGGAGCTGCTTGATCGACGGCACCTGTGTGATTAAGTTTTTCTCCCTCAAATCCCTTTCAGTTCCTAGGGGTTGGGGGGAGAACGGGAAAGAAGAGACAGTTCTGGAACCAGAAGAATGGTTGGTGCTTGTTTATTTTTTTCCCCCTTGATGAACTGGAAAACGGGACTAACTGAAAATGGGAAGGCACCTAGCCCCAAGGAAGCTTCGAGCCCCCTGCAGGAAGGCAGGGGACTCTGCTTGGCCTGCGGTTTGTGAATCTGCCTGCCTGGAAAAGGGTGGGAAGTCTCAAGAAGGAAGGAAGGGTGACCTCTTCATTGCTTTGCACGAATATTTAGCCTAATCTCTTAAAACTGCTCTGTCCTAGAGCTCAAGATGGTGATGGATCTATCTGCCTGATGTTGCTGCACATCCTCATTTAATGTGATCACAAACTTAAGGATAAATGGGGAAGGAAGGGGAGAGGCTGCCCGGATATAATGTGGAAAAAATCAAGAAATAATGCACATGCTAAAAAAAATTTCTTGTTTGCTGTATGCTGAGGTATTGTGTTACTGTATTTGTACTGCAATCCTACTTGTGTGCTCTTGTTAAATTTTGATTTTTGTCGTTGGTGAGCCATCTTAAATCTCTTGTGTATTTCAGGAGCCTTGAATACACAAGCGTTGAGACACTAGTCTGTAAGGATACCTGAAGGAGGTTTCACTTCCTGTGGTGTGTGCACACTAGTTCATCACAATTGCCTCTGGGCAAACAGGTACTCTTCTTTATTTAAAAAAAATGTGAACGCCTGTTTACCAGAGGTGAAGGTGGCCCCTGTGAACAGGAGCCTCCTTTTCAACCTGCATTTTCAACTGAAAATGATTTTCTGTCTTGAGCTTTGAAGTGGCGCATTCAGATTTTCTAAATGCACTTAACAGCTTAGCTAGAAAGCAAAAAACCCTCAGATTTAGGCCTATTTCAGTCCTTTTGACGTCACTGGCACTAAAATAATTTAAAATAAAAGTATTTTTAGAATGCTTGCTTGTTTCTTGGCCTAGACAGTAGTATAAGGTCAACAGTGCTCACTGCTTCTTTGAAACAGCAGCAATTATAGTATGTTTACCACCACCCCTCCCACTGAACTGTAAATTCTGTTGTAGTATCTCCTGCAAATACTGGAGGTTACCATTTGTATCCTAGTTTGCACTTTAAGCTATACACAGTGTTCTCTGTTCAGCATTTCACTTCTAGTTTTTAAAAGGACATGCAAGTTTGGTATCAGTTTAGTGTTTGGGGGTTGGGATTTGGGGGTGGGGGAAAGATCTATAATTTATCCAAGAGTAAGAATCTAGTTAATGTAGTGGTTTACTAAATAGGTGTTTCGGTAATGTATGCGCATGGAAGTTGGCCTCACTGGTCCTGTGATGCATAGTAACTGTGATCTTTTAGAAATGGTACTGGAGTCAAATCTTGCTTGCTTAGGTAAAAGATAGAACCACGTGCATGCAGTAGTGTCTAGGCTATGGGACAAGTGGCACTTGTAATACTTTTGGGGCAACTGTGTATGTGCTGTTAAGTAGCATGTGTTGAAGCTATCAAGTGAGCTGTAAATCTGTGGATGAAGTATTGTCTTGCTCTGGTTCAGCTGATGATAACTAGACTAGTGGAACTTGGAAGCCTCTTTAATAAATGGAAAAAGAAAGCAGTTTGTTCACACACAGTACAATCCTAAGCTGAGATGCATCTCACTGAAGTAATGGGCTTGCATACATGTAAACTCTGCTTAGGACTGCACTGCGAGTTACAGTACAGGAGAAATGTTACATTGCTAGCATATTGTCTCTTCAGTGATACCTGAGTAGAAGAACCTTGATCTGCCCTTGTCTGGTCCCCCCCGCCCCGTCTCCCTCTGCAGACCTAGAAAAAGGCCTCTTGTTCCTAAACAGCTATCTCATTCCTCTGGCACTGGGCCAGCGTGTGGTTCATGCTTTTCTTTCAAAAAGCACTGATTGCATCATTGATGAGAGGGACTGTTTAAATGCAAATAACTGCTAAAAAGTGGGAAATTCTGAGTTTCTGTATTCCAGTGTTTTTCTGTCTTTGTTTTGAAGTTCAGTAATTTTTGTTTTGTCAAATCAAAGAATGCTTTGTATTTATTAGAAAATGCAGAACTTGTAATACTGGAGAAAGTGGATAACCATATTCTTATTAAACTGGTTCAGTCTTGAATGCACATAAAACTTGATGTCACATCAACATGTCATTCGAGGTTTTTGGATCCATGAGAAATTTGCATTTACACGCTATGATCCTCGAATTTTTGCTGGACAAAAGGAGGGGGAGGGCAGATGGTTTACAAAAGTTCCCCTTTTCCATCCAAAAGAGCAGATTTAAATAATGCAGACAAATTACCACCGGAATGGCATCAAACTTGAAATCAATTTTAAGCAAACTATCACTGAATGGTCTAGGCAGTGATGCTAGAACTGCTGTCTGACTCAAATAACCAAATGCCCTGCTTCTTCTTTATCTCCCTTCTCCCTCTTGACAACTAGTATCCAGATACAAATGTTTAGTGCAAGAACAGAATTCTGTACAAGTGAACCTGTTTAATGTTAGAGAAATGTAAGGAAAATTGGGATTTTCCTATGTACTTGTGTTGTGCATAGGACCATTATCAGAGCGCCATCCAGTTTTAGGCTGGAGCCAGTCTTCAAAGTATATAGCATGAATACACACCTGTGCAGTCCTAAGGAAGCAAGCCTATTCATTTGGAAACAAAACTTTCAAATAAATGGATGCAGTGTGTATTTTATCAAAGTTAATGTGAAAAGTCTCCCACAATTTTTTTGTAATTTTAAAAAATGCTTCTGCAGGAAGTTCAAAACAACTTGTATGATGCTCTCATACTCTTCTTCAAACGCTGACCAGAACTAAAAGCCTGTTTAGCTTCAACAATGGTAACTTGTGACCTGTTTCAGACCACCAGGATTTGCGTCCAGTGGCAACTTAGAGACCATCAAGATTTTCAAGGTATAAACTTTCAAGAGTTAGAGCTCCTGTCTTCAACTCACGAAGGGAGCTCTAACTTGACAACTTGCAGCCTGAAAATCCTGTTGGTCTCTAAGGAGCCACTGGACTCACATCCTGCTGTTCTACTGCAGACCAAGACAGCTACCTGCCTGAAATTGTCTTAGATCAGACTCTTCATTTTTAACAACTGTCAAACAAGCAGCTAACCTTGGCAGGAATTTGGTTGCATCAGTTGCTGGCCAAAACTTTTTAAGTTTTAATTACAAGAAAATTCCCTTTTTCAGTGTGAAGACATCCTTTGCTCCATAATGTAAGCTGCTAAAAGGTTATTTTAGAGAGCTAGTGTAGTATAGTGGCAGTAATGTTGGATCAAGATCTGGGAGACTTGGGTTCAAATATCCATTAAATGATGAAGCTCGCTATGTGATCTCGGGCCACTTACATACTATCAGTCTAACTTACCTCTTGGGATGCGAGAACAGATTTTGCTCGACTGAATAGCTGCCTTCCCTAAACCCACTGAATACTGTTTGTCAAATGAGGCTGTAATGGTTCAAGCAAGGGGCTAGAAGTCACTATTCAGATTCTTTAGCTCTTCACAAAATATCTTTAGTATAAGTTTGTGAAGTTTCTGAATAGTGGCTTCTAGCCTCTTGTTTGAATAAGGAGTTTGTTTGGGGATATAATGATCTAAAGAGTTGACCTTGCATGCAACAGCAAGCTATATGAAAGGTGTAAAATGGTGCAGCAACCTTCATGATCACTTAATCCACCAACTGTACAACATGTGGGTGTTGTATCTTCAATAAGAATATGAATATAGTTTTTTATCAACTAACAATTTGCTGGATCATTATTACAATTTATGTAGAATTGGCATAATCCACTTGATATATGTGGAGCAAGTCAGTAGCTTGTACTCTGCATTGAGGAGTAACTATTTAAGATTGTAATGTCTGAGGCAGAACCTTGTTAGTCTGCAGCAAAAACAAACAGGAGTCTTGGGAATTAAAAAACTTTTTCTAGCATAAATTTTTGTGGACTCGAGAGTGCATTTTGTCAGAAGCATATCTAGGGAATATTCTCTACAGATAGATTTGCAGTTATGAGGGTTATGCATTTCATACAGCTTTGACTCTGCTGGTAACAATTTTTCCTGACCATATACATAAATGTGAGACTACATTAAGGAAACATGCTATGTGCATCTAGTCCAGAAAAGCTCATGCCAACTTTCTGGCCTTTAAGGCACAGCAGAGTCCAGTTCAAGTCTGCAACCCTATGCATGGTTCTTGGTGTGTGTGTTTCTTTGAATATAGTGAGATTTACTTCTGAGTACAAACAGGGTTGGGTGGTTGATCTCGTACTAGCCTGTTGTACTGATGCTGGGGTGGGGGGGGGGGGGACACCAGCTTTCATTAGGAGTCATTCATGGGTTTGGGGGTGGGTGGGTTGTGTTACATAGCCATTCTAAGCTACTGGCATAGGTCCTTTGCACAAGTTTCTGCTTGCTATGAAATGGATTGTGCAGCACAAGTTTGGTTGTCAGTTAATGGTGGAATTTGTGGTAGGGTATGAGCTTTCATGAGCTCACAAAAGCTTGTACCCTACCACAAATTTTGTTAGTCTTATAGGTGCTACTGGACTCTTGCTCTTTTCTACTGCAACAGACAAACACAGTTACCCATCTTGATTTAATGGTGGGGATGACCTCTAGATCAGTAACAGACAACAGTGGCATTAATACAGTGTGGTCTCACTCTTCCTCCAGTACATGATGCGGGGTATCAAATCTTGGATTTCGTTGAAAACGAGCCAGATTATTGTTTCTCAAGAAAATGGTTTCTCTTGCTTGAAAAATAGTGGCTTGCCTGTGAGCTATCTTGTCAACACCACATTCCTCTAGTAGGGCTTTCAAAATTTACTTTAAGAATAATCTACAGAAGAGAACAGTGTGTGTGTGGAAAATAAGATCTGGAAGAGAATACAGCAGGAAAAATGTGTTTGGTCAATAAACCAATTTAAACAGACTTGAGACAAAAGTTTTAATAATGGTTCACGTTTATTCTCAGTCCAAAGAGTGATTAGTACCTTCCTTAATCTTGCCTTCCCTCTACCACAGTGTGTCTCCCCGCTCCCGGTTTTATCATCACAAAAATTATGTGAGGTGGGTTAAGTCTGTTCAGTGGTTTACTGTGCATGCAGGTTTGAATCTCCAGTCTGGCAAAATATTTTCTATCTAGTACCTCAACATTCAATCCTTTCCTCAGAGTACTCAGTGGCATACACGGTTCTCCCTCCATTTTGTCTTCACAGCAATCCTGTGAGGTGGGTTAAGAAAATAACTGACCCAAGGTTATCAGCACAAGGATCTTCACTGTGTTACTAAAGGGAAACTGCAAGAAAATATTTTGAAACAATATGCCCATTTAGGAGGAGATCCTGTTATTCCTGCAGTGTTAAAGAGTTACTGTTAGTTATGCTTAATCTCACTCCCTGATAGTTTGTGGCTGGCTCCACCTCCCATGGCAGCCATTTTATGGTTGTACCCATCACCTTGTGCCAGAATTCCAAAGGTGCCCACAGACTCAAAAATATTGGAAACCCCTAAACTACAGGATAGTGAAATAAGCTGCAGCAGAGTAAATCAGTATTGTAGTAGTATTGCCCTATTAGGTTTGCAGAAAGCTCAGTTTTTATTAAGTGCTATAAAAATCAACTTGATCAAAATAAGGGGGGGGGGAGATAAATAGGAACAAAATGGTGGCAATTAAAATTGCACTCCTCCCTCAGCCTGAACACAGCCATGCTTCCATCACTCTTTGAACAAGAACCTTGTAGTGATAGGGACTGTATTCTTCTCTTTCCCCTATACCTTTTGGATGCAAGATGCTACTAAAAATATGCTATTTGCACTACACCTACTTTCAGTTGGCAATGATTGTGGTCTGTTTTGGAAAAGGAAGCTAGGTGTGAGAAAGTCATGCAACTGTTGTCAACATAAATCACATGATAGCATGCAGTTCCTACAGAACTGAATGATGTCTTTCATTGCCTTTCTCTGCTGTTCACTGCCTGCCATGTGTTCCAGAATACAAAACAGGAGGCTCTTCAACCGGATTCTTCCAGGCAGCCGTCAAATGTCCGGGGCCTGGGGAGAGATCTGCACTTCCTCTTGCATGACTTGGGTTAGCCAATTCCAGTGGTCTTTCTGAAGATTCTTTTGGACAACTGTGTTTTTACTACAGTATAGATGCAGCTATTGCTCGTTTCTCTTAAATCTAGGTATGCCTGAATGTTGCACCTTTGAAGAAATTTTGCTTTCTATGATCATACTTTAGAGCTGGAAGAACATCTTTGAACTAAGCACATTAGTAGCTGTTATGTGTGACTTTGTGGTTATTTTCTTCTGCATTTATGGTGATGTATCTTGTTTCCTATCACCTTTTTGTAAACGTTAGACCCCTTTGCATGTCTTCTGGTGCAATCCCTGCCTTTTTTTAAAAAACAAACACATACTGCTCTTCTAGACAGCTTGTTGCCCCACTCATAGTAGTTAAAAAGTTAGTGTTACTATCCCCACAATACAGCGGGTGAGCGGGGGCTGAGATGAGTGGCTTACCTAAGGCCACCTACTGAGGTCATGGTAATAATGGAATTCAAACCAGCAGAGTGCTGATTCACAACCAAACCACTTAATCACCATGTTACAGCCATACTCCTGCTTTGTTTCACAGGGGGAGTGTGCAATGATAATCTGAAATACTTGGGCCCAGAGATCCTTGTCCTAATTATGTTTTGAAGGCTAAGTAGGCCAATTTGCTGCATACAGGGGTTGGATAACTGCTTAGGGATAAGGCTTCTTTAATTACCTATGCAAAAATAAATCTCTCTACACTAGGATTATGAGGTTGCTCTTCCTAGGCCCCCGGCCTGAAAACGCTACCCAGAGCCCGTTAACCGACCTCGCCGGACCTGTTAACTTGGCGTGGTTCTCCCCAGGCACCGACCCCCCCCCCCCATCGTTTTCCCTCTTTTCCCAACGCTCGAATATCGGGACTCAGCCCCGTCGCTCTTTCACCTTGACTCATGTTCGGCTAACCCAAGTCATGCAAGATGAAGCGAAGCGCTCTCCCCAGGCCACGGACATCTGACGGCTGCCTGGAAGAAACGTCGCTCTATCACGCACTCTTGCCCTGGAAGGAAGACGGGGCGTTCTGGAGGGCTGAGCTGGACTTCAAAACAAAACGCAGCGCTGTAAGACTTAAAAGCACAACCAGTTTCACAGCGGAAGCCGCGACGTCCGTTCAGCGGTCGCAGAAACGTAGAGCGGCTGACTTGAGTGACCAATCACGGCAGAGAACGTCTTCCCGAGCGTGCGCACTGACGCCTGGTGACGTATTTCTTCGCGGGCGAGGGCAAGCCGTGTTCCTCCGGCCGGCCGGCTGGAGGCGGAGCTTCAGGAAGTGTCAAGTATGATGCGAGGGGGCGGGGTCAAGGCCAGCCCCTTGCTCCCTCCAGCCGCAACCCCGCTGGGACGATTTAGGAAGCGATCCTAAGCAAGTCTACTCAGAAGCCGACTTGGGTCTATTTAATAGGGCTTACTCCCGGGAAAGTAACCTTCGAATTGCACTAAAATATGAGCTTTGGGGTCATGGAAGCTCATACCCTAGAATTCTTGTTCGTCTTTTAAGGTGCTATAGGACCTGAATCTTGCTCTTCTATTGCTGTATACCTGAAACGCGGATTGCTGTTAGACAGCTTTCCTCTCCCCACGATAAGCCTACCTCGAACAAAGCAGGCTACCCGCCCCCACCAGAACCGTTCCCGCCATGGAGCCAACGCACTCCCCTGCAGTTTGTCCCCTCACCCGGCTACCTTCCCATCTTGATCTCTCCATCGCCACCCACGTCTCATCCTTCTCTGCGCATCCCCCCTTCTTCAGAGCCAGCCCTGCGTTGCTCAGCAACTTCCCTCCTCCCCACCTGCTTTTCATTTCCCTCTTGCGTATTAATACAGCGAGGAAGCATCAAGTGAAAAAAATGTTTATATCCTTTATTGAACCAAAACCACACATACGCGCACACACGGGGAGAAATAAAAGGCAACTGTAGACGAGACCCGAAAAGCCCGCACGCGATCTTCCCGGGACGGGGCAAACGGCAACCCCCCCCCCCCCCGACAACAGCAATCGCCCCGCAGAGACGACGCGGGTCTCCCCAGGGCAAAACCAGCCCTGCGGTCGGTCACTTGGTCCCATGTACCCGCCCGCCGCGCATGCAACGGAGGAGACCCCTGGGGAAACACAGCTATAACGGGAAGTCCCAGCCGCCCACCGTTGCATCCGAGAGGAATGGATGCTTTTCTCAAACGTTCACAGGCTCTCCAAGAGCAACGGCTAGGAGCGGACCGGGGAGTCGGAACCGTTTCGGGGAGAAGGGGCGGTAAGGGAGGAAAGAGACGGTTCTTTTAAAGCCATTTGTCAAAGCAACGCCCGCCCTACGCCTGAAAGCGCAGGCGGGACCAAGGGCCGCCTCCTCTCCAACACCCCGAGCGAGCAGGGGGTGGCAGTGGAGGTGAACCCCCCCCCCCGCCCAGTCCCCACCAAGAAGCTGCAGAAAGGGGGTCAGGTCAGCCACAGAAAACCGAGACGGGCGAGGGCGGCTCTGCGCTGGGAGCCCAAGTCAGCATCAATGCTCTGCGGGCCAGAGTCCCGGGCGGGGGCCAAAGGGGTCCGCCCTGCTCCTGCGCCAAGTGCCGGGCGGCTCGGGGGCTTTTCTAGCTCCCCGCGCCCCCTGGCCGGCCCTTCACGCCTTCCTGCTCTTGAGCGCCTTGGGCTTCGCGGACTTCTTCACCTTCTTGGCGCTGGGCGAGGCGGCGCTCTTCTTGGCCGCTTTCTTGCCCTTGCCCTTCTCTTTCTTGGCCGCCCCACCGGCGGCGCCCTTCTTGTGCGACTTCTTCTCGGGCTTCTTGCTCTTGGCGACTGGCTTCTTCTCCGCCCTGCGCGAAGCCGAGGCGGCCACGGTCGCCGTCTTCTTGAGGGCTTTGGCGTGGGAGGCGCCGGCGGCGGCGGGCCCCCCCTCGCCCGCCCCCTCCAGCTTCTTCCTATTGAGCTTGAAGGAGCCGTTGGCGCCGGTGCCCTTCACCTGCAGCAGGGTGTCGTTCTGCACCAGCGCCTTGATGGAGTACTTGAGGTAGGTGCGCCCGTTCTGCTGGTCGAACCAGGCCACCTTCTTGGCCTCGTTGTAGATCTTGGCTAGCGAGGAGCCGTTGCGCTCGCCCAGCTTGCGGATTGTCTCCACCACCAGCTGGCTGTATTTGCCCGGCTGGTTCTTCTTCTTGCTGTTCTTCTTCTTCTTGGAGGGCGAGAGGGACGCGCCGCCCGCCTTGGCTTTCTTGGCGGCGCCTTTCTTCTCGGCAGCCAGCGGCGCCTCCTCCGCCTCTGTCAGGGGCAGGTCGGCTTCCTCCAGCTCGACCGACATGCTGCGCAACGAGAGCGCCCGAGTGCGGTAAGAGGGCGGGCGGGTTGGCCTCGGCGCTTCGCTTGGGAGAGGAAAGGGGCGCCTCGAACCAGTGGAAGCAAGCACGACTATCCACAGCAGCTCCGAAAAAGCGCTCTGCTTGGGCGGGCTCCGGCGCAGCTCCTTATATAGGAAGAATGCGGACCACGTTGAGAACAACAACAGCGAGCGACGAGGCCGCCTCCAAGTTGTGCTTTTTGCGGCCCCTTCGCCGGCCTCTCCCTCCCGCGCCTGGCGCCCTGGGGACGCGATGCCGCCGCCAGCCCCCGCTCCCGACGGTGCCCGAGCCAGCTGCCTGCGTGCCGCGCGCCCCCGGGGCCCGGAAGAGTCCCCCCGAGGCGATTTTAAAGGCGCACCCTATGCTAGGAGGAGACCGAGGATGGGGGCGCCCTGTTTGGAGGGCCGTGCGTCCCCTGGAAAGGCCGGCCGGCCCCAACCGGTGCGCGCCTCGGGAAGAGAAGAGGGGGCTGCGGGCCACTGGCCGCTCTTGGGGCGCCGGCGGCCCTCAGGGGGCGCGCTAGGCCGGGGTTAATTTGTTGGAACTAACACACTGGACGCCCTCACGTGGTCGGCTGCAGCAATACGGAGCCGGAGCGCCGATTCCGGGGGGGGTCTACGCCCGATCTGGAGGGGCCCTGACTGCTGGGGCTGCGGGGCGTCGAGCGGGCGAGCTTCGGCTCCGCCGGGGACCCTCGCTAGTAGGGGCAGCCCCCCCCCCCTTTTGGAGCCAGGGTGCTCGGTCGGATGCCCTCCCGCCACCGCCTCGGATAGTCCTGAATCCTGATGGAGACACTTAAACGAATAGGGAAAGGGAAAGGAGGTGCCTAAGTCGGACTGTCGGGGATCCCCAAAGACGTCCCTAACCCGAGCCCCACAAACTAGCGACCTGGCTGCGTCTTGAACAGCCGGGGCTGGAAGGACGGTCTTGGGGCTTCGCCCACTCTATTGCTTTGCCTTCAGGGTTTGTGTGCAAAGGGGGGTAATTTGTGAATTGTTCCAGCCCCAGTTTGGAGAGGGATGGAATGTCCGCCCTTGAATTCTAGCAGGAAAAGGGAACTGCTTGCTATTCTTTCGAAGGGCGGGATGGGATTCTCCAGCTTTCGGTCGCACTTGGGGAGAAGAGGGCGAGCCTCTCTCGCTTTGCCCCTCTGTCCCTTTTTTGCTGAGCTACTTAGGGAGGGGGCGGCGCCCTTCGTTTCTGGGGCATATAAATAGGGAGCTCGTAAGCGCGATTGGTGGGGAGCGGGGGTCGGGTTGATTGCGCTGCCCTGGAGATGCGCTTGGAAAAGCCTCGCCCAGCCTTCCTCCACGGCCGGCTTTGGGTCCGAGTTTAGCCTCCTTTCTGCCCACGCTCTCCGGCCGCTCTCTCTTGAAGGCGAGGCGCTGAGTCTTGCCTAATCCGGACGAGTGTGAACGGCGGGGCGGCGGGGGCACTGGGGCAGCCTCGAGCTGCTAGCGACCGGAGCGCGGAGCAGACGAGGCTGCTGCGGCATTTTCTTCCTTTGAGAAAGGGGCGGGAGGGAGCCTTCCTGCGCGGGGAAGCAAGCGTCGAGCGCTCCCTCGCTCTTCTGCGAACCTTGGCGCCGAAGCCCTTCTCGCCCGCCGCCGCCGCGCTTCTTTAAAGCTGACAGGGGAGTGCTAGCGGAGGGCGGCTCGTTACACTCCGCAACTGCAGCGCGTACAGAGAAAGTTCGCCCTCGAAACAGAAAGGCTTCTGACATTTGGGCGAGGGGGCGCAGCGAAGCCTGGTGCTTGCGCCTCTGTGGCGCAGCGGGACTGAGTAGAAATCGGCGCCTCCTGAGGAATTTGATTTTTTACATGGAAAGAAAATCAAAGCGCCGTCATATTTTAGATTGTGTTTTAGGCTATAGGCAACACCGTAACAATCGAGGAGCTACCACTGTAGCACCGCCACTGCTCAAAAATAATAAAAAATCTCAGGATTTTTACATGGGCTCACCCTCAATAGCGCCATGAAGCAGCGGATTTGTAATTTTCGTGTTTCTCTGTGCCCATCGATGTGATATGCGATTTGCTGGCGAGTTTGGAGAGACCCAATGCAAAAATCACAAGGATTTGTGCATTGGATCCACACTTTTGCATCACCAGGGCTCCAGGAAAAGGTGAATCCATGTTTTCTATGGTACAATCTGTGACCAAAGATGCAATGAGTGTATTGTCGAAGGCTTTCACGGCTGGAGAACGATGGTTGTTGTGGGTTTTCCGGGCTGTATTGCCGTGGTCTTGGCACTGTAGCTCCTGACGTTTCACCAGCAGCTGTGGCTGGCATCTTCAGAGGTGTAGCACCAAAAGACAGATCTCTCAGTGTCTTCCTCCACGTAATGGATTTGGGGACACTGAGAGATCTCTGTCTTTTGGTGCTACACCTCTGAAGATGCCAGCCACAGCTACTGGCGAAACGTCAGGAACTACAATGCCAAGACCACGGCAATACAGCCCAGAAAACCCACAACAACCATCGATGCAATGAGTGATTGAATGTGTTTACCCAACACAAAAATCATGGGGATCCACACCTTAGAGCCATGTTTTTATACCACAAAGTGGATCTGTAATTTTTATGGTGCTTCTTGTTGCCCATGATGAACAACAGTGTCATGGTGGTTTGGTTTCAGAGGAAAACATATGAATTCATGAGGATCCATGACTAGGATCCATATCTTTACCCATTGTGCCACCACAGTGCTGGATCTGGTTTTTATGGTTCAGTCTGTGGACCTGGCTGTGATACCTGATTTGATGTTGGATTTGAAGAAAAAACCCACGTGGATCCGTTTTCTAGTATCCCTCCCCACATCTCCTTTTCTCTGCCACTTCCCTTCTTCTGCAGTACGTTTTGTTTAACCTTTAAGACTACGGGTAGTATTACATGGGAGTCTCATTAATAACCATGAGACTATATGTATCGTGGTTTTGATTTTTAAATGTATTCTAAATGTTTTAATGTGTATTAAGCATTTCACTGTACCCCACCCTGAGCCCATTCACAGGGAGGGTGGGCTAAAAATCAAATTTAATAAATAATTTCTGAGTAATTGCATATATTCAGACTAATGCTCTAATTGCCTTACTGAAGCAGCTGGTCTGAGACTGCTTAGAAATACTGGCTTGTTTGCAACTTGCTGTATCCCTGCACGTGGATAATGCTTCGTTTTGGTTTTGGTGACCTTTGCTGGTCAGTTTCTGGAGAACCCCTAGGTACATACTGGCTGTTGCAATTCTCACAAAGCATAATGCTCTAGAAAGCCCTTACTGTACTCTAATAAGGTGCCTTTTATGTTCTTAAGCAAAAGTGCATACTCAAGTAAGTTATAACTCTTTAAGAGATCCCCATTTGTTGGACCAAGTTGATTGTAGCAGGAAAAAAATAGCCCAAGAGGTAGTAGGACCAGATGCTGTTTAAATGTATTTTATCTTAACCTACTTACAACTGAAGACTATATGACTGTAGTTTCACGCCCCTGTTGAAGTAATGGATTTGGGGATACATCACATATTTCAGTTTTAGTAGGTAGGCAACATGTCTATAATGTTCAAACTGCATGCTTTTTGACCTTCTACCTCCCCAGACTGTTTGCTGGAGAATCTGGTCTAAAGTCACCTGTCCCCACCCCCCCACCCCCCGTTTCCCTGGTGCTCATATTAGGCTTACAAAGTACAAGGAGGGGCTGCAGCAGTGCACAGCTCATTTCCCCCTTCCCCCACTATTTCCTCTTTCATTCCTGGAAAAACCCCATACCATCTCCCCTTTCCCCGCCTCTTCTTTCTATGCACCAGTCAACTTACTTTTAGCTCTCTCCTTCCCGCCCCGCCCCCACCCCCGCTTTCTCTCCTTCCCTCCTCTGGCAGTCTCTACCAGGAAAAACTAAGGCTGAGTTGCACAGTGCCAGGCCCAGTTGCATTGTGGAGAACCTGCAAAAACTAGCCAGGGGTACCGCATTTACCCTTGTATCCACCTTCTTTCTCTCCTCCCAAGAACTCTTATTACCTTTCCCTGTTTCCTTCTCTTCTGCCCGCCTGCCCACCCTTCTGCCTTTGATCTTCAGTTATATTTATTATTTTATTTATATCTCACCTTTCTCCATAATAGGAAACACAAGCAGTTTACATTATTCTCTTCTCCATTTTATCCTCACAAAAAACCCTGTTGAGGTAGGTTAGGCTGAGAGAATACAATTGGTCCAAGGTCACACAACAAGCTTCGATAACAGAGTGGATATTTGAACTATTATACCACACTAGCTTTTGTGGGGTTGCTGCTCAGCAAACAGCTGGGCCTGGATGAGTCACACAAGTTGTGCGGTCACAAATTGTGTTATGGTTGCTGTGAGGCCTGGCCAGGATTCCTCTTCTCAGAGGCAGATTGGCCATTATGGGCACCAGGAAGCATCTTGGTGGGCTGATGCCCTCACCCCAACAACCAGGGCTGGGCCAGCACTGTGGCCAGAAGGGCTGCATCTGGCCCACCCAAGGGCTGCATGTTATGGGTGACATGGCAGCCAAACCCCAAACAAGGCTAGGGAGGTATCACCCCCTCATCTGTCCCTCCACTTCCCTCAAAGGTCAAAACTACCTTTGAGGGAGGCCCCGTCCTTTCCCTTGTTTTTTACTGCTAGAAACCAAGTCTGGGAAACCGATGCCAAGTGGATGCCTAGCAATGGCTACTGAGGGCATTTGTTTCTTTCTTCTTTTTTTTAAAGAAATTTTTATTGGGTGAGTAAAAATTAATATTACAGATTTTCAATTAAGACCCTCACTTCCATGTTCTCGCACCCCTTTCCCTCCCCCCTTAATCTAAGACTTCCAACAGTTTTCCAACCCGCTGTCTGAATCTACTACTTATATCCCCTTTTCTATTCTTAACGGTCTTAACACACTACTAAAATAGATAATATATATTAGATTAAACAAAACCTAACATCAAGCTATCAGTTACATTATGTTTCTAACTTATCTCCTCTCTTCTGTTGTAAAGATCAGTATCTCCTCCTTTCTGCAAAATTAATAGTTATCTAACAACCATAATTGTCCCTTTACGTCCCACTTCTTTTCCAAATACTGTTTTAGTTTACCCCAGTCATTAAGAAATCCTTCTGGATTCTGTTCTCTCAACTTTCTCGTCATTTTGTCCATTTCTGCCATGTACAGCAATTTTTGTATCCAATTTTCAATAGATGGTACTTCTTGCGTCTTCCACTTCTGAGCATATAAAATTCTTGCCGCTGTTGTCATATAGAATTATAAAGTTCTTTGTTGCCTGGGAATCTCTTCTAATTTCAGATTTAGCAACAACAGTTCTGGGTTCTTATTTATTGGGATTTGTAAAATTTCAGTCATAACTTCTGTAATATCTCCCCAGAACTGCATTGCTACCTCACAGGTCCACCACATATGATATAATGAACCTACATGGTTTTTACTTTTCCAACACTTGTCTGACATTTTGTTGTTCCCATACGCTATTTTCTTCGGCGTTAGATACCATCTATATATCATCTTATAAACATTTTCTTTAATATTGGTACAAGTCGATATCTTCAATGTATTTTTCCACAAGTATTCCCATGCCTCCATTGTTATGTCTCTATTACAATTTATGGCCCACTTCACCATCTGGACTTTACCAATTTCGTCTTCTGTATACCATTTTAACAAAATCTTATAGACTTTAGAAATCTTTTTCTTGCCTTCTTGTAGTATACTTTCTTCCAATTCAGAGTTTTTCCATGTAAATCCCGATTTTAAACGATCCTTGTCATATAAGTCTTTAATCTGTCTGTATTGGAACCATCCATAGTGAGAGGATAATTCGTCTCCTATTTTAAGTTTAATCATATTTTGCTCCATTTTCAACACCTCCTTATATGACAAACATTCCTCTCTGTTGTAAATTGTTCTTGGGTCAATAACTTCCAGGGGCACCTGAGGACATTTGTTTCTTAAAGCTAGAGGTGCAGATTATTATTTGGAGAGGGTGGTTTGAACCCCCTTTTTTTAAGATTTCATATTTTTCTGCAAACCTGTGATGTTCAGGTTGGTAGAAAGAGCAGTGTTGCCTGTTTGGATTTAAGTATCCATAGATTTTGCCGCATTGAGAAATAGATATTGATATATCATAGGTTTATACCATATACCTAAAATCATAACAGCTCTTAAAGGACTTACACTGTGCTATATGTATGGTTAGTAACAGCAGAAAACTTGATATGGTTACACTTTGTTTCAGAAAGATTTCATCTCTGCATTTGACTTTTATGCTCGTTTTCACATTTTCTGCTATCATACCCTATTGTATCTGTTCACTGAAGGTCCTAATGGTGGATCATACTATATTTTGGTCAGTGAATGCCATAGCTGTTGATTATATTGTATTCACTTGCACAAGCAAGCAAGCTCTTCTGGATTTATCTTCATGGTAAACGGTATTTATGCAATGTCTATTTGTCTATTTTCTTTCACCTGCTCCCCACAAGTATTCAGAAATGTACAAATCAAGTCATTCTGCTACAGATGTCACAAAACCCCTCACTAGGCAAGCACATAGAATATACACTCCTTGAATCTAAATACAGGTCTTGGAACAAGCAACAGTTCTTTTAACTGTCTGAAGATAGACAACTAATGCACATTATGAATGTTTTCTCTCAACCCAGGAGGGGAGTGATGCTACTTTTGGCATGGCAAAAAGCATCCACACATCCAGTGGGATTCCCGACTCCCATGAATTTCAAAAGCAGTTTGCTGTGTACCATATGCAAGGAACAAATGTTCCAAGAGCCTGGACATGTGATACTTTAGATCTGTGTGACAATCTTATTGCTATTAGCTATTGTCACAATCTAATTATAACAGACCCTCAAAGGACTGAGAACTTGCTATTTTGAGCCTGGAAGTGACTCTGGTAAAATGGGCCCTTTGCATGTTGTAGTTCAGAATCAATTGTTCAGATTCACAAACTAAAAACAAGATTAGACTTAGAAGGCTGGCTTACTTGGAGCTGGACTGTACAGCATCAAGCAACTATCACTGTTGGACTTTTTAAAAACCTTACCTCCCTTTGGACACATCTTGTATACTATAAAGTCACTTGCCACCTGGTGCCAGGATAAGCAGAGGTGCCCCATAAGCAAACCTATGCAACACCAGCACATAGGACACAGTCCTGCACATAGGACTGTACATTCTACCACTGCTGCTATGCAAGGCTTCCAGGACTTTAACATACTTGGAATAGGTCAATTTTTTTCTTGTCAAAGGATAAAGAGGCCACCATGAGAAATTCCTGAGAATTGTAATCTCTTCCACAATGGCAATCTTTTCGATTTCCCCCTAAAGCTGGAGGGCAAGTTGGCCAAGGACCCTAGCCTGAAACTTGTCGTCTCGGGGATAGTTCAAGGAACCCAAATGGGCACCTTCCCACAGGTCTATATTTATGGCTGTCCTTTACCAACCTCTAGAATGGTACACATTGCAGGACTCCCACTGAAGAATCAGCTCATCCAGTTAACCTTCTGTGCCACTCCAATATCCCATGGACAGCTCAGCAATCCCAGCAAGCCATCTGAGCTGCCACAATTAAACATTCCATACATTTACTCTATTTAAAATGTATATCCTACCTTGCCCTATGATCACATCAGCTTACAACAGTAGAGATCTCTCAGTGATAGTTTTATGGGTGCATCCAGGTTGTGTATGAGCTGGTGCTTGCTATTGGCCCTACATGATCCTCATTAGGCTGGGGGACATTGACTGCGTGAATTAGAGCTAGTTTCTCTAAATGGGATTGTAGTAACCACTTTCATTTTTCACGTTTTCCCATGTCTGTGTCAGGACCATAAGCGATTAGATCCAAGTGCTTGTTTTTCCCAAAGAGGGGTGACATGACTCAAGAAGCCTTACTCATCCCAGTTTTGTAATGGGCACACCACCTCCCCAAACATGGCTGAGTACACAGTGAGAGACCACAAAATAGCAAAGCATTAAGAGTGCTTCAATCTATCAATGCACTGAATTGCCATCAGTCTTTCTAATTGCTCTTGAAGACTCATTAAATCTTGCATCTATGCTTTCTATAGAGATTATTTAGAGTTTGTGTCAAGTTTACAGATGAGAGCTGAGGAGAGATACACATATAAATGGATGCAAACAATGGAAAAATACTTTATACCCACTGAGAGATGGTGGATGCTGCTTTGCTGTTCAAGAACAGAATATAAAAGCTCCTTCATGCTTTGTTTCTTCCTAGCAATGTTGTATTTTATTGCATTTTCTGTACCTAAGGGAAGTATGCACACCCCTGGACACAAGCAGTGCTAAGCCTGTAATTTGGAGTTTCATGCTGTGGAAGAGACTCCGAAGAATATACAGGGTCACTTTGTTTTGAAACCAGTGATCTCAACGCAGTTAGCTGTGTGTAATCTCAGTACTGCAGAGTTAAAATTTTGCATGGAGGCAATCCAAATGCAGAGCTAAGAAAAGGCAGAATTCTTCACCCTATCTAGATTATGCAAATTTACTTCATTTGCATGATTTTGGTTTAGCTAGCAGAGGACAACTGTAATAGGCATTTGACACCTGCTCCCAACCACTGGTACAACAGCTTGCCCAGACTTCATCTTCCTGATATTTCAATAAATACTGTGTACACACACATTCAAGGGCACTTTTACAACTGTGAGAACTATAAATTTGCCTTTTACAAAGCATAATGGAGATCCATAGGAAGCCAAATTCTGCACCTTTTGCTTGTCCCCTTGGAATTACAACACACCCTTCATACAGAGAGTCAATATAAACTGAAGCTAAACATCCCATCTTCTATCACAGTAAAATTATCACATGGAAACTAAACCTCCAGTGATCTTTGCAAGGAAAAGCACACCACTAAATTCTCCTGCTGGTACTGACGGAGTTCATTAAGGCATTGATGTACTGAGATCCAAGCTATTATGGCATATTGAAGGAAAATTACATGAGGTTTCTGACCTAACTTTCAGCCTCTAGCAATTCAAGGGGAACCATGGCACATACAATCCATACTGGTTTGAAAGTGGACCTATATGGGGTATAATGACATACTGATTTGATTTGTTGCATTGATCTGACTCCCAGTGAATCAATAGTTGCCGAGGAGCACAGCATCTTGTACCCTTAGGACACAGTGGAATAAGTGGCTGTGATTTTTCATCAGCTGGACCAAAATGGAAGGAGTTGATTTCTTGCAATGTATTTCCCTTCTGCTGTGCTTTACATAATTCATTCACTTTCACCAATTTGTTTTTTTCATAGAGATAAGGCTGTCTGCCTACTGTCTTCCCTACCACCCCTGCTCTGCACACCATTTTTTAAATGTCCAAATCCTAATCAGATGGAAGGATAGCTGCTTTCTTACCCTTAATATATTTTTTAAAAAACATTTTTTGTCCCGAAGTTTTGGAGCACATACTCCTCAGATTCTCCTTCTGCTTGCCTTCTTGTCAACTTAAAATTTGTTCTGCTCCTTTCTGTTCAACTCAATCATGAAACCTTCCACTATTGAAGAAGTCCTTGTTTTCATTTTATGGCTTTCTTTACGCTATTTGGATTAATGTCTTAATGTTTTTAAACTATATTTTGTTGGAAGCCACCCTGAGCCTGGTTGCTGGAAGGATGGAGTATAAATTGAAAATAAATAACTGCACACCGGCATTCTTTTAGACATGATTTGAGGTACACATTCCATCTGGGCCCCAGTGTAGTTTTAAGTAGAGACCAGGCATTTTACTTCTCCCTTTTAACTTTTTTGACTAGCAATGTTGCCTCTTGACATCAGAAGTTATTGTTTTGGGCTTTGAGGGCAACTTTCCATTAACATGAATGCTGAACTTAATGTTACTGTGGTCAGCATTCTCAATCAGTGCAACAACATCCACATCTCCCATGAGGCCTTGAGCCATACTCCAAAGGACCAAGTCTATAGAGTTGCTTCCCACAACTCTACCTAGCAAGCAGTTCCTTTTGAGAAGGAACATAAAACAGGTCTGGTGCTTCCTTCTCAGTGGTAAAATTTGTTTTACAGCACTCTTACTTTCTAGATATCCTGGCTCTAGTGCAGAGCTACCTAATGATTAAATATGTGATTAGGAGTAATTGAAAGGTAGGTTTTAGACAGGATCAAAATATATAGAAACAGCCTCTCTTACAACTTGCAATAGTTAAATGGTCCTTAAAAATTCAAAAGAGCCATTGATGAGAGCTGTGTATTCTGCATCATGTTCACTTTGAAGCCACCAGCCTTGATGCTTGCCAGAATATATTAGGAATGTTAGAGCTCAAAAGTATTCTGTAGCTACCAGCCTTTGGCACTAAATAGTCGGTTCAAACAGCTCTACACAATACAGCTAAATCTTACCTTCCAAAATAAAATACATTTATTTTGCAAAATGTTTAACAAAACATGTTTCTTCTGCTGTGGAAATAGCTATGTGCCCAATTGAGTCATCTTCGTAGTTTCTATGACTTCGAACAATGTTTCAAGATGCAATTAGCATGATCTAGAGTGATATTACCAACTGATACAGAAACAAACCAACAGCCATGCTGTTTTGTGATAATCATTAGAAGTGTTAGTATGTTAATCTCTGTAATAAGAAGTAAATGTTAGTTGTTTACTGTAATGTTTTTATATATTTTGAGAGTAAAGGACTCTACTGTTAAAAATAGAGAGATATTTATTCTATAGCACTTATATCTAACTCCTGATCTCCCAGTCTTTACTGGTGTTCATTATACAAACCTGGTCCTCTGAGATACAAGGACATACTAAATTAGAGCTAGATTGTTAAAACTTGCAAAGGACCAAAAATGGATTAAAGTTAGCTCTGGAACTACGCTAAAGAAACAGAAAATAGAAACAGGGAGCAAGTAGTTTTTGTTCTTGTTAAGTTTATTGGCATGTTTCTTTACAGAAGAGCTCTGCCTACATACTAGAATGTAGACCTCTGGAAAAGAGTAGAAGTGCTCCATTTAAGAAAGCTACAAATGCAAGAACAAAGAAGAGGGCAGAAACAAAGTTGCCAAGTTTTTCCATTCCAGAAAATCTATATTAAAGGACAGTAAGACAGAAGAGAGAGAAAGGGAGTTTTAGCCGTTTTATCAAGAATGACCATCACAACCCAGATGGAGCTTTTCCTACAAGAGTCAGAGATCTTGTATTAGATGCCTCTTTAAAGTTGCAAAGCTTATCATAAAAGGGGTAAAAGGCAAACACAGACAGTGATCATTCTGAAAGCTGTATTTAATTTTGAAGTCCAATAATCCAGAATGCAAAGTTATGCAAATCATCCTCTGAAGGGTTTTAGCAAGAAGAAGCTAGACTTTTTTGCCAGTTGAGGAAGTTTTTTGGCTCTTAAATCAATAAAAATGTTTACATAATTCTTGCTTCTACTGTACAGAATACTGCCTCTATCTGGACTTGTGTTGCTAGCACATGGTACTCCACAAGTGTCCTGTTCCATTTCCTAGACCTGTGTTTCAGTACTTAAACATGTAATTCAAGAATTTTACACTAATTTATACATTTTAATTGGTTGCATATATTAACATGTACTATAAGATTTTTCCTAAAGAAGCCATTACATAATACGTGGATACTGTAAAAAGATCTGATTAGTTAAAAGTAACAAGCATTAACAGATACATACAAAACTCAACCTAGATGGACTATGCTGAGCTTGCAATGAACTATGGGTAATCAGCCTTTCCTGTTGCATCCTTCACCGGGTGGGAACACAAGACAATTAAGGTAAATTGTTACAGATCATCTGTACACTGTTTCTTTCCATTGGACACCTGAAAGTAGCTTAAGTTCCAAACATACATGAGAATTTCCTTTTTAAACTAGAGGAGAAAGGTCTGCTACCATGAAATAATGTATTGGGATGTAGGGACACTGATAGGAGTTGTGTAGAGGAATGGGCTTACAAGTCGCTCATGGTAGAGGGGTGATTTTGGCCACTGAAAGTGGGATCACTCATTTTCTTTTTACACAGAAAAGAGGGGCTGTGTGTTTGAAGGCCTAAGTGTGATATCCATTGTGAAGGACTGTGCTCAACCCCTCCAGCCCCACCTCAGCAGCTGCAACCCTCCGCGGAGGCCTTTGCTCGGTCATTCTTGTCTAGTTTGATAGGTTCAGGAAATTCGTTGTAAAGCTCCACTTCAGTTTCCTATTAAGCAAGAAGAAGGAGTCACCAACTACAGTTCTGCCCAAGTTCAACAGAATGGTTTCAATAGGATATAGTGGCATACTACCATTCTGAAGCTACCCATAAACCCTTCCCCTCCCACACCAGACTTGAGGCCAATAGGAAGCAGGTATCTTTTCCAGGATAGAAGCCTGTTACTTTAGGCCAGGCAAAATGAATTAACAAGATCGCACTCAGTGCACCTAGATGTGGCATACATTCAAGACCCAACAGAGAGCTCCTCAAGTGCTGAAGATACTATAAAGTTGGTCATTGTGTGCAGGGCACACACTAACCCATTTTTTAATTTGTCAAATAAGACGCATGGCATTTTTGGTCAAACAGAGCTTTGATGCTACACCAAGGCAAAACAAACAACTGTGTACAGAGGCAGCAATGCTCCCATCATATCTACTCTCTGCCTCCATCCCCAGCCTGATCTTCCTTAGAATTGTGTGGATTGCCACAAGAGGGCACTGAATTGAGCAATTGTCATACCTGTTTAAGTGCATTTCGTGCAATTGTCTGGAAAGCTTGTTCCACATTAATGGCCTCCTTGGCGCTGGTTTCAAAGTAAGGAATATTGTTTTTGCTGTAGCACCAGGCCTGTGCTCGTTTTGTAGTAACCTGTAACACAGACAGGATCCATTAAGTACTATATCTCTCTGAACCAAACTGTAGTTCAGAATGTACACGTCAACCAACTCCCATTTATGTGCGGTATCAAAAAGTACAAGAATTAATTACTTAAACTGTGGAGCCCAGCATCTTGCGCAAGTTCTTAGGCAACCATACATATTTAAGTGCTCATTCCCAAGATTAAAGCATATCATAAACATTCTGCTGAACAGCAGAAGGATTAAAAGATCCTTCTTTGAGTTCAAACACCCAGGCTAAAGACATTGTGTTATTGTACAGTATAGTGATGGTGGATTCAGATTTTTTCACTGGTAAAAGGATTCCAGTGGAAAATCAGAATATCCTTCATCTTACTTGTCTGTTTTCTAGGTCAATCTTGTTTCCCAGCACAACAAAAGGAAAGTTTTCAGGATCCCGTGGACTAGCTTGAATGAGGAACTCATCTCGCCAGCTGTCAAGAGTTTTGAATGTGTTTGGGGCCGTCACATCGAAAACCAGCACGCAGCAATCTGCTCCTCTATAGAACGCAACTCCAAGAGACTGAAACCGTTCCTGCCCTGCTGTGTCCCATATCTGCAGAAATAACAGAACATAAAGGCTTAAGTACAGATTGCCAAGTTAGGGATGGGACCATATCCAGTTTTTCTGAAAGGAAATATATCAACATCATCATTTTCCAGAGGCATGAACAGTGACATCTATCAGACTTCTATTTTAGGGGAAGATTATATCTACACAATGAAGTAGTCTCCTACTTCTGCACTGAAATTATGATAGCTGAAACCAAATGTTGCCAGGGCCAACTGTACCCTCTGGAGTTGCAGGTTAGATCCTTAATGAACTCTTAGAGAATTCTGCAAAAGTGGAAACTTTTTGCACTGAGCTCTGAAGATGGGAGATCAAATCTGAGCAGGGGTGACGGGGTGGGCTCTACTTCCACCCATTCCAAAGCCTAGTACAAAAACCTACTTTTCTGTACCTTAAGGGATTGCTGCTATTCAAATCTAAACTCCCCCTATCAGTCCCTAAACTGTCTTGCATGCTGAAAGTTATACTGGATTTTTGTACAGTGTTCCTGCAAACGCAGGAGTCCAAAAATGCCTTTATAAGCACATTACTGGCAAGCACCACTGCTGTTTGTGGATACTGAAGAAAGTACCATTATTCTGAGTACCTCCAAAGCACAGTGCAACTGGGGGCAATTATCTGACCTCTGCAGCTCGAAGCAAAAGATAGGGAAGGGCAAGTCGTAGCCCTGTTAGGATGAGTCTTGAAGCATTCCCAACACTCAAGTTTATGACAGCAAGCACAATTTTTGGCTGGATATTGAGGCCAGTCAAAATTTGTAGATATCTGCAGACCATATGGACAGAACTAGAATTATGCATTTGTTCTTACCTGCATCGTGACTAGCCTATCATCCACCATCACTTCCTTTGTGAGGAAGTCTGCTCCTATTGTAGCTTTGTACTGGTTACTGAACTTCTTGTTCACATACTGGTTCATAAGAGATGTCTTCCCCACCCTGCCGAAGACACAGACTTCAATCATACTGACTGCATTTGGACAATTCAGGAAACACTGTTAGCCTAAGCCTATAATAAGACACATGGCAGTATATCATCATACTGATCATAAGGCTTTTCCTTTAAAAAAGTTATGTATGCTGTTCATCCACAGCTTGGAGTACTGCAGCTGCATACACCAGTATTTGGCCTTAAAGTATTTCATTGCAGATGCCCTCCTGAACCTTATCAGTTGTGCTGCACTCAAACCCATCCATGTAGCAGCAAAGCCACTCCATTCACTAATGAAGCAAGCCTTATGTAGATTGGCACATCTCATTATCGTGATTTCATTCCACAAGTATGTCTTGCAGAGATAACTAGGATCTCCAGAGAGCCTAGGAGGTCATATATACTTCAGAGCATCTTGTTTCAAACTCTGAACTAAATGACATCAGATTTGTTTATTAAGTGCACAACTGGAGTCAGATTACAGGCCTGGCAGCCAAATCTGGAATTTTTTTCAATCAACACTTAGCCCTAGAATTCTACTACAACGTGTCTTTAAATTTTCTAGTCTTCTCTTAGAAGGTCAATCTTGTAGTCTCTGCCTCTTAATTACAGACAGTATCCTAAAAGTTAAATGCTGTCCATCTATGATGTGGTAGAGAATTTCCTATGACTTGAGAGCTAGTCTCAGTCCCTAACTCCTGTTTTTAGGTAATCATAAAATGCAAGCAGCTTTGCAGGTCCAGATGTCTTCCTTTATATTTACTCAGAATTCAGTTCAGTAAAAGTTTACATTTCAGTTCTGTTACTAGTGGGGATGGAGAACAGACATGGTTCATTGTTCTACTGCTCTCTGAACTACAAAGCTTTAATTATTTAGTGCTTCTATACCTAGTGTCTTATAGACAAGATATAGGTCTATAGGTCTCCTGAAGAACCTATAGTATTCTCAGTTAGATGCATCTCAGGTGACCTTTGTGAGCCAACTACATCAGTCATAGTTACTAATACAGTACAGACAGCACTCACCCCGAGTCTCCAAGGATGATGACTTTGAGTAACACTTTCTTTCTAGAAGTCATCGTTCAAGAATAGCGTTCTGATGAACAGTTCAAGAGCACTTGCTGGACAGAGAAAGAAATCAGAAGTTGAGCTGCAGGATAACAGTTATTAGTTTTCAAAACACAAGACTACATTGTCTTGCATAAGCTGGGTATTAAGTATTATGCTCCCAATTACAAGATGAAAGTTGTAGGTTTGGAATCGCTAGTAGAAGCTTCCACAATGGCTTTTCAAGACCAAGGAGGCCAATTAGGACAATAACTCTAAATACCATAGAAAAGAGACACAAAAGTCAGGGGCGGGGGCTACTCTTTGTATCACTACATAAGAACATAAGAGAAGCCATGTTGGATCAGGCCAATGGCCCATCCAGTCCAACACTGTGGCACACAGTGGCCAAAAACCAGGTATCCTCAGGAGATCTGCCAGTGGGGAAGGGACACTAGAAGCCCTCCCACTGATTGCTCCCCCAAATACCAAGAATACAGAGCATCACTGCCCTAGACAGAAGTTCCATCTATATCTTGTCGCTAATAGCCACTGATGGACCTCTGCTCCATATGATTATCCAATCCCCTCCTGAAGCTGTCTATGCTTGAAGCTGCCACCACCTCCTGAGGCAGTGAATTCCATGTGTTAATCATCCTTTGGGTGAAGAAGTACTTCCTTTTATCCGTTCTAACCCGACTGCTCAGCAATTTCATTGAGTGCCCACAAGTTCTTTGTATTGTGAGAAAGGGAGAAAAATACTTTCTCTACCTTCTCTATCCCATGCATAATCTTGTAAACCTCGTATCATGTCACCCCTCAGTCGTCGTTTCTCCAAACTAAAGAGCCCCAAGCGCTTTAACCTTTCTTCATAGGGGAAGTGTTCCATCCCTTTAATCATTCTAGTTGTCCTTTTCTGCACTTTTTCCAGTGCTATAATATCTTTTTTGAGGTGTGGTGACCAGAATTGTACAGAGCATTCCAAATGAGGCCATACCATCGATTTATACAGGGGCAGTATGATACTAGCTGATTTGTTTTCAATTCCCTTCCTAATAATCCCCAGCATAGCATTGGCCTTTTTTATTGCCGTCGCACACTGTATCAACATTTTCAGTGAGTTATCTACCACCACTCCAAGATCTCTCTCTTGGTCAGTCTCTGCCAGTTTGGACCCCATCATTGTGTATTTATATTTGGGACTTTGGGCCCCAATGTGCATTACTTTGCACTTGGCCACATTGAACCTCATTTGCCACATTGATGCCCACTCGCCCAGCCTCGACAGATCCCTTTGGAGTGCCTCACAACCCTCCCTGGTTCTCACCACCCTAAACAATTTAGTGTCATCTGCAAACTTAGCCACTTCACAGCTTACTCCCAAATTGAAAACAGTAATGAACAAGTTAAATAAGTCCTGATAGACAACTGGTAAGCTGCCTAGCCTTAGGCATCCTAAACATAAAGCCATGCATGCTAAAGCCATTTTACCATCCTGTTATATAAAAGGCAACCCATATTGGCGACAACTCACCTTTTATTCTCATGCAGGCACATTGCCAACAACTCTGGCCTTGAGGCCGCTGCAAAGTGCTCATTTGCCGCCGGGAGGGGGCCCACTGAATCAACGGCCTAAGCACTCCTCTCCACTCCTTCCTTCAGCACCCTTCAGGCCACTGTGAAGCACCCGCTTGCCATCAAGAGGAGTGCGCAGGCCATTGAGTCACCAGGCCCCCTCACAGCATCAAGCAGGCGCTTTGCAGCAGCCCCCAGGTCAAAGCAAGAGGGCACTGAGGGGAAGAAGAGCAGAATACAAATTAATCTTTACACAGGCCCATTGCTGGGAGGGGGGCTGCTGAATCGATGGCCTAAGCACTCCTCTTTGTGCCTCACCGGAGAGTCACTGAGGAGAAGGCAGAAGCCCCAGTGGCGCTGGATGCCTAAAGACAGTTTCCTCAGAGTAAGCTCTATTGAGTAGCATGGACCTTATGTCCAAGTAGACCTTCTTAAGGATCCCCCCACTCCACTGCTTTCTTTTCTTCTCTCTTGCTCTCAACATACATGTACATACATGAAAAACACATTAGTTTACTTCTATAACAGCCAGTGTTTACCTATGGACAACTTTATTTTATTTTATTTTTTTTTAATAAACTTTTTATTAACTTTAAAAAACAACATACAATGCGTAAACAGGAAAACAAATTACACAATATTAAAGTCAACTATAATACAAGAAAAAACAGATAGCTTATAATATACTACCAGTTTTCAAATATAATATTAACAAAGGAAAAAGAAAATTTGCTTAGAGAATTGCAATATACCTAAGCAGAGAAGGAGGTTCTTTACAGTTTGTATGGAACCTAACATATTGCTCAGAAACACCATGAGACAAACAATAAATGCTTTGGAGGGTGTATATCATTGGTTAATAAGTAGTCAAAGAAAGGGAGCCATTTTGTCATAAAATCAGTTTTTTGGAAAATGCTGAGATATATAAATAGAATCATAAACCTTCTCCTGGATATAATAATCCCAGACTCTGGAAAACCAACTGTCGATAGATGGGATCTTGGGGGACTTCCAGTTAGCTGCCAAAAGGGATTTTCTGGCCATTAGGAGGTCATTAATTAATTCTTTCCTAATGCTTGGGATATCCATGTTGTCCCATTGATTTAGAAAAATTAGCTTAATATCAAAGGGTATTTCATAACCTGTTATTTCTTTTATATTCTTTAAAATCTCTATCCAATAGTTTTTAACTAGGGGACAATTCCACCAGCAATGATCGAAAGAACCTATCAAATTACATCTTTTCCAACAATAAGGTGACTGAGTTTGTGAAAATAATGAGAGTCTCTTTGGTGTTAAATAACATCTGTGGATAATTTTATAAGCTTGAATTCTGTTGTTTATTATGCAAGAATCTCTTATATTAGAAGACCAAATTTTTTCCCATTGGTCTGGGGGAATTACAGATCCACAATCGGTTTGCCAGTCTAGCTGATATTTCTGAGGTTTTAATTCAAAGGTATTAAGAAGCAAATTATAAAGTTTGGATATCAAACCTTTTTGCGTCCAATCTGTTTGATTTAAGAGCTGTTCAAATTCTGTCATAGGGTTACTAAGGATCTGTTTAATTCCAATTTGATACATCATGTGAGAAAGTTGAAGATAAGTAAACCATTGCATTTTTTGTTGTAATTTATGTTCTAAGTCTTGTTTACTTAAAAAACCTGTACTTGTGGATATATCAATTAAACGAGTTAAATTCTATTGTTGCCAGAAAGACACAAAAGAATTAGATTGGCCTGGGGGAAACCATGTTTGTCCTAAAAAGGATGAAAACCGGGATAATTTTGGCAAAATCTTTTTTTTGTATTGAGACCATATGCTCAGTATATCCACTAAAAAAGGATTATTTATCAATTTGCATAAATGATCATTTTTAACATTCCATATTAAATTCTGTATTATAAGAGGTGCATAATTAGGATGTATTGTTGTAACCCAATTCAAAGAAGTTGGGGTTCGTAAAATCTGGACTACATTCAATAACCTGGTAGCTACTTGGTATGTGTTAAGGTCTGGGTAATTAAAAACCCCTTTCCCATATTTCAGTCGGAGTGTGGTAAAAGCAATTCTCTGTTTTTTATAGTTCCATAAAAATTTATTTAACAAACTTTGCCAATTTTTCATCGTTTTCTGCGGGATCTTGAGTGGAATTGCTCTCATAAGAAATAAAAGTTTTGGCAGAATAAATGTTTTAATTATATGATACCTTTCAAACCAAGAGAGGTTTAATTTGTTCCATTTGCCTAAGTTCAATTTTATTTGTTCTATAACTGCATTATGATTTAGTTTAAACAGTTGCTTCAAATCTGTAGAGATATTAATGCCCAAATATTTTATGTAGTTAGAAACCCAGCGATAATTACAGATTTTTTTTAGATGGGTAATTGAATCTTTTTGAATATAGACCGGGAGCAATTGAGATTTCATTTGGTTAATTGTTAACCCTGAAATATTACTGAATTTTGTTAGTGTCTCTTGTAGGGGAATAATCAATTTAATTGGATTTACCAAATAGAGCAATAGGTCATCAGCAAAAAGGCTTAATTTAAAGTTGTAAATTTTGGTGGTAATCCCTTGTATTTGGGTGTCATTCCTAACAGTCTCTGCTAAGGGTTCCATAGCCAAAATAAATAAAATGGGGGAAAGTGGGCAACCTTGTCTCGTACCTCTCTGAATGGCAATTTTATTTGAAAAGAAACCATTGATTTTAATTTGAGCTGTATTTTGTGAGTAAATCGTGTCTATCATTCTTAGAAATTTATCACCAATGGACAACTTTATGATGCATTGTCAAGAGTGCAACACTTTGATGATGTGAAAGCTCAAATTGTCCATGGACCAGAGTGTGGCAAGTTACTTCCTAATTCCAATAAAATCTTTACAAAAAACACTGCATATAAATAAATCTTCCACCGCTGATAACCAATGTTATATTTCATGAAAAATAAAAAAATGACCAACAGTTTTCTAAAGCCTGTTGTATTTTTTCACACAACAGGCTTTGTTGCTAGTTTCACAATAACTATTAATAGCTTAAAAGTTTAGAACATCAGCCATAGTCATCTGAAGTGCTCTTTGTGACAGACTAAGTAATAGTCATCTTAACTTTAGTCCGGTTTAAACTGGATGTTACTTGGACAGTCATATCTGTTCCTGTGCTCCAGCAATGGCGATTCCTGCAATGACTAGGGCCCATTATCCCATGTTTAGCAAACAGTTTAGCTTTTAAAACCCAGGGGCAGGAAGGAAGATGTCAGCAAAATTCAGGGTTGACCGAGAGGAGTATACATAATCTATGATAAAACGCCTCAACCAGTTTTGTCAATGTCTCAATGGCAGGGAAAGCGCTTGGGCCTATTGGCCACGTTAATGCAATTAATGTTTCATAATGTTTGTGAATAGAAATGGGCAGCAAGGAATCATTGCTAGGAAGCCAAATGAAGTAGTCATGAAGGAACTAAAGTCACATGCTGGTCAGAGTAACAGGAGAAGTTGTATATTGTTGGGGGGGGGGCACAGAGACAAGTGCTGGGCAGTAAAGCATGCCAAGCTGGGTGGGGGAGGCACATTAAGGCAGCAGAATGAAAGCTGAGAGCTGACAGTTTGACTGAAGTACACTTTGGAACCTGGCCAGTTATCTACAGCTAGGATAGTATAATCTGCAAGTATATAGGAAGATGCTATATGATCCATAAGAATAAGTATTCTTATCTAGGTACTACTACTTAATGGGCAGCAAAAAAAATGGGGAAAAGTTACTGTAAAGCAAAGCAGGCAATTAAACTTGCAGTCTAACTATTCCATCCACTGCTAGAAGGTGTATCCAGCTTTTGACAGCAGCCTCTTGCAGCATACCAGTTTCATTTAAACAAGTTTTTAAAGAAAGTTAACTACCAGGCTTGCTAGAATGGAGAATGCATGGCCAATCAGGAATACTGTATAAGTATCTCAAGCAGTAAGTAACTGAACTCACTGCCATCTTGCTTGGTGAGATAGAAATCAAGAACTGCAGATAGCACAATATTGCAGTACGACCCTTAGCATGGCATCACACCATACACCAATCCAGTAATTTCTGTAACATTTCCGTATGCAAGTGTGCTTTATAGCTTTAATCTACAGATGAGCAATGAAGGTTACCTTTTTTTCGCCACTATCACCTTATTCCTCAGTGTTATTTTAGCAAGACAGATTTAAGACAGCTCTCAGATCTAGGTTCTTGTCAGACTACAGTACAATTGTTACCATGCTCCAGACAGCTGGAAACAGGCCTCAAACAAAAAATGTTAAATTAACAGTAAACTAGATAGTCATATTGCAAAAAGCATTTTAAACCTAGGCACAGAACATACTTGTTTGAACCTAACACCAGGCACTTTTAGTATCTCCACCGATTTCAAAATGGAGAATCAAGTCCAGTAGTAATCTGCCTCTTGCTCACTATTTACACAGCATCCTAGCATCTGAGCCAGCTAATTCTAGAACAACAAGATGGGAAAGCTTTTACAGGGCTGAAGGTAAGGGATCTCAGAAATGGCTAGTCCAATAATGGGTTAATTTTTAAAGATTCCAAATCTGTATTGGAAAGCAAGCTTAATTTGCTACTAATTTTCTGCTAATGAAAAGTAAGTTCCGCAAGCTTCCTAAGTCTGCAGAGTGAGACAATATCAACAATTAGTAGTGTTCTGTGGGCATACTGCAGCCTGTTAAATAAGACTTGTTTTTGGTTGAATACTGCTACAAGTGGCAAACCCAAGACAACAAGAGGCACTTTAGTTGCAAAAATGTACAGTGCAACATCCAGGAACATTCTGTTTCAAAAAGACTGCCTTCACTACTAATAAGGTAGCCATCTACTACTGCTTAACACTTGTGTAAATGCTGGAATTATGCCATTCAATAATTCAAGCCACTATAGGGGCAAGTCAAGAACTGCCTCCGTGCACATCCCCATAGGGAAAGGGTTATGTTTGCACAGGCTGTGCTATGGAAGTTGCACACATGGCTCTCTAGCCCTTCTGGACTTGGCAGCATTTAATTTCAGCCACTATAAACTATTATCTGCAAGAAAAACTTCAACAACTTAATGGCAGGAAGAAAACACCTTACCAACTTTATATTCATGCAAATTTGTTATATTTAGAGTCCAGTTTTTACTATCTTCTCTTAAGCCGTGGTACTCAGATCCCTGAAGGTCTGCAAGTGTACTCCAGAAGGCCTTTATGTCCATTGTAAGGACAGAGAGCAAGCCTTTCCTGCATCTATTTGGCTATCATGAAAATAGATCCTTCTCAGTTCTCTAAGAATGGGGGCAGGGACCACTAACTACCCCACTCCCCGGTCTTGCAAAAGAGAGCGCTCATGGAGAAGCACTGCCTACAATCCCCTAGCTTCCAGACCACCTTTGAGTACTAGCCAAAAAACATATTGATTGGTTGCTGGGAACCATCATTTCAACTCAAAGAACTAATTGGTTGCATGACATTAAGGATGTACAGTGCTAAGGGTTATTTCTGATATAAAATTACACGGCCTTTCATTCTATTTCCCAATGCAAAGGATTTCAGATAGAAAGATGGCACCAGAGATGCAAGGGTCCAGAAAACTAATGCAGAAGTTAGAAGCCTGGAGAGAACCGAAGACTCCTATGAAATATTCTTTTGGAATGACCATAACTTTAAGACCATTTGTTACGCATGTTGGGTGGCATGAAGATATTTAAAACAATCTATGTGACGATGAGAAATTCTTTATGTCTATAATATAGAACTTAAGGGTATATTGAGTTTTTTAAGTGTGACTAATTTTATCATAATTAGTATGCAGGGCATATATTTTATTTTATTTTTAAAATTTTATGCTGCCTTTCCACTCAAATATGGGCATCCAAGGCTGTAAACATCAAAACAGTAAAATATTTCACCATTTAAAATAAAAGGTATAATTTTAATAGTTTTGCTTTTATATTTTTAAACTTCATAAATATAGCTATACAATGTTATGCTAAAGTATAAATACATTTATATTGAAACTTTTTAAGTAGGTTAGGTATTGTCTAGATTTCAATATTCTCCAAGTTTTTGGTAATATTTATTCTATAGAAAAAATGAGTTTCTATTGTTTCAAAAATTCCTGGAAATGCTACACCTCTAGACTTTACTTTCCACATATATTCAATATCCAATGGCTATTTTCAACTGAATACTGGAAACTGAGACTGTGTGAGATACCAGTCATTTCTATTTTTATTAGCAGTTTCAAACCTAGACAAAATCCCTTCTGTCCACAGAAATCCAAGCTATTGTTTCAATGTGTTGTCTAGGCAAACGAGTAGGAAGAAAAAAGGCATGAAAGAAATAAGTTAATCAAAATAGAGGTTCATGGGTGGCTAGGTTAGGAGAACTGATTATTTAAAGAAATCAACATATTGATGAGAAAGGAATGAGGAGGACTGTTATTTTATCAGATGAGCTACACAGATAGCAGAATTATTGTGATAAGGCCAACCACCATTTTCATGCCAACAGCTAATGATAGTTTTGTGCTCCTATGCTTTGCTACCTATACTGTCTGTTGCCAGTTTATCCAAGTTGTAACATCCTGACTTAGCATATTACCAAAATGTACTGCTTGCCTTGTAATGATCAGATATGAGAAAGAAGTCAAGTATGTAGAACACACAAAGTAAATCTCAGACTTCTTAAATGCAAATACCATAAGCACCAGAACTATACTCTTGAGTACCAGGTATGCAGAACACTCAAGACTGGATGTGTGTCTGTTTCTAGGTCCATTAGACACACCGTTTATGGCAGCTTCTGGTATTGGCCCATTTGTCTTTTCAAGCACAACAAACTTATCTGAAGAGACTAGATCCAATGATCCATGGATACAAGGATTACAGACCTTCCCTTCCCTCAGCAGTCCTTTCTTACCTTAGAAAAATTTATTCTCCAGATGGTAAATCCATATGGATTAACAGGCATATAGGTTGGGAGGCTCCAGTGAGGAGGGGAACAGATTGCATCTCTGCCTCTTACCTTAGTAGAACTATACTGAAATTGGAAAGCGAGATTCCATCCCCTCCCCACTGCAATCTCCAGACTTATGTGGGCTGTTAGTCTACATGGGGCCCATAACCCCAGGAGTAAACAGTAAGTGGTGATCAAATATATCATTCAGAGAGGATGAATAATGCTAAACTAGCAATGAGAAATATGGTTTTGAAAATTACTTGTGTTAAGACCAGGGGTCATTTCTTAGAAAAAGAACTGCAGGAACTTATTAGCATATGCCACACCCCTTGATCGGGCCAAAATGGCCAGGATACGGCTGCTGCCAGACAGGGGAGTATTCCCCCACCAGGCAGTGGCCCAATCAGGGCCATTTTGCCCCCAATCCAGGCCAAACCAGGCCCAAAATGGCCATTTTGGGCACATTTTGGCCTGGATCAGGCCCCAAATGGCCCGGATTGGGTTGGTGCCGGGAAGGGGAGGGGTCCCCCACCAGGCACTGACCCAATCCTGGTAGTTTTGGTCCTGATCCTGGCTGAAAAGGGCCCCAAATGGCCAACATAGGCCATTTGGGGCCCTCTTTGGCCAGGATCAGGACCAAAACCAAAAATGGCCTTTTGGGCCCCGTTTGGGCCCGGATCACAGCCAAAACAGCCTGGACCAGATCAGTGCTGGGCATGGGAGGGTTCCCCCACCTGGCACCAACCAGATCTTGGCAGTTCTGGCCCCGATCCTAGCAGAAAATGGCCCAAATGGCCGAAAGAGGCCATTTGGGGCCAGAATAAGGGCCGAAAAGGACCGGAGCTGGTCGGAGCCGAGCAGGGGAACCTTCCACTACCCAGCACTGACCCAGTCCAGGCTGTTTCGGTCCAGATCCAGGCCTAAAAGTGACAAAATGGCCATTTGATCCCAAATTGGGGCCTAAAAGGCCAGGACCGGGTCGGTGCTGGGCACCAGCACTGACATGATCTGGGCCAAAACAGCCCCAATCCAGGCCAATCCAGGCTCCCCCTGCCCCGCACCAACCCGATTCCGGCTGTTTCGGCCTTATACAGGCCGAAACAGGTCCAAAATGGCGAAAAATGGCCATTTTAGGCCCGTTGCAGCCCACATCGGGGCCAAGATGGCTGGAATCAGGTTGGTGCTGGGCAGGGGACACTTCCCCCACCTGGCACCGACCCGATCCATGCTGTTTTGGCCCCGATTGTGGCTGTTTTGACCCCAATTGAGGCCTAAACGGCCCAAAATGTTTTAAAGTCAGGTTTACATGACACCAGAATTTGGACCCTATCATTTTGGTTGCTTTCCTGAAATTAAGTAGTTGCCTCATGCTAGACTTAGCCTTACTCAGTAATTCAAGCATTCCTAGCACTGAAAAGTGACACATAGAGAGTCACATGTCTTGGAAACACCACCCTCTGAGCAAGGCGATTCTCAGTAATATGCTAAAGAAGCACTGCAGTTTCTGGTTCTTAAAGACTGGCTCATTTAAAACTGACTAAACTGCTTCAAGTTTCCAACTATCAGTGGTCAATTTTTCTGAGCATTATTAGACATTCCCTCATGCTTTCAATTTACTATTTTCATGATTTAGTTTACAACTATGGATTCCAGTTTCTGAACAGAAGGGAACAGTGTTTGGAGTTAGATATGGCAACTGTAACGGAATGCTTATCTGCATCTCATTAAGGCTTCCAACTGTTCAGATTAAAGATTTTACCTTATATTCTGAGCAGCGTTCAGATGTTGAAGTGAGACCTGAAAACAGCGTTCGCTTCTCTTAGAGATATTGCTTGTCAGTACAAAATAATTTATAGTGTTTTTCTTGCAGTACTCTCCCCACAGAGAAACAAAGTTTAACGATTTCTTTTATTAAAATAGATCCAGAGGAGTTAGCCGTGTTAGTCTGTAGTAGCAAAATCAAAAAGAGTCCAGTAGCACCTTTAAGACTAACCAATTTTATTATAGCATAAGCTTTCGAGAATCAAGTTCTCTTCATCAGATGCCTATAACTCTAGTCTTTTTAATAAAGCTAAATATCAAAATATAAAGGTTTATTAAGATAAAATCTACAAAGACGGAACAGATAAAGGCAACAAGATTTAAGTCTAACATTTCTCAATTAAAATTTAAGTTTAAATCAATCAGATTTACTATGAAATGCATAGTAAAAGTAAAAGTTCCCATAACATACGTCACAAAAGTTTCTCACCTACATCTTCATGAGATTTCTTTCAGTCAAAATCCTGACCTGCTATCTGGGTTAGCGCTTTCATTTATCTTATGCAGAAATTGAAGAATCTTTTGATGAAGAACCAGAAATCTTAGAAAGTGAAATAAAAGTTGCACTCAACGCAATTGGGAGAAACAAAGCACCTGGAGTAGATGGAATACCAATAGAGCTATTTCAAGCTACAAAAACAGAGTCTATCAAAATCTGAACAAACATCTGTCAACAAATACAGAAAACAAAACAATGGCTCATGGACTGGAAATGATTAGTCTACATTTCAATTCCAAAAAAAGGGATGTCAAAGAGTTCAGCAACTATCAGACTAACGCGGTAATTTCCCATGCAAGCAAAATGATGCTCAAAATTCTACAGCAAAGACCCTTACCATATATGGAACGAGAAACGCCAGATGTTCAAGCTGGATTCAGAAAAGGAAGAGGCACTAGAGACCACATTACAAATTTACGATGGCTAATGGAACATACCAGGGAATTTCAAAAGAAAATCAGCCTGAGTTTTATAGATTTACAGAAAAGCTTTTGACTATGTGAATCATAGAAAGCTAGGGAGAGTGTTAAAAGAAATGGAGGTGCTACAACTTCTGATTGTTTTGATGCACAACCTGTACTCTGGAAAAGAGACTGTCAGGACAGAATATGGGGAAACAGAATGGTTTCCAATTGGCAATGGTATCAGACAAAGATGCATATTATTTCCCTACCTGTTCAGCCTCTATGCAGAGTATATCATAGGGAAAGCTGGATTAGATCTAGAAGAAGGTGGAGCGAAAATCGGTGGAAGGAACATTAACAATGTGAGATGGGCAGATCGCACCACGTTACTGGCAGAAAATCATGAAGACTTGAAATGACTACTGACGAAGGTTAAAGGAGAAAGCACCAACGCAGGATTACAGCTGAACATCAAGATGACAAAAGTAACGACTATTGAGGAATTACACAATTTTAAAGTTGACAGTGAGGAATTTGAAATGGTTCTGTATTTCTATTCCTTGGTTCAATCATCAACCAAAAAGAAGACTGCAACCAAGAAATCAGAAGATTGAGACTTGAGCTGTGAGGGAGCTAGATAAGATCCTTAAAGATAAAGGTGTCTCTCTGGGAACCAATATCAAAATAATCCAAACTATGGTATTCCCCATTACTATGTACGGATGTGAAAGTTGGATAGAAGAAAGCTGACAGGAAGAAAATTGATTCATTTGAAATGTGGTGCTGGAGGAGAGTTTTGCGGATACCATGGATGGCCAAAAAGCCAAATAAGTGGGAACTACAAATTAAGCCTGAAGCTAAAAGGACAAAACCGAGGCTATTGTACTTTGGTCATATCATGAGAAGTCAAGGTTCTCTGGAAAAGTCAATAATGCAATAAAAGTGGAAGGCAGTAAGAAAAGAGAAAGACTTAAAACAAGATGGCTTGACTCAATAAAAGAAGTCACATCCTCCAGTTTGCAGCATCTGAACAAGTCTGTCACTGGTAGCATGTTTTGGAGGTCTTTCATGCATAGGGTCACCACAGGTCGAAGGCGACTTGATGTCAAATAATTTTTCATGTGCTGGCATAAATAAGCTATGACTGAAAACATGAGTAATTACTTAAATCTGAAACCAATTGTGTGACATTCTACCTAGCCAAAAATGACACTATGTGAGCTGCAAGGTAAGAGATATAAATCAGTAAAGATGACAGGAAAAGTTAAATGAGCAGATCATCATTGGTCTATTTGAACAATTAGAGATAACATTTATCTGATACTGTCCACTATTTTTAATTGGCTGTCAAAAATGAAAGCACCTGGGTAGCTATACAACATGCTAGAAAAAGTTACCAGAAAGTTCATACAGAGTTCACTAGAATACATGTGTATTACTAAGTATAATGTGTTCTAATCCATATTTCTATGACACACCTACTACCTTGGCCATCAAACTTAGCTAGCATATTATGAAGACTACACAGAAAAACACAGCTTTGTACTTGACATACGCCTTTTAATAAGGAACAAGCAACAGACGCATGAGAATTCATGAGGGGAAAAAAATCTCATTTCCCTGCTTCATCCCCTCTCTCCCCTCCCCAGCCATTCCTGATTTCTTTTCCCCATAGTTTTATGTACACACGTTCTGTACATCATAGATGAGGCAGATTACTTTTGGAGGGTTAACTCTTTATTGCAAAATCAAAAAGAGTTCAGTAGCACCTTTAAGACTAACCAATTTTATTGTAGCATAAGCTTTCGAGAATCAAGTTCTCTTCATCAGATGCAAACTTTATTGCAAGTTTGTGCTTTTCTGTGAAAATAGGGGTGATCAAGGTTTGCAGATTTTTACGTTCTAGTCATCTCGTCCTTATTTTTTATCTGCACAGGAAGGCCATCCATCAGTATTAAATTAAAGATGAGAATGTTTAATATGTCAATTTTATATTAAATCTTCAAAAGATATGTAATCTATTTGTAGAATACCAAGAGTTAAGCTTTCTAATGCATCATCAGTTCAGGAATGCCTTGAATTCACATCCAAACTGCCATCAAGAGATTAAGACATTATTAAGCGGCATGTCTAGACACTTTCCTAAATATTGGGCTATTGTAAGGAATAAATTCCCTATCACTTCTTCCTCTATCAACTGTAGTTATTTTGTTGAAGTCAAACATAGACATGTAGTGCCAAAAAGAATAGCTGCTTTGGATGGAATGGGAGGTGCCTCTTAAGTAGAGAGAAAGGAGTTGCAACAACTTGCAAACTACTGATCTCTACTGACACTTGGTCCTATTTCCTGCTCAATTAACTGCACTCCATATTCTGTAGTTCCAAATTATTTTCCTCATTAGTCAAAATTATAACCACATTTCTTCTATTTCATAAAGGGTTTGATTAGCTAAGACAGTTTCTTCCACTGCAGCTTCCAATTTAAACAACGTACTTCAGAAAAGGTTTAGACCTGCACCAGTGATCAATGGTATATATGGGCACCTTCAATCCACTTTAAGTTGACAAATTTACAGGAATATGGCAGGGCAGCATAATCTACAGACACTTGTTAGAGAACACACAATAATGCGTGTTTGACTTAGACCATTGGTCTGCCAAGGTCAGTACTGACTTTCTGGCAGCAGCTCTCCAGATCTCAGGCAGAGGTTTTTCCATTTAAAAGGATCAGATGTAAAATGCTGGTGACTGAAGTTGGATTTTCTGCATGCAAGACAGATGTTCTATTACTGAACCTACTGCCAAAGCAGCTTTTTAAATCACAACCAAAGAGCTTCTAGCATTCATGGATATATATATAGGCATGAAGATGACAATTTCAGGGAATGCGGGGCTACAAAAACGCTTATTTTCCTCTCCTCAGGTGGCAACTTTCATTTTTAAGATGCAAGGGGCTTGGCTAGCCAGATTTAAGATTACAGCTCTTCTCTAGGACAGATTGGCATGGGTACCTTAAAGCCTTATATCTGATTTTCTTTAAATACCAAATGCACATCACAAAGACCATAAACAGTCATGAGTTAGAACGTTCGGCTATCTTTAAGAACTACGACTTGGGTCCTGCCTAGAATTTTGGTGGACACAAGGGAGATTTCACCAATCTGCCCATTCTGCAGGAGACTTGAAATTCCCCCTTCCTAGCAATTCCTGGGGGTCCTCCATCCCCAGGAACATTTTAAGGGGATTTTTGAGCTGCTACAGGAGGACAGAATTTGCATGGTCTCCCCCTCCATTGGCCTTCGGAAATCCCAGGTGTGGTCCAAGCTTACATTCAGGCTTTTATAAAAGCTAAAGGTTATGCAAGTTGGCCTTCAGGCAAGGCAGTTTGGGTTGACAAAATCTTGAATGAGTATCAAGCACAAACTTTAGAACACCCCTAAAGTAAGTTGAGCAATGGATGTGGATACTCAAGTTTCTTATCAAGCACCTCAGCCTATTTTGAAACAAGTACACTTTACTTCATGCTGTTTGTACACATACCTTGTCACATGCTTGTGTTACATGGATCAGCACTGAGTTTGGGGGCAGGGGGAGAAGGTAAATATTTGGGGACATCTATTGGGTTTGGCTGTGAAAATCTATATTGGGTTGGTTGTCATTTGACACTTCCATCGCCTCTAAAGTTCTGCTTCCTTCATGTAAGATCCAAAGAGACCTGAGGCTACATACTTGATCCATATGTTCACAAGAGTAAATGAACTTACAGAATTACTCCCAAGCCAAATGATACATTAGTATGGAACAATTCAAACTGTTTAGAAGGAATTGTACCATGCTCAAGTGTTCACGAAAGCAATGCAACAAGTCTTACTTTGGCGCTTCCTTGCATTTAACCATTCTTTATACTGCTGCCAATTTGCTGCTTAAAAACCTACATGTCAGGCCTTTCAACTCTGCATTCTAGACTGAAACTCGGGGTGGGGTGGGGGGGAGAACTAGCACACATTTGTCCAGCAGCAATCCTGCCTATGGTGCATGGCAAGCTTGGCTCCAGTAAATATGGCCCTTCTGCCAGATGTTGATTTACATTTGCTAGAGATCCCTTGCTTATGTTCCCACAGAAAGTCTTAGCCTATGTGTGTCTACAAAGCATTCATCTTACTATACACACTCAGAGCTTTTGTTCCCATCCTCAAATAAGAGTTCTCTAATGGATTCTATGTTATTGATACTCATTGCTTTCATTTCCTTCATTTCTGCTACCATGTGAAAAAAAACACCATTTTTTCCTTCAAGGTAATTAGAGAAGGCCAGGAAGGGGTGGGGGCTGTGACCATGACCCTACCCTCCTGGACTTAATTTTTTCTAGTGGGAAATTCAGGGGACCACTGAAGGAACTCCTGTTTTTTTGTTTCTGAATTATTTAAATGCTTTAGAAGAGGAGTTTTACCAACTCAAAATGTATAACATGGAAAATGTTATACAAAATCTACAGCATCCTATTATATAAAAGGCAAGCCCTATTGGTGATGAATCACTTTTTATCCTGGCGCACCTCCAGAGGGCGTTGCTGTGGCAGGAAGGCAAGGCAAGGCTGCTTGTCCCTCCAGAGGGCGCTCCATTTTCTAGAGCCCTTAAAAAAAAAAGCCTTGGTTGCTAGTTAGATGATAACTTCAATGTATACTGGAGACAACATTTCCAAGGATATTTTGTGTAAGTGGAACTTGTTCTGACAACAATAGGCTAGTGTGACAATAAATTAAAGAGATCAATGTTATGAAGTTTAATGTGATGCACAAATATGCTGGTAGTCTTTCCCATTGTGACAAGGAGAGACAATTTCTGTCTGCTTTTTTAATACAAAGTTTGTATTCTAATGTCAACCGTTATTTTTCCTACCTCTTAAGGCAGCAAAAACAAAAACATGTGCTCATAATACAGGGGTGCTGCAGTTTACAGGTCCCTCACGTATTAGGTATATCTGCAATTTTGATTATAAAAAACCAAACCATTTCTATTTTTAACTGCACAAATGTCATTTAATACAAGTGCATATGTTGTTATAAATAATACAGTTTGTCAACGCACCAAAATGTTTAGATAGGAAAGTACTGCATATATTTCAATTTTCCCCCAAGTTTGTTTTTCTCCAAAGAAGTTTCCCCATGGCTTTGCAATTTTTCAGGTGTATTGCTGATCAAAAGCTCCCCTTTCCACTGAGGGGTGGGTTACTTGTCAGGAAACCTATTGCATCATTAGTAGGATTGTGCTGTTTGAACTGGTAGTGAGAAGAACTGAGGGGAAGGATCTGATGTAGAAGCTACATGGAGCTGGTTATGCTATTTGAAAAAAATAAAATATGGATTCATAGAACTGCAGACCAGTCTCGGCACATATTAAGCATATTCCTACTACTAACTCTTCTTGGCTTCTTAGATTTCCCCTTCAGTTCCCTCCCTGTGGTGTCCATAGGAACAGTACTTGGCTCAAGGCTGCACAGTCAGATTACAGCATCATGTGTGGGCTCAGGGTACTTAATCACTTGCCCTCCCTCACAAGGAAAGTGCTCCATGACTGCTTTTACCTACACAAGAATCAAATCTTGCTTCTCTTTAATTGCCTTTTTAAAATCTGTGTACTATAAACTAAACATAACTGTTATGGCTTCTAAAAGAACCAGTTAAGTTCCTAACCAGCTAGCATTTCTTCCAAAAGTAATGTTGGAGGCGGCTACAGAACAGCCAAGTTTCAAAACGGTGTAAACTTATACCGAGTGTCATGGGGTACATTATCCCAAAGCAAGCAGTACTTCATTATCCTAACTCTCTTAAAACAGATGAGTGTCAAAATGGAAAGCCTCCCAAATGTTCCCTAGCAACTGGGAATAGCAATCCTGTCCACTGATTGGACTTCACAGTATTGTGCTGCCACAGCCAACTGTTGCATGAAGGGTTTAGGGTTATTTCCCAATCATGTATTCAGTTACACTAAACAAGAAAGAGGACAATTTGTTATGCACACTTCTAGTTGATGCTTAACCACTAGCTGCTTTCACACATGTTGAACAATGCACAGTTTCAATACACTTAGCAATTGTTTGCAAGAGGATTTTCCTGTATGAAACAGGAAAATCCACTTTGCGAACAGTCACTAAAGGGCATTGAAAGTGCTTTATTCAACATGTGTGAAAGCAATATATCATGACTGACTAGAAGCTAGGCAGTACAGGCAATTTGTGCCAAGCATAAAATAGACTCAATGCAGCAAACAAAGTAGGAAGGAAGGTCTCCAACACATTGATCTGGTTTTCTGTGCTGCCTCTTTATAGAAATTAAACAAGGTATGCATTTTGAATCCTATCAGCGTTTAGGAAAATCACAATGCAAAGCCAGGAAAGCGAGCAAAGGAAACAAGTCTGGAAGTAGTAACTTGAAGTAAGCGGTCTAAAAATGCTGCTTCTTAGTGAACCTTGGCTTGTGAATATCTTATGTGGCATGGTTGCACAAGATACAGAACCAGTAACAAATATAGATGTAGAAATTCTGGGAAGTTTTGGCAAAAAAATTCCAGGAAAAGATAAAAGTTGGGGGGAAACCTGAAATAGAAATTTGGGAGGAAACTCAAATATATGCAATACCCTATCAATCCCAGACTTATTTTACTGATTGAACATCATAAAACACATTTAGAACTTCATTAGCATATACATTATATTATTTGGCATAATTATGGAATTTAAAAATATAAACATCTTCATTTTCTATAAGAAAAATTGCATGTATACCCATTACTTGCAAAAGAGTTGAAAGTTGCTATCCTACGTTACCATAGGAAACGTAGCTTTGATCGTTGTTATCTGAGAGGCAGGAAACAATAAAAGCTGAAAGTAGAAAGTACTGTAGTTAAGAAATATTTAGATAGAAAATTTCTCAGTCACATTAAGTAGGATATTAAGCTAAGCAACACTAAAAATACTGAACTCTTTAATATATTACCATTAAACACATTAAAGCATATTAATTGTTGGCACAATTTACATTAAAACAAAGAAGTTATTGAAAATTAGGTTTTTCACAAGAGTGCCTTATGAAGATTTTATGCATTCTAAGAAAAAATATTTCATAGGAGTTTTTCCTTTGGATGATGTGTTACCAGACACCGGGATTAAATGTCATTTTATGTGATTATTGAAGGATTAGACACCATTTAGCAATAGTAGATCTTGCATGATATAGCAACGCTGCCTTAATAACTATTATACCTCAAATTTAAGTAATTCACTTTGATAAACTCTACATTCAACTTAAAAATTCCAAACCACTAATTTTGTCATGGTAGCCAGCACAGTCGCTCATGCACTCAATACTTCCTTCCTACAAGTTTTACAACACTCAGTAATTTTATCATCTTGCAGAAGCCTCCACAAGAGATTCAAAATAATCTGCCTTTTGTAATACATTTACAGGGGGCAAAACAATGCCTTTGATTAGCTACTAATTATCAAAGGCCTTGGCAAGAATTGGTCTCACCACTTTTGACATGGTGCATTAACAGCTAAGCTTGCTATTTGCTTTGCAAATTCTGCTCAGCTTTAATAGCAAGCCATTTATTTACTTACAGCATCTATAGGTTGCGTTTCTATAAAGAGACTTTATAGATGGGAGACCTTAACAGCAACAATGACATCACCCAGGGCAGACCAGGGCAGGGCAGTGAGCAAGAACAGATATTGCAACCTTGCTAAGCAAATCACAATATCTATCAGCAGATATGCTTGCAGTATAGGATGTGCCTGGAAGATAATCACAGATAAGAGGACTGGCCAAGAAATACCTGCATGAGTAACACATGCTATATTGCAGGTCTTCACTCCATACATTTAACAGCTAAAAATAAATAACTAAATTATGATAAAGCTATGGACTGGATCAAATTATTGCTTCCATCTTAGTACAATGTGTTCAAGACGCAATCTAGTCTTGACTCAGCCTGGTCTCTGTCAAATGCTCATAACAACTTCATAAGAAAACATGAGTTTAAACTGAACTATCAATCTCTCAACTGATTCTCTACCCACAATCCTGAAAGCCCACTTCTGAATGTTAGACTGAGAAGTCCAAGGGTGAGAGGGATTGCAGTTGCCAATGCAGCAATAAGTACTCCAAAGAGGGGGCTCTCCAGGAACGCAATCTAACGAAACAAAGAGAACAAACCAACTGGGGAGCTACACAATAAAGCAACCAATCATTATAATAAATATAATAGTGCCTATTAATATGATCAAAGTGCAACAGTGCTAAAGTGCCTACCATATACAGGTCAATAAATACAATGGATGGTATAAGTATATAGACTAGGTAAAGGTAGTCCCCTGTGCAAGCACTGAGTCATTACTGACCCATGGGGGGACGTCGCATCACGACGTTTTCCTGGCAGACTTTTTGTTACAGGGTGGTTTTGCCATTGTCTTCCCCAGTCACCTACACTTTACCCCCAGGAAACTGAGTACTCATTTTACTGACCTCGGAAGGATGGAAGGCTGAGTCAACCTTGAGCCGGCTACCGGAACCCAGCTTCCGCCGGGATCGAACTCAGGTCGTGAGCAGAGCTTGGGCTGCAGTACTGCACCTTACCACTCTGCGCCACGGGGCTCGTAGTAGCCATAAATATTAGCAAAAATGTAGTATCCGTTACATAAATTACTTCCAGAACAACCAGCAATTCTATGTCCTTATATAATATCACAGTCCATGTCACTATTCCTTTAAAGGATGCAGAAAAAATCTACATGAAGGTAAGTGAATAAATAAATAAGAGTGTACCATCCACAAAAATTCACCAGTTCTTTTTTCTTCTTTCAATTTTGACAGCTGTTTAACTTCTAAAGACGTGGACATTAAAAGAGTGGACATATATCCAGATGTCCAGATATCCAGCTATCCAAATAAATATAATTGGCAAAACTAAGAAATCAGGGACAAGGCACAACTACTTTAGTTTCCTTCTCAGCACTCAGCTTCATACAGTCATACTTGTCTCTATAGTACAGCAGCCTCTGGAGGCAAAGCTACAGCTGTAACTATGTTTTTTTTCTGTTCATACAGAATTATAATTAAGCTTGCTTGCTATACTTTGGTGTGATGTCTAAGCTACTTACAGATTGCTTCTCTATGTAAATGAAACATGGGGAAAAGGGTCAACTACTGTAACTTAATGGGTCATATTTTTGGCTAGATTCTAGGAATCAGAGACCAACAACTCATAGGCACTGTATCTAGCCCCTGCCTCCATGAGATACCCCTCTGCATATGAACTGGAAGATCACTTGCTTGTCTACATTGATAAGCCTATTTTTAATGCTAGTTATTCAGGTTCTGCTCTGCTTGGACAGCCCAGGCAAACTTGATCTCAGAAGCTAAGCAACTGGATGGGACACATCCAATGACAAACCACCTCTGTTAGTCTCTTGCCTTGAAAATATCAATAGGGGTCACTGTAAGTCAGGACTTTCCTCCACCACCACCACCACTCAAGTTCTACAATTTGTTCAGTTTTCCTACTATGAACTCCATGAAACATGGATATTTCCTTACAATTTGATAAATTTCTAGCCAGAACAGTTCTTAGTTACCAAGACTTGCTTTTGGAAAGGTGTGACTTTCTATTGGTGTCTAGCCTCAGCAAGGAATATGCAAATGAAGTCATATGGGCAACAGTGAGCCAAGGCTAGATTGTTGGCTACATGGGGCTTCTGAGGGATTGAGACAAGGCAGGGAAACGTCACAACATCTAGGAATAAAAGTGAAACAGAAAGCAAAAGCAGCAATATAGAAAAGTACTCCCTCTTAAAGGATTTATAAATATTGCAAGTAATCTAACCCATTAATTATTGTTTAAGAAATGCAAAGTGTCAATAGAAAACTTTATTCAAATAAACTCTTTACTACTAACTTTAAATGAATAAGCTATTTAAATTAAAAATTGTTCTGGTATGCTATTCAAGATGTTTGAGCCCAAGTGAGGGAACTCTAGTGTGATAAAATACACTAGGACAACATTATTGGTCCAATACGCTCCCAAATACTTCACCCTACAGATGGCAAGCCACAATGACCTGCAGTAGTGTATGTTCTTGCACTCAAATCTACACCAGAAGTCTCAAGCTTACAAGCAATGAATGTCATTAGTTCTGCATATGATAGCAAGGACTGGGTCATGTGCACAGCGTTCCTGGAACTCTGGCATCTAGGCACAACCATGACTCATAAGCACTCCAAGGCTAAACTGAAGGGGCCAAGAAAGGCTGAATATAGTGACAGCCATGCCAAATATATCCATTTCAGTGACGCCAGAGTTTGGCTGCTATGCATTCTCACAGAATTGCCATCAAGTTGTTGCATTCTGTTTGGTGAAGGGCAATTAAGAGTCAACAGTATACTCAGACACTAAATGAACATATACCCAATGACCTTTGGAGTAAAGGAAACTACAAGTGAGCATGGATATTAAGAGGTCACTTAAAAGCCCCACCCTTACCAAAATAGTCTCTTGTCCCTTAACAGCCAAACACAACAAGCATCCAGATCTTAAAGCTGTTAAGACAAAACAGTCTGGTTAGATCATTCGGGTCAAAACAACTCTATAGTATGACATAGCTAACAAGCATGACATTGCTAGTTCCCTGCAAACTGGAAGTTCTGTGCGATCATGGAGGATTCTGGAGACATGCTAGGCATGGTTTTGCCAATCTTACCAGGAAAGTATGAGCCAATCCTGGCTAAGAATCAGATGCTTGATTAACAACTGTATCCAAGTATATTCTTCCTTCCAGAAAAAAACTTGTATCACCTCCCGAAATTTCAGCACATAGCTCCAGATTATGTTGGAAGAACTCCAGAAAACCTTTCCTACAGCTAAAAAAGTTTTACTAAGCCAACCAATTTCAAGGGAGCAATCTCAACACTTAGCCTTATACAGTGCTTTGGAATGTGCAATGCACACTGAAGAGCTAGTCAGGCCTGGTGTTTTGGTTAGCAGTTCAGACTAGGATTAGGGATCCCCATGTTCAATTCCCCTCTGTGCTATGAAAACTTGCTGGGTGACCTTTGAAGAATCACAGGGTTGTTGTGAGAATAAAATGAGAAATGGAAAACCATGTACACTGCCCAATGTAAGGAATGTCTGAATGCCCCCCAAATTGCAGACTAGGCATGGGTGACTTGAGGCCAAGAAAGCGGTTTGCTCAAGGGTACCTACTGAGTACCTACTCCGAGTCAGATACAAACTAGGAATTGTATAATCCATTACCTGTTAACCACAAAACTGGCTCTAAAATGTAGATAGATACTAAGAATGTATGTAGTTCACAGTATATATTGTTTTGAGTTGAACACAGCTTAAGTCCAAAAACAGTTTTAGAGCAATGTTTGCTTTCCCTTTCATGGGGGCCAGCTCAAGCGGAAACCCATCTTTTCCATCGAATTGCCAACACCAATACTTAATACATGAAAAAACATCGAGTTCCACATACTTTTTCTCTGTTTGGGATACAAGAAGAAATGGATTTAATAAGTTAGCAATTAATTGAAGTTATCTCTATCAATTGGAAGTTTAACCACCAGAAATTCAGAAGAAAAGATATTTCTGGGTTACAGAATTATAGATATTAGGAGGAACTCAAAATACCAAGAACAATTTTTGGTGGGATTTTTTATAACCAAGCACAAAAGTACAGCAAAGAGCATGTTTCCACTACTTAAATACTGTAGAAATACCTACTGCTATAGTCATTCTAAAGCTTTTGTATTACTTAAGATACAGAAGGTATAACCTAGTATTTGTAGTTTTCAACTGTACAGATTAGAAGAGGAAAAAAGACAAACTAAATCCTTCATTCAGAGGACACAGTCCTTTAATCATTTACAGAATCCGCCCCCACCCCCCATAGTTAACATGCCAGGATATCTAAAGTAGAATGGGACAAGCAGCATTTGATAGTTCCTTCACATCTCAGGTTTTTGGCACTTAATCTCTATACCTAGTAGCATCATGTGCTTCATCAGCTGCTACAATCACAAGAGAAGACAGTATGCTTGTTATTCCACAACTAAAAGGGCATGGTTTATAATATGGAAGTAGACTCCACCTACTGGGAGTCAAATTCACTCCCTAGCAGCTGATAAACACTAACAAAAAATAATACCTATTTTCTGAGAGCTTATGCCATCCATCAAAATACTTTGCAGGAGATACTAGCAGTTGCTGGATTACCCAAAGACAGAAGCGTTTGGATTAATCTCTGATAATAAAACTGACAGTTACAGCCACACAGAAAGCTGGCTGACTTTAAATTCTGTGACTTCATTGTTGATAACAATGTTGCTTGTCTTGTACAACATTTTGAGCATAGTTGTTAAATATTAGCCAGTCAGTTTAGAAATTTTTGTTTATCACTTCTATTGTCTGATTGTTGTGTCATGCTTAAGATATTTAAGACACCAAGCCTTAAAAAGAAGCAGAGTTCATCTGTTTTATTGCATACCTATAACAACACTGGTAACACGTAGAGTTCTTACTCAAGGACATCTGACACCGAGTCTTAGCTCAGTGTTTAGTACTAGTACTCTTGGAACCATCTAAAGTCTTGCTTAGTCTATGGTGGCTTTAAAACAAAGTTATAGGCAACATTCGAGAAGACAGCATGACATCTTAAACCTACTCAGTTTAAGCAGTGAGCTCACATTTAACCATTAAGATGACAGAATGAGGCAGCTTAGTATCCCAATCTAACATCCATGCATTAAGCCTCTTGCACTAAGATTGCATAGAATTCACAATTGAAAGACAGATTCAAGTATATAGCTTTTCCCACTAAGAAAAGCTGTCCTGCAACCACCCACTCTCTCACCCCATTATTCACGCAGCAGACGCATTTCAGGAGATTGCCACATGTCACTAGAGAGCAAACAAACCAATGAGTTCCATTAGGCAACTCTAGACCCTACTACAACCACACTCATTAGTAAAGTACTACGTAGAAACACTGAAGTACTTAAGCATTCAATACAAAAAGCACAAAGATCCTATGAAACACCTGTGAGGGGCAGGTGAGCCCAGGCGTGTGTCTCTATCTCCGAACGGTTCAGACGAGGGCTACAGGAATCCTTATTGTTTAGCTCTGAGCAGCGAGGAGGACTGAACCTGGGGTGGGCTTTTGGGTACTTAGCGTCCTGGTCACCTTCAGCAGGTCCAGCGGGCCCGTCACGGAGCGTTACTTATACACACTGCGATCGAGAGATGGGCGTTAGACTACGGATCTCGCATTTCTTTGTCCCAGGAAAGGGAGGGGAGGGAGGAGGAGAAAGAGGAAGCAGCACAAGGATTTCTCCTGCGGGCTTTCTCTCTCGGAAACACTCGCCGGCGCTCTTCGAGAGGCCCGCTTCTCTTCGCACGGGAAAGAAAGGGAGAATCAGTGGCCCCCGCCCCTCCTCTCCCCAAAGGGAAGCGCCTCCGGGCATCTCTCCAAGGGGCCAGGCCAAGACAGGCAACCGCTTCCCAGTCGCGAAGGAACGGCGGGTGGGCAAAAGCAGCCTAGGGGGCCTCCTACCGTACCCTCCTCTCCCACAGGGAACGAGTCAGCTACCACCGCGCCCCGGCCCGGCCTCCCCCACATCCAGGGCCGCAAAGCCGGCGCCGGGTCCGGCAACTACAGAGGCCACATAACCCCGCCAACGCCCACAGCGCTCACCGAAGAAAAGGCCAGACGCCGCCGAGGCACCACTTCTGGTAAGAATCACTGCCACCTCCGCTCAGCTCCGTCCGGCTCCGCTTTAATGGGGCCAAACACCCTCCCAGCTTTCACTTCCGCCTCTTGCTCGCCCCCTTCCGGTCACGAGACGCACTCTGCGCAGTGACGCAAACGCGTGCCGACGGGGTGGGGAGCCTGGAAGCGCCTGCGGCCTGCTGGGCTCTTTGGGGGTTGCTCGTAAGGGAGGTGCGGTGGTCCGGCTCGGGGGGTCTCGCAAGCCGATCCCGGCCATGTTTCCTTGGAAGTGAATCCCTTTGATTTCAATGAGGTTTACTTACAGGTCATGTGGGTAGGATAAGGATCTCACCATGGATAGGCAACCCGGTTTTGAAGGTATTTATTTGGAAGCCCGTTGATTTCAGTGGTGTTTATTTCTCATTATTGAAATGCCTGGATTGTTCGCTTTTTGCTCTTCATTGGCTATCAATGCAGCGTGCCGTGCCCTGATTGTAAAAAGTGGGGAGTCGGAACAATGTTCGACTGTTGCAAACAAAACCGGGATTCTTGGGGTATCTGACATGAGTGTGTGTGTGGACAAGAGCCCAATTGATCAGATGCATTGTGTGCTTACAAACCCAACGAGTATAGAAGGGGAAAGGTAGTAAACAAACGCCCATAAATGTTTAATTGTTTCAGCCTGTGGTATTTTATGTATACAAGTTATAATATATGCATGAATGTTAAAGACTAATCACGCTAGTAGTAATAAGTGATAACACAATCTTGATGAATTTATCAGGAAGCTTGATACTCTTCAGTTAAGACTGAGTAATATTTGTTAGTTCTTTGTTCACTACAAGTGTTAAATTAGGTTAGCAAGGCTATCTAGATTGTGTCATCCCCTATCACTGCCCCTGAATGATCACATTCTCTTGTATACATTTGAAATTTGTGTGAAGAATGTTACAGGCATTACCTCTTACATTTCACTGGCTTTTGATCCCCTTGTTTATTACTACTACTACTAATGGCATGATGCAGTTTTATTGTAATTTGCCTTGAATCTCAGTAAGAAAAGCAGATGATAAATGAAATAAATAAAATAATACTTTTTAAAAATCTGTGCCTGTATGTTGTCTGAGTACTGTTAATGGGCCTGTTGCTATGGGCTTGGCCTAAAATGGCATACCGAGAGGAATCCAGGCTTATTACAAAACAATGCAAATGACAGAGTAGGCTTTAGTCCATGAAAACTTTGCTGGAACTTGCTAATCTTTCAGTTGCCGCTAGACTCCTGTTTAATGTTAATGTTCTGCAGTGAGTGCTCAGTGATAGAACAGCCAAGTACCAATCACAGCTTGCAGGAAATGACCTCTCCCAGGTTAAGGGGACAGGAGTATGCATGTAATGAAAAGGCAAGACAGTCCCTATGGGGGAAGGAGCTGTTAGGTACTAAGGAGATTGTAGTGAGCATGGAATTATGCAATAATAGTTTACTAGGATTCATTTGGAAACCTCAGATAGGATTGTGTACTGATACGTTATGAAAACATCATGTTTGGTTCATGATTAAGGCTTATTGTTGAAATAGGAATGACTGTGTGTAGTTTGGAAAACGTATGCCGTAAACGCATATCCCAATTAATGGGTCCATTTTCTAATTTAGTCCAAACTTCACAGTATGAGGCCTAGGAATAAAGAAAGAAACCTTCCGTCCTGTCACATCTCCCTCCAAAAAGCTGCTGGCATGAGTTGTATGCTCAGTGTAAAGAAATGCACGCACTCTGGGCAATGAGAAACAGCAGCCAAGGGATCATTTGATAAAGTGAAAACGCTCCTAGTATAAGTCTGGAAGAAGCAGACCTGAGGATGGTAAAACAGAGCTTTACTGAGGGGAATAATTAATGGACTCATGCAGTCACAATAATATCAGGCACATACCAGCATCACAGTATTTATAAACTCTAGTTCTTCCTCTTCCGGCTGCCTTTTTGTGGTTGGCTTCACCTCTAACGGTGGCCATTTGTGCTTGTGCCCATCACCCTCTGTCAGGGTTCCAAATGCGCTCACATCCCCACAAAGGCTGAGGACCCTTGCATTAGGTTGTAATAACTAGGGGTGTGCAAGGCCAGAGAGATTCGGTATTCCTGTTTCGGTTATTACTAAAACAGCAAACCGTTTCGGTAATCGCGAATACCAAAACGGCAAGCCGTTCAGTATTTCGGCTTGTTTCGGTAATAGATTTCAATGGGAAAACCCTCTCCCGGCTTTCCGGGCATTTTCCCACCGAATCAGGCCAAACTTGGTGTGGACCTTCACCTAACTCCTCTCTAACTACCCCCCAAGTTTCAGAACGATTGGACTTTGGGGGGGCATGTTATGCCCCCCCAAACAAGGTGCCCCCATCCTCCTACACTTCCCATTGTTCTCTATGGGGAAAAAAACGTCCTCATCTTGCTAGGTGGCGTGGGGTGGCATTTTGCATGCAAAATGTCCCCAACCCTCAGGGGCCCTTCTCCCACCTGTCCTCCAACCCGCCACCAAGGCTCAGCCTGCTCCCACTTTGGGGGGCCACTTTATGGCCTCCCAAAGAAATTGCCCTTAACGCCCCTCCTTTTCTTCTTTTTTTCCTATGGAGAAAGAAAGGAGAGGCTTGTCTTACTAGGGTTGGCATTTTGCATGCAAAATGCCCCCAACCTTCAGGGGCCCTTCTCCCACCTGTCCTCCCACCCTCCACCAAGGCTCAGCCTGCTCCCACTTTGGGGGGCCATTTTATGGCCTCCCCAAGTAGGTGCTCTCAGCCCCCCAAATCCACCCCACACAGACCCACACAGACCCAAATCCCCCCCAGCAGCCACACACAGACCCAAATCCCCCAGCAGCCACACACAGACCCAAATCCACCCCCAGCAGCCCCACACCCGCCCGAACCCCAGGAGCAGGCTGGCCAGCCGTCCCCCATTGTTCCCTATGCTGGGAACTTTTAAACTCTCTTTCCCAAGGCAATTCTGCACAGCCCAGGGGTGCCACATGGTGGGCACACTCCTGAGTGCCAGCTTGTCCCTGTGAAAGAGCACCTGAACCACAGACACCTCCCCCAAATTCCCCCACCTCCTACAGAGATGGCTGGCCAGCCAGCCCCATTGTTCCCTATGATGGGAACCAGCCTCACAACAAAGAATGAACCACGAACACACACTGAATCAAGTTTTAAAAAATTTATTTTCTCACTTTCAAAGTACAATTAGGCAAAGCATCATGGCACATCACACTAGCAGTCCCCCACACAAAAGACTAACACAATTCACTTCACATCAAATAATCCCCCCCCCAAAAAACTTTTGTAAACACTTAATTTTTTTAACACTTTAGGTTACACAGTGGGAGGGAACAACAGGGCATGAAAAAAGCAGTCTACTAGACAAAATTAACACAACTAACCTCAAATCAGAGAATCACCAAAAACACAAGACCTTTCAAAAACACTTTATTTCTTGAACAGCTTTAATTTACACAGCAGTAGGGCACAATAGGGCATGATAGCAGCTCATTACACAAAAATAACACAACTCAGTTCATATCATAGAATCACCAAAAACACAATAACCATTATAAACACTTTATTTCTGGAAAAGATGTGGGTTACACAGCGGGAGGCCACAATAGGGCACAAAAGCAGTTCACCACACAAAAGTAACACAACTCTATTCAGAGCAGAGAATCACCAAAAACACAATTCCTGTCAAAAACACTTTATTTCTTGAACAGATTTAGGTTACACAGTAGTAGGGCACACCAAAGGGCATGCCAGCATTATCCTAGCCAAAAAATAACACAACTCACTTCACATCAAGTAAGCACAACACAATTCCTGAAAATACAACTTATTAGCTTAACCAACCCCTCTAGATAACACATCCTCCTTTTCAGAAAACAAGGACAGAATAACAAAAACCACACACACATATTTTTTTCCCAAAATCTCTTTATTTCTTGGCGCGTGAGGCCATCTCCCATCCCTCCCAAACCAAACTCAATAGGGGGAAACCATTGCAACAAGGTCCAGCAGAACCATTGTCATTTCCTGCAGCTATGCTTTCAGTTCAGCCACACAAAGCTGGACCGGGCAGGCACTGCCACGGGCACTACACAGTGGCATTTCCGGAGCAGTGTTGCAAAGGTTTCCCCCCCCATCAGCCTCAGCATCTACCTGGAAACATCTGTGAGACATCATCATCAGCTGGCGCCCATCCCCAACTCTCCCCCAACTGTCCCCCAACCTCACCAAGCACACCCAACATTAACATTTCAACTTTTTTTTGTTTTTTTAAACATTTTAACTTTGAAAAAACATTTAAAACATTCAAAAACCATTTAACATTTTAACACTGCACATCAGCATCCCTACCTAAGCAGTCCCTATCTTAAACTATTTCTCCCTCCAGCGGCAATCAACATTACTGGGGCATGTCATTATGTTTCAGAATAAATTTGGTCCCACAGGGTCTGTCACAGTACTGGGAGATGTTTTAAATTCCCTTTGGGGGGGTGTTCAAATTGCAGGGTGGATTCCCTTTGCCACTGGTACCTAACCACCCTCCTTCTGCTGGCCGGTTTTAACTGCGTCTACAGAGTTTTATGCAGGGGAGAGCACGATTCCAAAGGACTGGACTTGCAGAGGATGCAGGCCACAAGTCAGGCTCACCTCAGTCACTCTGGTAGTCCAGTCCTGAGAAATCAAAGAGGCGAGAATTGACCTCCAGGAAGGTCAACTGCTCGACTCTCCATGGGAGAAGGCGATAGCGATGTGGGCTGACAATGTCGCTCGCATGAGAAAAGATGCGCTCGCTCTCCACGCTCGTTGGAGGGCATGAGAGCAGCTGCTGCGCCTCGAGGGAGAGGTCCGGCCAGACCAACTTCTTCTTGGCCCAGTAGCTGAGCGGATTGGTGGAGAGCAACTCGCAGGGCTCCGCAAGGTAGTCCCTGACCACTGCCTCCGCTGAATCCTCTCTCACGTTTCTCACGATCCCAAAGGGGCCGAGGGCCCACCGGAGCATCTCCATCTCCATCGGCACTCCAGTGGTGGCCACAGGGAGAGCCTGCTCAGAGGGGGCATGAGAGGGACCCGCACGGCAGGGCCCCTCTCCCGTCTCCTCTGGTGACAGGCGTCCCCTCTTGGCCTGCCTGCACCTCACCCAAGTACAGAGGGCGTCTCTGGCTTGGGTGAGGTTCCCGTCCCGCTCGGCGAAAGTGCCCTTAATGCGCAGGTCATACATAGTCGCCAACATGTATGACTTGTTCTGAGTGAGAGGAGTTAGCCTGGCAACTATGCCATGCTGCAGCCTTCTCACTAGTGCGTGCACTGCTGGAACGAGGTCAGCACAAGGTGCGTCTGGATCTACAAGGGTGGCCAGATTCCTCTGGAGAGTGTGCACCAGGGGAATGACCAGACCCAGGGTCGCCGTGTCTGATGAGACCGCCACAGTGAAGTCCTTGAAGGGCTTCAGGACCTCCACTGTCTGGGTGATGGTGAGCCAATCCTCCCGGCTGAACTCACCCACCTGACTCGCACTGTGGCTCTCGGAGAGCCATGCATGGAGTGCGGCCTGCTACTCCACCAAGTGCTCAAGCATGGCACAGGTAGAGTTCCAGCGAGTGCTGATGTTAGCGAACAGTGCGTGCTCCGGCACACCTGTCCTGACCTGCTTCTGGCGCAGTTCGTGAGTGGCTGTCACGCTGCGCGAGAAGTGACTCGTGAGCCTCTGACATTTCTGGAGCAGTAACTGGAATTCACAAGTCCGGGGATCATGGGGTTCCTTTGAGGAGCCCGCCCCAAGCGCATCTCTCACCACTAGGTGAAGCTTGTGGGCCGCACAGTACATTCGCCCTTGGCTCACTAGATCCGCTGCTGCCCTCATGTTGCTGTCACCGTCCGTCACCATGCATCCCACAGTGGCGGGTCCCTGGCCTATCCACTCCTCCAACTGTCTCCTCAGGGTGGCAGCGATGTTCTCCGCCGTGTGCGACACGTTGAGAACCTTGACGTGAAGCAAGGCCTTGCAGTAGCCGGCCTGGCGGTCTCCCATCCTTCCCTGGCTAGCTGTAGGTACCTCCCCCCCACCCAGATCCGCCTCGGGTTCCCACCAGTGAGCAGTAAGTGACAGGTATGCTTGCTGCACACTTGGGCAGGTCCAGATGTCGGATGTGAAGTGCACAGTTCTTCCGGCAACCCAGGACAGCTGTGCCTTCACATGGTCCCTGGCAGCCCTGTAAAATGAGGGCCACACCGATCTGCTCAACGTCGTGCGAGCAGGGACGGCATACCAGGGAAAGAAATCGTGGAGCAGCCCTGAGAAGCCAAAGTCTTCATTTATGGAGAACGGTCTTCCATCCACAGCTACCATATTGACGATGTGGCGCGTGACGCACCGGCTCGCCCTCTGGATCCCCTCTCTGGGCACACTAGGGCCCTGCTTACCAAGCATCTCCGGCAGAGAGGCTTGGCGTCCCTGCCCTACAGGAACCCTTGGGGGGAGAGCACCAGAGGAGCCTGCCTCCTTCCGGCTAGCTGGCAGCCGTGTGGTACCACTCAAACTCTCCCCCCAAAGAAGCACCGCCTGGTGGTGCCTCTTCATGTGGGTCCTCATCCCAGACGTGGAGAGATGGTTCACATCTCTGACACGGCTGACGCGCTGCCTACAATGCAGGCACTGGGCAACTCGGGGGTCCTCCGTTCTCTGGAAGTGATTCCAGAGTTCGGAGCTAAAGGGTTGCCCACGCTTCACAGGAGAAGCGCTCACGGGCCCACCCTGAGACACCTTCTGTGAGGTGCTCTGGCTGGACACACCGTGTCCCACTCTCGGCCGGGCAGTCGGGGATGGACGAGGCTGAAGGGGCAGAGATGTGGGCTCTTCCACCACAGTCTCTTCCTCTTCCTCCTGCACCCTCTCCTCCTGCATAGCCGCGAGAGGCCTGCTGCTGGCCTCAGAGGAAACTGGAGTGGACCGCCCCACAGGGGGTCTCACGGGCAGTTCCTCCAACATCCTCCAGGTTCCTTGGGTGAGCGGGAGCGCAGGGAAAGTCATGTGCCCCGTGCTTATCCCAGGAGACACCACATGCTGCCCCTCCTCCAGCAGCTGGCTCGCAACCACTGGAGGAGGATGAGCCTCAGCAGCAGGCCCCTGCCAAGTTCCAGCCCCTGCCTGAGACACCTGGGTTGGGGGTGGCCCTCCAGCAGCTGCCTCAGGAAAGACAGCCTTGCGAACCCTCTTCCTGTCACCAGAAGCCAAGCTGGTGAACGGCAGCAGCGCAGGGGAGGGCCTCCTCCGCTCAGATGGGAGGGCTGCCGCAGCAGTCCCCCTCTCCCTCCCCTCCTCCCGTCTAGATTTATCTCTGGCCTTTCCCCCGGGGCCCCTCTCTGCTTTCCTTTCTGCCATGTTTTCCCTATGCGGAAGCTACTCTGACTATTCTGTAATCAAGGGAAAACAAAGCTAAACTTTGTTTTCAAGACCTATCTACCTACTTCTAAATCTGTTCTTGTGGCTCTGTAACTTGTCTTGGAGACGGTCCATCTAATGTCTTTTTAAACAACCCTATTTATGGTGGGGGACCTCAGCCTGCCAAACAGCTGAATTCCTCTGGAATTGAGCTGGCCCTAAACCCCAATAACAAGTGAAAGCCTTAGACACTTACAAGACTAGTATGCCTGGGCCGGCCTGGCTCCACCACGGGTGCCAGAGATGGGCAGTGGAACCCTAGTTATGGGGGCACTAACGGGAAGCCTATTAACAGCTATACCAATATGAATAGAAATCAAATATAACCTAACTCTAACTACTGCTTGTCCTACTGATCCCTATTTACTGTTTTAAACAAGCTACGCTTGGTTCCCTATCGATTAACTTGAGGGCAATTAGCCACTGAACGCCTACAAACTGGCCTACCTTCTTAAGACACTATTTAACAGAAAAAAATTTTCTGTGGTGTGTCTGTGTGGGGTGTGGATGCGGTGTTCTGAAAATGTACCTCCCCCCTCCCAGGCAAGCAAAAACCCACCCCTATGCCCACCCAAATGTAAACCCACAGACTCACCAGTCCTGCAGTCCAGCGATGTTCAGACAGACAGGCGTGCAGCAACTTCCTCTCCTCCTCGAGGCTGGGAACAGAAAGGTGGGATGTTAACAGAGATTCATAAACTGAACAACCCCCAAAAGTCAAGGCCCAGGTCTGTTTTGGGCCTGGCCAGGCCCACATCCACAGTGGAGAGCCAGGCCGGAGAGTTAAAAGGCAGGAAACATGCAAGCAGTTGTGTAAACCGTCCCCCCCCCCAGTAAACACGCTCCCAGTTCGGTTCCACTGTGCTGGCCCAGAAAGATGAAACGGAACAGTGATCCAAGCCATGAGAAAGGCAAGGCCTATCCTGCAGTGCAGAGCCAGGCCTGGTTCCGGCCTAGCCAGGCCCACAGGCCACAGCCATGGTGCAGAGCCAGGCCAGAGACTTTAAAGGCAGAAAACGTTCCAGTAAGCAGTGGTGAACACCCCCCCCCCGTAAAAATAATCCTGTTTCTCAACCTGAAAAGGTAAGGCAAGCCATAAGAAAACCAAGGCCCACCCTACAGAGGAGGCCCACAGGGCCAAAGCCAGTGTGCAGAGCCAGGCAAGAGAGTTAAAGGCAGGAACCATGCAAGCAAGCAGTGGTGAAACCCACCCACCCCCCAGTAAAAATAATCCTGTTTCACACCCTAAAAAAATAATCCAAGCCGCCCATGAGAAAACTAAAGGCCCACCCTGCAAGGCAAAGCCAGTGTCACAGTGAAACATTTTTTAGCAGAGGCCAGCAAATTGGCCCAGCATCAATTTAACCAAACTCTACTCTGTGCCCTCCCTTACTCCCATCTCTCCCCTAAAAAAAAAAAAAAAGATATCCTACCAGTCCTCTCCTGATGAATGTCTAGCCGAGTCGATCCTCCACAGGCAGAAGTCCACTCCGCAGGCAGATGTCCACCAGGTGCAGTCCAGAAGTCCACGAAGGCAAGCAGCGAAGAAGCAGTCTCTCTCTCTTCTCTCAGCAGCAACAAAGGCTAACCCAGTCCTGCCTCAAATTTAAATCCCCTGCTGCAGCTTCTGCCAAAGATTTGAATCTATTGGCTGGAAGAAGGATGCAGCAGTGGGATTGGTCACTCCTAAGTCCCCTCTCCCTTGCCTTACCCCCCCCACACTCCTATTCTATCACTCCTTCCTGCTCCCCCCTCCCCTACCTGGGAATTTTGGCAGGAATCTTTTGCTGCTTGCTTTGCATTGCATTGCAAAGTGCAATGCTAGCAAGCAAGCACCTTGCAAAGCAAGGATTCCCTCCTTTCCTAGCAAGAGGGATGAGGGGTGAAGAGGAGGTAGTGAGTCACTCACTCCTTCTCCCCACCCTCTCCTCTTCAAAGAGCCTGCAGGAAGCTGTAGCTTCGTGCAGGATTTTGCTAGCTGCTTGCAAATGCAAACGGCTAGCAAAATGGCGATTCTATGATTGCCGAAACGATTACCGAAACACACTGAAACGTTTCGGTAATAGCTGTTTCGGCATTACCGAAAAATTTTGGTAATCAGAAAACATTTCGGTAATGCCTAAACAAGCCGAAACAGGTATGTTTCGGTAATTTTTCGGTAATCAGATTACCGAATTGCACACCCCTAGTAATAACCCAGTTTTGTCATTTGTAAGCTTGTGTGTGTAGTTTGATCTTACCCTTTATAACTAATTCCACCAATTTTTGTGTATATTTGTATATCTTTGCTTATAAAAGTGCATACCTTTTGGATTATATTTAATGTATTCACTTTTTTCATGACCCTCTTTCTTTTTTTCTTGAGTATGGAAGAAAGCTTGCAGAAGGACCTACGCTGGGGCACATAATCTCTTTTTCTGGGGATCTGATGTGGCATAGTAGATCTACGTGGATTTGATGTGGCATAGTGGAGAGCCAGTTTAGTGTAGTGGTTAATAGTGCTGGACTCTAATCTGGAGAACCAGGTTTGATTCCCCACTCCTCCACTTGAAGCCAGCTGGGTGACCTTGGGCTAGTCACAGTTCTCTGGAGCTCTCTCAGCCCCACCCACCTCACAGGGTGTTTTGTTGTAGGGATAATAATGACATACTTGGTAAACCACTCTGAGTGGGCATTAAGTTGTCCTGAAGGGTGGTATATAAATAGAATGTTGTTGTGTTGTTGTTGTTATCTCTGCCCTCTAGGAGTGCCTCTGTACTTTCACCTGTATATTTGGAAATAAAACAAATACAAGACCCTATTGCTTGCCTTTAAAGGCACCAACCCAGGTTGTTTGTTTGTTTATTGCCTGCCTTTCTCACTGTCACCCAATGTGGATTTCACAGTGCAAGTGAAATACAATACAATCAGCAGGTAGGACATTCACTGACTAAGTACAATAATGAACAGAGGACAATCAGTGAAACAGATACAATAGGATACAGTAGCAGAAAATTCAAAAATAAGCATAAAGTCAAGCATAGAGATGAGATTTTTCTGAAACAACTTGTAACTAATTTACTTGGCACGTCAGGCAATGTGGAAACTCCCTAGTGGCAGATATCTGCATCAGCATACAGTATCCAATAGCATAGCATATACTCCCTGTCCCTACCAGAGCATATCTCAGAACTATTTCTTATGACATAACCCTATAATCTGGGTAGAAAGCCCTCCTGAATAAATCAGTTTTGCATAGTTTGCAGAAAGCCAGGAAAATGGGAGCTTTCCTGACCTCCTCAAGCAGCTATAAGGTGGGGGCCACCACAGAGAAAGCACATGTGCAGGCAGCTGGTGATTTTGTCCAACTGCAGGGTGGTATCTGTAGAAGGCCCTGTTCAGAGGAGCAAAGATGCCATGGCAGAACATAAGGAGAGAGGCAGTTGCACAGATATGAAAGGCCAAGACCATGAAGGGTTTTGAATGTGATAATCAGGACCCTGAATTGAGCCCAGTACCTGATGGGAAGCCAATGATGTGACTATAAAATGGGGTAGTGCTGCCCTGGAACTTCTCAGAGAAGTGTAGAGCCTGTAACAATATATTTATAGCGCAATAAACATATTAGCACAAATTACCTTATTATGAGGTTTTATTTTATGTTTTAATTGTATATTCTTGTTGGAAGCCACCTGAGCCCGCTTGCAAGAAGGGGGGGGGGAGGATATATGCTGAATTAAATAAATAAATAAATACATTTTGAGGAGAATTAAGACAACATCAGTCCATTAGAGAGTTTTGTAAAAGAGCGTGTAACCTGTGTTAGTTGTTCTTTAATTCCCTTGTGAACATAATGTAAAAGTGCAGCCATCTAGATCATACACATGTAACAGTTATGAAGTTCTGTGGAATAAAACAAATGTGTTATTATAAGAGTGGAATGGGTTTTATTAACACTCATGCCAGAGAGATGCTGGAGTCAGCTGACAAAGCCTTTTTTAAAATGAAGTTGAACTAGGCAAAGGCTGCTTCATCTGAACCATGCACTTATACTCTACCATTTTGTAGACTTTTTTTATCCTGCCTTAAAAATAGTTATTTGCAGGCTGTTCCTTCTCCATGCCCAGTACAACAAAACAGTACCAAGGCTGTTTTCCTACATAATCCTGATAAGATGGAAGTGCTACTGGTGAATGGAAGAGCAGGTACATAATTTGGAAGCGCTCTTGGACCCAGGGCTACTGCTTCATAAGCAGGTGGCAGCTGTGACCAGGACTGCCTTTTACCAGCTTTGACTGATTAGCCAGCTGCAACCTTTCCTGGAGATAAAAGATCTTGCCAGCCAACCAGATTCTCTGGTTACATCTAGATTAGATTACTGCAATGCACTCTACATGAGGTTGTTCTTGAAAAGTGCAGAAACTTTGGTTGGTGTAGGATACTACAGCCAGGATATTGACTTGAATGAGTAATAGGGACCATATCACTGCAGTCTTGGCTCATCCACACTGGCTTTCAGTCTGTTTCTCAGCACAATTCAAGGTGCTGGTGTTGACCTTTAAAGCCATATATGGCTCGGAATCAGCATTCTTGAAGGACCAGCTACTCCCCTACAAACCTACCAGACTGCTACAATAATCTTTTGAGGTTCTGTTTTGGGTGCCCTTGCCTTCTGAGATTAGATGGGTGGCAAACAGATGAAGACTTTTTGGTTCATTTGGCATTCCCTCAGTGATCCTGTCTTCATGCCCTATGTGTTAATTGTTTTTGTATGAATTTTAGACCTGGTTTTAATTGTTTTAATGATTTGTTTTTATTGTTTTAGTATTTTTTAAGATGTGATATTATTACGTATGTTTTTAATGTATTAACCACATTGGTGGCCCTTAAGAGTGCAGAAAGGTGAGGTATACATTTTGTAAAATAAAATAAATAAGCTAATTACCCCCACCCCCACCCCAATCATGCTGTTAATTCATGCCAGTTAGATTGTTCTGCCACTGGTGCTAGACTGAGCTGGTACTATACAGATGCTTGGGTGGACATTTGTCATCATCTAGAAAGGTCTTAAGAAGACATCCCTCCTATGTGAAATCTGAATATTGTCAAGCTGTATTAACAACTCAGATTCACATACATGCTTTAGCACAGAAAAGGAACATTCAAAAAAAAGTATCTACTTTTAAACTATGGGTACAGATCATTTAGAAAGTGAGAGTTACTTTTGCCTTTTCCTACTTTCCAAATTTTGTCTGTGTTTTTGCTGTAGAAAATATCACTTGATTAAAATTTACTCTCATTGTATCTGATCTCTGTTTAACGGTTTTAGCAAGGTTACACATTTATGAGTGCATATACTAAGTGCCAGCCTAAGCACCTATTGATGTCAGTGGTATTAGAAGTATATAAGTACCTTAGGATGGTACTGTAATAATTAGGGGTGTGCAATTCGAGTTTCCAATTCAAGATAAGTCCAGCATGCTGGCCCTGATTTGGAAATGCTGAATCAAAGCTTCCTGAAGCAATTTGGGTCACTTTGGGAAGTTTTGGGGCACTTTCAAACCCTGGCTGGCTCCAGCTAACCCACAGAGGAGGATCTCCTCCCACTGTGGGCCAGCTGAAGTTTAAAGGGCCCTTTCTGCACTTCAGCTGGCCTGTGGGGGGGCGGGATCTTGAGAGGCATGGAGGGCGCTTTAAGTTCGCCAGTTGCTCCAGCTGACTGGCGGGCACCAGCAGTCAGCTGGAGCAAGGGGGTGGGGGGCTGTGCCAGGACAAAGTTTCCCCTGACTTTTTCACTTCGATGAGCTCTGAATCTTTATGGAGCATACCAAAGCAGTTTAAATACCTGAATCCCAAAGCGGCTTGCCCAAAGTGGGAAACCTGAAGCAGGAAACCCCTGCACACCCCTAGTAATAACCCTAAAACTATTTCCCCCACCCTGTTTGCTTTCCCTATGACAAACAATATTTATTCAGCTTCAGATGGATACGGTAGAATGTGAACAAGATTGTTTGCAACAGGAAGTAGTTCATGATCTTGCAGCTTTTGTGTAGTTACTGGTGGGGTGTCCAGTGCAGAGGGCATCCTACATGGAGCCAATAATGTGGTGTTCCGTAACAGGCTTATTTTTTACTAGGGGGGATTCCGCATGATCAGTTTTGATCGGACTTTCTGAGCAGTCATGCTGCGGTGGAGTCCTACGAATCCACTTCTCCCCGATTCCACATTAGGCTTTTGTTTTGCACATTTCATCGGCTCAAAGTCCATCATGCGGAATTTTTGACAGGATAAAAATCGATTCCTCATCGCTTTTTCCGGGGGAAGTGTCGAATGATGCACATCTTCATTTTTTTTTACTCCCCCCCCCAAAAAACATTGCTACACATAAACGTTGCATCAAACCAACACATTAGAAAAACATTTCTCACAAAAAAACGTTGCTACACATAAACGTTGCATCAAATAAACATATTGGATAGGCTAGAGCACTTCCCGCCGATATTGTGGAAGAGTATTGGCTATTGACATTTGGAGGGAAAATTGTTACCAATGACCCCGCGTCTATCTTTCCCGCTTTCTTCGTGAGCAGTGTGGTTTAGTGATAGGTGTTGTGTTGAGGACGATCTCTTTCTCCCTCCATGAAATGCCTAGACCACTAGTTGAACGCTGAAGTCCCTCCATCACACTTTCACTCTACCTCAGAAGCTGTCAGCTGTCAGCAAGCAACAAGTAACAAATTTGGCATGTTGTAAAATGGACCCGTTATTGGTCAGCTGTTGTCATGTGACACAGGATATGTTTCTGCATAGATTTGTAGAAACGTTGCAACGTTTTTTTACTTTTTTTAAAAAAAAAGAGGGAAAGGGAAAGGGTAGTGGGTGTAGCTTAGAAAACATGATTGGCCAATCAAATTAAGTTGATTCGAAGGGCAAGAGAAAAGGGCAAGGGTGGGGAGAACATCGGATAAAGAATTCCGCATGATTAAAATCCCTAATCTGCTGCGCATGGACAAATAAGTCGGGGGAAAGCAGGATGGAAAAAAAACGGACAAAACATGCAGTGACTTCGAATCTGCTGCTAGGATTGCCTTCCCACGTGTGGAAACACAAGAAAAAATTGAGGTCATTTAGAAGCTGAAGCAGGGAAAACCATTCGTGCGGAATCACCTGTGATCTCCATAACAACCTCTTTCCACAGAACACTCAAGCCAGAGGTCCAGTAACAGTCAACCTTTATTGTGGGTGGCAGCAGAATGAGAGCCAAGCTACAAGTGACACCTGACACAGGTTGGACACTTGCCAGCTTCCCTCAAGTTTTGATGGGAAATGTAGGCATCCTGGTCTTGCAGCTGTAATGGAGAGCCAAGCTGTAAAACCAGGACGCCTACATTTCCCATCAAAACTTGAGGGAAGCTGACAAGTGTCCAACCTGTGTCAGGTGTCACTTGTAGCTTGGCTCTGAGTTACACTTCACAGCCTCACAGTTAAGTGGTTTAGGTTTCTTTCTCCTCTGACCCCAACCACTTGCCAACTATGCTGCCAGGTGGCTCTCCCCAACCACGGGCCCTGCCCTTGTAGCTTGCCCTTGTCTTGGCCCCACCAACCACAAGGCACTCCTGCTCCAGAGAACGCCACTCCTGCAAATGCAGACCTACCATGGCACAATGTCAAGGTGCCTGGAAAGACCCTTTCTACAGGGCGGTCATGACTGGCTCCTAACTTCTATTCACCATGGAAGCACACTGCAGGGGAGTGGGGGAATGGTTGTTGCTCATGTTGTGCTGCCTCTTGTGTCTGACTGCTGGGGAAATAGGTCATCCATTATTGTGCATAGCCACATTTTGCTTCAAGCAACCCTTTTGTCAATCTGTTATTTTTTCTCTGTAACATGTCACAAGTAAAATAGGTTTGCTCACATTTTAGAAATGCCCTGTTCTGTATTATATGTTGGGAAACTATAATTAGGAAAAAAACCCCAAATATTTCATTTCATTTTAACCAAATACGTTATTGCGGAAAGTAGAAATTGGTATTGCAAGTTATGCAATAATTTATCATTGTTTATTGTTATATATTCATACACCACTGTCAAAGTATATATCTTTTATAGAGTTTCATAAGCAAAGTGTAAAAAGTTCCTGCCCCAAGACCTTTACACTCTGAAACTGACAGTGAGGGAAATAATAGAGCGGTAGAACGGTAGAAGCTCCAACATCCTCAAAACATTAGACTGCAGACAGAACACTCGATCCTCTACTAGAATATATTTTTTGCTTAATACAGTTGATCCCAGTCATATCCAAGTGGAGCAATCATGTGAGTCTTATTACAGTGATTAACCGATAGAAATTTCTGTGATCTTAAGAGGCTGGAGAGGCACCTCTGATATCATTCATTCATTTATTCATGCATCTTTCTTACTGAGACTCAAGGTGGAAAACATAGTAAAATACAAAGCAGTCATACAGAATAAGACATGCAGAAAACAATGCAATTGGACTAGGATTACAGAATTATTAGACAACGTGAACCACAGCTGCCTAGGCAAGATGTAGTGGAATTACAAGGATAGAACACAATGCAGTAAAAGCGAGATGATACCTAGAATAATCGTTGCTGCAGCCTCCTATCCTTTCCCCTTATAATTGCAGTATCATGGACTGCTATAATCCCTTTATAAAAATGTCCTTCTAAATGGTTCTATTTTTCACATTCTGTGGAATGGTAGAAGCGTGGGGGACCTTCTGGATTGTGCTAGTGACTTTTAATACGTACCTTGGCTGCCAAAAGCTAGAGCAATATATAATTTAAAAAGCAACAAATTTGATTTAATCAAAGAGTTAATGCACTTCTAAAACTCCTCTAGGATCCACAAGAAAAAAGAAAAAGAAAAGAAACTGTAAGTGAAGGCTGTTGTAACATTCGCACCACGTGAGCAGTACAGACATTGTACAGTCAGGTGTTTCGCGATTCAGGATTCATGAAGTTATGCTATTCCTGGCTCTTTGTGGGCCAGACTAGATTTCACCTGAAGGGAAAGGGAATCCACATCCAGACATTTGCTTCTAAAGCGCATGTGAGGTTCTATTCTTAAATACAGAAAATAGCATGCAAGAAAGGAAAGTTAAATCCTGCCTCCTCCCCTGTCTTACCTTGGCATGTTGCAGTGGTTTGAGCACTTTCTTCCAGTCTGACTCACTTTTAGCTCCCTTTAACTGCATGGAAAGTTTTTTTTATTATATTTCCCAGGTGGGCACATGTGTAAATATTTTCGAATTCTCCATAACAATTAGTTTGGTCCTCAAAACTGGAATTCCTGATTACATCAAATGATGGTTCTATATTAATCATTTTGAAACAGTCTAAATTCTATTCCTTCTTAAATATTTATATAGCAGTGACCCCATATTCAGCACTGAATATCTTGCACCCCTCAACTTGCTATGGAAGGGAACTGAGATGAAAGAAGTGGAGAAATGTAGTTACATGAAGCCTAAGTAGTAAGTGAACAAGAAATATTAGATTGTACATATCTATAATGCTCATACGGTACTGAAGTTACGGTATCAGCCTTAACTTAGAATTTAATTTTTTAAAATAATATGAATATGTGGAGTGAGGATTGTATTAAGGAGGGGAATCAGGTGAGACTGAATGAAAAAGGTAGGAGAATGCAATCCACTGGATATTTCTGAAATGTATCCACATCACACTCGTTCCAGATACAATGAAACAGAACTCCAGTGGCACCTTGAAGGCTAAAACCATTTATTCCATCATAAATTTTTGTGAGTCAAAACTCACCTCATGCTGGGATAAATCTTGTTAGCTTTTAAAGTACCACCGGACGTGTGCTATCTTAAGCACTAAGCAGCATTTCATTTTTCTATACCCATTAACTTCAATGGATTAAGAACAGTGCAACTCTAGGATGGCGCTGTAACACAGCAATCCCAGTGGAATTACTCTCTCCAGGCAGAATCTCTGTACCAAATTTCAGACTGATTGAACATATTATCTTGATTTTGCATTATAGATTATATAATTTTCAGGCATTATAATGGCAGAGGATGGGGAAACCAGCATGTCTGAACTCCATAGTCACTCTTGCAGCTCTACCCCCCCCCCCCCTCCAAAAGAAGCCATACTTCAAATGCAGCTTAGGTTAAATGGGGAGTAGGCAATAGCTTGTTGCTTTGCCCCATGCCTACAACTAATACTTGTAGCTTTCTAGGACATAAGTAACTGCAATTATTTCCATTAAGAATAAGGAAATAGAAACATACAAAATTGCAACGCCTTGCTTACTGCCCTATGATTCATATCAGAGTCAATTAGAACACAGGTTCCCCTCTCTAAAGATAGATCCAGGCAGCCTAATTTCATGCATGTTTACTCAGAAGTATGTCCCAGTTAATCCAATGAGACACCCATCTGCTTCTTTCTTGAACTGGTGGGGTCACCTCTTCCAAACCCTGACAGGTGCTTGAACAGAGCCATCTCTGCAATACAGTGCAATCGGTAGGAGCAGTACTTGGAGTCCAAAAGACTGGGAGTGGACAACAGACAGCTCAGAAGGAGACATTCTATTCTACATATGTGGACAAGAGCTCCTGGGCAGACAATATTCCCCTGTGACTGACCAGTGGTAGCAGGCTGCTGGTGGTGGGATTTTATATCATGTTTCTGGATACTGGTATGACTACATGAAAACAATGGGAGAGATTGTCCAAAGATCTGGAGTGAGGTGCCACCAATATACAGATGACACCCAGCCCTATTTCTCCTTAATAGCTGAGCCAGGTGGGTCTGCAGAAGTTCTGAACAGGGGCTTGGATAAGGTAATGAAACGGACAAAGGCCAATAAATTAAAGCTCAATCCAAACAAAACTGAGGTACTGCTGGTCAATCGAGAAACTACTCAAGGACTATGGAGTCAACCTGTTCTAAAGGGGGCTGTGCTCCCTGGGAAGGAGCAGGTTCAGAGCTTGGGGGTGTGCTTGCCCCTTCTGGTTCTTCTTCCAGCTAGGATGATGTTGGTGACCATATCAACATCCCACTGGGTTATATATCTTGCTTTCAAATGGTATGTGAGTTACCAGCAAAACAGCAGCCATCCAGGATATAATTCTGAATGAAAGGGCTGATCTGGCATGTATTTCTAAGACCAGACTGGGGAGCGGGGGAGGAGTTAGCCTCTCCCAACTATGCCCCCCGCCCGGGGTACTCAGGGATGTATCAGCATCAGGGCTCATTTCGAGGGGGAACACACAGGAACACAGTTCCGGCAGTTCCCCAAAGAGGTCACATGTCAGGTGGCCCTGCCCACCTATCAGCCATTTTGGGCCCGTTTCAGCCTGGATTGGGGCCAAAACAGCCTGAATCAGGCCTCTGGTGGGTGGTGGATCACTCTCCCACTCAGCAGCGGCCTAATCCTGACCATTTTGGGCCCCTTTTCAGCCATTTTCAGCCCCTTTTTGGCTATTTTGGGCCCAATTTCTGCCCTGAATGGCCAGGATTGGGTCCAAAACAGCCAGGATAGGTGATGTCAGGGGATGTGGCATATGCACATCAGTTATGCTAATGATACACTTACAGTGATGTCAAGGGGCATGGCATATGCTAATGAGCTATGCTAATAAGTTCCTCCAGCTCTTTTTCTACGAAATGACCCCTGATCAGCAAAGATCTGGTGGGTGGAAGGTGGTGTCACTGTAGTCTATCAGGATTTTATTCCCCAGGCTCAATACCCTGTCCAGGACTTTGCCAGTTTTGAGGGTGTGTATCTAATTTAGGGAGTATGAGACAGGATTGGGATTCTGTTGGTGTACCACCCACCCTGCTGTCCAACCATCTTCTTGCCTGGACTAGTGGAGGTGGCCTTGGAGGTAGTGTTGTGGACTCCTATGCTGGTTGTCTTGGGGGGACTTCAGCATCCATGCTTAGACTACCTTGCCTAGAGCAGTTCAGGATTTCTTTTTTTTTTTTTGAAAAATTTTTTATTGGGTTAGAATCCGTTATTTTTACATTACATTCAATTTTCCCCAAATTTTTCATTTCTAACCCCCTCCCTTTCCCCCCCTTTTGTTGACTTCCAACAGCTTTCCCACCCTTTGTCCCTTTTCCCTTACTTCTATTAAATTCCTCTATCTAAAACAGATATACATTCTCCATTATATTAAGCAGTACATCCTTAACTACTTTTCTTGTTATATACCCAAACTGTAAGTCTTTGTTTCCATCTTGGATAAACAATTTATCCCATTTCCCAGTTTTAAATATTTCTATATATCATAAACCTATATATCCTAACCATAAAAATCTTACATTTAAATCAAACAATTTGACTTATTCTCTATATATTACTCATTCTATCTTTTTATGGTAATTCTATATAGCTCATCACATAGTCAATCAATTTGACTCATCTGTACATTCAGTTTGGTGCATTATATAAATCTTATCAAAGAAAGAAAATATTGTTGGTTACTCAATCCTTATATTTAAACCTTATCATTAATTATTTTCTATCAATAATCTATCTATTAACCTATATATATATCTATATATATATCAATCAGTTAATCTAACTGCTTATAAATTCACATTTATCTCTTCCTCCCCCGGTAAAGTCACCCCCCTCTATTATACTTTTATTATACTTCAGTAGTTCTCAAACTGCCACAGTTTTCCTCCCACCTCCCATTTCTTCTCCAGATATTGTTTCAGCTTCTCCCAATCTGTGTTAAACTGCCCTGAGTCCAGATTTCTCAGTTTTCTTGTCATCTTGTCCATCTCTGCCATATACAGCAATTTGTAGATCCAATCTTCAATAGTTGGCACTTCTCGTACTTTCCATTTTTGCGCATACAAAAGTCTAGCTGCTGCTGTCATATAAAATATTAACGTCCTATGATGGGCTGGAATTCCCTCCATTCCCAAGTTTAGTAGCAGGAGTTCTGGGTTCTTATTTATTTGAAATTGTAAAATTTCACTCATTTCTCTTATTATTTCCCCCCAGTACTGCCTGGCTACCTCACATGACCACCACATATGATAGAGGGAGCCCTCATGCTTCTTACATTTCCAGCATTTATTAGAAGTGTTCAAATTCCCTAGCGCAATCTTCTTTGGTGTCATGTACCAACGATAGATCATTTTGTAAATGTTCTCTTTAATATTAGTACATGTCGTTGTCTTCATTGTAGTTTTCCACAAGTATTCCCATGCCTCCATTGTTATTTCTTTATTAAAATTTATAGCCCATTTCACCATCTGTGTTTTAACTGTCTCGTCCTCGGTATACCATTTCAACAGTACTTGGTATACCTTGGATATTCTTTTCTTGTCTTCTTTAAGAAGGGTCTGCTCTAGTTCCGAATTCTCTGTTCGTATACCCCCCTTTACAGAGTCCGAGTTATATAAGTCTCTAATCTGTCTATACTGGAACCAGTCGTAATTGGGTGATAGTTCCTCTTGCGTCTTTATTCTAAGTTTAGATACTTCAGTTTTAGTTATTTCTTTGTACGTTAAACATTGTTGTTCATTATCAACAGCTCTCGGATCTATCACCTCATATGGAACCACCCACAAGGGAGTTCCTTCTTGTAAGTAAATTCTGTACTTCTTCCAGATTATATATAAACTTCTCCGTACAAAATGGTGCAGGAACATCGAGTTGACCTTTACTTTGTCATGCCATAGGTATGCGTGCCATCCAAATATTTTTTTATATCCCTCTAGGGCTAATAGTTTCTTGTTCTTTAATGTCATCCACTCTTTCAACCAAACTAGGCAGATTGCATCATGGTAAAGTCTCAGATTGGGCAGTTGCATTCCGCCTCTCTCCTTTGCATCTTGTAATACTTTTACTTTCACTCGAGGCTTCTTGCCTGCCCAAACAAAATCTGATATTTTCCTCTGCCATTTTTCAAATTGTTTAGAGTCTCTGATGATTGGTATTGTCTGTAGCAAAAACATTACTCTTGGTAACACATTCATCTTAACTGCTGCAATCCTGCCCAACCATGACAAATTCAGTCTATTCCATTTAATCAAGTCTCTCTCTATCTGAATCCATAGTTTTTCATAGTTGTTTTTAAATAAATCTATATTCTTTGCAGTCAGTTCAACTCCCAAATATTTCACTTTGCTTGTTACTTCACAATCCGTAGTTTCCATTAACAATTGTTGTTTCTGCTTAGTCATATTTTTACATAATATCTTTGACTTCTTTTTGTTGATATAAAAACCTGCCAAGTCTCCAAACTCCTTGATCTTATCTATCACTTTTGGCATGTTCTCCAATGGGTCCTCTACAATTAACATTATGTCGTCCGCAAATGCTCTGACCTTATATGAATAGTCCTTTATTTTTATTCCACGAATTTCCTCATCTTGTCGTATTTGTATCATCAGAATCTCCAATACTAAAATAAACAACAGTGGAGACAATGGGCAACCTTGTCTTGTTCCTTTACTAATCGTCAGTTTCTTAGTCACTTCATCATTCACCACAATTGCTGCAGTCTGGTCTCTGTAAATTTCCTTGATTGCTCTGATGAATCTTTCTCCCAATTGTAGCTTTTCCATAGTGGCAAACATAAAGTCCCAGTTTAAATTGTCAAACGCCTTTTCAGCGTCAACAAAGAAGAAACCAACCTCTTTATCACAACGCTTGTCATAATATTCAATAGCATTGATCACTGTCCTTAAGTTATCTCTTATTTGTCTGTCTGGCAAAAAGCCTGCTTGTTCCTCTTCTATGACTTCCGAGAGCCATCCCTTCAGTCTCTCCGCCAATATCTTCGCAAAAATTTTATAGTCATTGTTAAGTAGCGATATAGGTCTATAATTTTTCACGTTGGTCAAGTCTTGGCCCTCTTTTGGGATCAATGATATGTTCGCTTCACTCCAAGTATCTGGAATCCTTTGATCCCTAAAAACTCCATTCATCACCTCTTTTAGGAATGGTGCCAGTTCATTAGCCATTGTCTTATAAAATTTAGCCGTAAGTCCATCTGGCCCAGGCGCCTTTCCTAGATTTGCGGATTGTATTGCCTTGCTTATTTCCTCGTCAGTTACTTCACTGTTCAGTTTATTTCTCCAAGCTTCCGAGATTTCTGGAAGTTTGGTTTTCTCCAAATATGTCGCTATTGATTCTTTATTTACTTCTTTCTTATTGTACAGCTTAGCATAAAATTTATAAAAGGCTCTACTAATGGTAGTCTGCTCCATATACGTTTTGTTATCTTCACAAATTTTGTTTATTATTTTCTTTTCCCTTCTCTTCTTCAATTGCCATGCCAGGTACTTCCCAGGTTTATTGGCACCCTCAAACGCTTTTTGATTCAGTCTTTTAAGATTCCACTCCAATTCTTTATTACTCATTGCTGTTAGCTGCTCTTGCAGTATTTTAATTTCCTGGTATAATTTCTTTTTCCCTGGTCTCTTTTTTAGCTGTATTTCTTTGGCTTTTATTTTCTCCTCAATCTCTTGTCTTTTCTCCTCTTTCTTCTTTCTTGCTCTACCATTTAAGTCCATTAGTATGCCCCTTATAACCGCCTTATAAGCATCCCAAACTTTATTGGTTGGTACTTCTTTATTCACATTATATTGTATAAAAAACTTTGTCTCTCTTCTCAATATTTCCATATTCTCTCTTTCCTGTAACAAGTCCTCATTTATTCTCCATGCTTTCCTTTTTCTCCTTTTTCCTAGTTTCCACATAATTGGATTGTGATCTGAGCCTACCATCGGCATTATTTCTACCTCCTTAGTCCATAACGCTAAGTCTTTTGAGGCCCAGATCATGTCAATTCTTGATAATGTAGAGTGCCTTGCAGAATAAAAAGTAAACTGTCTACTTTTAGGATATTCTCTCCTCCATACATCTTCGAGAGTCTCTTGTTGAATCAACTCAAAAAAGAGCTTTGGCAATAGTCCTCTTTTCTTTTGTGCCGTTGTAGTCTTTTTATCTAGTTCCAAGTCTGTCACTCCATTGAAGTCTCCAGCAAGAATTATCTGGTCATATGAAAGGTCGTCTAAATGCTTCCTCAAATCCTCAAAGAAGCTTTCTTTTGCACCGTTAGGTGCATAAAGTCCGACTACCAACACTCTCTTTAAATTCCAAATACATTCCACTGCTACAAATCTGGCTTCCACATCTCTCATAACAAATTTTGGCTGTAGCTCCTCTTTTATGTACAACACCACTCCTCTTTTTTTCTTGTTGGAGGCCGCTACAAATTCTTTGCCCAATTTTCCAGATTTTAAATATTTTACATCCTGCTTTCTAATATGGGTCTCTTGCAAACAGACAATATCACATTTTTGTTTTAGTAGCCAGTGAAAAATATTTTTCCTCTTATTCGGTGAGTTTAGTCCATTTACATTCCAAGATATTACTTTACATTCCATGCTCATAGTCTTGTTGGTAAGTCTTTTTCATTGTCCTTAATAAATCGCTCCATCTCTCGCTCAGATCTGATACGTTTTTTGACCCCTCCAAACTCAAAGGACACTCCTTCTGGTAACTCCCATCTGTACCTGATTTTCATGTCCTTCAAGATCTGAATTAACACTTTATATTTTTTCCGGTCCAATAACTCTGACCTAGGTAGTTCCTTCATTATAATGATCGTCTTGCCATCAATCTCCAATGGATCTTGAAACTGTTTTGTCACAATCTTCTCTTTCATATTTCGTGTCGTAAACTGCACAATCACATCTCTTGGTAGTTTCCTCTGGGTTGCAATTCTCGAGTTCACACGATATGCCACATCTAGGATAGCCACAACTTCCTCCTCCTCCTTCCCCAGGTATTCAGCTAACACCTCAGTCATCTGTTCTTGCGCTGACTTTCCTTCCACTTCTGGCAAGCCACGAAAACGTAGCTGCTTCTCCATATGTTTAGTTTCTGCAACTGACATTCTCCCCTTCACCAGTCTCATCTCTGTTTGTTGCGTGTCTGCTAAATTCTCCATCGCGTCTTCTACTGTTTTAACTCTCTGCTGCGTTCCTTGTAGTTCACTTTGTATTGTTTCCATACCTTTTTTCACTTCTGACAGCTCCGATTTTACTGTCTGTGTAACCTCTTTAACCTCTTTAATCAATTCCAATTTCGTGTCCTTAAGTTCTTTAATCACATCTAAAAGTTTTTTGTCCAGGTTTTCTATTGCCGATTGCCACTCTTTTTTTGACATCGTGGGGCTTGCTTTAGCTCGCTCCCACGAGTCCGCTCTCTTCCTTAACTCCGTGGCGTAAAATTTAAAGTCTTTTTATTTTAAATGTCCCGGTCTTCTTGCAAAAATTAAATTTTAAAGAGTCCAAAATGTCGGGCGTCTTTTCTCTATGGTTTCTCTATAATTTTGTAATCCAAGATGGCCTACTTCCTTTTCCGCTGAAGCCGCGACCCTTCCCCTTTCAAAGATGGCGATTCCCTTCTTCCTGCCCTCCTGCAAGGGCCGCTTCTCTCCAGCCACTCTATTGTTATTACGCACTTCCTGTCTCCCGTCTTCCCACAGCAGATCTCGCGATGGTGTCTTTTTCTCACAGCTCCCAAGCCACAGGTATTCAAAACAATAGTCCGTTTCCTTTAATAACTTCTTTAAACTTAGTCTCTTTTCAAATACAACTCCTGCCGAGTCTTCCCCTCCTTTTCACTAGTCTGTTGCAGTTTAAAAATCTACTTTTTTCCTCTCTGTTTTTGTCAATCTGTCCCGTATCGGAAGATAATGATCTTTACCTTCTCTTCACTTTTCTCGGGTTGTAATCGCTGTTTCGATTTTAAGTTTTCCTCTCAGCTTCTTCCCCCAATCGAAGCTTGGGTATGTAGGTCTTATGCCAGCCGAATTGGCCCCAAAACTGCCGCAGAGATTGTAGCCGACCCGTCGCAAGGTGGGACCTCAAGGATCGAGAGGGGACCCGTTGTGTAGAGCCCCCCCTCGTCCGAGATCTAACTCACCCTAGGGTCTTGAGCGTTCTTTGCCTGCTCTCCGCCTGAGAGCAGTCGGCCGCGGGCTATTTTCACCCCGCCGGCCGGTTAAAACGGCAGTCCGGTCAGCTCCGCAAGTGGAGCTGCGTTAGACCTCCATGAATCCCAAACCGGAAGTGAGCAGTTCAGGATTTCATGGTCTTCATGACAACAATGGACCTGTCTCAGGAAATTACAGGTGCCACACACTGTGCAAGCCACACTCTTGATCTGGTGTTTTGCTCTGGGCAAGAAGGAGATCTGAAGGTGGAGAGGACTGAAGATAGTCTCTTTGTCATGGATAGATAACTATTTGCTGTGTTTTATATTTACAGGGATACCAAGACTCCACAGGGGTGGGTGCTTGATTAAGAAGATCCACACCTATAGCCTGATGGATCCAGTTGGTTTTAAGACAGCACTAGGGGAATTTCCTGCTGATATGGTTGGCATTCCTGTTGATGCCCTGATTGACCTCTGGAATGAGGAAATGACTCTGGTAATTGACATGATCACACCAAGGCACTCTCTCTCTTAAGTCTAAGATCCCAGGCAGCTCTTTGGTTTACTGAAGGACTACAGACGATGAAAATACAAGGGAGACAGCTAGAGTGACCGTGGAGAAAGAGTCAGAATGTCAGAGAGTCAGAAAGAGTCAGAGTCAGAATGACAAGGCATGTGCTAGAGCCCATTTTAAAGCCTGCTCCATAGCAGTGATGGTGGCAAAGAAACAATATCTCTCCACCACTATTGCATCTGCACAGTTTGGACTGGCAGAACTCTTCTGGGTGGTCAGGACCTATTGGGTTTTAGCCTACAGGGGGAAGTAGACTGCTTAGTGGCTGGCTGTGACTGTTTTGCTCAGCACTTTGCAGATACAATCTCTCTCATCCATTCAAACTTGGGCTCTGCATGGGCACTGACAAGACTGCATGGTCCCATGGTGCTGATTTGTCCAGTTATGTGAGATCCCTTTCACTTTGTCCAGTCTGATGATGTGGACAGGATTCTTGGAAGTTTGAGACCCACCACCTGCTTGTATAACCCTTGCTCCTCCTGGATGCTTAGATCTGCCCAGGGTCCTGGTGGACTGGGTCCGGGAGACTGTCAATGCCTCTCAGAGAGAGTGGGTGGTCACTCCTGCCTTGAAGTGGGCAGTGGTGCACCCACCCGTAAAGAAATCTACTCTGGATCCAGGACAGTTGAATAACTGCCGTCCCATTTCAACTGTACCATTCTTGAGCAAGGAGCATAAGTGGTGGCTGGCCAAGCTCAGGGATTCTTGAATGAAGCAGATTGTTTGGATCTTTTCAGTCTGGTTTCAGACCTGATTGTGGGACTGAAATGGCCGTGGTCACCTTGCTGGATGACATGCACCATAGGTATGAAGAGGTGAAGTGCGAGCAGGGAGTCTTGGCCCTCCCTGTGGGCAATTCCCACCAAGGCCAAGTGGTGGGAGAGGAGGATAAAGGGACCTAGCAACCTTACCCAAAGGACCTTCTTCTCCCTTACTATCCAATCTGCCAGCTAAGGTTCCATGTTGGGACTAAGCCCTGTGTTGTGGTTCTACCTTCAGAGAGAAGGGCCACTTCCACACATCCTGGCATAGCGCTAAACTCACACAACAAAGGCGTCTTCCTGGCATGATTTCTAACATCATTGCCCCACGAAAACAGGATCATGGTGTGATGACGACAGAAATTGCACCAGGAAGACACCTTCATTGTGTGAGTTTAGCGCTATGCCTGGATGTGTGGAAACAGCAAAGGTGGGATGGTAGCAACTAGAGAACAGGCATTTCCAATGGTGGCATCGTGTCTTAGAATGCTCTCAACCCTGAGGCTTGCCTGGCACCTACCTTACTTTCCTTTATATATCCTAGGTGGAGCGTGTATATTATTCCCATTCCACAAATCTCTCTGTTGGTTACCCATCAGTTACTGGGTTCAGTTCAAGATTTTGGCTATTACATACAAAGCCCTTCATGGCCTTGTTCCCTCATATCTGCAGGACTGGCTCTCTTCCTATGCTTCGCCATGACAGCTTTGCTCATCTGAACAGAGCCTTCTGCAGGTGCCACCCTGCAAATGGGTAACATTGACAACTGCTCATATGCATGCATTCTCTGTTGTGGCCCTCACCTTGTGGAACGGCAAGCCTGATGAGGTCAGGAAGTCTCACGCTCTCCTGCCTTTCCACAAACTAAGCAAAACTAAATTATTCAGGAGGGCTTTTTTACACAGGTAGAACTGGACTGTAAGGAAGCCGTTTCAAAGAGACGTATTGGTAAAGGGGTAGGGACTGTAGATCATTCTACTATGTACTAGCTGGTGCTGTAAGTATGATCCTACTGGATAGAGAGACTATAAATAATGTAAATAAACAAATAAGCAAACATTTCTCTTTACCTAAGGAGTTTTATCTTTTTTAGCTGTTTTATGATCTGTGCCGAGCTTGAGGATTAGTTTATCAACGTAATCTGCTCCATTTACTTCATGCTGCAATTATGCCCTGGCATGCTATTATTGATCTCTTGGCTTGCCATTTTTATTGACTTGATTGGTTTTATTGGTTTGTTTTGTTTCATTGTTTTAGATGTGATCCACCTCAAGCAGGTTTTGAAGAGGCTGTGCATACACAGTCTCCAAACAAAAACAAACAAACAAGCATCCTGACACATAAGAATCATTTAGAGTATATAAAAATCCTTAATATATATACCATTTCTTTTGTCATGTAGGATATATATGAAGCTGCCTTATACTGAATCGGACCATTTGTCCTTCAAGGCCAGTACAGTCTATAATGAGTGGCTGTGGCTCTCCAGGTCTCAGGCAGAGGTCTCATATATCACCTACTACCTGAGCTCAGCAGGTGGCCTTGGGTAAGGCTCTCCTCTCAGCCCCAGCTCCTCCGCTGTATTGTAGGTATAATAATCACACTGATTTTGTTCACCACTCTGGGTAGTGTCTGGTAATCTGTCTAGAAGGGCAGTATATAAGCACAGTTGTTGTTATGTGTTACACATGAGGGGCATTTCTCCTGTATTTTGTTTATTGAATGTCCCAGCTTTTGTTCATATAGAATTCTAATGTATAGTTTTTCTTGAGTTTTGGTGAGAAAGGCGGACTATAAATAATGTTAGTAAGTAAATAAGTAAATAAATAAAATATTGCCCTCTTCTCCTGCAAGCCAGCAAAGTATGAGCTTCGAAGTGCCAGGAAGCACTACATGAACTGCATGCCTCGTTGCTGTATCTTGCTATTTTGTCCTATAAAACACAGCAAAAACATACCTAAATTGTTCCATACAATGAACCAAACAAAGCCATTTTATAACATGGTACATATTTCAAATGATCTCATGTTGAAAACTGTACAAATACCAATCTCCTGGATGTGGCCAAAAGTAGTTTAATAATAGCACCCCAAACAGCTCCACCCTTTGTTCCTGGAAAAATCAAAAAAACAAAATGTAACTCTTTATGAGATTGAGAGCAGACATGTAAGAGGATTTCTTGAGTGTCCTTGAGAACCCAGCAAGGCAAACAGGTCTATTCTCCTGTCATGAAGTCTCTCTCTAAATAATTATACCTTCTTTATCCAGAAGTGTTCCAAGGCAAAATCTGTGAAAGATGGAATTGCTTGTGAAATTCAAATGGTTCCAGTAGAATAAATGAGAAGCCATGCAATGTACAGAAAAACAGAATAATATGTATTTATTATTTTGTTGGTTTTAGTAACAGACTAAACTCATAACACTTCCAGTATTCCAGAGACTGTACACACTGTGAGCCATGAGTCAGATACGGATGTTGTCAGATTTAAGAGTACAGTCCTAAACAGAGTTTTGACTTCAGTGGACTTTCAGTAAGGAAGAATCCTACTCAGGTCTATTCCGCAGGGCTTGCTCCCCATAAAGTGTTCTTAGGATTGCACTGAGCAGAGCGTAACTCTGTTTAAGACTGTGCTGTAAATGTCCAGAAAATAACTGATGTGCTGTTTGGCAACATAATCCAGTAAAACTCTGCCACTAAACAAACAAACAAGTACAAAGGCTTTCTAGTGTGACATTGCAACATGCTGATATTTTGTCTAAACTAAACTTCTTTATATTTCCTGATATTCAGCAAGTATCAGAGTAGGGATTCCAGGTGCCCGCTGGTTTACCTGCTTGCCCGCCGGATGGTGGCAACTGGTGAGAGGTTTTCAGCCACCTGGAGATCGCCCGTCACAAGCAGGCACCCTAGGAACACAAACAGCGCATGTGCTCCCAGCGGACACAACGTCACTTCTGGAAGTGATGTTGTTGCACTACCTGCGGGAGTACTCCTGCACTTCATTTGGGGCTGAAATTGGCCCCGCACAGAGCGCAGGAGCATTACTATGGCCAGAGTGATGACATTACTTCTGGAAGTGACGTCATCACGCAAGCGCCAGGAGCACATGCACGCTTTGTGCATGTGCAAAAAAAGACACAGAAGATAGGAGGTAAGTGCCAGGTCCTCCCCTCCTGCTGGGAGCTTATAGGAACCTGGCAACTCTATCAGAGACATATGTGGGAGACAAATATCAAAACCCCAAGCACAGAGAACTTCAGGCCTTAGTTATACATATGATTAAAAAGTTCATAATTTAATACCTTTGCACCTAAAGGGACAGAGCCTGAGAAAGCCAAAAGGCTAAATAGTATTTCTTCCTCTTGAATCAGGAAGATTGTGAATTACCTCAGAGGGGGATGGACTCCCAAGGAGATATTGTAAATTCTCAGGACATGAGAAGGAAGCTGCCTTCTATTGGACTCTTACTGGGGGCAAATTCAAGCCACGAAGAGCTAACTTTCACACTAGGACAATGGGGAAGAATTCCCAAAATGAAGAATGGAGGTAATGAAAGACTTCTGAAATTGCCGTAACTCCAAGAATTACTAGCCTGTCCCAATTCAACATCATTTAAGGTAAGTATAATGTTTAGGGTTTAGAGAACCACATATTTTTACTTTTTCTTTATAGCTTTATAACTTTTGAATGCTTGAAACCTGATCTCTGTAAATATATGATGCCCATTCATTCCCCCCCCACACACACACAGAGCAGAGGGGGGGATGTTTTTAACCCGTCCCTGCCTCTCCAAATAGAGAGAGACACCACGTCAACATGTTTCAGCCAGCTTTTAAAAAAAAGCAGGGACAGAATCCTCCATTCCTCCCCACCCGGTTTTAAAAGCAAGCAGCCAGTCTTCCAAAAGCATATTTTAAACACACACACAGAGCCGTGAATGAGGTTTCCCCACAAAATACAGTGTTTTAAAAGCAGGTTAAAAATAGAGAGTAACAGACAGAAAAACAGCCATTCCTCCTACAAAGCCCCGTTATTTTAAAAAGCAAAAAACGTTTGGAGTGCCCATGGCTACAGAACACCCCCCTCCCCCTCCCTCCCCTGGCTGTCTTCTCCCAACTGGTGAGTACATTGCTGCTCCGTGGTTGGAAGGAAGCCCTGCTGATCAAGGAAAGCTGGGCTTCCATTCGGGTTTCCAGGGCGACAGAAGGAGGGCAAACTTACCTCAGGCATTCCCCTGGCTCCGTTGCCAGGGGAATAGATTGCTGGCGCCGGAGTGACTGGATCCCTGATCAGATACCGATCGCCCTGATCAAGCACACACACACACACCCCGACTGCTGGATAGGTCACCGTGGACGGCACCGATCCACTGGGTCTCGATCGCGTGAACGCCATTATCGTGGGTATTTTTCTATCATAATGCCGATCGTGCCCATCTCTACTCACCACCCCTTGAATGAAATAGCGGAAAAGTGTAACAGATTTTCCCTGCACTAGATAGTACAAGTGAAACAGGAGATGCAGTAATGAAAGAAACAGAACCTGTAAGTGGCAACATCCTGTCCACACGACGTTCTGTGCATTGAAATGAATGCCTGTTGAGGGAGAGCAGGCACCAGCATGTTGGCCCTGCATACTTTCATGCAATTGCTGCCTTGCAAGCATGGAGCCTATATATGTAGGAAGTGGGCATGTGCAGGCTCCCTTCCTGTGACTAAGCACTTTAAAAAGCAGTATTCCCAACAACGTACATGACCTATGCAGAGAAGCTGGTGATCATGCATAGGCATGGGGCAAAGCAACAAGCTATTGCCTACTCTCCATTGATTTTAATGTGTGTAATGTCATGGGCAAAGGGGCTAAGATGGCTCATCAACTCTCTTCAGTGCTTTGGTGTGTGATGAGGAAAGTGTGTGTGGAGGGTGCAGATTTCAAGAGGAACCTATTGTTTGTACCTAGTTGTGTAAGTAAATGCTTTGTCTTCAGTACTGAATTGTTAGATTAGTTAGGATTTATCCAGTATTTCCTTAATTTATTTGATAGTGCTATATAATTAAAAATGATTTGTTGATAAAAGACAGTATATGTGCATTGAGTTTGCCAAAGCCTACTATCCAAAGTTATATGATTTGAATACTTAACTGCAAAGAGACAAAGGGGGGGGGTCCTCCCACTACAAACACAAAGATAAAGAGGACGCAGCCTCTTGGAGGAAACAAAAATGGTTTGGTTCCTTATATAGAAATTTTAATTTAATCTAAAGTACAAAAGTGCAAAAAAATTTTTTACAACTTATAAGCTAGATACAAAACAAATTTTGACCTTGAGTTCTGAACTCAAGGTCAAAATTTGTTTTGTATCTAGCTTATAAATTGTAAAAAAATTTTTTGCACTTTTGCACTTTGGATTAAATTAAAATTTCCATATAAGGAACCAAACCATTTTTGTTTCCTCCAAGAGGCTGTGTCCTCTTTATCTTTGTACTTACCTGCAAAAGCAGAGAAATTTCACAACAGCCCTTCCGAAATTTGAAGAGTATAATTATTAAATTCGTGATTTCAGTCCATAATGAATTTAGCCAGGCAGTGATTTCAGCTCATGAGAACATCTTTATTGCAAATACAAATAACCACCACGCTCCCAAACGAGCCAGATATATACACTCAAACTACGCCCCTTTTCGGTGACCCACCAATAGGAACACATGCAACTAGGATCCTTCATTTCCATGCCCTGAATACAAAGCAGCTTGTTTACCAAACAGTAATTGGCCTGCATCCCAGAGAATCGATTGGCTGCTACTAATTACTACCGAATAGGATTTCAGACCTGAGGAGCCTAGCTTTACCTGAAGCTAGCCCAATACATAACACCCCCCCCCCCGACCAGGATGCCCCGCTCCAAACATAATCCCCGAGATACGCTGGTGGCTGGCGAGTCCTCTGGGACCTGTGTAAACCTTCTGTGCTGGGGGTCTCCTGCGACAGCAGCGCCCATGCTGTTTGACACTGCTGTTAGGCTTGGGTTGTCCTCAGGTGGCCGGTCCCTGTGGTTCTTGGCCGCCATGGCTGTCTCAACCCTTGCCTCCACAGAGCAAAAGGGAGAGTTTCCATCGTGCCCCTGCTCCCATGGCAGCCAGTGCTGCTGCAGTTGGTTGATGTGCCGGCGGTATGCCTTGCTGGCGGAATCGGCCACCTTGTAGGAAATAAGTCCGTGGTTCTGGTGATGGTTGCGGAAAACCAGACCGGCCCATTCCCGAAGTTCTTGGCGTATACAAGGTCACCTGGCTGGAATGCTCTGTGCAGGTCTGGTGCTCCTGCCTCCCGCTTTGCGTTTGGGGTGAAGTCTGGATGAAGCCAATCCAAGAGGGTGATCAGCCTTTGCCCCATTAGCAACTCTGTGGGGCTCCGGCCAACTCCTGAATATTTTCTGATTGGCTGACTTCTCTACCTTATAGATTTTATGATGAACAGCAAAATTAAGGTAACATTGGTAAATATTAGGAGTAAATATAGTGGTAATAAGGGAATGGTATGATATAATTTTTATTCAGGAAACCCATCAAAAACAAGACAACCCCTTTTGAAATCCCCTCTTTATCCTTACCAGTTTCCACCTAAAGGCTCCTTGAAATCCCAAGGAGTTATTCTCCTCTCAGCCTGATTAGGCTTCCAGCTGAGAACTATAGATAAGGATGAAGCAGGCAGATATCTCTTTGTGAGAGGAGCCATTGACCCTAGGAAAGTCATTCTGGCCACGCTTTATGCGCCCAATGCTCAGCAAGAATCATTCTTGACTGAAACACTAGAGAGGCTCCAACATTTTAAGGAGGGTGATCTCATTAGACTTAATCAGCCGAAAAAACACAAAAGCACACAAACCTCAATAGCAAAAATTCTTCAAACCCATGATTTGCTTGATACATGGAAAACCTTCTATCCGTCCACCAGAGATTTTACTTTTTACTCAAATAGACATAAGGTGAGCACTAGGATTGATTTTGTTCTAGTCTCCTCCTCTTTGAAAGATAATGTATGCTCTGCAAACATAGGTCTAAGATTGCTCTCAGACCATTCATGGGTGCACAGTTCTTTAATTATTACACCTTTGGGTCCCAAGGAACAATACTGGAGTTTTAATAAGTTCCTCCTGAATGATGAGGCAGTAAGACAGTTTATTGAAGACAAGTTAAAACTTTGAAAGATCAAAAAGAGTCCAGTAGCACCTTTAAGACTAACCAATTTTATTTTAGCATAAGCTTTCGAGAATCAAGTTCTCTCAGGAACTACAATGCCAAGACCACGGCAATACAGCCCGGAAAACCCACAACAACCATCGTTCTCCGGCCGTGAAAGCCTTCGACAATACATCAAGTTAAAACTTTATTTTGAAATGAGCAGCACAAGTGGTACAGAATGCTGTGACCAGAATGCTGACTGGAGTTGATTGTATTGATCATATTTCTCCACTCTTGTTCCATCTACACTAGCTCTCAGTTTGCCTCTGGGTCTAATTCAAGTTGTTGGTATTGACCTTTAAAGCCCTATACTGCTTGGGACCAGCATACCTTAAGGATCGACTTCTTCCATATGAACCTAATCTGGTCATCTTCAGAGGCCCTGCTTCGAGTGCCCCCACCACTGAGGTTATATGAGTGGCAACCTGAGGAAGTGCCTTCTTGGTTGTTGTGATATCAACAGTTTGGAACTCGCTGTTTCTCCTACTGTTGTCATTTACCAGCAAGTGAAGACTTTTTTTGTTTGTTTGGCATATGACCAATAACGATTATTAGCCCTTCTCCCTTATTGTATTGTTATGTGCTTTTGTGTTGTTTATATCTTGGGGACCCTATCTGGAAGGAAAGGCAGCATAGAAATGTTTAAAATAAAAATAAATAAAATAAATTGGAGACAGGGCCTTCTCAGCAGTGGCACTCTGGTTGCATAATACTCTTTCCAGAGACATTAGTAGGTTGACACTCTTTTTGGCAGTAGGTAAAGATAATTTTTTTCTCCTCCGTTTTAATAGATTATATATATTTCTACTATTATCATTCTTTTTAAATTGGTTTAGTTTTTTATGTTTTGACGCTTTGCTCTTTTGGTCAGCTATCTTTAGAGCTTAAACTGAAAGGCAAGATATTCTCAAATAAATAATGAAGTGTATAACAATGTATAAAGAACCAACATAGTATATTGTTTAGTGAATCAGGCTAGGATTTTGGAGATCCAGGTTTGGATTTCCAATGTGTCATGGAAACTCTTTGGGCAACCTTTGTCTTAGGATTCCCAGCTCCAAGTTGGGAAATTTCAGGAGATTTTGGGGGTGGAGCCTAGAGAAAGCAGGATTTGGGGAGGGGAAAAACCTCAGTAAGGTATAATTCCATACAGTCTACGCTCCAAAGCAGCCATTTTCTCCGGGGGAACTGATCTCTGTGGCCTGGAGATCAGTTGTAATTCTGGGAGATATCCAGCTACCACCTGGAGGCTGATAACCCTATTTTGGCTAGCTACTTCTCTCAGCCTATCCCGTCACAGAATTGTTATGAGGATGAAATGGAGGCGAGAACAATGTAAGCCACTTTAAGGTCCTATTGGGGAGAAAGGTGGGGTATAAATGAAGAAAGTAAATAATGAATACTTCTATCTTTCTGGGAATAGGGTGGAATGCCTTTCCTCTAAACTCTTACCAGCCGTAAAGAATTAGAAGCAAGGTTCAAATCAATAGCACCTTAAAGACCAACGAAAGTTTCCAGGGTATAATCTTTGGAGAGTCAAGTTCTTTTTGTCAGATGCAACTACGACGTTAACCATGCCGTCTAGTGCCAATAATCTCTGACTCTCAAAGGCTCATAACCTGGAAATCTAGTTGGTCTTTAAGGTGCTACTGGACCCGAATCTTGCTTTTCTATATAAACTGAATTCCTATTGAAACGGCAGAGCAGGAGAATCAAGCAACAATTTCTTTTTGTAACTGAAATAATTAATTGGTCCACCAGACATATTACAACGTTATTTTAAAGATGATTTAAACGGGTTTCCTTGGAAATTTGCACTGAGTTCAAAACGTTCACAAACTAGTTCTCTCGATACTTTTCTGGCACCTCCCCGTTTGAAAACCGCATTTCAGGATTTTCGAAGGCTGTACACGAGAGGGAGAAATAGGCTCTGTTTTTTCCGTGTCCTACAGTTTTTCTGCCACTGCCTAAAGTTTTGCCTTCGTTGGTTTGCGCATCTGAGTTGCTGGCAATGCTGCAGCCTGACACATTTCATCATTCGGTTTGACTTTTGTTTTGTACCTGGCAACTGCGGCGCTGCCTTGATCACGTGAGGCAAGCGGGCAGGCAGATGGAGGAGGGTCCTCGAGTAACTTGCGCTGCCATCTTGAGCGCTGGTTGCTTGCTGGGTGTCGCCATCTTGTCTTTCCCTCAGCCTGGGGGGCGCCATCTTGTGCCCTCCCGATGAATGAGCGGCGCCGCAAAGGAGCGAGTCCATCCGGTTGGGTCCGCTGCTCCGTCTCTCAGCGTGGCCTGTCATGGCGTCCTGCCTCGGCAGCCTGTTCCTCTTTCTCTGTTTGGGGCGCGCCTTGGCGGCCTCCGAGTTGCTCAATGAAGAGGTGAAGCGGACGATAGATCTCAGCACGCACCTAGCGAAAGTGACGGCAGAGCTGAGCTTGGCCAACGCCGCTGGGAGCTCCGGGGCCGCCTCCTCCTTCCTTCTGGCTTTGGACCCCGGTCTGGAGAGCCGCTTGGCATACCTGGGAGTTCAGGTGAGCCGTTTAGGGAGTCATAGTCTCTCCCTCGATTCTCTTACTTGTCAAGCCCCCACCCCGTGACTTCCTCAAGTCCTGACCCCCCTCTCTGCATAAAGATGCTGCAGAGATCAGTTCTGGCGCGGCCTATCGCTACTTCGAATGCACATTATCGCACCATCAGTTGTTCAGCGCTTCTCGACCGTGGTGACACTTTCCCCGTTTTCTCAAGTGTGGCATTCTCCGATGGTTTAAAGTCATGCCGCGCTAAATAGCCTGACAGCCTTTAAAGTAAGGTGGCGGTGATGATGGTGGAGCCTGATCCCTTCAGTTTTATACCCAGTGGATGGGTTGCTAAAATGCAATCTGTGTATGGAGAAACATATATTCAGTTATTTAGGTATTTACATCCTGCTTTGCTATGGCGCTTTAAAGAGGCTTACAGCATTGTTCTCTGCTTTTCCATGCTGTCCTAGCAATCCTGTGAGGTAGGTAAGGCTGAGAGGGCGCCACAAGATGAGCTTCCATGGCAGAGTGAGAATTTGAACCTGCATCTCCCAGATCCTAGTTCGACATTCTAAGCACTATATTATGCTGGTATATGAGAGAGAGAGAGATGAAGAAGCTGCCCTTCTATGTTGGGTAGTATGCTAAAGATATAAGCTCTTAACATAATTAAATTTTGTTGATTTTGTGGATGTGTGTTCCCTGGAACTAAGTAAAGGGTTCTTATCTAGGAATGCAGTGTAAGGAAAATAGCATTTATTAGGGAATGGGGAGAGGACATCAGCTGTTGAGTTATATGTAAACTGATCTTGGAGTTTGCCAACGTATCGAAGTAATGTATAAAGTTATGAGGTTTTTTATCATGTTTCTTCAGTTCTCTTCCTCCTGGCTATTGATTGTCTTTCTTCTGAATTGCTGTTGTAGTAATGGCCTGGCAAATACTGACACGTAAGCATAAGCGCTTCAGTCAGAGTGTAACCAGTAATAACTTGGATGGAGGGAGGCGTGGATCTCGAGGCATGTCTGTAAAAAATTTATACTCATGATAGTTTACAAGGTCTGTGGTTAGCGGCATGCACACACAGGCTGCAGGCAAGAGAATTTTTCAGTAGCTTCTCAGCATTTAGCACTATCTTTGTTTCTTGGCTGGCTAGGATAGTTGGAAATGTAGGAGATGTAGGTTTTTAAAAAAGGTAAATGGGATCTTGTGATGTTTAAAAGATTCTGAAAAAGACATTTTCAATAGTTTCTGTTATTGTGATTGCAAGCTAATAAAAAGAGTAGTGGAAACTGCTTCCTGAACATTGAATGTCTATAAACATGTATTGAAATGTTTGAAAGAAAGCCGTCTTAACTCTTCGGGGATGGATAGTTTTCAAAAGCAGATTGCTTTTAGGGACTGTCCAGCAAGCTTGGCTCTGTGCAGAGACTTGACAATTTGCCTATTCATTGCTAAAATAATACACTGCTGGGCTAGTGTTTAATGCTGTATATGGACTCTGAGATTCCTGCTTTGAGACCTATCTCAGTACCAGTTCATGCATTGCAAAGTCTTTGTAGCTCCCACCCCCACATGGCTGCTGTGCTTCGGGAGTTCCATGCTCAGAACTTAATTCTCATATCTATTCATAGAATCATAGAAACATAGCTGGAAGGGACCTCAAATGTCATCTAGTCCAAACCCCTGCACAATGCAGGAAATTGTTAGCTACCTCCCCAGTGACCCCTGCTCAACAGTCAGAGGAAGGCAAAAAATCTTTAGGATCCCCAGCCAATCTGGCCTGGAGGAAAATTCTTTTCTGACCCCCAAGCCATGCCTGATTTGGAATAGGAAAGTGGGCTTAAGCCTTCCCCCACTCATTGTTTCCCAACCTGAAACAGCCCCAGGGAGCCACTGTTTGCCCTCATGAGAAAACTTAGTGTAATCATGTAAGTGTAACCAAATGTAAGTTTCACCAGTGGGGCGAATATTAGCTTGCTGGAGTTTTTTCAGGTTGGTAAAATGGTGTGGCAATCAGGAAGGTTTTTTCTCTCTCATTTCAGCAAAGCAAGACCAAAATTATACCTTCCCCCACTATTGAGTTCCCTCTGGCCTTGTATGCCTGGGAATTAAAACTTCTGAACAGAGAATTAATTTACAGAGCACTCCTGATCGCAAGTCTTTATGGCACCCACATGGGGAATACAGGAACTTTGTAATGTGTGAATTTGTTCTGAAACGCAATTTAGGAATCCTTGGGTGAATCATTACATGAGCTGCAACTGCAAAATAATTTGAATCTACCTAGAATTATGGTAAGGCCGCGATAATACTTAATGCATTAAAAGTGCAACAGAAAGATACTGATGATCGTTTTTAAGCGTAAAGTTAAGTAGTCCCATATTGAAATCATATAAATGGCATTTTTCATTGGTTCTATGTAAAGTCCAGTTCTAAGGTTTTCTATTCCATAGTCTCATCTTTAATTTTTTATTCCTTTCTAAAGAACCTTGGGGCATCATGTACATCCTCTTTTCTTTTGACCTGCTTGGCATAAAATGGAAACTCCTAGCATTTCCTGTTGCATTATTTTTTCTCTGTAAGCTGTGGCGGCTCAAGGTATTGTGAGAAAAACAGAAATCAGGAATGGGCTCTTCTGTTTTCAATGAAAGGGGACCAAAATTATACTTCCCACCTTCCACCATTCTTTTTGTCAGCTGGTGGCTATTTTTCCAAGGAGCTCTTTCCAAAAATATCCATTGTGTAGCCTCTAGAATTTCCAATTCCTTGCTTTCTGCTAATAGGGAATATGAATCATCCTGCGTTTCTTCTGATTAATTCAGTGTTTTTACTGTGGGAATTATAAATGGTAGCATTGACTAGACTTTAATGTTGTCTTTTGGAATAGGTGAAAGGTGAAGAAGAGGAGGAGAATACTTTGGAGGTGAAGGAGACAAAGGTTAAGAGTAAAAAGTGAGTTTTATCCGAGAACATAATATATGAAATGGCTGGTTTTTTTTTTAAATCACATAAATGGCCATCATTCAACAAAGAGCTGTGGCCAGTCTAACTCTCTGAAGAGTGAACCTGTACAATAACCATGTTTGCCGGTTTGTGTTCATACAGTGTACATCTAAGTGTATACCTTAAAACAGTTCAAAATGACTTTAAAATGATAATAGTAAGAAATGGATGCTAGGAAGTGATCAGAAATGTGTTACTTGACAACATTAAAGGCACCAGAAAGTTGATGTTTCAGATATCAATTTCATGATAGCTGTACATTGTGATTCTTTGATTTTTTTTCCATTAAAAAGGATATGCAAGTTGGCAATTGTGGTGTATATCTGGAATTGTCAGTTGGATGTGAAAAGTAATTGCTACTGAATATTTATGTGTTCGTATTTGAATATTTTTCAGGACTTAAAAGTACAAATACGTGTGCCTTGATTTTTAGAGGATGATAGTGGTGGGCACAGTTACTACTGGTTAAAATCCTAGCCCAGATGGTCTGAGTAAGGAATATAGAATGGGAAGGCAGTTTTGAGAGCATCTGTAGCCGTGCACTTTTGGACTTGGAGTGCAGTTTGGGAAGGAGGGAGAAGATATTTTCTTTAATGAGTGTTTCCTTGTGAACTTGTGTCTGTACCTGTAGGTGATGCAGGGCCTGCAAAGCCTAACTGACTTTTCTGCTTTTTTCCTTTTCAGTGGAAAATTCTTCACTGTAAAATTGCCATCTCCTCTATCTCCGGGAGCAAAAATTCGCTTATCTGTTGAAACAGTTTTTACTCATGTCCTTCAGCCATATCCCACACACATCACCCAGGCAGAGAAGCAGTTTGTAATTTTTGAGGGTAATCACTATTTTTATTCTCCATATCCAACCAAGACTCAGACTACTCGTGTGAAACTGGCTTCAAGGAATGTGGAAAATTATACCAAACTAGGCAATCCCAGTCGGTCAGAAGACATGATTGAATATGGACCCTTCAAAGATATACCACCATATAGTGAGGTAAACTTACTGCAAGTTAATATTCATAAATCAGAACTGTAGAAAACACTCTTGAGAAATGTACAGGTTTTTCCTTTAGTATCTAATCCTCTAAACACTGTTCATTCCCCAGATTGGCAGGTTGAGATCTGTCTATCTGTGTGCTACGTAAGTGTTCATGTTACTAAAAAAGCACATATAGAATAAAGTCACTCTGTGACTGTGATTATTATTTATTACTTTTGTAGTGCCAGCAGCATGTTAGGCATGTAAAGCCAGCAGCTTTACAAAGCACAAGTTATATGATCCTTTGGTGAGAGGGTTTATAGATAGACAATAGTGTGTCAGGAAAAGGCTAGTGAAGAATGGAGTGGTTTGGGTGCTGTATTTGTTCCCTTTCCAATTTGCCGAAGTTCTACTCTGTGAAGTAAAAATGTTTCAGTTCTAAAAGAATTCAGACTTTGTTTTCACAAGGCTGTGTATATTCCAGTCTTAGAGGTCCACTGTGCAAGTGCAGAATCTGCAGAAACAATATTTTAATTTGAAAAATGTTTCACTGTCATGCTACATAGAAAAGCATTTGTCTGTTTCATTTGTCTGTCATGCCTCAGAGTTTAAATAAGTCTGTAAGCAAGTTTTCCAGCTCTGTGTACTCTCTTTTCCATAGCCAGTATTCACAAATCCAAACCACAACCCAGCCTTTATATTTCTTATGGAAGCATTGTGGTAATTGTCAAATTTTGTATGTGTGTTGGACATGATTTAAAAAGCTGAAGGAGCAGGAAGGTTGTGTTATGCCTGCCAGTTTCTAGATTGGTTCAGTTTGTGTATGATATTGGCTCAAAAGAAGCCAGTGTTATTCAGTTGGAAAGGGAGTTGGCATCGAGGGACAGATTTGCATCCTGCGTGATCCCTATTCCAGTCAGGCTCTGCCCTCTTCTGGTGGTTTGTGCATGTGAAACTGGGAAAACTGTCCCTACCTTCAAGGTTTGTTAGGCAACATAGTAATAACCACACTCCCATAATAGAATGCAGCTGGCTCTTAGTCTATGTTTTACATAAGTGTGGACTTTATTGTCCCCCATGCAGTTTCTTGCTATGAACTTTGGAGGTGTACTGTCTCTGAATGTGGAAGCTCTATTTAACTGTAATGTCCGAATTTAGAAGCTACATATTTTTGATTTCCAGGTGCTGGGTACAAATAGGAGAGGGATGTTACAATTTCCCCTGCTTGTGGGCCTTTTTCACCATTTCTGGAGACAAAAGACTATGAACTAGGATTCAGCAGACAGTTATATTCAACTATAGCTTTAAAGAGTCCTGTAGAGACAATTGCATATCCACTACATGATTTCCTTACTAATTAAAGGGGGGGGGGAAGTGTGAGCTTCATACTAATCATTATTTATATAGAATCCTCTAGGTAACTAGTCATCTGGCCACTTCACAAAATACAATAAAATATGAATGTTGCAAGTGCTTACATAATATAATACAATGTAGTTAAAACACAATTTTAAAAATTAAAGAAAATTGGGAAATGAAATATCTGAGGAGCAGAAAATTTATTAAGTCTATTTTTTAAATTTTATTTTATTTTTATTTTAAAATATTTGTGTGCCACCGTTCTACCCAAATTGGGACCCCCAAGGTGGTGAATATTAAAACATTAAAAAATTAAAACACCATGTCAAAACAATTCAATTTAAAACATTTAAAATAGTTTTAAAATGATTCAACAAATACAACACGAAGAACAGGGAGGAGGGCCAGTAACAGTTATTGGGGGTATGTCAAATAAAACAAAAAGAAATCTTCACTCACTGGTAAAAGATAGCACTAGAGGGGGACAGATTAATCATTATTTATTTAGAATCTTCTTGATAACTAATAATCTAGTCATATACAACAAATAGCTAGAAACTAGCTGTACTCTGATAGACCATGTAGCAAAGGCTTGATTTCTTGACAGTTTAAGACACTGTGAGGGCCCTGAACAGCAGTTGGGATTTGAAAGGTATCATAGTAATGCATGTTCATCACAGTCTTCTAAGCTGCATTGTTCAAGATTTTTATATCTGGTTGTAGCTGAATGCATTCCCTGGTGTTGTCAAAATCTTTGTGTTTGTGCAGAGTCACCATAAAAGAATGGGATTTGTGTACCAGTCGGTAGCTGGATTCTTGAGTAGTTATTCTTGATCTTTTGCTTTTCTTTCCTTCCAAGTTCACAACTTTTAAATAAGCACAATCTCTCAGGAAGCTGAAGAATCACTTGGTGCTCTTTTGATCATTCACACAGTGTATGACATTCCATAGGGAAATATCTCTCAGCAGTGCCCTATCTCACCACTTAAAATAGGATCTTTAAATTAGAGTGTCTCTGGGTTTCATTAAGGGAAAAGCTACTCCTGTAATTGTTTTAAATTCTCAAAGATGAAGCATCCCACATAGATATCTGTAAATTTTGGCCTACGGCATGGGTTGTCTTATGTTGAGCTGGAACAGGAGAAACAAGTAACCAGTGATTTGTGTGTGGGACACAAAAAAATCTGTTTTTTACTCAAAACAGAGTACTGCTGAAAAAGATACAGAGCACTCTGTCCTCCTCATTTAAGATTATAAGAATGAGAGGAAGTGACATCTTGTGGTCATGGTGTAGAGCGCATTTGTGAGTGCTGACCTCTGAGAAATAGTAAAAGTGTGAATTGACTTTTTTGCGCCTCCTAAACAGAGTTTCAGCAGATTAAACCTTAGAAGTGACCTGTCAAAAACACACAGAATTCTAATGTGCCTGTTGCTGATAGACCATACTGTAAATGAAAGATTTGTTTTACAGATAGGTAGGGGAAGAATTTTTAAGTGTTCAGTGTTTTCATTATATTTTTCTCTGTTTAGGATACCCTTAAAGTACACTATGAAAACAACAGCCCATTCCTGACTATCACAAGTATGACACGTGTCATTGAAGTTTCACACTGGGGTAATATTGCTGTAGAAGAAACTATTGATTTAAAGCATACAGGAGCTGTGCTCAAAGGGCCTTTCTCCAGATATGACTACCAAAGGCAGCCAGACAGTGGAATATCTTCTGTGAAATCTTTTAAGGTTTGTTGTTGCATTTGTTTCATATTTCTCATGTCCTCCTTGAGTCCTTTTATTGCTGCTGTTCAGCAGAAGGCACCTCGTTCTCTCTTCCTTTCCTCCTGCAGAATGTGAGAGGGAGGAGCCAATTGGGCTGAACAGCTTGATGCAAAAAGCCCATTCTCTCCCTCTTCCTTCTGAAGAATGTGATCAAACCCCTGAACTCTTTGATCTCCAGTTTAACTTTTTCCATAGTGTGAGGTTTTTCCTGTGGAAGCCCCCATGGAGGCTGGCAACAGGGCTTCCAGATGGCTTCCTTCGGTTTTTCTTGTCCCAATCTTGCAGTATCCACCCTGCCATCACTGGCTGGCTTTTTTAAAGCCAGTAATTGACATATCAATATATGATTATACCAGTACATCAATTGGTGATTTTTAAATGGAAAAAATAAGGCCCTTTGTGAGTGGGGACTGCTATGGGGGGTGGGGGGTGCAGTATTTTGTGGGTAGGACTAGGAAGACAGACTTTCCTGCATGCTTAACAGCTAGTTTGACTTTGCTGTGATCTTTCTCTAAACATTGTAGTAAAACAGTTGTAGGAAAGGTAGCAGAAAAGACAAGGAAGACTATGGAGCAGAAAGCACTATGATGTTGTGGGAAAGCAGGAAAAACTGCTTCCCAGTAGCATCTAAGCCAGGCCAAATAACATGTGTGATCTTCTGTTTGTAAACTTACATCATGATCCTAAGTGCACTTAAGTGTAAATAAATGGTCTGGCTGTCATACAGGGGCTCTAGGAGACACTTCTGTCCTTCAAATTTGTCCTCAGAATCAACCATGAAGCCTTTGGCACAATTCCTTAAGCCCCCTTCCTAATAAAATGAGCCCGAGTATTTGTAACTGGAATGAATGCATATTCTTCCCCTCTTTAGCTCATCCTTCCTCCACTCCCCTTGTTGACTATTATTTATTTGTATTTGTTTATTAACTTCATTTATACCCCACCTTTCTCCTCAGAGGGGACCCAAAGCAAGTTACATCTTCTTTCCTCCTTTTTATCCCCGCAACAACCCTGAGAAATAGGTTAGACTAAGAATATGTGGCTGGCTAAAACGTATTTCATATTTTAGATTGTAAACTCCTTGAGGCCAAGACTCTTTAAATTGTTGTGTGCATTGATTGTATCATATGGGCAACGGTAATACATCACACTGAGTTCAAGTGTGCTTAGAATTGACAAACAAGGGAGAGAGGCCATAGATCTGGTGGTTAACCAAGACATGTCTTGGAGAATATTTGTGAAAGTATGACATCGTTACTGAGGCCTAATAATACACACCTAAGAATTATGATGGTGTCTATTAGCCATTTTGTGATTAGTCTTGTCCTTTTGTAGTCTTTAAAAATGTTTTAGAAGGTCTTGAAGATGTAGTCATGTATGCATTTTGGGGGCAGAGGGCTGGACAAGATGGCTTAGAGATCTTTCCAATTTCAAACCTGCGACTTGCGCTACAATATTAACATAAGCTTATTCCTTTGGTTGCTGCTGTAAGTAGATAGATATACCTTTTCATAGTGTAATTTTGTAAATACTGGTTTGGGGAGGGATCAGTTTGCTATTATCCCATCTTTGTGAAAACATATAGAATGCCTATTTTTGTTGCTTTTGTAGACTATTCTTCCTGCTGCAGCTCAAGACGTATATTACAGAGATGAAATTGGCAACATATCTACCAGTCATCTTCTTGTCCTGGATGATTCAGTGGAGATGGAGATTCGTCCTCGTTTCCCTCTGTTTGGGGGTTGGAAGACCCACTACATCATTGGTTATAACCTGCCTAGCTATGAATACCTTTTTAATCTTGGTAGGTTTTCCTTGGCAAGGTAGTGACATCTCAAGGTATTGGGAACATAGTATTATTTAAAGGTAATGTGATCAGCCAGGTTCAGTGGGTGCACGTCTGTGCTGACATTTGATATGTTTTCATGATTACCTGTATACATTCCAAGCCTTGTGATTGTAAGGATTATTGAAACCTTGCAGACTGGGCCTGAAAGGTGTCTGTATTTTGCATGGTCATCATACCCTTCTTTGAAGCATTTGTACAAACGTGTTCCTTCTAGCTCTGTAACTCACTTCCAGTTTCTTGTTGTCCTCTGGCACCATATCATCCATTTCAAATACCCCTTAATTATGAAGGCTCAACCAGATTGAGTTATTTCTGCTTGGGTACAGAATTTAGTTTCATTCTGAATGTTGTCTGCTGCTGATGTTGATGGTTTAGCCATCAGTCTGCATAGCCTTTTGCAGAGTATAAGAAGATGGGTCCCTGCCATGAGAAGATTACACTCTAAAATTTGACAGGTGGGAATTAACAGGAGAAAATGTGCACTTGTTCATTTTAGGCTTAATTTCAGTTTAGGCTTAATTTGAGTAGGAAAAGTGGGTTGTATCAAAGGGTTATTGGAAAAAGTATGTTTTGAAGAGAGATTTGGAAGAAATAAAAGAAATAATATCACATGTTCTTGGAAGCAGCAAGGAAAAGGGTAAGAGATGTTTGAGGGAGCAGGAAACTGTTGGACAGCTGAGGATAGTGGAGTTGAAGGAATGAAGATCCTGGACTTGAATGTATTTGAGATAGGAGAAGAGAGGGAAGCAAAACCATGGATGTCTTTGAAGGTAAAAATGAGGAGAGGCATTTCATGGTGTGAATGGGAAGAGTAGCAAGTGTTTTTGCTAAGAGGTGTGGGGATCAAAGTGTGTCAGTGGGGAACCAAAGAGAAGATTGCAGAAGTCAAGGTCATAGATGATAAGAGTTTTCTCTGGGACTATGTGAGAGGGAGCTTCATTTTTTTATGCTGTAAAAGGAAGAGTGATGCAAGTTGGCTACAGACTGAATATGAGGCACAAAGAAAGAAAAGGGTCAAAATTAATCTTACGACTTCATGTATGTTCTGTAAGGTGCATGGTGATGCTGTCAGTGGATGTGCCATTTGTATGAGGAAAACTGTTGCAGGAGGAGGATCAGAGGTTCAGTTTTGGATATATTGAATTTGAGATGGTGGTAAAACTTCCAAGTGGAAATATCAGACAGGCAGTTGGACATGTAGGATTAGGTGGAAAAAGAAAGCCCAGGGTAGAACTTATGAAGCTGCTTTATATGGTAGCAGACCATTGGTCTGCCAGGGTCTGCATTGTCTACTCTGATTGACAGCAGCTCTCCAGTGTCTCAGGGTTTTTCACATCACCTACTATGTAATCTGTTTAACTGGAGATTGAACCTGGGATCTTTGTGTGAAGTAGAAGATCTACCACTGGGTCATGACGTGCACCCCCCTCCCCACACACACACCAAGGACTTTGGGTTGAGCTGAGTTTCAACAGCATATCAGCAGTAGTAAAAGCCATAGGATTTGGTGAGAACACTCATGTACAGTGTGTGTAGAGAGGACACAAGAGGGCCAAGGACAGGCTCTTGTGGGATCCCCATGCAGAGAGAGAGAGGGGGCAGGGAAATAACTTCTCCTTTAATTTATTGAATTTTATTTTAAATGTATTATGCTGCTTTTCTACCCAAATAGGGTCCCCAAGATGGCAAACAGGAGAACATTAAAACATTTGAACATTAAAACAGCATTTAAAGTTATATATAAATTAATTCAATAAAAACATATAAACACACAACTACACAATAACAAAACCAGGGAGGAGGGCCAGTAATATTTATTTGGAGTATACCAAACGAAACAAAAAAGTCTTCACCTTCTGGTGGAAGGCAATGATAGAGGGAGACAGACAAATCTCCCTCTAGTGGGAGTTTCAGCACCACAGCTGAGAAGGCTTTCTCAAGTTGCCACCCATCTAGCCTCAGATGGCGGTGGCACCTGAAGCAGGGCCTCTGAAGATGACTGGAGTGGACAGGTAGGTTCATGTGGGAGAAGGCAATCCTTAAGGAATGCTGGCTGCAAGCTGTATAGGGCTTTAAAGGTCATCAACACCTTAAACTGAGCCCAGAATCAAATTTGGAGCCAGTGTAGATGAAAGAAGACTGGCGCAATATGATCACTGTAATCTATTGCCGTCAACACTCCGGCCACAGCATTCTTTTCTGTAGCAATTTGCCTTCATCAGAACCAGTTCCAGAGGAGCTTAGTGTTTTTTGTGAATGTCTGTAGAATGGCATTCTTACCCAATATGCTTTCCGTTGTTGGCATGATCAGATATAGAAAAATTCATGGACACCTGCTGTCTTTGTTTCTTAGGTGATCAGTATGCTCTGAAGATGAGATTTGTTGACCATGTGTTTGATGAGCAAGTTACAGACTCACTGACTGTAAAGATAATTCTTCCAGAAGGTGCCAAGTAAGTTATCAGTATGGTTGTGAGTGTTGTATTTGTCTCTTAAAATCTCTTTTTCTCAGTCATATAGCATAATTATGTGGTATGAGCAAGCAACATCTCTGTGCTGCGGTATGCTGTTTTATGTGTATGTGTGTGTGAGAATATGTTTAGGTTTTTTCCTTGGGATGGCTTTCATGTATCTGTCTCTGCCTGCAGGAATATCCATGTGGATAGTCCGTATGAAATCAGCCAGGCTCCTGATGAGCTTCATTATACCTACTTGGACACATTTGGCCGCCCAGTCATTGTAGCACACAAGACTAACCTAGTAGAGCAGCACATCCAGGATATTGTGGTAAATACAATCCTTTTGTTTGTCTAGTTTTACAGTTTTAGAAGCTCTGGCTTTTGCTGGCTAAAGGACTTTTAATTTGTTACAACTTGACATGGCTGATTTCCTTACTATTGCTTGTATTCTGAACTGGTTCTGTTACTGCTAACTCTTTTTTTTTGTTTTTACAATTTTATACTAGGTAAAATGGCCTAGGTAATAAGAGGTTGCCCTCTGACTGACTTTTGGTCCTATTTTTTGTAGGTGCACTACAACTTTAACAAGGTCCTGATGTTGCAGGAACCTCTGTTGGTAGTTGGAGCCTTCTACATCCTATTCTTCACCGTGATTCTCTATGTGAGGCTTGACTTCTCCATCACTAAGGTACCACAGTACAAGCTTGAAAGAGAGAGTGAGAGAGTTGATGGGCTGGGGAGGAGAATGTGATCCTCAGGATGCCTTCTGCTTATATAATGGCTGTGATACCGGCAGAAGAGCATTAATGGCCTCTTGGAGGAAGCACCTGGCACTATGAGTACTTGATTGTTCCAGGCTAGATTTTCAGCCAGTGCTACAGGCTGTAGTCCGGCCTAGGGATAAGTCCTGGGTGCCTCCAGTCTGCTGCTGAAATGAAATGGAGCTGGATCAAACCAGAAGCTTTTAAATCAAGCTCCACTCAAAAGCACGACAGTGATTGTTCATTCTCCAGTGGAGTTTAAGCCAGTGGAACAGTGTTAAGTCACATTTCTGTTCTGTTAGTATTTCACAGTATCCAGTTCATTTTCTGTGATCTTGGCACTGAATAGCCTTATGTTGATAGTATCAGAGTGCTACATGTTAAGAGTTTTTAGGTAGTACTGCCAACTTTTAGTAAGAGCTAGCCCCCAAGTATATCTTGTCAATTTTCTGCTCCGTTGTTTGCCATTAACTATTTATCAGCTGAATTTATTTGTTACTTCATTTATACCCCTCTTTTCTCCTCAGGGGTCTCAAAGTGGCTTACAACATTCTCCCCTTCTTCATTTTAAATTGTGTATTTACTGATACGTGTATTTACTGATATAATATGTAGTCTTTATATGTAATGTTCTGAGGATTAATAATAATTCCTTTCTACAGATAAATCTATTTGAAATACTTTTACAAATTGTTTGAGTGAAGAAACGTCTGCCCTTGCTTTTGCAGAGGCTTACTCGGATGCACCTGAAGCCTTTTTGTCTTTAATTATTAGTGACTAAGATGGCTGCCTTCGTGTAAGTGCTTTCAGCCTAGTTCATCCTGTCTGGCTAAGTGGTTTATCTTGAATTGCGAGCCTGGCTAATATTGTTTCTGGCAACTCATTTGGTAAAAGTTGTACACTTTGCAGTATCCTGCTGTACCAGTTAGCTAGTTGTAGTAAGTAAGAGACTGAGCTGCTATTTCTCAGTTTCAGACATTTACTGCTTTGTAGAGATAATACTGATCAACCTTATAACGATGTTTTAAGGGTTGCAGAGATTGCCTGTGGAGTTATGTAATCCTTTGAAATGTACTGCATACGTTCTAAGTATTAATAACATCAATTTTGCTCTCTTGGTAAACCTTTGCTTTCAGGATCCAGCGGCAGAAGCTAGGATGAAAGTTGCCTGCATTACAGAGCAAGTTCTTACCTTAGTGAACAAGAGACTAGGTTTGTACCGCCATTTTGATGAATCTGTGAATAAGTACAAGCAGTCACGGGATATATCCACCCTGAACAGTGGCAAAAAATCTCTGGAGACTGAACACAAGGCCTTAACCGGTGAAATAGCTTCATTGCAGTCCAAGCTGAAGACGGAAGGCTCGGACTTGTGTGATAAAGTAAGTATCTGTTGTCTATCTTAGCTGTTGCTCCTGTTAGTCTTGGAAGTTGCTCTTTTCACTCCTGCCAAACACATTCAGGGTACAGTTAAATTTTAATATATTTCGTTCTGTATAGTGTTCTCCTTCTGTGTCCACTGTTTTTTTAAAAAAACTTTCTTGGGAGGCTTCTGTCCTTCCTGATGGTTGAGAGACCCAAGTATTGGTCTGTAACTCTTGGGAAGTCCAGAAGAAAATCTCATTGTTATTAAATAAAAGTTTTGCCAGCTGTAAAGTATTGAAACCAGAGCTGGTGGCCATCCCAGCCAACTAGGAAGCATTGGCTAGGATCCACCGACTCATTCACCTAGACCCTTTTACTTAGTGAGAGGATCCAAGTGGCAGAAGATTTGGCCTAAACTTTGTGCTGTTCATAGTGTGACATAGGTAACATGTCATATCCTGTTCCTAACTCTCAAACTTTTTGGCTACCACTATCCAGCATGCTTACTGCTTTGAAATGAAGTATCTTATGCACGCTGCTGCCTGCCATTTGCGAACAGAGCTTGTTAGGTATCCTGTTCTCTGATTTTACCCACCATGAAATTCTGCCACAGGCTTTATCTACATTACTTCTCTCTGTGCCACTGGGCAGACTGAATCCACTATGTGTTGTGAGAAACATCAGCCCTAGTATGCAAGTGAATTTTCCTGGAAATGTGATGGATGCAGCTATCTGTCCCAATCTATAGAAAGAGGAAATGTCCTAAACATTGTACACTCACCAGTTTTACCTGCACGTTCAGGCATTACTTGCTACTGGAAGACCGTAAGTTCTGTTCACTCAGCTGCTGTTAACAAAGGAAAATTACAAGCCAAGGTGATATTTTTTAAAAAGGTGGTAGCAACCTAGTGCTGGCTCTAATCTTGAAATTGTAAAGACCCTGATAACCATAGATCTGTTGAGAATCCCATGTTTAGTGTTGTTAACTAGTACTGTAATGAATGTGGGTAGCTTGTAATGTTATTTCAGCCTATTTTGTGGGTGTAGTCTCTAGGTTTGCCATTGTACAGTTCCACACATCTGCTATTGACCAGCGGGAGATCCCTGAAGAAGCTTGTTAGTTTTAAGGAGTGGCTTCTAGCATGCACTGTAAATCTTACTGCTTCGGTGCTCTAAAACTTTATAACATTTCTTATATATAAGGTTTGCGTTTTGTATAGTCCTCTGATAATGTTTTATTGTAAATCTCTTCAAGGTCAGTGAAATTCAGAAACTTGACAGCCAAGTTAAGGAGCTGGTTCTGAAATCTTCTGTGGAGGCTGAGCGGCTGGTAGTTGGCAAACTTAAGAAGGATACATACATAGAGAATGAGAAGCTGCATTCCAATAAGCGGCAGGAGCTGATCACCAAAATCGACAACATCCTTGATGCACTATAACTTAGAAGTTAAAAGCTTAAAAAAATGAGGAAAGAGCTAAAGGCTGTTGAATAGGCATACTGAGCCAGTCCAAGATGGGGAATTGGCAGGGGGTGGGGGAAGTCACTGGGCTATAAAATTGGGGCAAAGGATAATATTTTGGAAATGTCTTTCTTTAAAATTTGGAGCAAATATTTTAGGGCCTGTTTGTGATGTGTATTACCTGGGAGATGTGTAGCATAATGTGCCTTGTATTTACTGTAACCATGGTCCTTCTGTAAAGGGCAAACTGTTAGTAACATGACTTCACAGTCTGTCTGTTGATGTGGCGAAAGGACCCTTAGTTATCAGTTGGCAAGTGTACATACAGGTCTTCTATGTCGGCACTGAAAGTTTCAACTAGAGAGGATAAATACAACTGGTCTATTCAGAGGTTTGGTGGGAAAGTTTTCTTCCAGTCCTGCATCACTGAATTTACACTTTTATATTTTGGAGATGGACTGTAGACAAGGAACTTGAACAAAGGAATTTTTTACAGTATTGTCACACAAGTTGAGATTCTTGCACCTTTGAAATTACAGCATCAGGTAGAGTCCAGTGCAGGTGAAGGGTATGGGTATGATTAATTTGCTTATAAGCCAGTGCTTTTCCTCAGATGGATTTTCCTTTTTTTTTAAAAAAAAAAACGACTTGTAGAAAAGACCAAACTGAAATAAAGTTTTTGGCTGTTTGCTTGTGTTTAATTTCTAAACTGCATTTCCTAAGAATTTGGTCTTCCAAATGGAGCTGTAAATTAGGTTGGCAACGTTTTTTCTTTCCCTTGTACTGCTAACTGTTTAAACAATACTATTCACTGATCTCTTCGAACTTTTAGACTAATTACCACAAATATAATGGTGATATGAAGCTGGCTGTAGGAATAAATCAAAATGTTCTAAGGAAGCAAGGGATAGTTCTCTGTGCTCTAAATCATTTAACAGCATCTAGCTATAAAGCATTCTATAAAAGCCATATAAGAACATAAGAAGGGCCCTGCTAGATCGGTCCTATGGTCAATCTAATCTACTGTTCTGTATCACACAAATGGCCAAGCAGAATGCTGGACTAGGTGGCCCATTGGTCTGATCCCATTGGACTGCTTTCATGTCCTTATAATACCACTTACTGCAGGAGAAGTGTAAATAGCTTTTTCTTTTGTGTCTGGATTGGGATAGAAGGCAGAGTGCAAAGCCTCCTGATAACAGGCAATGTAAAATAACAGAATACTGGGTTTTCTTCTGCAAAGCTAGCTGATAGTGCTTTGGAGTTAAGTAGTGGAAAATCATCTTTGCCAAACAGTTTATATGATTTCTCTCCAAAGACAATAAAACCAGTCCTGTTCTTTTCCCTTCCATTTTGGATGAGGAAGTAATTAATGGCAGACATGAATGTCTGCTGTCTTAATAACATAGTAATTTGAACTTTCGTTCTTGGCCTCCCTCTTCATTTTTTGTTGCTGTTGTTTTAAAGTGTAGTGCATGGTTGCTTATTGCTTGGCACAGACTTCTAGGATTGCCTTTGCAACTCTGTACTATGCTTATAGTGCAGCGGCAGGAAACTTTCTTCCCATTGCCATTACTTTTAAACCTGCAATGATTGTCTCTTGAAGTGGCTTATTGAGAGCCCCTTAATATGCCTAGTTAGTATGAAACTTTTCACTAGTAAGTTGGGTTCAGGCCTCATTTGTACACCAGGTGGCGCTGAACTTGTCCTGCATACAGGAGGCCAGTTTTCTTTTGACAAAGAATAAGGTAGAAATGGAGACAATTTTAATGTAGAAAAATTCATGCATAGTAGATATGATTCCCCCCTCCCCCTTGTGTGCATATTTTAGCTGCCTAAGCGATGTAGAAAAATAATGCTGCCCTTTCCCCCTTTCTACCTTGACAATTTAATATAATTTGTGAACTAGCTTAAAAGTTACACAACTTTGTAAAGGAAAGTTGCATTGGTGTTAAACTGAGGTAAGCAGGGCTCATTTCGAGGGGGAACGCGCAAGAACGCAGTTCCGGCAGTTCCCCAAAGAAGTCACATGTTAGGTGGCCCTGCCCACCTGACTCTCGGCCATTTTGGGCCCGTTTCATCCTGGATTGGGGCCGAAACGGCCCCTTGACAGGTGGTGGATCACTCTCCCACTCAGTAGTGGCCTGATCCTGACCATTTTGGGCCCCTTTTCGGCCATTTTCAGCCCCGTTTTGCCATTTTGGGCCCAATTTCGGTCCTGAATAGCCAGGATTAGGTCCAAAACAGCCAGGATAGGTGATGTCAGGGGGTATGGCATATGCAAATCAGTTGTGCTAATGACACATTTCCAGTGCTGTCAAGGGGTGTGGCATATGCTAATGAGTTCCTCCAGCTCTTTTTCTACGAAATGACCCCTGGGGGTAAGCAACATGCTGAGGCCTAAAATACTTGTGTAAAGTGATAGCCCCTTTTAATATCTTGTCAGTATATAGTTTTCTGAGAAAATATTCCTTTGCTTCAATTATAAAGGTGCATTTAAATATTGTAACCAGTTGGGTTGTAGAACATCCTAATGTCTGAATTTTCTAGACATGCACAAGTTTTAGAAAAATAGTTGTGAGTGTTTGAATGCAAAACAAAACAATCATTGCATGGAAAATCCATGCCATGTTTAAACTTGCTATCTGTGTAGTTTTGGAATAGGCTTCTGTACACCTTGCAGTAAAGATAAGGTACCTTGAATTTGTATCATATGGACTTGTACCATAGTGAGGCATCTATTACCTTGAGACTGTTACTTCAGATGTGATTTATGAGAGAAGCAATAGCACCGTGTCCCCATTGGTTCCCCCCTCCATATGCTAATTGTTTTGGGTGCTGCAGTCCTTCCCGTTCCTTTTCCCGTCCCTTAGAAGCTTATTGATTAACAAATATTGAGCAGTAGAAAGTTCTTCATCATTTTTTGGATGCAAGGGATAGAACCACAGTCAAATTTTGCTACCATCAAAGTAATCTTAGGATCATTCTCTTTCAACAAATAAAACACTGTTTCTGAGGTGTAGGGTGGTGATTGATCAGTAATGTGGCTAAAATAGCCTCTGATATTCTCATATAAATGGCATTAAAGCAGGACATGTAAGAATATCAATCCTATTACAGGGGCAGATTCTGTCAGAATAAGGCATATTAAAAAATCTTCCTTCTGAAACTATAGAAGGTATAATACTCAATCTCACAAATAAAAAAGCTCTGCAATAACATGAAATGGTTAAATAGTACATAAAGACCGGTAAAGATTTCAGAGGAGTAATGCCAAAGAGCAAGGAGGAACAAACTTGTCGAGCTCTAAATGTCAGACTTCCATGGTCAATTTCTAAAACACACTTTTTAATTAATGAGAAAACATTTGATTTGCCCATGTTAGAAATAAGACTTGTCGTCATACTGACTAATGAGAGTTTCTCATCCAAAGCTTTCATCCAAACTGATTTGAAAGTATCCTGTTTCAGGGCAGCCAATAGGTCGTCCTCAGCAAAAAACAATTTTGATCCTAATTTGAGGGCAGAAAATCATGTTCTTGCTTCCAAAGATGTTTGGCCAAATTCTGCCTGCAATGCAACATTTAGACACAACAGGGTGTGCTGCAGTTCTAGTCACTTCCATTCAACTGGTGCTTGAAGTGTAACAATTTTGGGACTGCAAACTGACTTTTTGCAGTGCTAATTACCACATTTCTGTTGCCTTGTCAAAGGCAAAATGAGGAAACTAATTCCCCTTGTTGGCTTCAACATCTGTCCCATTCTCATTTTGACTTTGAAGTCTTGGTACCTCTGCTCTGTAATTACAACACATTGCCATTTCAGGAGGCTAGTCCCATGCCAAAGTATGTTCATGCCTGGCCTCAGGCATCGCGAAGTAGGAAGGCAGCCAAAAAAGAAGGTAGCAGATAAATGCTCTGTTGGCTCTTCTACATTTTTAAAAAAATCTAGCCAATGTACAAAGGTAAGATGTGGAGTCTTTATAGTCCTGGATTCCAGCTTTAATGATAAATCTAAAGGGATGTGTTTCCTCATTTTACATGTCCAGAAAGTCCCATGTTTAGTCCCTGCCATCTCCTGTTCAAGGTAGCAAGTATTGGGAAAGACTTCTGCCTGGAACCTTGGAAAGTTACTGCCTGTCAAAGTAAGTAATATCAGCTAGATCAATTAATGGGCTGTCCCAGTATGAGGTAATTTCATATGCTATGCTATTTATTGCATTTTTTTCTCCCAGTTCAGAATCCTTTAAGCAAATTTTAACGGTCTTTTGGGAGAAGGTTACAGAACTAGAAAATCAAAAAGAGTCCAGTAGCACCTTTAAGACTAACCAATTTTATTGTAGCATAAGCTTTCGAGAACGGCCCCTTGGATACTCACCATGAAGGGTCCTTCTCCTCTGAGGACAGGAGGACATCTTGGGGTGTTTCCCACCATCCAATCGGGGAGGCAGGAAGTAGAAACTTTCTTCCTCTTCCTTTGGTGCGTGGGACCACCCTCTCTTTCCTCTGTTCGGGTGACTCCCCTCAGCAGTATCTTTTGCTCACTATTTCTATACATCTATCGTAAACTGTAAACTGAGAATAGAAGAAAGAACAACATGCCACACAACCAAGAAAAAACACATAACAAACCCCGGCTTTAATAACAATTTCACAGCTGGAACAGATAAAGTGACATGAACAACAATTCAGGACACACAAAAGGAAATATGGACGAAGCTCCAGGGAGGGCAAGATGTCCTCCTGTCCTCAGAGGAGAAGGACCCTTCACGGTGAGTATCCAAGGGGCCGTTCTCCCTCTGAGGCGGAGGACATCTTGGGTGCTCCCAAAGCAGTGTACTAAGTCCTGGGCAGGACGGAGTCTTCGTCCTCTATCACATGTTGAAGAACTCTGCGTCCGAAGGCTGCATCTGCCGAAGCATAAGTGTGTATATGATAGTGCCTGATAAAGGTAGAAGATGAAGACCAGGTAGCCGCTTTGCATATGTCTTCTATAGAGCCATTCCTCCTGAGAGCTGCATTTGTAGCCGCACTCCTTGCCGAATGAGCAGTGATTCCTGATGGAACTTCTAATTTCATGACCTTATAAGCTTCTTGTATGCACGACTTAATGCTGTACGCAATGGCAGTAGATGACATGCGTTGCCCCAGTTTGGGATGTGATATGTTGACAAAAAGTGAATCTGATTGACGGATCGATTCAGTCCTTATCATAGATGCCTTAAGGGCTCTCCTTACGTCGAGGTTGTGCCCCTCCCTTTCATTTGGATGAGTTGGCCTCGGGCAGAATGAAGGCAAATTGATTTCCTGGGACCTATGGAAGATGGAATACGCTTTGGGCATGAATGATCTGTTCTAAGAACTACCTTGTCTCTGTGAAATATGCACAGGTCTGGTCGAACAGATAAGGCACTCAACTCGGAAATACGACGAGCCGAAGTAATAGCCACGAGGAATATGGTCTTCAGCTTCAGCCATTTTAGTTGCACATCCTTAATGGGTTCAAAAGGAGGTTTTGTTAACGCCAAGAGAACCACACTCAAACGCCCAGTTGGAAACCTGTGCACCGTCAGAGGCTTTAGTAAGGTAGTGCCCCTCAGGAACCTTCGAAAGTGATGGTGAGAGGCTAGTGGTACTCCATCTATTGTTGGTAGAACTGTGCCAATGGCTGCAACCTGTTTCCTTAACGTTGCTGGACGTAAGCCTCTGTCTAAACCCTCCTGTAAGAAGGCCAGTATAGAAGCCTTGGTGGGCTGAGTAGGATCAATTTGTTTGTGCCTACACCATCGGTGAAAAGCTTTTCAGGCCGCGTTATAAATTCTGACTGTGGACGCCTTTCTTGACGCCAGCAAGGTGGCTATTATATCTGGAGGGTAACCCTCTAGTTGGAAATGGTTCCGCTCAATTTCCAACTTGTCAGAGCCCACCACTCTGGATGGGGATGCCATATGGGCCCCTGCTGTAGTAGATCTGGGTGACTTGGAGTCTGAGAGGAGGAGCTACTGACATCCGGTGCAGAGTTGAGAACCGTGGTCTTCTTGGCCACCAGGATTATCGTCGCTCGCTGTTCTTTTATTTTCCTCATAGGTCTGGGAACCGTTGGTAGAGGAGGGAATGCATACAGTAGGCCCCTTGGCCACTGCGCATGAAGGGCGTCCGTCTCCTCTGCTCGTGGATGGAAATACCTGGATAGGAATCTTGGGAGTTGGTTGTTCATGTGAGATGCGAACAGATCTACCTCCGGACTCCCGAAGTGTTCTGACAACATCTGGAAGATCTCTCTCTTCAGGGCCCACTCCCCCGGGTGCAGGAACTCTCTGCTCAGCCAATCTGCCTGGATATTGAGCACTTCTCTGATGTGTTCTGCCTGCAGAGACTTGAGGTTGTGTTCTGCCCAGCCGATGATCTTGTTGGCTTCTCGTTGCAAGCGGGACGATTTTGTTCCCCCTTATTTGTTTATATAGGACTTTGTTGCGATGTCCGTTCGTATCAGGACATGCTCGAGAGTCACTCAGCTGCTGAAGAATTTCAGAGCTAGCAGGATTGCCCGCATTTCCAATACGTTGATTGGAAGTCTCCTTTCTCTCGTGGACCATTCTCCCTGTGTTGGAAAGCCCTCTAGAGTCGCTCCCCAACCTTTCAGGCTGGCATCGATGAATATTTGAGTGAGATGAGGCATGAGGAAGCTCTTTCCCTGAAGCAAGTTGGATTTGACAGTCCACCAACACAGGTTTTCCTTGATCGGGAGTGGAACTTGTACTTTGAGGTTCGTTTTGCGGGCGATTTGAAACTGGAACGGACGTAGAAAACCCTGCAGGGGCCGGAGATGGAATCCGCCCCAGTAAATTGCCTCCAAGGGTGCCACTAACAGACCCATGAATTTGGACAGGTCCATTAGCAATGATGATGGTTGTTTGATTATATTTGATGCCAAGTGAATGAGTTTTGCTCTCTTCTCCCTCAGAAGGAACATACAACCTTCCTTGGTGTCTATCGTAAGACCCAGGTGTTCCAGGCGTTGTGTCGGCTGAAGGGAACATTTGGATCGGTTGATAAGAAAACCATGGTTTTCCAAGACTCAAACGACATCTGCTGTTTCCATGGTTGAAGCTTCCAGGGAGGCGGATCTTACTAAGATATCGTCCAAGTAGGGATGCAACTGGAATCCCATCTCTCTGAGTCTGACCACAGGTACCACTAACAGCTTTGTAAATACTCTGGGTGCTGTCGCCAGGCCAAAAGGCATCGCTCTGAATTGAAGGTGCATGTCGTGTACGCAAAATCTCAGGAATTTCCGGTGAGCGGGGGCAATGGGCACATGGAGATATGCTTCGGTAAGATCTATCAAAGTTAGAAACAACCCTTGCTGTAGGGCCTCTGCAATAGATTGAAGAGTTTCCATCCGGAATCGATTCAGCTTGATGAATTTGTTTACATACTTTAGGTCCAGGATGGATCTCCAGTCCCTGTTCCTTTTGGGGACTGTGAAAAATATTGAATACACCCCCTGACCCTTTTCCTCTACAGGGACTGGTTCGACTGCCCCTATCTGTAATAGGTGTTGCATGGCTTGAATGGTGATGCGTCTCTTCTGTGGGTCTTTTTTGAGGGGTGAGCTTATGAATCACTCCAGTGAAAAGGTACGAAATTCTATTGCATAGCCTTTTGATACAATCTCTAATGCCCAGGCATCCGCCTTGGACTCCGCCCATGCTTGTCGAAACATGAGCAGCCTTCCCCCCACTGGAGTGTTTTGAGAGTCAGGGCTTCTGGCCTTTATCCTCGGAGACGTGCCTGTTGCCACAGACGCTTTGTTGTCTGTTGAATTTGGCATGGAACGGGCCCCTCCGAGATTGGGATCTGGTTGCGGTCCAATTGCGTTTGTGGTCTTGACGATTCCTAGGTAGGGTACGTTGCAATCTGAATGTTTGGTATCCGAAAGATCGTCTCTCTGGTCTCCTCAAGGATCTTGGAAGTGCCTTTTTCTTATCCTTAGTTTCCACTAGGATTTTTTCTAGCTGATCCCCAAAGAGTTTGTCCCCCTGGAAGGGGTAAGCCATCAAAATGAGCATGGCCTGGAGGTCCGCTTGCCAGGCACGGAGTCATAGTAGACGTCTGGCTGTTGAAGAGGATGACATTGCTCGAGAGAACATGGTCAGCGCGTCTAACGTGGCGTCAGCGGTGAAGGTACAGGCCTTCAGTATTCTCTTGGCTCCTTCCAAGAGCCTTCTGTTATTTTCTGGGAGTAGTTGAATCAGTCTCCTGGTCCATACTACCGCAGCTGGAGGCTATGGAAGATGCCCTGATAGACATAGCCAAGGCCTCATGAGCTCTTTTTAGCACCGCTTCGCCTTTTTTGTCTAGTCCATCCTTTATCATCCCTTGGCCATCTTCTGAGAGAAGTCCCTGGGACTGGAGAGCAGCCTCTGGCGCGTCAATCACAGGTACCTGCAGGAACTGATCAGTAAAGTTAGGTAACACATACAACTTTTTCATCACATTGGGAACCTGCTTATTGGCTGCTGGCGTCAACCATTCTGCCTTGAGCTGTCACTCAAAATACTCGGGAAAAGGGAAGACTCTGGGATTGTTCTCTGATCTAGGGAAGAACTCTCTATTCCCTTTTGGTCTGCATCGTGATCCCTGAGAGGAAGTCTCCTCCTCCTCCCCCTTTCCTGACTCGTTCAGATCCAGGGCTGAAAGAGTTTTTGACAGTAAGTAAGTATACTCCTCCATTTGGAACAGCGTATTGGACTGTTCTGGGGTGGTAACGCTTGTTTCAAGTTCCTCCTCTGAAAGGAACTCTCCCTCATCAGAGACCTCACTAAGTGAGTGGTCCTCCTCCACCCATCTAGGGGTTTTGCTTTGTTGCTTCCTAGCTGCTTTTGTTGGCCAGGATGCAGACACGCTGCTCTGAGCCTGAGACGTTCCTGGAGTCTCGGCTGAGAAAGAGGAACTGGGCCCCGGGCCTTCTGTTTGACAAAGGGATCTTAGTTCTTCTCTAAGAGACCTTCGAATGGCCGCTAAAATCTCGGGGGACACATAGGAAGCACTTACATTATCTTCTAGAGTGCTGTGGCTGGGGCCCTGCGCCGGAGTTGATGAAAATTGCCTCGACTCCCCCGCCGGGAGGTTGGCAACCTCGGCGACGCGGCTTGGCGGGAAATCGCCCGCAGCGGCTTTTCCCGCCGAAACAGGACCTCTCGCGGCCGTGCTCTCTTCTGGAGTCTGCTGACGACGCGTGGCTTTTTCTGGCTCCTTCTGCAACAGACGGGGCCGTTTCTTGGTGGGCTGTCCTCCATCGGTGTGCACTCTTCTGCCAGGGGGCCGATCAAGCCTCTTAGGCAAGTCGGACCCGGTCGGGCCTGTTCCCACCGTCAGAAGGATGGCTCCTGGGGAACAGCCCTCAGCCCTTTCCAAAAAGGATTCTTCCAAGTCCGATGACACATCTTCCCTCATCTGTCGCTCCATGTTCTCTCTTGGCACAAGAGAGAAAAAGGGTTTCCCTCTCTCTTCTCCCGACTTTTTTTTAAGAAAGTAGGAGGAAAGGAGGGGAAGACCAACAAAGTACCAGAAGAGTGGAAGGTAAGAGTGGACAGACGAGGTAGGTATAGAAGTAAAGAGACAACTAGTAAACACTAAGACAAAGTTAGGATCAAAAGGTAGCAGAGCTAACCTATTGAGAACTGCTCTCCCCTGAGGCAGGAAAAGAACTGAGGAAAGAGAGGGTGGTCCCATGCACCAAAGGAAGAGGAAGAAAGTTTCTACTTCCTGCCTCCCCAATTGGATGGTGGGAAACACCCCAAGATGTCCTCCGCCTCAGAAGCAAACTGATCTCCATATCAGAAGCTACTGTTTACATCTACTCCTCCCTCCCCTCTCCACCTATATATCTGACCAGTTTCTTCTTGCCCTCCGTGCATCTGACGAAGAGAACTGTGATTCTCAAAAGTTTATGCTACAATAAAGTTGGTTAGTCTTAAAGGTGCTACTGGACTCCTTTTGATTTTGCTTCTACAGACTAACACGGCTAACTCCTCTGCATCTAGAACTAGAAAAGATGCTGAGAAACAACTGGAATTGTGACTAGCCTCATACTGATGCTATTTTGGAGTCTTTAAAGAAATTAATGATGGTCATTGTAATGTCATAACTACTACTCAAGGACACACGTACTGTTTCTAGTTTGAACACTGCCCTGCTCTTGAGCCTCCATTGATTGCAGACCCAGGATTGCTTACAAGATACTTTTAATAATGTCAGGAGGTGACCTAGCCGCAGAACTGCAGGCCAGTCTTATTTTTGTGCAGTCTGAAGTGGTGATTCCAAACTAAGTATTATAAATCGAATCAAAAGCCTTGAGAAATGAAGCCACCTTGGATGAACTGACCACTTTGCCCTTGGTGAAGAGGTCCTGTAAAATTCCCTTCCTCCCTGCTGACGGGGACTGCGAATTTATGCCAGGGGAGGCAGGAGTATAGATGCACTGAAATTCCCTCTACTACAGGTACAGTATTGTCCAGAAAAACTGGTCTCATTCTTGAGCACCCACTGACGGCACATCAGGGACGGGATGCCGTATCAACTGCACTTGTCCCACAGCTTCAAGAAGGATGCTTCCCTTCATGGTAGTTGATTAATCTTTTTGAGTGTAAAATTCTGAGTATATCTTACTTCATTTCTACCCTGTATTTCCCAATGAAGACCCAAAGCTGATTACATCATTCTCCTCCTGTTTTATCCTTGCAACAGCCCTGGGGCAGTTTAGGTTAGGTTGAGGGTAAGTGACTGGCTGGTTGCCCAGATCTTTGTCCGTAACTAGCCATTACACTGTGCTGGTTCTCCATATCCATTCAGGCAGTTACTACAGCAATTATGAACATCAGCCATGTTGCTGGGTGCTCACTGATGTATGTGTGATATGTTTAATCATCTGACAAGAAGGCCCTTCTGCAGTCTGCACAGGACAAATAGACCAGCCTCTCCCCCCCCCCCCCCGAAAGAAAAGGACACAAGACCTGTGGGAGAAAACTTCCACTGACCTGAAAGTTGCCATTCTTCAAAGGTGAAGGGAATCTCCAGCAAAATGTTTTAATAAATCTTTAGTCCCTAAAGTGCCAAACCCACATTTTTATATTAGCAACAGGCTAATATGGCTATCCCACCGGATTTTTTTTCCTCTCCAAAGTTAGGAGCTTGTGCCCCTGCTCCTTTTGGTAACTGCCTTTAGTAGAGTTTGGGGTTATGACCTGTGGCTCTAGTATAATGTGAGTAAAACTAAATCCTCCAGAGCTAGGACCAAATTCTCTGGGTTAAGAAAAGTAAGGAAGGAAAGGGGTGACTCAACTGTGTTGGTGGACATAAAGTATGTTCAGTAGTGTGATTCCTGCTGCTTATAAATTTCTTGTCTCTTTTCTGGAGCAGGTGGACTTCTGATCAGGTAAGTAAAATATTAAATACAGTCATTGAAGAAACTCATTCAGCTCTGATGTTCCAAACTTCCATGAATATGGACAACCGGACTACAGGAGCAATTTGCCCCTACCTTCCAGTGTCTTAGAAAAGGCAGATTAGACATTTGAATGCCTCTGGGTTGTACTCCAAGGCATTCTTAATGCATATATATGAGGCAAAGGAGCAGAGTTCTAGGCTTGATCCCTGACATCTCTTAAAAGCAAAGTACCAGGAACATCCAGATAATGTCAAGAAGGTCATGGTCTTTTCTATAGAACTTGGTATAGTGTCCCCGAGAGATGATGGTGATAGATGGAAGTGATGGGGCACTTGTGTCCATAAAAGCCACTTGGACCCACTCCCTTGCTCTGATTCCTCCTCAAACCATGACTTCCTGGTTTGTGGACATTGCCTGTGAGAACAAGCCCTGCAGGAGGTCAGCATCCATTAAAACTAAGCCTTTTACAGCTGCGGCCATGCCTGATGAAACAGAGATGGGTGCCACTGCAGAGCATGAAGGAGCCTGTACTCAGTAAAGTTGTGAAAGAGGAAGCAAGACTACAGCTGTGACCCAAGCTGGTGGATATTGTCTTGCTAAGAGTTACTAAGAAAGGAGGTTGTGAGCGACTTTGAGAGTGTTTATACCTTCCCCTCCCCCAAGTCTAGGCAAAACTACCCACCATGACTACGGTTTCATCCTATTTTGAGTGAAATATTCAAACTCTTGCTTTAGACCCATCTATCTCAGCAGCAGGCAATTGCTTTTCATTTCCCCCTGCTCACTTTGATCTTGTCTGCAAAATCCTTTCTCTGCCACAAGTTCTGCACGTATCTTTTTAGTGGTATGCTGTTCTTAAAAGCTGAGTGGTCTGGTCTTCATCTCCACTTTCTTGAAGGAGTACTTCTGATTGGTTCTTTTGTCAATCAAAATGTACCATGTTCCCCAGTAGATGCCACTGGTCACCCCACTGTAGCGCCCCCGATGGAATTTCCCATTGAGATTGGCTGCGAGGCAAGAGTCAAACCACCAGCCAGCTCCATAGTATGCTCCACAATTGCCCATAGGGTAGTTGTCATTGTCACTGTCCCAGGTGGTGAAACACTTGTGGTCATGGTTGTAGTTGCGACTGTAGCTTAGAGCGTTGCCTGCACTGCCTTGATATTCCCGGGCTGTCAGGCGGTATTTGTTGGCCTCACTAGCCACTTTGAATTTGCGGTAAATAGCATGCCGCTTCACACCATGCCAGTCCTCCAGCTCTACACGTAGGACATGCTGACCCAGGCGGGTTAAGCTATAGAGGTGCTCATTGCCCAACCAATGCTCACCTTGCAAGCTGCCAAATCCTTGTCTGTACTCCTGCCAAGTGCGGTTGAAATCCACAGCACCATCTTGCCGGCGTTGGAGCATGGTCCATCCACCACCATCAGTCACCATGTCACAGTATGCCTGATAGTACAGAAGATACAGGCATCAGTGAGCAGCAGAAGCTGAATAAGGAAACTCTTGTCCAATCTCAGTCCCCCAAACGTGCATCATTTCATGATGACATCATCCAGATTGGAGGTAGCTTTCTCCTGCAAGTGCTCATTACTGCACATTGTGTAATCCGCCTTGAGTCTCAGTAAGAAGGAAGGACTATAAATAATATAAATAAATAAAAATAAAAATTCTTAAACTCTAGGCACTATGTGCTTTAAAAGATGTAATGATAAACCTCTGTTCATACGGATTTGAGTTCAGTGGCACCTTGGGAGTCCAACAAGATTTTCAGGGTATAAGATTTTAAGAGTCAAAGCTCCCTTCTTCACATACAGGTAACTGAAACTACCCTGCCCATATAGAACCCTGGGAGTTTGACATTTTGATTGACTCTGGGAGCTGGAAGCCTTGGCATCTCCAACAGAATTCTCGTTCCCTTTATCAAAATACAACCCCAAGGATTCTTTTGTAAAGACAATATAAAAATGATCTGAGAATCTTCAGTTGCAGCTTCAGTTTCAAGGCCTATATTTAATAAAACCTTGTTCTTCTTCTTGTTATTGTTATTTATAGTCCATCTTTCTCACTGAGATCCAAGGCAGATTACAGCTACGACATTCACTTACCAAAATACAATAATGAACAACAGGCCATTCAGTGAAATAAATGCAATAGGGTATGCTAGCAAAAATTTTGAAAACAAGGATAAAGCCAAAGCACAGAGATGAAATCTATTTGAAACCATTATAACTAATTTACTTGGCATGACTCTGTCAAGCTGGGACTGAATAGGGACTATGAATGGTTATCTCATTATCACAGGTAACTGATTTCCTTTACAGAGGCGGGGTCAGGGGGAGTCCAGTGGCACCTGGCATGGGCTTTCGAGGACCACAGTTCTCTTTGTCAGATGCATCTGGCGGGGAGGACTGCGGTTATCGAAGGCTTGTGCTGCAGTGGAATTGGATAGTCTAGGTGGTGCTGCTGAACTCTTTTTGATTTTGCTACTACAGACTAACACGGCAAACTCCTTTGAACCTTTAAACAAGCAAACTGATCCCCACACCAAAAGGAGCTGTCTGCATCTCCATATCAAAGGAGTTGTTTACATCCCCCCTCTCCTCCTCCCCCCTCCCCTCCCCTCCCCTCCCCTCTCCTCCTCTATATTTGACCAGTTTCCTTCTGCCCTCCATGCATCTGATGAAGAGAACATGATTCTCGAAAGCTTATGCTACAATAAAATTGGTTAGTCTTAAAGGTGCTACTGGACTCGTTTTTATCTTGGCATGTTTAGCAATGTGGAAACTCCCTAGTAGGTGACAGTTCCTCATCTCCCAGGCAATGCCTAGCATTGCCATTTTGGCTTTAGAAAAAGCACATGCATCTCTTTTGGGTTAACTATCCTTTGTTTGCATTTTATGGGCTGAATCTATTGAAATACATGGCCAGCTATTGATCTTGTCATGATGAGCAGCAAGTGACACAATTTGCCCCCCAACCATTTAGGCACCACTTGATGAATTTTGTTTCATTCGAATTTTTAAAAAATCAGATTAGTGCTATAATTTTGTAGTGACTATGTTGCTGTGTAGCTATACCACATGACTTTATGTTTAGCTATTATTTGCTTTGTTTTTAAAAAAAGGGGGGGTGAATATCACAATTTTGTGAACTTTATTTTATTCCTTGGAGGTACTTGGATGGAAGACCACCAAGGAAGAATGCAGAGGAAGGCAATGCCAAACCACCTCTGTTAGCAGTCAGACCTGCCCCCATAATATTAGAAATCTTATAATTATGGATTATGAAGAGCCCTGTGGCGCAGAGTGGTAAACTGCAGTACTGCAGCCCAAGCTCTGCTCATGACTTGAGTTCAATCCTGGTGGAATCCAGGTTCAGGTAACCAGCTCAAGGTTGACTCAGCCTTCCATCCTTCTGAGGTCGGTAAAATGAGTGACCAGTTTCCTGGGGGTAAAGTGTAGATGACTGGGGAAGGCAATGGCAAACCACCCCGTAAAAAGTCTGCCAAGAAAACGTCATAATGCGACGTTCCCCCATGGGTCAGTAATGACTCGGTGCTTGCACAGGGGGACTACCTTTACCTTTTATGATTATGGATACGCCATAAGTCCCTTCTCTGAAACATGGAAGCTGCTGCCCATGCAGGCAAACACTTGGAAGCCAGATCCTAGCTGGGAGATGGAATGTACAAACACAGGGAATGTCAAGCAAAGCCAGCTCATCCCCTCCTATGTCCCAGTGTTACTGGAAGTGGTCTCCTTGCAATAAATGATTTGTGGGGGAATTAGCATGCAAGGAGGATAACTATACGAGAGGCCGGTAACTGGGATCTATCACTGGTGTATACCAGGTCCCTTCCAAAATAGCAAATAAGACTGGTTCTTAAGGTCAAGCAATAACTTTTATTAAAGAACAAACCTTCATGCACATACATGCAAAATTACTAGGGGGGAAATAATCACATATACACACACAGAGTCCTAGGAAACGTATCCAGAAATTGGGAGTAGAGAGAGGGGGAGCAAATATATCTACCTATCCTGGAGAGGGGGGCACAGTCCGCAGAGAAGAGAGTAGCTTTGAACGCCAGTGTCCTTGGCTTAAGGGCGCAAGAGGCTTGGGCAAACCTCAAGGGAACAACACTTATGGATCCAGAAGTGTGAATGATTTGAATGGGGCCAGAGCTCTACCTTTATAGGTAACATGCCCTAAGGTGGAAGAGCCCACCTAGCCGTTAGAACAAAGGCTCCAATGGTTAGTTCCTGGGTTAGACAAAAGGCTTGGGTATCTTGATTGGTGGCTGCTGGGGTGTGTGAATACAAATGTAAAACTAGTTCTAGTGCTGCACAAAAAGGATAGTTTGCTGATGAAGTCCACTGGAGCGAAGTTTAAGTACTTTTAGGGAGGGACTGTTCTCTCCCAGGAAGGACTGTATATACTTATGAATGTCATTTGATTAGCTCCTCAATCAAGGACAGGAGATCTCATCACGGAAGAAGGGAAAGGAATGTGTTAAGTGGGGATGACTCTGCGAGACCTTTGTTGCACTGGGCACCGGCGGGGCCGGAGAGATAGTAAATCCAATCACTTTCACTCCACATTCCTGTGCTGCATTCCATTCATGTCGTGTTCTCCTGGGCAGGATTCAGCAACTGCTGGAGGTACTCTGGTGGCCAAACAGCAGCCATTTTAACTCCAGAGGCCTGAACATTTTTAATATCTCAAGCAGCCATATATCTAAAACTGCTATTAAAATGGCAGAGGCCGGGCTGACTGCTTACACTGGAGATGCGCTAAGCATCCTGTTAAAATAGGGCCTTTCCAGAGTTCCTGAATTAATCAATACAATTCATCCTATCGATCTCACCTTACCACTTTCTTAAGCAATTCCGAGAACTGATAGCTTCACCTGTCCACTTCATGGGTTGTCAAACATAATTAATAACTTTAGTGCCACCTGGAGAAAACCTAATCATACCCTCCTAGTTTATTGTTACACCCCCGAGATGGTTTACCAGTTTATTGTCCCACTTTGGAGACCATTTGCCAGCTCGCCCTCGAGACAACTTGTCAATCCTTTGTTCTTCCCTGGGAACAACCACTCACGCCTTTGTTTTTTGTCTAGAAGATGCAATCTTGCCCCTGGGTAGGATCCATGGTATAAAATAGACTGCCCCTCTGCCCTGAACTGTGTGCATGCTTTGGATCCAGCATCCACCCTTGAACCTCCATTCGAGTCCTTCTGCCTTGAAGCGCCAGCTGCTCAACGCTGCTCTTCTCTCCCAGTTGTCTGGATGGTAAATATTGCCCAACCTTTACTCTCTTTCTTAGTTAGCCCTGAACATGTGTTGTGTTTGTGTGTCTTGCGTGCTGTTGATTCTTGTGACTCTCATTAAAAACTTTTTTTGTTGAAATATCTGTCTGGTTATTGAAAGGAGTTCTCTAGCTGGGACAATCCTCGTATACATGGTTGGAGATTCCTCAGTTGCCCCCTCTCACTGCCAATTCCCCCCAACTCGCAAGGAGACCTTTCCTTTGGGTCACATCTCTGCTTCTCACTTGCCTTGAAAGCCCCTTGTTGGGGTTGCCATGTCAGTTGTGACATGATGGCACTTTAAACACACAAAATAAAATGATATAGTAAAATGATCAATAAGGGATAAAGATATGATTTTATCAGTTAGGATATGTATCTAGATGGTCCTTCATATGGACCGAGTAACTGGCCTGTCAGAGAGAGAGAAATAATTCATTGTATTTAGTCATAATTGAGAACGCATCATCAGCCATTGCTGGCCTTCAGCTATAAAAAGGGCAGAGGGGGCCCCAGAGAGCCATAAGCTCTGAAAGGCCCATCAAGGACAGGTGGAGCTCCAGCTGCCAAGAGCTTGAGAGATCTAAGCACCATCCCAAATGGCAAGATTCGCCAGACGCAGCCGGAGCCGCAGCCTCAGCCGTCGCCGACGAAGGAAGCGACATGGAGGGAAAGGTGGAAAGCGAAGAGGAAGGCGCCGTGGTGGCAGAAGGAAAGGAAGAAGAGGTAAAGAGTTTTTACATGAATCTGGAATCTGTGGCTTACTTTACACTGCGCTTTCCTAACATGATTCAAGCCACAAAAGTAACCACGGTTTTTATTTTCTGTCCTGTCTAGGGAGACATGGCCACAGAAAAGGGAGGAGAGGAAAAAAGCACTAAATCTTCATGGACCCTTCCCCTCATCCCAAGCCTTTCAGCCTCTGGAGCTTCTGCCAAACAGAAATGAATGAGACCTTACCAACAGAGCAGCCAGGATATGACATCCTCAGAATCAAGGAGGCTGAAACAATTTGATCATTGCCACCTGTTTGTCAATAAAGCACTGACATTTTATTTGTGTCTTCTTTCAGTCAATGGGGCCTGAGGTAACTATGAGAGCAACTTAAATGTGACGTGGACTGTTTTTAATGGATTGATGGCTATGGTTTTAGAGTAACACAAGTTTGCTTGTCTGTTTGAAGCTGGTGATAAAACACACACCCACACACCCAGCTACATTCCAAGAATTCTGGCAATTTTATTCTGATGGATGGGACAGTTAAATTCATTTCACCTGAAAATTCCCGCCCCCCCCCCCCCAGCATTCACCCCTTTGCACATGGCTCTTCAATTTGCACACAGGTCTAGTTTGCACACAGATGCTAAGTTCAAAACTTCTTGAATCTCGACTTTTTAGATGATTCATCAAGTCTTCGAGGGAGAATTCATTTATCCCCTGCCTTTCTTCCCTATGGGAACCCAAAGCACCTTACATTGTTCTCTACCATTTTATCCTCATAGCAACCCTGTAAGGTAGGTTCCACTCCCTAACCCAAATGAGAGGGAAAACCCATGAATGGACAAAATTACCATTTCTGTTCTTTTTCTAATATTTCTTAATTCCACCTGCTTGCAGATTATTCTAGAAAGCACAGATATTTGGCACATACATTCAGTTAGTAAAGGGTATAAAAACTTTGATCTCAGGGCTTTTGGGAAGAGACCTCTTGCATTAAAATCCCATCTGTGGGCTACCTGTTTAAGATTCAAGTTTTCCAGGGGCATGGGCCTGAATCAAACAGCTCCAGCATAGATAAAGGGGATCAGTCCATTAATCCTTATTGATCAGAAGAGGGGGCAGTTTCTAGAGGCTACCTAAGTTTATCCCAGAGAAAAACAAATTCTTAAAATAGACCTGCCTTATGGCAGCCTCAGCATACGGAAAGGAGAGAGCATATGGAAGGGAGAGGAGAGAAGGTGGAGAAGAGTGAGAAACTGGGGGCAGAGTCTGTGACAATCTGATTCTTCATGGTTATAGATCCAGAGGAGTTAGCCATGTTAGTCTGTAGTAGCAAAATAGTAAAAAGTCCAGTAGCACCTTTAAGACTAACCAACTTTCTTTTGGCTACAGGAAAAGTCTTTGTACATTTTTCCTTGATATCATGGCCGAATCCACACTACCGTTGTTCTTGCGGCAGTTTTTCACTTCTGCAGCACCATTCCTTCATCTGTTCACATGCATCGTCTCCAAAGCCGTCATTAATTCGCCATGGCGTCGCCACAGCCCATTGCACTTTCGCCGCGGGTTATCTTTTGATGAATAACTGCCCTCCGTTGAATTCCAAGCCTCTCTTGACCCGCCTCCCAATTAAGGAGTAATTCTCCGCCTTTGTCCCCACCCCTTTTTTAAAAAAATAAGAGTACCGTGTCGATATGGCGACATCTCATCATATTAATCTCATTTTAAAAAAGCAGGCAGACCTCAAATATCAGAGGAACAATTTCATATGTTAATTCAATTTATATATTGGGGGGGGGGCATCCACATGATACTGAAATCATGGCTCATGTTACGCCCCGACACGGACTGTGCCGACAAGTTAGGCACAGATTTCAATTTTCCAAAGACAAAATGAAGCTCTGCTGTGGGATGCTGCTGTAGGTGATCATGACTGCTCACCCATTCCCGGATGATTTCAACCAGCATGCAGGCTGTGATGTTCCGAGCGCTCATCGTAAGTGTCTCGGGTGATTTTTAAAAATATATTATCTTAATGGTGTCGTTGTACCATTGAACCAGGATGCTTACTCGTCGATATAGCGTCAATTTGTCCTTTTTTTAAAAAAAAAAAACCCGCGGAGCCGTTCGGGTTTTTCCCGCCCCTTTACCCGTCTTTTTGAAAGGGGATGTGATCAACGGATTGCGCAGGAGAAGCGCTATTCAAAGGGTGATGTGGACAAACAAGCGAAGAATGCGCAATAACAGATGGAGCAATCATTGCACAAGAAAAGCGGGAGCTAAGGTAGTGTGGAATCGGCCCATCTCTGGTTTCAGCCCATAGTTTTTCTGTCTCACAATCAATTAAACTTAGTATTGCAAATCTGTCCCTTACCTGGTCTTTAAATTTTTCAGGAATATTATTTAGATTGTATTTTGGCATTATGATTATTTTAGTGTTTCTTTTCAGCTTTATTCTAAATTTTTGATATTAGCAACTCATGGTCTGTATCACAACCAGCTCCTGGTCTTGTTTTAGCAGAGAGAATAGAGCTTCTCCATCTTCTGCTTTCAATTATGTAATCTATTTGGTTCCTGTATTGGTTACCCGGTGATTTCCATGTCTACAATCGTATTTTTGGTTGCCTGAAGCATGTATTAGCAATGAACAGGTTGTCGGCGTCACAGAATTCTATGAGCCACTCTCCTGCTTCATTTTGTGATCCTAGTCCAAATTTTCCAACTATGTTTGATTCTGCTTTATCTCCTACTTTTGCATTCCAGTCACCTATGATTATCAGCATATCTTGTTTAGGTGTACGATCAATTTCTTCTTGGACACTTGTGTAAAAGTTTTCAATTTCCTCCTCCTCAACAACCATAGTTGGAGCATAAACTTGAATGATGGTTTATGTTAACAGGCTTTCCCTGAAGTCTGATTGATATTACTCGGTCAGACTTTGTGTTGTAGCTCTTAACTGCTCATGCTATATCTTATCTCACTATTAGAGCAACACCGTTTCTTTTGAGTTCATTTCTGCAGTAAAACACTGTGTGATTTTCTGATTGAAAATGTCCTGAGTTGGTCCACATTAGTTCACTCACACCCAGGACTGCAATGTTTAAACGTTCCATTTCTTGTTTTACGATTTCTAGCCCACTTGTTTTCATATTTCTCATGTTCCGTGTTCCTATTATGTGTATCGCACAGCTTGGATGTTCCTTTTGCATCTGTTCACATCTGCAACTGGATGTCCTTTCGGCTTTAATCCAGTCCCATAATTAAGAATAGCACTATTAGTTACTTGTTCTCAGCTCTTCCCCAGTAGCCAATTGAGTGCCATCCAACCTGGGGGTCCTGTCTTCCAGCACTATATCTTTTTTCATTTTGGATTGTCTCTCATAGGGTTTTCAAGGTAAGAAATTAGCAGAAGTGGTTTACCATTGCCTTCTGCTTTGCAGTACTAACCAGGGAGGGTTAGTTGAAGTGACACTGCTGTTGTCTGTGAAAGATCCTCCGCCAGTGGCACCTTCCATTACTGCTGCTGCCCAGTAGCTCATCTTCAAGAATTTTTCTGCTCCCATCACCATTGGAACATTCTGTTCTCTTCTGCTGATGTGACCGTTGATTCCTGAAGGGGGTGGATGCAGCTTAGTCTGCCATCTCAGCTTCGACCATTCCGCCTTGAGTGACTCTTCCAGGAGTTTAGATTCTTAACCAAGCCTGTGCTCTTGACGGTGTTGCTCTCAGCTTCACTGACACACTCAACCCCTTCACAGCATTGTGTATCCAAGAGGAGGGTTGTTTTACATACATACGTATTTATATTCTTGTATTTATGTGATTGAGATGTTGTGACCCACCTGAGCCTGCTTGTGGGGAGGGCAGGCTAGAAATCTAATAAGTCAAATCAAATCCTTTTTCATGCTCTGGAATTAATTCTTAATTCTCTGGAATTCGTCATTACTGTATATCTACCCAGATGTTTTTGAATGGGTCTCAATAGCATCACAACAAGGCTGTGTTGCCTACAACACCTCTTGGATGGGCATATGAAGCTGCCCGACATGGAGTCAATCCATTGGTCCTTCTAGCTCAGTACTCTGTGCTCTGCCTGGCAATGAATCTCCAGGCTCTCAGTCTTCCCCAGCACTTGCTACTTGAGATCCTGAATATGGAAATGCCAGGTATTGAGACTATGAACTTATGCATGCAAAGCATGCGCCAAGTACTGAGCCTCTCTACCATTTGACAAGAGAGTACAGCACTATTGCCGCTGGATTATGCAGGGGAATTGTACAAATGTTACAGTGAAATTGGACCACAGATTAATTGATCATACCAAAAGGCTGCAGGTTAGCATTTATCACTTTTTAACTCCCTTGCAATACTCAGAATCATAATGGTAAAATGAAAAGACATCCTCTTCTCTTTTCAAAGCATGTTTATGCCTGAAATGAACATTCCAATTAGTGAGTAGATATGGTATTTACAGATTAATTAATGCAAAACAGGAGCCCTAGTTGGAGAAGCAGGCTCCTCCATGCAGCTTTTCTAGCAGAACATGTAGAATTTACTAGTCTACCCAACACATCCTCACAACCCATTTTAAGGGAAAGCAGAGAGGGATTTGGTCCCTGTCTCTCCCCTTACCAAGCAGCTGATCAGTGGGATTTCAGATTTTTAAAAAGCACTGCATGCATATAGACCCACGGAATCCACACATGTTGGTTAACAACTATAGCCTAGGGTATGATATTTAGCATGTGGCAGATATTAGACAGCTTAGTATGTTTTCCCACCATGAGAGATTTAAAAACAGATAGCATGTTACTGTTAATAAATGTCCCACTAGTCTGGTAATTTTACTGACAAAGAAGTCTGTAAAGCATTTCCAAGTTCATGCACTAGATACTTTAAAATCTCTGCTAGCTTTTAATGATTTATTCTTCTATTGCTGCTTTTGTTGATTTGCTACTTTTAATGTGATTCTGATTTTACGTTATTTAAATTATTTTTACAGTAGAATTTTAAGTTGCTTTGAACATTTGATGGAAAGAAAAAAGATAAATACAATAAATAAAAACAAAATAAAGTCAATTAATAAAATGTAGATATTGAACAAATGGGAGAAGGATGAAGGGATGTGGGTTTGTTCAGAGATATTAGGAAAACAACATGAAGACCCAGTTCAAGAACACAAAGAACACTTTTGTAAATTTCAGGGAGATTGCAGAGACTGTGAGCAAAAGTGTACAACTGATCAATGAAAAAGTCTGAACCAAGCAGGTGGCTAGAATGATCCTTTGCCCTTACTCTGGATACATGTCATTTAGAAAGGATAAAAGATCTACCACTAAAGATGTAAAGGAAGATGAATTGAAACCACCATCCACTTTGTAATAAAGTTTGTAATAAAGTAATAAAGTTACTTAATAAAGATACTTACACTTTGGGTAAGTATCATTGCGCATTCTGTACGTGCGACAATCTAAATGGGCCATGGTGTCACACAATATGGGCTGAATGGGGCAACCCATTCTCGGCATGTGTGGATCTGATTAATTATTTTAGTGCATGCCTGAAACTACCTACCTTACCTCAAAGGGCTGGCGGAGAGGAATGGGCTGGATGGTATAAATCCCGCTATCCTGGATGCCCTGCTTGTGGATTTCAGCACAGTCTCGAGGATAGGTGTGCTCAGATTTCTCAGAAGGCTCCACTGGAAACAGATGATATAATGAGCTGTAGTAAGCTACAATGAGACCGAGTCCTAGATACATTACCTGCTTCACAGAAACTCCTTGGTTATATGGTGGAAGATGCACATTAACTTTATTATAGTTAAGCTAACAGGGTAGAAAGGTGGTTTGCCATTGCCTGCCTCTGCAATCCTGATCTTCATTGGAGGTCTCCCACCCAATTACTATCCAAGGCTGACCTTGCTTAGCTTTTGAGAGCTGACAAGATCAGACTCACCTGGGCTATCCAGGTCAGGGCATATTAATGGTACTATGTAAGTAATAACTAAATCATGAAGGCATAAGAAAGATGGTTGATTTCTACTAACCTAAAAGTGCTGGTGTCTCTTCAGTCTTGTGGTCTTTTCCTAAATCTGAAAAAAGTACTTGGAGTCAGTGAGAATCCTGCAAAATACCGTTTGTGATAAGCTTGAGATTGCTGCAAATGCTGCTGATTGGCTCCAGCAAATCTCACTTGAACTGGGCAACACATACATAGATACAAGAAAATAAGTTTCTATAAATATTTTCAGGCAAGATTTACAGTTTATTCTCATCCCCCCCTCCCGCCCCCATGGTAATAGGTACGTTTGCCAACCTCCAGATGGAGATCCCCCAGGGTTATTATTGATCACCAGGCTACAGAGATCAGATTCCCTGGAGAAAATGGCTGTTTCAGAAAATGGACTTTATGGCATTATATCTTGTTGAGGTCTCTCGCCTCTCCAAATTCCGCCTTTCCCAGGATCCACCCCCCAAATCTACAGGAATTTCTAAACCTGAAGATGGTAGCCCTAGTAATAGGAATGTCATGGACCAACCTGGCCCAGTGGAGCAGAGAGACTCAGAGGACTCTTCTGAGGAAGAGGCAGCTGGTGAACCTGACCCAGATCCACAGCCAGTGGCAGAGGCACTGCAGGAGGAGGCAGGCTCTGAAGGCTCAGATACTGATCCACAGCCAGGTCCCAGCACATCGGTTCCTCAGCTTCCCAGCCCTGGGCTGGCAACAGAAAGCCAGGTGCAGGCCAGCTCTCCCCCTTCATCACCAGAGCCTCGGGAGCGCTGCCAGAGGAGGGCTAGAAGAGCCCTCCAAGCCAGAAGGCGCAGTGCCAGGCTAGCAGCACAGCACCGGCCCAGCATCATTAGTGATGATGAGTGCTCGCAGGAGCAGGACTGAGATAGCTGGCAAGTGCTGAGCACTGTGAGGCTTAAAAGCAGCCGAAGAGGGAGTGGCTGCGTGGAAGCAACGAGTCCGCTCACTACTGACCTTGCTGCCGTGTTTGGAATTGATTCTCTTGTCCCTGGCCCTGGCCTGTTCCTGTGGATGTGTTTTTGGAAACCCCCTTTGGACTTGAAGCCGTGAGTGTGCCCAGTTGGTGCCTGAACCTTGGAACTGGGTGCTGCCCTGCTCGGACAACTTGGGAGTTTTCCCTTGCATGCTGCCAGTGTGAGTCTGTATCGGGACAAGGAATTACAGCCTGGGCCAAGGCACTCTGGACTTCAGGGCTCCAGTAATTTCCCTCCGATGTGGAGGCCCTGTTTCCACTTAGAATGCTGTGGACAAGTTCTCTTTAGGAAGCATCCAGCTCCCAATACACCACTTACATAAATTCATAATATCTGTACAGGTAATTAGTTTTCAGTTCCTGGGCACATTTGTGGAAGAGGTAGCAAAAAGTGCCATAAGAGAACAAAAAAGACATTGAAAATTGCATTGCTGGACCAGACCAAAGATCAGTCTAGTCTAGTACTCTGTGCTCAGGGAAGTTCACATACAGGATGTGATGGAGACAACATTCCTAATTGTTTTGTCTGCTGTTTTTTTTTTTTTAAAAATCAGTACCTGATTAGAAAACAGGAAGCAGTGACCAGGAATAAATGGCCATTTTCATGTCTGAAGAAAGTAAAACAGGAGTTTGCCCCAAAGCTTCTGTTGGGACCAGAGCTATTAAATTCATTTGTCAATAGTTTTGAGTCAGAAGAGAACAAGTAGCCACAAAAGGGGTTTTGGAGCAACTGAGCCAGCTGCATAAAACCAGGACTCAGCTACTGCCTCTCTCTTCTTCAGGGACTTTAAATCCTTGGCATGGCCAGAGGGATGAGCCTTTGATGAGAGCTGAAGGACAGAGCTTGTAGCCCTGGGGGAGCAAGACTAGTGGTAGTGGAACCAGCATCAGGCCAGAATGTCCAATGGTACTGTCTTGTGTGTGCATATAAATTGTATTTTTAAAAGAATTTGTAAGCCTCTGAGTCCTTACTGTGGCAGAAAAGCAGTGTAAAATATTTTAATCAATCCAGCCAAACTCTTCAGAATGACGAAATCCTAAGAGCTTGGAAAGGATCTTGCCAAACAGAATGGCAGATAAGAATCCACACAGTTAAAAGCAAAGTGATGGGACGGGGAGGGGGGAACCATTATCACATATAAATCCTGCTGGGACCCCATTAGCTATGACTGCCAGCATGTTGAAATTAGGCATATCCAAGAGTGATTTGACTCACATCAGTGAGAGGGAAATTACACGAGACACCTGGGTGAGTGTTGGGTCCCGCAAGGTTCCCTGGGTAGTGTAGTCTTACAAAGAACAGCTTGCAAAAACCTGCCCTGGATTTCCTGTCCCCTGTTACATCCCCCCTCCCCAAGTTCCTGGAGGAAAACCCACGCCGCAGCTTTTTGCAAGAGAGAGAGAATCCTTCCCATTGCTCTTCCCCTGGCAGAGAATCGCATCGAGCAGCTGTTCTTTGTAAGACTACACTACCCAGGGAACTTTGTGACAAATGAAGAACATGTGTAATAATAATAATAATAATAATAATAATAATATTTGATTTATATATACCACCCTTCAGGACAACTTAATGTCCACTCAGTGCGGTTTACAAAGTATGTTATCATTATCCTCACAACAATAATCACCCTGTGAGGTGGGTGGGGCTGAGAGAGCTCCCAGAAGCTGTGACTGACCCAAATTCACCCAGCTGGCTACAAGTGGAGGAGTGGGGAATCAAACCTGGTTTTCCAGATTAGAGTCCCACGGCTCTTAACCACTACACCAAACTGGTGTCTGGCATCTCGTCCAGTTTGGCTTTGAAATGTGATCTTCTCTGGGTTCTCAGCACCTCAGTCCATCACAGCACATTGGGAGCCGATTGCTAAATATATATTGACTTGATAAGGGTAAGGTGTAAAGGCAGCTTATTTGGCTCTTTGAGTGTGGGTCTGCCCGTTCAGTTGGGGAGAGGGGAGGCCCAATTTTAAAACAAAAGTGGCACATAGGTGAGGGGTGCTGAATCCTCCCTCAACCCCAGGCCCTCACCCAAGTGCTTCTCTCCCAGTTTGGTTCATTTAGATCTTTGGCTCAGCTGTGAGAAAAAAATGAGCCCATTAAGGTAAGATGGAGGTGGGAAGGTTCAGTCAGTATCTATGTACCTGTATTCCTCTTCAAATCCAACCCTTGCTTGGTATGTATATGATTGGGTAAGATCTGCATGTAATGAGAGGAGACTGCTGCTTTCAGAAATACTTTGACCATTATGGATCATGGGTTGGATCCAATGCAGTGTTTTTGTGGAAACAAGAACTTCTGCTCATGGGATGCTAGTCCCCCTAGTGCCCCAGTTTCCATACCCCCAGCCTTTCCCCCCTGGCCCCATTCACCTGGCTAAAAGGTATATGTTTGTCTATGTGTCACAAAGTATGGATCACAAAAGTATTTAAAACCATTACATAACTATAAAATTAAAATGTTGAAAATCAATAAATAACAATATCAATAGGTGTGTGTGAGAGGATAGAGGAATCCTCCCCAGCTCTAATGTGACTCCTTTTATCTTCACCAAGGCGCTGAGACAAGTAGAGAGCTGAACTGTTAAAAAAAAGTGTTAGCTCTTCTTACCTGCAACATAAGATGTAAGAATTCAACCCCCCATATCCTTGTTTTATACACAAGGACAGACACAAGGATGAAGAAACATGGCTGCTGGAGTCACATATTCTGGTCTGACCGGTAGCCACAGAGATGGCCGCTAGCATAGAAGGCTTTAAAAAGGGATTAAACAGATTCATGGAGGATAGGCCCATTATGTGACAAACGGGAACCATCACACCCATAGGCAGTGGACCTCTGAATTCCAGTTTTAAGAGACAGCATCAGGGGAAAGCTTCTATGCCCTGTTTGCTGGCCCTCCAAGCTAAGTGGTTGACCACTATGTGAAACACAGGCCTAAGATGAACACTGGGCTCTTCTTACGTTCTTATGACCCTAAGCAAGAAACAAACCTAGATTTTCTACCATTGTGCCTCGCTGGTTAAAACTTCCTACACCATGGTGGTTCCCTAGAAATGTTTACAAACCAATTAGGGGATTGTGGTTTTTTAAATATGTATTATTTTTCAAGTTATATGTCTAAATGAAAGCCAGCTGATGTCATTCTTTATTTTTTCCCTCCAAATAGGCTTTCTGAGGTTGTCTGGCCCAGTGCCATTCCTCTGCTCTCCCATGATAACATCTTCATCTCCCTTTCTATTCGTCTTTTGATCTGGTATAATCAGAAGGGAGGATGTCAAGAGGGAGAGGGCAGTATCTGATGGTCCAATCTTAGGAAATGGCAAACAGTAGGGGGATTGTGTGCGAAAGAGAGAGAATAGTTCCCTTTACAGCTCCAGACAGCCTGATAGCTATAAAAGTCAGCAGCAAGCCCCTCAAACATTTCTTTCTAATACAGTATCCAGCTGTCTGGAATTCCTGCAGGGATGCAAACTGTTGGGATGTCAGACATCAAAGAGAAAAGGAGTGGAACATGTCAGGCAGAAGAAATGGGGAGGGGAAGAAAAGGGGGAGAAGGCAGATAAAAAGAAAGCTAAGGCAAGTAGAGAATCAGGACTGAAGCACTGCCTGTTCTAGTTAAACTCTGGATACTCCTAGACAGAGGGGCAGTTCACACAATCACTTCTGTGCATGGTGCTTTTCATTGAGCATATGCAGAGATGGTCACTCTGGCATGTGCAGACACTGGAATTCTGCCCAGGTTTTATTCTGGTAAAATGTCAATTGATTATATGTTTTTATGCTGTTTTTGGCTTGTTTTTATATTGTTACAAACTAGATTGTCTCTTTACAATTGTCTCCTTACAATTGTCTGTTACAAACTAGATTATCTCTTTTGGACTACTTTCATTCAGGGCACAACACACCTTGGGAAGGAAACAAGCGTACACACTGGACTTGCGGATGTGGCCTCTCTCAGCTCTCCCCATAGCTAGGAATCAACTGCTCTATCCCACTAGATCTCTGTGAGCTATACAAAGTTTTATTTAGAACTTCATGTTGCAAGAAGAGACCCAGATTGAATAGAACTGCATTTGATGGAGGTCCCAGCTTTGGAGCAATGCAGTTAAATAGCTTCTGCATCCTATGAAATGTTTTTTAAAAACTGTACTGTAACAGCTGGTGGAAGGGGGGAGAACCCAGAAAATGAACTCTGTTGCTCAATAGGGATCAAGATCTGCCCCACAATCTGCAGAATCTGTGTGTGCTCACACAGGCACACTGCTGGGGAATGGTGAATGATGTCATTATCCTCGACCAGCCATTCATCTGTAGTGTGCCCACAGTATGCTATGCAAGCTACCTTGGACCTCAGTTGCTTCCAAGAGGTAATTACTGAAAGCTGTATGGCTCTCCTCCTTCTCATTCACTACTCAAGATTAGTGGCAGTTTGATACTTTCAACTCCACTTCCATTTTTGGAGCAAAAATAGCAACCGCAATTTTTAGAGCCCTCTGTTTTGGTCTTTTTTGGCCATGGCTGTGCCCCCTTTCCCAGCTACATCCTAGGCAGCTGCCTGTGTTGCTCTCCCCTAGCTATGGTCCTGGGTTGCAGCTGTAATTGTAAAACATGAGATTCACTTGGCACTAACACTGATGCAACATAATAAAATGCAAGGACTGGATGAATTTCCAGCTGAAAGGTATTCAAATATCACACTTCAGTGCTTAACAGTCCTTATGGTAATCTAGGAAGAGGGATTAGGGAATGAGATTTTACCTAATTCAGTGCATGAGACTACCATGCCCATGGGACCATTATGGTATCTGTTAATAGCATTGCATAGTATGCATAGATGTGTGTGTGTGATCCTGCATTCCAGAGTGTGCATGTAGAGAGAAACAAAGATCCTTGGTTAAGCTTTAGAAAAAATATATGAATCCATTTATTGCTGGAACTCCATCCTGGATAGAAAAGAATAGAGATAGGTTTCTTCCTAGCTATTTACTTTAAAGATGCTGGTGGATGGCAAGATGAGATGTTCTGCTCCCATAGTGGCAAGATGGAGAAGGACAAAGAGAAGAAAATGTGCGACAAAGAGGAAGTCCCTAAGAATATAATCTGCACTTCAAAGGGTAGCATCAGGATAGTAAATAGCAAGGATGGATAGACCCTTGACCTCTCAATCTCACTAACTCTTTGATTGTCCCCCTCTGAAAACTGGGACAGTGTAACAGTCTTCCTCTTCTTTCAGTACCAAAGCATATAACTTTGCAATATGTATGATAATATATCATATTAGTATTAGCAACGAGACTGCAAAGATCCTGAAAAGAGATTAAGTTGGCTTTGTACTACACAGGCCCACTGCAGACCAACTACAAGCTTTTCTGAACCTAACAGCAGCAGTCCAAAAGAATAGCAGTTCAACTGCCACTCTCTTGCTTGGTGTCTCTGCCTACCTCTGAATGTTGAAAAAGCATTTGAACAGGCCAACTAGTCATTTTAAGAGTATTTGCATACATGATGCTTAAAATGGCTTCTGCACCGCTTCGTAATGAGAATGTAAAAATGCATCTTTGTTTGACTAATGTATCCCATCTCCACTCTCTTTTGCATTATCAATGGACACAAAGTGAACAAGAACAGCTGAAATGCCATTTAAACCTTTGTGTGAAAATGGCCGATGCTTCAGAGAGATTTGGGCCAATTCATGGAGCCATTTTTGCTCTTGAAGCATCCGTGGGCTTCAGTTTTGTTTTGTTTATTTAAAAAGGGCCTTCTCCTACACAAACCTCCTCCTCTTCTCCATGCACCGTCTTTTTTCGAAGTCAGGCTTGTGGACATTGAGTGGGACTTTTCTCCATAATGGCACCTCATTTGAGGAACTCTCCCCCCGCCCGAACACATGCAGCTGCCTGAGTCATTGGTCTGTCAATGTGAGTATTGTCTGCTATGAAGCATCAAGCTAATACACCACCTCCTATCTGAGCATTTTAAGTGGAGATGCTGAGGACTGAACTGGGGGACCTTTTTTGTGCAAAGCCGATGTTCATTCACCGAGCCACAGATCTTTGGGAAGCCTGTCTGACTTAATCTGTGCTGAAGTCAGAAATTTGTAGTTGTTTCTGGGTTTTCCTAGTTTTAGTCTTTATTTGATGGGATGTCTTTATTGAATTTGTAATCAGCCTTGGATCTTCATAATGATGCAAGGCATGTTAGAAATTAAATAATACATTGTCTTGTACATAGACTGCTGTAACATTATCAGAGGATTGTTAGCAGAAGAAAGACCCTTTTGATTCCCATCTATGAGTCCACTTTTGTTTACAATCTTGGTAAAACCTGGCAACATTGTATATTGTATTCCTTCTGCTAGAGATGAGTCTAGCTCCTCTTAACAGAGCAACCAGAGAACAGGAAGCTGAGAACTCCAGTGTACTCACCAAGAATGGAAGCCCTCAAGACTGATTCACTGCAAGGCAATTTGCAACCAGACAGGATCCCCAACAACAGGGTTGTCAAGGAGTTGAGTTGCTGCTCCAGGCGGTTCAGATTCATTCGACTATACTCCTGCAATTTCTGCAAGCTTGAGGACATCGATAATACTCTGTTTTCCACCAAGCTGAGTCGATCCATCAGGGTCCTTGTCCTCAAAGGGTTTTGTTTGTTGATATCTCCAACATGCTTCAGGAGTTGTTTGAACTCCATCTGCTGCTGCTGCCCAGGAGGAACATCTTGCACTTCCTCTGGTGTTGCCGGCTCTTTGGGCGTGAGCACGTGGAGTTTGCAGCTCCCCAGTCCATCACAACCACCTTCCAGTGATGGAGGAGGTATGGCTACTAGAGACTCCAAACATGCAGGATCACCTTCTCTTGGACTGCATTCAGGAGTGTCTGAATTAAGGCTCCCTGAGCCTTGCAAAGCCATAAAGACGATGACCAGGAAAAAAGACTCACTGAAGGGGGAAAGGAGTTTCATTCTCTCTCACTGCTGCCTCTAGAAATGCATATAACTTGCAAGCAGGAAAGGCTCTGAGCTGCGACAGGGCTGCCTCTGTCTCAGAAAAGGAGCTTCTTTCTATAGGCTGGGAATTCCACACACAGGCTGAGTCAAACTGCTCACAGAGACCGAGGAGACTGGGGAGCTGCAGAAAGAGAGGAGGAGGGAAAAGAGACACACAGATAAAGAAAGGTTTGAGACTCTCCAGCATATTAGCATGTCATGGGGAATTAAAGCCAGGCCCTGGTGGGAGTTAGTGATTAGTGTTCTGCTGGTGCAAGTTTTGCTCATAACCAAAGGGCTTGACTTGAAAGGCCTGTAATTTCTGTGCATGTTAAAGGCAGAAGGAAATCACCCAAAGACTAGCGTGAAAACGGAGCGAAAGGAGCTCTAATCTCTCACAGAAAATGCTGGCCGTGGGCACAGTGTGGCCACCCACATTTCTCTTCTTGCCTCCCCTTAACCAGAACTGCTATAAATGTGAGGCCCACTGAACAACTGGGCCTGCTGTTTCTCATTTACTTTATGTGAATACTCAAAATGTAATGAACTTTCTATTTTGGGAAATAGTTACAGGTCATTTCCCATTCACGAGAAGCCTTGAGGATGCACAATGTCTTACAGTGAATCCAACTGAGGGCCCGTCTCTGAGCCTAAGCTAGGAACCCAAACAGGGAATTGTGTTGTGCAAGTTTTCAACTCCTAATACCCTTTTTGGAGCTGGAATCTTATCTTCACCACAGTTTTATTTATTTGGGATAGTCTTTGTGCTTTGTCAAGCAGATAAAGATGTTAAAAAAATCAATACAACAATGAAACTAGAGAAAGTCCAATGAAAACTCAACTTTAACACATAATTTGGAGCAGTAAAACATAAGTATAAAAGGACAGCATACTCATCCCATGCTAAGGTCCTCTGGAACAAACAGGCACTGACTGATCACAAGACTGGCCCTTCACCAACTCGGCTTCCTTTAGGAATATTCTTGCTCCCATGCTTCTCTGAAAGTCCTTATAGGCTGCGTCTATTTCCCCATTTATTTATTTACCCATCCATCCACTCCGGTCATTTTCAGAGGCCTTGCTTTGGTGCCCCTGCCATGGAGGGGTGGGTGGGACCTGGCACTTACCTTATTGACTTTCTCACATGCCTGCAAGGTGCGCAACTGCTCCCAGCATGGGAGTGTCACTTCTGGGAGTGATATCATCATGCAGGCCCCATGAGAAGCACAGGAGCATTCCCAGGGCCTGTGCAATGATATCACTCCTGGGACTGACGTTGTCACGCCGTGCCAGGAGCATACCCGGGAGGCCTGTTCCCCCACCTTTTCCTCCTGCTAGCTAGCTGCTTTGCTTTACCCTATCTGGCCATCTGAGGCTAGATTAGCATTGCCAGGTACCCTTATGCTCCCAGCAGGAGGGTGGGGACCCAGCACTCACCTTTCCTTGTGCACATTCCTGTGCCTGTGCAATGATATCACTTCCAGGAAATGATGTTATTGTGCTGCCCTGGGTGCGCACCCGGGCATGTTTGAGGCCCACATCAGCTTGCTGAGAAGCACAGTTGGGCTTTCGGGGTAGCGTAATGACATCACTCCCAGGAGTGACATCATCACGCTGCCCCAAGAGTGCATCCAGGAGGCTTGTTCCCCCACCTTTCCCTCCCGCTGACCAGGTGAGCGGTGGCGAGGGGGGCAGAGGGTAGGAGCAGGGCAAAGCCCTGGGATCCTTAGGCTAGATGGGTGGCAACCCTAGAAATGGCCTTCTTGATCTTCACACTGAAACTTTGGAACTTTCTCCCCACTAAGATTCACCTGCCTCCTTCTGTCATTGCCTTCTGACAGCAAGTGAAGACTTTTTCGTTCCGTTTGGTGTACCTCCAGTACTCTTATTGGCCCCATACCTTGATTATTGTGTATATATGATTTTTGTTTATATATCTATACTTCTTTATTAATGTTTTTATTAATGTTATTATAATGACTGGCTGCCCCAACAGCTCACCTACCCAAGTGCTGGTGCCAGCGTCACTTATAACATCAGCATGATGGAGTCGGAAGAGTGCGTGGATGAGGAAGAAAAGTAGGGTAAGTGCCAGGGCCCCTACTGTTATTCCACAAGGGGGCAAGTGTAACTGTTCTGGCCCCATTGTGCAATAATTGCAATTTTTGATGAGTGCTAGCTTGCTTAAATTTCTTTTAGCTTCTGCCTCAGTCACTGGTAGTGTTCAAAGAATCCGTAGGGCTATGCACACTTCCCTGAAAATTAGCTCTGCAAACTTACTCTCTGTATTGAATTCTTTTCATCTTGATTTTGTTCATCTGTATTACTGTCTGACTGCTGAAAGGCCTTGTCTGATCTGAAAAAAGGAGCATAGATAGGTGGGGCCTGAAGATCTCCTGGAATTACAACTGATCTCGAGAGATCAGCTCCAGTGAAAAAAATGGCTGCTTTGGAGAGTGGACTCTGTAGCATTGCCTCTCCACTGAGTGCCCTCCCTCCCCCAACCCTGCTCTTCCTAGGCTTCACCCCCAAATCTCCAGGAATGTCTCAATCTGGAGCTGGAAGCGTTGCCAAGTGTCTGGTTTTCACCTTGACAGTCCAATTTTTTGGACAGTTCGGGGAAAATGTAACTAAAAAAAGAGACACCTTGCCTGTTCAGCCCACCTGCCAGTGTCCCTCCTGCATGTGTGCCACTGCTGCAACTTGTGGGGGAATGTGCAGACAGACAGCCCAGACTCCTGTGTGCCACTAGGGATGAGTTGGAAGTAATGAGCCAGTCAATCCACCCAGCCAATCCTGCAGGCTGCTGCCGGGGGGATGGTGTAGGTGGGAATGAGCGGCTAGCCAGTCTACCCAACCTCTGCTCATCACCTCTGCGGGGAGGTGGGTGAGGTAGGAGTGGGCGGCCAGTCATCCTGCCTAACCTCCTGGATGCCGTTGCCGCAGGGGAGTGAGAATGCGTGGCCAGTTTACCCAGCCTCCTGCGCACAAGCGAGGGAATGGCTGGCCAGTCTGCCTGCCCCAGAAGTGGGATGGCGTGATGACATCATCCTGGTAGTGATGTCATTATGCTTGGGACCGAAACACACTTGCAAAGACTATTACTAAGGTGAGTGTTGGCCCCCTTCCCTCTCCCAAAGGTCCAGTATTATTTCAGATATTTGGCCTAGATAGCCTACCAGAAAAAGTAGCAGCACTTGATCCCACTCTTTTATGGTGTTTTTCTTTGCCCTTCCCACCAGGTGTCCCTCCTCCTGCCTATGCCAAAGGAACTCTGGGAGTGGTTGAGTTGCCAGGTGTCCAGGTTTCCCCTGGACAGTCTCCCCCCACCCCCCTGGACTGTCCAGAGGAAATGCAGTTAAAATACCAAACATATAAATGTCCAGTATTTTTTAGTGTTGGGGAGGTGAAGAGGCTGGTTGCTGGAGTTCACAAGCTGGTGGCAGCACCAGCAGGCCTTCCTGCCTCTTCCTTCTCTCCCGCTGCTTCCAGGCAGCCCAGCCTTTGAGTCCCAGGCATCCAGCCTCCTGCACTGCCTCCTCCTCCTCTCCCTGCTTTCAGCCCGCCTGGGGAAGCTGCAGGCCACTCACCCATCCTCGCGCTGGAAGAATATCCGGCCCAGCCAGCCCAGCCTCTTCTGCTGCACCTGGAAAGCAGCGGGTAGTTCTTGATATGATAGACCCAGGAGACCCAGCTGTTCAGCCTGTTGCTTGAGATTGCTGCTGTAACATTGCTTGGCTCCACCATATTTCACAAGATACAACAGATACAAGAAAAGAAATTTCTGTAAATATTCTCATGAATGATTGACAGTTTATTCTCAATTTTTTTCCTCACAGTAATAGGGATTGCTGGGTCCCATTGGACCTTCTGGTGTTACATGAAAGGTACTCCTTTTCCCCACTAGAAGGCCCCTGCTCATTTAACTTGGACAGATGTCCTGAAGATTTGTAACACATTTCCTACTCTGGGAGATGAGTACAAGCCAATTTCTTACCTGTTTCGTTCAAGGGAGGCCTTGGAGATACAGACATTCTTGCAATAAATCCCCATTAAGGGCCTGAGCCTGGGACCTCAAAAAACAACACCAGATATCATGACTTGAGCACAGTCTAACTCAACTGTTGATAGTCACGGATAGCAGGGGGAAGGGGATTCTGTCTATACCACCCTGAGGTTGTTGGAAGGATGCAAATGAGGCAGGCAGGCAGGCAGACAGACAATAATCTTAGGGATATGCCTGAGATGCATCAGCCACATCGCCTTCTCTCCATCCTTTATGGAGTCCTCCACTTCCTAAGAATGGCCTGGATGATGTAATGTATCCAGCAATTCACCTTATCTGGCCCACAAATCAGCTCATTGAAGCTCAGTGTTGTGCGAAGTATTTTTGTGAGTGCTTTTTTCTTTTTGGTAAAAAAAGTGTCTGTGCTAGGGTTGCTGGTTCCCTGGTGGGGGAGAGGGATCCCCTGCTCCCAGCCTCCGTTTCCCGCCACCATTCACCTGGTTGGCAGGGGGAAAGCTGCAGGAATGGGCCTCTCGGGGTACACTGTTGACGTGGTGTGACGACATTGGTGTCAGGTTCAGAATGCTTTCATGTATATCCTTGCCTAACCGACTCCATGTTTAATCCTTTCAGTGTTTAAGTGCTTTCTTCACAGGTGCCAAGGTTCCCAGGCAGCTATCTCACAGAAAAGGATTGTTTTGGCTACTGCTGTTCCACCGAGAACCGGCCTTGAAGAACTTTCGCTTTTCCTAGCTTCAAAGGGGTTGTTTTGAGAACTATGGGGGGAGGTTGGGTCTGCTGAGATCTGTTACTTTGTACCTCATGCTTTGCCTGTCATTGGTAACAATGCATATGTACCATCCTGGATATTGTATTCAGGCCAGTGGACTATAATGAACTAATTCTTCAGTAAAAACCTTTTGGAAACAATGGACTGTTGTCTGATTGCAGAAGGTAGTCTGGAGTAAGGACATTATCTAGCCACAGTTCTGACATTTTGTTACCAATCATCTTTCCAATGCCTAAGCCGGATCAAACGGACTCCAAAGCAGCCCCTATCAGGGACCCTTTGTTTGACCCGTATGCCTCTCCCGGCTCTCAAGGATTGGAACCTCAAGGACCCGTACCAAGAGGGAACGGCTCCTCTGTTACCACTATTTACACCATCGCTCCCAGCAGTGTGGATAATCGGCCCAGAGCTACAGCCGAACCCCTGTTTTCTATGCCCACTCCTTCGCAGTGGGGCGCAAGACCTCGGGAGACGAGAGAACGAAGGGCCAGCGTAATGTTCACGCAATCATCGCTGGACGGCCGACGGAGTTTAGAAGCGATTCCGGAACATACCGGTAGCCAGCCGTGGCTTTACTGGAATAGAACGGCCGAGCAAACAGAGTGGGAGGCATCCCACCATGGCGTTCTAAGTTGGGATTACACAGAAGTCACCCCGGGAGCGGGGCAAGCGGATGTAAGTGAGCACCATTGGGTGCAACTGCAAAGCAGGACTATTGCGGTTGACTCCGGGATTTCTGCGGTCACCGGCTTAGCAAAGGGGATTCTAGCCGCAAGATCCCAAGAAGAGCAAGCCGTAGAAGACCCCCTACCTGGGCCGAGGGCGACAGCCACGAGACCACATGCTGAGTATGTGCCAACATCGCAGGCCACGGGAGATACGGAACAAGAGGTAGGGAACTCAGACAGAGTTCAAGTTTTAGAGTCCAGACTAGCGAACATGGAAGAAAGTCTGGCCCATGCGGTCCACCTGCTGTCTGTACTCATAGTGGGAGATGGACGAGAGCCGCCGACGGGCTACCCGGATATCGCTCAAAGTCTGTCTGCACTACAGAATATCGTCCCACGGCCCGAGGGACCGACTCAACCATGGCCACAGCAACCCGACGAAACCGGGGATACCGATTCGGAAACAGGAGCTGGGCCGGGACCCGAAGATCCCTGCCCAGAGGACCCCTGCCCCACAGATCCTCGCCCAGATGAGCTAGGCGCTACAGGAGGGGCAGGTGCAGGGGACGAACCGACGCGCCCAACAGGGGCAGCTTCCCCCGTGCTACCACCGCCAACTTCTCAAGAGGAAGTACCGGTACTACCGAGTGGGATTACTCCGCTTCTCATCCCGGTGACGAGTTCCATTGGAGTGGGCACCACTCCTCAACCAGTCCAGACACCGGGGCCGAGCGGGACACCAACTCCGAGTCAACCAATCCCCGGAGGCTCCGCTATTCCTCTTCAGCCGAGCGGGACACCGATTTCGAATCAACCAATTCCTAGAGGCACCCCTATTCCTCTCCAACCAGCATCTCCGCATCCACCGCCATTACAGCCGGTGCCCCAAGGACTGACTCCGCTTCCTCGGTTGCCAGCGCCCGGTGGGATGGGGCCTCGCGACACGCCGGCCCTACCCGCGCCATTCCGGCCGCCGCCAGGACAGCCCCCGCCTAGATTACCGGCTCCGAGAGGACACCCACCACGGCCGATTCCCGGGGCCCTTCCTCATCACCCTCGTCCTCAACCACTTCCCCAACAACCTCCGTTACCACCACTGCCCGCACCGCAACAGCCCCCAATCGAATACTACCCGCTGCCGGCACCAGCCCCCAGGCAAGAACTTCCCATGGGTTGGGTTAAGCTGGAAGCTACTTTTGATGGAGATCCTTCCAAACTGGGGTTCTTCCTGGTACAAGCAGTACAGTTTTTCAATCGATGGGGACATTTATTTGGAAGTGAGGCCAGTCAAATCGAACACCTTGGATCGAGACTTCAAGGCAAAGCAGCAGACTGGTATGTAGGACTTTATGATATTGGTGCCCCCGAACTGAATACACTTCAAGGGCTAGTGGACGCGCTTCGAGCCCAATATGAAGATCCCCTAGAAGAAACTAGGGCCCGGACTGAATTGCAGTCTATTCGGCAAGGCAGCATGTCGGCTAGAGACTATGTTACGAAATTCCGACAGCTTGCTGCCAAATGCCCAAGGTGCGAGGAATCCACCAAAATCATCTTATTCAAACAGGGATTAAATCCCAAATTGTTGGATAGAGCTCTCATGCAAGATAACCCTCCTACGCTGTTAGGATGGATCCAGTTAACTTGCGAAGTGGAAAATTGCATGCTAGAAGTTCGTTTAGTGGAACAACATCAACAGCCCACGGGCCAAAGGCGCTCCTCAGTTCTCATTCGAGGAGGCCGAGGGGCTGGATACGCTACGCGCGGAGCGAGAGATGCTAGATGGCAACAAGGGTTGTGCTTGCAGTGTGGCCAAAGTGGTCACTTTGCAGCGCAATGTCCGTACCGGCCTGTGCAAAGACCTCCGCTCCAACTAAGAGGCCCAGCTCCTGCAACCTACCCGGCGCCACCGCGCCCAACACCAGCTCCCAGGCTTACGAGGGGCAGAGGAGCTCCTCAAAAAAACCTCCCCGAGAGAGGATTAGAGCTGGAGGAAGTTATGGAATATGATTCAACAGCTCTAACCGGGGAGGAGAATCCTGAGAGTCCCACTTCGGGAAACGAAATGGATCTGTCGTAAAAGGACCCAAACGGCAGATCAAACCTCAGTCCGTTCCTGCTTTGAACAGACCACCAGGGTCCATCCTTTTCATACCTGTAGTATTAGTGAATCCAGATAGAAAAAAGCACATCCGCGTGCAAGCACTGATAGATTCGGGCTGCTCAAGGGACATTATCGCTCCAGCCTTGGTGAATGGATTAGTGCTTCCAGTACAAGAATTGGAAACGCCCGTCATCTTTGAGCAAATGGACGGCACCAATATGAACCCAGTCACTACTGAAACCACTCCGGTCGTAACCGGCATGGGGCACCATTGGGAAGTAAGATCGTTCGTCATTAGTGCCACTGCCAAATCCCCCTTGATCCTGGGAAGCCGGTGGTTGTGCAACCACAACCCCTATATAAATTGGACAGAAGGAAGCATCACATTCAGCCACAGTGCCTGCAAAAGTCACCGTTGGGATAAAAATTGGGGCAATGATCCTACCCACAAAGAATCAGCTCTCCTCACTCAAGAAGAAATTAATCAAATACCCAAACAATATAGAGCCTACCTCCAAGCCTTCACAGAGGAAGAGGCCAATACTCTACCTCCACATAGGAGGACAGACTGTGCTGTAGAAATCTTACCAGGCGCCTCACTGCCTAAGGGCCGCCTGTATCCCATGAGCCCCAACGAAAGAGAAGAACTCCGCAAATTCATTGATACTAATCTCCAAAGAGGATTTATACGACCTGCGAACAGCCCGCACGCTGCGCCAGTGCTCTTCGTCAAAAAGAAGGATGGGGGCTTAAGACTGTGCAGTGATTTTCGGGGACTTAACGCTGTGTCATCCAGCAACGCATACCCCATCCCGCTCATCAGAGACCTTCTCAACGTCGTGGCTCAAGGTAAGATCTTTACGAAATTAGACTTAAAAGATGCCTACTTCCACGTTCGTATCAAAGCAGGGGATGAATGGAAAACCGCGTTTAATACGCCCCTCGGCCAATTTGAATATTTAGTTATACCATTCAGCTTAGCTGGGGCCCCATCGGTTTTCATGTCTATGATTAATGAAGTACTACATGAATTTTTGTACAAAGGAGTGGTGGTTTACCTAGATGATGTCTTAATATATTCAGAAACTGAGGAGGAACACGTAGATCTTGTAAAAAAAGTTCTGACCACACTGATGTGTAACAAACTGCCCATCAAACTATCAAAATGTGAATTTCACCAAACAGAACTCACTTATTTGGGCTACTGCATCTCCAAAGATGGTTTAAAAATGGATCCGGGCAAAGTACAAGCAATCCAAAGTTGGCAAACTCCTGCTACTCGCAAGGAACTGCAATCCTTTTTAGGTTTCGCCAACTTCTATAGGGAATTCATTGCCAACTTTGCTCAACTTACACTCCCCCTAACCGAACTGTTAAAAACTAAAGACAAGGGGGACAATGCCAAAAAGCCGAGTGCCAAATTGCCCTGGACACGAGAATGCCAAGAGGCATTCGATCTCCTCAAAATGCAGTTTGTTTCCGAACCCGCCCTCCAACACCCCGATGAAAATCGCCCCTTTGTAGTGCAAGTCGATGCCAGCGACACCGTGATTGGGGGCGTACTATTGCAAAAGGGGGAGGACGGAAAACTCAAGCCCTGTGCATTCCTATCCCGGAAGTTTTCTGAAGCGGAGAGAAATTGGAATGTGTGGGAAAAGGAGGCTTTTGCTGTAAAGGCAGCCCTCACTACCTAGAGGCATTGGTTAGAGGGAGCCCGTCATCCATTCGAGGTTTGGACGGACCATAAGAATTTGGAAGCCCTCCGCAGCCCTCGGAGGCTAAATGCTAAACAGCTGCGCTGGGCAGAATACTTTTCCAAATTCAATTTCACTTTAAACTTCTTGCTGGGCAAAACGAACTTTCTTGCTGATGCCCTATCGCGCATGCCCCAACACAAAAGCAAAAGGGAGGAGACTATAGACACCGTCTTTTCCCCTACGCAATTAGGGGGTGTGGTAACAACGCGCAGTCGCACTGCTCATCCCCCTCAACCCGATCAGGGATGGAGGTTGAAGCTGAAAGCTGAAGTGGAAAAGGAGGGGGGGAAAGTGCCCAAAGACAAACTGCAACAATCAAAACAAGGAGAATGGCTTTGGGGGGACCGCTTTTATGTTCCCGACAGTTTAAGAAAAGAAGTTTTGCAGCGCTGTCACGATGCCCCTACGGCAGGACACTATGGTTACTTAAAAACGCTTCATTTCGTACAATGCCAATTTTGGTGGCCAGGCATGCGTAAAGACATTTCCCAATATGTAGCCTGCTGTCCCATTTGCCTCAGTGCCAAATCACGCAAAGGCAAACCTCCCGGATTATTACAACCGCTAGAAACACCAAGCAGACCATGGGAAGTAATATCCATGGACTTTATCACTGATTTACCCCCCTCCAAAGGTCACAACTGTATTCTGGTCGTAGTGGATTTATTCTCCAAGCAAGCACACTTTATACCTTGCACCACTATACCTTCAGCTAAAAAACTGGCGGATATTTTTCTGAAACACATTGTAAAATTACATTCTTTTCCGTCTAAGGTGATCTCGGATCGCGGCGGACAATTCGTTGCCAACTTCTGGCGGGAGCTTTTACAAATGCTAGATATTGAACAAGGTCTGAGTTCAAGTCATCATCCGCAAACCGACGGGCAGTCTGAAAAAACTAACCAAATCCTAGAACAGTTCCTTCGCTGCTATATCAATTTCCAACAAGATAATTGGGTCGATTTGCTCCCCCTGGCAGAATTCTCTTACAATAACAGCGTGCACGCCTCAACAGGGGAAACTCCATTCAAAGTCGTTTATGGCTTCCACTTCAAACCCTTCCCGTTCGAAGCGCTCCCCCCTCCTACTGCAACTTCCAAAGACGTAACGGAATGGTGGGGGGAAGCGGCTCATCAATGGGCTCAAATTAAAAAACATCTCGACAAAGCCAAAGAGGATTACAAACGATACGCCGACCGCCACTGTGCGGCTGATTGGGATTTACAACCCGGCGACCTTGTTTATCTTTCCACGAAAAATCTGAAAGTGACTCAAACCAGCCGTAAGCTTGCGTTCAAATTTCTTGGACCCTTTCCTGTTCATAAAGTAATTAACAAAGTGACTGTTGCTCTGGATTTACTGAAAAACTTGCGCCACGTACACGATACTTTTCATGTTAGTCTGTTAAAAAGAACTCCTCCTGCAGACCAGTGGCACATCCGTGCCCCTCCCATTCCAACATTGATTGATGATCAAACTCATTACAAAGTACAACAAATCTTGGACTCTAAAATAAAAAGAAATCAGCTATTTTACCTCATCAGGTGGAAAGACTTTGACTCAGGGTTTGATGAGTGGGTGAATTCTGTACATGTTCATGCTCCTAGATTAGTTAAAGCGTTCCATTCTTGCTACCCACATAAACCTGGGGGGGGCATCTTAGAGGGGGCAGAATGTCAGGTTCAGAATGCTTTCATGTATATCCTTGCCTAACCGACTCCATGTTTAATCCTTTCAGTGTTTAAGTGCTTTCTTCACAGGTGCCAAGGTTCCCAGGCAGCTATCTCACAGAAAAGGATTGTCTTGGCTACTGCTGTTCCACCGAGAACTGGCCTTGAAGAACTTTCGCTTTTCCTAGCTTCAAAGGGGTTGTTTTGAGAACTATGGGGGGAGGTTGGGTCTGCTGAGATCTGTTACTTTGTACCTCATGCTTTGCCTGTCATTGGTAACAATGCATATGTACCATCCTGGATATTGTATTCAGGCCAGTGGACTATAATGAACTAATTCTTCAGTAAAAACCTTTTGGAAACAATGGACTGTTGTCTGATTGCAGAAGGTAGTCTGGAGTAAGGACATTATCTAGCCACAGTTCTGACAATTGGTCCCAAGCAGGGGCGGCGCAAGGGTTTGCGGCACTCATGGCCAGCCGGCCTGCGTGACGAGTGTGCGTGCCGCCGCCGGCCCAAGTTGGACTGAGTTGGACTCCCAAGTTGTCTGAGCAAGGCAAAGCACAGTTCCAAAGCTCAGGCACCAACTGGGCAACACTCACAGCTTCTAGTCCAAAGGGGCTATTCCAGAGTCAAATCCACAGTAACAGGCCAGGGTCCTAGACAAGGGATTCAGTTCCAAACACAACAGCAAGGTCAGTAGTAAGCGGATGCGTTGCTTCCACACAGCCACTCCCTTTTTGGCTACTTTTAACCCTCACAATGCTCAGCTGCTTGTGCTATAGCATGCACCTGCCGGCCTCTGAGCTCTCCCGCTTGGTTGCCTGTGCCGCCGCAGATGCCTGCCCGCAGTGGCTGTTCCCGGCTGGGGGCTTGTGCTGGCAGCGGCGGCGGCACGGGGCAGGAGGGATAGGAGGCTGCTGCTTTGTGGCGCGCGCTTCCGCCCCCCGCGTGTCATGGATCAACCTGGCCCAGCAGAGCAGAGAGACTCAGAGGACTCTTCTGAGGAAGAGGCAGCTGGTGAACCTGACCCAGATCCACAGCCAGTGGCAGAGGCACTGCAGGAGGAGGCAGTCTCTGAAGGCTCAGACATAGATCCACAGCCAGGTCCCAGCACATCGGTTCCTCAGCTTCCCAGCCCTGGGCTAGCAGCAGAGAGCCAGGCACCAGCCAGCTCTCCCGCTCAGCTTCCCAGCCCTGGGCTGGCAGCAGAGAGCCAGGTGCAGGCCAGCTCTCCCCCTCCATGACCAGAGCCTCGGGAGCACCATCAGAGGAGGGCTAGGAGAGCCCTCCAAGCCAGAAGGCGCAGTGCCAGGCTAGCAGCACAGCACCAGCCCAGCATCATTAGTGATGATGAGTGCTTGCAGGAGACAGCTGGCAGGTGCATGCTATAGCACAAGCAGCTGAGCACTGTGAGCGTTAAAAGCAGCCAAAAAGGGAGTGGCTGTGTGGAAGCAGCGTCTGCTTACTACTTACCTTGCTACTGTGTTTGGAACTGATTCTCTTGTCTCTGACCTTGACCTGTTCATGTGGACGTGTTTCTGGAATACCCCTTTGGACTTGAAGCTGTGAGTGTTGCCCAGTTGGTGCCTGAGCTTTGGAACTGTGCTTTGCCCTGCTCAGACAACTTGGGAGTTGTCCCTTGCCTGCTGCCAGCATGAGTCTGCAAACGGGACACCGCGCCTCCTCTGGCGTTCCCTCCGGCACCCCACACCTGAGGCCACCGCCTACCTGGCCTCAATGGGCGCACCGGCCTGGTCCCAAGAGTGACATCATCGCACAGGCCCTGGGAATGCTCCCGGACGTTGTGCCAGAACGGTTCTTAATGCATCAGCCAGTTTGGGCCCCAAATTAGTCTGGTGTGAAGCTGGGAGAACTCCTGGGACCTGTGTGATGACATCACTCCTAGAAGTGATGTCATCATGCTACATTGGGAGAGCACATGCGCAAAGTGTGCATACAAGGAAGTCATAGAGGTGAGTTCTGGATCCCCCCTCCTGCTGAGAGGGTAAGGGGACCTGGAAACCCTAGCCAGTGCTCATACATAAGGCTGCCTCAATTTCCACCAGTCCGCCCTCAGGACTTTGGAGAGCCCAGCCCCCAAAAGTGCTGGTACTCAAATGCTGTAAATGAAGTAAATAAATAAATTATGGAAATTGTGATAACCATATAGGAGATGCATACTGTGTAAAATCCCATTATGGGGGAGGAAGTGTATCCCACTTGGATTTGTCCAGGTGCATTGGGTGCTCTTTGAGGAAGCTACCAATCACTTGGAAGATGCACAATAGGTTGAGCATGAATATTTAAGGTTCAGAACACATCCCACAAACAACTAGTACACAGAGCTGCCTATCTATCTACATGGCTTGTTTTCAGCTATGAAACTAGTGAAAAATAGTAATTCTACGCCATCTAGAGGCCAAAATGTATCTCTGTTCACCTAGTTTTCCTCCCACCTAGCAGTTGTGCAAGACATTAATAACAATAAACATAACTCCTGAGTTTTCTCTCTTTGATTTCTGAAGTGACTTTTGTGAGTGTTTCAGAGATCACACCTTTGCTGGCATTTTATCATAGTATGTATACTGTCAACTTTGAAGGCTATTTCACATGTTAGTTTTGCACTAACACATGTTGGAAAAACCATGTATTTTGTAACTGGAGAAAAAGCCAAGCGGCGAATAAGGGCAGAAGTAGGAATGTTGCTAACTCATTAAAACTGGTGAACATTCTTGGTCATCCTGTTACGTTTAGCAACATGCCTTGCCAAGAGTAGAGACAGAAGAGAAGTGTTCTGAGCAGGTCACTGGAACAAACTGCAGGCTATGATCCCTCACCATGTTTCTCTTACTGTTTCATGCAACTTGCAGCAATCCCTGGCATTCTGGATGGAATGTAAACCCTGCAACTGAGTCAAATTTTTCAAACACACACCCTGGTATTTCTGTTTTAACTCCATCCCAAATTCCAAAGATTTGGTCATCAGCTTATTGCTGACTTTCATAGTCCCCCCCCCCCAGTTCTTTGTAATCTAGAGCACTGCTGCCTCCAAAGGACTCCCTGGTGTTCTTTGTGCTTTACTCTTTTGCTCACTGCTCTAGAGAATAAAGGGACTTGTCCTGTCAAGTAAATACACTCTCCAAGGTCCAGTTTTGTGATTTGTAGGGCTCTACGTGCTAAAGCAGCAAATCCCTTTCCTTCTTTGAAGAAGTTGGAAACAAATGCCGCTACCTCAAGCCTCAGATTGTACCTGAATGGCTCTGTATTGTTCATGAACAAGAAACATTCCAGACACAGCTTTACTTTTCAGTCCAAAGTGCCACAGTGTGGGAACAGTTCAAACTTCTCAGGTATGGGTCATCATTCACCTAAGAATAAGAATTCCTACCAAGTGAGAAGGTGCCACACAAACCATATTTTATTTATTTGTTTGTTTGTTTACATTCGATTTCTATTCTGCCCTCCCCGACTAGCAAACTCAGGGCGGATTACACTCTGCAAAACAACACACTAAAAACTTACATTTTACAATTTTAAAACAACCATGTAAAACAGTGCAACATAAATATTTTAAAAAGTACAAAAAAGCAGTGCAGGAGTAGTCAGTTGATCAATCAGTCTGCCACCTACTCCACCATATTAAAATTACTTGCGCGCTTGGTTAAAACAGTTTGATAGTTTGAATCCCAGGCTAGCCAGAAGGTCCATGGAACAGATCTGAGGGAAGGGGAACTAAATTGTATCTTCATGTTGGCCGCTTAAGAGGAAAATTTTTTTTTGAATTGTCTGAAGCTTTGGTTTTTTAGGAAATGTAGAATAAAAATTTAAATAAATAAATTAAATGAATTGAACATTACAGTGCAGGCTTAGAAAGAATATTCTATCTTCTCTGTGCCCTGTTCTGCAACAGCATGAGAGCCAGAAGGTGTATTGGCTCCTGTTTCACCACTAGGGGGAAACACAAATGATCAGATTAAATTAGTAATGGTCAGGTCATGGTGGGAAAACATCTAACTTTTTCCTAGCCAGGTCAACAGTTGATCAGATTTCTCTCCCTATTACAGCCCTTTACTCAATCTGTCTTGAAGACTCATTGCTTCTTTTCTGCACAAACAAAAGAAAAACAAGAGTGAATAATGAGCACTGACATGGCAGGACATCTTTTTTCTCTTCCCCCCCCATCCAATTTGTCTTCGAGCCTTGACATCGGACAAAACCCCAAATTGCAGCTCATGCCTTGCACAGTTTTACCACAGTATCCTGAAAAGCATCTGGTGTAGAGCTGATAGCACAGGGGGGTTCAGGCTGGAGCCCCGGCCGGAAGCCTAAGAGTTAGCAGCGGTTGGGGACCCAGTGCCTCTGTCAGGAGGACGTCAGACAGGAAACCTTCTGATGACTCTGATCTCAAGGCTCCCTGGATCCTTGCCACTGTCACCGAAGAGAGTGGCAGACACTCTGGCCTCCCTCGTCAGAGGCAGCAGAAGCCACCCAGAACTGTTCATTGAGGCACTGGAGCCATTTTGTTTGGGTGATGAAGTGAACCATTGGAATAATATGAAGACTTTTCAGATAGCTGGAATAATAATGGCACTTTCAGTCCTAACCCCTGGACACTTTCCCTGTGTTCATAGAAGATGATGGGCGTTGTGCCAATTGTTTGGCACACACCCTGGGATGTTCTTTGTAGCCACTGCCACCACCTTGAAGCATAAGCTACCCTGGGGTGTTCCTAAAGAGGCCATGTTTACACAGCTCTATAACAGATTTTCATCATGTTGTTGAAATCTGTCCAAAGGAAAATGTGAGGAAGAAGAAATATTGCATCGCCTTACATTCTTCTGCCTGCACTTATTTCTCCATCTCATAAATTAAGGGATAAACTCCCGAGGGATTATGTCGAGCATCTCTCCAAGTCTTAAATGACAGCACTGAGCTTGTACCACAGCTAGCTGGGAAAACACTGTGAGGCTCACAATCTGAAGGGAAGGAGAAGTTCTTCCTGACAAAGAAGGACTTTAGAACGGCCTGCATTTCTTAACTATGTTAAGATGGATAGGAATCCAAAAATCATGATTTTGCCAGAGCATTCTGTAGTAATGGCTGAAACTATTGCATTTGCTATTCTGTGGTTCCCACCAGATAAAAACATTATAGTGATTCATGCTCTAATCACTTTAGTGGAATGGGGATAGTAGTTAAAACACTGGGTCTATCTGTTTTGTATGATGGCTGAATGTAAGCATATCATGTTACTATTGCATTAAGGCAATTATCTTGAATGTAACTACATTTCCTGGCATGCAGCTATCATCTAGAAGTCTCTTACTTCAGAATACTGCAGCAACATATAAATAGACTATTATGTAATGAAGGATCCAAAGAATGATCTAAATATAATAATATTTTAATAACATTTGATTTATATATTGCCCTTCAGGACAAATTAACACTCAGAGAGGTTTACAAAGTATGCTATCATTATCCTCACAACAATAATCACCCTGTGAAGGTGGGTGGGGCTGAGAGATCTCCTAAAAGCTGTGACTAACCAAAGGTCACCCAGCTGGCTTCAAGTGGAGGAGTGGGGAATCAAACCCAGTTCTCCAGATTAGAGTCCTACCGCTCTTAACCACTACACCAAATAATAAAGGATTTCTTATTTCTTGGGAGCTTGTACATGTTTTAGTCCATTTGTCTGCTCTGTGATGGAAACACAGAACTTCAGCAAAAAAAAAAAGAATCTCGTTTGTTCCAAGGGTATGCACTAGTAGTAACAGCATTATGGTGTTTTGTTGTGTTAAAAAATGTAGACATTGACAACATAATATCAATATATTCAAGATCAATATCATCAATAAAAATAAATATAAAAGATCTAGAGTCAGGATGAGGGGATAAGTTGTCCTTTTGTACCAGGAAGCTTACAACCAACCTTTTCATTCGTTTTCAAAATCTCAAGATGTGGATTGCTCCAGTTGGGATGTTCATAGCAAATGCCCATACTTTTAAAATGCTCACTGCATCGACAGAAAAGGCTAATCAAAATCTTTACTGCACATTGACTTTCAAGACAGGGTTGTGAGGATTGTGCTGCTTTAAGGTCATTCCATCAGAATCTGTGTATTTCCCTGGGTGTGAAAGGAAATAGGATGCTTTGCAAGTGAGCGGGAGCAGACAGGGAGAGCATAGTTGCGGTCAGATCACAGAGCCAGGATGCAGGGATGAGTTGTCCCATTGTGCTAGGAGCCTTATAGCAAAGCCCAATCACTGTTGCTTCAGTGCAATAGCTCATAGAATTACAGTGCAATCCTAAGAAACCCAATGGGCTTCTTGAATACAGATAAGAAGAAAGATATTTAAATTCGCATTGCCATCCAAGATTGAACCATACAGGATATTTGCTATGCCATTTTGTTCAAGCATCTTCTTTTATCACATTCACACCAACACATAATACTGCCTGATGTGGGGTCAGATCACTGTTCCATCTAGCTTAGTATTGTCTAGCAGGAGCTCTCCAGGATCACTGGCAGGGAAAGCCTTTCCCAATACCTACTACCAAAGACACTCTACCTCAAGATGCCAGAGGAGGTGACTCACGCCACTTTGCCCCAGGTCACACTTATCTTCAGAATGGTATTGCAATAACTGAACCCAGTCTGGGAGGGAAAGATGGATGTGCAGAGAGAGAACATTGATTTCCAAAACTGATGTTCAACAGATGGGATCAACCACACATGGGAGAATGTTAATTAAACAGGAACCCAAAGGTGCTGCTTGGTGATTCCAAAATATACTGTTTGCTAGTGCGTAGTGTTTGTGAAGAATAGTTGGTCACACAGATTACAACAAGGGATGACATCAAAACAGCATTCTGTCCTGACAGTCGGTGTAGCTCACTGGACTAAGAACCAGACCTGGAAAATCTGCTCTGAACTCTTTGTATGCTGGGTGTCAGCGTTTAGCCATACAGTTATATATAAATTTGTGCAACATTTGGGTAACACAGAAGTCAAAGGAGAATTATCATAAAGAGAAAGTGTATTTCTTTCCAATTTCTTTCAGAGGTTGCTGCTTAAAACCCCTGTATAAACCCTCACAGATCTACCCAGCAGGCCTTCCTGATTCTTCCTTGCTTGCGGCTAATACCCACATCCTCTGTCAGAAACCGGGGATTTTCTTGTTCTGCCCCCCACCATTATGGAACAGTTTGCCAGAGGGCACCAACAGGCTCCATGTTTGCTAGCCTGTAGGATAGCTTGCCAGACAGTTTTTTAGAGGGCTTTTTGCAGTTATGTTGGGGACAAAGTCTATATGGATAATCTTTTATTGTTGCTGTTGTTGAGATTATTATACTTTGTTGTTGTTTGTGGCACCTTGATATTGAGGAAAGGTGAAGTGTATGTGTATGTGAGAGAAGGTAACATGGTATAGCACAATCTCATCAGATCTCAGAAGCTAAGCAGGGTTGGTACTTGGATGGGAGACCAGCAAGGAATACTCTGCAGAGGAAGGCAATTGCAAACTACCTCTGCTTCTCACATGCTTTGAAAAACACTTGTTGGGGTCACCATAAATTGGTTGATACTTGATGGCATGCATGCTCATACACATGCAATTTATTCTCCTTTGTTTCTTTTCTTCTCCATTTCTTTTGAAACTGAGAAAATGCTGCATGGTGGCTACTAAGGACCAAACTAGGCAAGATACCAGAAAATCAGTGATCAGGATCCATGAGGTTGGAGAAATCAGTGAAGTAGTCTTGGAGAGGAGTATTTAACTTCCTGTTTTATTCCAATGCCCCCAGCCCAGCTCTGTTTGCAGCATGGGGGAAAACCGGCAGGTGGATATATAAGAAAGAGGATGACTAAAATGGGGATCTATGTACTTATGATGGCAGCTACTCCTTCTACATGATCCTAGCTATGGGCTCTTTATTGCACTTCCCACTGTAGCCATCTCTGGTAGAATCATGTGCTTCAGATTAGGCCAATGTTCATGGGATGAATGAATAGCTGTTTAGCAAAACATTCACAGAGAATATATGTTAAACTATAAGGCTGGCTTCATTAAAGTTCAGTGGGACTAGGGTATTAGATTAGTGATAAAAGAAAGTAAACATATAGCTTATTAAAATATACTGTAATCTTGGGGACTTACTAGTTTCAGCAGTCAGCTTCCAAAGCAGGTCACACATATGCTACCAACTGATCTTTTCTATGTGCTCACAAAAATGGAGTTGGGGGAACCAAGCCAGAGGGTTAACTATTGAGACAGGAATCAAAGCAATCCATGGCAGTGAAGCTAATGAGTTATCAGCAGGGGCAGGGGCAAGAGAGCCATTTGGCCCAGGCTTCAAGCACAAGGGGCCACCTCAAATTTAGACACTAATTTTCTGACATTTGATACGTTTCACAACTTGTTTTCATGTGTCACCATTTTAATTTTTTTATTGTGACTACGGGCCTCAAGGTGGAACTTCTGAGAGAGCCTTGTTATCAGTGCAGACATCTTGCTCCAGTGAGGACATTGTTCATAACCAGTTGCCTCCTCTCCTTTGACAAGAGAGTGCAGAACAAAAGGTACAATTCTTTCCTCCAGCAGGAGGGCTGGCATTGGCAATACTTCACTCCAACCAGTTACAATAATTGGCCAGTCACTTCTAGACAAATTCATAAAAGCAAAACCTTTCCAGTTGGGATGTGGTAATTTATTTTCTTGGGAATTGTCCTTACCTGGGATAGGGGTGTGGACTAAAATGAAAACAGGAGAATAATTATCAATATTTAGCACTAATAAATAACCTTGGATATTGGATCAGCTTTGCAGTATATGGCTGGTCCAGTCTATGGAAATTTAATGGCTTCCAAGTTCAAACTCAAGTGGCATGTTCTCCTCAAATAGCGAATACAAGGTTTTTACTATTTCCCACCCACCCACCCCCACAACACACAGGCAACACATTTTACATATGTGACTCTCTGTTTGAGAGTACTTTTGGCAAAAGAAGAGTAGGGGCAGCTGTATGTTAAAACACGCTTGTCCTCAGACTTCTGTCAACATTCTTTTCCAGTCTCCAACAAATATCGAGACTAGACTGTTACAATGCAGACTGTTACATGAGACTGCCCTTGAAGTTAACCAGGAGACTCCATTTGGTATAGAATGCTGCAGCTTGGCTATTATTGGGAATTAGCCAGAGCATGCATATTATGCAGTCACTCCACTGGCTGTCCATGAGTTACTAGGTTCAATTCAAGGTATTAGCTATCACATATAAAGCCTTCATGGCCTTGGACCCTCATATCTGCAAGTAAACCTGTCTGCCTATGGCCTCCCACAACAACTTCACTCACCTTTTGCAGGTGCCAACCTGGAAATGGGCAAAATCAACAACTGCCTGTATACATGCCTTCTCTATAGAGGCCCACACTCTGTGGAACAATGTGCTTGAAAATGTCAAGAAGGCGCCCACACTCTTGGCATTCTGCAAACTATGGCCATCGTCACACGGGCTTTTATTTAGCGCTAAAATGGTGCTATTTCCCGGCAAACACCCACCTTATTCCAACACTGTAGCGATTTTCTCTCTTCTGCTTTGTGCTTGATAGTTGCACTATTTTGTGCCTCAGTGTGAATGCCTCACATCGATGTATTTCACCTCGCAACGTCCTATGCCCTCCCTTCAATCCCAGAATCCATTTCTTCCTGCGACTCCCCTTTTTTTATTTTATTATGTCCTTATAACGCCATAACGCCATAACACAATGCAAACTTTCTGCTTAAGTAAAAATGACTCAATCGCCATGGCAGAGTCTTCAGCGATGGGGATCACGTCAGACAGGGAGTTTTCTGCGGGCAAAGGGCTATTTATATAATTTCAAAGTTGGAAAAACAAAAGGGTCGTAATGTTTTGCTCTAACAGAATGTTTATATGCTGTTATTCCATTATAGCGGAATTAAACGCCAGAATAATAAAAAAAAAGGGGGAGGAGCTGCTTCTGCGCGGTTAGAGAGAACAGAACAGAGTGCTTCGGTGTGGACAGCTGGTGGCGCGAAGAGCCGTTAGGTGACCCAAAGAAACGTTACTGTGCCGATAACAGGTAGGATGCTATATGCTGTAAATTTAACGGAAGAGATGCCCGTGTGACGACGGCCTATGTAAAGCAGAATTGTTCAGGAGGTCACTTTTATAAAAGAAATGGGAAGGCTCGTAGCCACATGAGGCAAAAAGAGGCAGTGCCCCATCAAGTATTTGTCATGCCCCTTCAGTCAGCATTAGAGGTTGGTGTGAAACCTGTCTTTCTAGTGCAAGATTTGAGTCCAGTAGCCCCTTAAAGACCAACTAGATTTCCAGGGTGGTGGTGGTGGAGAGTGCCTTCAAGTCATAGTTGTCTTATGGTGACTCCTGGTGGGGTTTTCATGGCAAGAGACTACCAAAGGTGGTTTGCCATTGCCTGCCTCTGCAACCCTGGTCCTTGTTGGAGGTCTCTCATCCAAGTACTAGCCAAGGCCGACCCTGCTTAGCTTCTGGGATCTGATGAAATCAGGCTCACCTGGGCTATCCATGTCAGGGCTGATTTCCAGGGTATGAGCTTTCTAAGGTCAGAGCTTTCTTCATCAGATACAAGAAGTGGGAAAAGGAAGGAGTCCTCATAATCAAGGCAAAGTGTGGGAGGGGTATTGTAAATTTGAGTGTCAGGAAGCTAGCTATAATACATGATGTAGTTAGTTTGATATAGCATGGGTGTGAAGTGCAGAAAATTAGCATATGTAATGCTACAAGATAAGCCCAAATGGAACAACAACAGAACACTACAGGTAGTAACCTACAGCTCTCAGCTCAAACCAGTTCAACGCATCATTAATGACCTGCAACCTGTGCTGGACAATGATACTGCTCTCCCATAGGTACTGGGATGCAAACCTTTTCTTGCCTACAAACAGCCCCCCCCCTCGCTACCTTAAACAATTCCTCACTTACAACAATGTGCTTCCCAACATGGACACGATCTCTAGGACCAGGGCTTGCAATAAACCAATATGCTAACTTTGCCCCATATTCACTCCAACAACACAATCCCTGGACTTAACAGGACTAGCTATACCATCTCAGACTTAGAGTCTCTCTACACAAGATATCTTACACAAGAACACTCAAGTGTAGGGAGACACAATGATAGCTGGGAAGCAGAGTTCAAAAAGATGGAGCTGAAGGCTCTGTCAATTTTTCCTCTCTATACAAGGGTAGTTTTAAAAAGACAGAGCTGGCAGCGCTTGCTTGTCAGAGGGTTTGTTAATTTCATCTTCACCTCCCCAAAGGGAGATGCTTCCTGGCTAACATTGCGTCTCCCTACAGCTGAGCGTCCCCATGTAAGATGTCTCCTTCAGAGAGCCTCTGATTCACTTGTTCATCTTCCAACGTAATAAATGACATTAAGAGCTAGCAATGCCCTTCAGCTCTTTGTTGGCTGGATCAGTCCTTTTGCAAAAGAATGAATAGACATAAATCTGATATAAAAATAACAACTTTCAAAAACCAATGGGAGACCATTTTAATCTGCTGGGATATTCCATTGCTGACCTAAGAATAGCAGTTCTCAACATTACAATGCGAGATTGCAGAAATTATTTGCAAATTTGGAACAACAGATCCCCCAGAGATGAATCAGGACATAGAATTTTTCTCGCATTACAGATGCTAAGAGAGAGAGAGAGACTAAGAAATGAAGGAGTAAAAATTGTAGTAGATGCAAAGCAAAGAAAAAGAGAGAAAAGGAAAAGGATAGTGTTCCGCAATAGTGTTGAAAAAATTATTCTTTGACAGGATAGGATACAAATAAGGGCTTAGGTCCAGAGATAAGTGAGGACAAGTCTTCTTTTGCCAATATATGCTACTTCACAAGAATCTGTGGGCAGCTCAAATATCATGCCATTGTTTCCTGTGTTCAATTTCTGAATAATTTAAAAAGGTTTTATACTCTGATTTGTATATTGGTTGTCTTATTTGGCATAAGTTTAATAACTTCTGTATTATGTATTCTCCTGTCAGAAAATTGACCGGTTCATAATCCAAGAATTGCTGGGTTCCAAGTGCAGAATTGCTGTAGAGTTTGCACAGAAATGAATGAATGTGTCCTCCAAACGTAGGTGCAGAAAATCCTTCACAAACACAGGGCCAAGCTACAAGTGACGAATGACACTTGAACGGCAAGTGTATTTCTCCCTGTTCACTTGCCCTCCACTCAATCCACTTGCCGTTCAAGTGTCATTTGTCACTTGTAGCTTGGCCCTTAGCTTCTAAATCACCCCAACACATATCTGGATATACTGAGCAGAGTTCTAGCTACAAATAGTATGATGGTTGGAAATGTACAAAGGACTGAGAAAATGAGGTTGTATTTACACTTTCCAGTGTCAATAACTAAGGAAAGGCTTCCGCATTTCGGTAATTCTGCAAATTATTATAAAATAGAGTTATATGGGAGAATTTTGTAAAAGAAAGGTAATAAGGAAATAGAGAACAGGATTGTAGTCTGTGCAACTGTGAATGCTATATATTACCTTTTTGTTGTATGTACTATTGTGCTCCTGCAGCATTGTTTTTGTGATTCTATTTTCTGCATGGCTGAAAGTTTTGAGAGTTTCCGACTAGCATCTGGGAGACCCAAGCTCAAATCTCTTCTCAGCCATGGAAGCTAACAGGGTTGTTGTGAGGATAAAAAGGAGAGGATAATCATGTAAGACAGCTTGACACTTTTTTCCTGATCTTATTACATTACTTATTAGGTCTTTCATGCTATTTGATTAAATTTTTTAACAACATGGAATTCACCTTGAGGCTCAGTGAGAAAGACAGACCATGAAATAAATTAAAATTAATGACGGGCTGCCCACCAATATACTTACGTGTTTCTGGATATGGACCTGGGAGCAGGACTGTGAACTATATCAGTGTGTATCGTACGTATTATCTATTTGCTGTATGTATTACTCTCACTGCTTTGTTTTTATACTTATATAATATTTCCTACATTGTTCTACATGCTTTGTTTCAGATTGCTGTAATCCTAGTCCTATTACATTGCATATTAGATAAAGAAAAGCCTCCTCCTTCTCCCTCTCACATTTCTTTCTCTTCACCTGTTCTGACCTGTTTGCCTGGCCTAGAGTTTGTGAAGGAAAGAAGCCATTTCAGTTTTCAGTAATCTACCACATCAGTGCCCCCTACCCCCACCTCTCCAGCAATGATAACGTGGTACAGTGTAGTAGAGATTTTATGGCTTTTCTTGCATCATGGTCTGAACTTCGGTGCTACTCACAGTAACACATCTCTCATGATACCAAAACAGTAGCTGCAGGTATTTAGTCTATCACATTTGTTGAGTAAAAGGTGTCCTCTTAGATAATGCCATCAGCATATTTGGACGACAGACACAATAAAATCCCACCTGTCACACTGGAAAATGGTGTTATTTCTGGTGTGACATGGAAGCAACACGTGCCAGGAATCAATTCTCTAAAAATTGGCCCCAAACTTAGTGCTACTTTTTAGACAATCACCCCTAGCACAACTCAGCATTTCCGCATCATGCTGGAAATAATGTCATTTTCCGGTGCAATGCATGGGTGAGTGTGCACGTTTTGCACGTATGCCTCAGGCTTGCCTTGAGCCTTTCTGGGTGCCTCTTCCCCCACCATCCAGGTGAGTGGTGGTGGGAGACAGAGGCTGGTGAAGGCTGGGGGTAGGGGATGATGTGACCAAGGGACAGTCCCGTATTTAACATACTACATTCTGTACTGCCCTTTTATATAGGGACCCCAAAGAAAGATTTTATTTAAGGCTGCTATGAAAAATTACTGCTCTAATAGATTTGGAAAAGATTTGCTCCTTGCTGTCAAACTTGGATAGATATATGACTTATAAGGCACCATTTATTTTTTTTTGCTGTAGCAGGTGGGAAAATCAAAGCTAAATATGGGCAATCTTTGCGATAGTTTGTAATTTAAGTTTACTGTAAAAAGCTTGATGCATATATTATTAAAGGCTCTGTTATAATTATGGTCAGCAAATGTAATGCCTGTAATTAGCCAATTCTGGAAACAAGCAAATTTGGTCACCTCCATGAAATCTTTTGCGTATCTTTGTGAGGAATGTTCTTTTGCAATGATCTATGGTTTTATGCAAATAGATTGAACTGAAGTATTCCAGAAAAGAGATAGAGAGCCAATGTGGTGTAGTGGCTAGAATGACGGACTAGGATCTGGTTGACACAGATTTGACTAGGATCTTAGCAACCAGGGTTTGATTTCCCACTCTGCCATGGATGCTCACTTGGGTGACCTTGGGCCAGCCACACACTCTCAGTCTAACTCACCTCATGGAGTTGTTCTGAAGAAAAACTGGAAAGGGGAATGATATAAGTCACTTGGGGTCCCTATCGGGGAGAAATTCATGATATAAATGAAATAAAATTAAAGAAATAAAGTAACCATGGTGGTTTAATCTGTTACATCTGCTAAACTAGGCTCCCTCAGGTGCAGCGTGCTTCTGTGTCTTTTTTACATGTGTATGATGAGTTAACACACTACTTCCTTTCTTCTTCCTGTCATACATATTCCTTAAAGGAACACCTTCCAGATCTCTTACAAGCATGTCTCCCAGCTCATTATATAGGCATGTGCCTTATAGCAAGCTCTCTCCCTAATAAAGCCCTTCATGTCATGGACCCACATACTTAAAAGACCACCTCTCCTTGCATGTCCCCATGCGGCAACTCAGATTTTCTCAGCAAGGTCCATTATCAGTCCCCCATTGTCTAAGGATTGAACTAGACAGTATGGCATCCCCAGGGACACCTCAGGGATGCCTTGCCATTTTGAAGCAATGACTTCCCAATGGGGAAATCTTTTTAACTTTGCTGCAGGGCCTAATTCTTATCAGGACCAATGTGGTTTGGGAAGAGGAGGGGATCCTGTCTTCCCCTATGCCATTTTTCTGACACAAAATGGCACTGGAAGTGCTTCATTTGCCTGTATATCCACCAGTGCCATATCATCTAGTCTCGAGCCTTTTCAATGTCTGCCCCATGCCTCTGGAACAGCCTCCTGGAAGCAGTCAGGGGGGCTCTTACCCTCCTGGTTTCCTAGCAAGGCTGCAAAACAGAGCAGTTCTGGAGAGCTTTTGGAGTACCTGAGCCTTCTCAAAGGGGCCATAAGTATAAGCATAGCTTGGGAGATGGACCCCTACCTTGGTTTGACTGATCTGGCCACCTGGACCCATGCCATGTTAACATTGAGAATAAACTACTGTAATGCACTCTACGTAGGTCTTCCCTCAAAATCTGCTTGGAAACTCCAGTTAGGATAGCATGTTGCAGCTCGGTTATTATCAGGAACTTGGCAGTGCATGCATGTTATTCCCATTCTGCAGTCACTGCATTGGCTGCCCATTAGTCACCAGGTTAAGTTCAAGGTTCTGGCTATCACATACAAAGCCCTTCATGGACCCTCATATCTGCAGGACCACCTCTCCTCCTGTGCCCTGCCATGACAACTTTGTTCCTCTGAATGGGGTCTTCTACGGGTGCCACCCTGCAAATGAGCAAGACCAACAACTGCTCATATATGTGTCCCTCATCCTATTGAATGGCCTGCCTGAGGAGGTCAGGAAGGCTCCCGCAATTATCGTTTTTCACAAACTATATACAACAGAACTGTTCAGAAGGGCATTTTTATAAAGGTAGGGGGTGCATTTTAACCGAATGATTCAGGAAGACATTTCAATAAAAGGATCAGTTCTATAGATTGTGCTCTTAATAGGTATTATCTGTTCCTGTATGTTTTTACCTTGTTCTCACTGCATCATATTATTTATGTAATACCATTTTTGCTTTGTTTAACATCATGTTTAACGCTTATGCCTTGTTTCAGATTTCTGCAGTCCTAGTTCTCTTACATTGCTTATAGATGCCTCCTTATTCTATTGATTCTACTGACTTACATTATATAGTCTGCCTTGAGTTTTGGTGAGAAAGGCAGAATAACAACAACATTTAAGATTGGTTTTTATTGTTTTACACCTGTTGTTTTAGGGTCCTGACTGAGAAAGGCAGGCATATAAAGGTTTTAGATGAATGGACGGACAGACGGATAATTCTGCCTGCACAGTCTCTGTCCTGAGATCCTGTCTTATGTGAATCAGAATTCTGGCTTTTGCAGTGAGGCTTGCCAGCCACTAGATGTTCCCCTAAGACAAACTGTAAAAAATGCAGAGTTACATAGACACACATTTTGGGGGGGTTGCTGGTGCAGTTAAAGAACCATATTGCTATGCATATAATTTATATCCTCATAATGCTGTGAACTCAGAGTTGCCCAATAGCATTGATAGGTAGTAAATCTGAAACCGGTAGAAGACGATACTTTTTCACACAAAAAATTGTGGATTTTGTTGTCTTAAGAATTGGTGGTGATGGTGGCCCCTGACTTTAAAAGCCTAACTACACATGATGCTCCCACCCACTCAGATGTTCCTGGATTAAGCGGAGGGGTGCGTTCTGAAGTTCAGCATTTCAAAGGCTCACATGAACCCAGTTAGACCTCCTCCAAGCTGTTGGCGGCTAAATGGACCCTGTACACTCAGACACAGTATGCTTTTTGAGAGGAGGACTTTTTGTGGACTTCCCAGAAGCATTTGGCTAACCATTGTTGGAAAAAGGATGGTAGACTACATGGACCTTTAATCTGATCCACAGGACTCATATTATTACAGTATAAAACAACAGAAGAGCTACAGATTTGTCCAAACAATAAACTCAGCAGCTGGCTCTGATAGTTAAGCCATAAGGTTCTTCATAATTGCTTACAGTTGTGGAAATGATGGGCTGATAAAAATTCACCATTTGTCATGGACCAGAGTATTGACTCCTCTTCATCAGGCAAAGAGGCCAAAGACTTAGAGGAGGTGGCGGCAGTTAAGACACCTTCAGGAGCCTCGTTTGATGTGCAAGGGCAGTTCCAAGACTCAGCCTGCTCACACTGGGATACAGTCCTGCCTTCTGATTCATACCTGGGCCCTGAATCCTCCACTCCAGAGCCCGCTGCTGAACAAGAGCTCTCTCCCCAGTCAATTCCTGAAGCCTCTCAAAGCCCTGAACCACCTCAACCCCACAGCAGTACTAACCATAACCAGGTACAGTACCTTCAAGTATCAGTAGCCTGCTTCTGGAGGGAAGGGCCTGTATCTCCAGATCCTTGCAAGAATGTTTAAGGCCTCAATTTGCCTTCAGCCTTTGCTGGAATAAGACTCATGCTGTAATATTGTTGGCTCCAGCAGGCTGCCTAGACTCCTGGATGTTAGCTCCAAGCAGGACTCCATTTCCTTTCTTAAATTGGAGAGAAAGCTTGTGTCGTCTTTTGAGGTGGGTTGCCTCATTCTGATATTGATTTAACCCCTGTAGTGTATGACACTTCCACAACAGCCCAAAATGTATTGATAAGTGTGACAAGCAATAGTTGTTGTTTCGGGTTTTTTTTTGAGAGGGTGATCTATTGTGTCTGGTCAAGTAAGTTTTGTAGTTTTTGTTGCATCTCAAAAACTAGCAAAGTTTTTTGGAGCAAGGATTATTTTGTTTATTACTGCACAATCTGCCATGTCAGGAGCAAGTGCAGCAGGGATGGGTGGGAACAGGTGATGTTACCACCCATTCCCACTCTGCTTGCTGCTGCGGCTGCTGTTGGAAGCAGCTTCTTCTACTGAAACAAAATAAATAGATATGCACATCACAGACAAAAGTGGTTTTCCATACTCGATTCTCTGGTTAAAAATCTATTTTCTGCTTCCAACCTGAGAATTGAAGTTGTGGGACAAATTAATTATCAGGGTAGACAGATCCATATGTATTTTATACATATTCTGTCCTCCCATGTGAAAGTGGGGGGAAAGGTAGGGATCTATTTTTTAACCAACACAGAGTGTGTATGTGAGAGGAGATAAATATTGTCCTTCTCCTCCCTTACTTTGGAGCACTTTATAGCTGTCTTCCAGCTTGGCTCATATCTGGTATCAGAAGTGAGTCAGAAACGAAGTAATATAATAGGGAGAGATAAGGCAAGTAGGGGGCATGATTAGGTCCCCCTGCTTGCATGGCTCTATTTTTTTTAAAAATGACCTCACCCCAACCTCACTTTAGATGTGAATGGGTAGGTGTATGTACATACAGGTCTCCCTTGTTACATCTCGCTTGGCCCTGGAAGGTCAGAAACATGGTGAATTTTGCCTCTCAGTTCACTAGGCCTGGTTGAAATTAGAGACAAATTTGCTGTATCCCCCAAACTAGAAGAAGGTAAAAATAGAAATAGTGTGTGTGTGTTTTCTCATGAGGCAGAATCCCTAAAGAGTGTTGTGTTTCTCCTAGAAGAGTAAGTGCTGGGACTAAACTAAGTTCTTGCAAGAGGTTTTTCAATTTTTAAGGAGGAGGAGGATGAAAATTGGCTGCTATCCAAGGTCTTCCAATTGCTCCTGTTATGTTGGAACCTATAGATATCTTCTGCTATTGGAAGAGGTGTGGTTTTCAGATTCTCCCTCTTTATGCTGCAGGTCTCTGAATGTCCCCTAATGTTATTCCTGGGAGTCCCCTGCCTCCAGGACCAACATTTCAGGCTGGAGTGGACAGGAGCTGTTTTGCTAATAAGAGTTGGTTCTGTCAGTTGAGATTTACCATGGGATCCAAGTCAGTGTGAGGAATTGGGGTGCTTCTCTGGAACATGAAGAGAAGCAAATGGCTAGAAGCCAATGGCCTCTAAAGAACAGGGACCTAAATAACAGATGTTATAAGGGTCTAGATGACTAAAGCCCACCAGAAATAGATGCTTCTACTGGCTGTATGGGCACCTAGAGGACACAGCTTCTGTCATGAGTTTAGTACAACACTGGAAACAAAACTATTTACCTTCTTTGTATTCCTTTTTGTTAATATGCCTTCCTTTTCCTGGGCAACTTTCTCCACTGTTTCTATGAACACATTCACATAGCATGTGTGTGGTAACTGGCTGCCATTTGTTCCATGGCTTCTGTTTCTTCTAGTGCCATTTCCTTTCTTCCTGCTTACCAGTCTTATCTTCAGCTTGCCCTTGGTTGTGGCAACACATGTGATTTTTCTTTGCCAATGATGTGTTGATATCACAGATGTCCGTAAACAAAGTCACAAAGAAAATGGCTTTGAGAAGGATATGTAGCCAAGGGGACAAAAGGTACCAAAGAAAATATATGAAGTTGTCTTGGGGAGAAAATACTCCTGCTTTCTGGAAATGCCAGCTTTGTGCCCTGCAGAGCCTCCTTGAGAGGGGATGTAAGGTGTCTCACTTTGGCTTGTCTAAACTGCACCCTGCTACAATTCAAATGCATGTAGCCTTGTGCCGTGTTGTGCCATGGGACTTGTGCTGGGCTGGATCCAGAGATGTGCAAGCAATAGCACAATGGCTGCTGCACCACAAAGTGCTTTGATAAGATTTTAACAAAATAACGTACATTGGGAGCAACAGACTGTACAATGGATGTTTCACATGATTACATTTAATTTCATTTTGAAATTGTATCAGAAGAAATACTTTGTGCTATGTTTCACGCACTTGGAAAAGATAGTGGGGGATACAATTACTTTTACTTAGTGCAAGCAGAATAATTTTAGCATTTCTGCTGGCACAAAGATTGTTGTACATGTGGAAATCTTCCATAGGACCTAACCATTTCTACCATGCCTCGGTCGAGTACTTGCTCTTTAATTATAGTCAAACCATGACATTAATTTTAACATAGTTATTTATGCCTCTTCAAAGACATGTCACACAATTATTATTTCTGATGGCATCACCATCAATGCCCAGATGTTTTTGGTAGAGATGCTGTACATAATGTGAAGGACAAATCAGCTTTCATTCAGCAATAACCCTCAGTAAGTTAGTAGTCCAGAAAAAAACTTGTCAATAGTATATTAGAAGTGGACTAGATCAGGAATAGACTGGGAAGACCGTGGTTCAAATTCCTACTGTGGCGTGAAGCTTGCTTGGGTGATCGTCAGTCATTTTCTCACAACTTAAACTATTTCACAGGGTTGTTGTGAAGTTAAAATGGGCAGGGGAGAATAATGAGTTCCTTGAAGGAAGAGCAGGATAAAAACATGATACATCTGTTTAAAAATAGACAAGAGCAGTATGCAGGACATAATCTTTGAACAAGAGGTACAACTGGGAAATTGGTCAGAAAGGTAAGCACAAAGCTTGGATTTCGGCCGTGGGCTGTTGTTGATGTGTTAATTGTAAAACACCAGCGCATGGGTGGGATTGCAGATGAGCTCGTAATATCTGCAGAGCTATATGAATGAGACTGATCAGGCAACCAGGAGTTATAACAGAAAAGCAAAACTCCTTGGGAGACTCCATTTTGCCCTGGACTTTCCTCCTTCCTACAGAACCCAGGGATACTGTGGAGACAGAGGAGAAATGGTTCTATGGGGTCAGCTGGGAGTCAGCATCTTCCTTGGAGCATCTGTTTGATTCCCATCCCTCTTTCCTTTTGAGCCATTTCTCCCCTCCTCCCTTGTTGACAATCCAGACATTAATCTCTTTGGTTCCAGTATCCCAGTTATGTTCATTTTTATCACAGTTCCGTTAGTGACAGGTTGAGCTTTCCGGAGCTTCAGAACAGTATTTTGGCAGAAGCCCTCAGGTCCCTTGGCAGAGGCCTCACTGCCTTTGTTTCCACTGGCAGCCTTGGTTATTCCCTCACCCCACCCTCTCACATATGGGCTTGAGCTTCTTACCACATCAGGATACAGAGCAGTGCATGAATTCCGGCCTCAGACTCTGGTCAACCGCAAGCACAGTGTATTTCACAAACTGTATCTCCCTATAGTGGGGGGAGGGATGGGCCCTGGGCACCGGCATAACGGATTCTCAGAGACATTAACTACCAACTGGATTTCCAAAAGGAGAAAAACAAAACAAACATAAATAGCTAATCTCCTCCTTCACTCCAAGCCACCTGATTTTAGCATGGGAATTTTCTTTGCTTTCTACTGCTCTTTCTAGCCCAGTGGCTTCTGGGAAAAAAAACAGGCAGAAGGTGTCTTGTATCTTCCCTGCTGCAGGCTATTGCAAGATGTGTTTTCAAGGGCAGGTGTGCCACATACATTTGAGGAAAGGGCAGTCCCAGACCCTCTAACCTCTTTCTGGTGGCTTCCTGTAGTCCCTCTGATGAAGCTGCTGGGTCATTCAGGTACCAAAGTATGGCTTTCCAAATGCAAACAATGTAGAGGATTTAAATAAACTTTGTACTAGAAGAAGTACACAAATAGTGTCCTGAATTACTGAGCCTTTGTATTTCCTGGGGCACTCTAGGCCAGGGGGAAGCAGAAGGTAAACTACAGTCCACAGACCAATGTCTTGTGGACCACCTGGGGTTCAGTTTCTTTCAGAAAATGCAGGACTAGGTCGACCTTTGTTTGTTTCCAGCAAGGCACATGTTCTTGAACAAGAGGGCATACTTAGAATCACTTTAAACAATTAGTTAAACTATTTAGAGATCCTGAGAGTAAATTTGTAAATTTAAAATGTGGGGGTGGATCACAGGGATTCAAAAGAAAAAAAGTAGACCACACAAGAATGAAGTTAGTTGATCTTTGTTCCATGGGAAACATAGCACTACTGGCTATGTACCAGACACTGCCACAAGTGGTACCTAATTAAAATGCCTATCAGCAGGGTTAGCCAAAGGAGCATGAGCCAGCAATGTCAAGGTTCCCTTCAATGTCTATAATGCTTCAGTTCTGATTGGATACTGGGGAAAACAAAAAATCCTGTCAAGTAAGAGCTGGTGTACAACAATGAATGGTGAGACAGAACATATCGCTTCCAGGAAAAATGCCTCTTAGAATGGTGTTTGGGTGTATCCAGGGCTTTTTTTCTGGGAAAAGAGGTGGTGGAACTCAGTGGGTTGCTCTCGGAGAAAATGGTCACATGGCTGGTGGCCCCGCCCCCTGATCTCCAGACAGAGGGGAGTTTAGATTGCCCTCCATGCCACCGAGCGGCAAAGAGGGCAATCTAAACTCCCCTCTGTCTGGAAATCAGGGGGCGGGGCCACCAGCCATGTGACCATTTTCAAGAGGTTCCGGAACTCCGTTCCACCACGTTCCTGCTGAAAAAAAAGCCCTGGGTGTATCAATAAAGATGGGGCTTGATGTGTATTCATTATAATCCAACATACGTGGGTGGTGGTGGTGGCTCTAAATTTACACTGGCACTCCTGGCTAGTGTAAGTTTAGAGCCACCAACAGATGGAGGTGATGCAGAGGCTATGCTGTCCCCATAACTGTGTCTTACATCCTTGAGCATATGTAATTGGCGACCTGGGAAAATATGTTCCCTCCTTGCTTTTGTGTCTCCTCTGCCTTACTGCTCAGATGCAGAACTGAGAACACAGAAAACTGCCTCACTGTAAGACTGTATGTACACTGTGGGCTTATATTGGTTTAACAATCATACCCTCTCCCCATGGAAACCTGAGGGGAGTCTAGGGAACTCTAAAAAAAAATGAACAACATCCTCATCAAACCACACTTTCCAGCATCCTTTGAAAATAGCCATGATGACCATTAAACTAGTATAAAGGCCTTATAATTTTGTAGTGTAGAAATTTTCATGATACAGAAGGATCTTGCTTGGTTGTTAGTAATGCCTAGCTGACACCTAGCCTGCCAGGTAGGGTGCCAAGTGTGGACGGCTGAATACTTGAACATCAGATATAGCCAAGCTGAGGAAGCACTTGGATCACTAGTCATATGGTTCTCAAAGAACAAAAGCCCTTATGGAGGCAAAGCCCATCTTTAATTAGTACAGAGTTTGGCTTGTTGCATCCTACTCAGTCAGAACAAGATAAATAGTTTTATGCATTATTTGCCCCTCTGGCTGTAATGATGGGCAATGTCATGGTCTGAGAGTCAGAATTTTCCTGAGATGCCTTCCCTTGGGATTTTAAAGCACAGGAAGCTACCTCATAGAGTCAGATTGTGGATCTACCAAGGTCATTATGGACTATGCTGACTGGCAATGACTCTTCAGGATCTCAGGTGGTGGTCTCTAAAACCACCTGATCCTTTTAATGGGAAATCCCAGGGATTAAACCTGGCACTGAGACACAGTCCTTCTGATAGGCCTGTATGGTTCTGGTCCTATTTTTTCTTTGATCTGCCTGCGCTTAGCCTGACAATAAGCATCCTCAGCTGAGCCATCTTAGTTTTTACTGTATCACATTCGGCAACTTGTCTTGTCCAGAAAGTGTCTAAAATTGGCTAAAGGCAGTTAGAGAGAGAGACTCAGCTGAAAATCGTATCTATGATATAGAACTATTGTTTGTTCACTGAATCTCAGTTACAAGTCTGTCTACACAAGACATGTTACATGGGGATGCTCAAGTGAAGGATCTTGCACTTGTTCTCCCATTGCGGATACACATACATTGCAAAGGAGTACTCTTGAATATAAGACCACACAGAAAGTAAGTCACTTAAGAGTCCACACGAGTAAGATGTCTTGTGTAGAGAGACTCTGTGTGAGATATTTAGGATTACTTTTTATCATTTCCACACATATTGCAGTGTTCATAATTGCCTTTTAAACAGGTTCTGGGGCTAAAACCAGGCACTCCTGAGGAATATCCAGATAAGCTCTCTAAAATGCACTAGTGGAGGTAGGGGGGGACAAATGAACATGCCACTATTTTGAGAGTTTCTTTAACAGATAATATTCTCAAGACTCTGTTTTTCTTTTATATCTCTTGTTACAACTTAGAGCCCTTCTTCCAGCATAAGACCTGGCTGGACCAAAAGGCCATATTCACCGTGCTTCCTGGGCCATATTCACATTGATAGACATTGACAGGAAGAAAATGGTGTTATATACAAAAGCCACAAAAATCACAGATAGGCTAAGTGACACACTTAGGATCCAAGAGGCAAGCAGGAACTAAACCCAGATTTCTTGCTCCTCAGTTCACTGCCATAACCACCACACTGTCCTTCCTCTTCTTCAGAGAGATGCACTCATTGCAGATTGAGTAAGAAGTGGCCATGTTTGCATCATTGTTATTGAAATTACAGGCACTTCTGTAGCTCGTGAATTCTGACCACTTTGGAGGCCCTGACAAAGCAATGATTACAGCAGCACCTCACTAGTAAGCCTAAGGACAAAGTTGGATTTTCCATGTGGAGAGAAGGGTAATTAAAGTGCTGGGAACCAACTGAAGGAGAGCTGCTGAGAACATTCTGCCTGGGAATAATGCCTGCTAATCTTGCCCATTCAGATATGGATGGAAGAGGCAGAGGTGGCTGAGCTCTTGTTCTCTTGGGACATGCCCGGTTTGTCTGTCATCCCTGCAACTTTGCCTCTTTGAGATGCTATTGTCTGTCAGATCAAGGAGGGCATGAGCAAAGGAGAGGGGGAGACCCCACCTTCTTAATCCTGCCAAGTATTCCTCTACCTTGGACCCTGAAAATTACAATAATAGACAGGAACCACCTACAACCCCCATAGTACAGGAGTGGAGTGGGGAGGCTTTTGCTTTAATGTTATCTATGTCTTAGCTCCAAAGCACAACTTTGGAGCCAGATCAAGTGCTTTTGTCTTCCTCCTGTCATGTCCTGCCATCCTCTGGGAGCTTCCATCTTTACCCTCAGTCACAGTCTGCCTTTTTTAAAAAAAGTCAATATTCTACCTTCTATCTATAATGTATACCCTGCTATATGACCGTTCACCTTTATTGTTCAAGGCCTTAACATGTCTGCTTTCTATTTCTGTGTAAAAAGAAAGGTGAGGCCTAGTCAAAAGATGAATATTTTAAGAATCAGTGTGGAGTAGTGGATGGACTAGGACTGGGGATCCATTCCCCATTAAGTTCTGAAACACACTGTGTGACCTCCAGCCATTTCTCTTTTCAGTGTAAGCTATGTCACAGGGTTATTTTGAGGATCACATTGAGGAAGAGTGAACCATGTAAACTACCCTGAGCTCCTTGGAGGAAGGAGGATAACAATACAGTAGATGTCCTGAGAGAGGAGGTTTCATCTGTGGTCATAGTAACTGAGCCACTCTGAAACAGAACAAGAAGTTTTCCAACAGGCTAAAATAATGCATTTGATTTCAGGACTTTTTAGTTACCTGGCAGTGTTGAGATGCTGAATTTCGAATAGATCTACCCAGCCTGTTTTTGTAACATGCCTACTGAATTTTGTTCTGAAAATTTACCTTGAGCATGTGCAATAGAGAACTTGGAGCAGAAGCGAGAATCTGCTGTACTCAGCTACATGTACAGAGGGCACAGCTCACGAGTTACTATTTCAAGGCATTGCATAAGCATTCATAGGATGCCAAGTGGTTTCCTCCAGTCCACATCAGATAACTCATTATCCTGCTCAAGAATCCAGAGTGCATTTGCCAAGAAGAATTGATGAGATGCAGGCCTCCAGTACCTTTCCCAAATCCCTTTCTTCCCAGCTGGGCTTACTGGTGTGAGGTTAGACTGATTATTTCTAGGGTAGTTCAACACTGGGGTCATTTTCTGTCATCAGGTCATCACTGTTCCGGTATTAACAGCAGCATTACAATGGAATTTTGCTTTGGAAATAATTTGCATCTCAGATTTTCCCAACCACACAAGGGGTAGAAACAAACAGGTGATACACAAATGGGGAGGGGGCTATAGGAAGGAATCAGGTGGTATGAAGAGTCAAGCACACTTTCCTCACTACTGATTCTTCCCTGCAAACGTCTCTTACCCTGAATTAGTGTTATATCAAAAAAATTGAATTTTGAAACACAGTGTTTGCCTAATCATGTGCAATTGCACCCTCAGTGGGAATCTTTGGAGGCCAGTTATAACGTATGTTGTGCGTATGATGTGATGATCTTGGCTTCTTATTCAAATGTAGATCTATGATTCACATGGTGCCTTCATGTGAATTTTATAGTTGATCTCTTACCTCCTGTGCTAGGTCCTTCTTGGGTGTTAAAAATATAAACCTTCTTAAAATGGCAGTGAGCTTTGACTCTTTTAGAAATAATCCTAACTCTGCATGCTCCAGGACAGGACATCCTCATTGGAGAGAGAATTTTACTTCTGGAATTTGTTTCCCTTTGATTTTTTGGGAGCTTGGCTTTACTAAATTCAAAGCAATGGAGCAAAGCTCTTGAAGTTCACACTTAACTATTGTTGCTCTGGTCTCCAAAGGAAATGATATCACTGAAAGGACACCATCCATTTGGAATGCTTTGAGCCTGACAGCACAGATTTCCTCCATGCAGGTGTTACATTACTGGACATCTGGTCTGGATCTATGAGACCTAATAGCAAGGCCATGTGAAGCAGAGCTGCATAATTAAGAAGCAAGTGAAGAGAGTGAACAAATCCTGGCACTTTCAGAAAGAAAAGCAATAATGGAAATATCCAGTTCCTGTGTTGCTCAGAGCCTTGCTACAAGTGACATTTTACACGTGAAGGATAAAGGATCATTTTCGCAAGTCTTTCTGGGAACTGAAGTTCCTCTCCCCCACCCCTTTTCCTTTTGTTCCTTCCCCTCGCTGCCTGAAGAGACAGAGAAAGCCTGCGGCAACAGCAACTTTTGCAAATCATTCCTCCAGTCACAAGCCTGCTCTCAATGATCTTTGGGGCAGGTAGCTGCAACTTTCTCAGCTTTCTCCGGAGCATTCCAGGCCCCCCCCCACCCAGCAAGACAATTTGCAAAAGCTGATGTTGCTGTTGAAATGTAGAAAGCAACTGGGTTTAGGATGGCGACTCCTGTGGGAACTTTGATTTTGGGAGACTGGGAAGATCAGCATCCCAGAAGAAACACACCGGTACACTCTTGTGACTTCAGAAGCCAGGTTTCTCAGAACTGCCTGTCCCAAAATCCATTCATTCCCTACTCTAGGGCAGTACTAACAGTACTGGCTCTCCCAGTACTGACATCTTCCATGCGTCTTCTGGTTTATTGATTTTGAAATGCTTCTTGTCATTTAAAGAACACTGTGAATGCCTACAAAAATGCTCTTATATTAAGTGGACTGGTATCCTTACAGAGTGGGGAGTTAGTTAAAAAATTTATAAGTATTACAAAGATTGAGTCAGGAGGTAGTTATCAGCACAATATGATGTCAGAATTCTTCAGTTAACTTGCTTCAGTCCTCATAAGCAGGTATCCAAGGCTGTGGTTATGGTGCACGTGGATATCAGTGGTTCAGCGGTGCAGCTTTTATCTTGTGACTTTGCCTGGCACACAGTATCGTGTCACCACAGTGATGTGGCATGCAGTATGTACTCCTCAGCATATGAGCTAATTTCAAGTCTATTGTTTATTGGACAAGAAAGCCACATTTTTGAGACAAGGGGGCCTTGCTTATTAATAGGAAGACTTGTTTATAAAAGAATTTGTTTTTGTGATAAAAGCAAGGAGGAGAAAAGGAAAAGATCAGGTGAAAGAAGGAAAATAAATAAGAGTTCTTAATCAAATAAGATAGTTTCATTGAAAACATTTTAGCAAAGCTGAAGCCTAAAAAATAATAGTCCCCCCCCACCCATGTGCTTTAGTTTATTAGTGCTTCTTAGCTTACCAGTGTCAATGCCACGTCTTGCCACTTGGGGTTGCAATTGCCTAAATTATATTGACTTTCTCCTATCTTGGACCAACAGTGGTGAATTATTTTTGGTCTGCTCAAGAGGATGTGGTTGCTAGAAACTTCCTTGCATTGCCTTCACTTTAGAGAAACTTTAAGGAGCACAAGGAAACATGTTAGATGATCATCACAATCTGCATGTCAGGCCGATGATCTATAACGCCAGTTCAATTAAAAGTATGGTGAGGATTAACATGGCTGTTGAGATTCTGTACAGGCAATCCTCTGTATTTTTGTGCCCATAAAGCCCATTACTAAGGGATCAACTAGCATATTGGATCCATTGGAATTCACTGTTGTCTCCATATTTCTCTCTTTTGGGCTTCAGAAGTACACAAGTAAATAGGGTTCCCAGGTGCCCACCAGTGGCGGGCAAACTCCCAGGGATTTGTCTCTTTGTCCACTGCCCTTTGTCCCAGTGAGCAGTGGGAGGGGTCAAGCTCCTGAAGCTTGCCTGCCACCAGCAGGAACCTCAGGAGCATGCAGTGTGCACATGCTCCAAACCAGCATGGCAACATCACTTCCGGAAATGATGTCATCACACCACCCATGGGAGCATTCCCTTGCTTCGTTTGGGGCCAATTTGGGCCCCAAACAGGCTGAATCAGCCCCATGTGGAGCATAGGAGCATTCGGGCAGCTAACATGGTAACATCACTTCTGGAAGTGATGTCATCACGCTATCCATGGGAGCATTCCCATGCTTTGTTGGAGCTGATTTGGGCCCCAAATGGGCCAAATTGGCCTCATACAGAGAGCAGGAGTGCTTGCATGGCTGGCATTGTGATGTCATCACACTGCCCACAGGAGTGTTCTTGTGCTTTATTTGGGGTTGATTTGGGCCCCAAATGGGCTGAATCAGCCCCATGCAGAGTGCGGGAGTGTTCGGGTGGCTGGCATGGTGACATCATCACGCTGCCTACGGGAGCATTCCTGCGCTTCACTTGGGGCCAATTTGGGCTAAAAACAGGCTGAATTGGCCCTGAGCGGAGCACAGAAGCACTCATGCAGCTGCATGGAGACATCAGTTCCAGAAGTGATGTCATCATGCTGCCCATGGAAGTGTTCCTGCTCTTCATTTGGGGCCAATTTGGGCCTCAAACAGGCCAAATCGGCCCTGTGTGGAGCGTGGGAGTACTTGCGAAGCCAGCATGGTGACATCACTTCCAGAAGTGATGTCATCACACTGGCTCCGGGGCATGCATGCGCAAAAGAAGACCTTGTGCCCAGCACAAGTTAAGTACCAGGGCTCCACCCTCCCGATGGGAGGTGAGGGGTACCTGGCAACCCTATAAGTGAAACATTCTCATCAACTGTACTGAGCAACTGAGTAGAACACTGTCTGTATCTTATTTAATAATAACCAAGTAACTCTGATCTGAGGATACTTGAATCTGGATAGTAAAGTTGTGAACGGACAAAACATTTCTATATGCTTGAAAAATGCCTCAGGTTTGTGGAAAAACATGAAATCTAAAAAAATATATTGAGGTTTTAAAAGAAACCTCAAGATAGTAAAAGGAGCCCATGTAGCTTTAAGACTCAGATGCCCTCCATGGCTGTTGCTAGGCAACCATAACAGTATTCTGGGCTTGGTTTGGGTCAGTAAAAGGCAAGAGAAAGGGGCGGGGCCCTTTTGAGTACTGTTTGGACCTTTGAGAGAGGACTCATTGGTGTCAGGCACAGAAGCAACCACCAGCTGACTTGATACCACATGATTTGCATGACTTGCCCAGGCCTGGCTGCTTGCTACTGTTCAACAGCACCCTCTCCAAAAGCCAGTGTAGCATAGTGGTTAGAGTTTCAGAATAGGATGTGAGAAACTCAGGTTGGAATCACCACTCTGTTGTAGAAGTTAACTCGGTGACTTTGATCCAATCATATACTCCCTGCCTCTCAGGGTTGTTGTGAAGTTAATATGGAAGCAAGGAGAATGATGTAAGCTGCTTTGGGTCCCCATTGTAGAGAAAGACAGTATGTAAATGAAGCAAATTAATAAATATAGATGAAGATTGGGGACAAATAAAAGATAAGTTGCTTAGTGGGTTTGAAGGTGAGGATGTAGGAAAAGATGAAATATGAAGGCTGACAGGAGAAGGAAAAAGAGTGTGGGGAAGGGGATACATAGAAAAGTTAAGTACCCCCCTCCCCCACAAATCCTTGCAGATTGTCCACCATGTAATTGAGCCTGGCTCAGCCAGCACCATGCAACTGGGCCATAGGGGAGAGGCTGCTGGGGTGGGGGAGGTGAAGAAGGGCGCAGACAAAAGTGGATGGGAAGGAGAGAAGGAAGCAGGAAAGGGGGAGGAGCTATGGGGGGCAGAAGGGAAAGAGGACATCATGGGGGAGGGGAAGCTGAGATGCCTCCTGCAAGTCCTTGCAGGTCCCCCACTAGTATTGTTTCTATTCTCAAAGAAGTTTCACATATATCTTAAGGGAAAGCTGAAGATATCAGGGAAGGGGTCTGGAATATTCATGAGGAGGCCAGGCCCTTGCAGCTCCCTGCATAGCCTCTTTCCTGGATAAAGGATGGAACCTAATTCTAGTATCTGGCACATCATGAAAAACTTTAGCAGAACATGGCAGTAATGAACTTGTACCTGTCAGAATGCAGTCCAGCTTTTTGACAATCCCAGCATTTGTATTCACTGCCAGAGGATGTAGTGATGGCCACAAGCATAGATGGCTTTAAAAGGGGACTATATGTACCCATGGAGGATAGGTCCATCAGTGGCTGCTAGCCACTAAAGGGAACCTTCACAACCCACAGCAGTAAATGCTGCTAGGAGGCAACATTGGTGGCAGAAGGCCTCAGTCTCTCAATCATACTGTTAGTCCTGCAGAATAACGTTGGCTGCTGTGTGAGACAAGATGCTGGACTAGATAGACCATTCTGGTCTGATCCAGCAGTGCTTTTCTTATGTTCTGTAGGAAGGGTTTACACAGCGTTGTTTTCTTGGAGGAGGGAAGAGAAGAGTTAAGCCTCTTCTCTCCCTGTACCTGATATAAATCAGCACTCCAAAAACTGCTATTTGTCTTTAAAAGTGCTGTTTTTCCAGTGTCAGATATCCCATTGTCTCATCTAGACAGTTCCATAAGCAGGAGCTGTAGGGCTTCAAAGATGCCATTTTAAAAGACTTTACAGTTAGACTTTACAGTACCACTCTAGAGGTTAATGGTGAAATTTCTGCTTTTTTCTCTCTTCGCTATCCAGGTCCCCACTTGGATTGCTGCCTGACAGCTGTGGTAAAATGGCTGAAAATGAGCAAATTGAAATTATATCCAGACAAGACAGAAGTGATGCTTGTTCAGAAGGCAGAGATCTTAAAGGACATTGTACTCCCCACTTTCGATGGAGTTCGTCTGACCCTTGCAGACTCAATTAAGAGCCTAGAGATTATACTGGATCCAACACTATTACTAGAAAAATAAGTTAAGGCAGCCGCAAAAAATGGTTTCTACAATCTCTCCCTAGCCTGGAAAATGGCTTCTTACCTTGACATGGCCAACGTGGCCACCTGGATCCATTCTATGGTAACATCAAGACTTGACTATTGTAGTACACTATACAGCTTGGCAGGTCCATTTTAAAGTGTTAGATGCTGAACTGTGTCTAGGAATTACAGCAAGGGTCTGACTTGAGGGCCAAACTACACATTATACATCACATTGTTCACCCTGTGTCTTCCCTGGATTCTGGCTTCTGGAATCCCCCCTCCCCTGCAAGCTGTATGTGATGGCAGCAGTCTGCTATATCAGGATCAGGTTGCCATTGAATCGTTCCAAAGTGGAGGATTTGAAACACCTTGGGCAGGTGGGAGTGGAGAGCTGCATTATTCCTCTGCCTTTGATTCTCCCTCTGCCAAAATAACTTTTTAGAGGTCTTTCTCCCCCTCTTAGTGGGGCTTAATGACTGGAAGTTACCCTTCTGGGACAAAAACAGGAGAAAAATGCTCCCTTTCATGGAACCCATGTTGTCCTTGTAATCTCCCCCATATTTGCAGGGAATTTGGCATGGCCTGGTTTGGGTCATGCTGTATCACATCTAGTTTTGATGTCACACCAGCTGAAGTTCTGGTTCCCTCTGAGAAATGAAACTTGCCTAGTTCCCAACCTACTTGTACTTGCCCAGTGTTGGAAAGGAGATAGCAAAGTGACTGGACCAATCAAAGAACAAAGCGGCCTGTGCTGAACGGGCTTTCAGGTTGGCTATCATTGCACAAGGGCTTTCAACTGTGTGTCAGTGGTGGTTGCCTTTGATGCGACTCAAATAGCCTTTTCTCTCCCCCCTCCCCTCTCCAATGTCTCTGGCACTCACAGCCCTGCAGCACATTTGAGGCAAAGAATGTATCCTGTCACCACGGCTGCTTCCCTTTATTTGAAGTGTCTCACTGAGCTATCTCCCAATGACATGCTTCTTTCAGTGAGAATTATTTCCCCCTGCTTCTATCTGTCAGTGTCCCCCCTCCCCACAACCATACGCCTTGGGCCTCCATGCTCCCAGTATGTCCAAGCAGGTGTGAAGACAGGCTGGCCCTTTGTGCCACAGCCTCTTCCTCCCTCCCTCCCCTTTGGACTCTTTCCAGGGCTGTCACTTGTTTCTTTCTCTCTCCTCTGTCTTGTTTTTCAGCAGAGCGCAGGGCTTGCTTCTCCTGTCACCTGGACCAGGGTTGTGCAGCCGTGTGCTTGCTCTAATCTTGCCTTCCACAAAGGGCATTCCTGTCACTCCAGGGAATTGGAGGCATAGCTGCATCTAGGACTCAGCAGACAGTGTAGTGTCCCAGACCACTGCTAGGGGGGTCCTGCTGGTCAGTCTGACATTCAAAATGGTGGCAAAAAGTACAAGGGTAAAAGAGGGCTCCTTCAGAGTTGTTTGTTTGGGGTAGAATATATGTCCAGTGGCCAGAGAACAGATGCAGTTCCTGCCCTCTCCTTCAGCATCCTCTAATGGATGCATGAAATGTGTAAAAGTGAAACTGTCATTTGGGTTCAGTAAAAGGAATACAGAGAATGGCCAGAGGTTAAGGCTGGAAATGGCTTAACAAATCTCTGTTGCACTTGTGAATTCTTTTGATTAATACTTCCTGTTCACCCTGTACTTTCTGCCTTTCATGGTCTCTTGACTCTGCTGTTTGTTTTTTCATACTACATACAATGACAGCAGAGTGAAGATCTACTCCGAAGGGGGCTTTACTGCATGAATGCTTATTCTGCAATACAATTTTGTTAGTCTTTAAGGAGAGCTATTTAATTTTCCCTTTGACAAAAGTATCCTTCTATAATGGTCAGGTCAGGGTTTTTATTAGTCATGAGTTTTGTGAGTGTGAGAATAGTAATTACAGGCAAAGTTTCTGGAAGGTTGCCATCTTAGGGTAGAACTAAGCACTACAAGAAACATGGAATCACTGCTTAAGAAGGCTGTCCTCAAGATGTTTCCCTCCACCACAGAGAGAGGGTGGGGAAATGTACCATGTTATGACTCCAGGACATGGAAGGAGTTCTACTGAACATTACACACAGACCCAGGGCGGCTATTTTCACCAGCTGTGCATTGTTTCTTGTAATGTTTAGTTCTGGTTTCTGTTGCTGAAGGCTGCAGTCCTAAGCACGGCTACTAGGAAGTACTTGAAAGTAAAACCCACTGATTGACTTTTAAGTAAATATTGTTAGGATTGGACAGCAACACTCTTCATCTTTCCAAGCATGTCTGTGTCAGCTCCAGAATAAAAGGCCCGTCTGCTCTCATGTTCTGATTAAGAGAGTAAGCCATTCATAGGAAAGCCAAGAAGCTACCCTATCTCTTCCCATCATTTCCCACCTGCCTGTCACATGGCCACATCCCTCTCTTCCTTGTCAACTAAATCACATTGTAAAGTCAAAAATTATGCTCTCCATCACACTTGGTAGCAATATTTTTAAAATCTGCTTATCCCCTTCATGAGACACATAAACTAGCTTCCATAGTTATAATACCTTCCATGGAGAATATGTAAATGTTTGAACATCAATGAGGAATCCTGTGTAACTTAAAAGTTTGCATATCCTGCCTTACAACAACAGAAGTTAGTCCAATAAAAGACATCATGTATGGTATAATTTCATAATTTTTTCACTATTTTGCAACTCCTACAGTGAATACAACAACAAAAAAATCATTCCTGGTCTGTTTAATGACACAGTACCAGAATGGAAAGGACTAGTTCACCCATTTCATCTCTGTTTTTCCCTCCTCTTGGGAAAAGAGGCATATTTGCCAGGGTGGAAGACTGGTACAGGCTGATCTGTCCACCCAAAGCCCTGTCACTTTTGAAGAGCTCAGGAAAGAGATTCTTTCACTAAGAAGGCCGTGATATTGTCAACGGATCCTCTCATTACCTTCAAGTCAGGACCCAGGATGTCCCCTCTAGCAATCTGCTTTTAACAGCCTGCATACTTGGCACAGGAAAAACAACAGGCCAGAAGATGCCAACTGAATTCTAGTGGCATTTTGAGGACAGCTCCTTTATCAACATTCCCTTTGTGTGACTTGTCTTTATGTCTGCCCAAGATGGGATTATTTGAAAGTGTTGATCTCACTTGATGAGTGTTCTTCTGATGCCTCCTCAGCGAGTAATGCTCATCCCTTACTGGCTTGGGCTTCTCCACAGCCCTGCAGTGCAGAAGGTTCTATATCTGGTAACATTTGTAGAAGCCTAAACGCTTAGATCTCGAAAGGCTGGGTGTCTCAAATGCCACAGGTACAATGGATGAATGGTTTGCTTTGCCAGCTAAATACTTAGGCTACTGAGGTCACACCAGTGGTTATTCCAGTTTAACATACCTGCAATGTATATTATGTTGTCACTAAGAAAGGTAGAAAAGAAAGGGGGGATCCCCTAATTGGTGAAAGATTGCATTCTTATCCCACTGTAACACCCATAACTTCTTCACAGAGAGTTCTGGATCTTCCAGTTCCATGCAAGGTTCTCTAGCTGAGCATTCTCAGGGCTTCTTCTTCATGAAGGGCTTTTTCTCTGCCTTAGCTTTCAAAGTGGAGAGCTTGTTTTGGAGCATCCACGTGACCTCGTGCTCTGATTGATCTTTTCCCAGGTTTTTGCCATCCTTAATATGCACTTTCCCAGACCTGCTTTACTCCACTCCTTTAGGACAGAGTGCAATTCAAGTACAATATCATTCCATCTGGATGGGCAGGTGTATATTTTCAAAAATCTCATCCATAATCATGCTGTTTTCTCTGATGCTACACTAGAGGGCTTTTTGAAGATTTTTGAAAAAATCAGCAAGTTGTTATATTGTCATAATGATATAGTGCTATAGCAATTACTGATTTTTTTAAAAAAAAAAAGCTTTCAAAAAGGCCTCCAGTAGTGTGGAGGTGAAAACGGTGGGCATGATGGCTAACAGCAGAAAAGTGCTCAGAAAATTTTCACACGGAAGCTCTGCTGCCAGTGTAAATGCCTCTTCATTTTCAGTGGTGATGAAAGCAATGTGGAAAATCTTTGCCCTGGGGAAGCAGCCAAGACTGTACTTCCCAGGAAAACCGTGACTGTTACTAGTTTGAAAACAGATTCATACATGTACTGCACACAGTTTTCAAGGTTCATATATTGAAAATGAGTTTTTTCCTCCCATATCCAGTTTGACCTTTCAGTTAATATGGAACAAAATTAGTTCCCAGTACATTGCATAACCTCTCCGAGATCCAAACTATGTATGAAACATAGAAACTATGAATGCATTATTTTAAAAATATGATCATGACGATATTCCAAAGCAACCTGAGAATCCAGTAATGATGAGGGTGAAATGAAAGCAAGCTTATTCATTCTATCCACAGGGGGCACCAGTACCTAATGGGAGGATTTGTATGAAGGAGGAGAGGAACTAGATTTTGTATGCATGGAGGGAGAAGTAAACAGATGATGTATAATAAATTTGCAGAGAGATTGCCTGCATTTTTCATACAGCTAGGGCTGTTTTGGTGATAGCACAACTGGAAGATTTCTGCATCAGCCTTGGGATATTGTAGCTGGTTCATGAGATCCAGGAGACAACATGGAAGCCCAAGGGATCTAACAAATGGGCAGTATGAAAAATATCCCAGTCACTCCGTCATGTTCCAGTAAGGGGATTTCCCAAGGCTAAGAGCTCTGGCTCACTGTACAGAAGGCTACAGGTGTTAGACAACATCATATCTCATTCAGTCTTGGCAATATTTGCTTGAGCAATTGGACCTGGATGCCAAAATTCATTTCCTGCCACCCCTGAGGACTATTGATAATAAATTGGGTCCAAAGTCTGTATTCTTCCAACCTTGGCAACTTTCAGTCTATTTATTTATTTAAAACATTTCTGTGCTGCCTTTCTACCCAAATAGGGGCTCCAAGGCAGTGACCATCAAACATTAAAACATTTCAATATTAAAAATATTCAAAAACATTGAAAATTAAGTATATATACAATAATTGAATAAAAAACATATACAGGGATATAACATCAAAACCCAAGGTGCTACTGGAGTTAGAGTCCAGTAGCACCTATAAGACTAACAAAATTTGTGATAGGGTATGAGATTTTATGAGTCACAGTTCACTTCTTCAAATACCAAGTATCTGAAGAAGTGAGTTGTAACTCATGAAAGTTTATACCCTACCACAAATTTTGTTAGTCTTATAGGTGCTACTGAACTCTTGCTCTTTTCTACTGCTACAGACAGACTAACATGGCTACTCATCTTGATCTACAGGGAGGAGTTATTGAACTAGATATTACAATCAGAACGAATTTGCAGCAATACTGTATCAGGTAGCTCCCAGTGGTAACTCGTGAGTAAATGTGCAGCAGAGTGTGATTTGAATTGGGACTGCTGTATAGGAGAAGAAGGAATCTGTGTCTTCTTTCCTGTGCTGTTTTCAGCAGCGGAAACTTCTGTGTGTGTGTTGGGGGGAGATGGCTTGTTCACTTAATGGACTTAATTCCTTAGCTACTGAAATAATTCTCAACATGGCCAAATCTATGTTGCTAGGTAACCACAATAATATTGCTAGCTTTCAGTTCTTGGTTTCTATCAGTTCAAGGCAGAGAGAGTGCTCTTTCCTGGATCGTCATTGGGTCCAGGCCTGCCATCAACCACTGGGCTTCTTTATACCATGTAACATGCATGATTTACCCCAGCATTGTGGCTTGCTTCTGTTCAACAGCAGTGACCCCACACAAGCCAGGGTGGTATAGTGGTTAGAGATTCAGATTAGGATCTGGGAGACCCAGCTTCACTGTGCCGTGGAAGCTCATTTTGTCATCTTGGTCTGCTTACACGCTCTTACCCTATTCTACCTCAAAGCGTTGTTGTGAAGGTAAATTGGATGAGGAGAGAATGAGATAAGCTCTTTTGCATCCATATTTTGGAGAAAGGTGAGGTATAAATGACATAAATAAATAGTAAATATAGGAGAATATGGGAGGCAGATAAAAGGCTGGTTAGCTGCTTTGTGGGAAGGAGAGAAGCAGGGAAATGTGCAGATACAGGGGCTACTAGGAGGAGGAAAAGAGGAAATAACTGAACAGGATACAGGGGGAAATGAAGTCCCCCCTTGCCCATAGGTCCTTGTGGGTTCACTACTGCATGACTGGGATCAGCCCAGCCTAGTGGCCAGAAATTCACAGAGTTTTCTCAGGGAGAGGCTGCCAGGTGGAGTGAAAGAGGGAAAGCTGAAGACAAGTTGACTGACGGGTGGGAGAGGATATGGGGGCTTTCAGAAAAGGGAAAGATGAAATGGGGGGGATAATAATGATATAGTAAATTCTTGTAGGTTTCCCACTTGTCTTGACTAAACGTGGTTATTTCTATTTTAGCTGTTTAGTTTGTTCATTTAGTTTTAATGAAGAATACAGACAACATTTTTGGCAGCCCATTGCATTCCAGTGTTTTTCTTCTTGTACTTCTCTTTTTTTAAAGCCTAATTTTGGGGTTTTTTAGAACTAAAGACATAATTGCAATGTCAAACTGTTTAGCATGGACAATCAAATAACTATAGAAGTTTCTCATGACTATTATCCATTTAAATTTTCCTCCTTTCCTTCTCCATGCATTCTAATTATTTCTTGTTTCTCTCTTTTGCCGGGTGATGTTCATGAACTGACAGTAATATATTGCTCCATTTTAATGTTATTTTTATTATTATAATTTTTCTATTACAATCATTGGTTGCAAAGTGAAAAGCAGCGCTTAATCTCCCCCCAACCCCCCCAGGAATTCATAACTAACAGTGCATATATGATTGTGATGGCTGTGAGATAACAGGAAGTAATTAGACTATAAAGCAAAGGGATGAAAGGAAAATTGCAGACAGAAGCAGAAGATATCAATAGGTTGAGGTGGATTTTTTGTTCCGCACACGAAAAAATCCGTTCCAAATGATCTATAAAGAGGATTGGAAGTGCATTATCTAACGTGTGTGGAATCAGATGGCCGTCGTCACACGGGCTTTTATTTAGCGCTAAAATGGCGCTATTTCCCGGCAAACACCCACCTTATTCCAACACTGTAGCGATTTTCTCTCTTTTGCTTTGTGCTTGATAGCTGCGCTATTTTGTGCCTCAGTGTGAATGCCTCACATCGATGTATTTCGCCTCGCAACGTCCTATGCCCTCCCTTCAATCCCAGAATCCATTTCTTCCTGCGACTCCCCTTTTTTTATTTTATTATGTCCTTATAACGCCATAACGCCATAACACAATGCAAACTTTCTGCTGAAGTAAAAATGACTCAATCGCCATGGCAGAGTCTTCAGCGATGGGGATCACGTCAGACAGGGAGTTTTCTGCGGGCAAAGGGCTATTTATATAATTTCAAAGTTGGAAAAACAAAAGGGTCGTAATGTTTTGCTCTAACGGAATGTTTATATGCTGTTATTCCGTTATAGCGGAATTAAACGCCAGAATAATAAAAAAAAGGGGGGGAGGAGCTGCTTCTGCGCGGTTAGAGAGAACAGAACAGAGTGCTTCGGTGTGGACAGCTGGTGGCGCGAAGAGCCGTTAGGTGACCCAAAGAAACGTTACTGTGCCGATAAAATGTAGGATGCTATATGCTGTAAATTTAACGGAAGAGATGCCCGTGTGACGACGGCCATTGTTAACAGGACTTATTTCAGAGTAAATATACAGTAGAATCTATACATGAATTTCATTTGTATTTTGGCCTTCAGGGCCATGTACATGGAGGTTATTTAATTTTAGCTTCACAATAAACCTGTGAGTTAAGTTAGGCTAAAAGATGGTGACTGGCTTAAAGTTAACTAGCAAGTATCATGCACAAATACTACATCAATTATCCTGGCTACTAATCTACTCCTGAGTCCAATTCAAGGTGTTGGTTTGTTGTTTAAAGCTCTACATGACTTGGGATCAGGATATCTGAAGGACTGTCTTCTTTCATACGTTCCTGTCCATGAGTTAAGATCACAAGAGAGACCCTTCTGATGGTCCCATCAACTGAAGAACGTCATCTGCTGGATCCAAGAAAAAGGGCCTTTTCAGTTGCATTTGATTAGTTCCCCTTCCCCCACTTTTAAACTTATTGGCAGTCTTAAATAATAATGTTAAACCATGGTTTTTAACGTGTTTTTGTATTTGCTGTTCTCTTTAAGTTGTAAGCTGCCTTGAGTGCCATACAGTAGAAAGGTGGCTAATGTTTTAAATGAATAGAAATTTGAGCCTTGTGTTGTCGAAGGCTTTCACAGCTGGAGAACGATGGTTGTTGTGGATTTTCTGGGCTGTATAGCCGTGGTCTTGGCATTTGAGCCTTCTTTTCTTAAACCAAGCGCAATACTTATTTATTAGATTCTAGACCTTAGTGGTCCTACCTCCTCTGCCTAGTTAGAGACACTTATGCAAACTAGATTTTTAAATGAAAAATATGTCTGTCACAGTCAAAGGAAAACACCTGACGACTGTTCCCACTCTCCCCTAGCCCCACTGGAAGATTGGATTCCAGCTAACCTAGTGATTAATCACAGCAGAAGATCATGAATATTCTTCTGAAGAGGACTGTTTCCTGTTACTAAGTTCTTGTAGGATTGCATGTCACAGTCTTTCTACTGCATTGTTCCTTGTCCATGTTGCCTCTTCTCTCTCTCTTGCAAAGTGCCACCCAGAATTGTATTACACAGTCTCATTAACATTAATTGTTCAGATGCACTGGTCCCATGACTGGCAGGACAAACCCTTCTGAATAGATGCTTGACACCTCTATGATCTGAATATGGGCCTGCTGACCACTAGGATATGGAAGCCTATGATGGGGGAGATGTTATGGGCTCTTTCTGGCAACTTGTTTGGGAATTATGTGTAGCAGAAGACACGGACTGGAGCTACTGCTATTTCCTCATGTTGATTGGTGACTTGCATGTATGGTCAATGTGGGAGGCATTGTTGGTGTGTGATAATGCAATAGTTGCCAAATACTGTGTGTGGGCAGTAGTACCTCCTGAAGGTTTCTAATGATGGCCCTTCCCTCCTTAGGAAGCATGTTCCACAGAATGGGAGCACCACATTGGAAAAGGAGCAGGTTCTGTTTGTTGCCAGGTGGGCTGCCTTAAATGAAGACCCAGTTGCCACATGAACATATGTGAGTAGATGGTCCTTTAGATACGTGAGTCCTAGGCTGTGAAGGGCTTTGAAGGTCATAATCAGCATCTTGAATTGATATCAGAAACATATTCCAGCTGATAGATAAGAACTAGGTGGCCAATTGTGTCAAAGGCAGATGATAGATCTTACAGTATCAACAAGGATGACTGTCCTGTGCCAACTTTACAGGAAGACCATCTCCCAGTGCAACTTGACATCTCAGTCCCACACCTAGGCTTGAAGCTGGGTTGAAAAAGGTTAAGGACAGAGATCACTGAATTGCTGCCTGGCTGCTGGGGTTAATTGGCTGAGAGGGAACAAATTGAAACTAATCCTGAAAAGACAGTGGTAATGCTTGTTAGGGAAGGTGGAGCTCCAGGAGGACACTGTCCTTCTCACTTTTGATGTCATTTTAATCAATGGCCATTCATTTCTTTATTTACAGTCATTTGACTAATCAATGGCCAAAATACCTTTCCCTGACATGAGTTTAAAAGCCAGGATGGGGGGTCCCAAGGGCCCTGTCAGCATTCACTGGCAGGTTCAGTTTGAATCCATCCATTCCATACCAAAAGGACAAACAGGTGCTTCTGACATCACAGGTGTCAGATCTGCTTTCAATTTGGTCTCCAGGTCAGAATGGATGAGAAAGATTTTATCAGCAAAGAACTTAAAAACATCATAGCTAGGGGCTGAATTAACATCACTGGCAGGATTGGATGTAGGAGTTACAAACCACTTTAACAGTTTTGCAAAATGAGACAACTTACCCAAGGGTGACAGAAAAAATACCATTCTCCTCCACCATCAGCACTGCCTTACAGGGCTGCGAATGGACTCCATGGCACGCTCTGTCTGATTCATCTCTCGTCATTGTCATCATTGCTCTAGTTGTCTCCCAATCTGCCTCATCTTCCTCAGTTCCCTGGCAAACCAAGGGGCTGGGGGCCTAACAGAGTGTGGGAGGGGATGCCCAGGAGCAACCCTGTTTATGGCCCCAGCCAGCCCATCATTCCACGCAGGAACCAGGGCCTTCAGAGAGTCACCAGGGAGGCTCTCAAAATCCCTAGAGCCACCTAAAAATGAACAGGATCCATTAATTTCCAAGGGCAGAGCTTTTGAATCAGTCTACCACCCCTACAAGGAAGAGGCAGCAATCTCAACTGTGCCTTCAGAAGACAATGATCTGACCACGACAAGGATTGCAACTCCATGCCCTAACCAGACCACTGGCAAATGGCTCAGTGCAGAAATGAAGGTCCACCTTACAACCTTTTTCATGTGTTGGGCCCATCCACAACCTTAGACAGACCCATGGTTGTCACAATGGCCAAGAAGTCCCATGTCTGATCCAATAAGGTAGCCTTGCTGTGTATGTGGAAACTGCCAAGGACAATCATCCTTGGGGTCTTCAACACCAAATTTGAAACCACTGTCAGCTCAGCCAGGGACCTGGGTAGAGTTGCCAGGGTCTCAGTGACTCAAGTGGGATGCAGGGGACTGGAGGGCAGCATACTTACCTACTGTGAACTTGCTATGCGCATGCATGCCCATGCATTTACACTCAGCAGAGGAATCCCAGTGCATGGGTGAAAACCACCCCTTTGGAGGCAGTTTTCACTTCCAGCACGCATGCACTCTGGCTCCATCCTTTGTCCCATTGGAAAATGAGTACTACAGAGGAGGGAGCTGTAGTGTGTGCATGTGCTTCTCCCCACCACTGTGCTCTCCCCCCCCCCACCAGCCAGGTGAGCAGGCCCACGAGGTGGTGGGTGAGGGCATGGGATCCCTCACCCCAGGTAGCTGTTACCTACTGATGGGGAAAAAAGAATGGAGAAAAAAAATCACTACACTGCTCTCCCTATCCTCCAGTCTGAGGCTGGTAAAGGATCTTATGCCCAGCTGACACTAGTTGTGTCAAACTGACAACATCAGATTCCTCCATCCAGGTTTCAGTCAAGCAAGTTAGGCCTAGCTCAGATGTTATAGAGGTCTTCTTTTTCATGGACCTGGTACTGCATAGCACCAAGGTCAAAGTAGAACCATACTGAGAGAGCCTCACTATCCACATTTCTCTGGATGGGACTGAGATTAGACATGCATCAAACACCACCATGTCTCCCTGCATGCCTTCCAACATCAACATTCCTCCAACTGCCACAACTTATTGCACCATGCAGCCTGGACTGGGGATGAAATGAGGATGAAATTACTCATATGATGGAAAACAGCTAGTACCACTGCCCTGCCCGGACCCCCAAAATGATGAGTCTCCCACCAGGGATGAGTACCCTTGTGCTGTGGTATCTTAGGGAATGTATAAATTTTGAACACCATATTGTGGTCATAACCACAGAAACACTTAATTAATTTGATTAAATATTTTCCACAATGAATTGGACAGCAGATGTATTGTTTTTAACAAAACAATTTAATAGATGTACTTAACTGCAGGTGGTGTAACATTAGAAGAGTGCACAGGAGGGGGATTCTAAGATTATGGTTGCTGTGACATGCATGTAACATTCACAATCAAAGACTGATTTTTTTTCTTTAAAGCTTTACTCATAGGCAAATTTATGCAGATTTAATGAATGATTAATTGACTTGAACTGACCTTATCATTTAACAGGGAGTTAACTATATGGATATTACTTCTACATCTTCCCCAGGTCACCCATGAGGAACATCATCAGGCAAAAGTGTTAATAAAAAAAAAGTAGAAGAGATGTCATTGCATATGTTTGCTCATGTGCAGGCACTTCCTTTGTTTTCAGTGCAAAATATCTAGGCAAAATATCAGCCTCAACATATAACAAAACCAATTTTAATGTCTACTGTCATGCTGAAGAGTTTGAAAGCTGAAGATTTGTGAATTGGAATCAGCAATATACTTTGGCACATGAAGGCAGTGCCTTTTGAGGGGACATCAACAGCATTGTTTCCATACGTTTGAAGCAGTGGTCGTTTTTTCCTGAGTACTGCTAAAACCAGAAATAGAGTTCTGCATGATGCTGCCTTCTAGCCATCATAATCCTAGTTGGTCTTTAAGGTGCTACTGGACCTGAGTCTAGAACAGAAACCCTATCTAGAAAAACAAAAGCAACTAGGCGTGCATAGCCCAGTGATCCCCAACTTGGTGCCCAGTAATGCCACTGCACTTGCCAGTGTCTTTCTTCCTGACACGCACTTATAAAATCACATAGATGTTTGTTTTACTATGCCAGTAGCTTCCAGACACAGGCGCTGGAGGCAAAATTGCTGTATAGTTTGCATACACGCTAATGTGTACACATTGCTTTTCTAGAATGTGTAATCCCTGTGTAGGCAAGTGAGAAGAGGCCTGATAGCAACCGATTTGTGGAGGAGGAAGTGACTGTCATGCATTAGAATCTTTCAAAAAAGCCATAATTAATGTAGTGTGACATTAAACCTGATTCTTTTCACATCAGAATAAATGGGGGAGAAAAATTCTCCCTCGCTCCAAATGGCTTTGGCTGTGTTATCGCTTGAAATTGTTCTGTGCTGCAATTGAAACGGGCTGTATTGCACTCTGTTCCCCTGCTCTCCGACGGTATTGTCTGATTCTGGGTGATATTGCATTGTATTGAGTTACAGAGCACTCTGGTGCATTGTATTGCATTTTATTGTACTGCATCACATTGTCCTGCATTGTCTTGCATTGTGTTGAATCGCAGGGCATTGCAATCTATCATGCTCCCGTTACATACTGACAAGAGCATCATTAATATCTGCCTGTACTTATGGCCTTTATGCCTGTGGTGTTCTCTGACGTACTTACAGCAGAAAATGATTTACCCCATGGCTGCCAGCTAATCTTCTCCGATCCCATTGTGAAGTCATCAAAGTTAATGGATCAATTTTATTCCTGGTGTAAGCATGTATACTTTCAAATGGACTTGGGTAGGCGGGGTGGCATTTTAGGTCATGAAGTTCGGGCCCCTTCATGCCTAATTTTTTAAAAAGGCGTGCACATGAAATGTTTGGTATTTATACCCTTAAAAATGTAAATATGGCAAATGTATTTTCTAAACATGTATTATACAGTTATATTGGTGTGCCATAGTTTTGGCTGTAGTTCCCTTTTGAGAGACCAAGCTGGGTAATATGTTAAGCGACATTCAATTTTGGAAGTGAATGCCCCTAAATTCACTTCAACATAACAGCTTTTCAGTTCTCCAACTTCCATATTCCCTACTAGTTTTCCCCTAGAATCCCTGCTATATACCTTTCCTTTCCTGTCTCTCAGATCAGATCATTAGCAAGCTGCTTTGTCTGTCTGTCTTTCCCCTCCCCCCCCCCTTTGAAGGTATCAGACTACTGGAATCAAAGAGGCATTTCAGTGACTCAGGCGTTTCCCATTGCCCTATTCCAGCATCCTCTACTCTTAACGCCGAGAGCTTTTCACGTCCTATTTGGAACTGATAGGAAGCCCTTTCATTGTTTCGCTACATGGATATTAACACTGATGAAGGAAATGCTCCATCTGATAACAGGGCCGTTGAAAAGAGCACCACTTCCAAATGAGCAAACTCAGAGACAGAGGATTCCTGCCGGACTCTCACCAGTTTAACTACACTTGCCTGGACTGTCCACATGGCAAAGCTGGCTTCCTTCTTGCAGTGCCATGTTCTGCTATTTACACATCTCCTACATGCCAAGCAGAAGTTAAAAGGACTGTTCCCTCTCAGCAGTTGTGGGGCTGAACACTTTCTGATTTTTCAGATGATAGAATCCGCTCATTGTACCAGAAGGTGATGTGACAGTCAAGAATTTGCCAAGTAGGCAACATCTTTGGAGGTGGCATGCATACGTTTGATTCTCACTTCAAGGTTACCAAAGGGTGTCAACAGTAGCTAGAAGGTGAGGATGAGGATAGAAAACTGGGTCACTCCCCTCCCTACTATATCAATGGACAGTCCCAGCTTCTCAGGGTTCAATCGGATCCTAACCGATACTGCAGTATTGGGTAATGCTTCTTTCATTATATGAAACAAACAAACAAACAACTTACACTGGAACAGTGTGTCTCAGCCATTGGCTTTAATTAAGAATGGGCCTGGATTTTAAACTGCAAACTGCTTTGGAAGCCAGTTTTGATGAACAAAGTAGTATTTATTTTATTTCATTTTATTTCATTTTATTTTCTTCATTTATACCCCACCTTTCTGCCCATTGGGGACCCAAAGTGGCTTACATTATTCTCCCAATAACAAATCCTGTGAGGTAGGTTGGGCTGAAAGTATGTGTGTAACTGGCCCAAAATCACCCAGTGAGCTTCCATGGCAGAGTAAGGAATAAAACCTGGGTTGCCCAGGTTCATAATTGACTGCCTAGGTCTCATTTTATACTGCATTTGCTAAATATGGAGTGAAATGGGTGATATACATTGGTCCACAAAAATCTGACTGTGGTTGTGCATTCAGCAAGGTCAGAGGTTGCAACAGTTGCTGGATCAGTATATTAGGGAGGCATAGGGCCATACTATGAGCAAAATTGGATCTGGGGTGATTCTAGATCTAATGTAATTGTAGTATTTCTGTCTTGACATGTTGAAGAATAAGCATGAGTCTTTTGAGTTTGACCATCCATTAGTTGTTACAGGAAGTTTAACATTCTTTACAATACAATGTAACAAACATGATAATAATTCTCACTGTATCAGTACAAATCTACAGGAAATATTCAGTGAACCTCAGCATAGCACTTACATCAACTCCCACATGTTTAGTATGGAGGCTGGAGGTTAGGCACTAGTTATTAACTCAGTCAGCTTTAGTTACATGAGAAAAACTCATTGGGTTGGATTCAATGAAGCATGATCCTAAGGGGATTGTTCATGGGTGAAAATCTTTCCTGCTCTCTCTCCTCTCCTAGCATACCCCACCCTGCCCTACAACCTATGAAAAGCTGATGCTGCAGATTGCAGCAGTGCAGCACCCATGTGGGCAAAAGCCATGCTGACTGGAGGCAGCTGCAGTGAGGAGGAGGGAATCTGGGAAAATGGCTCTTGTACATTCCTTACATTGGTGCAAAAAGGCAACACTGCTGCAAGACCAAGGCAAGTACAAACTCCCCCAGCTCCCTCTTCCCACTGCAGCCCTCTGAGCTGCGTGGCTTTTTGTCCATGCAAGTCTTATGAGGTTCTGCCTCAGCTTTTGGGAGGCTTCAGCGGTCACTGGGGGGAGGTGGAGATCGGAATAATCCATGTTAGCAAGCACCTTCCACTAGCACTTCACTGGATCCAGCCTATAGTACAGGGAAAGCCATAGCTATGTCATTGAATAAAGCCTCCAAACGTTTCTTTCCCATATGTCATCTTTTTATATATAGGCAAAAGCAGCCCAATATGTCTCTGCAGCAGCCATGAAGGAATCTAATCAATAAATGGTGGGACCTCCAAGTACAGAGGCAGTATACCTCTGAATTCCCCCTATGGGGGACAAACAAGAAGAGAAGGCTTTCATGGCCTGCTTGTGAATATTGAGAATCATCTAGAGGGATGCTGTTGGAAACAGAATGCTTGACTTGAAGGATCTCTGCCCGAGGCAGCAAGGTTCTTGCAATTTTATGTGTTCTTAACTAATTATTTGATTTTAAAAATTATGGAATTAATTCAGGGGTTATGAATGGGCAAAGATTTCTATGTGCCCAGATGTTCTGTACAATATAGGGAGATATATCATGGTTGGGGAAAGCTATGCTAACCAGATTTTCTAGCTATAGTTGTTCATTGCTGACCTTTGCCTCATATAATTTCTTTTCCAAAAAATTTCAACATTCTCGAGTCTGAAAGGCACTGATTGCTTAAAAGTCTCTATCCAAAACTGCCTTCACACCACGCTTCTGTCAGCTCTGAAAGTCATTTCCTCTGGCTGCTACCACCCTAATCAATTAGCTGCCTATAAATAGCTTGGCTGATTTCACCATGACATCCTCCAAGTGTTGTTTCTGCCAGCTGCCTACATTACCTGGGAAGCTGGATCCCGCCCCCCCAAGATCAGAAGAAACTTCAAGGGGCAGGATGAGAGAAAGGACAGAGAGAGGCTACTGTGAGTGGCCAGTGTTCTGTTTGCCATAATGGCTTCTACTGCTGGTGTTCCTTTACAAAATATGCTATTCACCACCCTTTCTCATCAAAACTGAACACTGCTTTTGTGACAGGACTTTATTACAACACACTGTTCTTCAGCTATTTGGCCCCTGTGCCTATGCAGACTAAAGGAGAAGGGGCCTGGATACCTGAATTCTCTGTACACCTCCCTCCCCTTAACTCAGATATATCCAGGGCTTTTTTCTGGGAAAAGAGGTGGTGAAACTCAGTGGGTTGCCCTCAGAGAAAATGGTCACATGGCTGGTGGCCCTGCCCCCTGATCTCCAGACAGAGGGGAGTTTAGATTGCCCTCCGCGCTGCTCAGCGGCGCGGAGGGCAATCTAAATTCCCCTCTGTCTGGAGATCAGAGGGGGGGGCCACCAGCCATGTGACCATTTTCAAGAGGTTCCGGAACTCCATTCCCCAGCGTTCCCCCTGAAAAAAAGCCCTGGATATATCCTATATAAGTTATTAAATATGAATGTTCTATGTTCAGTGGTGGGCGCATAAGCAGTTTGTTCTCCACATGCTGAATGGAAAATTCCACTTCAAGACGATTCTTGAATACTCCTTTCCAAATAAATCTAAGCACCAATGGGCCTTAGAACCCATCAGATTCAAGAAAATGCTTTCCAGAAAAATCGCACCCCCCCTTCCCGATTGGTTTGAGTTAGTAACCTTTTGTTATTCATGTGCTCACATGCTATACCTAAAGTGGTTAATGGCTTTTTTGTCTTTTCAAAAAGGTTCTCATCTTATCTTATCTCAAACTAAAATAGGCTGTGAGAAAGTTTAACTGACTTTTCAAAGGGCCTAAGAAAATCCATGATGGATGTCTTCCAATTATTGTTAGCCATGACAGCTAAATAAAACCTTCTTGTTCAGTGGAAGTATACCCCTGAAAAATCATATACTGAGGAACAAACAACAGAAAATGTCTATCATCGTCATGACCACTATGGGGGACAGATTGGTGGACGAGATGTAGAAGGCACTCTGAAGCAGAGTTATACCTTTCTAAGCCCTGTGACTCCAGCTGTACAGGACTGAATTGGCACTGTGTTCTGAGCAAGGCAGTTTTTTATGCTCTTAATATATCTCACTTATCCTCACTACAGGTTGGCAGATTAGGTCGTGAGAGCTCGATTATCCTAAGACTATGTAGTGAGTTTTATGGCTGAGCAAGGCCTTGCACATGACTCTCCTACAATCATTTCATACTCAATGAAATATGCATGCAGTGTTGTTTTTCCCAGGTACTCTGTCTAGGAATGCTAACCATATCTAGGATTCCATTTTTTCCCTAGTCTTGCTTCCTCTTTGTAAGAGCTGAGCAATTGTAGGAAGCTTTACCAACAGAGAAGTCCCATTATAATATGCCAAGTATGGCATGTTCTGGATAGACATTGCCACTTGTTGAACACATAAAGCTGTCTTATACCCAGTCAGAAGACTCTTGGTTTATCAAGGTCAGTATTGTCTGCTCTAAACATCAGCAGGTCTCCATAGTCTCAGGTGGCGGTCATTCACATCACTTATTACCTGGTGCTTTCATTTGGAGATTGTGGGGTTGAACCTGGGACCTTCTGCATACAATGCAAATCTTCTACCACTAAGCCATAGCCCCTTTCTGTCTTTTGTTGCTTATTTTAAGCATGAGCAAGAAAACTGAAAACAAAGACCAATCTCATCTTTTGAATTTGGGAAGCAGTGGATAAGGACAACATTACTACAAATGTGGGATCAGTGGGTCTGGGCTACAAAAAATGAAGCTGAGAAAGCTGACATCCTTCTGTCTGGAGCAATTTTCAGTGCAGCAATGTACTCATTGATCTTTTTGATATTGCCACTGAGGACAATGCCGTCAGATGTTCATTATTGATGCCCTAAATCAGCACTGATGGAACTGTGATAATCTTCTTGGGTCAGTGTGCACAGGAGCAGCCCATAATCCCCTGTCTGGTGCTTTATAATGAGCAGAAAGTACAGGAAGAAATCCCTGCAAAAAGGAAATCCAGTGCCATCTAAATTACAGGGCTGCAAAATTCAGTAAAATTCAGTTTGGTTAGCTGGTTTTAAATTCTTTTGAGTGACTAAAGGGGCATCAGATTTGAGTGTGTGTAAAAAGCTGACTATTTTAATATAAAACTTACAAAACTGTGAGCACAGGAGCCATTTCAGAAAAGACAGTTCCCTTTCTCTTTCGTGAAAGCAGAAATGTAAGGGAATACTTCTTCTATTGTAGTACCTGCTGTGACATGTGCATGCCATGAATCATCTAAAAATGAAACAAGCATACTTTCCCCCTTCAAAGATATTTACATAGGCAAATGAAAGATGTTCTAATCAGTTAATTAATTGATCAATGGCATAAACATATGATTAATTGATTATTTTTTTTCAAACAAAACAACAGTCTTACTGTGCATTCCTATATGTTTACTCTAGTCTAAGCACACAAAAGAATTGGCTGAAATTGCTGGTAATTTTCCACAATGGAATTTCTTCTTCCTTGCTGTCTCTGGTACTCAGGCCATAACATAGGATGGACATCAGTGTAGGCACAACAGAACTTGCAGAGAGTGCATGAACACGAGGTGACCACAAATTGCCCTGTGTCAATGCCCCAAAACTACCATATACATGTCCAAATAGTATTGTTGCACTGAATAACACTGGTGCTGTATTAGGTATATGAAGCAAGCATAGCAATGACTGTTGACAGTCGAATGATAATAATTACACTAAAGCAACAGGAGTTTGCTACACCAAAGGTATACCAGGGATTCAATTAACCCCATGTGGATCACGCAAATGCATTTTAGTACTGAACACAGCATGGCAGCAGGATCCCTTGTCTTCTAAGCAAGAATCGAAGAAGCAATCAGCACAGAGACGCAGCACATTCCTTCCCCCTACCCCCACATGCATAGAAATGTGCAACAACGCAGGAGTTGTAAACATGGATCATATTCCCCTGCTTATAGCTCCTGTTTGTATATATGGGCCCCAGTAAGAACTGTTGTGGCTTTACTTGACCTCTAGGCACACAGAAGCTTCCTGCCCTTCACTCCCCCTGGCCCTGTGATTACCGTCTGGTGCTTAAAGAGTTTCCTTTTTGCCAGCTCCTTCCTATTGTTCTGGAGCCAAGCATCAACCCTGTGTCTCAAGGTCACTTCACATCAGCCATTTGGAAGGTAATAATCTCTCACTGAAGTGGCTGGGCAGAGGCCGAGAAACATCTTGCTCCAATGTTTATGGCTTCATGTTTGATCAGAGATCCTGGGAACCAGGCCATTACTTTTCCCTCGAGAGGAGCAGCCTGATCTAGCTCTCAGTCGAAGGACTGGGATAGGAGTCAGGAAATCCTGTGAATTTGGGCTCTTATGCTCTGTATTTGAAAGGCAGATGTCAAATGACAAGGGGAGGGGGTGCCCAAAGACAAAGGACCATATGAGATGATGCGTCGCAGCAGATGGAGCACTTAGGTGTGATTCACGTGGCCCATTTAGACATGGTCAGAAGCAGGGCTTTTTTTCTGGGAAAAGAGGTGGTGGAACTCAGTGGGTTGCCCTCGGAGAAAATGGTCACATGGCCGGTGGGCCCGCCCCCTGATCTCCAGACAGAGGGGAGTTCAGATTGCCCTCCGCGGCGCTCAGCAGCGCGGAGGGCACTCTAAACTCCCCTCTGTCTGGAGATCAGGGGGCGGGCCCACTGGCCATGTGACCATTTTCAAGCGGTTCCGGAACTCCGTTCCCCCGCATTCCCCCTGAAAAAAAGCCCTGGTCAGAAGTATGTAAATAGGATCTTTATTCAATTTGTGGTCAAAAGAGATCATGTGATAGTTTCAACATGTGCACCTCAGTGGAAGGTACAGTTCTTTTAACCCATGTCAGACACCAGCAGGTAAGCCAACTGTGCAAGAGATGGAGCAACTGCTGTGCTTTTTCAATACATGGATAAACTAAACAAGGATTCATGCTTGCTGCATGCTGACGGCCACGTGAACCATGTATACATCTATCCTGCACTTCCTCCACGGAGCTAAAGGTGGTGTAAATGGTTTTTTTCTATCTTATCCTCACAACAACCCCTAAGAAATAGGTTAGGTAGAGGGAGAGTGAATCACCCAAGTTCAATGAGTTTTATGGCTAAATGATTATTTGAACCCAGGTCTCCTAGCTCGTAGTCCAACTCTCTAATTAAAACACCACATGGATTCTCAACTAGCTCTTGAAATTGGGCTTGGGTGCAAATTCTACTTCAGATGCTCATTCAATGGCCTCTTGACCTCAGGGTTCCCTCCATGATCTAACAGATCATGGAGGGAACAGATCATAGGAAATCCAGTTTGGTATAGTGGTTAAGAGTGGCAGGACTCTAATCTGGAGAACCGGGTTTGAATCCCCACTCCTCCGCTTGAAGCCAGCTGGGTGATCTTGGGTCAGTCACAGCTTCTTGGAGCTCTCTCAGCCCCACCCACTTCACAGGGTGATTGTCATGAGGATAATAGCAACACACATTGTAAAGCTCTCTGAGTGGGCGTTAAGTTGTCCTGAAGGATGGTATATGTGCTGCTATGTTTTTATTGTTGATAGCTGTATTTAGATGGTGCTAATATATGTTTTAAATGAATGATATGTATTATTTATATTTTTAATGGCTACTGCTGATGAATTGTGTAGTGTGTTTTAAATTGTTGTGATCTGCCCTGAGCCCACTTGGTTGGGGAGGGCGGACTATAAATTTAAGAAAATAAATAAATAAATAAATAAAATATATAAATTGAATGATATGTTATAATGTCTTGCAAAAATATAACATGGGTGAATAAGATAAGAAGCAATCATTAGGGACAGTAGTGATTATAAAAATCTATAGTCCATACCATGTTTACTGGAAGTAAACATGAAGGTACAGGATGCAGCAATCTGCCTGAAGCCAAGCCATTCTAGGTCTGCCCATTGTTGGGATGGGCTACTGCTAGGAATCTAGTACATACTGTTAATTTAAAGAAAACTGGTGGACATCAACCAGGAATGGCCAAAGACTCAAAAAGTTGTCCTTAGAGAAAATTGGACTAGATGGGTTGGATCCAGTAGAAAGATTTCTATGGATACAAGGGAGGCAATTTTTGCTGATTCCCCCTCCCGCTGCAGACCATGGGCTCCACCTATCTGTTTCTGAGGTTCCCTGTCCCCTGGGACCAGCATTTGGGCCTGTGGTGGGCGTGGGAAGGCAAGCCAGTTATGCTCACCTAATGGGAATTCCTTCCATCAGAGGAATTACTCCCACTCTGCCTGAAGCAACTTGTTCATGTCTCTTCATGTTCACCAACGCGTTGGGATTTTTCAAAGCACAGAACTGATGATGCTAGTTGGAGCTACATGAAATGCGAAAAGATGTTTCACTGAGTGTCACAACGAACATTGGAGCTGTTTTTTCCTGGTTCCTAAAATGCTCATCATAAATGTGTCTTTTATTGAAAACGTTTGAGAATACCTGCTGTAATTTGTTGGAAATAAAATCACTGGCATGAAGGAGAGCTGCCACCACATTGGTGCAGGTGGTGTTCATTATATGGTGAACTGGGTTCTTCCTTCAAGGAACTCAGGGCTGTATATGTGGTTCTTCCTCCATTTTTTCCTCAGAATGACCCCATAAGATAGGTTAGGCTGAGAGATACTCACTAGCCCAAGTTCTTCCACTGAGTTTCAAGGCTGAATGGGATTTGAACATGGGTGTACTTCGTTTGACAGCATGGCTCTTGGCAAATCTTTCTCAGACTTACTTCTTAATTTATCAAATGGACTATTAATAGCGCTCCTCAGATGCCTGATGTACAAGATTATTAAAAAGCACTATACACGTTAAGCATCCTATAGAAACACTCCAATAATATACATAAAAGTTGAACAAGGAAATGTAATCAGGGTTGCTGCCATTGAAGAGGAAGCTCATCCCTTCACTGGGCAGGTGCTTAGATTGTCATAAAAGACTCCATGGAGTGCTCTTTAGGCTAATGGAGGGTGGGTCATCATTATTAGTGACCATAATAGGAAAGAAGGGTGAATAATTCAATGTAATCATTGCATGAACTAACCACAGAACTGTAACAAATGCATGGACTTTGCCATTCAGCTGTTTCCGGATTGTTATATATAGCTGTATATTCCATTGCTGTCCTTCGTAAGCTCACAGCAGTACACATGCGGCCATGGCTGCTCATGGAAAATCTGCATCCTGAGGCTCTAAGAGCACGCACACAGAGCAACAATTTCTTTTTCCAAAGCCTGATCTCATAAACAATGAACAGAATAAGATAAGTCCAAGCAGAGAGCTTTCTGCAGCTCTGACAACAGGCTTTGTGTTAGCAAAACAATGATTATGGTACAAGCGAGCATGATATCCTCCTGGAGGTGATTGTAGACTCTGCAGCATGCCCGTTCTCTGCCTTTTGATATCAATGTGTGGCATCAAGGGACACCAGCTATTTGATGCACCTTCTAAACATTTCCATATGAAATGTGCCCCTACATTATGTCATATTTTGTAAGCTACTTCCAGAAACCCCAGTTCAATGGAAATAATGTAATATATTCATTTCAGTTACACTAGTGGCCAAAATTGTGGAAACCTTTTGGAAAAAGTGTATTTTCCAATACACTTTTACAACATAATGGAGTACAAACTACTATCGTGGAATGTAAATGGACTAAACTCACCCCAAAAGAGAAAAGCAATTTTTCACTGGCTAAAGAAACAAAATTGTCATATAATTTGTTTACAAGAAACACATATTAAAGATCAAGGTATCAAATATTTGAAAAATAAACAATTAGGAAAAGAATATGCAGCATCATCAAAACAAAAGAAAAAAGGAGTAGTGATGTATATCAAAGAATATATAGACTCTAAATTAATTTTTCAAGATCAGAATGGAAGGTATCTGGCTGTGGAAATTAATGTAAATGCAACCCCCCCCCACACACTAATAATAGGTTTATATGCACCCAATGGTGCAAAAGACAAGTTTTACAGAGAAATAGAGAAATTGGATCAAGACTCATATGACCAGATGATAATGGCTGGAGACTTTAACGGTGTGGTGGATTTACAAATGGACAGGAAGTTAAAGGGTGGCAAGCAGAAATCTGGGAAATTACCGAAAGTATTTTTTGAATTAGTACAGCAAGAAAAGTTGGAGGATGTGTGGAGAAGAGAAAATCCTAAAGGTAAAGACTTTACATACTACTCCACGAGACATGCATCTTTTTCAAGAATAGATATGATTTGGACATAAAAAGAACTAGCTTTATGGACAAAAAAAGTGGAAATTTTGCCAAGGGTGAGTTCAGACCATAACCCAATATTATGGAAAACTATAGTGGGCTGGAAAAAAATTACGATGGAGAATAAATGAAGATTTATTGCAAAATCAGGAAAATATAAAATATTTAAAGGAAGAGACCAAGCAATTTTTCCGAATAAATAATAACAATCAAGTTTCAACCTAGATGGTATGGGACACATACAAGGCAGTAATAAGAGGAAATTTAATTTCATTAAATAACAAGGATAAGAAAAGAAAACAAGAGAAGTGGGAAGAGATACAGGAGAAACTATACAAAAAAGAACAGGAGTTAAAGAAAAAACCTGGGAAAAATTAATAAGACAAGAGATCAAAATACTGCAGGAACAAGTAAGAGCCATTAGTAACAAAGAATTAGAATGGAAATTAAAGACACTTCAGCAGAAATCATTTGAAGAAGCAAACAAACCAGGAGGGTACCTAGCCTGGCAATTGAAAAAGAAAAAAGAGAAGAAAATTATTAATAGGATAATGGAATAAGGAAAAGAATTGAAAGACCAGCAAACAATTAAGCGTGCCTTTTACAAATATTATGCGAAATTATTTCAAAGGAAGGCAGTAAACTTGGAAGAAATAGACCGATATTTACAAAAAACAGATTTACCAAGGATATCAGAAGAAATGAAGCAGAAACTGAATGCTCCAGTAACAGAGGAAGAAATTATACAAGCAATAGAAGTAGCAAAGATTGGAAAAGCACCAGGACCGGATGGGATCACAGCTAAATTTTATAAAGTAATGAAGGAAGACCTTGTACCGATATTAAAAAATATAACGAATGATATACTTCAAGGAAAAGGTCTTCCAGATACATGGAATGAAGCGAGCATTTCTCTGATCCCAAAAGAATCACAAGATTTGACAGATGTGAAAAATTATAGACCAATTTCGCTTATAAATAATGACTATAAAATATTGGCAAGAATATTAGCAGACAGACTTAAAATATGGCTAATGGACTTTATAGGAGAGGACCAGGCTGGATTCCTACCAAACAGACAACTAAAAGACAACTTGAGAGTGGTTATAAATGCCATTGAATATTTTGACAAGCGACCAGATAAAGAAGTTGGCTTTTTCTTTGCAGATGCAGAGAAGGCCTTTGACAACTTGAACTGGGACTTTATGTTCGCATTAATGGAAAAGATGGACTTAGGTAAAGAATTTATAGAAGCAGTAAAAACAATATATAAGGAACAAAGAGCGACAATCTGTGTCAATGACGACCTGACAGAGAAGTTTGAAATAAGGAAAGGTACAAGACAAGGATGTCCACTATCACTGTTGTTATTTGTGATGGTTTTAGAAATATTACTAAGGCAGATTAGAGAAGATGACAACATAAAAGGAATAAAAATAAAGGGATCTTCTTATAAACTAAGAGTGTTTGCAGACGATGTGATGTTTATAGCAGAAGATCCGCTACAAACTTTGCCAAGACTACTGCATAAAATTAAGGAATTTGGAGATTTGGCAGGCTTTTTTATAAATAAGAAGAAGTCAAAAATAATAACCAAGAATATGACCAAGAAGAAGCAACAGGAACTGAGTGAATTAACAAGTTGTGAAGTGGTACACAAGACTAAATATTTGGGAATAGAGCTGACAGCTAAAAATATTGATTTATTCAAGAATAATTATGAAAAGCTCTGGACACAAATTGAAAGAGATATGATAAAATGGAATAAATTAAACTTATCGTAGTTTGGTCGGATTGCCACAGTTAAAATGAGTGTGCTGCCTAGAATGATGTTCCTAATGCAAACAATACCAATCATAAAAGACAAAAAACAATTTGAAAAATGGCAGAAGAAAATATCGGAATTTGTGTGGGCAGGGAAGAAACCAAGAGGTAAGATGAAAATACTTTGTGATGCTAAGGAAAGAGGTGGAATGCAATTACCTGATCTTCGACTTTACCATGAGGCGATATGTCTAGTCTGGTTAAAAGAATGGGTGTCTTTAGCCAATCATAAATTGTTAACTTTGGAAGGCTATAACAAACTTTTTGGATGGCATGCGTATATGTGGTACGATAAGTATAAAATGGATGCAAAGTTTCAGCACCACTATCTGAGAAGAAATTTATTGTTGACTTGGCTAAAGTATAAAAAATTTATAGATCAGAAGAAACCACTGTGGATTATACCAGCTGAGGTGATCAACCCAAACCTAGAATATAAAGGAAAAGAATGGCTTACCCTCAAGGACTTAACAGAAGTAGTAGATAAGGAGGTAAAACTCAAACCAAATGAGGAGTTGCCATTTAAATATGGTTGGTTACAATACAGACAAATTAAAGACCTATCTGATACAGATCAAAGGAAGACAGGTTTTAGAATTAAGAATTCAGAATTTGAGGAACTTTTATTAGGAGATAGTAATAAAGCAATTTCTAAAATGTATAAATTGTTACTGAAATGGTTCACAGAAGATGAAACAGTCAAGGTACAAATGGTAAAGTGGGCAATAAACTGTAACAATGAAATAATGATGGAAGCATAGGAACAATTGTGGAAAAATACGTTAAAAATATCAGCATGTACCAGTATTAGAGAGAAAATGTTATATAGATGGTATTTAACACCGAAAAAATTAGCCATAGCTAATAAGCAGCTATCTAATAAGTGTTGGAAATGTAAGGAGCATGAAGGTTCTGTATTTCATATGTGGTGGACTTGCCGTAAGGCTAGAGACTTTTGGGCCAAAATATGTGCTGAGATGTCTTTGATACTCCAGTATAATGTTGTTAAAAATCCAGAAATGCTGTTATTATCTTTGCACTTAGAAGATGTTAATAGAAATGATAAGATATTGCTATATTATATGATAACAGCAGCAAGAATATTATATGCTCAATACTGGAAGAAAGAAGAAATACCTGAAATTGAAGAATGGACAAGCAAATTGTTGTACATGGCTGAAATGGACAAACTAACAAGAAACTTGAAGGATCAAGAACCAGAAACATTTTTGGAAGATTGGAAAAAGCTGAAAAAATATATGGAAAAGAAATGGGATGTTAAGGGACAATTATGGTCTTTTGAAGGGTTTTAATGATACTAAGTAAGATAAGATATAGTTAAGATCTTTACCAATAACAAGAACAATTATAATATAGAAATAATGTGATACTAATAGCAGGGGGTTCGAGTGCTGTTGGAAGTCAACATTGAAAAGGGGGAGGGGAGGGGGAAGTGAAATGGATTGTATTTGTGTTTTAATCTGACTATATATTGACCCATCCAATAAAAATTTATTAATTAAAAAAAAGGGAAAAGTGTATTTTTGAGGTCTGATGGCTTATAACACCACTTTTTTTTGGAGTAATACCATAAAATTATATATCAATGGAAAGATAATTTAATCAAGAATGTAATGCAATAACTTTTATGAAGGAAATTTTTTTAGAACAGTAGTTATAAAGAAGAAAATTGAAAGACATAGAAAAAATGAGTTATACAACAATTCTCACCATGTCAGTTAATACTTAGTTGGGTAACCTTTTGCTTTAATTACGGCCTTACAACGCCTTCCCATGGAGTGAACCAAGTTTTTTTAGTTCTGCAGCTGTTATAATGTGAAATCACGATTTAGTTATTGCTTCTATTAATTGCGGTTTATTGCTGCGTTGCTTCTCACTAGCCAGTTTCTTTAGTCTGCTCCATAGATTTTCGATGGGGTTAAGGTCTGGGCTATTCCCAGGCCATTCCAACAGTGGAATATGATTATCTTGAAACCACTTTTTGCACACAGCAGCAACATGACATGGAGCTGAATCTTGTTGAAATATAAATGCTTCATTATCTTGGTAAAGATCACGTGTGGAAGGCTTCAGTTTGGGCTCAAGTATTTCATTTATGTATTTTTGGGCATTTATATTGCCATTTATCACGCAAATTCTGCCCACACCTTTTGATGTCATACAACCCCATATCATAAAACTAACTGAGTGTTTCATGGTAGGTGTAATGCAATCAGGATGCAAATCTTCTCTGATTCTTCTTCTCACGTATTTTATGCCATTACTACCAAACAGGGAGATTTTGGTCTCATCACTCCAAATAACACTGTCCCATTGTTCCGCTGTCCAGTAAACATGGATTTTAGCCCAGTTTAATCTTTTCAACCTTTGTTTGAGAGATAACAATGGTTTTTTTTCGTGGAATTCTAGCATTAAGACCAAATTCCTCCAGTCTGCGCCAAACAGTCCTTGCACTCAACTTCACATTGAATTGCGCCATTTCGTTCTGTATGATTTTCGTTCTGTATGATTTTCTTCTGTCACCTAGGCTCAGTCTCTCAATTCTTCTATCATCCCTTGCTTGTGTGCACCTTTTCCTGCCTTTACCAGTCTGGTTTTGTAGTGACTGAGTTGCCTTATACCTCTTCAAAAATTTAGAAACGCCACCTTTGGTTAAGTTTCCACCAATTTTTCTTCTAATTTCTTCATAACTGTAGCCTTGTTCACTTAATAGTACTATTTTACATCGCTTTCTGGGTGACCAGTCAACTCTTTGTGCCATTTCTTTAATTTTATTATGTTTTACAAGCTCACTAAATGAAAGAACACAAAACAAACCAACCAACTTGATAGCAATCACATAACACACTGACAAATGACCATCTCTCAGCTCCAATACACGACATCAATAGCTGAATTCTACTGTGACCTGATCGGCTCATTGCCAAAACAAGATGACACCTGATTGGCTCTCTAAGGACTCATGCTCATTGGTTACATTCAAATGAAGGAAAGCTACTTCATATCAACCTAAGCAAGTTGTGCTTACTTTTCCTGGTTATTTGGCTATAACATTTGATAGAATACAGATAATTGAACAAACTTTGTTGCATTACATTCTTGATTAAATTATCTTTCCATTGATATATAATTTTATGGTATTACTCCAAAAAAAAGTGGTGTTATGAGCTATCAAACCTCAAAAATGCACTTTTTCCAAAAGGTTTCCACAATTTTGGCCACTAGCGTATATCCCTTTTATCTTCCTTCATGGAACCCAAGGAAATGGACCTAAGATTTTTAGGAGGTGTGAATACAAGTACAAGCAGTCATAGACCTATTTTGCTTCCGCCAGGTTGTTGCATCATTATGTTCTTCACCCACATCCACTCTACTCAGGAATACCCTAACCCAAATTTCCAGGATAGTACTGCTTTTGGATAACAATCTAGAGGTGATAAAGGGATAAAAAACAGTGGACAGTTGTGCATTCCAGCTCAAGGGAGTTTACAGCCTCTAAAGATGACCAAGGTTATGAGTTCTGCTTCTCTTAATTATCTTGAGCAATCCTGTTGCTATGTTTTGCTACAGAAATTGGCCACCAAGGATGTTTTATTAAAAGTTGTTATGAATAATTCTAAAAAGTTCATTGCATATAATGGCAAGGCAAGTGAAGGGAAGAATGGGCAAAAGTTTACAAAACGGTGGAGCAGTAAATAGTTTTGTTGTTCTTTGCTACTTCTCTTTAAAACTGGTAATAATTAAACTTAATGAGTATCCTGCCCTAGTTTTGCACAGTAGGAGGAGAAAGAAATGGTTCAGACATGAGGGAAGAGGAACTGTGTTAAAATTCCAGCATCAGAAAGGCAACAAAGGGTGATTCCGCACAAATGGTTTTCCCTGCTTCAGCTTCTAAATGACCTCGATTTTTTTCTTGTGTTTCCACACGTGGGAAGGCAATCCTAGCAGCAGATTCGAAGTCACTGCATGTTTTGTCCATTTTTTTCCCATCCTGCTTTCCCCGACTTATTTGTCCATGCGCAGCAGGTTAGGGATTTTAATCATGCGGAATTCTTTATCCGATGTTCTCCCCATCCTTGCTCTTTTCTCTCGCCCTTCGAATCAACTTAATTTGATTGGCCAATCATGTTTTCTAAGCTACACCCACTACCCTTCCCCTTCCCCTCTTTTTAAAAAAAAAATGTAAAAAAACGTTGCAACGTTTCTACAAATCTATGCAGAAACATATCCTGTGTCACATGACAACAGCTGACCAATAATGGGTCCATTTTACAACACGCCAAATTTGTTACTTATTGCTCGCTGACAGCTGACAGCTTCTGAGGTAGAGTGAAAGTGTGATGGAGGGACTTCAGCGTTCAACTGGTGATCTAGGCATTTCATGGAGGGAGAAAGAGACCATCCTCAGCACCACACCTATCACTAAACCACACCGCTCATGAAGAAAGCGGGAAAGATAGATGCGGGGTCATTGGTTACAATTTTCCCTCCAAATGTCAATAGCCAATACTCTTCCACAATATCGGCAGGAAGTGCTCTGGCCTATCCAATATGTTTATTTGATGCAACGTTTATGTGTAGCAACTTTTTTTGTGAGAATTTTTTTTCTAATGTGTTGGTTTGATGCAACGTTTATGTGTAGCAACGTTTTTTTTGGGAAAAAAATAAAAAAAATGAAGATGTGCATCATTCGACACTTCCCCCGGAAAAAGCGATGAGGAATCAATTTTTATCCTGTCAAAAATTCCGCATGATGGACTTTGAGCCGATGAAATGTGCAAAACAAAAGCCTAATGTGGAATCGGGGAGAAGTGGATTCATAGGACTCCACCACGGCATGACTGCTCAGAAAGTCCGATCAAAATTGATCATGCGGAATCCCCCAAATGCTTGAGCAAAAACTTGGCCATAGATGCTTCTGTTTTTGTTTGTTTGTTTTTGTGCTTTTGCTTTTGGAGGCTTTCAAGAGGCAGTCTGATCTGCCCTCCAAAGCACTGGGCACAGGTTGAAAGCAAATGAAAGCTAACTGCATGGTTACTCCTTTAAAAAGTTCTATGCAGCAGCTCTAAGTGAACAGTGAACTGGTTGTCTGGAAAGAGTTGGGAAACAGGTGAGTGGAGAACTCAAGTCATATGATGCCCCCTGAGCTTTCTACACCATTCTATTTCCATGGATTTCCAATTGGTTGCAAGAGTGTGATAAGGCTTGGCTCACCACCACATGTCCAGAGCCTACAGATGGTCACCTTCTCATGTGGTGAAGAGCTGCCATTTGGGACATTTGTGAACAAAGAGCGTGCAGTAAACAGACATCTTCTTTCACCCCAGGAAACAGGAAATAATGTGTATTAGTAATAACACTGTTGCTGAAATGCTATTTGAGAGGCTACAGTAAGTTGACAGTGTGTGTCACAACTGGATCTCCTTTGGGTCAATGTGGCCCAAAGGATAGCATTAGACTTGAACTTGGATTTCCTCACACAGGTGTAACTGGTGATATGAGGCATATCATTGCCTCTCTGCCTGAGTTAAATGGGAATCGTTGTAACTTTGGTTGCAGGGTTATCAAGAGGAGCGGGATATGAAGATATTGAGGCACACCTGAGAATAAGAGATATGACAGTTAAAGCACTGAAATTCATTAACAAAGACTTTAGCTTCTCTGCTGACAAAACTGACTGATTCAGTTTGAATTTTTTGTCCAACAGACATCAGACTTCGCCTACAACCTCTTGCAGCTGTGATTGATAGAGTGCTACCAATGGACTTGTTCTGTAATAGAGGCAAGTTGGTGGAGTGGGCTCAAACATGCAAGAAAGCAACAAGGAATAGAATGGGATCAAGTACAGAGTAGTCCATGTTTGAATGGTGATAGAGCTTCACAGTGAGAGATGCTGGTGTCCTTCGAGTGGGGTTGCTCTGCATCTCAATGATGACTCAATTGCAGAGCTCTGAATTCTTCAGGCTACAAAACACAGAGTATCACGGTTTCTAGGGTAGATCTGGCTATTAATTAGTGTTTACATTTAACCCACCTGCCATCTCCAGGTTAAGATTATTCCTACCTAATGACTGAACAACAGTTGGGGGGGGGGTTGAATTTTAGTTCCAAGAAAATGAGGTGTGCAATATTTAATGACCTTTCCTGTGGAAACCAATTGTTTTCATGCTTAGGAGGCTAAATGGACCTTGAATGCTATGACTGATATAAAACTCCTGGGTGGGCGGTAAAAACAAGATCATAAGGATAATGTGCACTGTGCTGCTGCTCCAAGTGCATTTGACTTGTTGTCCATTTTGCCCTTTGCATTATGAACAGCATGCGCAAGCACATAGAAACAGTTAATATTTGAGAGTATATCTTTGCTACAGGGTAAACCCAATTTAACTGTGACAGCTTCCAGCAAACATCCTGCACTGCTACACTAAAAGCTTGGTGACTAGTAAGTTTTTCTTTTATTATTCCTGTTATGGTGAGCTCTCCAAATTACTAGCACACATCACTTGGGAAAATGTGAATTAAAAAAGCTAACTGATTAAAGGATCATCCTGCCTATCACCACCACTACTAACATATTCAGACCAATCCAGCATCAAGATATATTTAAAATGTTCTTTTATATAGAAAAATCTGGATGCAATTCTAGAGAATGAACCAACTTTGTGAATGCAACTAACTCTAGACCGCCCCCTTAGACCACTCCATTACCTGTGTGATATAGTTTTAAAAGAGATATTGGATTGGACTAATCAGGGTTTCTCAAAATCAGATGCCCCACTTTCTCAGGAGGCATGAAAAACCTGATGGTGCCAGATATGGAGACAGATCATTGCAGAACTTACAAGGGCTTGGGACTTCCTGTAGCACCAGAAATCTGGTTAAATTGGAAATAGATGAGATGCAGTAGCTAGATGGAGATGCATAAAAACAAGAAGCTTGGCAGGGTGATCAGAAAATATGGCAGGTGGGCATGATGATAGAGCACTTTGAAGTGAGATGTCACAAGACCAGTTCGATGTTCTGTGGACTGCTTTTCAGTTCCCTTCAGTGCTGTTTATTGGATTGGAACCATTTATCTGTATTGGAAGGGACATGGCATGGCTACAATTCCAGAGTGATCTGGGGGAAAGCCCAGCTAGAGAAATTGATAGAAGGGCTTTTTCGTGGCTAGACAAGGAAATCCCAGCCTCACCAGGGAAACCAAATCCAGATGGTTCCTTCTACTTTTCCCAAGAAGAAACTCTAACATTACAGGCTTGTTGCGCAGCCCTCATGAGTTCTCCCTCTCCTTTCCAGCAACAACCAGCTTTAAACATATTTCCACACAGCTGGAGGGAAACCCCAGCTGCAGTCATGAAAAATAACAAATAATAAAAGTGGCTGTGAGCAGCAGTGAGGCTAGCAGGAAACATTCCCAGTAGCACCTGCTTCCTGAGTGCGACGTTTATTTGATCCCCTGGCACCATCTGGGCCATGCCCCACTCTTTGTTTTTGTTAAGAGTTTAGAAAAACAATTCAGCTTTGACTAATTGCTCTTTAAGGTTTTGGGACTCACCCTTTTTTCCTCCCCTCCAACTTCCTCTCCCACTCTGTTGCCCTCCTGCAATGCTGCTCTCCACCCTCTCTCCTCCTTCCCATCAGTCTGTCCAAACCTCCCACAATTGCATAGATTTAGGCACATATTTCTACAGAGAAACCTCCTCTGCCTCCTGATGACTTTCTCATACTGAACAATCCAGCATAATCCAATCCTAACACCATATGCCTTGATCCTTCCTGTTCTTTTCTGGCTATTTCAAACATGGTTCCTTTTAGACCGCAAGATCCTTGGATAAGTAATGACTAAGGATCAGTTCTAGCACAACATGCTCCTTCAAGGAATGTAGAATCATTCAAGCTGAAGGATGCAAGAGGAGAACAATATGTCAGAATTGGAAATCTATGTGGATTTTCTATGAAAGATCTGTGAGCAGAATAGTAAGTCTAATTATCTCTGGTTCACACATTTTTAATTCTGACGTTTTCTGTATGTTTTGCTTCAAAAAATGATTCTATACTCCATTTAAATTGCTGCTACCTGATCAGCTCTAAACCAGTATGACTTCCCACCCCTTCCCCAATTTCAGTTGAAGGCCCAGTTAAACACTGGGATTTCTTCCATGGGGTCAACTAAATTTCTTCCATATTTATTTTAAACACCTTATTTTCTATTGCAGATTTAACTGCCGTGATTACTTTATTAAGGAAGAGAATGGCATGGGGAGATAAGGAAGCTTTAACTCCGTCCTGTTGTAATAGACAACTCAGTAGGCCTGGAAACTGAGGGGTGCTGAATCTCTCTCTCTCTTTGTGTGTGTGTGTGTGTGTTATTTTCTGATTAGCAAGACACCTCTCTTTGTCCAAGGTGGGAATGTCTCCTCCTTCTCTTCGTGTCCCTTGTGAAAGATTCTTTCTCTTGCCTCATGGTCTTACCAGGAGGCAGACACACCTTTCCAGAGCACCTGCAATTGAGGCCTAAGCCACATACCTGTATGCAAATGCTGTGTCGGATTATCTGGCCATGCCCAATAGGAAAAGTTCACTTTTAGAGTAAGATTCTTCTTCTTGTCTTCTACAAGAAATGCTGTGATTGGAATCTATATCAATAAAATGTAAGTTCTATCTTTTCTATAATATTTGTCTAAGGGCCTAATTACTGCATGTTAGAAAAATACTTATAACTGGATAACTCTACTAGTAAACAAAATATATTTATTTCCAACATTCTTTCCCCTGCCATTTTCTCACTGGAAAAAAACTACTTCTGACCTGCTTTCACCTTAAGGTTGCTGGCTCCAGGTTGGGAAATTCCTGGAGATCTTGAGAGTGGAGCCTGGAGAGGGTAGAGTTTGGAGAGGTGCTGGAGCTCAGCAGGTTATGATGCCATAGAGTCCACAAGCCAAAGCAGCCATTTTCTCCAGGGAAACTGATCTCTGTTTCTGGAGATGAGTTGTAATTCTGGGAGATCTCCAGCCACCTACATGAAGGTTGGCACCCCTATTTCATCCCTGCTGTGTGAAAAAGATGAGTATCCAGGGCTTTTTTTCAGTGGGAATGTGGTGGAATGGAGTTCTGGCACCTCTTGAAAATGGTCACATGGCTGGTGGCCCCACCCTTAATCTCCAGACATAGGGGAGCTTAGATTGCTGGCATGGAGGGCAATCTAAACTCCCCTCTGTCTGGAGATCAGGGGCTGGGGCCACCGGCCATGTGACCATTTTCACCAAGGGCGATTTAAACTTTAAAAAACTGCCCCCTTGTTCCAGCTGACCCAAAGTGATGTCATTGTGTGGTCCTGAGTTCCACCACTGAGTTCCACCACCTCTTTTCCCAGAAAAAAGGCCCTGTGAGTATCTATAAGTTCCCCCAAGAAGCATAAGAAGCGCTTTGGACAGCTTTTTTCAAGTGATAAAATGGCTGGAAAGCCTCTTCTGCACATACACCATGCTCTCAATCTGACTTGGACACCACACATGTGGAAACTGAGATGAACCAGCAGCTCTCCTTGGACTGTTGAGAATCAAGACCCATCTAGTGCCATAATGTGCAAATCTTCTGCCTAAAAGAGGAAAGAACTGTAAGAAAGTAAGAAGAGCTGTCTGGATCAGACCAAAAATACATCTAGTCCAATATCTTGGTTTCAACAATGGCCAACCCTATGCTTCTGGAAAGTCCACATGGAGGGCAAGACATCAATAGCCTCCACCTCACATTGCCCTCTAGCAACTGGCATGCAGGACCACACTGCTTCTGAATCTGGATGTTCCAGCTATTTATCATGACCAATAGCCACTCATATACTCCATGACTGATATTCTTTCAAAGGTGTCTAACGTGTTATTTGTAATCCCTTGATTTTTTAAAAGGATGCTTCATTCAAGTTCCTTTGGCCCTCAGTTGCAAATGCTGACTGTTTACTCCCACTTACTGTTTCCCATTCATGATCCAACTTCCAATACATAGGATCAGGGCTTTTTTTCAGCAGGAACGTGGTGGAACGGAGTTCCAGAACCTCTTTCTTCTCCCTCCCCCAGCAAAATCTGTGTTACTGTGTCAAACGTGGAAGGAGGTGTGACAAGAGCTCCCCTTGCCCTGTTTGCTAGGTGCAGGGCTTTTTTTCAGCAGAAAAGCAGTGGAATGGAGTTCCAGCACCTCTTGAAAATAGTCACATGGCCGGTGGCCCCACCCCTTGATCTCCAGACAGAGGGGAGTTTAGATTGTCCTTCGCACCATGTGGCCATTTAAACTTTAACCCCCCCTTGTTCCAGCTGACCCAAAGTGACGTCATTGTGCAGTCCTGAGTTCCACCACCTCTTTTCCCAGAATAAAGCTCCGCATAGGATGATTGCTAAATTTACGAAGATTGCTATATGACACCAAGTCCTCAAAAGGGAGACTATTATGGAATGTGAATTGCTTCTATCCCAAGCCTACCCTTCTCCCCAGAACATAAAAAAGAAAAAAAAAAGATGTGCATGAAAACAGCAGTTCCCAAATTTCTCTGCACATTCAGGGTGGCAGCAGCAGCTATTTTAACGGGCTCATGTTCTTTCACCTGATGGATTTAGCAGGGTTAACTACAAGGACAAGGAAACAGAGGCTTTCCGGTTGCTTAATGACGTTGATTGTAAAGATTGCAACTACAATATCCCTGACCTGATGGTCCCACTGGGTCTTCTCTGTAGATTTACAGAAATGATCCTTCTACATAATACTGACAATTCAGCAGTTTAGTTTTCATTTAGACTTTTACCCAGAGACCCTGTAGTACTTCCAAGATAGCAAGCTATCTAGTTTAGGAACCAAGTGAACCTTTCACAGTTTATTTGCAAAATCTCAGCAAGCTTTTTGTTTCCAGTTTTCCAACCCTAAAAAGTTTGCTGTGCTGGAGCCATTGGCTCTACTTCCTTGCTCATTCCTAACAGTCCCTTCCTGCTTCATGATGGCAGGGGTTTTCTGGCATGCACAGACTCCTGGGGAGTGCAGATATTTCCTTCCCTGAAAGCTGGATTTTGCTTTTCTCTATTGTCATAGGACATCTGTGTAACTCATCATCATTAGGTTGTGCGCCATGAGAGGATAGTACAAGATGCAGATTAAATACAGTACAATGACATATAAGATATGCAGAGATTCATGTCAATGCCATCCTCACATAACTGAATTCTCAGGCCACAGCAATAAACTGAATGGAATTCAAAAGCCTCTTTCCTCAGAGAAATTCTTCAACATATACAAATAGTCATTTTGTTTTTTGCTTACCAAGAGGATAGATATACCTAATAATCTTCCAGATAAACTCAGAAGAATCAGCATGGTACTTGGGCAGTTCATCCACAGAGGGTAGTGGAGAAAATATTAGAATATTAAATTAGGTTGTTGAATTTAAATGATTAAATCCAAAGAGAATTTCACTGTTAGGACTCAAGATTATTTGAGTGAACTTGAGGTTTGGGAGGGCAGAATTCTTTGTTATTTACTCATTATTTCAGAGAACTATTTCAGAGATCAGTGGATCCTATTAACTTGCAGGTGTCCTCAGCCCACATCATCTCAGGGCTTCAGTAAAGAAGATGACAGCAGATGTGTATTCCTTTTCATGTTTCCATTCTATTCATATATGGAACAGATATATCCAGATGGGTAGCTGTGTTAGACAGTAACAGCTAAATACACCAGTGACATCTTAAAGACTAACAGAATTTATTCCAGCATCAACTTTCATGAGTCAGAGCTCTCCTCATCAGATGCACCAGAGTCATCATCTGATAAGTTCTTCTGACACACAAAAGCTTATGGTGAAATAAATTCTGTTAGTCTTTAAGGTACCCTTGGACTCCTGTTTTGCATGGAGCAGAGGATATATGGGAATCATGTAAAAGAAGCACCTTTCCTATTAGAAATTATGCCATCCTTTCCCATTGTCCTTTCTTACTTTGAATATCTACTGAGAGTGAAGAAAAGTGGCAGGATCAACTGACTGCAGAGAGAGAAGGCTCAGGAGTGTAGAAGGTTCAGCACCTCTTATTCAGCAGCAAACATGCACTGTACTGTTCAGATTCTTATTAGGAAGTAAATTGTTTCTACCTTCCAATGTTTTCAACAACTAGCTGAAGGCCCTGAAAGAACTAACAAGCACTAGGCACTTATTTAAATATTCTCATGTTTTCTGAAGGTAGACACCAAGGGAATCTGCTAAAGATAAGCCCAAACAAAGCAACAACTGAACACCACTGGTAGTCACACACAGTTCCCAGCTCAAACCAGTTCAATGCATTATTAATGACCTGCAACCTGTACTAGACAATGATACTCTTCTCTCACAGGCAAATCTTTTCTTGCCAACAGACAGCATCCCCCAACTTCAAATAACTCCTCACTCAAAACAGTGCAAGTCCCAAAGTGGTGAACTCTGGAACCAGGGCCTGCAATAAACCAGGTTTGTCCCTTTATTCACTCTAATAACTTAACTGCTGGACCTAACAATACCAGTTATACCACCTCAGGTTTGTTCACTTAGGATCATATAATCATATAGTTGGAAGGAGCCTTACAGATCATCTAGTCCAACCCTCTGTCCAATTCAGGAACAGCCTAAAGCACAGCAGAGTAGCATGCCTCTAGAGGGCCTGGGGCGAGAGAAGCCCTCACAGGACATGGCTGCCCCCGTCCACCGCAGCTGCCCCGCACCCTTTAGGAGGCCACTTTCACTGCTTATGGCTGCTGGCTCACTAGACACTTGCTGGGCGCCGAGAGCCGGCTATTTCATCAGCCGCAAGTGGCGAAAGCGGCTTCCCAAAGGGCATGGCGGTGCAGACGGCTACACCAGAGCAGAGACTGTGCCACACCCTTGGGAAGGCTGCCTGCGCTGCCCGTGCACTGATGGGGTGGCAGGCTTGCTGGGCACCGAGCTGGCCTTCCTGCAGCGGCCTGAGCTTGCTGCAGCAGCGCCAGTAGCTGCTGCGGAGGAGGGTGGCTGCGTCCTGTGTGGCCTGCTGCAGGAAGGCCAGCTCGGCACCCAGTGAGCCAGCTGCCCCATCAGTGCACGGGCAGTGCGGATGGCCTCCCCAAGGGCGTGGCTCAGTCTCTTGCACCCCCCACAAATTTTGTGCCCGAGGCGACCATCCCTCTTGCCCAGCTCACGCTTCGCCACTGCTAAAGCATCCCTGACAAGTCCAGCTGCTCCTTGAAGACTGCCAACGAGGGGGAATCCGCCACATCCAGGAAGCTGATTCCACTGCTGGATTACTCTTAATGTAAAGTTTTTCCTAATCTTCAGCCAGTACCTTCCCTTCTGTAGTTTAAACCCATTGTTTTGAGTCCTATCTTCTGCTGCCAATAGGAACAGCTCCCTTCCCTCCTCTTCTTAAACATTCTTAAAGAGAGTAATAATATCTCCCTTCAACCTCCTCTTCTTCAAACTGAACATTCCCAGGCCCCTCAATCTTTCCTCTTAGGGCTTGTTCTCCAGGCCCCTGATCATCCTAGTTGCTGTCCTCTGCACTCATTCCAATTTGGGCACTTCCTTTTTGAATGGAGGCCTCCAGAACTGCACACAATACTCCAGGTGGGGCCTGATCAAAGTGGTGTAGATTGGGACAATGTCATCCTGTGATTTGGATGTTATGTCTTTGTTGATACAATCCAAGATTGCATTCACCTTTTTTGCTGCTGCCTCACATTGACTGCTCATATTTAGCTTCCTATCCACCCGTATTCCAAGATCTTGTTCACATACACTGCTATCCAGAAGTGTATCCTTCAACCAGTATGCATGCTTTGCATTATTGTTACCTAAGTGGAGAACTCAGCACTTATCCTTGTTAAATCACATCTTATTCAAATCTGCCCACTGCAGATGTCTTTGAATTCTATCCCTCTCTTCAAGGGTGTTTGCTACTCCTCCCAGTTTAGTGTTATCTGTAAATTTTATGAGGATTCCCTTCACACCCTCATCCAGATCATTTCTAAAAATGTTGAAAAACACTGGGTCCAGAACGGAGCCCTGTGGCACTTCACTGATCATCTCCCTCCAATCAGATGCGATGCCATTGACAGCTATTCTTTGGGTGCAGTTATCCAGCCAGTTTTCTATCTAACCATCCTACAGTCCACAGTCCTCTTGTTTACCCATCAGAACATAATGAGGAATTGTCAAAAGCTTTACTGAAATCCAGTTAAACTACATCAACAGCATTCCCGTGATCCAGTAAGCCTGTCACTTGATCATAGAAGGAGATGAGGTTGTTCTGGCAGGACCTATTGGGGACAAATCTGTGCTGACTTTCCTGTATCACCATTTTGTCCACCAGATGCTTGCAGACTGATGACTTTAATATCTGTTCTGGTATCTTCCCTGGGACAGTGATAAGGCTGATTGGTGTGTAGTTCCCAGGATGGTCCTTTTTCTCTTTTATGAAGATTGGGATGACATTTATTCTCCTCTAGTATTCCAGCAGATCACCTGCCCTCCCAGAGGCCTGGAAGATGTTCAACAAAGGGTCTACAAGCTCTTTTGAAGGTTCTTTAAGTACTCTTGGGTACACCCCATCTGGCCCAGTGCAGCTAGGTGCTTCTCCACGATTTCTCTGCCCATGTCAACCAGCAGCCCCAAAGCTGTGCTTTGCCTACTACCATCTCTAGATGGGCCTGTTCTCTCCTTTAGGGAGAAAACTGAGGCAAGGTAGGCATTGAGCCTTTCTGCTTTCTCTCTATCCTCTGCCAGAGTTTCTCCGTTTTCACCCAGCAATGGGTCTATTGTCCCCTTCACCTTCCATTTGCTCCTCACTTATCTAAAGAACATCTTTTTGTTGTGGCAAGCACCCCTGGCTACTTGCAGCTTATTATGAGTTTTGGCCTCTCTAGCAGCTGCCCTATAGTGCATAGCTACCCTTCGATACTCTTCTTTGGATGCATTTCCTTCCCGCCATTTCATGAACATCTCCTTTTTCTTCCTTAGCTCATCACAGAGGTCTGTATTCATCCACACTGGTTTCTTTGATTCTCTACTGCATTTCTGTCCTGCTGGAATGGTGATAGCTTGAGCCTTCAAGAGCTCTTCTTTTAGGAGATTCCACCCTTCACTCGATCCTTTCCCTTCCAGTATTCTTGTCTATGGAATAACTCTCATCATATCTCTAGGTTTATTAAAGTTTGACCTACTAAAACGTGACCTGCACATTTGGCTACAAACTCCCTTGGTACCCCACAGAAAAGGAATTGTAGGAGGATGTGATCACTTCTCCCTAAGATTCCCACCACCTTTACTTCTTGTTCATCTTCCAATGTTATATATGCCATCAAGTGTCAGCAATGTCCTTCCACTCTGTACATTGGACAAACAAGACAGTCCCTATGCAGAAGAATAAATGGACATAGATCTGACATAAAAAATCAGTTAAAAAACCAGTGGGAGAACATTTTAATCTTCCAGTGCAGTCTATTGCTGACTTAAAAGTTGCAGTTCTCAGAGAAACTTCAAAAGGAAATTGCCACATGAGTTTATTTGCAAGTTTGTAACTACGACTGTCCCAGGGTCAATTTTTATCTTGCTGCAGATTCTAATTTTCTGCACTTCACATCCCTGCTCTATCAAACTAATTACAACATGTATTATATCTTGCTTCCTGATATTCTAATCTGCAATACCCCTCCCCCTCTCTGCCTAGATTATAAAGATCCCTTCCTTCTCCCACTTGTATCTGATGAAGGGAGCTCTGACTCTCAAAAGCTCATACCCTGGAAATCGAGTTGGTCTCTAATGTGCAATTGCACCCAAATCTCGCTCTTCTAATAGTTTCCGTATTTCATACAGTTAAATATCTTTAATCTAAGAAGGCTATCTGCATTTGTGACCTTGCTGCTCTGCAGTCATTCCTTGCCCCTTTAAGTTTCCACAAATCAAAAATGTCTGGCTACAGGCCTGCTCATTCAAACCCTTCCCCAGTCTTTTCAGAGGCTTTCCCTCTTCTGCTTTCAGCACAAGTTCCTCGTCCTTACCATGAACAGCAAAATGCCCATCATAATGAAGGACAGATCATGTGGGGAAGGAAGGCTTGAGTCCTGCAAGGACTGTGGGGCATTTTGATACACAGATTCACTCACAACCTGTGGTATTGGGTTGCCAATTCCAAGTTAAGAAATTCATGGAGATTTGGGGGCAGTGCCTGAGGATGGAGCTCAGCGGGGTTTACGATGCCACGGAGTCCTTCACTTGAAGCTGCCATTTCCTCTGGGGGAAGTGATTTCTGTACTCTGAGAGATTAGCTGAAATTTCAGGAGAATGCCAGGTCCCACCTGAAGGTGATTAACCCTGTCCATAATGTTGGGCCATCCAATGTCAGCAGTGATTATGGGCAGATTGGTCCCCACTGCAGCAGTGCCCAGAAATGGATTGGATTACTTTCCCCCATAATGATATGGGACTTAAAATAAAGGACAGCTCATCCTTTTCTACTCATTTCTTCCCAGCAATTGAGAATGAAGCCTACTCCTTGGGTGGTTCTAGCTGCTTGGCCTGGCATATATAGTGATATTACTAAGCCTGAGAGCGTCATGTACATTATTTATTAGTCCTTACATAAATCAGCAAGGCAGGTCAGTATTTTTATGCTCATTTTGTAGACAGAAAGCCGAGAAAGGTGGGTTCAACATGGAAACAGGCTTGTGGGTTTCCCCATTGCTGGTGCAGCTGCCAATACAGTACAGTGGCAACAGGACTTCCGCACGGCAGGTTTCCTCACAACTCTTCTGTCCCAGTAACCCAGCAGCGACCATCCCACCTCTGCTGGGCCAATGGAACTTTTTCAATTTCTTTTAAAATATCATCAGTTTCATGTCATTATATCAATAGTATAGCAGGTTCTGTGAATTCCCATTTTTCATTTTTTTAAAAAAGTAAATCTCTAACCCCTTCCGCATTGGAGATAAGCCTTTCTCCTTATATCATTACAACAGAAGGAGCTAGACACTTACTTTTTTTTTTTTAAATGAACATTTGGAATTTATAGGACTTGTTATACTTACTCTTTGGGCATTGCAGGAAACGGTTTGTATGGTAAAGCTATATAGTTTCTGGTGATTCCTAGAGAGAAATAGTGTAACTTCCAAGTTTTCCATGAAAGTGATGTAACACTGTAACTTTGATGGTGCCCCCCACCCATGTCCACATGCCCCTGACTCTTGCTGGTTGCTATCTGCTGACTGGCAACCCTGGGTGTGGGGAGCAAATGGCCACCCCAGGGACATGGTTAGGGAAAATGCCTGCCATGACGGTAGGAAAATCTGACACACACACCCCCACCCCAAGCAGCCACCTCAGCTTTACTGTGACCTTCCAAAACACTGAAGCAAAGGAAGTTTAAGAGATTGGAGAAAGGTACACCTGGAAGGTATACAAACGTATCACAATGCTGCAGAGAAGCAGGAAACAACTCCGCGTCTCAACAGCATTGAACTGGGGGTAGCCTGTGAGAAAAGTGGCTTCTTAAGGCTACCTAGTGAATTCATAGCAGTGAGTTCATGTGAGATCTGAACCACAGACTTTGTAGAGCAGTCCCTACATTCGCTTTCGAGGGATTTTTCTTGCATCAGCTTGCTGGTGTTTTCATATCTTCCAGTATGCTCCCATACGTGTTGCTCCCCTATGTCCACCTCACTCAGCCAAATGGAGGTCTCCTGATTTTTTCAATAGCTGCTCTCTCTCTCTCTCTCTCTCTCTCTCTCTCTCTCTCTGTGAATACACAGGCCTCAGTCCCAATTCCTAAAAAGTGTAACTAAGAGGATTGACACCCCCCCCAAACCCTCACTCCAGATAAGGTGCACAGAGCCTCCTGTGCCAAAAGGGTGAGATTTGCTGGGAGGTGTACTAGGACCACTTTCCCAAGCTCTCTGTAACTGCAAATGGCAGCAAAATTTGAAGTAATATTTCTTTGAGGCATATTTTTGATGGTTCAGACTTTTGTTGAGTGTTGCCAACTCTGGGCTGGGAAATTATTGGAGATTAAGAGATGGAAATTGGGGAAGATGGTATTTGGAGAGAGGAAGGACCTCAGTGTGGTATAATGCCATAGAGTCCACCTTCCAAGGCAGCTGTTTTCTCCAGAGGAATTGATCCCTGTAGTCTGGAGATCAGTTGTAATTCTAGATCTCCAGGCCCCATCTGGAGGTTGGCAACTTACTTTTGTTCAGTACATGGAGTATTTTTATAATTTGACTTTTTAATTTTGTTTTTAATTATGTTACTTTATCATATTGTTTGTGACCCTTTATGTAATAAATACGTTTTTTGCAGCCTTATGGAGTAGCAATTCTTTTGGAACAAGAAGATCATTGAAATTTTGTATGTCTGAATAAGAGAGCTCAGCCTTTCAAAAATTTACTCCCTGAAAATCTTGTTGGTCTCTAAAGTGCCATTGGATTCAAATCCTGCTGAAATGTTCAAGACTGCTACACTAATATCCATTTCTATGCATGTGCTGTGTGGACCTGGAATCTGAGAATACACACAGATTTTTCAGTTCTTGTAGAGTTGTGGTTAGAATCTGCTCATGAAATCTCTCCTTGAATATACAGTCTTACCCCACTCTTTCTCCTCAACAGCAAGTGAGTTAGTCACTCCTTAAAGCTGCCAGGTCAGCAGTGGGGCTCTTGAGAAGCCAGAAATATTCCAAGCATGCTGCAGGAAGAGCAACTCAGGTTTCCACTGCTTAGGAATGCCGCTGAGGCCCAGCCAGCTTTGGCTCCTGTATGGCTAACTTCCTGAAGTGCCGATGCACACTTCCTGCTTTGGTTCCTGTCTCCCCTGCAGTCCCCCATTCCATTCTCCTCTCCGTAGCCAAGCCTGGAGCTTTACTGGAAACATTGAGCATTCTCTGAAACATTCAGCACCACAGCCAACATTTCCACTTGGCAACTGACTTGAGCTCCCAGCCTCCTTCTAAGGAAACAGTTGCAAATATTTAAATGCAAAACAGTGTGTTCTACGCACATAAAAACAGGCATATATGTGTATGGCAAAAGAGCTCAGGCCAACAAAATGGTTAATTGAATTTTGGTTACAAGCCTGTTTAAACCTGTCTAAAAGCCACACCCTTTGGCCTAGCGGTCCATCCCCTGCTTTTACATATTTGGAGAAGGATAGCAAAAGTCATTTTCTCCATGTGCTTAGACCTAGAAGGAGGTTGCCAGCCTCCAGGTGGAGCCTGGAGATCTCTCAGAATTACAACTGCTCTCCAGACTATAGAGATCCATTCAACCGGAGAAAATGGCTATTAGGAGTGTGGACTCTATAGCATTATACCCTGCTGAGGTCTCTCCCCTCCCCTCCCCTCACCCCACCCTCCCTAGGTTCCACCCCCAAAATCTCCAGGAATTTCCCAACTCAGAGCTGGCAACCCTATTTGCTTTGTTATTATAACAAAACTTTGAACCTGTTTATAGGCCCTGCTCTGTACACTCATCTTCTGAAGAAAGGTGAGTACTGCAACAAAAGACAGAATTAGGGCTTCCGGTCCCCAGTAAGTGAAGGGGATTCCCTGCACCCAGCCTCTGCCCCCCCCCCCGCCACTCACCTGGCTATAGGGTTGCCAGGTTCCTATACCATCCTGGCAGGAGAGGGACCTGGCACTTACCTTGTGCTTTTCTGTAGTTGTGCTTTGCATGCACATTCTCTTGGTGCTCTTGTGATGATGTCACTTCTAGAAAGCGGTGTCATGATGCCGCCCATGGGCATGCTCCTGCGCTTCATGTTGGACAAACTCAGCCCATTTGGGGCCAAAATTGGCCCCACTGGGAGCACACCTGGTGCATGCTTTCCCAAGTTTCCTGCCAGTGGTAGGCGATCTCGCGGGGGGGGGGGGGGCTTGCCACCTCCCATTGATTGTCAGTGATTGGTAAGCAATGGGGCAAACCCTCGGGAGATTGCCCACCACAGGAAGCCTACCTGGCTGGTGGGGGGAACAGGCCTGGGAGGCAAAAAACTTCCCGGGCAGGTGTGCAACAGGTGTGCTCCCACTGGCTGCAACAACATCACTTCCTTAAGGGACATCATCACGCCCGGCAGTGATGATAAGTGCCAGTGCCTTTCCACCAGGAGGGTAAGGGGATCTGGCAACCCTAGGCAGGACCTTCTCAGGAGTGATTCCTTCTCTGTGGAATCTCCAGCCATTTGCCTGGTATTGGTAATATTCAGAAAGCTACCCCATGTTTTATTATAAATTCAGGATCGCAAAATCTGGAGGAATTCCAGGCCAGGTTTTACTTAAGTCTTATGTAGACTGGATCTAGGCAAGCTGCCTTGAAGCGCTCTGGTAGGCATTATTCTCCTTTCATTGTTTCATACTGTTTATTCTGAATAAAGTTATACACTGTTTACTCAGAACTCCCTCAGCATGTGACTGTACCTTACAGTGCCTACTTTCTATAGTTTTATAGGGGAGCTGAAAATATCCTTAGTGTCACCAAAGTCTTCAGCTGATTTTTACCTCCCCCTCTCTCTGTAGGTGAAATAGTTGTACTGCTGTATTTTATTCTTAATTTATTATCTGTTGTTGATGAGAGAGGGGGAGAGACAGAATAAGTTCTGAATAAACCCTTGGGAAATGAAATGTAGCCGGTGCTCAAGCCAAGCTTCCTGCCTTGTTTGACCATTGACCTTGGCATTTATCTGGATGATGGTGGGGAAATGTGTGTGTGGAAGGGGGAGCTGTCCAGTTATCAAAATAAGAATTCTTGCCCAGTGTGCATCTTATTTGCATTAACCACAGCCGCCCAAGCAAGAAATAGATATGAAAGTGTGTGCTTTCCACATGGGGACAGCCTTGCATATTTTGATCACTGCTGTGGCAATACTGCACAATGACAGTGGTCTTCCACATGCTGGTTTCCCTGTAATTTCCCTGCTCTAGTTCCCTGGCAGCAGCTACCACTCCCACACACCCTCAGGACTATTAAAAAGGTAATTGAATATTGTCATATCAATATAATGTTATAACAATCTGTGTATAATTTTCTGTGAATTACCAGCATTCATTTCTTTTTTTAAAAAGTAAGTCTCTAGCCCTTTTTGTTGTGGAAATAGAAGGGGAAAGGTGTATCTCTACAATGGAAGAGGCTAGAAGATGAATGATGAAAGATGTTGTTCTGTATCATATAGTTTTACTGCGTATTTGCTATAAAGCCAACAGTACCTGCAAACTGCTTTCAACAGAACCACAGATGACTCCACAAGTACCAAATACTGGGCATTCAGTAGCCACCAGAAAATGTACCTGAGGCATCTGTGCTTCCTATTTTCATTGCCTTCTTTTTTCCCAAATGGTTGGTCATTTCTGTACAGATTATTTGCCCTGGGTTAAATGCTGTTGGGCGGTGTTCCCCCCCCCCCCCCCGCTTCCCCATAGCATCCTGGTGCATTCGTGCAACTCCCAGGGCTTCCCCAAGTTTTCGCCAACCTTTCAGAAACCTGGTTTGCTGCAAAGTTTTGGGAAAGATCCCAGGTGCTGTGTGGGTGGGAAGATTGGCTTTTCCCAGTCCTGCCCACACACCAGCCATTTTCTCAGCCCATGTTCCCACAGCAGCCATTCCTATCACCACCACCATGGTGGGGTAGGGCTTTTTGTTTTTTGATTGGCAAATGAATGGCCAATTGGAGCCCCATGTGGTCATGCCCACCTTCTAAAAAGACTTGGCTGGTGCCAGGAAAGATGTAGATTGTATTCCTGAGGTAGAGTGTATTCCACAATGTTGTATTGTTACCATACTTGGTTACTTGTGGAGTTCCACTCCCAGGAATGATATATCATTGCCTGCTCTGTTATCCTTTCGGTGACTTTCACAGGTACTGTGATGGGTAATTCCAAAGCCACACTTTCCCCTGTGCCATGTTTGGCAATAGCAAAAAAAAAAAGAAGAAGAAGAAGCTAGCATCAAGCTAGCCTCTTTCCTTAGTTACTGTTGTGTGCTTTGCTTCTAGACTGGGTGAAGTGCTCTGGTGTGAGCTTGTTCTTTACCCTGCTGAGGCCAAAATAAAATGGATTGACTTTCTGGAGTGATCTCTTTACTCGGCAGTTTGAACAGCTGCTTGTTTTAGGGTAGAAAATCAAAATGTGGCAGCCCATCCCTGCTGCAACCAAAGACAACTTGATGCAAATATATACCTCCCCTCAATGTTCTAAATGTTGGAAAGGCAGAAAATAAACTGTTGTCATAAATACATAAAAAGGAACAAAATTACTTGGCTGAGCCTCTGCCCTGGAGAACCAAAATCTGTTGATTGGGCTAAAAGGGGAAAGCAAAGTTTGTAGGGGTTTTGCACAGCACATGAAGAAGGACGTGGCTACCACAAGTGTAGACAGAAAGGATTTTCTTAAGGCCATTGAATATAGTGCTATGATTTTTGTGGGTGCTATGAGCTCAGTCTCGTCGTTCAGGCACTGGCTAGGGAAGGCCACAATCAAGAAAATGTGCTTGGACTTCAGCTGCTGCCGAAGGGACACCACAACAAAAAAGTTTGTACATAGAGAGGAAAAACTAAGTTCTCCAGCCCACTGGCTTCCATTTCTCCTAACCAACGGGGGAATTACCAATAAGCAAAAGAAAGAAAAACACCATTCTAAAACAAACCCCAAGAGCCCGTAGTAACCTTCTATCCTTCTCAAATGGCTCTTAATATTCTTTCTTAGGCCTTCCAGAAGTCTCTCACAGTCTTTCCAGCAGCTTGGCTAGCACTCTGATGGTGGTGGCTGAGCTCTTGGTGTTGCTGTAGATCTTCTAAGGTTAGAGCTTTGTCCTCTGCACAGAAAACACCTCCTGCTCTTAGGGTTCCCCCTCAAAAACCCTTTCCCTTATAGAATCCACCAAGGGAGCAAACCCATAAGGTTACAGTAATAATGTGGGAGATATGAGTGCAATTCTCACCAGGGCAAAGTTGGCAATAAGGGGAGTGATAATAGCTCAGAGGAAAAGCCAGTTTTTGCATGCAGAAACTCTCCAGTTCTACCCTTGGTATCTTTAGTTTAAAGGATCTCCAAGAGCAATAGTTTTTGGAAACACGGCCTGTGGTTCTGGAGAGCTGCTGCCAGTCAGAGTAGAAATAATTGAGCTAGGTGAACTGATCGTATAAAGTAGCGTCACAGGTTCTTATTCAGTCCTCCACCCAGAAAAGTAGGGTGCAGTACAATAGAATCTAAGTAAAGAGAGAAAAAGTATGATCTAGGCTGACTGAATGAACTGTTGCTTTTTACTAGATGATTCGCACTGACATGCTAGTTCAGTGCTGATGCTGTTAGCACCTGTTTCAAAATATACATATCCAAAGACAATGGTACATTTCCCATTCTAAATGCAATAATTAAAGAAGACTAAAAACATATGGTGAACATCTTTCAACACAACCAAGCAACAGAGATGGGCAATAGGCAGATGAGGGGTGGGGGTGGGGTGGACATTATGTGGACCATTTGAAAAGAATGAATATGGAAGCAATAGGCACTTCGAGATAAATGTTTAGGTCCAAACTCTATGTGACGTTAACCTTTTCCCTTCTTGCCATTTGTCTGTTCAAAATCACCTTCCCTTCAATATGAGGGACTATGAAAATAGTCACTATATTATCTATTGCTCAAATCAGTCCCTGTTTCAGGGCAAGAACATAAAGAGCATCCTCTGCCCATGTAAACCCATATGGATCATTGGAGTCTACACTCACATAATATGCATAGTTTGATGTAAATAACTCTCTTAGGAAAAAGAAAGGTTGGAGAAGAGACCGCTACTTAACCAACAAATAACTTTATTACTCTGTCCAAGAAAGAGAATAGAAAGGGGAGGTGAAGCGCTGGTAGTCAAAACAGCAAAACTGAACTATTCAAATAGAAACAATGCAGAGCAATTTGCTCTAGCAATCCAAACCAATAAAAAACATTCACATTTTCATAATACTAGTACTTTGCCCTTATCTGTATATCCCAGGTAAGTCCAATCTTGTCAGATCTTGGAAGCTATGCAGGGTCCACACCAGGGGTAGCATGTCAACTATGACTTGATGGCATTCTCCACCACCACCATCAATATATTACTTTAAGCTGATATCCAGTTATAGTTACTTCTAACCCACATGGCTAGTCCACCAGAGAAACCAACCCAGAGTGAAGAGATAAGTGAAGGGCTACCCCTAAAGGGACCAAAAGATGTAGATGGAGATATGGGAATGGATTTTGGGGATAAGAGGGAAGGAGTCTTCTTGAGCCAAGTGAGGATGGTATGGGGGAAAAGCAGTTAGTTGACGTGCTGACTGAGGGCTTTTCTGCACAGGTTTTTTTCATCAGTTCTGGCCCTGTACTACTTGGGTCTTTCCTCTGATTTCTGCGTGGGTTTTTATGTCTTTAGCATTCACATCATTCCCCCATCCCCCATTTTTTCTGCTTCTTTTGAGATCACTTTTACCCCAATCTTTTTTTAGAAGCAGATTTTGAATTGCCCTTTTCCTTGTGCACAAAGTTTCTTTTAGTTTTCTTTGTCCCACCCATTCCCATCCACCTCCAATCCACTTTTCAATTATTGGTCTTTCCTTATCATCATCTGTGCCCTCTGCTCTTCCCTCTTCCTTTTGTGTTCTGCAGCTTTCTATTGTTTCCTGTTTTGTGTGATGAGCCATCGGTGATTATCAGCCACCAGTCAGAGAACAGCCATCATGAGGATTCTTATACATGCCCGTTTATCTAGTACCATCATGGCAATTCTTGTTCATGAGCACCCAGTTTGTCTCAGAACTTCTAAGTGTCATGATTGGGAGTTTTGACACAGTTTCATTTTTATCTGGTCAAGCCCTTGGATGAGTTCCAATATGATTATTTGGGCTGCTTTCCTTTTAGCTTGCCATTTTTTGTCTTCTCACCCCACCATTTGCCTTCTTATTCAGATGTCATGTAACTTTCAAATTGAAAAGCCAAATGAAATTTTCAGGCAGTTTGCAGCTTTTATGATTCACTTATTTGCTTTTCTCCCTTTGCACTTCCCTTTTTCCAGCTTTTTATTTTTAATTTATTTATCTCTCCTTTTTTCTATTCATTCTTGCCAGCTGCCTACTTTGAGTATGTTTTTTACCAACAGCGATATAAATTCATTTTCTGCCTATTTATTTTGTACAGAGTGGATTTTCTCGGAATTGGAGCATGTATTTTATAGTATGCCAACAGGATCGAGTCCCTCCTGCTGCTTTTCTACCGAAGTTTAATGTTGGCAACAGCACTTTTCCCCACCGCCCCAACACAGACTGGCAGAGGATACAGAATTACCAATATGTTTGCTTGCCATTGCCTTATGCTTGGTGGTTTTGGTGCTGAGCAGCTGGGTACTTGTTTGGCTCTGTTCTGTGGTGTTCCTCACTGATCCTGGGTTCTGTGAGTGACACTGGTTCTGCTGGGCTAAGTTGCAACAGTGTCCCTTGCTTCAGTTTGGGTTGGGTGGAATTCGCAGGTTAGAATGACTTTCGGTTTTGATGTTGCCCCCCCGCCTTGCTTCACTTTGGTTCTGTGGGGATTTCTCTGGGTTGATGTAGCATTTGGGAGTGTGTCTTTGGCTGGAGACAACCTTGCCCCGATGTGTTTCTGCCTGAGAGCCAACTTGGAAATTTTCCCACCACAGGAAATGATGGAGAGTGGCTGGGAGCACCTTGTTTCGAGGGCGCTTAGGTTCTGGGGGGACTTCAGTTTGATTCTGTTGGGCTTTCTCTAGGTTGAGTTTGCATTGGGGAGTGGGCTTGTGAGCAGAGGCAGCCTTGCCCCTAGGTGTTTCTGCCTGAGAACCAGCTTGGAGTTTTTTCTCACCATAGGAAACAATGGAAAGTGACTGGGGTACCTTGTTCAGGGGACCGTAGAACTGGATTCTGGGTTCCAATCATCCTGAAACTTGCAGAGGTTTTAAGTAGACAGTCAGGAGTAGGTTCTCTGCAAATTTGGTGGAGTTTTCTTGAAAATGTCCCCACTCCTGCCTTCTGGATAATTTCCCTCATAGGGAATAATGGCTGGATAAATTTGAGATTCTTTGACCTTGTTTGTTTGTTTGTTTGTTTGTTTGTTTGTTTGTTTGTTTGTTTGTTTGTTTATAGTCCACCTTTCTCACTGAGACTCCAGACGGTTTACACAGTGTGAGATTAGTACAGTCAGTATCAAGGACAATTTCATAAACAATGTCATAAGGTAAATAAACACAAGTTTACAAAGACATAGTAAGAATCCAGTACAGAGTTGAAGAAAGGCTGAAACAGAACATAAACAATTCTAAGGCTGACATAGGAGCACATATTTAAAGCAACAGATAGTACGAAAGGGAACACAGTGGTACATAAGGCAACATAATGGTGAAATCTATGGGTGAAGTCTACGGTCCCTAACTCATTAGTGAAGCAACTGAGACCCCTCCCTACAATACAAAAGCCTTTTTGAATCATTTGGTTTTGCATCATTTGCGGAAAGCTAGGAGAGTGGGGGCTCTCCTGACCTCCTCAGGCTTTTCCACAGGGAAATGGCCACTACAGAGAAAACCCGTGTATAGGCTGCTGTTGATTTTGCCCATGTGCAGGGTGGCACCTGCAGGAGACCCTGTTCAGATGAGCAAAGCTGCCGTGGAGGAACATAGGGAGGGAGGCGGTCCCGTAGGTATGCCGGACCAAAGCTGTGAAGAGCTTCGTATGTGATAATCAATACCTTGAACTGAGCATGGTAACTGATAGGTAGCCAGTGGAGTGACTACAGAATGGGGGTGATGTTAATGCTCCTGTTTGCTCCTAATAACAGCTGGGCCACAGCATTTTGCACCAATTGGAGTCTTCTAGTTAACTTAGATGGGAGACCAATGTACAGTGCATTACAGTAGTCAAGTTCTGATGTTACCATAGCATGGATCCCAGTGGCCAAGTAAGCCACATCATGGTAAGAAGCCAACTTGTAGGCTAGATTGAGGTTGTAGAAAGCATTTTTGTGGTTGCCTTAACTTGTTTGTCTGGTAGTAACATTGGATCCAGTATAACCCCTAGGTTCTTAACCGAGTTTGTAAAGGTTAAAAGAACTCCATTTGAAATGAAAATGAAATGAAAGTGGGGAGTACAATCTCCTTTAAGATCTCTGCCTTCCCAACAAGCATCACTTCTGTCTTGTCTGGGTTCAATTTTAATTTGTTCGTTTTCAGCCATTTCACCACAGCTGTCAGGCAACAATCCAAGATTTCTACTGCATCCTGTGGGGACCTGGATAGCGAGATAAGTTGGGTGTCATCTGCATATTGGTGACATCCAGTTCCATAGCTGTGAATGAGTTCTCCTAGAGGCTTTACGTAGAGGTTGAATAACATGGGAGATAAGATTATGCCCTGAGGAACCCCACAAGACAGCTCCCATTCGGGAGATAACTGATCTCCAATGAGTCTGTTCCATGAGAAACAATTTAAATTATCAAATTGGATTAGATTTGGGTTTCAGGGACACCATTTTTTTATATATCCCTGAAACCCAAATCAACCACTTGTTGGGTTTTTTTGCATGCACCCCTACTCTTTTGTCCTCTTTCCGTACCATTCACATTTTCTTGTAATAAGGCAGGAATGGGGTATTATCAAAAGATTGTGTTTCTTCCTGATTTTGATGGATTTTTCATCTTCTTTTAAAAACCAACTCAATAAAATGACACATTTTTCTAAAGAAACAGCATCAAATACATTAACTTGTCCTTACAGGAAAGATACTCTAACACTTGCATCATTTTAGTTGCTCCTCAGTTGCTGAGATATCTTTTTTGAGATGAGGTGACTAGAACTATGTACCATTTAAAGGTGGCCACACCATAGACCAACCAGTTCATGTGATCTAGTTAGACCTCAGTTGGAGTACTGTGTTCAATTTTCGGCACCACAGTTTAAGAAGTATGTTGACAAGCTGCAACATGTCCAAAGGAGGACAACAAAGATGGCGAGGGGCCTGGAGACCAAGTCCTATGAGGAAAGGTTGAAGGAGTTGAGTATGTTTAGCTTGGAGAGGAGATGACTGAGAGGTGATATGATAGCCATTCTCAAGTATATGAAGGGCTGTCACATAGAAGATAGACTGGAGCTGCTTTCCGTTGTCTCAGAGGTTTGGACCAGAATCAACTAATTAAAATTAAATGCAAAGAATTTTCAGCTAAACCTTAGGAAGAACTTCCTGACAGAGCAGTTCCTCAATGGAAGAGGCTTCCTCTGAAGGTGGTGGGGTCTCTGTCTTTGGAGGTTTTTGAGCAGGGGCTAGATAGCCGTCTTTCAGCAATGCTGATTCTATGACTCAGTATGAACCTAGGCAGATACTGTTTATGTCTGTGTGTGTGTGAGGGGGAAGATACGAGCCAGTGCATTGCTCTCATGGCCCTTTCTTATGTTTCCAGGGTAATGCCGATTGCTGCTTCGGGGTCAAGAAGGCATTTTCTTCATAGCCATATTGGCCAGGGATCCTGGAGGTTTTTTGCCTTCGTCTGGGCATAGGGCAGGAGTGAGTGAGTGAGGGGGAAGTAGCTGTGAATTTCCTGCATTGTTCAGAGGCAAGACTAGATGACCCATGAGGTACTTTCCAGCTCTATCATTCTATGTTTTCCTCCTCCTCTTCCTCCTTCTTTTCCTTCTTCTCTTTTGCTTTCTATTGCTTATGAAAGGATTTTAATAAAGGGAGACCCCATTGCTGCTCCTTCACAAATGGACTAGTTATCCATTCTCCATAAATTCAAACACTATAAAATTAATTAAGTGCTATCAAGTCACAAGTGACATGATGACCTCTTGAGGATTCTTCAAGGCAACAGATGTTCATAGGTGATTTGCCATTGCCTTCCTCTGCTTGGAAACCCTGGTTTTCTTTTGTGGTTCCCACCCAAGTACTAGCCATTCCTACTTTAATTTCCTGTATGTGTGAACTAGTTCTTAGAGATCTCTGACTCTGCCCCTGCATTCACATCACCAAACCACAATTCCAAGGGTACCCCAAGAAAAGGGATTGTTTGACACATCCTGTTTATTTACAGAGCCAGTTTGGTGTAGTTGTTAAGAGCGATGGGACTCTAATCTGGAGAACTGGGTTTGATTCCCCACTCCTCCACTTGAACCTAGCTGGGTGACCTTGGGTCAGTCACAGCTTCTAGGAGCTCTCTCAGCCCCACCCACCTCACAGGGTGTCTGTTTGTGGGGATGATAATAACGTACCTTGTAAACTGTGCTGAGTGGGTGTTAAGTTGTCCTGAAGGGCGATATATAAATCAAATGCTATTGTTGTTGTTGTTATTTGCTAAGTTACCAAGGCAGTTTACAAATTAAAACTGGACTACTAAAAACAGTACAGATGCAATAAAGTCATCACAATGAAAGCCTGGATTGGCACTCCACCTCTTTCACGACTTTTGTAACTGATTTACATTTACATGACCCTTACTCCCTGCGCCTTCTCCCCCCTCCCCTCACCACCTATATATCTCTGGCCAGTTTCTTCATACCCTCCATGCATCTGATGAAGAGAGCTGTGGTTCTCGAAAGCTTATGCTACAATAAAGTTGGTTTGTCTTAAAAGTGCTACTGGACTCTTTATAGCAGTATAGCATTAAGCTAAAACATTGAGTTAGGTTCACCATCATAAGAGAATAAAGTAATCGATAGTTGCACTAAGAATAGATAGTAGTATATGAGAAGAAAGGGGGAAAATCATCAATCACCCAGTCAGGCTAAATAATACATCAATGGAGCCTGAGACAGAAAAAAGTTTTAACCTGGCACTGGAGCACGATGCTCATATCAGACAACCAATCCAGAAGGTTATAATGTTTGATGGCATCAAAATCCACTAAGGAATCAACAATCCTGTGGAATCAACAGAGTCACACATTCGTCCCTCCCAGTGAAGTTGACTAGAGATGATCCCAAATCAGATCTGATTCCAAACTGAAATTGGTCCAGATAAATCAGTTCCATCTAAAAGAGCCTGGAGCTGCATTGTGGCCAACTGCTTGAGCACCTTGCCCCAAAAGGGGATATTTGTGATTGGTATATAGTCACTTAAGTCATTTGGGTCTAGGGAAAGCTTCTTCAGGATCAGATGTACAATCACCAGGTCTGTACTGTCCCTCCAAGAAAGATGTACCACTCTCCAACCTGTCCAGCTGACCCTATTATCCAGATGGCCAAGCACAAAGATGGTAGGTTGCACCTTTCCAAGCAATTGCCTTAGACTGCACTAACTAAAGTTCATCCAGGTGCTCATGATTCTCTTGCTCTCTGATACACTTTTAGATAAAATTGTGGATATGGTCTGTTTGTGGAAATTGATTCTCTGATCTTCATTGAATGGCTATGAACATGTCATGGGCAGGAATCTTTTTTTGATTAAGATTTTTATTCAGATCATATAAATGAGAAAAAAGGGCCCTCTAGTTCATCTCCCTGTTAAAAGGGCAGAACCATCCATCGAGTAGTAACCTTTTTGACCAAATATACAACTCCCCTGGACTTGTAATTAGCATTCCGGGTCCTGCAAGATCTGATCTCACTTCTCATTATCAAGCACAAACACAAAGGATATGACCAGTTATGTCAGCTTCAACATACTTCTGTCCAATAGTACTGGCAAGATGAAGACGGCGGTTCTGTTTGTGTACCAGCTGTTTGGCCCCAAACAAATTCTTCAGTGCTTCTGCTTCATTTTATTAGCCTGCCAGTTTAGGTGGACATTCCAAGCAGCCCAAGAGGTATTCTTCAAACCTTTTCTCTAGCACCTGAGATCTAGCACATAGGAGCAGTAGTTCTAGTACTCAAACTCCATGAATCTTATTTCCCAGGTTTTTTTAAAAGTTACATTTAAAGGGAAGTCAGCCAAATGTTGGACAAGGTGGCAAAAGTAGCCTGGGATGAACATAATCAAAGGCAAAAAAGGGGAAACTAGCAGCAAGACATAGGTGTCAACTGAATTGCAGATGAAAAAGCCAGGTGAGACATCTTGCACTTCCCAGTTCTATGGAAAGGAACATATTTAAGAGGAAAGCTAGTGGGGATCACAAAACTTGTGTTGTCTATGTACATGCCCTGTCAGCTGACAGCTAGCCATATGACTGCAACTGGAATGATGTATGAGAGCTCAAAATTTCTCTCCCTGTCTCTCCAGTCTCATAGTGGTTTCCGTAAGTTAATGAAAATTGCACAACACAGCTGCCAACTGCCATGCCGGATATATTTTGCAACCAAAGCTGCCGTGCTACATCACTAGGATAATATACCCAGAGCCTTCTGAGGAAGCCATGAGGAAGTCCAGGTGCAAAAATAAAAAAGGAAAATGTTTAACAAAGCCAGTTCACCCATTTGTATAGCAGCTATAAGGATTAGTATGTTTGGATGGGGTTAGATACTCTAGTAGATATGCACAACAGACCACAACAGGTTTGCTTACTAGTCCTCCCAAGTGATGAGAGAGATGTTTCATTGGACCACACCCCAAATAAAGCTGGTAAAGAGAGATGATATAAACCACTGTGGGAGATGTGCCATGCTCAGAAGTGCCCTTTGGGATAACCTGTGGTATTCCACCCCCCACCCCCCGCCACACTTTAGTCTTCAAGAAAAAAACCTGGAAACTGTAGAACACAAGAGCCAAGTAAGCCTTCACTGGCTAGGTGGTGCCACGAAGGATGAAGTATTTGTTGGATTATTACATCAGTGGAAACACAGGTCAGACCCAGTTTGACTCTCAGTCTGTCACCCTTCCTACCTGGATTATGAAAACAGGAAAGGAAACCTGAAGAAAGCAGCACCCTCTCTCGTCCTCACATAAGAAAACCCAGTTTCATGCAGTTGTACTGCGTGCAATTTCAGGATGTGATCCGAAGGCAGGAGATGGGGAATGTACAAATAATTGCCTATCATTTCTAGAGGGCATTTCAGGGCCCTGGGGCCTGGATTTTGCAGGAGTGGCCCGAATGGAGGCGAAACCTTCTGGGCTGTCAGTTTTGCCACAATCTCTTGTGTCTTATTTACCATTGTTTCCTTTGGGGAGGGGGTAGAAGACAGATGGAATATTTTAACAAGCCCATCTCATATGTTAGGATCACGCATACTGGCAGCTTGCCAACTATGCATATCTGGAGCACATGCTGCCCACCCTCAGTTCTCCCAACATGTGCTGCTGCCATGTTGTCTGAAAGGGGCATGGATTTTGTACCTATGTACAGCCTCTGTAAACACTATATGAATGTTTAGTTTTTTAGGAGTCTAGTTTCCCTGTTCCAAAGTTGGAAATCCACACATTGCCCTTTCCAGGCAATGTTGCAACTGCATATATCAAGATCTATGTGCAGTCGCTGGCAAGCCAGTAGAATGGATTGTGACTTCTGAAAAGGACTGCAGTGATCATAGCATGCCCTTCACTTTCAGTCTGACTTATCCCTCTCCTCATGGGTCAGGCCTCTTTCAAAGGAGATGTGTTTAGATGTACATGCATTCATCCTTTGTTATATAAACATTTCTCAAGAACAGTTGCCAAACAGCCTGGGGACTATGATGTTGCAGATGCTAGCCATTAGGTGTCCTCTAATGCCAGTTTTTCCCTAGTTTCCACACAGCCATACCGAAGCCTTGCAGAACTATTTCTTCCAGAAATTGCCCTGGAACAGAATAACAAAGTACAGGTGGATTCAGATCTGTGGCTGCACAGATCCTAAAATATTATCACTCAGTTAGAGATATGGAGGAAGGGACTTGAGTTCCAGGTATCCATAGGCATGCATGGGGTGCCTGCTTCTGATATTAACAGGTCCTTTCAGTCACAGGATTCTTTTATTTTTCAAGTGAATGAATATAGTGCAAGGCGTTCTGTATCAAGCAGGAGGATAGCAGAAAGAGCTGTTCCAGGGAGCTGAATATCCTCAGACTCAGAAAGGCTTGGATAGACTTCCTAGACCTACCTGATTGCTGGATTTAATGCTTTCCTTGAATTGCAACATCAGCAGCAACCCTGTGGTCTTTGCTTGCAGCTCATTTGACATGGACTGGCTTATGCATTGTGACTGGTAAATGCAAGACCACAGTACAGGAGCATAAGGTTCAATCCCCTGCTACAGCTATTTGCCTTGTAGACTTCAATTTTAAGAAGTGGAATCTGAGAGCTCTCCCCACCCCACCCCCATTTTTTGTTAAATCCATGCTAGCTCTCAGGTTTGTGTAGAAGTATAAAGAAGAAAATTACAGAGTAGCATTATATTTAACTCCCCCCCCCACTGCAATCTCAAGAGCTCTGCCCTGATCCTTGACCCTGGTCATAATTCTGGTCTCCACTTACTCCCTGGATAGGCCTGCAAAGCCCTAATCTCTAAAAACATGCCTAGGTCTGTATAAATTTTAGCCCTTAGACTCTTTTCCAGTTTTAAAAGCTTCTAGCCATTTGGTATATGCAACTGTCAGGGACATCGATTCAGATAGTAACTAACAAAAGGCCCTAGCCACCTTGGTGGTCCTTATGAGGGCAGAAAGGCTGGGTATACATTTTGTAAAAAAAAAAGTGAAACGAAGTGTTTTGTTTGCTAGTATAGTTATTATTACCAATCCAGAAATGGTTGTTTGATAATATTTGGGAACATTTGGATTTATTCCAGTGCCATACTGTCTGACTTGGAGTTCTTGGAGGTCAGAGGGAGGGGTTTAGGAGATGCAAAACTAGCAGAGATGTTTTCCAACCAGCAGAATTGCATAGAGAGTTGCCACTGAAGAGAAGTTTCCAAATCATTGTTTGCACAAATTATTCTCCCAGTTATGTTGATGGACCTGTGGCTAGGGGAGGGCTTTGATGTTATAGAAGCTTCTTTCCTTAGGCTATTCTCTTCTCTGCTTGCTAGGCAAAAAGGCAATACTTTTACTTCCACACCCTGGTATAAAATGCTGCAGACATTTAAATGTTACGCTTGCACAAACAGAACAGCTGCAGAACAGCTGCTGAAGAAATGTTGCCTGCACCTCTATGATTTCAGGCACATTGCACATGTGGGGGGGGGGGCTAGAGGCAAATGTTACCCCTCCCCTCAATGATAAGCAGCATGTAAGGCAAGGTCAGTGAATGGATGTGTGAGAGGAACTAAGCCCTTCTTTATCCCATGCCTTAGGGCCAGACTAGCTGTGATGGTGTCCGTGGGTCCAACCTTTGGGTCCCCCTGCCATTTTAAAGCAATTTAAAACCTCACGGGGGCTTCAGAAGTTATAAAGATGCAGGGGATGCTTTAGTCCACTGTGATGCAGGTCTGATCAGGATTGGGCCCTAGCAGCATTTTTAAACTGCTTTAATATAGCAGTAGCATCCGCAGGTTGGACCTCACAACTAGTTTGGCCCTTAGCTCACTGTATTCCACTCCTTTCATCATTTTTCTTCCACCCATACTCATGTCTAGTATCAAAGCTGGGCTAGGGGTGGGGGGATGCCAAAAGCACCGGAGCACAGCAAGGAATACTTCAGAGGGGCAAGGTTAAGTTCCTCTTGCCCATGTGTTCCAATATTCTTTTGGGATGGAGTCCTACAGCTCCTCTTAAAAGTGAACAGGGACTCTTGAAAAATTCCCCTGTGGAAATGCCCATACTGATGTCACAAAGTGGTCAGAAGGGCTGGGGTGCAAGGGTTTTTGAAACGTTGCCTAGCCTAGGATTGCCAGCCTCCTCCTCTGGAAATCGATCTGCTTTGGAGGGTGGGCTCTGTATCGTTATACTCTGCTGAGGTCTCTCTTCTCCCCAAACCCCACTCTCTCCAGGCTCCACCTCTAAATCTCCAGGGATTTTCCAACCCAGAATTAGCCTGGCCCCATTGAATTCCTGCATCCCAAGTACAGTGATGTCATTGTGTTTCTGGCTAAGCATGGTGCTTGATTGCATTTTGTTTATTATTTATATTTTGTGTGTTCCCACTGCCTGATTTGGAGGTTGCCAGATACCTCTTTGTCTGCTCTGTAAACAAGAACTTGACTTGCCTAAAAAATGGAGATACTTTTTTGTATTCATCTGAAATTTTGCAAGGGGATCCCTTAGGGAGGGAGTACATTCCCCAGGAGTTCTATCCTGATTGGAATGGGGTGGTGGTGGTGAAGTTACAGCTCCAAACATGTTTTCCATTGAAGTTAATGGAAATTTAAAACAAATTGAATAACTAAAAATAGTGCTTTAATCACAAATTCACCAACGTTAAGTCATTTTTTTGAAAAAGAAAAATCATATATAAAAATGAATTTTGTGTCCATGTGTGTACGTTCCTACCAGCATATCATATTCTGTGGTTGTTCTGCATCCTAATTATTCTCAGAATGTCCTCTTTTTGGTGTAATAGTCATCATGATGTCTGACTCCCCTTGGGACTAGCTCACTTATGGACTTGCCTTGTGTTGCATCTTGCTTCAATTAGCCAGCTCATTGCTATGGGGTGCCCTAAAAGTTAAACATGAATTCCCATGGATGGCTTGGGTTCATATCACATCGAAAGGGCTCACTGAGATGGGCCGAATCCACACTTCCCTACCTTCTGCTTTTCATGTGCATTAATCGCGCTGGATTCTATCCTGCAACGTCCCAGTCTGTGTTCACATCCCTTCTCTTACTGCCACTGCGTCGCGCTATACTTCGTCCACATCCCTGGTAGAATTGCACAATATGGGGCGGGTTTAGATCCGACGTCGCCGATGACGACATCATGTTCATTTTTTTTTTATTTTTTCATCAGATTTCCGCTATAGCATTTTTTTTGCTAAATTGCTATGGCGAGGCCACACCCCTATGATGCCTGTGATTGGTTAATGTTATTCTACGCCTTCTTCTTCGAAATCCATTGGACCATTATTCTGGTGGGCTAATTTGAACTGATATTTAAGGTGGGGGTGATCCAAACTCTCCGAACGGGCAGACTAATTATTTGACACTTGAATGTAATGTTAGAATGATGTATTTCAGCTATAATGGTAATTTCAACAGTTAAAAAAATTTAATTTTAACAGCCACCGATATTTCCGACTGTTTGGCATCCTAAAAATGACACGGAAATGGAAATGACGCCACCCCTTGATGTCTCTGCAGGGATTTTGGAGCACCCCAATTAAGATTTATGGCCGGGATTGTGCAACAATACTGGGAAAGTCCCCTTTAAAAAAAAAAAAAGGGAAAGGGCGGGCAGGCAGGCAGGCATGCTGTGGAGAGAGTGGAAAAGCTTGATAATTGCATGGCAAAGAGGGATGGTGTTCCGGAAAGGCTGCAAACATGGAAGTGGGGTGGATTGAAGGGGGCAGTCTCCTTGTGAAACACTTCTATTTGTCCACATCCACGGTGAGAACTGCGCAAGAGAAGCACTTGAAAGCATGACAAATTCGTCTGAGGCGCAACACAAAAGACACGAGAGAATGGCGGGATTGAGGTAAGAGTATGTGAACAGCCCTCTGAGAAGCGAATAATGGGGGGGAAAACTTGAGACGTGTGGATTCGGCCATGGACCACATTGAATAAAATAGGTACTTTACACAAGTAGGTTCCTTTATTTGTACAGTTGTGCAATCTGTATTGCATGTGATGTTCTTAAAAATCCCTGCCATTCACTCTTCAGTGGTATGAACAGTTGTGGGTGGGAAATGCAGAATATATGAATTGCCAAGGCTGGATGTGCATTTCATACTTTTATCTGTTCTCTCCTTCAAGAATGGCCCTACTATGAGTACCACCTGAGCAGCAGAATTATTGCCAGAGTCAAACCTCAATCATAAATAAGATTATGTCTACATTATACATTTAAATCAGTTTCATTACTGCTTGACTGTCAGGGCTCCTAGGCAACAAACTCTCCAAACTGTAGCTCTATGAAAAAGCTATCTCTGACAGAATTCTCAGTAACCTCCCTCAAACTATGGTCACAGGTTCTCTGGGACAAAGGCATAGCAAATCAAATCAGGTTCTGACCTTTAAGTCTAATTTATTTCCTTTGTTTTCAGTATCTATCATATAATTTTTATCCTACCCTTCCTCCACATAAGTTCCTCCTCCATTTTGTCCTCACAACAGTCTTGTGAGGTGGGTGAATTGAAAGAGTGTGACCCAAGGACACCCAAGTTTCATTGCCTGAGCTGGGATTTGAACCTACCCCCCCTGTCATAATGCACAATGAAATAAAGGGTTAATATATATATATATGCTGACCCTTTGCTGGATTGCTTTGCAGCCCACTGCACCAATAGCCACACCTAGAAATCGTATAATGAAAGGCAAATTCAGGCCTCTACAATTAATTCACTATTCCCCATCCTACCTTTGACCTAAAGTGACCTGACATAGAAACAATTACCCCAATCCCAGAATATGCATACATTAGAAAGTATACTTCTGGATTGCCTGGCTGAAATCGTTGTCAGGATTCTTCTGTACCAGAATCCTTTCTGGCACACCAACACCATGAGCTGGTGCCTGGGTACACCGGATCAATTCTTCATGGCATCCATGTTACAGAGTCCCATGTGGTTCAACATTGTATGCCATGCCCTTTAGATTCCACATAATATAATTGCAAGAGGAACACTGAACTGAAGTGTGGATGACGGGCAATTTTGTTTCTATTTTTCAGTTGAATCAGTAGCTGTCCCGAACAAGAGTTTAGATATGGTAATAGTCTGGATGAGGGCCAATAAGTTGAAGCTCCATCCAGATAAGACTGAGGCGCTTTTGAGTGGTAACATGGCCAACCAGGGATTATGGATTCGGTCTGTTTTGTTTAGAGTCACATTCCCTCTGAGAGAGAAGGTTCAGAATTTGGTGGTTCTCTTAGACTTTTACTTACAGGTGTGGGCCTCTGTGCAAAGTACCTTTTGCCACCTTCAAGCTGGGATGTCAGCTATGGTCCTTCCTTGAGAGGAATCATCTGTAGGCACAAATACCTATTCTCAGATCACATCTAAGCTATACCACCACAGTGAACTGTATTTGGGGAAGCTTTTGAAGACTGTCTGGAAGCATTAGCTAGTACAAAACACAGCAATAAAATTACTTGCCTCTGTAGATTACTTGGAACCAGTTTTGAATGATCCACAGTCATTACCAGTTGCCTGTAGGCATAGTTCAGTGTGCTAGTATAAAGCCTTGAATGGTGTGGGGCAAGGGAATTAAGGAACTATCTGCTCCCTTATGTCCTGAGTGGGCTCTGTGGGCTTCTACCTTCTGTGATTTGGTGGGCATCCTCACCAGAGAGAGGGCTTTCTCTGTGGTGTCACCTTGTCTGCAGAACACCTTTCCCACAGAAATTCATCAAGCGCCAAATCTATTGAATGTAAAGCCTCAGGCTAAAACAGCTTTGTCATCCCTTTCACTGCCTTTTCTTCTCCTCCCTCATTCAAGGTAGTTATTATGGTGGTCTTCCAAACAAGCTCAAGGTGGTTCTCTTGCTGGTTTTATTAATGCTGCTCTGAAGTGGCCTATTTTTAGGCTTAAAAAGAAATTAAGAATTAGTAGGTAGGTGTGGAGATTTCCAGTAAAGGATGCTACAGACTGTAGTTCTTACCTCTGAGGAGAGATGGGTACAGCAGCCCCTGACTTAGTTGCTTAAGTTGTAAAATCTTTCCAGTGCACAGAAAGACTTGGATCACATTTGCTTTAATCAAGGGGTGGGAAAGGTACATTGGTTATTTTTGGATGAAGTGGGTTATTAAATATACAGCATGAAAATTAAATATGGCATTTTCAAACAATGAAAAGAAACTAAGGAAACTGTTCAGTTGTTCGATCATTCACACACAGTGTTCTAATTACCCTGCGGGCCTGTCTGGCTGGCTAGGCCCATTGCCCTCTGCCCTGGAAGAATTGCTGCCCTTTTCTCTTCTTCTTCCACACTCAGCAGACTGAGCAAGACTAATAATGCAGATGCAGATTTAAAGTGATCCTGATTAGAACACCCCCCCCCTTAAGAGAGCAGATTCTTGCTCTGTTCTGTCCTGTAATCTAATAGGCTCTCGTGGCCTTTGCAAAACACAAAACAAAACACTAAACCTGCCTTCAGGCAAAAGCATATAGTTCTGGCAACGCTGAGATGTTAAATGTGTTTTAATGGGCTTTTTGACACATTCTGCTTTGATTTTGCTAACGTTACAAAAGTAGGTATTAGGAATATTTTGCCCTTCCTCGCACCACCCAATGAGGGAGTAATTTCTCAGGCACATGGATATTTGGCTTGGTGGCCATAGAATGCGGGGGTGGTTTAAAGGCCCAGTGCTCATTTTTCTTCCCATCAAAGTCCATTTCTGAAAGAGAAACTGCATCAGGAATCTTTGGTATCCTGAGAGCCAATGAAACATCAGCATTCAGGAAAGAAAGAAGCAAAGCACAGACACAGGGCTTGGGTGGCTGGTATCATGTTGTGAACTAGCCATTGAATGGACAGGAGGTATGAGAAAGAAGCCCTATTTATGGATCATAAACATTTTTTAACTTGAAAGTATACCCTGCTGAGGGTGGAACATCATCATTACCATTATCTTTTCCAGATGCAGCTGCTGGGGGTACTTTTTTGAGGAGGAAAACAGAGCAGTGTGTGTGTGTGTGTGTGTGTGTGTGTGTGTGTGTGTGTGTGTGTGTGTGTGTGTGTGTGTGTGTGTGTGTGTGTGTGTGTGTGTGTGTGTGTGTGTGTGTGTGTGTGTGTGTGTGTGTGTGTGTGTGTGTGTGTGTGTGTGTGTGGGTCTTTTTAAACAGTCTTTTTTTCCTGCAGAAAGATGCTACATTTGAGCTGCTTCACATCTCCCCCTCCCCCGCATGGGGAATTACTTACAGGAACTAGTTATTTTATTCCCAGTAGGTGATAAAGTGGCTCAAGGGTAGCCTTTTCAGCAGGAAAAAAAGGCAGAAAAGGTTAAAAAGTCTGCCTCCCACTACATCATTCTTCCCTTCAAAAATGGAGCACCAGTGGCTGCATTTGGAAAAGAAAAAAAAACTGATCATGGAACTAAATATAGAACGTATAACGGCTCTGCATGCAAAAGGTTCAGTCCTTGCAATTTCCAGTTGAAGGATCTTTTGTAGCAGATGTTAGGAAAAACACTCTACCTGAGACCATGGAATACTCTTGCCAGTCAGAGTAGACAGTTTTGGGCTAGTTGGACCAACGGGTAGATGATACAGGATAGCATCAAGTGAGTACACTTCCACGGAAAGTAACCATAGAGCAGAGCTACTCATTATGATGCAATCATGTGTAACAACAACCCCATTCCCTACCTCCAAGTAGCTGTTCTGATAGAGAAAGCTTCAGGGGGAGATAGTTTCTGCTGCAACTGCCCATCACATGCTTTTCCCCAGTCTAATTTTAAACCAGCACAGATCTAGAACTCCGAGAAGTGTCTTGGGACAGAGGAGCTGCAGTGGAGAAGCAACAGTGTGTATTCCAATTAATTCCTCTCAGTACTGTTTTTCTCTAACAGAAGCAAGGTTTTAATTCTGCCTTTTGACTGAAATTCACATACTTCATTGCCGTTCCACCAGCTTCAGTGGGACCAGAGTAAACAGCACAGTTTGCTTCTTACACTGGGGATCCACAACTGGATCTCTCAGTGTGTGCTTTAATAGTAAAAAGCAATGCATGTTTGTGCATGTGTGTGACTGTGTGTTTTGCCATGACCCCAGTTCTAACTGGATTCTCCACAGCTCCTTTTTATTTTAAAAACCAAATCTGCATGTTTGATCACAGATCTCCCTGGTAATGCACAGTTTGGCTCTAAGTGTTCTGTGGATTTCTTATAAAACTTATAGCCATAATTAGGCCAGAAGGGAGCAGCTACTGATCCAGCTATAACACATTGAGTGGCTATGTCAGGTTTTGGATGCAATGTGGAGGAAATGTACTTTTTAGAAGGAACACATCATAAGAAAGTGCATGCCCTGTGTGAAAGCAAATCAAACATGCACTTTGGCAGAATGATCCCTTTTCCTACTCGAACTACACATTCCATAGGTAACTTTGCCACCTCCCCCTTCTTTTTTCAAAAATCTCATTTGGATCTTTTTAGCAGTACAATTGTGCAGCCCTCCATTTCTTTATTTTCAGACATTTCTGCATTTGTGCAAAGTCCAAAGGAGGGGGAATGTAGATGGTGCAAATTATCACTGTGTCTGTATTAAGGAACAATTAAAGTTCACTATAGCCAACATGCAGGGAGATCAGTGTGGTGGGAATGAGAAATCTGCTTCTTTTCCACTAAGCCCAAATGCAGAGTCACTGTGCTGCCCTGTGCTTATGCAGATTGCCAAATGCTAATTATAGTGGTTTGATGCAGAGCGGATTCATCTTAAAGTGCAAGCTCAGCAAGTTCCGTGCAGATAGAAATGGACATCAATCCATACCAAGCAGCTGATGCAGCCATAGCAGAGCAGCCTGATCCCTTGTAATGGCCTGTAGTTTGCATCTCCACAGCAAAGGCAGCATCCTCCCAACTTCAGCATGTGTATGGCTGAGGCTAATGCAGAGTCCTATTGCCCACTCCCCCACCCCAACTTCTCAGTGGTCTGGGGAAAAAATCAGAAAAGGGGCAGCTGTCATTTCTACATTCTACCTCCAAACGGTGATCAGACAGAAGAAGGAATTTTAGGAAATGCAGCTTATCTCATCCCTATGTGACAAGCTGTCTAGGCTGAAATTGCCTTTTTTACAGAAGTAGGCAAAGTTCAGGAGTGCTGCCCTCCTTGCATGAAGAAGGGGCAGAAATGTGTACATGTGTGTGTGTGATCATTGGCGATGCCATGGGTATTATCCAGTAGGTGCCTGTGGCAGACACACAAAATTATATACCCCTGTATGTTAAGACTACTGCCTGTAGTTTAGAGTCCGATTTTAGTGAGTTCTTGTGCTATATAAATCCAGAAAAACTGATTTACCAGTGATGGCACTATCATGGGAGAAAGTGTGCTGTTGCATTCACAAGAGGATTAATTCAGTTCAATTGTGTATTAGTACAAGTATAAAAACATGGCTGTAAGCATGTTTTATTTTATAAAATTTCTTTCTCTGCTTCCCAGTTAAAAAAAACAACCCTACCTATTTAGAACTCACTACTACTAAGTTCAATTGTGCTTACGCCCAAACAAATATACGCAGGATTGAAGCCTTACAGTGCAACCCTAAGAATACCTTCCTGGGACTAAGCCTTAATGAATAGACCTGAATAGGATTCTGAGTAGCCCTGTTTAGGATGACACTGGTAGAAAGCGATCCTAAGCAGGTCTACTCAGAATCCTACGCAGGCTATTCAAGGGGGATTGCTCCCAGGAAGGTGTTCTGAGGATTGCAGTTAGTCACAGCTATGCCTTGTCGTGAAGGGCCTCCAGTTTAGGGATACATGTATCCTCCTGGCCACTGCCACGCCAGTCATTCTGCCTTGCATGGAAAGAACAGGCTGTGTGGAATTGCAATCCTTCTACATTACAGCACCCATAAAATGCCTAGAATGAATGATGCTACAGTAATATTACTGACCTCTTAAACAAGCTACTTTTGCTCTCTCCTTTGTGCCAGTTCTTCTATAAAAATAGAATCTCTGGAGGAAAAAAATGCCATATCTCTTTGGTAAAAGGCTTAATGCGTGGAAATAGGCAGGTGACGCTTTTCATGCCATATTAAATAACATCACCTGGCAAAAAACATCCCATTAAACTTCCCTTAAAAGGACAGGGTATTTTTTTTTTCTGCAGGGAGTTGACAATCCTGTACAAAGCACTGAAAATGTGGCACCTTTGAGTTAAAGCAGGAGCCAGTGGTCCCATCTAATCATCCAGTCTCTCCTAAAACGGGGCGGGTTGCTAGCAGCCAGGTCTTACCCTCCTTTCCAAGGTCATTTGCTCGCAGGGGTTTTCCATTGTTATTTCCAACTCTGCTTTCTGTGACGGAATCTCTCATCTCCCCTGAGTGGAGCAGAGACGGATTCAATTTGCGAGCAGCGGCATGATGACACGAGCATGTTATTAACTTCCTGAAGTTTCAGAAAAGCCACTCCATTTGGCTCTGAAACAGCAACCTGTATCCTCCTGGCCGCTGCCACGCCAGTCATTCTGCCTTGCATGGAAAGAACAGGCTGTGTGGAATTGCAATCCTGCTGAGCACATGGACCACGGGGCCACACTCAGACCTGTTCAGCTGCCACACAGTGCAGCTTGGCTTCCTGGAATAATTTGATAATTGCCATCTGTTTCCTGGCATGTGCTCCCCAAATTAAGGCAGAGGCAGCAAAGAACTGCAGTCAGAACAAAATCAATTGCACATGAAGTGAGGAAACACCACTAGGCATTCTTGGTGGCTGCTCCTCAGTTCAGGAAATAATCCAATTCACACTTTGGAATTTGCTTTCAATGAATTTACCACAACAGGATTTTTGCAAAAGATAGTAAGTGACTGCAGGCCATTAATGCAACAGAGAAATCTTCAGAGCACAAGCACTAACACGTATTATATCTTTTCTGCGATTATACTCATCCACTAATTTCCCCTTAATATATTCAAGTATTAGATCTGCTTCTGGTGTAGTCTCGAGGGTATTGATGAGTGGACCATAGGACTCGGGATAGTAATAGTGCCACTATCTGATTTTCTTTAATTTCTTTTCCAAGCCCACCCAGCTGTTCCACAATTTCTAGCATGTTCATGCATACCTTGCTCTCTGCCAAGTCTCATTTTATACAGTCTACACAGCAGATATAGCTTGCTTAGGTTGAATGCTCATGTACTTTTTGGAGTGCGTTCCACATACCTTTAGTTGTTTCTTATTTCCTTATGTGGGTCAGCTGATGATCTTCCACTTATAGGCTTAATATTTGCCTTTGCTTGCCTGTTTTTCTTGTCCCATTCAGCAGGATCATTGGCTGGTCTATCAGTGCTTAAAACATCCCAGAGGTCATCTTTGATCAACAGCATTTCAAGTTTGAATTTCCACAACTGACAATTGCTATTATTTAGTTTGGCTACTGCAAATTTAATATCTGCACTGATTGCCATCTTCCACTGGATTGGGCATGCCCCTCCTTTCTCTTTCAAACTCACAATTACAGTTTTCTTGCAATTTATCCTGGGGTCTGGGCCCATAACCTGTTGGCAGAGTTCTGAAAATAATCCAGTCCATGCTTTGGAATTTGCTATCAATGAATTTACTGCAACAGGATTTTCGCAAAAGATAATAACTGACTGCAGGCTATTAATGCAACAGAGAAGACTTCAGAGCACAAACACTAACACATACTAACATGCAGCAGAGAGAGAAAAACAACTGCAAGAGAAAAGCATTCAATAAACCCTAAACACTAGAGAATGCTCCACACTCCCCCTAGAGTACAAGTGAACTAAACTGCTTTTCCAGTAGTATTTACAATATCTAGACTTTTAGCAGGCTGTTGCTTCTCCTGGAAGGGCAGGCAAGACCATAGCTCAGTCTTCTGGGTGGAACTTCATGCTATAAGCACAAAATGGCTACCCCATCACTTTTTCCATACCGTATTGTAGAACTTGACATCCTCGTGCTGTGCATTTCCATTTACCCCTTCAGCAGAATACAGTGATGCAGAGTGCAAATAGGAAAGCTCATAGTGTGATGTTCTCAGAACTTAGGTCAGTTTTATTACATTTCATGAAGAAGGAGAATATGAAGACTTCCCTATGGGACGGGCTATTGTAATGTGCAGCTCTACCTTCAGCGTTGCAATTTGGTTCAGTATTCCAAGAAGACTGGACATTTTTCAGCCCCCTTAGAACTCTATCAGCAATCTACTGTCACCCTTAGATCAAAGATGTAATAGCCAAATCGTTTCACAGAAAAAGAGTAGACACTTCAGAGCACTGAGATAAGTTGTATGTTTCAGAAAATAAGCACAAGAAGTAGGAACTCCTCCCTCACACCATTACCATCACCACTTTATTGAGAATGACATTCATAGATGCTAAGCTCTAAATTTAAGATACACAGATCTCAGATAATTTTCTTCTGTCTGTCTCTCCCTCCTTCTTGCAATGGGCCCCTCAGTTGAACCTACTCAAGGGCCTCCCCCTGTCTGGATCCCTCCACAGTGTCTTTCCATGACCATGTGCATGGCTGAGGAAGGCAGTCTCATCTACATCTCTGAATTATATCTTTTATTCTGTCCAGATAAATCCATTTTATGGCCCCAGGGAAAATCACTGTTATGCCTGCTGGCTGCCTGCCCTTCTCCCTTTTGCAATTGGGGAGATTCCTTCCTGTCCATAAAAGTCCCTTGTCACACTCCAAGAGTTCCATCTACCTGAGGGCTCAAGCACATTTCACATAGTCCTTGTATTGTGTCTGGGTCCACCACAAGAACTTTTTAGCATGATCTCAATTCTTAGGCACATGGGCCTGATTCAGATTGGGGTGACAAAGTGCAGGAGATGGGGTTTCAGCCATCCCCTGTACCATTTTCCCAGTCTGAAAAAGCCTCAGGGAGCTACTGTTTGCCCCACTGTGTATGCCACATATGCTGATGGAGTACACCTATGTTAGCTGAATTGCCTCAAAGACGAGGGAATTAATAGGCAACGGGCATATATTATGGGATCATAACCTGTGTATACCAGGGTTGGAGTTTCCGGAGCGCGTACAATGAAGAAAGAGACTAATACTTTAAAATGAATCAAGGCTTTTACTTAAGAACTGTCAAGCATACAGGGTCTAAGAATCACACACACATTCAATACTGAACTAGGAAATCAGAGGGTGGAAAGAGTGCAGGGACGGTTACATTAGCAGGAGAGATCATTGTCAGGTGATACGTTACCTGTCCATCAAGATACAGAGATTCAGCAGCGAGGAACAGAATGCCTAGTGGAGTGACCAGCACTACATGAGGTGGGATGGAGTGGGAGTGAGATCTCGAGGCTCCAAGCATCTGACTAGTGACCAGAAAGGGTGGTCTTAAATAGCCAATTTCTATCCCGAAGCAAGGGATAGAAGGGTGACAGGAGGAGAATTCTAGCCTAGAACAAGATGAGACCCCAATGAGTGTTATCTTGCCACAGTATGCAGAATAAATACACTAGAACAGAGATTTCAGTGGACGAAAGGAGTTTGATTGGTGAAAGGAATAATCCACTGTGCATCTTTGCTGTTCTGTGCCACTCACCCTATGTCTTAATTGGCCCCGCCCTAGAGGAGGCTCTGTTGAGTGAGCCCATTGTGGGACATATTTCCCTTTTCATCTCCACCCTCTGACAAGTATATTTTTAAAAAAAATGAGAAGAGGGTTCTTGCTATAGGTAGAAGTCTTCCTGTTTTTTTAAATTGTGAAATGTATTCTATATAAATAATTGACACAGCATCCTATAAGGGCAAAGCTATGGTAGGCTTGCTGTTTGTCCACCAATGGTGGGTAAATCCCTAACTTTGGCCCAAATCCCCCAAGAAATTGGGAAAGGAGAGAAACAAAGGCCAGAAAATGGCCTCTGTACTGATGCTTAGGAATTTTTCCATGTCTCTATGGTCCTTACCATAGAGATTAATAGAAATTACTAGATTGTCACCCAGCAGTGATGTCACATCCTTTCTATCCCCATACAATGCTTTCAAATTCTTCCAACATTTTCTGAGTCAGTGCTGGCAACCCTAGCTAAGGAAATGATGTTTGATGACATGTTGGAGGTGCTAAAGTAAAGGGGAATCAGGGACTGAAGAATTTCAGCGCCCCCCAGTCCTATCACAACCTATGTTGCTGAAATTAATTGCACTTAAAAAGTACTGAATTAATAGAATTATATCAAAATAAGCTAAAAAAATTCTATAACCAATGTAATTTAAAATGATTTCATTATACATAAGTATACATCATAAGTATTATAATTCCAAAACATTAAAAGTGACTTGGTCTGAACCATTTTTATAGTAAATAATAAAAGGAGTTCATTTTTACGTAAGAGTGTTCTTATTTTATTTGACTTAATTTACTCCTCTAAAATAAATTCCTTGCATCTGAAACTCATTCATCTCTGCAAGGAGAACAGGTTTAGGGAAGTTAACTTCTACTAAGGGCTAGACTACAAGTTATGTTTTGTAACAAGTTAGGTCTTGTGCATGTGCAGCTCCAAAATGGGGCAAAAGGCACCCTCAGGTCATTGCAGCTTGGAAAAATAAGTGGTTCAGGAGCCCCTCCTTCCCATGCTGCACTCCCAAGCCAAATCTAGTCCCTGTGGGCCTTTAATATGCCATTCCCTGCTGCTGCTATGTAACTGCAGGGATAGCAAGTTGGATCTGGGGAACCCAACCTGACTCATTACAAATTGTAATGAGTCAATTGGTCCTGAATAGACATGGGCCCGATCCAAAAATAAATTCCGATTCAGCCGTTCATGGATCTGGGCTGCTGCCGAACGCAGGCCACCGATTCTAAACGATCAACTCTCGTTTCCAGTCCGCAATTGGGAATCGGGGAGGCCAGCGCCCAGGGCAACCGTAGTCAGGCTCTTGCGCGCGCGGGCGCGCACGTGCATGCGCTCCTGAGTCGCCCCCGCCCACACAGCAAGCCGGCTGTCCTGGTGTGCTGCGGACCTGGTGGCAGCGTGAGTGGCTCGGAGGCTGCCCGCGCTGTTCACCTGCCCTGCAAGACAAGGGGCGGCCGGCTTGCCCGCGCGCCCCTTGTCCTGGGGAAAGGCGAATGGTGCAGGTGGCCTCCCAGCCACCCGCACTGCCCTTTGCCTTTCCCCAGGACAAGGGGCAGCCGGCTTGCCCATGCACCCCTTGTCCTGGGGAAAGGCGAACGGCGCAGGCGGCCTCCCAGCCACCTGCACTGCCTTTTGCCTTTCCCCAGGACAAGGGGTGGCCAGCTTGCCCACGCGCTCCTTGTCCTGGGGAAAGGCAAATGGCGCAGGCAGCCTCCCAGCCTCCCGCGCTGCCTTTTGCCTTTCCTTTGTGCCCACCCCCTTCCCCCTCCCTCCCCTGGGTTGCTGCTCCATGGTTGGAAGGAAGCCTGCTAATCAAGGAAATCTGGGCTTCCATTCGTGTTTTGAGGGCGACAGAAGGAGGGCAAACACAGCTCATTTCCTTGACTCCGTTGCCCCGGGAATAAATTACTAGCACCAGAGTGTCTGCAATTCCGAACAGAAACTGACCCATCCGATCAAGTCCCGAACAAGCAAACTCCCGACCACTGGATCAGTTGCCATGGACAGAACCGATTAGCTGAGTCACGATGGCGAAAACGCCAAAATCGGGGGGGGGGGGGGGTTGAAATCATAATTCAGATCGTGCCCATCTCTAGTCCTGAACCAGCTCATTGGTCTATCAAAGTCAGTATTGCTAACTATAACTGGCAGCAGCTCTCTGGGGTCTCAAGAATCTCTCCAGAATCTCATCACCTACTTCCAAATCCTTGTAAATAAGACATATCAGAGACTGAAACCTACATGCCAAGCAGATGCTCTGCTATTGATCCACAGCCCCTCCCCTGTACACAGAACTTACTGCCTCAGGTTGTTGTGGATGCAATTCATCTGAAGGAGACTTAAGGATGAACTTAAATCTTTTGCATGGAAATCAATGGAACTTCAAAGTGTATCCTTTTACCTGGAAGTGTGCCCCCAGTTTTTGAAACACACAGGGAAGGTTTTGCAGTGGGAGAAAGGAATCTCCTGTGCTTCTCTGAAAAGAGGTGTCCTTCATATGCAAGCCATCTCATATGTCTCTCTTTCTCTGGTGGCCACAGTTTTCCATTCTTATTCTTGATGTACATCATGCTACATTTGTAAGCTATTGGGTGGGTGGGGGTTGTTGTTTTAGGGAGGAAAAATGCTGCAATTCTAAACCAGAGCCTCAAACTGTAAAGCAGTTTTTCTTTTCTTCTGTTTTTTTAAAACTACAGCTGAACTAATTTGATGAAAGGGAAAAATAAAATGCAAGCCAGACTAAACACCCAAAGTTCCTACCTACAACCAGCACTCGGCCTTTTGCAGGCCAAAGTCAACACATGTCAATTTTTAACATGACAGGACTTTTAAAAGGAGGGTTGAGTGCCGAATGAGAGGCGGCTGGAAAACATTATTAATGGATTCTGTCAATTAAAGCCTGGCAAGACAAGCTTTTACAAAGGTCTGTGTTTTTGTCTTTAATGTTGGTAGTGGAATGATTTATGAGCCAGTTGTTTATGATGTGGACACACTACAGTGTTCTGTGGCGGGGCACCTTTGTATTTGCTGTAAGGAGGTGTGTTTGTGTGTGTCACAGAACTAAGCCACACATAAAAAGCTCTGGTCATCATTACCCTTCTTGGGGAAGAATCACAAACTTGCTGTTGTGGAAGGACTACAAACTGATGCTGCCATTGTTCTTGCTGCTGCCAACACAGTTTTTCAAGATATGTGATTGCAAAATATCACTCCTTTGCCGCTAGTGGAGGGGTCTCTTCACAAGCAGAGTGGTCATATGTGTTTAAGTGTCTAGGGATCCCTAACAAGAATTCTCAGCAACTGCACACACTTATGCTTCCTGGAGTTTTTTTTTTAAAAAGAGTTTCCAATTTGCTTCGATTTGTAGTCTACATGTACACTAAAGTGCAATCCATAAAAGGTTACACCCTTCTAAGCCCATCATCCCCAATGGATTTAACAGGGTGTAATTTTGTTTAGGATTACAGTGTAAATCAGTAATGTTAAACAGACATCTGAAAGCATTTTCACACAGTGAAGTGATTTTGCACATTTGTTTACTTAGAAAATGTATATGCAAGAGATCTGCCCGAGGCTACTCATGAAGTAAAAAACAATGCAATAAAATAATAGAAACAGCATTATCAATAATAAAGCAAATCACACCAATAAATCAGGGCCTTAAAAATAATGTACCTGTTTCTCATTTGTTGCGTCCAAGACACACATTGCTTTTTTCTTGGTTGTGCTTCACTTGTGAGGATACATATTCCCTGAGTGCTGAAAACATGCGTCTTCAGTTCTTGGGGAAATGAGAGGCTCCTCCCCTGCCAGTAATGCTTTCATTGCTATTGAGTTGTTGAGTTGAGCTGAGTAACTGGCTATTTTATGTGATATCACTTCCTTTCTATGTTCCCACCTGGCAATGGGCTGCTGAAAAAAATTCAGTACTTTTTGGATTTGGATGTTGGGAAGGGCATAAATGTCTGTAATTTTGGTTATTCAGGTCCCCAGTACCGTTTTGGTAATTGGATTTGGATTTTGTTCCTGGAATTCTGAAATTTTGGGGGTCCATTATTCCCTATAGGGAATCTTTTCTTGGGGGGTATGTGGCTGTTTTTCAAGCAAATTACACCAACATTGTAGGGAACCAAGTCCTGCCTGTCCACTAAAGACCCCTCAAGTTTCAAGTAGATTGGATCAAGGGATCCAATTCTATGGCCCCCTGAACAAGGTGACCCCAGCCATCCTCCTAGTCTCCATTGTTTCCAATGGGAGGGGGAAATTCCATGCTTTCTCCAGGGCAAAGAAGCCAATAGCCAAACATACAACAGCAAGCCTCCCAAAGCAAACAGAACCAACAACCCCAACACAACCAATGTCAAACCAGAGAATCCAAGCCAAATCAACTGAAGCAAGAGACATTGTTGCAAGCCCAACAGAATCAATGTTGAACCACAGAATCCCAGCAGAACAAAAGGTCTATGTGGCAAACCCATCCCAATCAATGTCAAACTACAGAATCCAAGGCAAACCTAAGTTGCTGCAAGGGACATTTTTGCAAGACCATCAGACCCCATTTCAATCCAGAAAATCTAAGCTAATCTAAGTTGGCAAGCCAATATCAAGACCTGGGAAGAAGATGCTGACATGGACACTGTAAAATTGAAGAGGAAAAAGTCCTGGAAGCCTTAAACTGCTGGCCCTGAATATTTCTGCATATTCCTGAATATTTCCAGAATTTTTCGAAGCCCATTTTCCAGTACCCTGAAAAATCTTGAATACCTTCCAGTCACTGTGTAATATATCTGAAAAATACTGATAAGGATTATAATGTGTGTGCGTTCGTGTACACAAATATGTATATATACTTGTATATATACTGATAAGAAAAATACTTATAAGGATTATAATGTGTGTGTGTACACACACACACACATACACACACACACACACACAGGTCTGTCTGTCTGTAGAATATATAATATAAGATATATTCAAACTGAGAATATCCAGACACACCATCTTGCTTGTTTCTTTTGTTCATTGTTTGTATCTATATCCTGCCTCTCATTCATTGTGAAACTCCAAACAGCATATACAAGGGATCCTAAGAGGGCCCCTATCCAAGAAATGATCAGATCCAGACCAACAATGTTCATGAAAGTCTCATTGCACTGACTTCCGAGTAAACATGCCTAGGGTGGGACCCTCCTCACATGCAGTCTTCCTAGCTGCTTCCCCAACCTTTGCTTTTTAAGATGACAACCTGGCTGGCTGGACTCCACCGACAGGCCTGTCTTTTCTTGAAGCTGCGTTATCAGAGAGCATCAGTGTCAGTCAGACTTCATAGAATTTATTGAGCCAAGCCTCCCTTTTCTCCAATGATTTCCCCTGTCACATTTGAAATGGCTATTTTGGGCTATGGGTGGAGGGGAGCACACTGTTATCAGTTCCATAGATACATTACATCATGGTTGTGTAATGTTTTTCTTAACAAGTAGCCCATTTAGATATAAAAAAATGATTTCAATGAATAAAAAAAACCAGATTGTAAAAGTTTCCTCCAAGCTATAGCCAGGCAGGTGGTAAGTGGCATATTTTAGTGTTGTTATTAACATGCAAGGGTTGAAGCTTGCTTGGAAGTCCTCTATTTTATTCTCAGAACAATCCTGTGAGGTAGATTAAGCTGAGAAAGTGATGGACCCAATGTAATCCCAGTGAGTTCTGTGGCAGAGTGGGGATTTAAACCCATGTCTTCCAGATCCTGGTCTTACATTCCAATCTGAAATAGTTCTCAGTGAAGAGGATATTGCCCTCTGCAGCCTATTAGAGGCACTCCTTTAATGATATACTAACATTCCAAGCCTGAGTTCTAGCAAGCCCTGGATTAATCTAAGATCCATTGATGGGATCTAAAATCAGCTCCATTGCCTTTGCTAACAGCTCTAAGATTTCAGCTCTAAGACTGTAGCAAGGCATTCCCAACAGTATATCCACATTTTGGCAAAATCCACATTTTGAGAGCCAGTTTGGTGTAGTGGTTAAGAGCATGGGACTCTAATCTGGAGAGCTGGGTTTGATTCCCCACTCCTCCACTTGAAGCCAGCTGGGTGATCTTGGGCTAGTCACGGTTCTCTTGAGCTCTCTCAGCCCCATCCACCTCACAGGGTGTTTTATTGTGGGGATAATAGTAACATACTTTGTAAACCGCTCTGAGTGGGTGTTAAGTCATCCTGAAGGGTGGTATATAAATCTAATGTTGTTGTTGTTGTTAAATGTCTCTTCTGCTCGGGACTAGGGGTGTGCAGGGCCAGAAAAAAATCCGGAAATACCTTAATTCTGAAGCAGCAAGCCGCTTCGGAATTAAGGTATTTTACTCACTTCGGTATGCTCCATAAATATTCAGAGCATACTGAAGTGAGGGGGGGAAACTCCTCCACCCCCACCTCCCACCCCCCCTGGGGCAACCCCTCCACCCCCACCCCCCCTGAGGAAACCCCTCTACCCTCACCCACTTACCTGGCGGGAGGGTCTTTGACAGTTGGGCAGTGGCAGCGGCGGCAGCATGAGGCTGTGACAGCCTGGAGCCAGCCGGTTTGGCTCCTCTGCCACCGCGCCACTGCCTGAGCCTGTGGGGTGGTGGGGAAGGCTGAAGCTGCCACTGCTGCCATCGCCACCACCTCTGGCCCTTCCTGCCCCTCAATTGTCCGCAGCGTGGCGGCACTGCAATGGCCATTTGAGGGGTAGGAAGGGCTGGAGGCGGCTGCGGCTCCAGCCTTCCCTACCACCCCACAGGCTCAGGCAACAGCGTGATGGTGCGGTGGCAGAGGAGCCGGAGCCGCTGCTGCCGCCAACAAGGTAGGTGGGGTGGGGGTGAGGGTGGGGGGCTGGGGATGGCAGTGGGGGGCTTGGGGTGGGGGTGGGATGATGTTTAAAGGGCCCCACCACTGCTTGCAAGCAGCAGCAGGGCCCTTTAAACTCAGCCCTGAAGCTTTCCGAAGCATTCTGAATGCTTCGGAAAGCTTTGATTAGGGATTTCTGAATTGGGGCCAGCATGCTGGCCCTGATTCGGATATCCCCAATCTTTACGGATCAGGTCTGATTCAGGTAATTTACCCAAATTGGAAACCTGAAGTGCACACCCCTACTCAGGACTATCAGAGTTCTAATTTATGGGCCTTCTTTATTCTGATTCATACTATTTTGTAGAGATTACTCACCTCAGTTGTGTAAATATTTCATAGTTTTAATCTAATCCCACTTTGAAGGTAAACAACTTAATTTGGGGTGGGGGACAAAAAGGGAAAGGGTACCAGGACTACAGTGTGCGCTTCCGGGCTGTACAGTAGCTGATCCCTTGAAAATAATGACAGTGCAGACATAACTGTAATTCAAAATGCATGGTCAAACATTTGACCTAGTTTGAAACAAGCCCAGATCTTTGTGAAATGAATCACACTATTGGAAGACAAAGAAGTATAGACAGAATCAATTAAATCTTGACATTGTCAGGAATATTTCTTCTCAAAGGGATTCCTTTCTTCCTTTTTTTTAAAGTATCTTTTTACTCTATAAATGAAGCTAAAGCAAGCAGTGGGACTAAGATAATTTCTTCAGCTAAAGCTATTCTGAGACTGCCTGTACTTCCACATAACACGCAGAAGGAACAGATCTAAAGCAGAGTGGAGGAAACTGCACAAACACACACACACAGAACTCTGGGCTTCTGTACCACAAGGACGAGGATCTGGCAACGTCAGGGCCTGGAAGTTATTGTTGGCACAGAAAATCCCTGTTTGCAAAAAGAAAGAAAAAACAGAAAAAGAAAAAGAAAAGAAATGTGGGTGAAGGGGAAGGAAACATTTCATGAAATGGGCATCAAGGCAAAATGGTTTCCCCCCTGAAGAAAAAGAAACATCAGGAAATGCCTAGTCTCAGAAATTGAGAGGGAAACACAGCTTTGTCTACCAAAAAAAAAAAGGCCCAGTAAGCAAAGACTGACATGGGAGAGGAAGTATGGTTGCTCCTTTCTTATTCAACCACTTTAGATGTAAGTTCTAATGACTCAGTTCTGCAACTTTTCAATATGGGCTCCTTGTCTTATGCAAGTTTATTTCCAAGGTTTATTTTTTTTACCTACAACCATGTTACTTGCTGTGTACTATTTTGCAGCGAGTTAAGCATCATGGATCCAAGGCAACTGAATTTGAAAGGGATACTCTACATGGTTGTTTTCAGAACTGAGGAGAACCAAAGTAGTTGTCTTGGAGTGATCTGAGCTACCTCCAGGTTTCACTGGGAAGTGTAACCTTGGCTGCTAAAACTTCCACTGGGTATTTCCACAAGGCCACCTACTAGAGCAAAAGAGATCATTCACCCAGAAATGACTTTTAATTCCATCTCAAACATTTTTCATGAGATGACAGAACTACAATTAGGAGAGACATGGAGCTGCTTCTGCCATTCTGTGTGTCCTTTTCATACTTCCTCAGAATGTCAAATTCAATCTAAACTTCATTTTCAAACTACCACAGGTAAAAGTGCACGGCCTCCAGCAGCAGAAGCATTTTCAATATTGCTGTGGTGCGGCAGCCAGGCCTTGTATCATGTCCCACTCAGCATCCTCATGCCTGGAGTATCCTGGCAGCTGACCTGGGTGGCCCCATGAGACCCATGCAGCATCCCCATGCTTGGAGCAGCCCAGTCAGAAGTAAAGACAGCTAGGCTGGGCTGGGCGGGGGAGCACTGGTGGGAGGGGCAGGGGCCTCCACCCTGGCCAGTTACACAGTTAAAGGGTGTCTGGAATGGGTCCTGGAGAGAGACAGTGGCAGCAAAGACTGGAGGACAGGAGGATGGCTGACAATGGGAGACAACCAGCCCTGGCAACAGGAACACAGACAAGGGGGAAGGCTGCAGAGCCCTTTCCCCAGGAAACAGGAGAGAAGCCAAGAGGCTGCCTGGGCAAGGAGGCAGAGAGACCAGGGAGCTGAAGGGAAAGTGAGGCTGACTCCAGAGGGTGGGAGATGAGCACATGGTAAGCACTGGGAGGCCAAGGAGGAGTCCCCACAGACCAGCCTGGTGAACAAAGACCCGGCCCTTGTCTGGGGCCCTAGGATGCAGTGACAGAATGGTTCCAGTTTTAAATCTATTGCCAAAGGGACAAGCTATTGCTTCTTTGAGAGCAAATCCATTCTCTTTATTTTTATTAATTAATTATTTCAATTAATTAATTAATGTTTGGGTGAGGGCAGGAATCAAAATTAATTGATTGATTGATTGATTTTGATTCCTGCCCTCACCCAAACACACATAAAGGGTAGTAATTTGGTAGAAACATATACATTGTCTGTTTGTCCCTCTCTATCTGTCGATCTGTCTGTCTACCGATCTATCTATTAAGACACAATGGGTAAAGCTGTGCAAACAGTATGACTCTAGCTTGATAGTGGTCCATCCTATGTTACTAAAACCTTGCCTGAATAATAACTCAGGCCTTAACTGGAACAGGAGATACCTCCTTTTTATACTGTCTGCCAAGGACTTACAGAAACAGGGTAGCTGTCAGTCAGCAGGCAAGCCACAAAACATGGTCGATGAGTAGCATTTGGCTTGGTGGATCACAAGCTGTACAGGGTGGTAATACATGAAGCTGCCTTATGCTGAGTCAAACTATTTATTTCTACAGTTCAGCATTGTCTGTTGACTAGCAACAGCACTCAAAGATCTTTCCTGCTACCTGCAATCCTGAACACTTGGAGATGCCAGGGATTGGACCTGGGACCTTTTACATACAAATCATGTGCAGCACTACCACTGAGAACCTCCCCTCTCCCCCCATTGTCAAGTACTGCAAGGAGTTTCCAGTCATCCAGTGGACTTTCTTAGCTCCTCTTCTGACTGCAGCCCACTGCGTACTACCTGATTAGCGGTGGACGAACTCCTCTTGGCTCAGTTCAGAACTGCAAGCTTTTCCAGCAAGAGTTCCTCTGGTGTCAGAGAGAACTCTCATAGCTCATAATGTTGGTGCCCCCATGTGTTTGTGGTATTGTTCACCATATCAAAATAAAAATGTATTTATTTAGCCATAGGCCATACAAAATTGCAAACACAACACTCTAGGCAAATAAAACAGCTGAAAAGTGGCATAAAAAGTATGTGCCTACTGAGTTGCCTCCTAGGACGAGCAAAGAGGACTACTTATAAATCCCACTCCAGCCAGAAAAAAACAGATTCAGGAACAAGAGAGCAGATCTGGATTGAGGACAACAAGCACATAAAACTTTTGCAAGAAATACTAGAGAAAACTGAACCAAACAGAGAAGATATTCATAAAGAAAAAAGCTGATTGGATGTTTGGCTTGGACCTCTTTTGCACAGGCAATTTTTGCCACTTTTGGCCCCACACCTCTTCAGGTTTTGAGCCAAACAGAGAAGATATTCATAAAGCAAAACGCTGGTTGGATATTTGGCTTGGACCTCTTTTGCACAGGCAATTTTTGCCACTTTTGGCCCCACACTTCTTCGAGTTTTCTTCTGAATTAAGGACAATTAATTCCCTCTTCAGATTTCAATGAGACGTTTCAAGGGTTCTCTTCCAAATTTTCTGTGCTTGAAAATTTGGAAGAGAACCCTTGAAACACCTCATTGAAATCTGAAGGGTTAACCATCTTGAATTCAGAAGAAAACTCGAAGAAGTGTGGGGCCGAAAGTGTCAAAAATCGCCCATGCAAAAAAGGCTTTGGTCATTCAATTCACAGCAATCAAAGAGAGCTTCAATGGGAGTTTCAGTGAGAATAATAAGCTAATTTTGGTGAATGCATCTACAAAGTTGCCTGATCAGCCTGGGTGCTAGTTGCACACATGCAAAATCTCATTGGCCTTCCAAGCCAGAGAAGAATTTCTTGAGTAAATGGCAATTGATGTGTCATATACCTTAGCATTATGTGCTGGATGAGTTTGTATTTTGAACCAGGAAGCTGCAAACTGTGACAGTTTGACAAGCCGCTCCTGAAGCTCAGAGAACCTTCAGAAATGGCCTCAAATGAAGCACAAGAAGCTGCAGGGAGAAGGGGTGTGTGTGTTCTGGTGCAGAGTAGGGGAAGGAATGCCTGCATGTGTTTCCAATCCACGGTCCTTTGGAAAGTCTATCTAAAGGGAAGGGGATTGCATAGTTGACAGGCTGTCACCAAGAACATTTCTCTCATGTGCCTTTGCTGTATTTAATAATCAAGAGGATAACTTTCAAAGGCCACAATAGGACACACAATTAGAAGCATTGTAGGTAAGAACAAGATAGCCCCTTTATTCCAACAAGTTCTAGTCAAAACAGTTCAGAAACTTTTTGACACCAACAGACTCCTCATCCATGACTTTGAAAAACTGCTTGACGGCTTTCCGTTGACATGTCTCCTAACAACCAGACGAGATCCAAACCAGAGTTGCTCTGCAGGCAACTGCCTTGTGAAGAGAATGAAAAATAAAAACAAACAACAAAAATGCCTTAAACAATGGAAGTGCCTTGTTCAAAGTCAATAGTTACCACTTGTTCACTTTGAGTTATCATTTAAATCATTCATTTCTGATGGTTGCTAGCGAAGCCCATTCTCCTTATCTCTGTGATGGGTGAAGAATGGAACTTGACCAGTGTGAGGCCAGTATTCCAAAAGCAAGGGAGCTCCGTCTGAGGTGGATGTAAACGGGAAGGGATCATGAGCGCATCAAGGTTTACAGATCTGTATCAGACAATATATTGGGCAAGCTTGGTGCTTAGTCATTTATTGGAGGAAGAAGGGAGCAAAGGGCTCCGTTTTGGAGAGGGGGAAATTAGGGCTGCTGTCTATCCAGCTGAGCATTGCTCCATGTTCTAATTATGTCAGGAACATGTTTTCATTCTCACTGGCAGCAATCCCCACCATTTTCTAGGTCCAAACATCCTAAACTGTGCTATGTGTTCAGACCTCAAGCATCTATGTGCTCTTTCATCTTAGGTTTCCCATACTGCAGAATCTTCTAGATGCAAAAGTATTTCCCATATGACCACTCAGACCAATGGTTTTTTCCTCTATAGAAACACTTTGAAATTAATTAGTTCTTTTCCAGTTTTTCCAAACGTAGACTGAAATTCACAGGTGCCCGGCTCCTGAGCTTGACCTAACACTATACTTTGGCTTCATTGTTCTTGGATTTATATTTGCCAAGATCTATTCTGTATAAATCTAGAACAGCTCCATGTATTTTTGAAGATATAATCAAAAATGGTAAAGGTAGTCCCCTACGCAAGCACCGAGTCATTAGTGACCCATGGGGGGTGGGGTGTCGCATGAATCACAATGTTTTCTTGGCAGACTTTTTGTTACAGGGTGGTTTGCCATTGCCTTCCCCAGTCATCTACACTTTACCCCCAGGAAACTGGGTACTCATTTTACTGTCCTCAGAAGGATGGAAGGCTGAGAACTCAGGTCGTGAGCAGAGCTTGGGCTGCAGTACTGCAGCTTACCACTCTGCGCCCCAGGGCTCTGTGTAAATCCAGAAAAGCTCCATGTATTTTAATAAAATACTTGAGAGCTGACGTTCATAATTTGAGGCAGAAGCACACAGCTGTAACAGGGCTGGCAACCCTAATGTCAACACAAGGATGTCCCGATTTCTGGATGCCCCGACTTCTGGATGCTCCTGCTTTCCCAAGTTTTAGTGCCTGCCTGTCTTCCTTCACTGTGGACCTAGTTTCCAATTCCCTCAAACAAAAGAGCCATGAGACTACTGCGTGCCCTGTGCGCCACCCCACCAAACACATACAATAACATAACTATTAAGTATAACTACAGCCTTTTTAATTACCAGAGTACCCCTGCACATGTATGATTGTCCCGCCACACCACTTTTAAGCCTTGTGTATCTGGATTGAGGGGAAGGACTTCTTGCCTTTCCACTCTCTCTAGGACCCTGGAGGTCCCTTCCAACTCTATGATTCTATGATTCTCCTCAACACGCCCAGCAGGTTGAGTGAGAGAGTGAGAGGGCCAAAGCTCCCAGAGGAGAGCAAGCTGGTCAGGGAGATGGGTGAAAACCATCACCCACCCACTGTGGCAGCTTGCTCTTTTCCTGGGTGGCCGCTGTGGTGGTTGTACTCTCTCGTCTCTGTATCTAGCTTGGTGTCTTCCCAGCTACTGCCCAGGTGTTAGGATGAGAACACAGAGGCTGAGGATTATTAGAAAGGACAATCCCTTTACTTCCACCCATGGTATGAGGCATGCAGCTCAGGGATGCTCACAGCTCAAGGAGGCTCACAGCCCTCCAGTCACTCCAGAGGCAGCTGTTTCAAGGTGGGAGTGATCTGCCAACCACAAGTCTCACAGAGTAATGGCCTTTCCTATTTGCCTGAAACATGGGGTGTCATATTGGGGGACAGTGCTTCAGAGCCACTGAGTAAATGTCATTGATCCTTCATGTTGTTATCCAAGGAGTTCCTTGGATAACAACCCTACCTCCAAGGAGTTCAGAGTGGTATAAATGGTTCTAACCTTCTTCCCTTGGTTCTGGTACTTCCCTGTTCTTTCTTTTACATGCAAAACTGCCTGTATCTCTGCAGTGCATTATGAGCTTCAACCCCAAGGCCGCTGTTTTTATTGTTGCCAGAGGTCCTCTCTCTCAGGGAGCCAAGAATGCTGAAGTGACACTGACTCCTCTCTTTGAATGGGAAAACAGGCACACCAAAGCTGAGTGGCTTTCCTAATGATCTCTGAGCAGTGTTGGGCTGGCATCCCACATCTCTTGAGAACTGGACTAGGCTTTCTGCATGGCCTTTTTGTGGTAAGGGGGACACTTCCCCAGTAAATCTTTGTCTTTTTTGTGTATGCATACCTTGAATACAAACCCAAGTGGATGCTTTCTCTCCCACTTCCTTGCTCTCAGACTTGTTCAGGAGTGACTTGGAAGGATAAAACATACTCTTGTGGTCTTACATATTGCTGGAAAAACAATGAGTTTGCAATCATGCATGCCAGAGTTTGTTTACTGTCATGCTTTACTGTTCAGCACTAGCTGAGCTTACTGAGTTAGTCCTCCAGTTCTTTTATGCCAAAGGGGCAGCCTGATGTGGAATCAGGATCCTGAATCAGCCACAGTTCTCCAAGGTATCTATCAGAGACCTTTCCCAGCCCTGTTGCTTGAGATCTCTTAACTGGAGATGCCAAGAGTTGAAGCTCTGAACTTGTGCATGCAAACTGTGTGTTCTGAGATGGAACTATGGCCCTTCCCCCAAGTTACTTGGCTTGGCTTGCACTGAAGGGGTTTGTGTTATGCTGAAAAGGGAGGGGAAGGAGGAATTACATATAGTGTTTCAAGTACATCAGGCAAGGAAGACTTGGGCAGCAACTTGAAGCCTAAAATGCCCGGATGTTGCAAATGACTAAGTTAGGAAAAGAAAGAAACAAGCAACGTGAATGTATTTGTCATTGAGGTAAGGCAAAACTATTCAACATCAAAAGCACAGATAATGTTAAATGGATCTAGTACACTTGGAAATCACAGTATTTCTCAGCAATAAACATGATTTTGTTTATTTGACCAGTTTCCTATGGCACATGGTAGATCTTTCTAAACAATACAGGGAATTCACTGATTGCTCACCTTTGCAGCTTAAGCCAGAGTTTCTTCTGTCCTTCTCATCTGGAATGGGCACAGTGGGGCTTGCAGGGAATAGGTTTTCAATCCCAGGCAATTCATAACCAATGAAGTACAAAATAATTCAACTATTCACTTCATTAAATTCCACAAATGCTGTACTTCCTGTACAGATCTGTACTTCCTGCACTCCTAGTTCTCCTGAATCAGGGCCAAAGTAATAATTATGTAAACATTACCTGTATTTTTTCCCTGCAGGGCAAACAGCTGCTTGGGTGGGTGACTAGATCAAGAAAAAGGTGTGGGAGGAGGTTAAGCCACTCCTCCTCCAGAGCCGCAACTGTGAACAAATTGGCAACCTTTTGCAGCTGCATTTTAGTTTTTAAAAACTGGGAGATCCACTCAGTGATCTCCCATAGAATGTGCAGTTTGGTCCTTGGAGAACTGGTGGTCAGAAGGCTAAATTTTCCTGCTGCACCACACACTTTTCTCTGTGTTTTAGGAAGGAGCATAATGTCTGGATCCAGAAGTGACATTCCTATACCAAGGATATTTGGCAACCGAGTAGGGCATCACATAGCTGCAATAGTTTGCCCTGAGACTGAAACTTGAAGCAAAGCCCTAGCGAGAGCCAGCGGTGGCATAGTGGATAGATTGCTCGATGAGGATCCAGGTTCAATCCCCGCTTCTGCCATGGAAGCTCACCTGGCTACCTTGGACCCATCACAGCCCGGCCTACCTCACAGAGTCATTGTTGTGAGAAAATGGAGAAGAGAACAATGTTCTAAGCTGCTTTGAATGCCCTGACTGAGTGGGAAAAGCAGGATATAAATAAATAAAGGGATATAAATAAATAAAGGCCAAGCTTAAAGGGTGAGAGAACCATATATCCCACCCTGTATAATGGTGGACAGACAGACAGATGGACAGACACTAGATAATGGCATTCCCTGAGGTGAATAAGTCTTCATTCAGAACTATGTAACTCAAAAACAGTTTGACTTGTTGTTGAAAGACAACAGACAGCTAGTGTGCTTCCTAAATATTTCTAAGCACTCCAATAATGCCCCATCAATGCCATTTTCCTACTTAACCCCTATGAGTCCTCAGATAAGTCATCTTGTGCCTCTCATGAGGCCAACCCCATTTCAAAATGAGGTCCTGTGCTTTCTTGATGGGTTACAGTGAAGCTATTTCATAATTTCAGCCTTGTCATATTTAGAATACATGATGTTCAGCTAATAGCCAGTTTAGTCACACTTTCTGTTTATATTTGACTTATGGTTGGCGTGTTGGTGAACTGGAGGCAGGGGGAATATTGTTAACCTAACCATCAGTGGTTTGTGTATTGTTTGACTCTGGTCAAATATTGTTGACTATTCCATCTATTCCATGGTTCCAAGAAGCCAGCATGTGAGTGGCAGCTTCCCTTTCTTATTGCGTTTCAATCTCATTCATTTGCCAGTGCAGAGTGAGAACTGCACCCATCCAAACCTGTCAGCAGTTGGGAGCAAACCATGCAGTAAAGCAAAGGTTTTCCCATTAGCTGCCCGCCATGACTGAACTGCTCCCAGACAAGAAGAGCTGGCCTACTGCCTACTTAGCTTTGAAAAACGGGTTAGTATTTTCAAATGTTTTCCATTAGCTTTCTTTCTTTCTCCTTTAATGTAAAAATAGCTTGACATGGAAGGCAGACCCAAGATCAATGTCAAAGAAAAATGCTACTCAGCAAATCATTTACATGACAAGAAATCTTTCCTAACATTATTAGAAGTTTGAATAAATCATTACCTTTTTTTAAAAAAATGATGCTATTTCACAGTAATGGTAATTAATTTGGGTGCTTATTATAATTAGTGCTAGTATTAAACATGTTGTTGATTAAGGATAGATTGTTCTAAGAAAAGCACTTGATCAATTCTGTTTTGGCCAATGAAAAGATAATCGTAATTATATCTCATGAATTTTAAGGGTTGCCAAAAATACCAGTATTTGCAGGTAATGAAACATATATTACATCATCAAAGAACTATATCAAAGTATAAGTATAGTTATATACATTTAAACGTATGCGTCTGTAACTTTAAGTGTGATTGTAACCGGCTTTTCCTATCCTTTCTTAGTACTCTTCTCTGCTCTCCTCCCTTTCCAACATTTTACAGTCAGTCATGCTCCAACTTGCAATCAAGTTGGTTGTCTTCTGTGAGTCCTTGTGCACCAGCCTGACTCTTGATCATGAGATAGAAGAAAGGTTCATTTGAAGGTTCCTTCGTGAGTATGACTGCCTCTTGAATCCAGAAGTCAGTGAAAAATAATGCTGTAATCATAATTGGGTTTGTGCTTTCCACATCACAGAGGGGCTCTCAGAATAAGCTAGACGACATGTTTGCTGAACCCTCCTCCATAAATCCACTCTTCATGAACTGGGTGCTATGCAGGGCTTTTTTCACCAGGAATGAGGTGGAAGGGAGTTCCGGCACCTCTTAAAAATGGTCACATGGCCGGTGGCCCTGCCCCCTGATCTCCAGGCAGAGGGGAGGTTAGATTGCCCTCTGCGCCAAGCGGCGTGGAGAGCAATCTAAATTCCCCTCTGTCTGGAGATCAGGGGGCGGGGCCACTGGCCATGTGACCATTTTCACCAAAGGCAATTTAAACTTTAAAAAACTCCCCCCTTGTTCTGGCTGACCCAAAGTGACATCATTGTGCTGTCTTGAGTTCCACCACCTCTTTTCCAAGAAAAAAAGCCCTGGTGCTATGTAGTCTCAGGATTCTGTGGCGCAGGGCTGGACTTGGGGGCAAGTAGCCTGCCTAGGGCAGTGGCCTTGTGGAGTGCCTAGGGGGTGCCAGTTACAAGCTGTCTACTTATACTCAACAGCTGAGTGTGAAGGCTGCATCTGTACACTACTGGATATTACATTATCCTGGGGAGGAAGGCAATGGCAAAGCACCTCTGCTCATCTCTTGCCTTGAAAACCCAACAAGGGGTTACCATGAGTCAGCTGTGACCCGATGGCACTTAATTAGATTATAGCAATCATTTGCAGCTGTGAACTAGACAATCCACTTATGAATGGTTGCTGTACAGCAGCAATAGTGATGTATGAATGCAGCTAAAAAGTACAAAGTCTTTCGCTGTCGGGCTGGCAATACTGACCTGCATGGCCTGTGTTAATATTCTTTGTATCTATATACATGGGAACTTTACACCAGTGTCCATTCAACAAACCAGTGTGCATGAGCAATTGTGATGTCATCGATACCATAAAAACCATTGAACATCACAAGATTAGTAACCCAATTAGTATCAAACCCAAACAAATTTGTTTTTATTTTCTCTTATATGGCATAAGCTAATACAGTGTTACAGATTCTAGTCTGCAAATTTACCCTCTTTTATGACAGGGATAAATCATGCATACAAATCATGCATCAAAGTAGTGAAATTGGGTTGTAAATTCAATAAAAAAGCAATATATTCTAAATATGTGTACAAAGTGCCACAAGGTGACTTAATATTTTGCACTGAGCATTTGAGGGAAAGTCTAGATTCAAAGTTGGAGATTTGGCCTGAGCAGTGGTCAGGCCATCATCTACTGAAGGCAAAAGTAAATATGGCCCCAACACCCTGCAAAATCAGAGGTTCAGTTAAAATGATTCACGCACAAAGGCTCATGGACCCTTCTAGATTTCAAAATGCCTGAGGATTATACTGGATCCAGTGCTATTACTAGAAAAACAAGTGAAGGCAGCTGCAAAAAATGCTTTCTACAACTTCTCCCTAGCCTGGAAAATGGCTTCTTACCTTGACATGGCTGACGTGGCCACCTGGATCCATGCTATGGTAACATCAGGACTTGACTGTTGTAATGCATTATACATAGGTCTCCCATCTAAATTAACTAAGAGACTCCAAGTGATGCAAATTGCTGCGACTTGACTGTTATCAGGAGTGAGCAGGAGCATGAACATCACTCCTATCCTGCAGTCACTCCATTGACTATCCATTAGTTACCATGCTCAGTTCAAGGTATTGGTTATCACTTACAAAGCTCTTCACAGCCTTGGTCCGGCATACCTACGGGACTGCCTCACCCCCATGCTCCTCCAAGGCAGCTTCGCTCATCTGAACAGTGTCTCCTGCAGGTGCCACCCTGCCATCAGTGAAATTGACACCAGCCCATACATGGGCTTTCTCTGTGGTGGCCCCTACCCTGTGGAATGGCCTGCCTGAGGAGGTCAGGAGAGCCCCCACTCTCCTGGCTTTCTGCAAATGATGCAAAACTGAATTATTCAAAAAGGCTTTTTACTCAGATAGGAGGGCTGTATTGTAGGGAGGGGATCTCAGATGATCTGCTAATGACTTAGGAACCATAGACCTCACCATTATGTTGTATTGGATTCCTGCTAATGCTATGTCTTTGTGAACTTGTATCTATTTACCCTTTGGCATTGTTTATGGAAATCTTCCTGATATTGGCTGTACTATTCTCATACTGTGTAATCCACCTTGAGTCTCAGTGAGGAAAGGTGGACTATAAATGACATAAACAAACAAACAAACCTATAGTGACCCCAGCAAGGGGCTTTCAAGGCAAGAGAGAAGCAGAGCTTGTTTGCCATTGCCTTTCTCTGTGGAGTCTTCCTTAGTGGTCACTCAACCAAGTGCTGACCCTGCTTAGCTTCTGAGATCTGACAAGGTCGGGCTATATCATGCCCCCTTGCCTCCCATTCTAAATCTGAGCCAGTGAGAAATATGGCTGAAAACACTCCTCTCCCGAATGCCATTTGTTTGGGGCCATTGAGCTCCACTATGGCTCTACACTACAGAACTTCACCAGGTGGGTATTTCCTAGGATAGAAGCTGTGCCTTGGGGGCAGATGCACACTGTGAAGTGAAAATGGCCCTGGAACATGCCCAGCTGAGCAGGCCTTGTGGCACTACAAGCCGGTGCTGCCTGGGCTACTAAGCTGAGCAGTGCCAGCAATAGCCGTTAGCTCAGCCACTGCTTCCTCCTTCAAATTGATAGCCGGCAGGAGATTGATTGCTTATGCCAGTGATCTGAGCCAAGCGGCTGCTGAAGCACTGGTAGAGTTGCTGGAGCTTGGCTGTGCTCACACCTAGCCCTCTGTGACCCTCTAGGTTCATAGCCCAGCAGGAAATGGAAATTTCCCTGTAAGCTAAATGGGCAGACTGCCCCTGTTGGGAAGCAGAGCCCAGTCTTTCTATACAGGGAGGTCCTTCATTCAGTTCTTGGCATCTTCCATCAAAGGATCTCAGGAAGAAGGTGTTGGGAAAGACCTTTCTGTGCTCAAGAGCCAGGAAAGTTACTGCTGGTCAGAGCACACTGTGTGTGCATACACACACACACACTCTCTATTTTGTCTCCCTCCTTCCCTCCCTTTCTCATTCTCTCTCTCTCTCAAGAAGATATTTTATATATCACTCTGGCACAAAGTTTATATCATCACAGAGGCCAGCACTCCAGCACAAAGCAAACTGATCTACATTGCAATCCTATGTGGATTTACACAAAAGTAAGCCCCACTGTATTCAATGAAGCTTACTCCCAGGTAAGCATGCACAGGATCGCACTTTCAGTTAGATGAAAACTGGGAAGATACAAGTTCAAATCCCCCCTCAGTCTATTCTACTTTTGTGGGTAGTTGTGAGGAATTGGGGAGAGCAAAGCCCTGTAAACTATCCTAATATCCTTGGAAGAAGGGTTGGATAAAAAAGATATAATTACAAGAGTCATATATAGGGTGGAATGCATGGATATGGAAATTCTGTTTTCTCTTCAATAGAATGTGGATTGTGGTAGGGAATTTCTTTAATTGATTACTCACTATAGGCAGATTTTAATCAATGGGGGGAAATTTTAATAAGAAGGGAACATGTGCATGTGTGTGTGTGTGGTTTAAATCCTTTTAGTATGTGATTGTAATAGGGAATGCAAAGTAAAATATTAAAGATAGCCTTGTATTCTAACAATGAGGGGTTGCGTTTCTTTATTAAACCTTAAATTCAATATCCTCCAAAAGGCCAATATTGTGGTTTTATTATGCAAGGTCGTTTAAATGACATCGATAAACCATCATTTAAAAGACAAGTGATTTAATGGTGGACAGCCTTAATGTTTATATCTTTGGACCTTCACTTGATGGCAGCATCAACAGTATTATGACAACAGGTAGAAAGATGGAACTTGCAATATAAAGGCGTGAATAAGACTTAGCAATGTTGCTTAACAAAATGCTCTGGAGTGTCCACATGTCCCTAAAAATATGGTTCCATGTCCTTCCCCTCCCCTTACCATGAAATATTTTAACCTGCTTCGAGATTAGATTTAAATATTACATGATTACATTTCACCCCGTATTTCCTGTGCTTCATGGCCTCTTGACCCTGCTGCTTTTTTTTATTTTCATACTGCTTACATTAAAGTTCTACTTACTGAGGAGCCACTTGCTGCATCAGAAGAAGTGGCTTCTGGTCCATGAATGCTTGGACTGGAATAAAATGTTGGGCCCTTAAGGTACCACAGGGCATCTGTTTATTTTTGCTGCAGCAGACTAAGATGGCTATTCCCAGGAGTGAAGGCAACATATTTCCTACTGATACTGAGATGCAGAGAGCCTGTGTGCTATAGTAGTTAGAATGTCAGATTAGGATCTGGGACACCCAGGTTTGATTCATGCCATAGAAATTTAGCTAGTCACACACTGTCAGCCTAATCTACCTCACAGGCTTGTTGTATGGATGACAGAGAGAAGAGAACAATGTGATCCACTTTGAGTTTCCATTGGGGAGAAAGGTGGGGTGTAAAGGAAGTCAATAATTCTGCCAGCGTATGTTAACTTTAGAAGGGAAAACACAAGAAGGAAAGCTTTGATTGTTGCCTATCGGGGTCCTCCTCAAAGCATGGCTGACTTCCTGGACCACAACAGTTTGGCGTCTGAAACCATGCAACAGCACTTCAATGGGCTGCTGTGTTCTTGTGCATTGGGTCGTTATTTGCAATGAGGCTTGCACATGAGAGCTTCGCAGAAGTTAGACTGTCTGAGCTGTCTCACGCTGTACTGCAGCATCCAAGCTAGAAACTCTGTAAAGTTATATACAGTGCGATCCTAAGCAGAGATACCCCCTTCTAAAGCCACTGAAGTCAATGGTTTTTAGAAGGGTGCAACTTTGGCTTAGGGTGGCTCTAAAAAAGACAGCCAGGATAAAGGTCCATCTAACTTGAATGCTGTTAAACCTGGCTGGTGGCAGGTCTTTTGGAACAGCCCCCAATCCATTGCTCTGACACTTGCATACACTGCACTGCAGTACAGGATCATAAGCAGCTGTCAGACACCGGCCTTCTGTATCTCAGGGGAGATGAGCACTCAGTATGCAAAGGAGGTACTTCTATACTCTGAGCACCAGCAAGGAGCTAATGTGTGGGCATTACCTGCAGATGGAGCTGCCCATATAAAGGGGAGAGAATTACCGCTCTTTGACTCAGCTATGATAAAATTCATGTGATGGGCACTCCGGAACCTGCTCAGAACCTGACTACTCCATAGTAAAAGCAGAGAAACAAACACTTTTATTTTGGAAATGCCCCCCTCTCTCCAAGAACAGTCAGAAGGTGGCGCTCCCCACCTGCAAATCAAGCAGAAGCCAATTATATGTTCAATATCACTAGAAATCATTGCTGTTGATAGAGATAAATGGGTAATACACTACCTATGTAACAATAGTTTTTTTAAAACCAAAAAACCTGAACTTTTCATCAGCTGCTAATCATGATTTTTTAATGCTTGGCTTTGCATTTTCGGAGGAATAAAACCTCAGGGGAGCCCACTCTTTTGTAGAAAATGAAAGGGCATTACAAAAAAAATGAATGTACATGGATTCTAAATATTTCAGGTTGTATGACTTTGTGTTTGACCTTAGCAGAAGATGAACTAATCCTGCAATATAATAGACTTTCATAGAGATATGGAAAATGGCTGCTTTTTTATCTCAGTTGCCATGGGAACCATCAGGGAGAAGGTCTAGCTGAGATGCAATAGGAGGTTATTAAATGTGCGCTTGTGTATATTGGAAAAATACAGCTTTTTGTCATCCTGTGTCACTCATAGGTCTTTAATACGTAATGTTTAGGTTATTAATAAACGAACACTGGTCCATTTTTAGATGGAACAACTGCGAATGTTGCTGTAAAAAATTAGTACAAGTTGAATATTTGCCAAAACACACACACCCCCTCTTTAAAGGGGGCAGAAGCCTCTGCTTGGCTCTTTCCCCCCCATAACGGGGTTGTAATTTTGCTCAAGCCCCCCCCCCCGAAGTTTTCATCTCTCTATGTAACTTAAGGAAAGGAAAACGCACAGCAAAACCACCGTTTAAAATAAAGGCGGCCGGCTCACCATTCTTATTGGGGCAGGCTCTAGAGATACAGGTTACATTCGGTTTTGCCTAGCCCAGAAGTTGCCAGCGTGTGTTTGGGTGGTGGTGGTGGTGGTGGTAAAAGAACTCCTGTATCCATTCTTGAGGCATTTGTGTTTGTGCGAGTCTTGTACTGACATAAAGAAGAAAAGGTGATGGGGACATTTATCAACCGCAAGGTTCTGTTACTCCCCTCCCTTGGATAAGTGATGCCAGATCCAACCCATCAGCGCAATAAAAGGGGCAGAAAACTTCTCTCTCCTGGGTCAGAATAAGCCAGTGATGGTAACCTTTCCCCTAAAGCCAAAGCTCAGGCGACGTGGGGAGCGATCCGACCCTCGCTTGTGGACCGCGGGGCTTGAGGTCTCCTACAGGATCGAGTTTATGAGGGGGAGATTCAAGTAAACCTTTTTAAAGGGCTCCCCCCCCCCCCACACACACACTTTTGCCTGGCAAGCTGTACCACCAGCAACATGCAACGATGGAAAGGAACAAGTTTGCTCAGGGGAACCAGATCGGAGTGTAAAAGCCCCTGAGTCGCACCGGATCTTCTCCGGCAAACTCTCCCTTTCCGCCAGAGGGTTGGGAAAGAGGGGCCGAGCAGACCGGGCGGGGGAAGGCAACTGGGGAGCGTTCGTGTGACTCTGCACCCCCTAAGCCGGGCATCGGGATCTGCGGGGAGACCGAAGGGGAGAAAGCCAGCTTGGGGCAGCGGTCGTCCGCGCCTGATCCTGGAGGGGAGGCGCGTTCCTGGTCCGAAGCTGACTCCGCGGTCCGGGCAAACTCTGGGAGGAAAGGAAGGCGCCCGGAGAGCGCCCCCCCCCCACTCTTAACTCCCAGACGCATCTCACCCGTCCGCCCCCCTCGCCGCCAGGCTCCGCAACAGGGCACACGCCAAACCAGGCACCTCCAACGCCGCCCCCGCCCCCATCTCCCTCGCTGGGCACCTGAGCGAACAGAAAGGGGCTTGCCCCGCACCGGGAGGCCGCCGGATTCCTTAGAACTCCAGGGAACCGGCTCAGTCCCGAGTGTGCCTGGTTCGGGGCTGCAAGGGAGTTAACCCTTCTATTTCCGAAGCGGGGGAAGGGGGGGACAGAACCGGGGCCCTTTGCCGGCGGTAAGGCAGGGTGCCCGGGACCGGTTTGGAGGGGGCTGCGGAGCCCTCCGCCCCAAGGGAGGTTGCAACGTGAGGTCTCCTCGCTCCTCCTGTCCGAAGTAACTTTCAGATGTGCGTCTATTTGGGGTGTGTGTGTGTGTGTGTGTGTGTGTGTGTGTGTGTGTGGAAGGGCGGTGTAAGAACTGCTTTGGGGCTCGGAGCCTCATCAACCGCCTCTGGCTCAAGACCACCACCACCCCGGCCTGGACGCAGATCGGGCGCCAGGGTGTCATTTTCAAAGAGCCATTCATTCACACCCGAGCCTCTTGCTAGTCTCGGCAAACCAACGCTTGCCGGGATATTCATCACTTCGCGGATTTCTATGAACCTCCCAGGAGCAATTCGATCAATATTTCGGGGGGGGGGGGAATCAATCTAACCTACCGGTATTCCGCTCATAGGGGTAATTGGGTGCCCTATTATCCCCTTCCGACCTCACCCGAGCGGAGTCAAAGAATCCTACTAAACTGTCAGCCCCATACCTCGCGTGTCTGCGCCACGACCCACTCTGATCCCCACACTCGTGGGCGCGCTACGGTGCCCGATCTTCAGCGCAAAACACAAACACGCGCGCGCGCCCGCGGGTCGTCAAGAAGAGGCACCTTTTTATGCACGCGATTAGTGCAAGCGAGGCGTCCACCCCGACGGATTTCCCCCCTCTCCCTCGTTGCCCCCTCCTCTCTCCTTACCCCCCCCCCCCGCCTATCTGCCGATCAAACGCGCGGGGATCTGCTCTGGTAAATGATGCATTAGATGGCGGTGGCTGTATTTGTTGTGCGAGTTTTGAAAGGGTCCCGATAATCTGGAAGCGAGAGATAAGGAACAGCATTTATTCAGCAGCACTTTGGAACCAATTTTCAACCCTGTTCAACCCCATTCTCCTGCAGCCTCCAGGAGCCCAGGAGATAAGGATTGGACTATTCATTATCTTCACAAGGAACAAAGATTAGCTAGCAGAGATGAAAAATTACTCCTGGATAGTCATAATAAGGAAAACCTCGAGAGCTGCAGAGCCCATATTCTCCAGGCTTCCGGGAGCTTCTTCTTCTTTTATACATATAATTCTTTCTCTAGCCCTCCCAATCCTTTTTTTAAAAGTCATTCTTGAAAAGGTTGGGCTGCTTTAAAAAAAACTTAGCTATTCGGTGTCTATCACATTTTTCAATATGTAGAATATTATTGTTATGTTGCAAGAAGTCAGGCAAATGGGGGGGGGTCGGTTTTCTTCTCTTCTGTCTTTCTTTCTTTCTCCCCCCGCCCTTGCTTGCCGACTTTAAAGATGACATCTTTAGTAGGGAATCTAACCAGTGCAGCCTGGGAGAATGAAACATCACCATGCCCTAATGGGAGAATTCAGAGAAATACAGGGGTGGAAGTGGGGGGAGAAACAGAAAGATTGCTGATCGCGGGGTTTGGAGGGGGAGCTGGGGTCCTATCCAGCCATTTCTGGACAGCCTTTTCCAAACGGCGTCGCCTGAAAAACTTCCAGTCCGAAGGAGAGAAAACGAAGAGGTGGTCCTGGACTCTGGAGAAATAAATAAATGCATAAATAAATATTAATGATGGAGCAACTGTGGCTATATTTAAAACAAAAACAGATCTCCCCAAGACTAAGTTCAAGGCTCACCGTGGATTGCCAAGGCACACATTGGACCCACACGCCGCACCCACCCCCAGATGTTGCAAATCATTCCATTCATTTTCCTGCTCTTTCCTTCCTTCGGATTCCAGTAGCTAGAATTGCAAACAGGGCATTTAAAATATACTTGAATAAATCTGGTCCTGTATCTCATCTGCTCGAATGAGGAGTGATACAGGACGGTAATTAAACCAGTTACTTTGGCAATGGGCTGCTTCAGACTGATAAGAATTATCTATAGCATATCAAGGGGCCCTTTCCCCTCCTGAACCGTATCACAAAGACAGACAGAAAATGCCAGCAAAATAGGATTTTTTTCCGTTGCTCACGGGTGTATTTTTTTTATAACCCACATACTATTATGATGATAATTCTTTTCCATTGAAACTCCCCCTTCCTTCCTTCTTTCTTTTAACATATTTGTGAAGTTTTCCTGTTCGTTATGATGAGCATTAAAATATTTAGAGATTCTTCCTTTGATTAAAAATAGCGGGAACAACCCAGACAGCTTTAAATCCCAGGGAAAGGAATGGCCCGAAATCAGTGGGACTTCGGAGAAAACAGCGCCAGAAGTAGGCTCAGAGAGCAACCCTTGGCTAGCCTGCTCAGAATCCTGCTCCAACCGGGGCTTACTCCCAGGAAAGTCACCTTAGGATGGACTGTTGGGCTCCTTGCTTCCCCTGGGATAGGCATGTGCCTTATGAATACTATTAGGAAGGAAGTCCTCCTGGTCCCTGACCCTGGCCCGATCCTCTTTTTCTCTCTTTTCCTCACGCATCCTCTGCAGAAAACCGAGACGCAGATGTCCCTTGCCGGGACAGGGTGTCTTTTGGTGGCTGTGGCCTGGGGTGTGTGTGTGTGTAGAAGGGGTAGACGGGAGGAGGGGTGTGTGAATGTGGAGGATTTTTTTTTAAGTCCGCCACCTGAACATACCTAGGCCTGTCTTTATAGCCCAACAAGAAACTAAAGCACAGGGACGAAATCGCCAACCTTCCAAGGCGAGGCGGTGGCGTCTTTGGCTCGCAAACATCTCCCAACCGATTAGTTCCGGCTGACTTGTCTAATGGCCCGAAAATTTATGAATTTCAAAATTCCCCCTCTCCACGGTTTTTCTTTTTCATCAGTGGCTGACGGGTTGTTATCTGCCTCTTTCAACCTCCTTCGCACACACCTACACCATAGGGGAACTGGTGAACGGACCTAAAGAAGTTGGGGGGGGGGGGTAGATCCACCAGGTGAGGGTCTTCTACTGAGGACCCCCCCCCCAATAAGAGTAGGGCGGACATGGAATGGTGCAAATGGTGCAAATCTTTCATTCAATGGAGGGGGGAAGTTCTTGCGTGAGGGGTGTGTGGGGGGGGGGGAGGGGAGTCTACCCAGACTTTGCTCTTCCGCTCCCCTCTTCCTGGGGAGGCTGCGGGCCTTTGTGTCGCCTTTCAGTGCCGGGCTGTGGGTGTAATATCAGTTCATTGGAAAATATGAAAGTCAAGTCGCGTCGCCTGTGACAGGGAACGCAACAAAAGGTGCAAGCCGCAGACAATGTGATGTGCTTGTACAGATATTGTAATGATGCAAATGAAGGCGAGGGGACGAGCTGCCTTATTATGTACATAAATACACACTGGCTCGCCGTGCCATCTTTGAATGCAGGAGAGGGAGAGGGAGAAGGGGAGGGGAGAGAGAGAAACTGAAATTTGCTGCCAGGTTGAAGCAGCCTCCCTCCTTGGCAGCCCTTCTCGCTCGCTCTCCCTCCTGCCCATTCATCAGCCGCCTGGCCCCCCTGGCGGCTCCTCTTTATTCAGATCCACCAAAGGGAGCGCCGGGGCAGAGGCGAAAGGGTGGTCGCGCTCAGCGAATCCAGATGTGCCAGCTGCAGGGCTGGACTGCGCCAGCCCGCCCGGCGTCCCGGGAAGACAGCGCCTGAGACGCCCGCCAGAACCCTCGCCACGACCTTTTAAAACACACACACATAATAATCATAAGAAGGAGAAGGAGCTTAAGACGGAAGAAATCGAGACACCTCGGGAGAAAAGGTAAGAGTCTGAAGCCAAAGGAGAAAGCAAAAGGAAAGGCGATTCGGGAAAGGGAGGACAGCGGACCTTTCTTGCCTGGCAGGGGGACCCGTTGACGGGCTGTGCCAAGGGGGTTGAGTCTGCTGGTTAAAGAGATGCCCTCACCCAGTACCTGGAGAGACTCTTTCAACCGGGGTTGCTCGTTAGTCTAGGGTGGCCCCTATTTTTCAGTACGCCCCTTCCCCGTGCTGGAACACATTTGGGGCTGTGGTGGTGCCACAGAGGCACTCGTCGTTTTCCAGAGTGGCTAATGCCCAGTGACAACGGAGCCGATTGGGGGGGGGGGGCGCAGAGGAAAAAAAGATTTGCTGGGCCTTTGAAATAACTTTGGCCGTGGTCTGCGTGGAGGGTCAGAGGGGTGAGGCTATTTTATTGCCACCCCTGTAGAAAAAAAAAGGTTCTCGGCTTGTGGTTTTAAAAGCCTTAAAAACAGAAACGACGTGGTTTCGGGTGTCGAAAGGGGCAAGGCTGGTTTTTAATCTCAAAGGACGGACCAGTAGCAGGTATTTCTCTAGCTAGCTCTGCAACTCTCTCGCCTGTGAATGTGTGTTGTGTATGAAGGCAGGTACAACCCAACGGCGCTAGTGTAGAGTAGACAAGAGTCCCAGGTGCTGTGCGTGTGAATAAACTGGCTTTGGGTGTCTTTCCCTTCCTCCAGAATAGTGGCTTCTGAGATGCGCATCTTTCAAGGAGGCTAGAAAGGTGGACGGTCAAAGGGTAGTTTACATGGAGAGCGCCTGATTCAAGACACACCGCGCAGGGTCTTGGCTTTGTGCAGCCGCCTGCGAGGAATTCCTAATTAACAAGAGTCTTAAAGGCGGACGGGAAACGCCGGCTCTAAATTAAAGCGCGCGTTACACCTTGCTGCGGAGCGGTGCGCCAGTCCTCCTAATAGGAGGAAAACACCTTCCTCGTTTAGTTAAATTGCGCTAACATTTTACGGAGGACGGAGGTGGGGGAGGGAGCCCACGCATTAAATATATATATATATTTGATGAGCAGGAGAGAAGATGAAACAGGCAGAATGAATCTCAAAGCCTCCAATCTTTAGAAAAATCCATCGTACGGTTTCTAGCAAAAATTGCACCACCTCCGACTCTAGGAGGGGGAAAATGCATTTCAGTAAAGAGGCTGTGTGCGTCTCTCTCTCTCTCTCTCTCTCTCTCTCTCTCTGTTATAAAGCACGTTCCCAACTCCAGCTTCCTCTCCCTCCTCCATTGTTCGGAGATTTGTGCATAATCAGGTGCGAGGCTTCTCGCCTCTGTTTTGCGGCGTTTGCTCTCCTCTGGAAGCCCCGCCGCCGCTCCCTCTGCACCTGCCTGCCGAGGGAGTCCCAGTCCCGTGCAGGAGATTTACGCAGCTTTGCATGTTTTAACACTATCCAACTCCAGGCGACAAGCCCTCCCCCCCCCCCAGGCCAGCTTTAAAAATAATTCCTTTTTCTTCTCTCACCGTCCCCCGCCAGGCGTGGTGGAAACCCCACAACCTGGGCAAGGATCGGAAGAACAGCGGAAGCTTCGGAGAGGCGTCCTTCGCATTCTGCGAGCGATTCCGAGCAGGGCAGCGTCTCGCTGAATGCCCTTCAGAAAGGGGTCTTCCGTAGCAAGGGAAGAGGCGCCAGACATTAGGCATCCCACGTGTGTCTGTAGTCAGGGGCAGACAAATAGAGCCTGCTCACCCTCTTGTTAAAACGCTCTAGCTTTCCTAGTAAGTACAGAAAATATTACCAGATGCCCAGACGAATAACATGCTTGCTTCGAGGGAAACGTCATAGCAAAAAAACCTCCTATAATGTGGGCTCAAAAATGGCTCAGGTTCTCTCTCTGCACCCCAAATTTAACGAAAACACTCAGCAACGGGCCAGAAACTCCTCACCCGGGGCAACCTTCGCTTTTCTTTTTGTCTCAGCAGTCTGAAGTGTCTCTGTCTCGCCGGGTGTCTTCCTCAGTTAGGTATTCACGGGGATGGCCCCGCCTAATGTTCGGTTACTTTCCCTCACAGAATCTTTCACGTAGTCTACAGAACTACCGTTGGATCCAAATGATTGTGTGTGAATTGTGTGTGTGTGTTTGCGTGTGTGTGTGTGTAACAATACCTCTCCCCCCCCCAACTGATCACTCTATCATTTCTAATTGGCATTTATTGGAATTAATCTCTGTACTGAGGACTGGCAAAGATCCATTACTGGCTCAAACACACTCCAGGCTTTCCTTTATTCTCAGCCTGGTTCATGCTTGCTGACTTAACTTCGATAATTTTTTTTTTTTAGAAAAAGTAAGGATTTTGCTTGGGAAAGGAAAGAGACCGGGGCGACTCCACATTAAACTCATGTTGGATTGCAGCTTTGCAGTCCCAAGAGCACTTACTTTGGGGAGAAGCCCCTTTGAATAAAATGGGATTTACTTCTGAGTAAACCTGTGTAGGATTGTGCTGCGAATCTCCCTGTCAAGAAATCTTTTGTCCGAGTGTGTAAAATCAATTTAAGGATGGAAGAAGCCCCCTCTTCGGTACAAATCTCTTTGAATTTTTGAATCCAGTGGGATGGGGGTTTGGAGCTCAACCAGCGTGGCTTGGGCTGGGCTAGAAGGTAATATTGATACCAGACACATTCTTCTTTGATTCAGAAAATGGTGTGAAAGGAAACAGAAAGCTGGTGAGGCAGCGCAGAGCGCCGGTGGGGTGAGGTGGGGGCTGCTGCTTAATGACTGACAAATTGCAGGTTAACAAAACGTATTTACAAGCTGTCAGGTGCATCTGCCGGGCAAGCTTTTTTCTTTTAAAAGATAGGATAGAATAGTTAAGAATATGCTCAGTAAATGAGCAGCAGCTTCAAAAGGAAGGAATGCTTTCTTTCTTTCACCATTTTTTAAAAAATAAAAAAAATAGTTACCATCATATTTAGAGTCGATGCAGTCGCTTTATGACAGCAATCCGTTCAAATGCATTGGTAGGACCTGAGTGCGTTTTAAAGAGAGAAGGTAGGGAAGGGGGGTGGGATTAAAAATCTCATCAGAGTAGAAGGAAGAAACAGGCAGGCTGTGGTTAGTGAGGATTAGGAAACAACATCCCCTCCCCCCCCCAGGATAGTTGGTAAATTGGGGGAGGGGCATTTCTGTTTATATCTGAGGGGGTTTTTTTGCCTCTCTGTATCAATTGGATGTACAGACCATGGTCTATCCGGTAGGTTACTGGGGAAGGGGAAAGAGGAGCCGTGTAAGTTTTAATCAGAGCCCTGAGCAAAGTAAGGAAGACTCAGAGATCAGAGGTGGCAGAAAAATGTGGTTAAAAAGACAATTCCTGTTGTTAAAAACTCCAGCGGTCTAAGGGAACAACCGTAAATTGCAATCCTTCAGAATAAGCCTCGGTGAGGATAGTCGGGTTTATTTCCGAGTTAAAACACAAAGAGGATTGAAGTTCAGGAAATTCCAGGAGAAAGCGCGGGACGGATCTACGGAGGGGAAATCCCCCCTCCCCGGCCCAGTAGTGCCCCCAGTCTACACCAGGACAGTAAATCTGGACCGTCGCTGCTCGCAGGAGCGTCAATACCTGCGGCAACAGCAAGCCGGTTTGGGGGGGGGGGGCTGCTTGCTTGGACGGCTAACCCGGAAGACACAGAAAGAGAGCGGGAGGGAGGGAGCGAGGAGCGAGGGAGGGGAGGGCAGAGGCGAGAGTGTGCCTGACGCCACCACTTGTACGTGTTTCTATTTCGGTACCTGACTTCGCCCGCTCGTTGGAAGACTGCGAGGGGCTTGCAGCGGCGGCAGCTGCTCGGCGGTCCGCCCAGCCCGATCGCCTCCTCCGGTCCGGCTGGCTCTCCTTGGCTGCCGCGCCTCCCTGCCTCTGCCCCCCTCCTTCTCTCTCTCTTCCCCGATGCTGGCCTGGAGACGCTGCCTCGTACTGCCGCCGCTGCCTAGGACGGGCGTCCGACGAGACCACCGTCGGGAGCTGCTGTGAGTATCTCTGGTCTCCTGGCAAAGGCGGCTCTCCTGCCGGACGCCCTTGGCCATTAGACCCGTTCTCCGGGCCCTCCTGACTCCGCATTTCGGGCTGCGGTTTGGGACTCTCGCTCGGTTTGGCGTGTGACAATCGGGTGTGTGTGTGTCACATTTCACGCCTTGGTGCAAGGATGCTGCAGCCGGCCCACGAGAGAGCTCCGGGCCGCCGTCAACGTGTCCGCCTTTAAGGTGCCACAGGACTCTTTGTCCTTCGGCTGCAACAGACTGAAGGCGACTCCGGCCCTCTCTGGTACAGACAGGAAAGGTGAAAAAAGAATGACAGTTATTAAGTGGAAGGGGGGAGGAGGACAAAGCCCGAACTGCCTTTCGGATCCGCAAACAAAGAGCGAAAGAGAAAGGGGGGTTTGTGGTTCCAGACGATCGTGCAAGCAGCGAGAGCAGGAGAGGCGAGGAAGTTCTAAGCGGTGGACCCGGGTTAGCATTTCCCCCTTCCCGGGAAGGAAAACAAAAAGGCGCGGGCGCCCGAGAGGGAGACCCTTTGTATTTGCGCTGCTGCGAGGTGATTCATTCGGAAGTCTTTTCTCGTAGGAGATAAAAGGATCTCTAACACGGGTTAGGAATGCAATACATCTCAATGGTCGGGGGGGGGGGGTGAGTGGAGGTCTCTCCCAGACACTTAAGCGAGAGGGGAGACCGAGAAGGCCGAGGGCATTGCTTTGTGCCAGAAGCGACGAGTGAGACTTGTGCAGGAAGGCTACGTATCTGCCCCAAAGAGACAGTCCTTGGCTCCGGTGCTCTCTTGGATCAGGTCCGGCGGTTCTTAGAGGGAGCTGTGGCCGCCTCCCTGTTAATTAGCTATTTTAAAAAGTGTCTCAAATGGAGATAGATGGGGCTCCGATCTAAGGCGGAGGGGGGGGGGGGCAGAACTGAGCGAAGGTAAATAAAGTCTTTGTTACGTCTATTCGCGATGAGGATTCGGGTTTTTTTTTTCTTATCGCAGACACAGGTGCTTGCCTATCTCGAAAGGCACAACTAAACAGTTGCTAAAAGATGTGCGTGCGTGCACGCGTGCACGTGAACGCGCGATTGGGTGTAGGGGGTTCATTTCCAAAGTATGGTATCATCTGTCCATCAAGTTAAAGCAATCAAGTGTGCTGTTCCCAGATTTTTTTGGAGGGAGGGGAGGGAATCTCTATTCTCTCAGGAATAAATATTACATAGCAAGTAAAATGTATTTAGGAAGAGTATCAGAATGACAACTGTTTGAAAAAGGACTCCCGCTCTAAAAATTCAGATAATTTATGGGGAACAAAGTTTTGCGACTCAGAAAGCTTTTCTGTGTCGTCAAATAAATCAGCAAGAATATCTTTAATCTACCTGCAAGCAAGACAGCTGCAGGACTCTGCACTCTTTCTCGGCTACACGAACCGATTGAAAATTCAGCCTAATTCACCAGCGTGTTAGGAACATATTCTGTACAGCGCCTTTTAATCCGGCATACCGAGGATATATGGATACTCTTCTCTAAGACTTGTAGCCATCTATTCCACCCAGTCTAGGAGGGGGGCTTGGTGGGAGACGGTGCGGGCTGATTCTTTGGCACATGCAGAGATTTCAGGGATTGGAGCTGGCTGGCTGCGGCAATGCTGCAGTCTGCCGCCCATTCAAGCAGATTCGCTCTCCAGAGAGGACTTTAACAAAATTGACAGAATAGTTGTTTAACCAGCCGTGTGAAGCGGGTTGAATCTCAGCCCCAGAAAATTAGTTAAGCTGCTTCACCTGTGGTCCTTGTGCGGGTTAGTTTATGTTCCGATGAGTGAATTAATTAAATAAGAGGCCCCCCCTCTCTCTCGGGCGCGCTCACTCTCGCAGAAGCCCTGCTCTTTGGCTCCCCGTCCTCGCAGGCGTTTGCAGTGAGGCATTTAATAACAAGCCCACCCTAGAAACAGCAGAGCTGCTCGGAGCAAAGGAGGTTCGGAAAGGAAGAATTTGCGGCTTCCTCGCTACAATTATGCGCGAAGGGGGAATCTGATCTCTCTTAAATATCAGGGGAGTCGTCTGTAATCGCGCGAAAACGGTAGGCGCCCTTGCTCTTTTCTTTACGAGGAGACACCCCCCCCCCCCGAAATCGCTTGGAGAGGTTGCTTGTGCAGAAAAGGCAGTATCTAAAAGGAGGGGCAGCGAGAAAAGATTGTATTAGGCTCGTCAGCGTCTGGATTTGATCCGGGTCAGGAAAGAAACAAGGCACCCAAACCGCGTTCTTACGCTAGGCTCTGAAACAAATGCTAATAATAAAATCCTTATATTAGCAACGCTGATGAGGGGCACTCATAACAAAACAGAGGAGCTGACTCTCCGGGGAAAGGGAAGGCGGTTTGCCTGTAGAGCTTGTGAGCTGAGCGAACGCGAGTGTAAAATGGAGACATCCAAAGGCGAAAGAATGTGACCACTAAGAAGTCTGTGTTGTAAAACTTTGGGTAGGCACATGGATTTTTAAAAAAATCTTTTTTGCATGGGCATGTGCTTTAATGTGTAGCCGATGTGCCCCCCCCCCCCAATGTGTGAAATGTTCCAAGGCAGAGAGGTGGCTGGCTCGCGGTAGGGAAGTGGCAGGAGCCGGCTGCAGAGTAACCTGACACGCGGGGCTTCAGGGGAGTTTCCTGGGCAGCCTTAGGGTCTCTCTCTCTCCATAAATCAAGCCGCTTGATTAATCTTTACAATTTGTCTTTTAAAACAAACAAGGGCGAATTATCAGCTCGTTAACTGCGATTTTATCACCTGTCTAAAACAAACAGCTCCCCCCCCCCCAAAAAACGCAGCCTTGCTGAATGCGGGAAAGAGCAATAATTAAAGCGATGGTATTAATTAATAGTAAATCATTATGAAGGTTTTCATGCTGGTATTAACAGGAAGGGAGTGGCGGTGTCCACCGCGAGGAACAATAAGATCCCCTTGTGTAGCAGGGCAAGGTCCCGATTTGGTTGCTGGGATGTTTGCAACTTCCACCGGGCGGTGGGCATATCTGAGTTTAAAGCACGAAACATTAATCTTTTGTTGATGGTTGTTGTTAAACGTCTAACCCGAAAACACTGGAAAGAGCTGAGGAGGTGTCTAAATAAAGATTTTCTAAGGTTTAATATTTATTCCTGTTTTTGCGATTATCCCGGGAAGAAAAAAATGTTTTTATATCTTTCCTTTTGATTTTTGGGAATAAAACAGTTCCGTGCGCACAGTATTATTTTAAATATCGTTTTGTTGTGAAGGGGGGAAAACGAAAATAGAAGAAAACATGTCAAAATAAAGGATTCGTCTGTCTATATCCCTCGCTCCGTCTCTCACCAAGTCCGGGGGAGTATAGAACCGTTGCAAATACACAATTGGTGGCAGATCCAAATTTCTCTAGCTGCCTTGACAATGAATCGCCCTCCAAGCCCCGTGGCCTTTGTTGGATTTTGGTATCTGGGCCTTCTGCATAGCCCAAGGTGGCAATTTCCGACGGAGCCCCTGGAATTCGGTGGCAGCGCGATCTCCGGCTCTTTCCCCTCACTCCCCCCCCTCAACCCCCCACCCCCGAGTTAAAAGTTGTCCAACAGGGCAAGACATGCATTGCCGTTTCGATCAGACAAAGTGCCCAAAGTGCTGGTGGCGGTCAGGAGAAGTAAGCCCCCCATCAAACCACCAAGTAATGGGACTAGGGAGGGAGTAGGGCCCAGCAAGCCCCGCAGCCCTTGGGAGCGGCCCGACGCTAGCAGCCCAGCGCGTCTGTCCCGGGCCATTTCCCCAGGCTTCCATTGACCCCGAGTGGGCAAAGAGGCGCCTCCGAGACCCGGACCGCCGAGCTGCTGGGCCGCTCTGTGCTGGGCACGGCTCTCGCCTGCCTTCGCCCTGTGGCGGTGGAGCCGTCTGGCTCGCCCAGCCCAGCTGACCAAGGCCGGGGCAACATCCCATGACAGGCTGGGAATAGATAGAGGCTGGTAGGCCTTGCTCGTCCTTGCCCGGTTTTGCAAAAAAAGGCTCTGCCCCTAGGAACAGGGCGAGAAGGAAGCCGAGGCCTTCGGGAGGCATCCGGGAACAGAGCGAGAGGAAAGGCTGGAGGGGAGAACAGCGATGCCGAGGGAGCCTGCGAGCTTCTCTGCGCGGGGCCTGAGAGCTCCACAGGCGGAGGCGCAGGCGAGGTGGCCCGCCTGGGAGAGGAAGGGCGCTGGGCTACCGGTGCCTCCCCGCCCCGCCTGCCTTGTTTTCGGATCTGGAATTGTTTTGTCTGGGTGGGAAGGTGACGGGGAGGGCGGCTGGGTCTTGGCGCGGAGGGGAGACGAGGGGGACCCCCATCTCCTCCGAGAGCCCCTCATGCCCCCCCTTCCCAATGCTGATGATTAAAAAGTTCATTTCCTGGCGAATTTGGCCGCGGCGGGTGACGTCACAGGCCCGGCGTCTTAGTGACTGGGCCGCCCGGCTGGGGAGAAACGGCCTCCTCGGGCCCAATTACCCGGCTGTCAATCCTCCCGTCCCCCTGCCTGCGGAAGAGCGAGCTGGCCCGGGGGCTGGGGGAGCAGCCAGGGGGTCTCCAGGCCACGCTGAGGATGCTAAGGCTGGCCAGCAGTCCCTTTCGCCCCCCCCCCCTTTTTTGTTGAGGTGAGTGGAATTGCTCACCTTCCCCGGCGACACAGGCAGGGCTCTCCCCTCTCCCCTCTATCAAAGACACAGGCAGGCTGAGCAACTGCCATGCCTGCTCTTGTGCTGTCATTTTACACGCCACCCACCCACAACAAATACTGATGATGCAACTTGATCTCACACACCCCAAAGTCATGTCATACACTGGAATTTATACCTCCTGCTCTGTCGGAATGATAGGGTCCTTTAGCTGCTTGTTTGTGATAGTTGCTCTAACACACGCGCCCCGATGTAGACAATCAAAGTTAGGATCCCTTTGGATGTGGTGTGTATGTTAGAGCAACTATCACAATATATCACAATTGCAAGGGTGTTTTCCTATCACAATATATCACAATTGCAAGGGTGTTTTCCACAGTACCTAGAAATGCGCTTGGAACCTTAGTTCTCAAAAAAAGATACTCATGTTTCAGTTGTGGTTTCTGTAGTATCGGGTATGTTGGTAAGACAGCAAGCTTTCTAGTTGCACTGAACTCTTCTTTGGCAAGAAAATGGTGAAAAGCTTACAGTATGTAAAAAGAATGATATCATCTGAAACTTTGGGAAGCCTTCTAGTCTGAAACTTAATAACATGTAGGCCAAAGGCAGAAACTTTCCTCTCCTAGTACCCAACATTGACACCCCTTTCCATACACAAAAAAAACCAATTTCAATGTAGGAGTAGGACCAAAGTCCTTTCTGTTACTTATGGATTTTATATATCCATAAGTAACAGAAAGGACTTTATTCCTACTGTTACTTTATGGACTTTATATCCAATCTTCCATAAAGAATTTAAAATAAAATTTGCATACTACTTTAAATCATTTTAATTTGGGGGAAATGTTCAGAGTTCATGGAAAGGAAAAATAGGCACTTGATCCCATTCCTTCGCCTGTAGAGCACACGCTGGCACACACCACTTTTCTCCGAAGTTAGGCGTTCCCAAAGATGCAGAGAGCTAAGCGGTATCTTAAATACGTGTACAGTTAATTAAGTTGTTGACTAAAAAGTCTGTTGATTCAAGAGGAGTCTTCTTGCCTTTGAATCCTAAAACTGGCCACTTGAAAGATTTGGTTGCAGCTAGGCGCTCTGGCCAGTGAGCTAAAGCCATGCCCTTCGTAGGAACTAGAAGTGCAAGGTTTGCATCAGGGGAGGTTCTAACTACCTGAATTTGTTAGCAAAGGTGGCATGGGATAAGTCTTTGCCCCGCCCTTCTTTTTCTGATCCAAGAAAATCGAGCTTTTGGGCGGGAGGGGCGGTGCTTTCTCCAAAACTCAGTTTAGAGAAGGGCTGGTGCCAGTGATCACTGAGAATCCTGGGACTTCAAAGGGAGAAGGATTTGCTGGATGTTTGAAATCACTCCCCTTGTCAAGTCTACTTGGAGCCTTGGTGGGATGGGGATACCTTATTTCCATTTTTTCTGAACAAATTCTAAGCCTGTGACTTTTTAAAAAGAATAAAAACATAGATTTAGCAGGGATAAGGGAGGGAGCTAAGAGTTGTATTTGCAAGGTCGCTTTGTATTTATGATGCCTGCTTGCTGAACTAAAGGCAGAGCACTCTCTCTCTCTCATAATCTTTCATCTACATAAACTTGTACAGATCAAAGGTGCTTATCACTTGGCTACAGGAAGTAGACAAGAACCCAATGGAAAAAAATGTGTCATAAACGTGCTTTTGGTATCTTGGATAATATGTTTTTTTTTTCCTTCTAGGAAAAAAAAAGATTTTTAAAAGTGAAAACTTGTTCAATGAGACTGAGAATAAGTGGAGCGGTTTATATTGCGAAGGTGCTGCGTGCGTGTTCCTAAACACACAAAGATGAAAGAGCGTTGACTTAGGCTGGCCTGAGATGAGTTTTTCATTAACAGCATCTTAAACTGATAGGGAAATGACGCTTCTGTTCCCAAAGTGAAGCACACTTTGCATGTCGCTGTACCTTCTGTTCAAATGGGAAGAAAACAGCACCAAAGAAGCTAAATTACGCCAGCAATTTACCGAGGATCCTGAAGGTGGGAGGGGAAGGGAGGGGAACGGCCCGGGTCTATTAGCATCCATTCAAATGCATTGCTATGACTGGGCGCGTTTCACAGAAAAGGTAGTTTCAGGTGGAGAAAAGGCAGGAGAGGAGGGCCAAAAGATTAACAATTCCATCAGCTCATGAAAGGCCGAGGAAGAAGCAGGCAGGCTGGGTGCGGGAAAGGGCTGCCTTCGTGGTTAGGGGAGATTTGGCGAAAGCCCAACTGATCATGGCTAAATGGGGAATGCATTTCTGCTTTCCCCCCTGCTCTACATATAACCGGAGGCACCAGTTCTCTGCCACTCTCAGAACCAGTTTAGATCTGGATATTGGCGCCCGGCCTGTTTGATAGGATGTCAGGGAAGGGGCAAGGGGCGGGGGAGAGGCGGCCTAAAGGAGGGTGCAGATTTGTTTTTAGAACTTCCTACTCTTCCCGGTTTTATATCAGCCTGAGTTAAGTTTTTAATAAGTTCCTGATAAGAATAAGCAATGTGATGAAGACCCTAAATCAGAAGACTGGGAAAATGTCTAAAAGGACATACAAATCCAGTTGCCTACGGAACACGCAACCTAACGCATCAATCTTGAGCCTTGAATTCAATGGGGCTTATTCCGAGTCAGTTCAATCATATGCACTTCACTGAACTCAGGAGAATTTACTTTCGAGTAAACATCCATAGGATTGGGCTGCATGAAACCGAGGGGTACATTTAAAGGCGGAGGAACCAAAAATAGCCCTAAACACTCATTCAAGCCTCTCGCCTACAACAGCGGCTACGGGAAGGAGGTTGGGGTGGGGGGTCTTGTGCGCGTTTGCGTGTCTGATCCCGATGCCTGTCATACCTGTTTGAACTGCTTTACCTAAATAAGGCTGCAAGCCCTTACTGACCTCAGTGAAGCGGCTCTTACTGCCGAGTAAGCCTGCTTGGTTAGCACTGTGCTGCATACACGGTGCAAGAGCAGAGCAGGGATCAGCTCAGGTGCCTGCCTGAAATGTCACAAGGTATTCACAGGGCTAAAGCATCGGAGAAAGATCACCTCACCGGCCAAGACGCCTTGAAGCATTCCGAGGTGCATTTCCCAGATCCGGGAAGGGGGGGGGGCGTCTTCAAAGGCAAAGCGCTTCTTATAATGGCAGTGAGCTCTGTCTCTCACATATACACACCGTATCTGTCCTATACTAAAGAGGATGGAAAAAACAGCTCCTGCCCTGAAAACAGAGATAATGATGTTTAACAGAACTTTTATAGCTCAAAAAGGGTTGTTCCCCTTACCAGAATTCAATGTCGTGCAGTGATAAGTCTGCAAGAATATCTCCGAATCTACCTGCCCACTGGCATCATAGAGCCTGAAGGCACGCAGTTCACTAAAAGAGGAGCTGGGGAAAGCGCACTAAGAGGAGGCGGCCACTTCATTGTAATTAGGCACCAAGGCGGAATGTGATCTCTAATAAATATCAGAGAGGATAGTCTGTAATTGTGTGAGAATGGAAGGCGCCCTGGCTCGCTTCACTGTTCGAAAGAACTGAGCAGAACTCCACCGTCAAATCGTGCTGAGAGGTTATTTGCCCAGAATAAGCTAGAATTGGGTGGGTGGATAATAGGAAGAGATTTTGTCCTGGTTTTGAAAGGATTCCGGAGCAGGAAAGAAACAAGGCAAAGCAATGCTGTAAAACAAATGCTTATAATACAATTCTAATATTAGCAATGCTGTTGATGGGCACTAATAACAAAGCAGAGAATCTGACTCTCCAGATTTGCCGGTCTATCGTGTGTTCTAAGCGAGACATTTAAAAAAATCTGAAAGGTAAAAGGAAGAATGTAGCCACTAATTTTGACTTCTGTATTGTGAAATAGATTTAATTTTTTTTTTTAAAAAGGTATTCGTTTTAATCTGCCATCGATGTGTTGTTGAGTGATCGGAGAATTCCCTCACCCCCAATCCACCATCTCCCCTTTTTTGAGAATGCGTTTAATGTTGCAAAGGCGATCAGAGAGAGGCTGCTGACCGAGCGGCAATTGCTCTCTCCTTAGCCAGTTTATGATAGCAAAGAAGGAGCCGCTTCAAGCGCCAGCCTCCGAAGCTTCGGTAGCTGCAAACGACCAGATATAGAATTTAAGAAAGTTTTTTTAAAAAACCACCTAGAAACAACAAAGTTATGGTGTATGGAATGAGAGTTTTAAAAAAATCAATATTTTAAATATGATTTTAAATTTTATCCTGCTGCATCGTTTTTATATCCCATAAGGAATGATAAGTGAATTTAATGTGTTATTTGAGGTATTCCTAGCCTCATCATACTGGAAACGGAACCCTTAGCACTGTCTTTCTTTGTGGTGAACATTTTCAAATCACCCCGTAGGAATTCGTCCTGAGCAAAAGACTAAGTCATAATAAAGCATGTTTCCACTAGGAATTATTTCAAAATTACTTTCTTTTACTTGTGCAGAAGCAGTTTGATATTTTAAACTAAGAACGGGAACCACCTAATGATAAACTCATTGCTTTACAGAGTTAGTTCTTCCAATGTCACAAAGCAACTTCTTTTTTTAAAAGAAGTTGTACTTTATTTTTGTTCTTCATTAATTAAGATGAGCACAAAACACTCTGTCTTGATTCTCGGGGAGGAATCATATGTTGCAATCCTGAAGGCATTTGTTCCCAAGAACTTTCATGTATTTGTGCACAGTTAATGTGAACTAAATGGTCTCAGAATTGCAGTTATGGTGAGCTGAAAATAAAAGCAGCATACTACTGAAATGTAGTGGGGGGGAAATGGGCAGCCAGGTTGAGAAATCATCTCTAACGTGAAATATGTTTTGATTCAAATATACACGCATTAACATCCGCCACTTTTACTTCAGATACATTTCAAGCTCTCTCCCTCCCTCCCTCAAGCAGTTTTGCCCTTGTTTAAAATCGTAGGTGATCGGGCTTCTTTGTCCATAAGAAATGACATCGTTTTTTCCCTACGACGGAGCATATTTTGTGATACCTTGTTCAGGCACTCTGCCTCTTCCCCTCATCCAGTCAAGTCCCCTCCTCAAATTGTTTAGTGCCTACTTACTAGGCAAAGTGTGACATTTTGTGCCTACTTACTAGGCAAAGATATACTGCCTAAGAAGCAGGCCGGTCTCTGACAGAGGAGGGACCCAGCTTCTAATGAGAAAGCTTGAGTGGAGAGCAAAAGTAGAAAAGGCAAGCAGAGAGAGTGGACTGGAGTGTGTGTGGAGGGAGGGGGGCGGGCGGGGAGTCTTTGGCGGGTTCAGCGCTTTTTAGCTGTTTGGAGTAAATGAGGAGAATGTAGATTTTCTGGGGCCAATCGCAATGCTAGGTTGGGCGCCGAGCTGCTGATTGGCTGAGCGGAGGTTCTTAGCCTGTGCGTCGCCCCTAGTTCATGTCTACTGAACTGAGTCCAGCTGGCGCCAGAGCTGACATAGGATGCTTTGGGGATGTTACAAAAAAAGGCCAGAATAAGTGGAGCTTGCCATCTGAGTAAGAGCCTCCATCCAATCCTCCTCTCTCTCTCCCTCTCTCTCTCTCTCCTCCTTCGCCTCTCCCTCACTCACTCTCTTCTACATTTCCATCCTCCAAACAATCATCCGTCACCCCCCACCCCTCGTTTACAACCTCATAAAGAAACTTTTCAAACATTTGGAGTTAGACTCTGCTTGGAAGAGAGCTCTCTGTAAGTATGTTTGTTAGCAGATCGGGGAAGGGGGAAGGGAAGTACGCCTGGATTTATCCTGCAGGAGAAAACACTTTCGCATTACTCGGATCTGCGTGTTTGTTTTTAAACGCTCCTATAAGGTTGGTGGGGTTTTTTTCCTATCTCAGCGGAGCTCATTTTACAGCCACACGTAAATCAAAAAGGACTCTCTTCTTTCTCCCTTTATCAAAACATATCGGTTAAAAGTTACTTAATGACCACTGTGGGAGAAATAGTGCTGTTTTCCAATACAGAAAACAGCTAAAAGGTTTGAGGACTAGTGGAAGGGGCCGAAGTGAAGACTTTGAGGGGAGATATACAAAAGCGGAACCCTTTCATCTTTCTCCTTCCAAGCTCTGTATCTGTGATAGCAAAAGTTGCCGAACTGTATCTGTTGGCTATAGCAGGACTTGTGCTCTTGGGAGTACATCTTCAAAAGCCCCGCAACGTACTAATCTTTCCTTCCTCCTTACAGGTGGTGACCCCAGGTGTGTGGCAGGAGCCTCTCGCAACAACTTCCCTGTTTAAAAGAGGGACACGGTTACTTTTGACTCCCTTCCGAGACCATCCGTTCCTTTGAGAACTGTACTATTTTTTTTTTTAAAAAAAAACACTTAAAGCCAGTTTTGGCTTGGAGGGAGGGGGGCTTAGGGGGGAGTGGGGGAGAAACCCACAGTCATGGAGGTAGCCACGGACCAGCCCCGTTGGATGGCCCATCACGCCGTGCTGAACGGGCAACACCCGGACACTCACCACCCGGGACTGGCTCATAACTATATGGAACCGGCGCAGCTCCTACCTCCGGACGAAGTGGACGTTTTCTTTAATCACCTGGATTCCCAGGGAAACCCGTACTATGCCAACCCGGCCCATGCCAGAGCCAGAGTCTCCTACAGCCAGGCGCACGGTAAATCCCCCACCCCCACCTCTTTCTTGCTTGGCGTTTCTGCCTCGGGCTTTTGCTGTTCTTCGCGGAGCAGGGACGGAAAGATTTCTGGCAAACAGCAATTGCGAGAAGGGCGATCCGGATGGCTTTCGTCCGAGAAAAAGCTTGTGTGCGTGCGTGTGCGTGTAAGGAGGCTGGGATAGGAAAGGGAAGCAGCGTGTGTGTGTGTGTGTGTGGGGGGGGGTTACTTGCACAGATCTACCTCTCAAGCACAAGGCAGGGCCGTTTTCCAGATATGAAATGCAGCCCAATTGGAAATATTTTATTCTGGGACAGTGAGCATAAGTGTGTGTGTGTGTGTGTGTGTGTAGGGGATGCCTCTCACTTTGGGATGGGGGACACAATTTTTAAAGACGCATAGAAGTCATGGCTAAAACAGTGAGGCTCGCCCACATGCATTTGTTCAAACTTTCTCCTCTGCTGAGAGGGGACGTGTGAGTCTGCGGCCCATAAGACTGGCTTATTCTTTGGGAAGCGGCCCAGGAGCGAATGGCAGCTGCTGCTTGCTTTCCTTCTCACTTAGAGAAAGGCGATCGCTGCGGGAGCTTTGCTGCCCAGTCCGCCGGGTTCCGTTCCTTGTTTGCGGGAAGGTGCTGGCGGGGCGGCCTGGCGCCAATTCCATTCATTTGCTTCAGGCCGAGGATGGGGGCTCCTCCCCGGAGTCCCTTCCCCCGGCTGCTCAGCCAGGTCCCCTAGTTTGGGCGTATGCTTGGGCCCTTTCCTGCCCACTCCTTGAACGGGCCCCGGGGTCTCACTGCTGACCCGCGCCGCCATTTGCGGGGGTTCGGGCTGGGATGAGTTCTCGACCGAGGGCTCTTGAGGGGCCTTCCGGGAGGTGCCAACGGGCTGCGCGGCGGGGGCCTGCTCGGGCCCTGCGTCCCTGCTGCGCAGGGGGCTCCTCTCCGGCGCTGTCCGGGGTGGTGGTGGAGGTGGCCGGTAGAGCTGGTGGGCGCCGGGGTGGGGGCAGCGGGCGGGAGGCAGGCTCCGGCCTTTCCTGACTGACGCCCTTTCCCGCCCGCCTCTCTGCCCCACAGCACGCCTGACCGGGAGCCAGATGTGCCGGCCCCACTTGCTCCACAGCCCCGGCCTGCCCTGGCTGGACAGCGGCAAAGCGGCGCTCTCGGCGGCCCACCACCACAACCCGTGGACGGTGAACCCTTTCACCAAGGGGCCCCTGCACCCGTCGGCGGCCGGCGCGCCGCCCGGCGCCATCTCGGTGTACCCGGGCGGGAGCAGCTCGGCGTCCAGCGCGGCCTCCGCCTCGTCGCTCACGCCGGCCTCGCACTCGGGCTCCCACCTCTTCGGCTTCCCGCCCACGCCGCCCAAAGAGGTCTCGCCGGACCCCAACGCCAGCAGCAGCGCCGCCTCGCCCGCCTCGGCCTCGGCCGGCGGCAGCAGCAGCAGGCAGGACGACAAGGAGCCCCTCAAGTACCAGGTGGGCCTGGCCGACGGCATGAAGATGGAGAGCGCCAGCCCGCTGCGCAGCAGCCTCGCCGCCTCCATGGGTGCGCAGCCCTCCACGCACCACCCCATCCCCACCTACCCCTCCTACGTGCCCGCCGCCCACGACTACGGAGGCAGCCTCTTCCACCCGGGCAGCTTCCTCGGGGGGCCCGCCTCCAGCTTCACCCCCAAGCAGAGGAGCAAAGCCCGGTCCTGCTCAGGTAAGAGGCTCTCGTTCGCCCCCCCCCCCCCCCAATCCCGTCCCGTCCAGTTTTTAGAAGGGAAGGAAGGGGGGAACCTGGCCCAGGAGGTCCTGCGATTGTGTCTAGTTGGAGGCAGGGATTTAGGCCATGTTCGAGATAAGAACAGGGTGATGATGACCACGACCAGGATAATAATAATAATAATACCGTTGATGATGCCAGATGCCCTGAGGAACATGTTGAATTTAAATTCCACCTTGAACATTAGAACTATTATTTTTGCCCTTTCATGAACTAACAATTCTAAAATATTAGTTTATTGCTAAAAACTATATAATGCTTATCATTGTGACAAAATAGCTACTCTTAATTTGAGAGTTCTGTTTTGTGACATATTCCATAAATCAAAAAAGATAAAACATCATACAGGATTAACTAATTGGTGAGGTTTAAATAGGTTTTTTTTTTTAAAAAAAAGTCTAATGCTGAAGTTGTGACCCCTTCATACTGGATTTATTAAAGTAAGAATAAACCCACACCCCTGTGCAATAATCAAGGCAGATAAAAATCACCCTGCATGTATCAGTCTACATATACGGAATAGTTTTGTAAAGTCCTTGAAGACCCTTTCTATATAAAGGGGTAGTTAAATGTATTAAAAAGGGGGTAAATATCTATCAGGATTAAGTAATTTTGAATGTCACTTTTTAATATGCAGCACTTGGACTTGAGTGGATTTGCACTGCTGAATTTCGTTAAGAAACCAAATTGAATTTATTTGTGCGTTTTATGAGGACAGAGGAGCAGCTTGGAACAGCAGGCGCATCCCTAGCTTTCAAAAGTTTAGTTTGTTATTGCTAATTGGTTGTAGGCTTGTTGTCTCTTGCTTCAGATTCCAGCCACTGGTCTCTGCAGCATTGGGTCACTGCTGGGCCCTAGGGACACAGTAATCCGTTGTGTGTGTGTGTGTGTGGGGGGGGGGAACCCTGGCAGATCTAAGTCATGCAAATCAGGGTTTATATTGAAAAATCTCTTAACGCAGCAACATAAAGGCCTAGGCCAGCTGTATTCACTGGAAATGCTTGGCAAGATCCTGTATTTCTTTGCCTTCTTTTGGGGCATCTCCATGGAATTGCTTTTGTTAATTTTCAGTGGAGTGCATCTTTATTAAGCAGAGCAATTTGCGAAGAAGAAACTGTTCAGGACTAAAATTTACAAGGCCATTTTCTTAAAACTTCCAGAGGGCCTGATTTCCTTCAGATCATACAGGGAGCAAAAGTTCAAATATAGTTTACATACCAGTGCTGACTACTAAGGTACCTTGTAAATACTAATTTAAAAGAATCCAATAAAGCTGAAAAAAATGTGACACATCTTAATTCCTCCTTATCCCTTTTTGTTAAACATGTCACTTTAATATTTTATTCTCATAAAAACTTCATTCCAGAGACTCCTTTTTACCTTAATTTCTTAAAAAAATACATTTAATGAATAATAATCCCAGGAATACAAATCAAATTTGTGTTCATTTTGCTACGTTAAAATTCTTCCCTTTTCACCCTCTATCAGAAGATGATGAATTTGATTTTGCTTTATGGTCACATTATTCCAGCAGTGTGACCGTAAAGCAATATAAAGCAGGATATTCATGCATATATACACATCTCTTTTCAAAGTGGCTAGTAATTCAGAAACATGATCTCTTTTATGAGCATTGCAACAAAAATATCACATGTTTTACTGCCTCAAGATCTCTAGTTCAAATCACTCCCTTTAGAGAGAGAAGGAGGGGGAAAATGTCACACTTTGCCTAGTAAGTGAAATAGTGTTGTTTCCGGCAGAGAAACAAAATATAATTTAAAAAAAAATTCTGCATTCCACTGCTGCTTTTGTAAACAGTTCCATACTGTGTGAATAGTCAGCCACCTTAAAAAACTTACCACAATATGTTTTTTAAAAATTTGATTTGAGTTTTCCTAACTTTTGTAATAGAGACCCTGTCCTGTAGATGGAACTGGGGAGAGTTCGTGACCATTTAATGTTTTTGTAGGAAAACCAAGACTCACGACAAGGCGACTCCTGCAGCTTCCTGCCCAAGGAGGGACAAAAGCTAGGAACTCAGCTTTACAGAGTTCCCTCATTTTTCACTCCAGCCTGTACTGTTTAAAAACCACCCACTCCATAGATTAAAGGAGACATAGACGCTGCTGAACTCAGCAGAGCCTGCTCGAGTTACTGGGCAAAGTGTATTTCCTCTGCATTAAATACTGTATTATTTGCATAAACTGCATCAACAGAATTTTCTGTATTGAATATACTCACTCTCAAACAAATTATTTTTTAACAAATAACTTTTTTTTGGTTTTGTGTGTATATATGTGGATTTTGGGGAGGAACAAGCCATATATATTTGAGTCTTATGAATCAGGCCCATCTGAAGCAACCTATGGCCACTGAATATGTAGAATAATAATATGAATAAGCCAGGAATAGAAAGTACACATCATAAATCAGAACTTCTTGGGAAAGCATAGCGTGTAAAGAGAAAAGCTTTTAAAAGTTTAAAAGCACCTCTCTCATGTAACATTATGCTAAAGTTTCTTATTGCATTACAGGATCTCTAGTCATTTTCAAACACCCTGCTTTAATATTTTACAGAAGGGAACATTCACAGGAAAAGTTTGGGACTGCTTGGGGGTGGGGGGATTTGTCCTCCCAACTAAGTAATAATTCCAAATTGCATAGCCAACCTGTAGAATTGTTGCTGTTCCTACTTTCACTTCCAGAGATGAGGAGAGCGCAGTCACAGAGCTGACCTAGATTGAGGGAGAAGTGGAACAGAACATTTTCTGTCATGTTGCATGTCAAATGATTCCAGTTCTATATGGACACAATTCTTTTCTGATCATTGTTTTTATAAAATGTTGTTTGCATATCAGTATTACTTTAGAGATGTCCTAGAGAGTTTAGACCCTTGTTGCATGCACTGAAAATGTTGTCACTAATGCCTCTCCCCCCCCCACCCCTCTAAATGCATTGAATATTGTACTGTTTTGACTTCTGGAATATGCCTCAAAGGACAAAGCAAAAAGCTTTTGTGAATTTGTTTTTAAAGAAAGAAATCCGGTTTCTTCGTGTTTCCATTTAGAAGGCAGAGAGTGTGTCAACTGTGGAGCTACTGCCACCCCTCTCTGGAGAAGAGACGGCACTGGGCATTACCTGTGTAACGCCTGCGGGCTCTACCACAAAATGAACGGTCAAAACCGACCTCTCATTAAACCTAAACGGAGACTGGTAGGTGTCTCTTTCTCTAATAGGGGCTAAATGATTTAATGGGACCACACACACATCTGATGGAAAGGCAGTGGCTTGACCCATCTCTGCTTCAGAGCTGGTGTGGAATGTGGACAGCAGTACATGAGATCCATATCACACAGAGGTCACATCAAAGCCTAGAGAAAGGTTTTGGGGATTCCAGCCACAGCCATTTCATGTCAAGGTTCAGAATAATTGCAATTTAGTGTATATGTTTCTCTGTTTATGTACATTCACACAATTAACATTTGTATAGCACTTTCACATATGTTATTTTATTATAACCTTGCAACAACACTGCAAGGCTGGGTCAGTATTATTATGCTTATATTACAAATAGGAGAGAGAGGCTGAGAGAGAGACTGGTTTGTCTTTTCTTTCTCCTCTCTCTATAATCTTCAGATCTCTGCCTGTTTGAAGACGTGTGACAAATTCTGCCTGCCTGTTTGTTTCTGTGGCCGCACTCGGATCACTTTTATCCACACAGGACAGCTTTAATTCATTTGACCTCTCGGACTGTTCAGAAGAAGGTTGGGATTGAAAGTGTTAGTCATGTCCACACTCCTTGCCTAAAAGTACAAAAAGTGACCCAAGGCAGAAAGTCAAAGGAGAATCAGATGAGTCAGAGTTGCTGCTATCGGCACAATAATTATTTTGATAAAGTAATTTTGTAGTCATAGATTCCATGGCAAAACTAACATTAGCCCTCTTTTCAGGCAATCCTCTAATTGCCCTTTTAAAGAGCTGATTATTTTTCCATGGAGTCACCTATACTTTGTATTTTCATTTAAAAAAAAGGCCTTTCTAAGCTCCCAGTAGTAGTTTCCTATCCGGATATCTGTACGCTGAAGATAAGGAAACTTTGTGTATCTGTTTCCTGACTCTAAAAGCTTTAAAGAGTTTCTATAGGCAAGGCATGCCAGTCAGGCTGGCTGTTTTGAAATTGCTAATATGCTCCGTTCTACAAATGCTGTATAAAAAAACTGCTAAGAATAATATTTTTGGAGTAATGTGATTTATGGGGCCTAAAAATCTCTTTGCCATTTGGGGGGCTTTTTTTGCTAGAGCAAAAAGTGAGATATCTAATGGTCAGATAGGATGCAGAGGATTTCGGCTGTGAGTCAGAATTTCAACAGGGTGAGCTTCTTAATGACTTGCTTTCCTTCTGAAGTGACTGACATGTCTAGAAAAATGTTAAGACAACAGTGTAACATTATCGTCTCTTGAAGGCTGAACTCCATGCCAGACTAAATGGGGACAGGCCATAGAGTTAAGCAGTAGAGTCTAGTATCAATAAACCATCTCAAATATGCAAACGTAGCTCCAAATGTTTGGTGGAAGACTGCAAGTTCTTAACTTACTGCAAGCTCTTCTGGGGAGCAAGTTTTTTAGATTTTGTTTTTTTTAAATGTCTTTTCATTGTTTACTCATTTGATCAGCAAATGGGAGGGAAAACTTACATTTCGGAAGAGATCATTGACATAATGTTGCTTATCTGTAAATGATGAAAAATCATAACTCTTGTCCAATAATTAGATTAAGTATTTAAATGCAGTATTGCTGTGTTTGTAATTCTGTGAATCAAGCGTAGTGAATTATGCTAAGGAACTTCTGAAAACAGTTTCAGTTAAAAAAATAATAATGTGGTAATCTGGATAGCCCAAAATATTTTTGTGCCTGAGACAGAAAATCCAAATCCCCCCTGCTTTTTGCTGTTGTGCAGTCCTACTAATTTTAGTAGGGCTTATGCCAGACAATGTCCTTGCAGACTATACATCATGGGTCCCATGTGCCCGTTTTCCACTGTGCTGCATGCAAGTAACAGCTTTAGCTTGCCCCATGGTAAGGCCATCTCAAGATTTCTCAAACTGTGTCTACTCTTGCTTTGATTTCTGAAACAGCTGGAGCACTGATTTCCTTTTTGAAAAATTTTATGACTTATTTGCTCTACAACCCCTATTACATTCTCTGTTGTAAAAATAAATTCACATCAGTATATCACTGCCATTTCTCAACTTTAAGACCTAGAGAGTAAAGAAAAATGCACTCTGTTACAAGACTCCTGATGAACCTGTAAGAATTGACAAACACATTGGCCGTTTTCACACGTGTCCGTAAGATCATGTGAAACTCATGGAAAGAAGCATCTTCCTAGCACAATTTCCAGGCACGATCCCCTTTAATGGCGTGATGATGTCAGAAATTGCGCAATTAAATGGGTTTGTGCTGGGAAATCACGCTAGGAAGACGCTTCATTCCATGAGTTTCGTGCAATCTTCCAGAAGCTTTTTATTATTATGTACTGAAAAATAGCTGTGACTTGGAGAATCAATGTTTGTTGTTCATAGCTGAGTTGGTCAAGCCTCTCTTTCTCACATTTAGGAAGCTCCAAAATTTTAGTAAATGTGAAGCTGAGGTTAGAAGATAGGAATGGAGCACAATTTCCATCCTGAGCTTTCTCTAAAGGATACCAAGAGCTTTCTTTAAAGGATACCAAACACTCTTCTGTCCCATATTGTGCCACAGCAGAGTGGATGGTTGCTCCCAGAGCCGTTTTTGTGGCTGCTTCAAAAATCTCCAGGGAATTAAGCCTCTAGAAATACATCACAGTTTGAGTCAACTGGTATATGTCCCATGCACCCTGATTGTGCTGTTATGGTTGTGAAACATTTTGAGGCTCAGATGGTCCATGCCTTATATGTGTTAGAAAATACGTATCTCCTCATAGTATTTGTCAGATTGCACCGAATGGAGATCACTGAAGATATTTCCTGGAGCAGGATACCTTTGAACCCTTTGTAAGAAGGATTCTTTCCCAAAAGAGAGGGTGCATTTTTCTCACAACAAAAAAACTTTCTGAAATGACCCCATTGTTTTCAGGGTTATGGGTCACCCAGCCAAGTGCCAATCTAGGAAAAAATGAGAGTTTTGTGTGAATGTACATCTTACTTTAGTTTCTTTCATGTTGAGAAGCAGAGAAGCTTTTTTCCCCTTGGAGTTGAGCAAAGTTCTAAAACAACAGGGGTAAACACAGGAATTTTTTCCATAGATTTCTGTACAGTCTGGGCTTGCTTCACAGGCATTTAAGCTTTATAAAACTTGGTTTTGTTGTCCTTTAACTCATAGAGCCAGTAGTGTGTCTAGTCAGCAGTTTTTGTTTTTTATTTAATTTTCTAAGGCTTCAATTGTAAGCACACTTGCCAGGGAGTAAGTCCTATTAAACTCAATAGGGGTTATTTCTGAGTATACATGCTTAGGATTGCACTGTAAGTATGTAGCAAAACTTAAGGGCCAGCTTAATTTTCCTCATTTTATTTGCAAAAGGGCAGTGATATACCACTTATATACCTTTTTACCAAAAGCTACAATGAAAGCTACCATGGGATTTGGTGTAACAGCATCTTTATAAGTGCTTATGATAGGCCATACATTGAGCACAGCATTGCAAATCTTAATGTTACAGCAGTGTGGCAGACAGATATTTTGGTCTGAAGGGTCAGAGGGTTTTTGAAAAAGCTGTCAGTTTGGATGAACTAGTTGCCTAAATACACTAAACTATCAGGTTACAAATTGCCCTAATTAGAACTAAATGCACTTTGGGGCAAGAGTACAATTCATTTCTTTAAGAGTTTTGGGAAATCAGAAATCTGGATAGCCTGCATTTACAGAGCTGTATTCATGTAGGGTTTCATGAGGGATGGGTGCAGGGACACAGAACATTTGTTACTTTTAGTGGAAATATTAGAATCTGTGATGTATCTTGCATTGATTGTACTATAAATACTCCAATAAGATGTAAGTTAAAAAAGCAAGACAGCAGTTTAGAATAATGTTTCCGTGTTATTGCTACTTCTTTATTTGGATAGTAAGTTTTAGACAGTTCCTCTATAATTTTCAGTACTGGACATACAATTTGGAGTGCTATATCAATTCTGACACATGTAATACTTCCATGGATGAAGGTTCATTGGAGAGGTAGCTTCATACGTACAAAGGATGAGAAAGCAGGCAGCGTGTCAACAAATGAATGGTGGGATATTTGCTGAACCAGAATACCACTGTTATGGACCAAACAACATATTATACATTAAAAGACTTCCAGAAATCAAAACATTCCATGTTAGTAGCTAGACATATTTGGACAGTACAGTGAGCCTGGCTCATTTTACTGACTGGTTCTTGGACGCATATTAGCATGGTGCTCAAATTCCTATTTTCAAAGAAAAATACCCAAACCCGAAGAACACATTTTTAAAATTACATTTTTTTGTATAACTTATTTCATAAAGACTTTCCTTTTAAAATTAGAGTTGTGTTTATCTGCTGGTAGAATGACCATTGTCTTCAACAATTTCTCCCCCTCTTTCATTAGTCAGCAGCTAGGAGAGCAGGGACTTGTTGTGCCAACTGCCAGACAACCACGACCACCTTATGGCGACGCAATGCTAATGGGGACCCAGTCTGTAATGCCTGTGGACTTTACTATAAATTGCACAATGTGAGTATTTGCTCACCGTGTGTCTCTTTGCTTGCTTAGCTGAGATTGATGCTTTAACTGTGTAGCGTCCACCAGCACACAGGGTCTTTTTTAAAAATAAAAAAAAGCTCTTTAAGGTTCCCCTGGGAAGTCACAGCCATTCTTTGTTGGCATAGTGATGCTGTGTTCAGTGACATTACAATGTATTAGCTTGGCTTCTAAAGCGTGGGTAATTAGGCAAAACAGTTACATCTCTAGATTGTAATGAAATGCTCTCTGTCTCTCCAGAAATTCAGAGGCCATTTGAAATGAATTCATGTAAATGTTAATCTCTGTGGAGTATCTTTAGGAAAGTGTGGCTTTTTTTAAAAAAAAGTGCTGAAGTATTTAAAAAGCTCAGATGAATTCTGGTAGGGAAACATTTGATATAATTTGACATTATAATAATGGAAGTTGAAGATTTTTCTTCCCCCTGATTAAAACCTGAACAGGGTGTGCTTGTTTACATTTTTTTTTACTTAGAAAATGATTGAAAGTTTAGGATAAATCCAAGGAAAGGAGGGCTAGATACTGCCAGATTCAGTCCTGCTTGTTTTTTTGTGGCTGTGGTTTGTGTGTGTGGTTTTTATTTAAACAAATCAATGAAATTAAAATCTGCAGAGAAAAAGAGTAATGGTGTGTGTGTGTGTGTGTGTGTGTGTGAGAGAGAGAGAGAGAGAGAGAGAGAGAGAGTGATTTCTAACAAGCACATTCCCCTTAGGGAAGTGGGGAGGGAAGATGTCCCACTATTTTTATTGTTACATAAGAAGGCTGTTTTGTCCACGTGAGCCTGATTTTCTCATTTCTTGTAGGTGAACAGGCCCTTGACCATGAAGAAGGAAGGAATTCAGACCAGAAATAGGAAAATGTCCAACAAGTCCAAGAAGAGCAAGAAAGGCTCTGAGTGTTTTGAAGAACTTTCCAAGTGCATGCAAGAGAAGTCTTCTCCTTTCAGTGCTGCAGCCCTTGCCAGTCACATGACACCCATGGGGCACTTGCCACCTTTTAGCCATTCTGGACACATCCTACCAACGCCTACCCCCATTCACCCATCTTCCAGCATCTCATTTGGACATCCACACCCATCCAGCATGGTCACAGCCATGGGATAGAACCTGAAGATCCAAGGACCCCAGCAAAAGACCTAAAATCACCTGGGCTTTGCCTAAAATGACACCAAGGAAAGATTCTGCCCAGAAGAGAGAATGTAGGGAAGGAAGTTAAAAAGGGGATCTCATTCCAGTGTGGTTCGATTCTTAGTGCTGGACCTTGCAATGATGGGTCTTCTACAGAAATGCTTAATGGTGCCTGTTATGCACTTTGCCCCCTCAGGTAAAAGGAGAAAGAGGAACTCACCTGTATGATAGGATACTTGCTGATCCCAGCAGAAAGCAAAGGTGGCTGAAGCAGTAGAAGACGCTGGAGCCAGCTTTCCTTTCTCTTTGTTAATTACTGTGAATATTGTAAAGAGATTAGCAGCCTCCCAAGGCAGAGGATTCTGAGAGGTAGCCACCCGTGCTGGATTTCTATCTTGGACTTTGTTTTTGGGAAAGAAAAATGGACAACTTTATAAAAATCTACTTTTTAAGAAAACAAATCAGACACAGAAAAATCATTATTTATTTTGCTCGTGTTCCAGAAAGAGCTTCAAAACCCTTGCATGTATTTGTGAATCTTATTTTATTTTTTTAAAAAAGAAATGTCCACCCTAGTAGGAACAAATTTGGTTTTGATTGCTTAATGGCAACTGCTTTGATTCTCTTCATTGCTCTTAGATTTAAAAAATTCTACTAGGAAGCGGGTGAGTGTGAGAGGGGGAAACTTGTTGCTATCGTAAGTTACAATAGTCTCGAGGTGCAGGTTATTTTGGTGTAATTTTTGCAATTTTTTTCCTCAATGTGAAGATTTGTTTTTAAAGCATGGCATCTCGCAAGAAAACAGATACACTGGACACATGGCTAAAGGGTTTTTCCGTAAGGAACAATCCTGCATTGGCTGGAAGATAAAATACAGGATGTCAACATGTCTTCCCCATCAGAGTTCTCTGAGCATTCCGGTGGCTTTAGGAAGCAGCAACAGATGTCCTCACACACTATGCAGCCTACCCTAGGCCCCTCCTGCCCATTCCTTCTGAATGTTATGCTTTGTTAACATCAGATAATAAAACAGCAGCCATGTACCGTCTCAAAGCCTGTGTACATCTTGCAGTTGTCCCTAAGAGATGTCACTGCTTTAGACAACCCCACTTGGCTTCTTGTCTGCTAGGTTCCTTGAAACCTGCTCCGCTCACCAAGCTCTGCAGCCTTAGGTTGCTCAGCCTGTCCTGTACTACCCAGCCACCTGGTCAGTGGTGGGTTGCCCCCTCCACTCTTGGCCACTACTTCTTTCTCTGCTTTCTCCCCCCTCATCCCCCTTCAGGTAGAATCATGAGAAGAAACTTTCCTGCAGCCCTAGTTGCTGTTGTGAAAATCTCCTCCATCTTGCATTGGGCCACACCCCTTTTGGAGCAACCCCTATGCCCTGCTGTGCGTTGCTGCTGTCAGTTCAGTGGGTCTTGTGTGGAATGCCTGTTTTATGTAAATATAGGCAGTAAAATAGCATGCTGCCTTCTACCAGCTCAGACCATTGGTCTGTCCAGCCCAGCAATGTCTGCTCCCTAACTGGTGGGGGCAGCCGCTCTCAGACAAGACCCCACCCCTGAAATCCTTCAACAGGAGGTGCCATGTATTGAATCTGAGGTCTTCTATGTGTAAAGCATGTGTGCTGCTATGGAGCTGCAACCTCCTCTGGTGGCTTGCCCTCTTGGGGCTTATACACAGCACAGCTCAAATGAGGGTAAGGAAAATAAAACCTTGACATTGCAATCATCAGTCATGATCTTTTTGTCTGTTTTATCAGCAGAGATTTACCAAGATACAAGACATATTATCTTGCTGATCTGCTACTATATTTTTAATATTGTGTCCAAGCATAGTTGGAATTTGCTATCCATAAAGCATGCATGCCACTACAGATTTCCCAAATGGGATAGCATGAGGGGCAGAAAGTGTGAAGATCCACAAAAGAGCAGGGTGGGAAAGACAGAGAGAGAGAGGGAGGGAGGGAGGGAGGGAGGGAGGATCATTTTCAGATTCTTCCAACAGTTCAGATGCAGGATCAGATACTGAACAAGGGAAGATGATCTCCTAATGGGGAGAACAGGGGGTATGCCAACTGTTTCCTGTAGCATGTTTTTATTTTTAATGAAAGTCAACAATGTTGGAAAAAAGTTATCTCCCATTTTGCAACCGCATTGTACGTAAACAACTGAAAAATAAAGCTCTTGCCAGTGTGAAGTGTATTCTCTTAATTGTTATGATCAAATGACTCTCATGATCACAAGGTCCAGTATAACATATGATGTACATATTTAGCTATATTTCTGATGAAAAATGCCCCTATGATCGGAGGGGTTTGATAATGTAAACCGCATAAACTTAACTCTGTGACAAGCTTTTTATTGTTTTTTAATTTTTTTTAACCAAGCCAATTGTATCTTAACTGCAAAAGTCTGCTTAAAACAAAAACAAAAGGGTGTACATTGTTTTTTTTCCCTCCTGAATATGTAATTCAGCTATTTGATAAAGAATGAAGGACCAAGCATCCAAAGCAAAACTTTCCTTTTTTTTCTGGTCTGTGTAGGCACATATAGCTGCACTTTGTAAAGAAGTAGAAATAATCACCAAACCAAACAAATAAACAAAGAAAATTCTACTTGAGCAAAATTACATTTGCAATTCACCAAGATGGAAATTATTAACTTCTTTCCCTTTCCCCTTTTTCATTCTTTTCTTTTTTGGCGGGGTGGGGGTGCTTTTAAAATATGGTACAGTTAGACCTTATTTGTAAACCATTGAAATTCCTTTAGTATTGGGAGTGTTGGGGGTGCCTGGGTGTGAGAAAGAGGGAGGTTACTGATATTAGGGAGCAATCTAATCAGCACGGCTGCGGTACAGTCACCATTTACTTCCGTGGGTTGAGCTCTTCACAAATCCCTCTGAAATGAATGGAGGCTGCACAGCAGGAGAGCTTGCTGAGCAGGATCCACAGTTGACAAAGTGCAATATATTGTCAGTCACTGCAGCGTAGTAGAAGAACCACAGTCAGGATTTAAATTATTTTGTACTTGTATCAGCATAAAGATTTGGCAGTATTTTCTGTTATTTTTTTTTAATTTTTGCTTAAGTTTTGGATTAGTGAACTAAGTTATTGTTAATTATGTACAACATGTTTATATATTGTCTGTAAAAAAAAGTGTATGCTTCCCTCATATTCCTTCAAGGTGAATACTGCTAAGAATAATAAAAAAAATACCTTTTTTGTGAAAAAAAGTTATTGCTCGGATTTGTGCAATTCAGACTTTGTTTTATGGGCCAATATTTTATAATAATTCCCTAAGTTATGGATTGCTGGAGATCAGAGGGGGGCTTTGGTGTTTGAGTCAATTTGGAATGGGGAGCAAGGAGAGGTTTATTTTTGCATCAGAGCTGGGATGCACAAACATTTTGTTCTGAGCAGCAAAGCTGCCCTTGAGTCCTCCTTCCCCATAGCTCTTTATGACGATGCTTCTGAGCACTTGAATTTTGGGAAGACCCAGCTGAGTGGCACATAGGGTTGCCAGCCTCCAGGTAGTGGCTGGAGATCTCCTGGAATTACAATTAGTCTCCAGGGCACAGAGATCAGTTCATCTGGAGAAAATGGCTACTATTGGGGGGGGGGGCTCTATGGAATTATGCCATGCCAAGGTCATTTTCCTCCCCAAACCCCACTTTTTCCAGGTTTCTCCAGGTTTCATCCCCGAGATCTCCAGGAATTTCCCAACTTGGAGCTGTCAACCCTAGTGGCACAGGGTGTTACAGTTTGAAGATAAGAGGCTCAGAAGACCCCTTGTGCATGTGGGGAATCGTCATGGCTCTTCAGACCTAAGCCCCCAAAGTTGTTCCTTGCCAGAGAAACACTGATGTGGGGATGAGGGCTGCTTCTCATTGCACAATGAAGCTGGAAGTTTTGCCAGTGTGTGTACCTGTGTTGAGAAGCTTCAGTCAATATGACTGTATGATATGATGTGCACAGCAGAAAACAGGCGCTTGTCCCAGGAACATGTTATGTTTTAAGATGCACATGCAAAATGTTGAGTGGCTGCTCTTGAAAAATGTAATGGAGGGGAAAGCCCAATGTGTTATTAGTAAAAAGAAATTTTAGAGGCCAGTGTGATTGACATTTGCTAGAAATTCTGAGGTTTAAACAACCCCCTGTTTTCCAAAAATCAATTTGCTTGATAATAAAATATTACACTAAGTTTTACAAAGTAAGGTTTTCTGAGTCTTAATGGGTTTACCAGGTAAAATAATTGCCCCATGTCCTTGGAAGACAAATATATTATTTAATTCTATTTCTCTCTAAATCTAACAGGTCCAAAGCCAAGCAGCAAAAATACCAGAATAGCATGGATTAAAGAAGGCAGGGGACTGAGGTAGCAAGACCAAATTCAAGAATGTCTCTTTTATCTAGCCCTCTTATCTAGCCAAAGCAGTTAGCTGGAACATTGAGATTTAAGACTAGTTTTATTTATAATTCTAAAAACTGCCTATGAAGCTCTCTTGCATTATTGTGTTATACATTGGTATTACAAACTAAAACCAAACAATTTTAAGCTACCTGTGAGAAAACAAAGTTACATTGTGGATTGTAAACCAGTTCAGAATGTTATAGAGAGGGGAACTGGGAAGATTCTTTGGTTACAGTTCTCCCACCTTTCCCCACATTTTGTTTTTACTGATGATGAATCTCACTCAAGGGTCCATGGATGACTCAAGGCCATGTTTACAGATAACACCTTCAACTTTCAAACATAAATATGGTGCTATATATGTATAAATGCAATGAAATGAATAAATAAAATGGGGAAAATGTTTCATTCCAGCTCTGCTATTGATCAAACCACCATCCCAATGGGAGCCTAGACCCTTCCCTAGAATTCTATCCTATCTTTTGGGTTTGAGGAGACCTGGATTCAAATCCCTGCTTGCCATGACCTTCACTGGGTGACCTTGGGCTAGTCATTCTCTATCAACCTAACCTATCTCACAGTGTTGTTGTGAGGAAAACATTGGGAATCATCAGGTCTGTGGGGCAAAAAAACTGCACTGGCTCCCATTTTGCATGTGGGAACAATTCAAAGCAGTCAAGTTCCCAAAGACCAGGGATAAGGGTATCTCAAGGACTCTAAAAACTTCCCAGGCAATTAAGATAATCTAACTTGAGACCCTTCTTTGTGTTTCCCCTGCCTTCAGAGATTAGTCAGAGTATATTTGTTGCTGTGATGGCATCCTAGCTATGGAACTTTCACCCCACCCACATTCATCTGGCACCTACATTCTCTCGGACTGGTTGTGAGAGGAAGCTATCCTGTTTACCAGACTATCATTCTCACAGTAAGGTACAGCTTCTGATAGTCAAACATCATATGCTTCATAAAACTTCAAGTACAACCATTAGCAGTAAAACAGATAAATACAATGTGTTCAGAGCTAAGAAAAAGTTTGACAGAAAAGGCAAGGTTCCCCCCAAATTGCTATAAAAGCAGACCTGATAGATTTCTTTCAAGAGAGAGTTCCAAAATTCTGGCATTCAAAATGTTTAGTAGAAGACAACCTCACTCAGAAACATCTCTGTTTGACCTTAACTCCAGGGGAGGAATAGTGTACATACAGGAAAAGGCATCTCCGGTATTACAGACCCAGTCTGTTAAAGGATTGATAGGTCAGATTTCTATTTCAACTCATTTTCTCTGCAATCAAATGCTAAAAGTGTTTCTTACTTGTGAAGATTTCTGACATTACTTGCTTTTGGGTCCTGTTGTTGTTTTGAAGCCATGCTTAATTGTCATGTCTCTCAGGCCACATCAAACACTGATTAGGTTACAGGCAGCGTTTGATGTCAAAATACAAGGGAAACTAGATTAAGGGAAGAGAATAATGATGGTCTATCTTTTTAGAATATTTTTGCAAAGCCTTTGGGTTGACTTTTTTTTTTTAAGTATGTCTTTTAAATGCTGGTATTTTCCAAACAATCTTTCTCATTATATCCCCCATGCCTTTGTTTACCTTCTGAGGTCTGAATGAGTTAATAGTCCTTCTTTAAGGGTAAACATAGAATAATTAATGCAAATGCTAAGTTATCTGGGTGACCTGTAGATGGCCACATGAGAATTTTATTATTTACCCCCTTGCCAAACATATATTGTTTATAGCTGGAAAACTAGACAAAAGACAACAATGAACAAGAAAACAGTCACAGATAAATCAAGCCAAATAATATACAGTTCTGGTACATACACACTATCCATCCACTCTTGTTTTCTTCTATTAAATGCATTTTACATTCGTCAAAAGCATCTAATTTGATAATGTGAAGAAGTAAATCTTTTACTTTGTGGTCCAGGATGGTCGACAGTCAGACCAGCTTCCTGAGAACAGTGACCCTGACCTGAAGGGTGAGAAAGGAATATAGATACTCAATTCTTGGCCTTCCCTTTAAGAGTATGAAGAGAGAGGGAGGGGCAATTAAAGTTGCCCTCAAGGAGTACTTTTGAGAAGATAACTAGTACTACTGTAGGGTGCATTCAGACAAACAGCTGAAGTGGTGAAGCTGATGGTCATTGGATGCTCATGATAACATATTCTGGGAGAAGCAGTGAGGGTAGACATATTGAGCAGGATCCTTTCTGGCCTGGCTATGGGATTGAAATGGCCTTGGTCATCCTTGTGGATAACCTGTGCCAGACTGCCTTTCAAGGTTGGAACTGGGAGGCACCATTTTGGACCTACCTAGAAGGTGGTACCGGGGAGTTGTTGCTTGTCCTCTTGGTCTGCAGGGTCCCTCAAGGTTCCATCGTGTTCTCTTTCCTTTTAAGCAGCTACATTAAATTGCTGGGTGACATTTCAGCTGGGTTGTCACTAGACATGGGCACGAACCAAAAAAATCTAACGAACCAGTGGTTCGTGGTTCGGTGCTGACAACGAACCCGAACTAGCGAACTGCAATGAACTTTTCCAGTTGCCAAACCGGTTCGAGGTTCGTAGTTCATGGGGGTCAGAACAGCCCCCGTTGGACTTAGAGAGCCCATATTCACAGGGAGTGTTTAGCAGGCTCTCCTTCAGCCAGCACCCAAGTTTGGTCAAGATTGCAATAGGGATCTTAGAGTTATACCCTCTCCAATGCGAGGCCCCCAGGAAACTCCCACTCGATACCTCAGCTGAGGTGCCCACTGAGCTTGGCCCCAGAGCCAGGCAGCAGCCCTGGAACCGGAGGAGATAGAAGCCTATCCCCAAAATCCAAGCTCAATTATACTCCGTCTCTCTCCCCAAAGGCTAGCAAGTAGCAAGCAGCAGCTCTGTCACACTCCACCACTAGCTGAAAGTGAAACCCAGCCTGGGAGCCCACTGCTATTTATAAGCTGAGGACTCACTGAGAAATGCAGGTGGTCTGTATTTGGCCATCAGAGCTGCCTATCAGGGTTTGCAGGGATGAGATTGGAGTGCCCATGACTACAGAACACCCCCTCCCCCTCCCCCCTCCCTCCCCCGGGTGTCTTCTCCCAACTTGTAACCACATTGCAGCTCCGTGGTTGGAAGGAAGACCTGCCGATCAAAGTAAGCTGGGCTTTCATTTGGGTTTCCAGGGAGACAGAAGGAGTGCAGACAAGAGTTCAGGCATCCCCCAGCTCCATTTCCAAGGGAATTGATTGATGGTGCCTGACTGTCTGGCTTCACGAACCACGGAAGCACGCACCAAACTGGGCCTCTAACGAACGCTGGTTCATTGGCCATGGACGCTCATGAACTGCCGGATCGCGAACGGAAAATTGGGAAGTTTGTGGGTTTTTTTTGGTTCGTAATGCGGTTCGTGCCCATGTCTAGTTGTCACCAATCTGTGGAAGACACTGAGCTCTATCTCAGGCTCCCAGCAGATTACAGGAATACTGTAGAGACCCTGAACTAGTGCCTGGAGCCAATTTTGAGGTAGATGCAGGCTAACAAATTGAAGTGTAATCCTGATAAGGTAGATATGCTACTTGTGAGTAGAAAGACTGACCCAAGATTTAATTTGTCCCTGGATCTACATGAGGTTGTATTCTTCCTGAAGGAGAGCACCTTGGGAGTGCTCCTGGACTCAGGTTTACTTCTGGATAAGGAGGTGGTAGCTGTGGCCAGGAGTGCCTTTTACCATCTTTGGCTGGTTGGTCAACTGTTGCCTTTCTTGGGCAGAAAAGATCTGGCCACTGTGGTGCATGCTCTGATAACTAGATTAGATTACTGCAATATGCTGTATGAGGGGCTGCCCTTGAAAAGTGTTCAAAAACTTCAGTTGGTACAAAATACTGCAGCTATGATGTTGTCAGGTAGAGTGGATTGTAAGGACTGTATCACTCTAGTCTTGGCTCATCTACATTAGTTCCTAGTTTGTTTCCAGGACCATTTCAAGGTGCTGGAATTAATCTTTAAAGCCCAGTATGATTTGGGACCAAGACACATTAAAGACTACCTACTCCTGTATGACTATACTTGACCACTAGATAGTTTTAGGTGAGTAGCTGTGTTGGTCTGCAGTAGAACAGTAGGATTTGAGTCCAGTGGCACCTTAGAGACCAATATGATTTTCAGGGTGTAAGCTTTTGAGAGTCAGGGCTCCTTTTTTCATACATGAATAGGAATGGAGATCCCTGTGTGCCTATATATCCCATCCAAAGGTGGGTTGGCTGTTACAAGGGAGGATATCAGGAGGATTAAAGGTATAATGCAGCTTGATTAGATGGGAGGGGTGTAGCAAAGGAAGGTGTCAGGATATAAAGGTGCAATGGTACAATGCAGCTTGATTACAGCAGAAATTAGCATCTGTAATGAGATAAGAATCCCAAGTCTTTATTCAGCCCCCCCCCCCAAGGTGTGTGTTTGTGTTCCATTGTTCTGAGTTTGTGAATGAACTCCATTTCAGAAATCTCGGGTTGTAATCCCCCCTTGTAGTTTCTGTTTGCCTGTTCTCTCTGTTTGGCTGTCCTCTTTGAGTATTGGGCAGAGATTGCCCTGAGGTAACCATATCACGTGAACAGAACTGGTAAACAAAGTAGAGTCATCAAGTGACATTATGCCCTTATTTCCAACCTAGAATGGATTAAAATGAAATGCTTCATTATCCAAAACGTCCAGGCCATCTGGTCCCTGTGAGCAATAATTTCTTAAATGGTATTAAATGATCGCCATTCAGGTACATTTGAAATGGAAGCAAGGTTGGATCAGCTGCATCTTACCTCAGCACCAGCTCTGGTGCCTCTAACCTTTTGATGAACTTCATTTCCTGTATACTTTCTCCAATCAGATCCCTGTTCCAGGCACACTGGTATTGCACTGGTTTGCAACTGTGCTCAGCTTAGCAAGAAAGACATGAAGGACAGAAATGAATTTCAATTATTTAGGACTCTGAACAAGTGCACACTTTATTTGTTTATGCAATTGGGCCAGAGAACAGTATGCATGATGCAGCAACCTTGCTGAAGCTAAGTGGGTCTTGGTTGGGTCAGTGTCTGCACAGGAGAGTACCCAGGAATCCTACGGACATTGCTGGGAACTCCAAAGAAGAAAGGTGGGATTTTTTTAAAAAAATGTGGGGACTGTGAGGTGGAGTTGCCAACCTTCAGATGTCTCATGGAATTATGTCTAATCTTCAGCCTGAAGAGATGAGTAACCCTGGAGAAAATGGCCAATTTGAAGGGTAGACTCCATGGCATTATATTCCACCAAGTCCCTTCCCTTCCCCTCCCCAAACCCCACCCTACCCAGGCTCCACCCCCCCAAATCTCCAGGAATTTCCTAACCAAGAGCTGGCAACCCTACTGTGAAGAACTGTGTGTGTGTGTGTGTGTGGGGGGGGGGGGAAGATAGGGAAATCCAACCCATCACTCAGAACTTCCTCTTCTAGAATTCTCTGAGTCTTCAGGGCACTTAAGAAGGCTAATTTCTCCTCCTCCCTCCCTTTTCCTCTTTGATTGACAGCTGCTGACAACATTCTGGCACATTTTCTGTTCTCACTGGACTGTTTAGAAAAAAGGGGGGGATAATTTGGTTAAAATACAGAGTGATACTTTTCTTCATACTGAGAGCATACTAGTCCTCTGAGCGTATAGAAACCCCTGTCTTGTATGTGAATGGCCCTGTGATGCTGCTTTTGCACTTGGCACTTGGTTGTCAAGTTTACTATTAGACATACTTTTTAGATTAGAGCTGAACTCCAGATCTCTAATGCCTTGATGATCTGAGGAAGGGTGTGCGTGTGTGGAGCTGGTTGCTTGCTGCTGCAGTCAAAGGAAGATGCTTTTACAACAGAAGTAGTAGAATGCTGGTCAGTAGCCATTTCTGCACCTCTCATTATTCTCCTTGCCCAGCAGGAGATATGAATGTGGCAATAGCAAGCTTGATTTGATACTCGTTCGTATAGGATATCCTATTCTTAGGGCTTCCAAACCTTCACTTTTTGCCCATCCAAAATTAGAGTTGTTAACTCTTGAAATCAAAACTTTTGATAAACTGTACACAGATTAGATGCAGAGGATAGAGAGGTTTATATTCTCTATATAGTTTATATATGTAAAGGGGGTTTGTGGTAAATTGTGGGCAAAATTTAGCACAAAACCTGTCTATTCAGCAAAAGAGGACTGCTTAAAAATCATTTAAAAAATGTTTCCCTTTGTTTTTCTGGCAACTAGTTCCAAAGCAAAAAAAAAACAAAACAACCCTACAAAAAAAAAACAAAAAACAGACCAGGCTGTGGTTGGACTTAAAAAAAAAAAATTCTGTGGTGGTACCAAGCAAAATGCAATTCAGGTGGAAATAACAGCTCAGATGACATTAGAGACTGAAAAAGAGGCAAACAGGAAAAGCTACAGGTACTGCAGAGAGCAGGGAGTTGCAGCAATACATCAAGCACAAGCAGCAGCAGGTGGGCCCTGCTATCTTGGCAGCCCCATTGTGGCAAGGCCAGCTGCAGCTCCTGGCAGTGCCATCCTCCTTGTTTCAAGCCCTGGATCTACTACTGATAACCAGTTGTATTATTCACTCACCAGTGAATCAAGACAAATGTATTATACCACAGTCTAGGGAAGAGTGTACACATGTGAGTGGAAAAGATCAGGCAGTCATTAATAAGATCAGAGCTCATCCTTTTCTTTTTTTCTGCCTGCTTAAAGACAAAATGGAAACATGAGGTTAGAAGGGTGATTTTTAAAGGAATTCTAACTTGAGATTCTGCCCCCCCCACCCCCGCCCCAGCTATTTAGGTTTGATAGCCAACAATTTCTTTTTTTAAAAAAAAATGAAACTAAACCTAAATAAGCAATTTGTTTTAAAAGACCTAAGAAAGAAAGAAAGAAAGAAGAAAGAAAGAAAGAAAGAAAATAGGCTTTATTCTCTAAATCCACTCACATAAGCTAACATGATTCTTGCCAAAATCAGTAATGATACAAACAGCAAAGGCAGGTGCTTGGGTTTAGCTCCAGAACAGCCAGGCCTCCAGGCCTTTTTACTCTAGTTTCCAGTCTGCATCTTCATAAATACTGCAAGAGCAAATATTATAAGAGTGGCCAATAGTTTATTAAATGACTTCAAAATGGGACTGGATACCTTCATGAAGGGCAGGTGAAACTACAAGAGCTAAACAGTCCATTAACAGTGAATGCCACATTAGAGTTGCCAGCTGCATGAGAAGCAGAAATCCCACAAGTGTATCATTCCCTATCACTGAACCAGGAAAGAGTACACCTGTTGTTTCTCTGTTTGTCATAAACTGTTAAAGGCACAGAAGCATTGGCAAAGGAAAAATATACATCGGATTAGAAATCTCCCAATCTGCACTTTCTTCCCTCGAGGATTCTCAGTGAACAGTTTCCCATTCCAAATGATTCATTCTGCCCCTCTTTCTTCTCTTAGTGTAGGCCCCAATTTATTTTGATCACAGTTTTTATCAGCCCATTTACCTCTACAAATTTCATGCCAACTGTACAGAAGACTTGGCCTGCCCACCACTGCCCATTTTGGAATTAATGTATCCTTTCAGACCCATATTGCAGGGGTGGGGAGTAGCCTGGACTGCTTAATTAAGCCTGACTAACACACCTGTTTAGCTGTGCCAAACTGTTGGTCAACCTGTGCCTTTCCTTTCTGTGACCTAAGCAGCTGGTGATTATCTATCATGTTGCAAAAGCTCAGAGGAGAGACTGGTGGCAGTTGTCAGTGAGCAAGTAATGGAGCGGCCTCATTTCCCACCTGCCATTCCTGATCTATGTTTCCATTTACCCTGTGGGCAGCAACTACAGCAGGTGTACATGTAGACAACAGATTCAGTGATCTTCAGCGCAGGAAGAGGGAAAGTTAATCAGCCAGTATAAGCATTTTTGTTTTTGTGGTGCTACAGTACAGCTGGGCCCAAGAAAGGGGAGGGGTTACAGCTCACTGTGGCCCAGATATCCAGGAGGCTCAGCTGGCCCAGACTTATGATGCCAGGCCCTATGATGCCACGCCCAATCTGGCAACCAGTGCAAGACCAGAGGGAAGGGAAGGTCACCTGCACTCTGCAGGTCTGAGCTGCTTTGGAATAGGGCTGCCAGCTTGGCTAACTACACTTGGGGGCATAGATTGGTGCCTGGAGTGGCAGGCAGGGAGCTGGAAACCAGAGCTCATGCCTAGTAGACTGGTTGATTCAGCAATGTAGTCCTCTCAAACCTCAGCCTAAATAGGCTGAGAGCTAATCTGGCTCAGTTACATTCCCTGGCACGTGCTAAGGCTCCTAAGACTGGACTGTGCTTTAGTCAGGATCCTGCAAAGAGGTACGGCTCTCAGGTCCATGTTCTGGATCCAGGCTGGAAGTGTGCGTTGCCAGCCTGGTACTTTGCCTCCTTTGCACTGCCTTGGCCAGGTTCTTCTGCTCACACTGTTCTTGTGGTGTGGGAGTGGGTCCTGAGGGGCTTTGGGTTCAAGTTTGTGTCCTGCCTGGGGGAAGCCTGATGACTATCTTAGAAAATGGTGACAGGGTCTCTCTCACAAACTGTGGCCTCTGGAGCATGGTCAGCAGGGGCTTTTGCAGTGTCTGGCCCTTCCTGTTCCTCTGTTCCTCCTTGTCTCCTTGCTTTGACTCCTCAGGCTCTTCCTTTGAGTACCCCCAGAGTCACTGGGCCAGTCAGGGGAGGTCACGAAAGGGTGGCAATCATCCAATGGCATGTTGTCACTTTCAGAAAACCCAGAAGTGATGTTACAGCTCCCTAGGGGTTAGACAAAACTCTATGGTAAAAGAGTTTTTGGTGATTCCTAGAGAGTACTAACATAATTTCATTTATGTCCTAGGATTGCCAGGTCCCAATACCCTTCTGGAAGGAGTGAGGGACCTGGCACTTCACTTGCTCCTTCTGGGAGTCTTTTCCTTGTGATTGCCCAAGTGCGTATGTGCTCTCATCGCTTGCGTGATGTCATCACTTCTGGGAAGTAACGTCATCACTCCAGCCGTGGGAAGTGATGTCAATCCACCAGTCACGGGCATGCTCCCACACTTTGTGCAGGACAAATCTAGCCTGTTTGGGGCAAAAATTGGCCCCAGAGCATGCCCACAGCTGGTGTGACAATGTCACTTCAGGAAGTGATGTCATTGAGCCCCAACAGTGCACAGTTTCCTAGGTTGCTTGCCAGTAGTGGGGCAATTGTCGGGGAGTTTGCAACTTCCTACCAATCATCAGCGACTGGTGAGCAAAAGAGCAAACCCCTGAGAGACTGCCCGCCACTAGCAGGCAACTGGGAAGCCTAGGTGTTCCCCATGGTCATAGATGCAGAGGAGTTAGCCGTGTTAGTCTGTGGTAGCAAAATCAAAAGGAGTCCAGTAGCACCTTTAAGACTAACCAATTTTATTGTAGCATAAGCTTTCGAGAATCAAGTTCTCTTCGTCAGATGCATGATACAGAGACTGGTCAAATATAGAAGAGGAAGGAGGAGAAGGGGAGGAGAGAGAAGAGGCAATTAGGGCGGGAGGGGGAGGGTGCAACCAAAACATTCCTTTGCTAGTATATGTAAACATCTCCTTTTGGTGTGTGGATCAGTTGGCTTCAAAGGAGTTTGCCCTGTTAGTTTGTAGCAGGCAAACAGCTAGACCATCCAATTCCAATGCAGTATGAGCCTTCGATAACCACAGCTCTCCTTGCCAGATGCATCTGACAAAGAGATCTGTGGTCCCCGAAAGTCCACGCCAGGTGCCACTGAGCTCCCCCAGACCCCACCTCTGTAAAGGAAATCTGTTACCTGTGATAATGTGATAACCATTCATAGTCCCTATTCAGTCCCAGCTTGACAGAGTCAAATTTGCATATGAATTCCAGTTCAGCAGCCTCCCGTTGGATTTTGTTTTTGAAAGGTTTCTGTTGAACTACAGTGACCTTTAAGTCTTTGATGGAATGTCCTGGTAGATTGAAGTGTTCTCCCACTGGTTTCTGGACGTTTCCATTTCTAATGTCAGATTTGTGTCCATTTATTCTTTTGCGTAGAGGTTGGCTGGTTTGTCCAATGTACAGAGCAGAAGGACATTGTTGGCACATGAGGGCATATATCAGATTGGAGGATGAGCAGCTGTAAGAGCCAGAGACAGTGTAGTTGATGCCATTGGGTCCTGTAATTGTATTCCCTGGGTAGATATAGGGGCAGAGCTGGCATCTGGGTCTGTTGCAGGGCCTGGTACCTGTGCTGATGACTCTGCTGGCCGATTCATGGTTGTGAGTGAGAAGTCGTTTAAGATTGGGGGGCTGTCTGTAGGCAAGGAAAGGTCTTCCACCCAGGGCTTCTGAGAGAGAGGTATCATTTTCCAGGATGGGTTGTAGCTCACTGATGATACGTTGGATGGGTTTGAGCTGGGAGCTATAGGTGACAACCAGTGGTGTTCTGTTGTTAGTTCCTTTAGGTTTGTCCTGGAGCAGACTGTTTCTGGGTACTAGTCTGGCCCTGTTGATTGTTCCCCAGAAGTGACATCATGCCTCACTAGGAACTATCATGAGAGAAAAAAATTTGAGGCAAAATTGTGCATCATGTTTGAGAATATTTATAGAATCTTATTTCCTTGTACCTTTAACATATACTTATATGGGGTATTCAGATCTTGAGAGATTTGCTAGAGATTGGGTTGCCAACATCCTCAAGAAAAATGTTCTGCTTCTTTAACTAGTGTTGCCAGCCTGGGATTGGCTCCTGGTAAGAGATGGAAAAAGCAGAGACTTACATTGTCGGCATTGGCCCATCAGCACAATGATGTCACTTCTGGTGTGAGTTGGAAGTGACATCATTGCCTCAGGAGAGATGCTCTTGCTTTCACTGTAAACTCTAGTTTGAGGTGAAAACTAGAGTACTAGACTGTTGCCCAATGTGATGCTATCTCTTTTGAGCTATCATCAGGCAGAGCTGTTAAGAGTGACTATGGGCCCCCAGAAAAAGATCCCATCTGCAGTGGCGTAGCGTGGTTGCGGTGCTCCCGGGGCAGGAGGTGGTGACCCTTGCCCCATGCGCATGTGCAAAGCGTGTGCACGCTCCAGCCCTGTGTAATGATGTCACATGTGACATCATCATGCAAGAGTGTCCCCTGCTCACCTGAGGTGGGTGGCAGTGGTGAAGGAATGGAGAAGTGAGCGGGGAGGCAGCCCACCTCCCTGCTTGCCTTCCCGCTTGCTGCCATGCCACTGGGATGCCTGACTTGCTGGGGGCCGAACCAAGGCGGGTGGCAGCAGCGAAGGGGCGCTGCAGGAGGGCACCCCCTCAAAATTTTGCACCTGGGGTGGCCCCCCTGCCCCCCACGCTATGCCTCTGCCCATCTGGGACCTCCATATGGCCCTATCTGAAACCATATATAATTACAAAACAAATCTGTCAGTGCCCTAATACCAAGAAACAGTAAAGGAAAAGAGGCAGGACTATTAAAAATAGATTTTATTTAACTTATGATTTACTCCATGCAGATAGTAATAGGATACAGTGCTCCCCCCGTCCAAAAATTAACAAGCAGAATCAGAAAGACTCCCCTGGCAAAGGATGTAGCAAGAATACTGAAGTGCAGTATAAATCAAATACAGATGAAATACAAATTACATGGGAATAAGCCCTGTTGAATAAAGGGAGACACAAGTCTCTCTCAAAAAACAATTTCTAAAAAACTTAAAAAGTAAAATATTTCTACTTGCCCAGAACAAAAAAGCAAGCTTAGAACAACCAAGAGATATAATGGGGAAAGAAAATGGGGGAGATGTGAAAAATTGGTCATTGCCTCCACAGAGAAGAGGCATGTTAGCTGGAGTCCCCCTAGATCTTTCTTGAGATTGTCCCTGCAGCAACCATTTCCTTCCTCCCTGCCATGGGAGACTTTAATTTCTTTTAATTGGCACCAGAATATCATTATATCAATATAATGTTATAATAAATGTGTGTATCAGGTTCTTTGAATCCCCAGCTTTCACGGAAAAAAAGTGAGGGCCAAGCTAGACATGCAGGTTCTCCAGACCTAACTCAGGCTTCCGCAGCCATACAGCAGTTAAAAATTAAATGGTTGTTAAAAAATAAAAGAGCCCAAAGGGCCTCAGAAATGCCTCCGCAGGGAAAGGAGAAGCTCCTCATTCTCCCCTCAAGCCATTTCCCCATGTCACAGTGGCATGGGTGGAGTTTTTCCCTCCTGTACACCATGTGCACAGAATACTCCATGTGGAGCAGAAAAAAGGGGAAAAACCTCCCTCTCCTTCTATTTTGACAGGGATAAATGGTTTGAAAGGGCAGGGAGGAGCCCCTCCTCCCCCCATAGAGGCCATTCTGAAGCCATTTAGGGTCTCCTTTATTTTTAATAGCTACCCCCTAAAGCTGCTGTGTATCTGCAGGGGACTCATTGGGTCTGGGGAACCTGCACATCTAGCTTGGTCCTAAGTCTCTAGGACCTTGCATTACAGAGATATAAGGAGAAAGGCATCTCTTCGCAATGGAAAGAGCTGTGCCCCCCCTGCTCCATGGCCTTGGCATTGGATGATGCTGATGGTCCCCCCATTTCACGCAGGATTTCCCATTGCTTGCAGCTAAGTAGTGGTGGGCAATAGTGGAAGAGAGATCTGGCAACCTAGCCTTTAACAGAGGCTTAATGGGATGTTATTTACCAGATCTTGTTACTTAACGCTATGCCATGAAAAGCAGCAATTGCCTATTTCACATATTAAACCTCTGTTACAGGGACAAGGTATTTTTCTTCAAGCTGGCAACCCAGCAAAACAAGTGACCTTCTGAACAAGATGCTTGCCCAGTCGGCTGGCCAGGTGCCAGCCGGTGGTGGGCCATCTTCCAGGGGTTTGCCGTGCTGCCTGCCAATTGCTGGTGATCAGCGAGAAGTTGCAACTCCCCCCCCCCCACTATGTTTCCTTGTTACCAGCAGGCAACCCAGGAAAGCATGCACCAGGCACACTTCCAGTGGAGTGTGACAACATCACTTCCCAGAGTGATGTCATCACGTCAGTCATGGGCATGCTCCTGTGCTTTGCTGGGGCCAATTTTGTTCCCAAACAAGCTGAAATGGCTCTGTGCAAAGTGCAGAAGCATACCAGTGGCTGCTATGATGAAGTCACTTCCCAGAAGTGATGTCATTGCACAAGCACCAGGAGAAGATTCAGGGGAGTGCAAGATAAGTGCCAGGTCCACCCCTTCCCACTGGGAAGGTATAGGGACCTGGCAACCCTATTACCCAGACCAGGCCCTACCTCCGAAAGGAGACAGATTGGGGATTCCCTATATGATGTGCTTTTTCAAGAGTTCCCTGTGCATGGGCAGAGTGTAGAAAGGGAGAGCAGGGGGTTAAGGGAATGCAAGAGTCCATAATTATCCGGGATATTGATGCAAGAGATAGTGGGAGCCAGTGATGGTTGCTGCTAGGATTTATAAGTCTTAAACACACACACTAACCCTATCCCACCCTATAGCTAACTCTATCTCACCCTCAATCCACCCTGCTAATTTGAGGAGCAGAAAAACATGACGGGCACAGTGGTATCAATAGTGATGTTTTAGGAATTTCCCCTAGTCTCTGTGATCTTTACCATAGATATTAGGGTTAAGTCTCACAGCATCAACCAAAAGTGATGCCAATCCCTCCCCAAACTCCACCATTCGCAAGAACCATCCTAAAAATATGTCAGCATTTGTCAGTGCAGGGCTCTAAACACTAGCACAAGCACACCAACCATATCACTATGTCCTAGGGTTGCCAGCTCTGGCTTGGTAAATTCCTGGAGATTTGGGGGTGGAACATGGAGAAAGGGGGTTGTGGAAGGGAGGGACCTCAGCAGGGTATAATGCTATAGAGTTCATTATCCAAAGCAGCCCTTTTCTCCTGGGGAACTGATCCCTGTCTGGAGTACAGTTGTAATTCTGGAAGATCTCCAGCCCCCTCCTAGAGGTTGGCAACCCTATGTCTGACTATAAATACAAATCAGGCATCCAACAATGCAAAGGAGGTTAAACTAAGGACTCTCAAACAGATTAACCCTAATGAGTCCTCCAGTTTCTCAAAATAGAAAAGGCCTTTCTGCAGTCTGGTGCAGGCAATACACTAACTAGAGAAGAACAATAACAAGATGAAAATGATTTCATTATAGAGTCTGTGTCTGGGACAGCTCGCATGATGAAGAAAAGCTGCCAGGTGCACCATGCAACTAAATCTCTCTAAATATATTCAGGTAGGTATAGTCAGGTACTTCACAAATATTGTACAGAGCTTTTGAAGAATTGTCCTTGTGAAATGATGCATCTTAAAAAATATATACAGATTGGAAAAGAATTTCAACTATTTTTATTAAATCAGCTTTTAAAAAGGTAACTAGTTTTTGGTGAAATGTGCATTTTTTATGCTACCAGTGACAGCAACAAAAGACAAAAGAAGTTTCAGAAAACTAACGCTCTTGAAAACTGCAGGCATTCTACTGTGGGGTATGAATGATTAATGAGCTAGTTATTTTATCTGTCAATTGTGAACTTAAAAGAGAAATTGGTGATATCATTCATGATTTTGAAATTAAATGAAAAAGCCAGAAAAAGAACACTTCTATTGGTAGACTTATATTGATCTATTAATTGGTCTACTTATAAAATGTTTGCTGCGTTAGTGGTCCATTAGAATAAAAAATAAATAAAACATTGACAGTATAATACCTTATGGTCAAGAAAAACATTATAGAATAGAAAGCATGCTTTGCAGGACTATTCTTTAGGCTGCATGTTATGCTAAACCAAACTGGGGTAAGGGGAATATATATATACTTGGGGCATGGTAGAAAAGCCCCAATATGAGCTATGGTATAATTGCAGAAATGTACAAAATATAATTTGAGAATTGAAATAGAAACTTCATTCCATGACTCATGAGATTATTCTTATGAGAAGGGTTTGGGGCATGCTTAATTTGTATACCCCATCTCTGGGATGCTTGGGCCCTGAAGGATGTTTGAATTTGAAATAAAAAACTTCACTTCATCTTAAATTATTTGAGTTCAGATCAGGAAGTAAGATGAGAACTTTCTTAGCTTTACACTCCCTGTTCCCAAATAGGTGCCATGTTCCTTTCTAGAGTGGTCTGTACTTTGTGAGTACAGTTCATGTGCATGCATTCTAATGAGAAAAAAGGCTGCTAATATATCTACTGAAGAAATAGATATTCATCTTTTTCACAAATTAGTCTTGAGTTTTTTTAAAAAACTAACTTTTCACTCCTGCATCCTGGAAACATCCCAGCAAAATCTTTGCTATTGTTATTTTTTATTACCTCTATTATAGGCTCTATAGGATGCAACCAAGTCTTAATCCCAAACCTTTAATTTTTTTCTTTTTTCTGCATCCTCCTTGGTTCTTAATAAAAGAATGCTTCATTTTTGAGAACATTAATATCATCCCTTTCCTTGAAAATTGCTATTAACCACAACAGGGAGGAGTAATTTCAACACCTTTCCTAAAACAATTCCTTTTTGTTAAACCCAAGGCATCTGATTAGATTTCTCTCATTCTCTGGCTTTGCTCCAAGCGGTTCTGAAAGGCACTGGATCTTGGTCCTGGCCTCCATCAGATGAACTATTTCCTGTCAGAGGTTACTCACTTCCTGTTTTCTGTATTTAGATAATTCATGCCTGTGGTAGGCTTTAATTTGATTTGCTGTAAAGTTCAGATGCTAAAGGGGGGGGGGGCGTTAATGGGAATTGTGTTAAGATTATGCAGTAACGAGTCTGTTGCTGCTCATGTTGACTGTCTAGGGACCACTGTAGCCTGTCACAGGAAGCTCAATATTTAAAGGGAAGAAAAGCCTCTTTACTGCTCATGTGCAGAGCTTGATTTGATAGACTTGTTGGTACATCACTTGGCTTTAAGAAAGGCAAAGAAATATTAACATAGGAAAACGAGAAAGAGAAAAATGCAGGTGTCTTTTGGAACATTAATCTGTTGAGGAATACAATACCCTTTTTCTGTTCCTTTAACAGCTGCATGTCAGGCAGAAATTCAGCAGCTAACTTTTCTCTACCATTAAGACAGGAATAGCTGAATGTATTTGTTACATAGATGTAAAGTGCAGAGGAGGTCTGCAGGATCCAGTCATAGATTTCTTGCATCAGAAAACATTAACTAAATACGCACATTTTGATGCCATCTCTCCAAAATGAAGCTGCTTGAGCTATTTGGTCACCTAGTGGAATAATTCTGCATCTAATAGAACACTTTCAGTATCCTCTTTGGTTTAATTTATATTTTACTTGTCACATTTCTTTGAAAACATTTGTGGTCTGGTGTCTAGAACTTTATGCTTAGGCATGGAATCTATGGATTTACAGGGTAGACTTGAGCCAATCACCCTTTCCAGCCACAATGCTCCAAGGATCTTTCAAAAAACAAGGCTATTGTTTGCAAGCACTTACCCCAAGGGAGAGCTAAACAATTATCCTCTTCTAGCTAGAGTTCGAAATGTTGAAGGTAAGGGAGCTAGGGATCTCCAGAGAACAGGGAATGCTGAGTAACAGGAAGGAGGTAACGGTATGGTACTGTCCAGGATGCCTTGTTGTTTTGTGGAGCAAAAACTTACGTTTGACCTCTGGGAAGACCATTCCTGACCACAGCCTGTGAATCTGGATTTTGTGTATTGCAGGTCAAAGTCATAAGAGAAACAAAAGTTGGATGAGACAGAAACTATAGCCTCTCCATATTCCCTTTTGACACTTTGTCAAAATACAAAACAAATTCATGATCGCATATGTTATGCCGTTAAAATGCTGCCAAGAATCATAAGCATCATGTGTTAGGATTTGCTGAAGTATCAGAAGAACATTTCTGATAGAATGCTGAGAAGGACACAATTGTGAATTCCGTTGAATCTAGTGTGCCCTTAATTATATGCTGAAACATGTTTTTGTCCAAGAAGAACAGTTTGTATCTGGTGAAAACCACATTATGATGAGACTTAATGTTAACAATGGAATCAGGGGCTTTTCAGATCATTCTTTTGAGTTTGGTTATTGTGATTGTTCTGAAGTTTTAAGAGGTATCACTGTTAATAAAATATTAGTCTTCTTGGCTATATCTCGATGCTCCTCACTAAGCTCCTAGACAGAAACACCTCCAGCATCATGCAGCATTTCAGCAGCTTGACTATACTACTGCTGGCATACCAATAATAAGGTCTACAATTGAGGTTATATGGGATAAGATAACATTCTAGGGAAAATGATGTAATTTAATCATTTTATTGGAATGTTGGTGTCACAAATCCTTTGCCAGTTCAAGATTGTGCTGTCCTTCCCCTACTCTGAGGTAAAAATTTCCTACCAAATTGTATGAAGCTTTTTACTGGATTGGGAAGCCTTCAGCAGCATGGTTGTGTTGGTAGAGCTTTTTATTGTCCCACCTTTAAGGAACATATACATTGTGATGTTACCCAACCAAGTTTAAGTAGAGGGAAAAACAGGGTTTATGTGTCCCTTAGAAATGAAACTAGCACACGAGGCTTGTTGAAGTTTAAAAGATTAGTCACAAGAAGAGGGGATAGTCTCCAATATACAATACAAAAAAAGGAACACACAGTCCAAAGAGACTATATATTAATGCATGTCAATAACTCAGTGAAATGTGAATACTGAGTTATTGACACGCATTAATATATAGTCTCTTTGGACTGTGTGTTCCTTTTTTTGTATTGAAGTTTAAAAGATAACAGAAGGTTTATTCACAGGTAGGATGGATAGTTAGATAAGCAGGCAGATACTTAAAAGCTGAAGTAAGTAGAAGGTTTTTGCACAGATTACTTCACTGGCGTGAGGCACAAAACACTTGATATGGTTATTAGGTTGCTGACTTAAATGAGGTGGGTTGATGTTATTGGACTTGAACTCTTTAAAGTGAAGTTCTTTCTTTGTTGGACACCCCTTCACAGGTTAGGTGCTCCAATTTATGCACACACACAGCATACCTTCCCTTTTGCTGCAGACCTCAGGGTACTCCACTGAGGCTGTTTTCACACTGCTTACCAGGCACGGAACATTACACCAAACTCCTGGAATGACAGCATCTTCCTAGCACGATTTCTGGTCATAACTCCAGTTCTTGTTTGAAATCACGCTAGGAAGACGCTGTCATTCAGAAGCTTGGCGCGATGTTCCATGGCCAGTAAGCAGTGTGAAAATGGCCTGAGTTAAAACCCTCTTCAGATACTGGACAGGAGTTATAGTTATACCAAAGCTATAACCCTTTTCTTTTGGCCAACGGGGAGACTCCTTTCTACCCACTTCCTTTGCCTACTACAAGTTTCCAGATCTCTTGTTTATTTAGTGCTGCTTGTCCTACTTTAGTATAAGGAATAAAAGTGCTTCATAAACTTAATGTTTTTACGGTAAGGGTACACTTTTCCCTTTCTCCATCACACAAAGAACTCTCTGGTTGACCCTCTCTGGTCAGATGCCCAGCCCAAACTCCCCTAACACTTTAGTTAACTCCAACTGTCAACACCAACTGTCAGCTCATCATTCTAACACCAACTGCCATTCTCTCTCTCTAGCTAGCCACAGAAAGGGGAAGGGACCTGTCAATCAATTTCCCTTCCTGCTGCTGTTTCAAGCCTTTATCTACCTCTTGCCGGATGCTGCATTTGGCAAGCCTGACATTTTTATACTGATTTGGTAACAGTTTGCTAGTTTGAAGACCAAATGAGGTAAGGGTAAGGAGGCAAGAAAAGACCTTTCTGTTTTCTGAAGCTGTAGTAACTGAATGTAAAGGAACAAAATCAGGAGTTTGTTGATCCTCTGATAGTCTTCATTTTGCTTGGTGGGTCATAAAGTATACAAGCCTGTTTCAGAATAGTACTATTTTATTTGTTATTTATTTACAAAAAGTATACTCTATAATAAATTGTAAATTAAACTAGATTCTACCATTCTGCCTTAATCAGGGCCACCAAGGTAGCTAACAGATTAAAAACATACATAATAAAAACACCAAAAAATTAAACTAAACAAAAACACATCATTAAAACAATTAAAACCAAGCTAAAACATTAAACTAAACAAAAACACATCATTAAAACAATTAAAACCAACACATACAAAGACATAAAAACAACACTTAAAACATAGGGCAGGAAGCAGGGATCAACGAGGGAATGTCAGATGAAAGAAAAAAGACAGCAACAAAAGGGGGACAGGAAAGTGTCTCTGGGGAGAAAGTTCCAGAATTTTGGTGGCAACCAAAAAGGTCCTTATCCAGGTAGCCACCCACCTAATCTTAGAAGTCAGGGGAATCCAAAGCAGGACCTCAGAAGATGACAGTAGCAGTTCATAAGAGTGCAGGTAGTCCTTCAGGCATGCTGATCCCAAGCTATACAGGTTTTTAAAGGTTCACACCAGCACCTTAAATTGTGCTTGGGAACAAATTGGGATCAGGTGTAGGTGGGACAAGACTGCAGTGATATGATCCCTATGACCCACTCCAGTCAACATTCTGGCTGCAGCATTCTGCACCGATTGAAGTTTCCAAACAGTTTTCAAGGGCAGCTTCACGTAGAGTGTATTGCAATAATCTAATCTAGATGTTATGAGTGCATGCATCATAGTGGGTAGACTTTTTCTGTCCAGGAAAGATTCAGCTGGCTAAACAGTCAAAGCTGGTAAAAGACACCTCTGGCCACAGCTTCTAGCCGCTTATCCACCACTAGGTCTGTATCCAAGAGCACCCTCAGAATAGAGTGTTTCTTCAAGGGGAGTGCAACCCCATCCAGAACAGGTGACATTTTAAATCCTGGGTCAGATATTCTGCTCACCAGTAACACTTCTGTCTTGTTAGAATTATGCTTCTTTCAACAACTCAACCTAGTGGTTTTAGATACTTTTAAATAACAATTTCAGTAATAATAATATCAGGCTCCCTTGGGATGTAAGGTCTTAGGAAAACTAGTTTGTATTCTGTGCCTCTGCCTGCCTTTGACTGGAGATGTAAAATATCATTGGAGTCCAGTGACACACATTCATTCATAGATGCAGAGAAGTTAGCCGTGTTAGTCTGTGGTAGCAAAATCAAAAAGAGTCCAGTAGCACCTTTAAGACTAACCAATTTTATTTTAGCATAAGCTTTCGAGAATCAAGTTCTCTTCTTCAAATCTCATCCCCTTTCCCCCTAAGATATGCTGCCAGTGCTCAGGAGATTTCAGTGTCTCAGCTCCAAAAGGCTGACTTAAGGTATGTGTCTTTTTTCCTCATTTATATTTTGAGTGGGCCAAATGCCCAGACTTCAGCAAAATAATTAAGGGGAAATAAAAGATGTCAAATTTAGTTCTCTTTCTCCTCAGCTCAGAACAAGACTGTTTTCCTTCCATGTGAAGGTCCAGCAGGGAAGGCAGGACAGGGAGAGACAGCAGAATGGAGCAATGTGAGTGTGGGCTATTCTCCTGCTCTCTGGGAAATCAGCATTTCACTTTGAGAAAACTCCTTCCTTTCATGCAGCAGTAACCCAAGAGAGTCTCCCCCCCAGCCTAACATTCTGACCAGACCATGGCTGCTTCTAGAAAAAATGGGAGGAAAACCATATAGGGGCATGTTTATCTCAGGTAAGGCCTTTTTAGTCTATTACCAAAATAGTAGGCTCCAAGAAACAGGCTATTTATTGTCACCCCCACCCATCAAATTATCTTATGTACCTGCGGGGCTCGTCACCTGAAAGCAGCAAAGGCTGCAGATGTAAAGAACTAAAGATAAGAGGCAGAAGGAACCCTGACAGCCAGTGCAGGGGACTGGGGCTGGGGGTGGGGGGGAAGGGGCACTCCCAAATTGCTTGCATTTCTTTTCAAGTTGTAAAATTCTGTTTTGATGTTAATATAAATGTCAACAGGAATGATAAGGGCAGGATCTTTTGCTTGGGCTCTGGATTGTTACTGAGGTTACATCTAGTCAAGCACAATGCTCTCATCAAATATTTTTGCCCAGATACCATGGAACATTCAAGGATATGTTTAGAGCCTTTTAAAAACAACCTTAGATCCCACTTACCAGCAATTTGGCAAGGTGGGGAGCATCCATTTAGAAGTCAGTATGTGCAAGATTCCAAGGGACAGAAATATTTCTGGGACTAACAGTGGATGAAGGGAATGTTCACATAGAAGTTTCCCACACTGTGGGTTCAGCACTTTAATCTGAACCCAGAAATGTGGAAAGCAGGCTATTGGAGGCGGGGGGCAATAGATACAGTATGTAGGATTTGGGGCAAACAGAGTGATCAGATTATTACATCTGACAAAGGACAGAGGACAAAGCTTTGCTATCTTTAATATGTGTGCATAGAAGAAAGAATTTCAGCATTTAAACTGGGCTTGCTAAAATTGCCATTCTAGTCAGAAGTATAAAAGTCCTTTCATGAGCAGAGCACTGTTCTTCTCTCTGGGAAGAACCAGTGGAACCACCTCTGCAATGCCACAAGACTAGAACCCTGTGTCTACTCTGCGTAGATCCATGCATGCGATTGTGCCCATTGGCCCACCCTATTCACCACATCCAACCATCACAGCTTTGAGGTCTCATCCAAGGGACCCCACACCACACTACACTCTTAATATGTGTAGCAGCCAAATATGCATTCTGGCATGTACAGATCATGCAGACAGAACCTTCATACACTGGGCGGTATGCATGTAAGTTACTGTGCAGACATGGTCTTCAGTATGTGGGGGGTTGCTATGGAGAGGGGACAGAGCTGGCAGGTATAAGCCCTACCCTCCATCACCAAGTGTATGGTCTACAAAGACTGAATGTCTATCCAAAAGTCTGCAGGATGAGCATATTTATTTATTTAGGTAATTGTACCCACCACAATGAGGACCGAAAGCAGCTTCTAACATCATTCCATCCTCCATCATTTAATCTTTACAACAAGCCTGTGAGGTAGGTTAGGCTGAGAGAAAGAGCAACTGGCTCAAGGTCACCTAGTGAGCTTCCATGACAGTGTAGGATTTTGAAATTGGGTATCGTAGATTCATGTTTGATGCTGTAACCACTACACAATGCTGGCTCCCATAGTTACTAAGCAGTTTGCAAAGACTGGATGCAGGGATTTAGCCCCCACCCTGCAAAAAAACCCATGTACATGAGCCCTAAAATTTCAGTAAGAACATACCTTACAGCAGGGACATTCTAAAACTCTTGGATTATTAACTTGACACCAGTATGACTTTAGTGTCATTGTGGGGATAACTGGGATCATTTCCATGTATGCTGCCTCAAGTGCCTTCCAGGAAGAGAGGAATAGGAATGGAACAAATAAATAAATAAATGCATGAGAAAAGGCCAGGAATCTTAAATGATGCAATAGTTGAGTAAAATGGCTGGGAGAAGGGAAAGGAAAAAAAGAGAGAAAGAAATATGCAAGAAATAAGAATGTGCAGGAGACAGCTCCAAGACCTAAGGAGATCAAAAAGAAAGTTGCCCTGGAAATAAAGAACAGGAGAGGCAACTAAACAGGAATATTCAGTCAGTAAGAGCTTGCAAAAGGAAGATAAGGGCAGCAAAAATGCAGAATGAGTTAATTATAGCCAAAGGGATTAAAGGGAATGTGGCCTTTTAGAAATATATCTGGGGAAACAGCCGAACTAGGCAGAAGGATAGAGTTGCTAGCTAGCTGTAGGTCAGAGGATGGGATGAACAGAAAAAGAGGGACCTGGGATTCAAAACACAAGATGAGCCCCTCTTGTCATTGGAACTTATCATGGGTTCCCTGAATTATTTCTTACTGGAAAAAAGTAAAGATCTGTTGGTCCGTAGATACAATTCTTTTAATCATGACTCTGATCTACAGCTGGTGTTAATGTATTAGCATGATAGAAAGGTTTACTGTTCAATATATAACAAAGAAATCTTTCTAACTGTGCAATTAGCTACCACTGTTAGCTGTTGCAGAGAACTCAAATATCTTTCTGTGGCTAATATGCCTGTTAAAGGGAAATATTATTTTCCTAGCACTCAAACAGTATAATTTTCCCTTCAGAAAACTGCAATTTGTCCTCCGAACCAGTATGTCCAATCCATTGCCATAGGCTGCTAAGCACTGATCATGATGACATCAAGAGAGATGAACAATTTAATTGAGGAGGTCAGGAGAGCCCCCACTCTTCTGGCTTTCTGTAAATCATGCAAAACTGAATTATTCAAAAAGGCTTTTTACTCAAATGGGAGGGCTATATTTTAGGGATGGGGTCTCAGACGCTTCACTAATGAGTTAGGGACTGTAGACTTCACCACTACATTGTCTTTCATGTTATCTGTTGCTTTAAATATCTACTCCTATGTACCAGCTGTGCTCCATGTCGTCTAATGTCAGTCCTAGAATTGATTATGTTCTGTTTCAGTATTTTTTCTACTCTATATTGGATTCTTGCTAATGCTATGTCTTTTAAACTTGGTATCTATTTACTCTATGGCATTGTTTATGGAAATGTCCTTGATATTGTACTGAAATGTACTTAATATGGATGGTACTAATCTCATACTGTGTAATCCGCCTTAAGTCTCAGTCAGAAAGGCGGACTATAAATGACATAAATAAAAATTATTTTTTATGATGAGTACAAGGACCAAAATGAACCATTCAGGAGGTGCCCCTTAGCTGTCCATTTGACTCATGCAAAAGAGCGCAAAAATGTGAAATGTGAAACTAATCTGGCTAGGGGGAAAATCCTAATGATACTCAGATATAAAATATGGGACATGTAAATAAGGGCTGTTATAAGCCTCCAATGAGAAGACTTTCTTAACATTTAAATATTACTAGATGATCACATCTCCAGTTCTCATCACTTTTGATGCCTCAGAAAAAGGTGTGGAGACATGCTGCAGGAAGGGGCAGGGCCATGAGGGGCTTGTCCACAGACAGGACATCCCTTCAGAGGATCCCTCTGTCCCCATTCACCCCATCCTCCTCCTTTAGCCCTGCTGTTGCAGGCAAGGGCCTTAACTAGCTGCCACCACTATGTTTCTGGGGCTTTTCTGAAGAGGACTTAGCTCAAGGCAACTCCTTTTCAGTCAGGGTGTGCTCTTATTTATGGCCAGGGTTGCCAGGTTCCTATACCGTCCTGGTGGGAGGGGGAGGACCTGGCACTTACCTTGTGCCTTCTCTGTCTTTCTTTTCACATGGGGCTCCTGGCACTTCCTGAAAGTGACATCACGCCTGCCATGGGCATGCTCCAAGGCTTTGCACTGGGCTAATTCTGGCCCTAGTGAAGTGTGGGAGCATGCCGGATGCTGATGTGACGTTGTGCAAAACTCGCGCAAGAAAAACGCGATATTTCGCGTTTTTCCCAGCATGATCCGCAACGTGGCGCAATGTCCCATCTTCAGGTAAGCTGTGTGGAATCGGCCATGTCACTTCAGGAAGCGATGTTGTCATGCCCGGCTGGGAGCTGTGCACGCTTTCCTGGGATGCCTGCCAGTGGTGGGTAATGTCCGTGAAGCTTCTCACCTCCTGCCAATCGCCATCAATCAGCAAGCGAGAGGCAAACCCCTGAGAGATTGCCTGCCATTGATGGGCAACTGGGATGCCAGCAATCCCAAGGGCCCAAGCAGGGGTGCAGGGGGCTGGAGGGTAGAGGACGGTAGGGTACTAACCTCTCATGCATGCACATAGCACACGTATGTTCTCATGCCCACCCTTCGCAGAGAAATCCTGCAGAGCTGAGTGAAACAGAGCTGAGTGAAAACCACCCCTTTGGGGGTAGTTTCACTCAGCTCATCTTCAGTGCTCATGCACCATTGGAAAATGAGCACGATGGAGGAGGAAGAGCTACTCCTCCTTCCTCCCGGGAGTGATGTTGTTATGCTGTACCAGGAGCGCACCTGGGAGGCCTGATCCCCCATCTTTCCCCCGCAGTGGCCAGATGAGTAGCACTGGGCCAGAGGCTGGGAACGAGGAATCCCCTACCCCCACCAGGGGACCTGACAGCCTTAATGGCAAGTCCACCTCCACCATGGGGTGAGGAATCACTTCTTCCAAAAGCAGCCTCACTACTGCTCAGCTTCAGGGAGTGAACACCATCCCTTCCTGTGCAAGGACTTATACACTAATTGTTAGAGCTCTGTTTGCTGCTTGTTTTCCCTCCATTTTTACCAGGAGATCCTGAGGTTTGGAGGCATCATTTCCAAGTTCCTCTAACCTCCCAGAGGGAAGAGGGAAACCTAGCACTTACCTTGTGCTGGTGCTCTTTCTTTGCATGTGCACAAAGCACGCGTGTGCTCTGATGCCTGCATGATGATGTCACTTCGGGACGGGAGTGACATTGTCGCGCCCCCTGGGTATGCACACTGTGCATGTTCCTGGAGTGCCTGCTGGTGGCAGGTGATCTCTGGGGCTTTGCCATCTCTTGCTGATCACTGGTGACTCAGCGGGCATGGGGGGCAAACTCCCGAGAGTTTGCATTCCACTGGTGGGTACCTGGGAACCCTACTTGGAGGGTGCCTCAGAAATGTAGGCCTGCAAGGAACTTGGCAGCCAGGCCTCCATGCCTCAGGATTTCCTGGTGAAAATGGAGGGAAAACATGCACCAAACAGAGGGCCAAAACAGACAAGTCGCCTGATGCGTGGAAGACACAGGTCAGTTTCCTGCAAGGTTCCATGGGAAGTGTAGCAAGAAAGAATTCGGCAGCTGGAAGGGAGCAGAATGTGTGGGTGGTGGTGAGAGGGAGCTGGCAGCAGCAATAGGCTCCTTGTCCCTCTCACTGCCACCAATGTGCTCAGTTCCCTCTGGCTGCTGAGTGCATTTAGAAGAGCAAGGGGAGCGCACTGGCAGGGGTGAGAGTGACAAGGAACCAATCACTGCTGCCAGCTCCCTCTGACCACTGCCAGTGCAATCAGCTCCCCCTCACCGTGGCCTGCACGCTCTGCTCCCTCTAGCTGCAGAGTGCTTTTAGGGGAGCACGGAGAGCCGGTGGTGATGAAAAGGAGCCAAGGGGAGTAGACGAGATGTCTAGAGCAGGGGTGGGCAAACTGCGGCCCGCGGGCCGCATGCGGCCCATGACAGAGTTTTTTGTGGCCCGCCAATATTAAGCAAGAGTGTCCTACTCTCGAGTAAACGTGACACGACCGCAACCCGAAGAAGAGTTGTAATTTGTGAGGCGAATTTCTGTGGAACGGATAACGCAGGGACGCAGGAAAAGGCGCTCTGAGGGAAAAAAACTAGGCCGTGTTTCTGAGGGAAGCGGGAAGGCGGCCTCGGCCTTGGGAAGTGGAAGGGACGCCTCAGCCAAAGGAGGAGCCTGGCGGAGCCATGCGGGGGATTCAAAGGGCAGCAACAGGCGGCGGCGCCGCCTCCTGAGGGGCTTCGAGCTGGGCCATGGACCGCTACCTTCTCTTCATGAGCTGGCAAGGTGAGGGCAGGCCCGGAGGCCTTTCAGGTGTGGCCTCAAGGTGGAAGAGGGGCGGTGGGTGGGAGACGGCCGCGGCTGAGGGGGAATGGATGCTTAGCAACAGGGGTGGTGGTGGTGTCTGTTTTAGTCTGTTGCAGCAAAAAAAAACCCCATAAGCGGATCCTGTGGCAAGAGCGAGCGAAAATGTTTATTCCATGCAGAGGCTTTTGTTGACTCCTTGAAGCATCTGACGAAGAGATCTGTGGCTCTTGAAAGCTTATGCTACAATAGAGGTGGTTAGTTTTAAAGGTGCTACTGGACTCTTTACCTTCTTGAACCTTAAGAATCTGCTGCTGCTGCTGCTCAGAGTGGATCCTTACTAAGCAAGCTTAGGATGAATAAAAACATTTTACTTCTCAAGGTGCCAAAAGTAGGCTGGAATCTTGTGGTACCCTGAAGACTAACAAGTTTTGAATCCTAGCAGGGGCTTTTGTGCATCCATTTTTTTAAAGATCTGATGAGTGGACCTTCACTGTACAAATATGTTAGAGATAGTGACTTTGCTGGGTCCCCCCCATACCTATTACTAAAAGAAAAACAAGACAAAGCTGTGTAATAAGGCTGGTGTAACTGAATGGCCCTTTGTACAACAAACAGTAAAATCCTAAGCAGAGTGACTCCAGTCTAAGCCCATTGATTTCAGTGGGTTTAGATTAGAGTCAGTCTTCTTAGGATTGCAATGAAAGTTGCACTGAAATCTCAACAAGCAATCTCACTCCTGATTTCAAAAAAATTGTAGAGAAGTGTGATAGGGTACATTTGTCTCATTAAACCAAATCTTAAATTAAATGTGCTTGCAGCTATAGATGATATAAAATTAGCACAATAAATAAATTGAATAAAACTACCACTATTTTATTTAATTTATATTTATTGATTTTTATGATACAATTTATACCTTTTCTGAAATGCAAAGTTAAGTAATGAATGCAATCATTTTAAAAGGTGCGGCCCTCCACTAACCTCCTCTCCCACAAAGTGGCCCCCGAGCCAAAACAATTGCCCACCCCTGGTCTAGAGAAACCTCTGCCAGGGAGAAGAGGGATTCTCTCCACACATGTCCTCCACACGTCAGGCATCTCGTTTGTTTGGGTCAGAGCTCTAACAATGAGTGCATAACTTGGCAGCCAGGCCTGAGGCCTGTCATGGGCTGGGCCCGCCCAAGCTGGTAGCCCAGGTACTAACATGAAGCCAAGGAGTGTTCAAGAGTCACAAGCCGAGTCCAGTCTGTAGTCAGAGCCCAAGGTAAATGCCAGGGGTGTGTCCAAGATCCAAAAAGCCAAGCCAAGCCCAGTCCAGTCCAGTCCAGTCCAGTCCAGTCCAGTCCAGTCCAGTCCAGTCCAGTCCAGTCCAGTCCGTAGGTCAGAGCACAAAGGTATCAAGGCAAGGGTGAGATGCAAGGTACCAGGAAGTGGTTACAAGTAATTGACACATTGCTTCCACGCCTGGCAGTTCCTCCAAACTGGCTCTTATAGCCAGGCGTGGTTTTCAGCCAGCTGCTGGGGCTTCATCCTGACGTTACTCATCGTCACTCTCCAGCAGCTGGCGTTGGCTCGAGAGGCGAGCACTGCACCGTCTCTCCTGCAGTTCCAGTCTCTGGCGCTGCCTGCGGCGTTCTTTGGGCGTGGGTGAACCTGGGGGGGGGGGGGTGGAGGCTCTTGGCTGCGCTGCACCTGTAGAAGTCCCTGGCTGAGCTTCCCCTGTAGTATTGGAGCTAGAGGGTGCTGGTATCTCAGCTGCTGGCTGCAAGCTCTGATCAGCCAGCAGCTGTTGCTCCTGATTGCTGGCTTCTGCTGAATCAGGGCTAGGGCTGGCTACACAGGGCTCCTCTTCTCCTGAGGAGTCCTGGCTGGCTACACGAGGCTCCTCTCCTCCAGAGGAGACCTCACTCTCAGACTGGGCCATGACAAGGCCTATGCATGAGGGACAGGTTGTCTTGAGGACTACAGGCTGATCCACTCCCTAGTTTCAGGATTAGGATCATGACAAGACCTAGGGTTGCCATTCCCCCAGTTGGAGGCAGGGAATGCCCTGCTCCCAGACGACTCCCCCTGCTACCACTCACCTGGCTGGCAAGGGAGAAGGTGTGGGAGTGGGCCCCAAACTGGCCTGGAATGAAACCCAGGAGCACTTCCGGGTAGGGATCCCAGGTCCCCCAGTGGGGGCAGAGGATTCCCCACTCCTACCCTCTGCCTCCCATCACCACTCACTTGGCTGGCAGGGGAGGGGGGAGGCATGGGAATAGGCCTCCCGGATAGACATGGGCACGATTTGGAATACGAAGCAAATTTCGGCATGAAACGGGCCGTTTTGTGTGTCGTGAAACCGCGTTTTGTGGAGCCGCAGTTATCATGAAATTATCATGACATTCATAACTTTTGGGCCTGTTTTGTTAGCTTTGTGAATGATTCATAATTGCAGGCAGAGTGCTGCCAATCCATTGATTCCCTAGGCAACAATGGGCCCAGACCTTTTGCTGCCATTGGAAACCCCAATCATAGTCCATTTACCCTTGTGGGGGGGGGGGGGGTCAATCCTCTAAGCAGCCAAGGAGGTGGGCGTTTTGTGGCCATGGGCACACCAATCTCACCCCTCCAAACCCTGTTAGGCAGGTCGGTCAGCCAACCACAGACCTCCTATTCTGCTCTATGTCCGCATTTTTTTATAAAAGACACCTCTCTCCCTCGTATTTCAGTCCCAGTAGACAGAGAGAAAGGGAGGAGGACCTGTTGCTGGGATTGGAGTGGGAGAACGTGTGGAAGGATTGGGATTGTGCTTTTGGCTGCTGCTGCTTCAAAAAGACTGAAAGAAGCAGGGCTTTTTTTCAGCTGGAACGTGGTGGAACGGAGTTCTGGCACCGCAGAGGGCACTCTAAACTCCCCTCTGTCTGGAGATCAGAGGGTGGGGCCACAAGCCATGTGACCATTTTCACCAAGGGCAACTTAAACTTTAAAAAAACCCACCCTTGTTACAGCTGACCCAAAGTGATGTCATTGTGCAGTCCTGGGAGTGTGCGCGCACTTTGTGCATGTGCATGTAGTACCAGGGGCATTACCTCCCGCCAAGAATTGCTCCCTGTGCTGGCAACCCACTGAATTCCACCACCTCCCCCGCCGCCAAAAAAAAAGCCCTGGAAAGAAGCCTCTTATTTCCAGCTCTCGGCCTTGCTGTGGGAAGGTCTTTGGGTGAGGGTGCCTTTTTTCCTCCACCCCACCCTGCCCTAGTTTCAGGCCTTAGTCTGGCTCTGAGGCCTAGGCCTCCCCATTTTTATTTGCTTGGCTTTGTTTCTTCTCAATTCTTTCTCTGCTCTTTTGAGGGCTCACACTTTTGCTGTTTCCTTTGGTTTTGGTTTAAGGCCTCTCCCTCCAGGCCTAGTCTCAGGGCCACTGCCTGGCTCTGGGGCCCAGCTTTGTATGGGTTCCAGAGGGCCTCACTCTCTTCTGTTTCCTTTCCCTCTTATTGTGCACTTGACTGTGGAGCAGCTCACTCTTGTTTTGTGCACCCACTGTGTGCATCTCATTTTTATTTTGAGCACCTCTCCTGCCTGGGCAGATGTCTCTGTAGTGTTTAGGGACTCTCCCCACCAAGGCCAGCCTCAGGGCCACTGCCTGGCTCTGGGGCCCAGCTTGGTGTGGGTTCCTAGCCTGAGATTTCACACTCTCTTTTATTTTCTTTTAATTTGAGACCTGTGCTGCCTGGCCAGGTGTCCGTGCAGCGGATTAGGGCTCTCTCCCCACCCCAGCCTCAGGGCCACTGCCTGGCTCTGGGGTCCAGTTTGGTGTGGGTTCCTAGCATGAGATCTCACACTCCTTTTTATTTTCTTTTAATTTGAGCACCTGTGCCTCCTGGCCAGGTGTCTGTGCAGCAGACTAGGGCTCTCCCTCCACCCCAGTCTCAGGGCCACTGCCTAGCTCTGGGGCCCAGCTTGGCATGGTTTCCTTGCTTGAGGTCCTGACTCCTTTTCTGTTTGTGTTCTCTCTCTTGCTTGGTGTGCACTGTTTGGCTCAGCTGACTCTTGTTTTATGCACCCACTGTGTGCATCTCATTTTTATTTTGAGCACCTCTCCTGCCTGGGCAGGTGTCTCTGTGGTGTTTAGGGGCTCTCCCCTCAAGTCCAGTCCCAGGGTCACTACCTGTCTCTTAGGCACAGCCTTGTGTGGCTTCGTCGCCTGAGGGTGGAAACTCCTCAAAGTTATCTTTTTTTTTTTTTTGCTTCCAACTTATTTTTGTGTGCAGCACTATGAGGCGTCAAATGAAGGGCACGGGTGGTCGTGGGGGGAGGAAGTGCACAGCTTGTCCTGGTTGCCCATTGGAGCCCAGCAATACTGGGGGGGGGAGAGGTCAGGGGCACCAGAGACTCCAACTGTGGTAGATCTCCCTGTGGGGGCAGTGGAGGAGGCAGAACAGGTCTCACCGCTGGCAGGAATGGAACTGGATCTCCTCAAAAATTTTGAGGAAGATGACGAGGGGGAATCTCAGGGGAATGGCGGGGTTTCGGGGAGACATCCAGCTCCTCCAAATCCCAAACTCTTGGGGCTGTCCCTGCCTGCAGTTCGCCCCTCACTCCGTCTTCCCAGCCCTGCGTCACACCGCGGCCAGTAATCCTTCATCCTCCTCTTGACTCGCCAACTCCAGGTCACCGTTTCAGTCAGGTGCTGTGGCAGCACTTCCAGCTCCTTCCCAACGACCCCTGTGCAGTGCAGTGCTGTTCCTGTGATGCCCTGGTGCGTAGGGGCTGTGACCCCCAAGCACTTGTCGTCAACCCCCCTCCACTTGTATCTGCAGAGGCACCACTTGAGCCTGCTGCCTCCGGAGCAACATGAGACATTCGGTGGGCAGAAGAGGACAGCTTCTGATCAGAAAGAAGGGGGAGGGTCATGGGAGTCCACCCTGAGCAAGAAGCCTTACTCCGAGGGTGATGGGGGTGGGAGTGGAACGTCCAGGCAGGCTACCTTGTAGGAGGTTGTCCCCTTGGGTTTGGGGATGGTGTCTATCAAAAGAGTCAGGGTGAGGGCTCAGGAGGCTGGCACTTGTGTGCTGGTGGAGACGATTGCCCTGGAAAGGCTCCCTTTGTCAATTGTGAACGGTGTGGGCTTTCAGAGGCTGCTGCATCATTTCACCCCCTGGTTTGTAATGCCGTTGTGGCAGACCATTGGCCGGTGAGTCATTCCCGCCCTCTACCGCAGTGTGTGAGAGATGGTTGCTCGGGAGCTGTTGTGTGCTGAAGGTCGTGCCATGCACTTCATGGCAGATATGTGGAGCGGCTGCCATCACGGCTACCTTGCTCTCACTGCCCATTGGTGGCAACCAGAGGACCGCCACTGCCCCAGGGAAACACCAGGGCCCCGGGGTGAGGTGCTGCCCTTGCAGCCAGGGTACAGAGTGGTTATGCTCCAGGCATGGGGAATGGATGATGATCACAAGGGGAGGAACATCATCGCCACAATCAAGGCTGGGTTGAGGGAGTGGGCGCCTGGGGGAGATTTTTTCCGTGGCATCATGGTCACTGGTGTGGGAAGCAACATGCTGGCAGCCCTGAGAGAGGCATCCCTTGATGGCCTTGTCTGCCTGGCGCATAAGCTGCACTTGATCATGGTGGATGCTCTAGGGCTTGGTAGCAAGGTCAAGGCCACCTGGGATCAGGCAACATTGTCCAGGCGTGACTTGTTGGACAACTGCCGACGTTTGGCTTTGCACTTCTCCTGCAGTGTGAAGTCTTCACGTGAGCTGCTCCAGAGGCAGGGGGAGGGGGTGATCCTGAGCACTACCTGTACCAGGACATGCCCACCCGCTGGAACTCCACCTATGACATGGTTAGTCATCTGGTGGAGCAAAAATACCTGGTCCAGGACATCATGTTGTCCGTGGCTATTATGCAGGAAGGAGAGGAGGTCAGCATCAGCTATGTGGACTTGTTGGCCTTCTCCCAGATGGTCCGTTTCCTTAAGCCCTTTAAGGATGCCACTGAGCTCCTATGCTCGTACCAGTCCAGCCTAGGACAGGTCATCCCCCTGATCTATAGGCTGGATCTGGTGCTGGTTGACGAACTGGCAAATGAGGAAGATCTTGCCCCCGGGGTTAGGGACGTGGTCAGGAGGTTGCTGCCCACTTACATCCTCTCTGCCAGGAGCAGCCATACAGACTGGTCTGCATATGTGACCCCCAGATAAAGGGCAGCATCGCCATGTGGGACAGCCAGCTGCAGGACTGGAAGAAGGTCTTGCACAGAGCTGTGTGCACGTATCAGGCACAGAAAGTGGGATGGAGGGCTGAGGGTGTGGTGGGGGGGTGGAGGAGGAGGACGAGGAGGAGTGGAGGCTGTAAATGAGCTGGCCGGCCCCAGCCACGAGAGCCCTCCCAACAGGAACCTCTGGTCATATGCTGTGGGCTGCGCGGTTGACACCAGCAAGGTTGGTGCGTCTGTCAGGGCGGAGGACTTGATCGAGGTCATGGTTCGAGAGTACCTTGCCAAGCCCCCCGAGCCCCCCCAAACACCAACCCTTTGGAGTACTGGGCACGAAAATCTGCCATCTGGCCGGACCTCTCCATCGTGGCCGTAAACATCCTCTCCTGCCCTCCCACCAGTGTTCAGAGCGAGTGGGTATTCTCCCACCTGGGAGACCTTCTCTGTCCCCACCACGCACATCTGCACACGGACCTGGTGGATATGTTGTCTTTTATTAAGGTCAACCTCCCCTTGCTTGGGTACCCCTCCCTGGACCTGGACTTTTCTGGGCCCTGAGCCACCCCAGATCGATGTGTGTCTGCCTGCCTACTGCCAGGCTCCAGGGAAAAGCTTCCTCCTGTGCTCCTGTTGTGAGGGCTCAGTCGCTCACTCTTTTTTTTGTTTTATTTACTCCTTCACTCTTGTTTTCTGTCATTTTCTCACATGGGAAGGTGTCTGAGTTCTACTGCTTTGTTGGGGGGCTCTGGGTCAAAGTTGAGTGGGCATCTCCGCTTGGGGGGATCACAGGACAACCATTTTGTTTGTGTTCCTCTTTACTCTTGCCTTGAGTACCTATCTGTGTGCGCTATTTGGGTGCCAGTCTCGGGGCCACCACCTGGCTCTGGGGCCAAGCTGAGTGTGGACACCTCCTCTGGAGGCTCACATAGAGCAACCTTTTGTTCGAGTTCCTCCTTACTCTTTCTTTGAGCACCTGTCTTGAATGGCAGGGTGTCTGTGTGCTCTTGGGCACCAGTCTCAGGAACACCACCTGGCTCTGGGGCTAAGCTTGTAGGGATCCTTGCCCGAGGGCTCACAGCACTGATATTCTTTCTTAGAGCACCTGTCCTTAATTGTAAGGGGTCTGTGGGTTATGTCCCTCCTGCGCCAAGATTAAAGTGGTCCACTGTCAGGCTCTGTCTGGTCCACTCACATCTCCTTGAGGGGGAAGACCATGTCAGTTGGTCTGTAGCACTGTCAAATATCTCCTCACGGGGCGGGGCATGTTTCAGTTGTGTGCTGCAGTAGGTACTGCCACAAACCAAAGAACGGGAGGCATCCATCAATGCTGCCAACTTCAATGGTGGGTTTTACTGGCAGGAAGTGGAGTCTTATTTTGAACACTGGTCCGTCTTGAGAGGGTGTGGAGGGCATCCATTGGTACCACCATGTCCAGAGGGTGGGTTCTGTGGGTGCTGGCAGCCACGCGACTCCTCAGCATGGGTGATGGGCATAGTTCAGCTGTGCTGCCTTGTGGTCTCCATGCAGACCAGAGACCTTATTTTGAGAACCTGTGCCATCTGGAACGGTGTGACCGGCGGGCATGATTCCATTGCATTACTCTGCTGTCCCAGGGTGAGGGAGATGCCCCCCTGGGCATGTAGAATTTCCTCCTCCCAAGATGGAGGCATTTGTTTGTCCATCCCCCCCTCCCATGCATGTCCCGGGGTGAGGGAGACAGCCCACCGGGCATGTAGAGTTTCCTTCCCCCAAGAGGAAGGTGTCCATCCATCCATCCCACCCTCCCATGCATGTTCTGGGGTGAGGGAGATGCCCCCCTGAGCATTTAGAATATCCTCCCCCCAAGGAGGAGACGTCCATCCATCCATCTGTTCCATCTATGGCAAGGTGTCTGTGTGGTGGTTTTGTCCTCTCCCGGTATGGTGAGTGGATTCTGTAGGTCCCTGTTGGTCCCTGGCAGGGGGGAAGGGAACCTGTGCTGCCATGTGGTCTCCAGGCTGAGGCCTTATTTGAGAACTTGTGCCTTCTGGAAAGGTGTAACCAGCGGGCATGATTCCGTTGCATGACTCTGCTGTCCCAGGGTGAGGGAGACACCCCCCGGGCATTTAGAAGTTCCTCTTCCAAGGGGGAGGCATCCATCCATCCATCCCATCCTCCCATGCATGTCCTGGGGTGAGGGAGACACCCCCCGGGCATTTAGAAGTTCCTCCCCCAAGGGGGAGGCATCCATCCATCCATCCCGCCCTCCCATGCACGTCCTGGGGTGAGGGAGATGCCCCCCTGGGCATTTAGAATATCCTCCCCCCTAGGGGAGTGCTGCCTTGTATGGTGAGTGGGTTCTCTTGGAAGCCGCTGCTCCTTTGCAGGAGCATGTGCACTGGAGCATGTACTACATGCGCTGCTCGGTCCTGGGGACTGTCACTTCCCCTCCCCAAGCATTTAGAATTTCCTCTCCCCAAGGGGGAGGCATCCATCTGCCCCACCCTCCTATGCATGTCCCAGGGTGATGGAGACACACACCCCTGGCATTTAGAATATCCTCCCCCCAAGGGGAGTGCCACCTTGTATGGTGAGTGGGTTCTCTCAGAAGCCACTGCTCCTTTGCAGCGGCATGTGTGCTGGGGCATGCACTGCATGCACTGCTCTGTCCTGGGGACTGTCTCTTCCCCTCCCCTGGCATTTAGAATTTCCTCCCCCCAAGGGGAAGGCATCTGCCCATCCGTCCCACCCTCCCATGCATATCTCAGGATGAGAGAGATGCCCCCCTGGGCATGTAGAGTTTCCTCTCCCAAAGGGAGAGGCTTCCGTCTGTCCATTCTGTTCTTCCATGTCCGGCAGGTGGGTTCTCATCGGCCACTGCCAATCCTCCTCAGGACGAGGGCTGGGCATTTTTTCTATCCTCGATGCTTCCCCCCTGTAAATGTGGGACGGTATCCATAGGTGCGGCCATGTCCATAAGGTGGGTTCTGCAGACAGGCAGCAGGCAAGAGTCTGTCCATCTGTCCATTCCATCAGAGTACCGTCCCCCCAACCTCTATCCATTCAGTGCTGCCATGTCCAGCTGGTGGGTTTCGACAGTGGCTGTCCCCAAGAGTGGGAATTATAAAACCCACATGCTAGATGTGGTGTGTGCTCCTTAGGCCCCAAGGGGGCACTGCAGGCCACCCTATGAGCCCATGGGTGGGGAAGAAGGCCCCCCCATAAGAGTAGCTCTTAGAGTAACCTCCCCACAAGAATGGGAGACATCTGTCCATCCATCTGTTCCCATGTACGGTGAATATAGACTAACACAGCTAATTCCTCTGGATCTCCCCCCAAAGAGGGGGAGGCATCCATCACTGCCACCATATCCAGCAGGCATTATATGGTGGGTGCCCCTTAGGGCACAAGGGGGTGCAGGCCACCCCCACCCTGAGCCTGTTGCCCACGGGGGAGGGGCAGAAGGGAGGCAGTCAGCTCCGCTGACCTCCTGAGCCTGCAAGGAGGGGTGGCCACTGAGAGAACCCACACACCATATTTGGGGGCTGCCCCTTAGGGCACAAGGGGGTGCGGGCCAGCCTCACCCCCACTCCTGAGCCCATTGCCCACAGGGGGAAAGGGAGTCAGTTGGCTCCACTGACTGCTTCCCGGGCCCGCGAGGAGGGGCGGCCACTGACAGAACCCACATACCATATTTGGGGGGCACTCCTTAGGACACAAGGGGGTGTGGGCCACTCCATCCCCGAGCCCATTACCCACAGGGGGGCAGAAGGGAGGTGGTTGGCTCCACTGACTGCCTCCCATGCCCACAAGGAGGGGCAGCCACCAAGAGAACCCACACGCTGTATTTAGGGGCTGCCCCTTAGGGCACAAGGGGGTGCGGGCCACCCTGAGCCCTTTGTCCACAGGGCAGAAGGGAGGCTGACCGCTTCCTTCATCCACGAGGAGGGGTGGCCATCAAGAGAACCCACACACCATCTCTGGTGGGCACCCCTTAGGGCACATCTCGGGATGAATGGCAGGGTTTTTGAGAAACACCCAGCTTGTCCTCCACATCCCAAACTCTTGGGGCTTTCCCTGCCTGCTGTCCACCCCTCACTCCATCTTCCCAGCCCAGCTCCACACCATGGCCAATCCTTCATCCTCCTCTGATCCAGCAACTCCCGGTCCCCTTTTCAGTCATGCACTCTGGCAGCACTTCGCTTCCCACCCTTCCCGTTGACTTTCCCAATCAAAATATTGCAAGCTGGAAGGGTGGATGGAGGAGAGCTAGCTGAAGTCTCCCTGCGAGTTTGGCATCTCTGGGTATGAAGGGGGCAATTGAAATGCCCCAGATTCTGACAAATGAAACTAACAAATCATTTCAGCAAACGTGTCAATTTCGTGCAGTTTCGTGATTCATGGTTCATGGATTGCATCGAAACATGAAACTCTTGTGTTGGGCTTTTTCCATTTCATGCCCATGTCTACTCCTGGACTTCTCCTCAAAGTGACGATAAGGGGGGTAGGACCATTTATGGACTGAGGGATTTTGGTTTTCTAACCTTCTGATATGTCTACTTTCATCCCTGCCACATTCTTTTTGGTCTCTGTTTGTCTGTCTGTCTGTCTCTGAAATAGTAGATACCATATCACTATGTAGGTAAGGGTAACACAGGGACATTGCCTCTGAATGAAACAGAATTGTTAAAATGTTCTCTCTGCCCCATGAACTCTCTAGTTATTTTACTGGATTTTAAAATTATCCTTCTCCTGTGAGAGACTCAAGGCGAATTCATGGCTAGAGGCAACTCAGATAAAATCTTATTCCTCAAACAGCCTGCATTTTGTTAGCCAAGTAGATGCAGTAGGCAAGTGAGATATATGTGGTGAGAGGACTGGAACTGTGCCTATGAAATAGACTCAGGGCATAGCCTCACAGGGCTTGTTTAGGGGTTAGATATGCTCTTGAAGTGCTATGTGTCTGATCCCAGTGGTCCACATACATTAGGGATAACAGCTAGAGTGTGGTGTAGTGTTGAGTGTCAGACAGGGATCTGGGAGACTCAGGTTCAAATCCCCACTCAGCAATGGAAGCTTCCTGGATGATCTTGGGAAGTCACCTGCTCACTGCCTGATCTGCTTCAGAGGGTAGTTATGATGATATAATGGAGGAGCAGAGAATGATTTTGTAAGCCTCCTTGGGTCACCATTAGGGAGAAAAACAGGGTATTAATAGCTAAATAAGTAGAAGTTACTTCAGGATGGGCACAAGCTGTGCAATGCACACAGCAGACTTTCTACTATGAGTGTTTTTGTGTCTTGATTAAAATGTTTTTTTTCAGACTTGCTGCCTATGCTTTGAGGTGTACACCAATGGTATGGGAGCACCTGCAATTACAGGGTATATTACAAGTTCTGAAGATCAAATAGGTTTAATTTCTGTAACAAGAAATGTTCGCATTTGGAAGTCAAAGTACTAAAGAAACACAAGTTTTGGCCTCTAACTTGTAAATTCCTCAGTGTGAAACAACCCAATTGTGAATTCTTTATTCCTTCAAGGCACTGCACTTCTGCTCTCAGCCTAGATATCCTCATTCCTCCAGCAGCAGTTAGATTCTGTGAGGCCTTCTGCTGTTCCCCCTCCTGAAAAGTAAGTGACAGCATGTCAAGCAGAGAGAGAGAGAGAGAGAGAGAGAGAGAGAGAGAGAGAGAGAGAGAGAGAGAGAGAGAGAGGGAATTGGCTTCTTGGTGGTATATGCTGCTTTAGTGAAAGCCCCATATGTTGCAGAACTATCTGTTTTGAATCCCATAGTATTATCTCTGTGGTCCTGTCACCAGCTCCCCTGACGCCAAGGTTAAATAAAATATTGTTTCCTTCTGATTTAGCTTTTGTCTTTTGCATTTTAAAATCCTTTTAAGGTCCCTGCGGATTCAACCTTTCAGGTCAGAGCAGTACATGGGAAACCCCTTCCCAAGCATTTCACTGTAGATAATGTCATGCTTGATTCATGTGATTATTCAAAATACTGCCTTCCTTTGCTGTTGTGCAGCTTTGAAGGTTCTTGGCTTGGGTCCTTTCAGCTTCTTCCCAGTGCCTCATCATGTTGTCACATTTGCAAACCTATTCCTTCGAGGGCCACTCAGAAATAAAGGCAACAATAAAATGACACGAGAGATACCGGCAACGTTTTTTGTTAGAAAAGCAGAACACAGAAGGAGAGGTTTGGTGTAGTCTTGGGAAGCTTTGTGACAGGAGATGAGAACTCGAAGGAGCTCCTGAAGATCTCCTGCACAGACCTGGATTATATGAGAGTGTGTAGGGTCCTGATCAGATTTTTGTCAGAGGGCTAACAAACAGAATGAGCGATGAGCCAATGTTCATCCCAGCCGATGTTTCTCCCCACTCCTAAGCAGAACAACTGGTCACTCAATAATTTTCTTCTAGCAAATAGACTAGGTCCATATGGCAACCTTCACAGGTCAGATTTGACTAGGGTTGCTAGGTCTCCTAGCTAGAGAGGGGGACCTGGCACTTACCTTGTGTTTTGTGTCTGTTTGATTTTGTGTGCGTGCTTTACACGCGTGTGCTCCCAGCACTTGAGTAATGACATCACTTCCTGAAGTGACATCATCACACCGGCCACGGGCATGCTACTGTGTTTTGTGCAGGCTAATTCTGGCCTATTTGGAGCCAAAATTGGCCCAGTGAAGTGTGCGAGTATGCCCGTGGCTAGTACAACAACGTCACTTCAGGAAATGATGTTGTAGCATTCCACTGGGAGTGCACCCAGTTCACGCTTCACTGGGTTGCCTGCTGGTGGAGGGAGATCTCTGAGGGGTTGCTGCCTCCTGCCGGGTAATGGGGCAAACCCCTGGGAACTAGAAAGCCTAGATTTGACCCCAGTGCTACCAGCTACTGCTTCCTTGCAAAGAAGTTCTTGTAACACTGCAGACTGACAAAAGCAACAAAACTAATGTATGCCTTTAGTGGGGTTAATGTTCCTGATTTAACTTAAAACCAAGGATGGCTGACCCAGTAAAATGAGTAATTACGACAGGCCTGGAAAGCTGATGGTAAAATAAAGGCCAGTTCTCACATTACTTGTTTATGCAAGTAGGTCTGTTCTTGTGTATTGTGTAATATTTTTCACACCAACACAAAACTGGGGGTCACTCTCTGCATCCACTTCAATGTCCTAAATGAAATGAAAAGAAAAAGCTTGGTGCTATTAAAAAGAAAAAGCCAAGAGGTATTTTTGCTAATGTGTGCAGTCTTTGTGGACATGATAGCCAAAAATCCATGTAAAAATGCCATGGTAGTATTTTAATTTGTTTTTAAAGAAAAGCAGCTTCAAGAGGCTGGAAGTCTGAGCACAGAAATGGCAGTGGGTACTCAGTCTTGGAATTTCCCAAGACATTGCTACCCAAACCCACTTTTCATTCCTCTGGTTACAGATGAGGGTAAAATCACATTTGGAAGCTAATTGGTGGAAAAGCAGCCTGGGAGGCAATCAGGACAGTGTAGAAAAACAGAGAGCAGAGAGTTACGCATACACCTTCCAACCATATTTGTCTGCCCCAAATTCAAGCCTTCCAAAGCAGCTTTATTTAAAAGAAAAAAATACTGGGGCTTCATTACATGTGTTTGCTTGTAATATGCTCCTAAATTTTGGAATGCTGAATATTTTAGTGTTGTGTGAATTACAACAAAAATACGTAGATTTAACATGTGAAAATGCTGATTCAGGGATGCTAGGTAATTGATCCTTGGGTCATTGTATGGTAATCGATTTTAGTTGAAGCAGATATTTCTTCAGTTCTATGATTGAGCTTGCCTCCAGACCCTATGGAAGTGCATCTTTATTTACCATGGTTGTTACCATACAATTAATCTCTTCTGTGTGAAACTCACTTACATTGTCCATCAAATGCTGAATGGAAAAGTACATAGAATGTAGTCCATACTAAGTCTGGAGGATACACTTAGGAAAGCAAATTCAGTGAGAATCGAGCTGAGCAATGGAGTGTAGCTGCTCTTTGTCTTTATTTTGTGTGTTATGCCACAAGTTATTGGTGCATCATTTTTTTCCCAATCTACTCCTAATTTTCATGTGAGGAACAAGCTTGTCAAATATCCCACCATCCAGCCCTGGACATTTCAATTATTTCCCCAAGTTAATGAATGGATATGTATGTCACAGATCCTGAGTACATGGAGACAAGTGCAGAGCATGACCTCAAGGTCCAATCTGGTCCTTTAGATTCTCTGCTGCCAGCATGCCACCAAACCTGTTTGACTGAATTACAGGTTTAAAAGGCATTGCACTGGTAATTGCAGAGCTATAGGGAGCGTGTTGTTTCTCTTAATGAAATACCCTGCTCATTCCATTCTTAAAGAAACCAAAGACTTCTCAGGTTTATGATAAAGCTGTAAAGATTTTATTTACCCCATATTTCCTGCTGGGTTATTTATGAGGCATTTTGTCAGGCCTCATAAAACTGCCTAATAAAACATATTTTCTTACAAAAAAAATAAAGTCATTTGTGCAAAACTTCTTGGGACTAAAGAGGACTGACTTGATGGGATACACATACGTTCAGACAATACAGAGTGGGATACCCATTGAACTTCCTTAGGTTATATTCTTTAATTACAGTGTCATAAGACTAGACTCTGTTGTGACTGAAGTACCCCCCCCCCCTTTTAAAAATAAAAAAGATATTCATTTGCTGTTACAAAAAAATAAGGATCGAGATTCAGAGAATGTTTTGTTCGCATTGGTATCAAGCGCCTACTAGTAATAAAAACATTTTAGTAAATTCCAGAATTTCCCTACCCCCACCAAGATATTATAGAGTCCACAGGAAAAAATTAGGTAGAATATAGGGTATGAAAGTGGAAATCTTAAGTTTATGAATCTGAGAATAAGCCCCAGTGAAATCATGTAGGACTTCCTTCTGGGTATCATTTATTTATTTATACTATAAACACTGTCATCTTCAGGCTGAAGATGGTCTTGGGGTTTAGAAAATGTTCAGCTCATTCTTACCCACATTTACTTGAGAATAAGTCAGACTGGTATCCATAAGGATTTTTTTAAAATAAGCTTACTCAGGTTCGTAGTCATTGACTTTAGACTGATTCAAGGACTCTCCCTCCAGTAGTTTTTAAAGAGTTTTTAGGGGGTGATGTGGAGGCAAATACAGAAATTTAGAGAGCTGTCATCATAGGTAATTATTGTAATTCACTCATCTCTGTTACAGAGTCCCATGAGATGACTTGAGATGACAGTCCTGAACTGTGTTATTTGAATGTCTGCAAATCCCATAGGCACATCTCTCTCCAGAACGGTTGGTTCTTGCTTCCAAGTTTGGCATCTATCCTATGTCAGAAGAAGAAGAAGAAGAAGAAGAGGGGAGCTTTGACAGAGGTTGATAAGCAAATCAACTAAGTCAAACGTAAGTAATGACTTGCAGTGAGTCACTTCAAACTGCCAGAAGTCAAATTACACTCATTGAATGCGCAAAAGAAAGAGAAAGGAGACAAAGCTGAGCATTCGTCTTTTCTGTGGCTGAATGTGCTGTTTCCCTCCTCTTCCCCTCTCTGCCAAATGGCATCAACAGCCAAGTCATTCCCATTGACACAAGATGCCAGTTGTTGTGGAGCCAGCTAGATCTGCTGCTGAGCAAGGCCTTCCATATTTATATTTAATTTGAGAAACAAGAGCAAGGACTTGGGCCTCCCCGCTGCTTTAGGAGGGGATGAAACACATGAATTGCTTGTTTTTGAGGTAAATTCATATAAATAGGATTTGGGATACTGACAGAGATTTAGGGGAGATTCTATTCCTGAGCTTAATTTCTCAAAAGTATCTCATGTGTTCAGAATTGTTGATGAACATCCACTCGGGGTTTTTGCTCCTTAAATTTGAGCTGCTTTACATGGTGCAATCCAGAAGGCAACAGATTCTTTCAGGATTGGCATTACCAGCAGCTTTTCTACAACCTAAAAATACTATTCAGTATGATCAAAATGTGGAGATCTTAGCTCAGGGATGACTAAATTTGTAGGACGATCAATGTACAGTAGGAGACAGGATTGTGCCACTCCTGACCTCCACACATTGATCTGCACTGTATGCGTGACCTGTATTGGGCAAAAAGTTGGTCTCCTCCTTTGTGCAACACTAACATAAAGGCTTTCCCATTCTATGGTGAAGGTTGAATGCATTGCTTAACTGAAATATCAAAGGAGCATCTAATCAAAGGAAAATGAAAGATACTATAAAAAAGGGCAAAGCTGGTAATATTCAGGTGGGAGATGAATGTACACAGTGGAGATCCATGAAATTCAAGCTTATTGCATCTTGTATAGGGATATTAGATGGAACTTTTGTATTCCACCCCCCTCCAAAAGGGAGCCCAATGAAACTCACATAAGGATAAAAGAATAGTGATAGTATGCATGGGAACCCATGGGAGGAGACTGTCTGGAGGACTTTACACCGTAAAAGACTTTAAATGTCATAATGAACACAGTTACACAAAGGCCCTCCTAAGCATAACTGCATGCATGCCTTTCTACAAACAGATAGATAAGCAACTTACTTTCAGTGGAAAACAGTTTCATGCAGAGGGAGCTACTACTGAAAATGGGCTAAAGCCATTATAATCATTCTGAGGGAAGAGTCAACAAGAAGGAGATGCTGTTGCAAGGAGAGAGCTGCTGTAGCATAGTGATTAAATAGCTGGGCTATGAATCAGCACTCTGTTGGTTTGAATCCCACTACTGCCATGAGGTTAGTAGGTGGTCTTAGGTAAGCTACATCTCTCACTTCCAACTCCTCAGTTGTATTGTGGTGATAATAATAACATTGACCTTCTTCACCACTCTGAGTGGGGTACTAAACTGTCTAGAACAGCGGTATATAAGCACAGTTATTATTATTACAGTTGATTCCCTGGTTCATATATGCATCTGACAAAGAGAGCTGTGGCTCTCAAAAGCTTATGCTCCAATAAAGTTGGTTAGTCTTGAAGGTGCTACTGGATTCTTTGCAATTTTGCTGCTATAGACTAACACGGCTAACTCCTCTGGATCTTGGTTCATATAGGAAGAGACAGTGCACTAACAGTGAACTAAGAACAGAAGATGAGATAACTCATTTTGGACTGAAGCCTTCACACACATTGCAGAGGTGTAGTCAGAGGGTGTATTTTAGACATATGGGCAAATCAGGACTAATATAACTTTTCTTCTCATGAGTTCACCTCTGGCATCCTGGCATGTTTGAAACATATTTTACATGCACTGGGCAGTGATAATTGATTCAGTAGTTTGTCTTTCTCTTTTCCCATGCTTTAGGCAAGCTGATTTATTTATTTTTTTAATTTATAAAATGCTACATTTATACAATTAATTTTATATTTCTTTCCCTCTTTCATTTTTTTAATGTTGAAAAACTGATTGGAGTTGGACGGGAAGGTGGGTTTCTGATTCTGCTAGTTTCCAGACAATTAGTGCTGTGTACAGCTACATCTCACCATAACAGGAGAACAAGTTCTTGCTGATCTCAGAGAAGACTGAACATCTAAGCAAAATTTAGCAAGTGGTGGGCTTATTGTTCAAAAGATGCACATCTTTCTGCAGTTCCATTCACTGGTCTCTTCTGTTTCTCCACAGACCCAGATGGAGCTTTTAAAAATAACAAGGGAATATATTAAATATATATTTTTAAAGTGTTTAAAGATCAAGACTCTCAAGAAACACATAGTGAGACTACATAGATTCAAGGGGGGGGGGGAGAAGCAAAAAATAAAAAGGAGCCTTGTGGCAGAGACTGCAGACTAAGGATTCCACTCAATGCATCTGAAAAAATGGGGTCTGACCTACAAAAGCCCTGACCTGGATGGCCCAGGCTAGCCTGATCTCCTCACCAGCTAAAAAGGGTCGGTCCTGATTAGAGATGGGAACGAACTGAAATATGAACCAAAATTAAACACAAACTGGGCCGGTTCATGGTTCGCAAACCACGGTTCATCAGATCCCATTTCTGACGAACCGCCACAAACTTTAGGCTGGTTCGATGTATTGTCGATGTATTGTCGATGTATTTAGGCTGGTTCGTTTGGTTCGTTTTTTGGTTTGTGACTGCAGACAGCCTGGTGCCAATCAATCAGTTTCCTAGGCAACAGGGGATGGATTTCCTGCAGACCTTCTGCTGACCCGGAAGTGATGACTTTCTGACCCCGGATGTGCCATTTTCATGAACCAAACGAACTGGTTCATGAACCAGGGACAGGTTTGTGAAAGTTCGTGGTTCGTGAAATTTGACGAACCACGAACCGCATGGTTTCATTTTTTTCTGGTGCGTGCCCATCTCTAGTTCTGATTAATACTTGGATGGAAGAGACCACCAAGGAAGTCTAGGGCTGCTAAGTGGAGACAGGCAATGGCAAGTCACTTCTGAATGTATCTTGCCTTGAAAATCCTCTGGAGTGAAAGCACTTTCCACTACCACCAGTCCACAGAACTTTGTGCAGAAATAAAATTTTGTTTAATTTTAAGATGCCACAAGACTCCTGTTTATTTTTGCACAGATTCTGTAGTTCTAAATTCCCGTGTTACCTGTTTCCTAGATACAGTGGCTAAAATGCTCTTCTTTCAGTATCAATAACACCAGTTACTCTCCTGAACAATTCCCATCAACAATACTGATGCTGTATTTACAAAGCTGTTCTTAAAGAAAACACTTTTTAACAAGTCATTTTATTTAGTTTTGTTGGCAGCTATACAAAAATGTAAGGAATGCAGCCAGTAAAAAAAGAAGAAGAAAAGAAAGCATTAAATCCCCAGCATGAGCCATATGGGCTTCCTTGATGCATATTTACAGTATAGAAATGGACTGCTTCTTCGCCTTACAGAGAGGTTGGGGAAACTTTCATTTTATCCTGTAGCTGCTGTACAACTGAGAAGAAAACTAGATATTCTTTACAAGCTAAATTAGCCCAGTGGGCCCTGATTTAGATGAGAATTATACAGGATGGAGGTGTGTGTTATGTGCCGTCAAGTCGCCTTCGACCTATGGCGACCCTATGAATGAAAGACCTCCAAAACATCCTATCATTAACAGACTTTCTCAGATTCTGCAAACTGGAGGATATGGCTTCTTTTACTGAGTCAATCCATCTCGTTTTAGGTCTTCCTCTTTTCCTACTGCCACTTTTCCTAGCATATTGACTTTTCCGGAGAATCTTGGCTTCTCATGATGTGACCAAAGTACAGTAAACTCAGTTTTGTTCCTTTAGGTTCTGGTGAGAATTCAGGCTTGATTTGATCTAGAACCCACTTATTTGTCTTTTGGTTGTCCATGGTATCCACAAAACGCAGGCTGATTTTCTTCTGAAATTCGCTGTTATGTTCCATTAGTCCTCATAAATTTGCAATGTGGAGTATTGACAGAAGAACTGCAAATAGAAAAGGGTAGTAGACAAGGATGCCTGTTGTCACCACAACTATTTATATTGGCAATGGAAATTCTTGCTTCCAAAATAAGGCAAGACCCTAAAATTAAAGGCCAAAAAGTGGACGATGAAGAATTTAAGCTGAAATGCTATGCAGATGACATGGTATTGACAATTTTGAACCCCCAGGAGACAATACAGGGTGTGATGGAACAGCTTTTGAAGTTCAGTGAATATTCAGGATTCAAAATTAATAAGAAAAAAACAAAAATTATCCCTAAACTTTTAACAAAGGATGAGGAAGAAAAAATTCAGGAAGTATCAGAATGTGAGATAGCAGCAAACCCAGTGAAATACTTGGGCATCTATCTAACAAGACATAGAGACATTCTGTTTAAAGATAATTATGAGACATTGTGGAGTAGAATCCAAAAAGATTTGGAAAGATGGTCCAAATTAAATTTGTCTTGGACTGGAAGGATTTTGGCGATTAAAATGAACGTTTTACTGAAAATTAATTTTTTGTTTCAAATGTTACCAATTAGCATAAAAGATAAGACATTGAAAGATTGGCAGAGACAAATTAATCAATTTATCTGGAACAGTAAAAAAACAAGAGTAAGATTCAAGGTATTACAAGATGAAACTCCCAGAGGAGGATTGGCAGTCCCAAATATTAAATTACATTTTGAAGCAACTGGTCTAGTTTGGATTGGATAAGAAACTCCAAAGATAGACTAATATGACTAGAAGCAGAGGACTTGACAGATGGACTACACAATCTCCTATGGGTGGCAAAAAGAACAAGAAAGAAACAAGGAAGTCATGTTATAAGAGACAGCCTCATTCAAATTTGGGATTCGGTTAGAAAAAGAATAAGCCTGCTGATATCACCACTATTTTCACCAATTGATGCCTTTTGTGATAAGAATCAGAGAAGAGATAATGATTTTATAACATACTAAGATATGATATGATAAGAGAAAAACATGGTAAGAAATTCAAGACGAAGGAAAGATAAATTTGCAATGTGATCTCTAGTGCCTCTTCCTTTTCTGAATCCAGCTTGAACATCTGGCATTTCTCATTCCATAAATGGTAAGAGTCTTTGCTGTAGAATTTTGAGCATCACTTTACTTGCATGTGAGATTAACACAATAGTCTGATAGTTGCTGTACTCTTTGCCATCCCCTTTTTTTAGAGTTGGAATGTAGACTGAGCGTTTCCAGTCTGTGGGCCATTGTTTTGTTTTCCATATTTGTTGACAGGTTCTTGTTGAGGTTCTGCTGGATTCCATTTCTGTAACTTGAAATAGCTCTGTTGGTATTCCATCTACTCCAGGTGCTTTGTTTCTTCCAATTGCTTTGAGTGCAGCTTTTACTTCACTTTCTAAGGCTTCTAGTTTGTCATCAAAATATTCTTTGGAGGGGGAATTAATAACAATATAGGGTGGGGGTGAGTTCAATTAGCAAAACTGTGGGGGTGGGAAGTTTAAACTGCTTCTTCCATCTCTGCACATGCTCCAAGCAGCTATAATTTAGCTGAATTAGCTATATGAGAATTCTCTTGTTCTCATACTACTACTATACTCTCCTGTTCTCATACTACTCTACTATTCAAAATATTTACTATTTTGAAGTTAGAGAAGGTTTGAGTTTCCTGAGTGTTAGGTGGAGAGCTGCTGTGTCAGGAGACTTCAAAGGTCTCAGCATCTGCCTTTTGAGTGAGAATAGGTAAAGGTGTGGAAAAACTGTTGTGCCTCCAGAGAGGAGAGCTGAGGGTCTCTGGGGAAAACTTGTCTTCTAACTGCTCTCTGCACTCCTAGATTATCAACTGTAAAGTTATAAATAAATGGGTCCAGCAAGACTATGTTATACCTGTGAATAGTTTTTATCTTCTTTCAGAACCCCCTTATTTTTATGTATGTATGTACATACATACGTACGTACGTATGTATGCAGGGGCTATTTCATAGAAAAAGAGCTGCAGGAGCTCATTAGCATAACTCATTAGCATATGCCACACCCCTTGATCGGGCCGAAATGGCCAGGATTTGGCTGCTGCCAGATGGGGGAGTGTTTCCCCACCTGGCAGTGGCCCGATCAGGGCCCTTTTGGCCCCAATCCAGACCGAAACAGGCCCAAAATGGCTCAAAATGGCCACTTTGGGCACATTTTGGCCTAGATCAGGCCCAAAATGGCCCAGATTGGGTCAGTGCTGGGCAGGGGAGAGGTCCCCTGCCAGGCACTGACCCAGTCCTGGAGGTTTTGGTCCTGATCCTGGCCAAAACAGGCCCCAAATGGCCAAAAAAACCAGGGCCATTTGGGCCCCGTTTGGGCCCAGATCAGGGCCACAGCAGCCAGGACCAGGTTAGTGCCGGGCAGAGGAGGGTTCCCCCACCTGGCACCGACCCAATCCAGGCTGTTTTGGCCTGGATTCGGGCCATTTTGGCCCCAATCGAGGCCTAAACGGCCCTAAAGTCAGGTGGGTGGGGCCACCTGACTTGGGGGAACTGCCAGAACGCTGTTCCGGTGCCTTCCCCCTCAAAATGAGCCCTGTATGTATGTATGTCCTTTATAGTCTGCCTTTCTCACTGAGACTCAAGGTGGATTACATAGTGTGAGAGTAGTACAATCAGTATTGGGAACATTTCCATACAGTGTTAAGGACATTTCCACAATGTCACAGGATTTTACAAAAACATAGCATTAACAAGGATTCAATACAGAGTTGAAGAATTGCTGAAGCAGAACATAATCAATTCTAGGACTGACATTAGATAAACATGAAGTACAGGTAGTATAAGAGTACATATTTGAGCGACAGATAATATGCAAGGCAACGTAGTAGTGAAGTCTATGGTCCCTAACTCATTAGCAAAGCATTTGAGACCCCTCCCTATAATACTTCCCTCTGATCCCAGTAAAAAGCCTTTTTGAATAATTCAATTTTGCATTGTTTGCAGAAAGCCAGGAGAGTAGGGGCTCTCCTGATCTCCTTAGGCAGACTGTTCCATAGAGTGGAGGCCACCACAAAGAAAGCCCATATGTGGGCTGCTGTTGATTTCTCCCATGTGCAGGCCAGCACCTGCAAGAGACCCTGTTCAGATGAGCGAAGCTGCCATGGAGGGACATAAGGAGTGAGATGATCTCGTAGGTATGCTGGGCCAAGGCCATGAAGAACTTTGTATGTAATAACCAATACCTTGTACTGAGCACGGTAACTGATAGGTAGCCAATGGAGTGCCTGTAAGATGGGAGTGATATTCATGCTTCTTCTCGCTCCTGCTAACAGTTGAGCTGCAGCATTTTGCACCAATTGGAGCCTCCTAGTTAACTTAGATGGGAGACCAAGGTATAGTGCATTACAATAGTCAAGTTTTGATGTTACCATAGCATGGATCCAGGTGGCCATGTCGGCCATGACAAGGTAAGAAGCCATCTTCTAGGCTAGAGTGAGGTTGTAGTAAGCATTTTTTGTGGCTGCCTTAACTTGTTTTCCTAGTAGTAGCGCTGGATCCAGTATAACCCCTAGGCTCTTAACTGAGTCTGCAAGGGTCAGACGAACTCCATCGAAGGTGGGGAGTACAATGTCTTTCAAGTTCTTTGCCTTCACTTCATAAGCATCACTTCGGTCTTGTCTGGGTTCAATTTCAATTTGTTATCTTTCAGCCATTTCACCACGGCTGTCAGGCAGTGATCTAAGATTTCTACTGCATCCTGTGGGGACCTGGATAGTAAGATATAAAGTTGGCGGTCATCTGCATATTGATGACATCCCACTCTGTAGCTGTGAATGAGTTCTCCTAAAGGTTTTACAAAGAAGTAGAAAAATATGGGAGATAAGATTGTGCCCTGCGGAACCCCACAAATTACATTCTGGAGATAGCTGATCTCTGACGCAGCTCATTGAGTCCGTTCCATGAGAAACGATTTAAACCAGTCCCCCATTCCTTAGTGTAAATAAAACTTACTGTTCTTTTTCTGTTTGCCTCACAGAAGCTGAACTTATTATACTCAGGAGCCACTTAGGTTAAGTCAGTGAGAGCATTGGGGTAGAGACCACACCACCTGAAATTCACAATGCACTTCCTCTCTTGAAACATCATTTAAGAATCCAATGCTCACATCACGCTGAGACACTTAAGGCAACTCTCTTTTTGAACACAGCTGACTTGGCCATGCTGAGCTATTGTACTGTTACCTCAAGACTGGATTATTGTAACCAGGGCTTTTTTGTGGCGGTACTCACCGGTACTTTTGGAGGCTCTCCCAAGTCCTGAGTGGGGGAGGGATTGGTGAAAATCAGTGCAACCATATCCATGAGTACAAACACCTTTTTTTAAAAAGATTGTAACATACTTAACATGGGGCTGCCCTTGAAGACAATCCAAAAACTGCAGTTGAATTTATATGCTGCTTAATATTCCCTCTATAGAGATGCTTGCCTGGTGCCAAATTTACTATCTTTAAGGCACCAGGCAAACCCCTTTTTATTTTGCAAGCTTTCAGATAATTGTTCTTTCCATGTTAATAGCAGTTTGTTCTATTTTTATGTTGTTTGTTGTGCTTCAGGAACTTTTTACTTTTTACCATCTCCATTTTTTTTCACCCTGATGCTTTTAAAACTATTTTTCATCTGCACAGTTTTAATTATTTTTTGGTTCCTGTGCTTCTTGTATATATATTTTTTATACTGGAGGTGTTCTTTATTTCAATATTTCTTTTTCCAAGTCACTTCTAAGATGCTTTTATGAAGAATGTAGCATATAATCTTTAATCTAGGGTTATACTAGGGGTTATAATCTTTAAAAGATATTAATGGAGAAAGCTGTTTTTCTTTGTGGCAAGCACGATTAACATTAAAGCCTTAAACGTATGTAACCAGGATTTCAAAAGAACTATCTTAGCCTATATGTTTCTACCTGTCCCTTGAGATCATCATTTGAGAACTTGCTCTGGCTCCTCCCTTCTTCACAAGTTGGGCAAGTAGCTGATTGGAGCAAGGCTTTGTCAGATGTGGCACCTCAGGCTGTGGGATGATCTGCCCTTGGATGTTTGCCTGGCAACTTCTCATCTTTCCAGAACTGACTAAAGACTTTTTAAAAATTCTCCCAAGCTTCCTTGGAAGTTTTCCCCCTTCCCTTTGTTTTATGGTTTTGATCTTACTCTGCTCTTTTTATCACTGGTGCCTTGCTGTCTTTTTAAAACTTGTTTTACAGGTTGTGTTTTATTGTTATCTTCTTAGTTGTCTTTTTAAAAAAAATGTTATGATGATTGTGATTTTAACTGCTTTAAATATGTGGTTAGCTGCCCTGAGTTTTTGGTTGAGGAGCAAGGTATAAGTGTTCTAAATAAATAAATAAATTTGTTTTCCTCAAATTTCCTGATTGGGTTCCTAATTGATAATATTTGGATTCCTAATTGATACTATTTTTATTCCATTTACTATCTTCTATTTATCCTTCCCATTCACAGCATGAGATAGTATGGAGACACCAAATCAAGAATGAACTGGCTACACTGAACGTATGACTGAGGCTCTCCTTATACTCTTGCAGCTTTCACTTGCTGTCATATAAGTATCTCATAATTGTACTGGGTGTCAATAAGATGCCAGGAAGAATAAACAGCTGTCAGGTTGATTTTCACAGATCTAGCTGACTAGACCAAGGCTGTTTTGTATAAATTGCCAATGAAGTGTCATTTTTAATGGGGAATTTATATGGTATAATTCTGATGGCAATTGCTCCAGGCTTCTTGGTTACCATTATAAATCTGGCTACTGCCTTGCAATTAGTTTGAACCTTAAATAACACTGATGTTATGTTTTAGTCAAAGCCTAGCTAAGAAAAGCAGAGCATTTTAAAGCCTGGAGCAGGTCAATTATTATCTAAAAGTAGCAACTGTTAAATCCTAGTTCTGATTTCATATTTAATTCCTTTGACCTCCAGGGACATTTCCCCATGGGATACATTTGTTCTAAAGTTACTTCTGATTTACTAGCAGAGTATTACTGGAAGTGAGTGATCTCATCAATGTAGGATTCATAGTCCCCGAGTGGCAAGCAACTTAGGGTTACATTCTTTCTGAAACGTATTAATTAATACTTTAATGTGTCATTTAACAATACATAGTAGTATGCAAAACAAGAAACTGCAACAAATCTATGACTGGAATCCTAAACAAACATACTACTGAGCAAGGTCCCACTGACCTCAGTGAAACTTACTTCAAAGTAAATATGCTTAGCTCCTGGAGTTCTGCTGCATCAGGCAGCTCTCAGTACTGCTCATGGGTTGGGATGGATCTGCATTCCCATCATGTGCATCATTAATACATAATTACACATCATGTTAGAAAAATCTTGTACTACACTGTTGTGTTGAGGGATTGGGTATTTGCAGTGGTGGACAGTTCACTTTGTTGTAGGCTGCTATGACTAGAAGAAGCCTCATCCCAGATCTGCTGTTTAGTTGCTCTAAAGGTGGGAGGCTGCTGAGCTATGGATCTGTGTCTTGCTTTTCGATATCTCTTCCCTCTCTCCAGCCAGTGTTGTATAATGGATCTAGGGTTCAAATCTGCACTCTTCAGTGAAGCTCACTGGGTGGCGGCCAATCACACTTTCACTTACCTCATTGGGCTCATCCTACTATATAAAAGGCTAAGCGTGTTCCAGACAACTTACTTCCTACCCTGGTGCACCTCCAAAGGGCACTTACTGCTGTGGAGGAAAGCCCAGGTGAGGCAGCCTGTACCTCCGAGAGTGCGCCACAGAGGGAACCCCAGGCCAGGATCAGGCGCGAAGCAGGCAGCAATGCCTGCCCGCGTCTTCACCCAGCTGGGATCAGGAGCGGAGCAGGTAACAATGCCCACCTCCACCTTCACCCAGCTGGGATCAGGAGTGGCTCAGTCTGTAGCCCGGGGAAAAGAATTTTCAAACAGTCACAAAACAATTTTGAACAATTTTTAAATAGTGCAAAGTGCCAAGTGCCAAGTGCAAGAACAATAAATATAATAAATACAATATCATGTAATCCAACTGGTAAAGATCAAGTTCATCCGGTAAGAAGTCCAACTGGTGAAGACCAAAGTATTAATTATTTATCTTTTTCCTTTCATCAGTAGGTCAAAGACCATCAAATTAACTAGAAGAACTAGAGCTGAACGTTCCTTTAAACATACAGCCAACGGGTTTTGCTCGCAGATTTCCAATTCCCGTTTAGTACTCTTACTTCCTCACAGGCATAGTCTTCAAAGATGGTCACCAGTGTTAGAGCGAGTGTAAAACTACGCTGCGGAATTAAACGCTGAGCTGGTCAGAGAGGCAAAAGCTTTATTTGAGGAAGTTACATACTTGAGGGAAAGAAGGGAGAGATAGATCCTAGCTATCTGACTACATCTTGCAGAGACAGAGAAGAAGTGTGGCAGGAGAGAGAAGAAGCAGGATATTGCCCTGTTTAGCCCAATAGGAGACAAGACAAGGAAATGACCCCCAGGAAACAAGAGAGGTGCTACTCTCACTGTCCTAACTAAGTGATCCTTGCTGCCCCCTGCATGGTAGGCTCTTCTTACTTCTTGCTGCTGCAGTACACCAGACATTGTTATTTCTAACACCCCTTCTCAATGTCTAGTGTACAAAGTCCACAAAGTTCAGTCTTTCACGTAGACTTTGAAATTTCTCTTTGGCAAGTGGCTTGGTGAGGATGTCTGCTATCATTTCTTCTGTAGGGCAGTACTGTAGCTCAACAAGCCCTTCTTCTTGCATATTTCTCACAATGTGATTCTTTATGTCAATGTGCTTGGTTCTTGATCCAATTCTTTCTGTATTTGCAAGCTTTATGCAAGATTGATTATCTTCAAAGAGATGTATAGGTTTGGGTTCATTTATCCCAAAGTCTTCTAATAGTTGTAGAATCCACTTGAGTTCTTGGCATGCTTCTGCTGCTGATATGTATTCAGCTTCTGTAGTTGCTGCTGCTACTAGGTCTTGCTTTCTGCTTGTCCAACTGATTGGTCCTCCACCATAAAAGAATACTCGTCCACTGGTAGACCTTCTGTCTGTGATGTCTTCTGCCCAGTCAGCATCCATGAATCCCACTAGTCTGAGATTGTCGCTTGCTGGTAGCTTGAGCTTCAGTTGTGCAGTACCTCTCAGGTATCTTGCCAGTCTTTTGACTGCTTGCCAGTCATTCGCACTTGGTGATGCACTTTTCCTGCACAGTATTCCAACTGCTGCTGCTATGTCAGGTCTGGTTACTGTACTTATGTAGAGCAATTTTCCAATTGCTTCTCTGTATACTTTGATGTTTCTCAGAGGTTCATTGTTTCCACTTTGTTTCAGGAAATCTGTTTCCATTGGAGTACATGTTGGTTTTCCATCTTTCATGTCCATGTAGTCTAGGAAGTCCATGATCTTTTGCTTTTGATTGAGAAGATAGCTTCCATCTTCCTCTCGCTCTATTTGAACTCCAAGGTAAAAGCTGACATTTCCAAGACGCTTTACTTCAACCTCTTGGTTCAGGTGCTGAATTATTTCATCACAATCTTGTTGATCCTCATAACAAAGGAGAATATCATCTACATAAATCAGAATAAAAGTCCATTTGTTGTCTTTCTTTCTTGAGTACAGGCAGCGTTCTGCCCCGCCTTGCTTGAATCCTTCTTTGATGAGCATTTGGTTCAGTTTCTGGTTCCAGGCCCTTGCAGCCTGTTTCAGTCCATAAATGCTCTTCTGCAGTTTGCATACAAGTCCTCTGTCTTTGGACTGTTCAAATCCAGGAGGCTGTGTCATATACACGTCTTCTTCCAGCTCTCCATGAAGAAAAGCAGTTTTCACATCCAGATGCTCCACATGCATCTTCCTTGCGGCTGCTATGCTCAGTAGTGTTCTTACTGAAGTGTGTTTCACTACTGGTGCGAAGGTTTCATCATAGTCTTCCCCATACTTCTGGGAATATCCCTTTGCAACTAGTCTTGCTTTGTACTTTTGTACTTCTCCATCTGCATCAAGTTTGGTTTTGAAAATCCATTTGCATCCTACTGTCCTTTTTCCAGGTGGTAGTTCTGTGAGAATCCATGTCTTGTTCTGGATCAGAGAGTCAATTTCTTCTTTTGCAGCTTTTCTCCATTTCTCTGCTTCTCTTGCTGGCATTCCTTCTATGTCTTCCCAGTTAGAAGGTCCTGGTACAGCTTCTGTTTTTGCCAGGTAAGAGAATTTCAGTGGTGGAACTCCTTTGTTTATTCTGTCTGAGCGTCTGACACTTGGCTCTGCTTCCCCTTCTCTTTCTGTGGGCTCTGCAGGTGTCTCTTGCGTCTCAGTCAGGTCCCAGAGTTGCACAATTTCTGGCTGCTGTGCTGCATCAGCTTCCTTTGGTGTAGACTCTCTGGTGTCAGGCTTGCTTGCCTTCTCCTTTTCATCAATGTACACCACATGGCGGATCTTCACCGTGTCTGTCTCTGGGTTGAGGATTCGATATCCCTTGCATCCCAGTGCATATCCAACAAATATGCCTGCTTCTGTTCTGAGATCCATCTTAGACCTCTTTTCCTTCGGAACATGAGTGTAGGCTTTTGATCCAAACACTCTCAGATGCCTTACATTGGGCTTGTGGTTGTACCACAGTTCAAATGGTGTGCTGCTTGCACCCTTTGTAGGTAGCATGTTCTGCAGATAGGCAGCAGTGTTGATAGCTTCTCCCCAATATTTTTGAGGTAGCTGTGCTTCTTGCAGCATGCTCCTGCACATTTCTGTGAGAGAACGATTTTTCCTCTCTGCGATCCCGTTGAGTTTGGGGGTGTATGGCACGGTCAGGTGATGCTCTATTCCTTCAGCTGCTAGGAAGTTTGTCATCTCCTTCCCCACGTACTCGCCTCCATTGTCTGTGCGGATAGCCATTGGTTTTCTCTGGAATCTGTTCTGCACCATTGCTAGGTACATCTTGAATTTTTCCAGTACTTGGCTCTTTTCCTTGAGCAGGTAAATCACAGTAAATCTTGAAAAATCATCAGTAAAAGTCAGAAAGTACTTACTTCCACTGGGTGTTTCTGTTCCCATGGGTCCACAGATATCACTGTGAATCAGCTCCAGTGGTCTTGTCGTCTGCTTCTCACTCTGTTTGGTGAAAGAAGGTCTTGTGCCTTTGGCTTGAATACAGCAAACACATTTCTCTGCATCAGGACATTTTCTCATTTGCAAATCATTAGTCAGATTCTGCCTTTCAAGCTGATATATATAATCCATATTAGCATGTCCAAGCCTTCTATGGATAAGACTAGTACAATTCTTGTGAGTGCACTTTTCAATTAAATTCACTGCGCCTTCAGAGCAATCCAGCATATACAGGCCATCCTCTAATGTGCCTTGTGCAATTAATTCACCTTCATTGCTAATAAAACATTTCTCTCCTTTGAATACAGTCTCAATTCCTTTCTTTGCCATTATTGAAACCGATAATAAATTAGTTTTAATTTCAGGTACGTATAGACAATCAGTGATCTGCACTTCTCTAGTTTGGCCACTGGGTAGCGCACAACATGCAGATACAGTCCCTTGTCCCCGAGCCATTAAAGCCTCTCCATTTGCCGTATACAATTTATCGTGGCTTTCATTCATCTCATTAAAAAACTTCTCGTCTTTGCAAAGGTGGTTAGTGCATGCACTGTCAATTGCCCGTTTGCATATGCTTTGATCGTTTTTACCAACATTTAAACAATTCTTATCAGATCTGCTTTTCCTTTGACCATCGGCATTAGGTGACTTAATGGCTGCATTAGCATTCCTAAAGCCTTTTGTTTCCGTCCCTCGTGGCGGCTTGCTCACTCTCTGTGAATCACGAAACCAACAGTCTTCCTTTAAATGTCCTTTCTTTCTGCAGATGCTGCAGGAGAAATCATTTCTTGAACTGACTCTTAAAGCTAGCTCTCTTGGCTCACTTATATGATCCAGTTTGCTAAAACTTTCCTCTTGCAGTCTTGCAAGTACATAGTTTAAGCTTAGACTTTCTCTCATTTCCAAAACATGTACTATGCTTGTATAAGATTGAGGAAGGCTAGATAGCAGAATTATAGCTAGATCCTCATCCTGGATCTCCTTTCCAAGGGATCTTAATTTCTGTGTTAATTCCATGAAATTTGCAATATGATCTTTCAGTTGTTGCTGAGGCTTCATCTGAATCCGATACAATTGCCTCATTAGCAAAATTTTAGTTTTAATTGATTCTTGACGGTTTATTTCTAGAAGAGACGTCCACATTTGTCTAGAAGTGGGCTCATGAATAACTCTTATCAATTGTTTATCACTTAAAGCATTAATGATAATAGATCTTGCCTTATTGTCCTGCTTGACCCATTTGGCTTCCTTCTGTGGATCTCCAGTCGGTTTTTCATCTGTTACTGCAGACCAGACGTCCAGTTGAATAAGATGGGCTTTTATTCTTTCTGCCCAAAGATCGTAGTTTCTCCCGTCTTGTAGTCGGTCGACCTGGAACCCCTGCTGTGCACTGTAGGAGTCAGCCATCTTTCCTCTATTGTCTGCCCTCTGTGCTTTAGCCTGCGGCTACAGCAGAACTTTTATTGCTCTCTCTTAACTTCAGCTTGCGTTAATTGCCTCTGGGCCCATAACCCTGTTAGAGCGAGTGTAAAACTACGCTGCGGAATTAAACGCTGAGCTGGTCAGAGAGGCAAAAGCTTTATTTGAGGAAGTTACATACTTGAGGGAAAGAAGGGAGAGATAGATCCTAGCTATCTGACTACATCTTGCAGAGACAGAGAAGAAGTGTGGCAGGAGAGAGAAGAAGCAGGATATTGCCCTGTTTAGCCCAATAGGAGACAAGACAAGGAAATGACCCCCAGGAAACAAGAGAGGTGCTACTCTCACTGTCCTAACTAAGTGATCCTTGCTGCCCCCTGCATGGTAGGCTCTTCTTACTTCTTGCTGCTGCAGTACACCAGACATTGTTATTTCTAACAACCAGAACCTGGTCTCACACATCACACAGTTGGCAAACGACGGGATCCTACCGTAAACATTTGGGGCTCCAAGCCATTAAAATGAGGGCATTTATGCTTTTCCCTGGGCTACAGACTGAGTTGCTCAACCTATCCGGGTGATCTCCCCTCATAGTTTTCTATCATTGGGATCAGGAGTGGAGCAAGTGGCAATGCCCACCTGCTGCTTTCACCCAGCTGGGATCAGGCATGGAGCAGGTGGTGATGCTCACCCACTGCCTTCACCCAGCTGGGATCAGGAGCAGAGCAGGTGGCAATGCCTGCTCCGCCTTCAATCCATTGGAATCAAGTGTGGAGTAGGTGGCAATGCCCGCCCCCCCCTTCACCCTTGTCAGGATCAGTCACGGAGCAGGCAGCAATGTCTGCCCCCTTCACCTGGACAGAATCAGATGAAGAGCAGGAATCAGGAGCGGAGAAGGTGGCAATGTTCACCCCCCATCTTCACCTGGCCTGGATCAGCCATAGAGCAGGAGGCAATGTCCACCCCACTCCCATCTTTACCTGGCTGGGATCAGGAGTGGAGCAGGTGGCAATGCCCACCCCCTGCCTTCACCTGGCCGGGATGAGGTGTGGAGCAGGAGACAATGCCCACCCCCCTTCACCTGGCCAGGATCAGGAGTGGAGAAGGTGGCAATGCCCGCCCCCTTCACCCAGACGTAATCAGGTGTGGAGCAGGTTGCAATGCTTCCCCCTCTTCACCCAGCCAGGATCAGGTGTGGAGCAGGTGGCAATGCCCGCCTCCCTCATTCACCCGGCCAGAATCAGGCATGGAGCAGGAGGGTAATGCCTGCCCCCCTTCACCCAGTTGGGATCAATAATGGAGCAGGTGGCAATTTCTGCTCCCCCTTCACCTGGCTGGGATCAGGAGCGGAGCAGGTGGCAATGTCTACCCCTTGCCTTTGTAACCCCTGTGAGGTTAATTGGTTTAGCCCAGTGGGGTGGAGTCAGAAGCTAGAGGCAGGCTGCTGAGGAGGAGGCTGTTTGCTGGGGAGCTTAATAAATTATAAGCTCTTATCACCTTGAATAAGGTAATCAAATGTTGTATGTAAAATATGATTTAAAGTGGTGTTTGTGTATTGTGTTTAGTTGGTGTTACTGGGATTGTATTATTTTTTTGCAGGGCTATAATTCCCAACAAGAAGACGGAAGCCTGGGGTACAGCTGCTTCAAATGGATGAGAGAGGACTCATCACTTCTTGAATGTTGAACTGTTTGCCTTTTCAAGGACATTGTTGATTTGGAGGTTTTTATGGTTGCACTTAAGAGTTAACTTTTATTTTTAAAAAAGTTGTATTTTATTAATTGTTAAAAAGTTTAAAAGGAAAAAAAAGTTATTTCATAATTTTTTGTGAAAGTTGCTTCCTAAGCCCCATAGAACCCATGAAAAGCGAAGTTACACCTTCACATAGCCGGGATTTGTCACAGAGAAGGAGGCAATGCCTGGCTGCTTGCCCTCCCCTTTCTAGGGGGAGGGTATTTTTCCCCACAATGCGCTTTGTTACTAGTGTGGGGATAAATGGTAGAAGGGGAAATTGATGTTTACCGCCTTGAGAACGGACAAGATTAAAATACACTAAATAAAATAAACTAAGTGCTGTCAGGACTGGGGATTGCCATCTGTTTTCTGTTTTGAATATATCTGCTTGAAAGATTAAGAGGCTGGGCAGGCAAAGAAGTAAGGTCATTACATCTTTCCCCTATCATATCCCAAAATGTCTTCAACTGACACCAATACTATTCTTTTCATGGGAAAGATCCCAGTCCATTTCTGTTGAATGAGCAAATATCTCTGACTTGCTAAACCTATAGCACATGGTTGCAATAATGGATGAAGTATATGCTTCTCTCATAGTCTAAAGTGGGGGGACATCTGTGTCACTCAAGTAGCCCTAATTTTTTGGACTACTGAGATAAAAATGAGAGATCAGAAAGAGAGGGGGAGGGAACAGAGGAAGACAATTAAGATAATGAGAGGTAAAGACTGGTTAGCTCAAGACAGATAATACTATCTGTAAGGAAATTGCTAACTTGAGACTAGGTCTTTGGAAGAAAATGGCTGAACTTAGGTACAGAATTGTAAGTATTGTCAGGTTGTGGCCTAGCTAAGATATGTAGTTGCAGAGCTGATTAGTAACATCTGTGGAGCTGTCTCTTAATTCCCCCAGAGATTCGTCCTTGGAGAGACTGTTCTCGGAGAGCTCTGTGATAAAATCCCTAGTTTTTCGCACCGCTGAAATGCTAATTAACAGTTTAGCCCTGATTGGTTCTCAAGTTGCTGGGTGATTCACTGAGTTCTGAAAAGATGGCTTTTCAGCTCACCCAGGTTCCCAGTTAGCTTTCTTCGATTAAGCTTTAACCATGATGCAAGTACACCAGACAGAAAGCTGCATGCTATTCATCACCTCAGCATGTCCTTATGCCGAATAAACTAGGCATAGGAGAGGGCTCGCATTCTAAAGGATGGGTGAGATACACAACAATGGATGCCATACAGAGATGCTTAGGTAGTTAGCTCTCAAGTTTTAGGTAGGCAGTTTTATTATCTAACAACAGTAAGCTTTTCTTATTTTAATGCTTGTTGCCTGTGTAAGAGTGCTTCATGCTTTTTGCAAACACTCCTTAACTAATAAACTTATCTTTTATTTAAACTGAGTCTGGAATTCATGACCTGTATGTGGGTACACCCCAGAAATGAACCCAGAGGTTAAGCCTGGCTTTTGGGAAAGGAAGAGTTTTCAGTCTCACAAAACGAACGGGAACATGTCCCACCTGCTTGATTGCTGAAGTGGCTGTGATCAGTGCCCAGAATTGGAAGAAGAGGTGCTGGGTCCCATGTACTATCCCTTTCAGTTTTACATCTGTTTGAAAATCAGGTACATAAAAAGGGAGAATTACATGGCAAGTAATCTAGTATGTTAGAGATAATCACACAACACATTTGTGAAAGGAGAATGAAAGGGGGACAACAGGGGATAGGAAAATGTCATAAAAAGAGCACCCAACTTGCTCTCCAGAAGACTAAATGATCCAGGCCAAAAGCCCTCACATCTTGAGGCTATTATGTTGATTTCTTGGACCTCTCCAGTCATCTTACCAAATGTGGCAGTGGTTTGCTTGGAATAAAGACTGTGTGAAACACCATGATGGCAGAGTGAAGGTTTTAAGCATCTGTTGTGACAAGCCAACATTCAAGTGGTGCAGCTTCTTTCTTAATGCTGCACCTTTATCCTGGCCAAAGCGGCACTCATTGAACCACTGTCTACCAAGTGGCTACCAAAGGAAAAAGGGAGCCTTCCTAATTCTATCTCCAGTTTAGTTCACGGGCCTGAAGGTACTTGAGAGGTGAATAAAGCTGGGTATTGATGGCTAGTCTCCTTTACTTGATTAAGGAATTACTCCTTTCCAAAGAGGATGTTGTTAGACAGGGTTAGCATCTTCATATACCTTCAACACAGCATATAAGAGAATGGGAGAAGACTAGTACCAGAATGCTAACATATTAACATTGATACCAGCTACATCATGCCTCTAGCAGTGGATCTGGCACAGACAACCCATCAAGCTGGATACATAGAAACCTTGGCTGAGTCTGATTCCGGCCAGCATCCAGCTGGCTTTCTCTTCAGCTTTGGGAAAGCCTGAGAGCAAATCTAAGCTCTTCTGTGTCAGTTGAGCACTAAAATACCCCCTTCAGCTTGTGTTAATTTTGCATGGGCTTCAGCATGGCAAGATTTGGTGTCTCTTTGGCCAAATGTTTTCGGATACAAGGCATTAAGAGAGGCTGGCCCCCTCCACCACACAAATTGGATCTAAAATCCTCACATCATGCTGAGCCACTTGAAACGGTCAATCTATCCTTGGCCTGAGCCAATTCTGACTTACCAGAAGTTGCTGTGGTTTTACCAGAAGTGACTCCATATCCCATCCCTTTCGACTGGTTGTGCAGTTCCAGTTCATTGGCTATACCTATACTGATAGCTGGGTTGACTAGAGCTGTTCATATGGTTTACAAACAAAGCAGTTACTCACAGCCTTCGGGATGCAGGCATGAGCCTTAGCCCCAGACACCTGCTTCCTTCGAAATCAGGAAAAAATAAAGAAAAAAATGTTGTCAAATGTATGCAGCTGTTACAGGCATAAGCAAAAATCAAACTGACCAGTGGAACTCATTGCCAAAGGAAAGGACGTCTAGGTGTGTTTTTTTTATTCCATTGCTATAAATAGCTGGGCATGTGTTATTCCTGTATTGCCATGTAGGGGAAAGACAAGAAGGATGTAATTCCTTGCTTTGCAGTCTACTCAGTTCTTCTCATCTAGTCATAGAGCTCAAAGGTAATTCAGATGATCATGCACCTAGTTACAGATGCTGTTTCAGAAGTCTCATACATCTGACGAAGAGAACTGTGATTCTTGAAAGCTTATGCTACAATAAAGTTGGTTAGTCTTAAAGGTGCTACTGGACTCTTTTTGTTTCAGAAGAGCTGTTTCAGAAGAATGGTAGCTGTGAGGAACTTCAGACACAGCCAGATTCATGTATCTTTCAGCAACAGCAGACATTACCCCATCACTTCAAGGGCATTAGACCCACAAAAGCCTCACCGTCTAAGTAAGTATATGGATGTGCTAGGATAGCTCCTCTAACTTGACCCTCTGGAGTTGTTTGCACATCTGCATCACCAAGCTAAGCTTCTTTAAAGCAGCATAGCTGTTGACTTTCTCCCATTCATACACTATTGTGAAAAAACAGGATAAAATTATTTTGTACAGAGTAAAACAAATTTGTAGCTTTATGAAGGGGCTGGTATTTTTTTTTAAAAGCTTACGTACCCATTAGAAGCGGGCATGGACTGAAATACGAACTGAAGTTCGTCATGAACTGGGCCGGTTTGTGGTTCACAAACCAGCAGTTTGTAGGAGCTCATTTCTCATGAACCATGATGAATTTTAGCCTGGTTTGTTTGGTTCATATTTTGGTTTGTCACTGCAGACAGCCCGGCACTGATCAACCAGTTTCCTAGGCAATGGGGTGGGTGGGTGGGCTCTCTGCAGACCTTCTGCTGACCCAGAAGTGATGTTTTCACAAACTGAACAAACCAGTTCATGAACTGGGGCAAGTTCATAAAAGTTCATGGTTCGTGAAACATGACCAACCACGAATCACACAATTTGGTATTTTCCCGGTTTGCCCATCTCTAGTCCCCATAATAATTAATAAGTAATTAATTTAATGTAAGTCCCTTTGATTTTTTTTAGTAAGCATTCATAATATCAGGTTGTATCTAGACCAAATTCTCATGAAAGATTTTTTTTTTAAAAAATCCCAGAATACAGTCCAGGCCACCTCTCCTGCTATCTTTGTCTTAGTTGTGACCAAAAGTGTACATCTAGAAAGTTTCCATTTCCATTTTAGTTCTGGGGGTTAGAGAACAATCACAGCTCATTAATGGGCTGTTCTGGCTGGGAAGGTGTTGTCTTGGAACTGATCCATTTGTTTTTTTTTCATTTCATAAAGTTTAGCCCCTTGCCCATTAGCCACACGTGCACTAATGTACCCTCTTATTTTCAAGGGGGTGAGGCTCTGAGGCAGCTGTTTTTGCATGCAATGGCACCAAAATTCACAAAAACACACAGTCCTCCCTCTAAACCATTGACCCACTGAGTTTGAGAGCACTCAAGAATGAGTTTGGTGTTTATGGACCCCAAGGAATGCTTGGGGAAGATGCGTGCCAAGGTGAATGTGGGCAACTGCACACACATGCACATTCAGTTCTTTTCACATCATCTCAAATCCCATTAATCTACTGAGTTTCTTCTCAAGCACATGAACAGTAATGGACTCCATAGAAGGCGTGTGTTGGCAATGGTCCGGCACACACAATGGTGGGAAACAAGCTGCTCCAGTGTGGTGCACAAGCAGAAGAGCGTTCCATTGCCAACTGGATAACTTATGGAGCTATGGATGCGGTATGCTGAGTGAATTGAATTATTTTTTCTCATGATATATGGTGGCCTGAAGAAAGACATTTTGGTCTGAAACGAGCGAAGAAAAACTGCCGGCTCGTACTCGTTGCCATCTACCTACTTCACCACTTATCTGCTTTGAGCGCTGTCTCCTTGAAAACGCGTTCATGCCACAGCTTGAACTTTTAGAAATTGTACATTTACCTATTGTGGCTAAAGATTATTTTCAATTGGAATTTTGGATGGTAGTGTTGGTGCTTTTACACAGCTACTTGCTCCGAGTGCTTAATATGTACCATGCCACGGCTTGAATCTTTATGAACCATACTCACCCATTGTGGTGAAAGATTGACTTTGATTGGGATTCTGGACGCTCATGTTGTAGCGATCGTGGAGTTTGTACTTGTAAAATTGTGAAATATATATGTAAATTACGAGTACCATTACGATTGTGCCTTTTTCACTTCTTTTTTCTTCTGTTGTATACATGACTTGGAAGTGAAACACACACACCCCTTTTCTTTCGGTTGTCAGTTGAACTGGTATGGCACAGCATGATGATTTTTTTTTTAAAAAAAGAATTCCTGCTTTAGTGACAAAGCCAATAAACTTTATTTACGTCACGTTTCCCTGTGCCTCCTAGTTTCATTTCTATGATGAGGGGCCATTCGAGTGAATCCTTCTCCCTAATCTGCTGCAGGAGGGCACAGATAAGGAGGGCTGGGGTTTTTCTTTCATGGGAAGTGAAGTGGAGGGAGGATGACACTCTTTCTCCCCTATTTTTTATTAGTAAAAGTGAGAGACTGGACAGATTGCTGGCTGCCAGTCTCCCTTTCCAACTAAAACTGTTAACCCAGAGTTGAAGGAGAAGGAAAAATGAGAAACTGGGGCCACAGAAGAAACTGAACAAGAGAGTCCTGTTTTTATGCCTGAAAATAAAAAAAATCCACATGTAATAGTGATCTGGAAAGACTGGGGGGTGCATACAGGTGCAAGTGTGCAATACATTCTTGCTACTTCCTGTCATTTAACACTGGGTTATCAATTTTAATCAGAAAAGTCCCAAAAGTTGAAAGCTTTCTGGACAAGATGAAATTCTTTCTGGTGCTCCTTTGGAGGACTTCTAAAATCATGGTGAGTTGCCCTGGTACCATGGCACCTAAACGAAGGATAGCAGCAGCAGAAGGCCACTAGATGGGCATGAACCAGCTCCTTATGCCTGGGATTCCTGGCTTTCATTGTATAATTACTTTTTCTTTCCAGTTTTCACCCTAAGCTGCATAACACGAGCCTTTGCAGCAGCTGGGGCTCAGAGGCTGCAGGAGACCCCTCCCAGCTCAAACTCATGTACGCAGTGCCCACCCATGTGGATGTTGCCAAGCCAGCCTTTCCTTGCATTGTGAGTAAAAGCACACAGAAAGGGATGGCAAGGGTAACTCTGGCACTAATGTCACCATGCCACCTATTGCTCCCCTCCCCAAGCAAACTTTTGATCAGTACAGGCCACTCAGTGCCAATGCCATAGCCCCATTGCCCAGGAAGCTCTAAAAAAAAATGCACTCGTGTGTGCTACACACATCCTTCCCACCAACAGAGATAATGCTAAGGGCTCAGTCTCTCACGTGCGGACAAACTTATCCTTAAGGAAAACAAGATGCTACCAGTTGGCTCCGACTGCTTGGCCTGCCTGTGTGGCCTCTGGATGGTAAACACTAAAATGAAATACGGACTTTTCAGTGGGGGTGATCGTTACACCCTCGTTTCCCGGACTTGGTTCAGTGTTCTGGAAATGCTTTAACTTGCCAAACTGGTGAGTTCTGTGTGTATTTTGGCTCATTTTTTTCATTATACACACCTCTAGTTGTGTGGCAGAAAAGGAACCAACCTGGGTGACAAGAACTCAGCAAAGTATTCCTCTTTTACTGATATAGGCTTGTTCATTGATAGCAATCATGTGATTTTACTCTCATGGAGGGCACAAGCAAGATTAATCTTAGTGTTAATACATATATTGGCGCAGGCAGAAAATACTAGATTAAGGAATCATATCTACCAGCAACAGGCTAGATGTAACCATGTCACCAAACATACGAAAAACCTCGTGTACAAAAAATATCAAGGTCTTGGTATGTGAGCATCCCCCTGTCCCTGGTTACGATGATTCTGATTTACAGAACCCAGTCCCTGGAAACAATGCAACCTTGACCCACTTTTAAAGCAACAGTTTTTTTTCTTTTCTTTTTGGCACTACACAGAAATGTGTCATCTGATGAAGTGAGCTCTGTCTTATGAAAGTTTATGCTGGGGGAAAAAGGGCTTGTTTTAAATGTGCCATGAGACTCCTTTTTCATTTTAATACTTACCGAAGCCCTGAAGATAATACTGCTCATGATGTGTGAAAGGTGCATGTAAACTTCTATTATTTTGAGAAACTTTATCTTATGGTAAAATCTAAAAGTATAATCAATGATCATGCAAGTATAATTTCACTGAAGCTCAAAAATACACACAGAACTCGCCAAGAGATTGGCAAAACACATCTTCTTTTAAATATACACACTGTGAATTTAAATATCAATACTGATATTTTTACCTGAAACTTTCCCAGGGTTTTTTTTCCAGTCAGAACGTGGTGGAACAGTGTTCCGGCAGTTCTCCAAAGAGATCACGTGTCTGGTGTCTCTGGAGAAGTCCCCTCCAGGCAGCTGAAAAGCTGAGGTTTAAATGCTCCTTTCCGTGCTGCTGCACAGCAGCACAGAAAGGGGCATTTAACCCCAGCCAGCTCGCTTCAGTGCCTGGCGGAGAAGTCCCTGCCAGGCAGCTGAAAAGCCAGGGTTCAAATGCCCCTTTCTGTGCCACTGCAAAGCAGCAGGGAAAGGGGCACTTAAACCCAGCCAGCACACTTCAGGTACCTGGTGAAGAAGTCCCCACCAGACAGCTGAAGTGTGCTGGCTGGGTTTAAGTGCCCCTTTCCCTGCTGCTGCACAGTGGCATGGAAAGGGACATCTAAACCCAGCCAGCTTGCTTCAAGTGTCTGTCAGAGGGAACATTGCTGCCAGGTAAGGGGCGGGGAGAATCCTCTACACCTCCTTAGGAAGTACATTTCATAATGTTGGGGCCACCACTGAAAAACAGCTGAACGAACAGCTTGAAGGGCAGGCTCAACGAGGAGAACCCGAAGTTCATAACAAGTGAAAAAAAGTAAGATGTAAAAACAGTATTCTATAATAAGGAAATGTGGTTTTCCTTGCGGCAAATAATACTCCCAAAGCTGTTTCAGGTTGGGGGGAAAAACATGGGGAAAAATCTTAAGCCCCTTCTCCCATGCTCCTGGAACTTACATCACATGGGTCACGCAGGGAAGATGTGTAGAAAACATAATGTGCAGCTAGGCCCTAAGTTGACCATTTATTCCAGCTGCCCACCACAACCCTAGATCTCTTTCCTAGTCATTCATAGTCAGTTAAAAGACCATCACTTTATACCTAAAGATAGGAGTTTTGGTTTCAAAGCCCATCACTTTATGCTGACATTGAACATTATTTTCCATGTTGAAGGTCACTTACCCAGTTTGGAGAGATCCTCCTGAAGCTCTTCACAGTCTTCCTCCCCCACCCCCACTCTGTGCCTTGCCTGTAGGCCTCACGTTGGCCTCAGTGCTGTTGGACCAGATGACCTTTGGTCTGATCATATGTTCTTAACCACGGGTTCAGTCTCTTTCCTAAGTATATTACTTAGGGAATTTATATGCCACCTTTCCAGAGGTCTGAGGTGACCAACTGATATGTGATGAACACATGTGAATATATGATAAAGAGTAACAGTTGCATTGCATTGATTATACTGGTGACTGGTAGTGTACAGGGGCAAAAAGAACAACAGACCCCTAAGAAAAAAGAACAACTTAACTCTTGTGTAAAAATAAATTCTTAAGTTGTCAATTGAGATAGTATGGATATATTTCAGGATAAATGAGACTCAGCTTTGGTTTTATTCATGGCTAAGTGTTTATTTAATAGCTGCTAGCTAGATCATGTTTTAAAAAATACACATTGTTAAAAACGTAACTCTATACCTGCAATTAATGAGATGTTCACAGGAAGCGTACCTCTGAATACCAGATGCTAAAATAATAGGATTGGCCTCTTGCCTTCATGTCCTGCTCGTTTCCTAAAGCTATCTGTTTGGCCATTGTTGGTAACAAGATGTTAGACCACATAAACCTTTGCTGTGATCTTCTGTTATGTTTGTATTTCTTTTCAACGAATGGCCAGTGTTCTAATGGGACTGAATATGACTAGGAATCCAGATCTACTAATGACAACTTTTGGCACTCTGTGTGTGTCAGAGAAAGTCTAGAAACAAAGGTATGTGGATTGTCTGACCAGTCTTGTAGTGTAGGATGTTGGAAAACAAGAAGGCAGAGGAAGGATGGACTTTGGAGAAAAGAAACTACTTAAACCGAAAAGCTCTGTTATGCCAGATTCTCCTTAAACCATGCCCCTTGAGATTCTTTTTATTAAAAAATCTAATCTGTATTTTGATTGCTTAAATAAACTGTAAATTTATATCTGCAAAGACTGAGATGTTGGAATGAAACAAAGAAGGAGTGATGAGACAGCCAGAAGGAGGCAAAGAGAAACAGAAAGGAGGGGTAGGGTGGCAGGGAAGGGGGAATGAGAAAATAAAAAGGATTCAAATGAAGTTTAAGGAAGAAGAGGATGAAATGTACAGTAGTGTCTCTGTAGCCACAGACTGCACCGTTTATACTGCCCCCCCCCCAACCCGGCCAACCCAGCCTGGACTAACTGTAACAACATCTGTTACACTTGAGCTGTGCTCAGTTAGCGGCCTGTTTGTTTAATTGTCAGCCCAGTTTGTTATTTTGCTTCCCATTAGGAAGCTAAAGAAAGGAGAAGGAGGTTGTTTTCATTCTGAGAAGTATTTCATTGGGACAATGAGCTTTTTTTCTCTTTCCAAGGCACTGAATGGCCCAGAACTAGCTGTACTGCTTCTCTCCACAAGACAGACGCTTCCAAGGGCCATTGTTCAACCTGATGCATTAAGGGCTCACACTTGTAATTTTGGCGCTGATCCCCTTCTCCCATTGTGCAGTCAGAATAGGCTGAAAAAGGAGAATCTGTCCTCTTTATTTGCCAGCAAGAAAAGAAGGCAGCAGCAGCGGCGGCGGCAGCGTCTTTTCCTCCTCTCTTTTTCTGTTTACCAAAGTTTTCTCTCTCCAGCTTCAGTCAAGAGAGGAACAAGGTACTTAAACACTCTGATGAAAATACAAGCCCCCCCCCACCTTTCCCCTTTGATGAAGACACTTGGCAGCGCTCCTGAATAGTGTATGCATTCAGACATGAATATTTTGGAATGGTTGGTGTAACATCTTCCTGACTGGCTTGTAAAATACGTTTTTAAAAAATTTCCAAGGGGGACTGTTTTAGCACTGGATGTCAGCTCTGAAGAAGGGAATGAAGAAGAAACTTGTGTGGGAAGCTGAATGTATCTTTACACAAGACATCTTACACAAGGACACTCAAATGAAAGATCTTACACTTGTTTTCCCATTGTGGATATACATACACTGCTAGGGACACAGAGTATACTTGAATATAAGACCACACAGAAAGTAAGTCACTTGAGCATCCCTGTGTAAGATGTCTTGTATAGAGAGAGACTCTGAGTCCAGTAGTGTTTTGTTCAACCACTGACTCTGGCTAAAGTCACACTGGTCGAATCCACATTACTCATTCTAAGTCGCATGTTCCCCGCATTCCCCATGCAATCCCGAGTGCCGGTCACATTACCTCATTAAACAGATGCATTTCATTTGCATTTCTCCCGAATATGTGGTCACAGGTTTTCAACAGGAGTTTCACGGTGGCCGTGAACGGGCCAATGCGCAATTTACGCAGTTTTTTTAAAAACCACCCCCCTTCCTGTCTCTCCGGCTGTTCCGAGAGTTCCTATTGGCTGATTCAACTTGCAAGTGCTCCGTAGTCTGCAAAAGACTGTTTTTGACTTCATAGCATTGGATTTATTGATTATGCTGTTTCTGAATCAAATCTGGTAGTTTGAAAAATCATTTTGGGGTGAATCCATCCTCAGAATGGACTTGCGAAACTTCCTTTTTAACTGTTTTTTATTTTTTTTATTTTATATTACTGTAATATCGAAATTACAAAATATTGAAATAATGACACTCCAAGGAAGTGAAACTTCAGTAAAATTCAAGCACTGAACTGTCCTGCATAGGAAATGCCCACGAAAGCTTCCCACATGCTTCCAAATTTCCAAAAAAGAAACGGGAGAGAGCCATCAGTGCTGTCAGTGGGGGAAAGAGAGGCATCATTATCTTCAATGATGTTTCTTTATAAGGCAAGATTGAAATAACGGAAAAGTGCGCTCAAAAAAATAAAAAAAAAATGGGCGGGGAAAAAAAGGTCCTGCCCCCAAAAGCGGTTTTCAAGCGGCCGTGTGACCGGAGGGACGCGCGAGAAAGACGGATTGGAAGCAGGAATGTGAACGAAGAGGAAAAAAATCACGGATTGGAGGCAAACGGAAGATATCCGATAAACATGCGGGTAATGGGTGAATGTGGATTCGACCAGTGTTTCATTCTCAGTTTACCATGCACAGGCCTACATCTGTCTTGGAATGGGGTGTTCCAGTTTCTGTAAGATCACAGTGCTACAATTCCTTGTGCAAGGCTATGAAAACACTGCTAGAGAGTTTCAGGTGGGTGTCTAGAGAATATCAGCTGGGTAGCCATGTTGGTCAACTAGATATCTGATGAAGGGAGCTTGACTCTCAGAAGTTTATACCCTGGAAAATTTGTCTTTTAAGATGCTACTGGGCTCGAATCTTGCTCTTCTATAGCTAGAGAGTTAATTATCCGAAAAGTGTCATTGTTAAGGAACTAGGTAAAAAGACTTAAGGTCCAGAAGCGATCAGAGAAATCAAAGATGAGTTTCGCAGAAGAAAGCTGAAAATATATGTCAGGGGAAAGACTGATAGGTAAAGGAAATACTTTGAGCATTCTATAGAGGACATGATCAGATTATGTGCAAGTGGCTTTATACTAAAAAAGGAAGGAGCATTAGTTGGCCCACACTTGGACATGGAAAAGGAAGCAAAGGAAAGAGTAAAACAAAATGCTTGAAAGCTGTAGGAAGCAAGATCTTTGCTTGTTCCTACTATAAACTTGTTGCAATGAAGATGTCACCATATGCTTTTCTGCTGGGAAGCCACAGTTCACAAGATTTTAATGCAATCTATGAAGCTTAATTAAAATATTTAACAATAACATGTAACATGATTGTCTATGTTAACCTGGTCTTAAAAAATTGATGCTGTTTCTATGGTCACTGCTTGTCTTTCTGTTGTATTATGGAAATGGCAGCTTGCTGCTAAAGAGCTGTATTCATATAAAGCCCAGTTCACATGCAGGATTTATCAGGGTCTAAATTGCATGAAGAAACTATAAGCAGCAGGTTCCCATAAATGAAGTGACTTCTGTGAACCCTTATTTATGAAGGAGAAGGGGGGAATGCCTCTTCTAAGACAGGGGAATACATTTTCTAACAGTAAGCCTTCAATGTACAGCTTTTATAAATACTTATATTAAAATAATATTGTTTTAAAAGTGTTACTTGATTACTTGGGGGCACCTTTTTAGTTGGTGTAATTAATCAGTGTTTTTTTAAATCAATGAATCTAATCAATTAACATGACCCTTGAAGTGAACAGTTTAGATGGTTGCAACTCTACATAGGGCTGGATCTTAGAGAAATTCTGCTGATAAAGCAAAGAGAAGAGGTAATCTTGCCTGATTCCCCTCCTCACTGCAGCTAACCTGAACCAAGAAGATTTTCCTCTCCTGACTGTCCTCAGACACCCAGCAATGTCTTTTCAGGGGCTGCTGGGTGAAGGGGAAGGTGGAAAAGATGTGCTTCCACCACCATAGGACCCAAGAAGAGTAACAGATTTTAGAAAATGAAAATTTGATGTCACCGTAAATTTATTAGTCTTTGAAAGCCTGTTATTTTAAAGAGCATTTACAAGTGTATTTCTTGGTGACTGCACATGTTTTTATTGTATGCTACAAAAACCTTTTTTACAAATTAGGTAAGTGTTGAAACAATTCAACACACAAATAAATCCTGTGTTTAGAAACAGATATCTTGACATGTGCTTGAAAATGTAATCAGGCCTTTATTCTATAGACTGAGCTATCAAAAATGCCTCTCAAGTTGCATTCAAGTAGTTAAACCTGGCATGGCTCTATTGTTAAGGGGCGTGTGGTGTTTGTTTAAACCCAGGCCTTTTTTTACCTTTTCTCAGTGATGTGATAATTGCTTTTGGATCGCCCTGGTGTCTCTGCATCCCTGGGTCTAGGCCTTTCACAGCAGTCCCTCTGCCCCCAGCAGGGCTAATTTAAAAGAGGCTCCACTCTAATGAGATGTTACAATGGCTTTTTTAAAAAAGCAACAGTAGATCTCTCAAAAAACAACAAAGGGGACCAATTACAAACAAATGTGTTGAAGGGTCCCAGAGCCTCAGGCATGAGAATTAGGGCCATTTAAAGGTCAAAATGATTTAGGGTGTAAGGAAAGAAGAGGGATAGGAGACAAATAGGACAGCTTTTGTTATAGAAAATGTCTGTGTTGGTTGGGCAATTCTAGGCAAGTCAAAATGTTATTACTATTTTGGTTCCACAGAATGAGAGATAAGGAAGCATTAAAAAAAAATAATTCACTCTTCCCCAAATTTTATGTAACGTGATGTATGCCAGCAGGGAAAAGCCTCACCTTTCACACAAACACACACACATCCTGAACTAGTGGTAAGAGGAGAGAGATCTGAGATCAATGGAAAATGTCAGCTAGGTGTTTGGCAGTGAATAAGGCAAATTCTGTACTAGGGGAGTAATTCGAAAAGAGGTTCTAAATAAAATACTTAATGTTATAATATCTTCATAGCATGGCTGTTTCTGCAATGCTATGTACAGTTCTGTCCATCCCAACTTAAAAAGGGTGTTCATAGAGGAAATCTCACAACATTTTTCATAGACAGAGGCTGCGGTCCAAAGAACATTTTCTTGGGGGTGAACCCCATTGAATAGCATGGGGCTTACTTTTAAGTTGACAAGTTTAGGATCGCTCTCAGGATGCTTCAAAATACTAGCTGTTGGAGGCAAACAGAGAAGGAGGGCTGTTGGTTCCTGCTGGGCATATGGACTTCCTAAAAGCATCTGCTAGGCCACTGATGGAAGTAGGATAACGGGCTAGATGAATCCTTAGTTTGACTCAGTGAGCTTGTTTGTGTTTAACAAAACAACTTCTTATGACATTTGTGTGCTACCAGATTTCAATTATATCTCAAAAAAATTAAAATAGGCTAGGACAAAACCCAAGGACTGAAGACCAAATTAGGACCAAATCCAGCATGTTCAGAATGTGGCTTGATCTTGTGCTTAGGTCAGTGGCCATGTTATTTTTTGAGAATGAAGCCCACATTTACTGAGCCACTGCAAGGGTGCCGAAGTGGTATTTGCCAACATTCTTTCCTATGGCATTCTAAAGGACAAACTCAGGGCCAAGCTACAAGTGACGCCTGACACAGGTTGGACACTTGTCAGCTTCCCTCAAGTTTTGATGGGAAATGTAGGTGTCCTGGTCTTGCAGCTTGGCTCTCCGACTGCTGTCCAATGGACTTTTCAACTGTCACTTGTCCAACATTCTGCCAAGCTGCCTACATTTCCCATCAAAACTTGAGGGAAGCTGACAAGAGTCCAACCTGTGTCATTCATCACTTGTAGTTTGGCCCTCAGTCATAGAGTTCTTGTAGGCCTTCTAGTCCTACCCCCTGCTCAGTAAAGGAAATCCAAAGCTAGAGCATTCCTGACAGTATTATTCAAAAATTCCAGATGGCTAGCTGTGTTATTCATGTAGAAGAAAAATAAAATAGGAGTCCAGCGATATTTTGGAGACTAACAAAATTTATCCCAGTATAAACTTGTGTGAGTCAGAGTTCACCCCAAGCATCTGCTCTAATGAGCTCACAGAAGTTTATGCTGTAATAAACTCTGTTAGTCTCTAAGTTGCCACTGGACTCTGGTTTTGTTTTATCATTACAAAAGGAACTGAAAAGAGTAGATATCACAATACCATTATGTAAATGAATGGTGCATTCGCATTGAAAATATTGTTTGCAGTGCCTTGTATTCTATGAGATCTTCCAGAAGAGGTCATGGAGTAGGATTTTCTCTCCTCCCTTTCCTATTGGAATCCACTGGCCATGCTGAAATTTTGTTATTGGGGTTAAGTGGATCCTCATGAACACCTTAGGGGCAAAGTATAGGGGGGAGGATTCCTGCAGTGGGAGCAAGGTTGCCAGCCTCCAGTTGGTGGCTAGAGCTCTCCTGGAATTACAACTGACCTCCCCAAATCCACCCTCTCCACACTTCACACACACACACACCATCACCAGGAATTGTCCAGCCTGGAGCTGGCAACCCTAGCAGGAGTGAGTATCAGTGGAAATCAATGCCCTCTGAAAATGGTGAAAGTAGACACTTGCCATTGCTGGGAACACATGGTGGGATACATTATGTCTCAAGACTGCTATTGGGATAGACCCTGTGCAAGATGGACAAGGAAAACTCTGTATGGGAACCAGCATATACAACTAATCTTTACCTCTTGTGCCCTGATTCATTGACCTTCAGTTGGCCTTTTCTTTGCTTGCAGATGGTTTAAGGAGTTTTTAACACTTTTGTTTGTGATCTCACTCCTTTTGTTGTTTTGGAAACATCAACTGCTGAGTGTTAAGTAGAGCTTGAAAATGGAAGATGGCCGTAGCCTAATCACACAAAGTTCTCATTTCCTTGACAATCTTCTTAGTTTGTAGATTAATTTTATTTATTTTATTCTGAAATGTTACTATAGACATCTCAACATATCTACGTGCTTATTTTATACACGTATCCCTCATGATCCTTTTAAGGTTTGTCTTACTGCATGTTTCTGGTGTGGACCACCTCGTTTCCATTTGCAATGTATTAAATTCATATTGCGGTGATATTTAATATTATATGTATTTCATGCAAGTATCTTATCTACAGCAATTTCTTGCAAATGAGATGTTGGAGCTCATGCCTGCCTGGAAGTCACTCTTTCACTTGGCAGACTAGTTTGTTAACACAGATATACGGGGTACTCTGTAGCTGCTCAGTGCTGAGGAAGATGCACTAGTTTACGTATGCCTTGAAGCACTCTTTTTATGTTCAAGAATTGAATGCCAGCACTATAAACAGGCTCCATGGGTCTACCTTGGCTCAGATGAAACCCCTCTTGTTTACAAAATAGCAAGGGAATGGTTTGTTTGTCTCAGTTCCAGCTAAATTCAGCGTAAAATGGTTCTACCCTCCATAGGCTTAAATCACAGAGCTTCAATTAAAAAGTAATATGCATTGTTTCCTATACTTAACAAAAGTTCTTGTTTTAAATGTTTAGAAACATGCCCCCCACCCCCAGTAGTGGTTGTCTGCTACCAATATATACCCTTGAGCTGTTGGTAGATTTAATACCACTGTTGATAATCGGCCAGCGCAATACATAAACAATTAGTTCTACTACCACCGATGAGATAACTTTTAAAGATGTTTGAACTGGAGGGTGCTGGTGTACATTCTAGCTCAGCCTTGCTAGTCAAACCAAATCAGGTTGTGTCAAAACAGGCTGATCATGTTACCTACTGGCCAACCCAGGTCAGCTAGCTATTTCCAAGAACATGGCAATGGCACACACCTCAGGAGCTCTAGGCAAACATCCCCATGCATTTAATATGTTCAGTGATGTGTAGTAAAGCTCAGATCAGCTTGACCTAGGTTGAACAAAGTACGTGTGTGAAAGCATTAGAACTGGCTTGCTGGATTAGACTTATTTTGTCGCCAATAACAGGCAGTCAGGTGCCCCCAAGAAGCTCACAAGCAAGGCATGATGATGAGTATACCTTCCTGAAACTTTGGATATCACTAAATCCAGGAATTATTTCATGACAATAGTGTGCAATGAATGGTGCTAGGCTCTTTTCTCTACTTAACAAAAGCCATGTGTCATACATTAGGGATATACACCAGGTTTGTAAAAAGCCACTGTCCTAATCATCTCTAGCACAAATGGATTCCTTCCAGGCAAACAGGCAGGGGAACTTCTGTATTAACAGATAGTGGATTCTTCTCCCCTTAACTTTGCCACAAATGACTAACATGGATCTGTGTGGAGCAGGAAGGTGGATTAGAATCTTCTGTGGATTTATTTGTCAGGGAGCATAGTGAGAAGGTAGTGGTTTTATGGAACTCATGGTTTTGGTGATCTAGATGGGTAGTAGTTTTATGATGTAGCAGAAAATGAAAACAGAGGTCCAGGGGTATCTTAAGGCTATCGTCATTTATTCTAGCACAAGCTTTTGTGAGTCAGAAATCATTTCACATCATGGAACTTTATACTGAAATAAATTGTGTTAACCTTTAAAGGTGCCACTGGGCCCCATTTGGCCTTTGTGGGGATGCATGTATCAAACTGTGACATAAAGAAAGGAATTTTCTCTTTTTCCATAAAGGCTTGAAAGCAAGACTGTTTTCAAATACCCCAAAGTTCCAGGGAACCACATTCATGACAGGACAAAATGAAACAGAAAATGTTCCTTGCAGCTGAAATTGCTTTTTGACAACAACCCCATTTCCCCATAAGGAAATGCTGCCTATAATGTCTGAAAGAGTCATATGTTAACATGCAGCTCTAACATATCCATGAATGGCACTCTTTAGGGATGGCTGCTTTGGTGACACCCGTCTTTGCATTTTATCTTTAAAAAACCTATCCAGCCAAATCAGTTTCATAAATGACTGCTAATCACTCAGCATTGCCCCATCTTTCTCTTTCTCTCAGCAGCCTCCCCTTTCCCTGTTCTACTATTTCCTTCATTTTAAAAAGTGACTGTGCAGCAGTTTTGTAAGCTGGCATGTAAATCCCCTGTCTGTGGTAAAGCAGCAGATTAGCCCAGTAACAAAGTTACCTTGTCACCTACGCTGTTTAATCTGGGCATGTCAAAGAGTGATTTTATTGAACAAGTTTTGGAGTGAAAACCTTATTTATTTATTTAGACCCATTATACTGTTTTTAGTCTGGGGATTCCTGCACTTTCTCATCCAAGGCATCAATCAGATCCATTCTCTTCTCCCCGTTCACCTGCAGAGTTATGTGTCCACAGATTGTTCACTGGATCTTGGCTTTTCTTTCTCACTCAGTTGGAGCTTCAGAAGAATACTGGCTTGACTTTTGAGAAATGGGGAATGGGAGGGCAGGGTGTTTTTTTCTTACTACGGTAAGAACTGAGATGCCCCATGATTTTTCTGCTTAAAAAGAAGAAGAAACTGGAGTCAGACAGTCTCCGCTAAGTGTCATACTCCAGCCCACGTAGGAGAATATAGCAGCTATAAATCTGTCAATACAAAGAGAACAGCACACACACAAAAATGCGGCTAAAACCAAGAAATGTAGCATAATTACAGGTTCATTACTGCAAACAAAAGCATCCCCCATTTCCACCCCTTTGGCAGGGATGGGAGCAATTCAAAAAGGCTCATTATGTTGTTACTGAGGCAGGGTCGGAGGCCCCCTGAATAGCTGCTGCTGCAGTTCTGCTTATTATCCTCCTTGGGACTTTGGGAATGCTGCTGTTCAAGCCACTGAGGTGTATGGCTACTGGGAACAGCAAGAAGACACTGTGTCTCCGAACCCCTCCCTCTTTTTTGTTATGTCATTCCTCAAAAGAGGATCTCTCTTTGTGCTTCTCTTTAATGTGTATTTAGCATTGCTGAAAGGTGCTGGGCTGACAGGCTTGGAGACTGAAAGTCCTGCGCTTATCCATGGGAGCGCATACAGGAGAGACAGGACAATGAAGGATTGCTCCATCCTGGCTGACCTTCATGTCTCAGTTCTGACCTGGGGAGACTATTCCTAGGCTCCACACGCATAACCCATTTTATGACACTCTGGGCATGCCTGTACAGGGATGTTTTTCATTCTTGGGTTAACAGTTCTTTTTTTTTTTCTTTTTTTTAAAAAAATTTATTGGGTGAGTATAATATAAATGTTTACATTTCCCAAATCTGCCCATTCTTAATCTATTCCCCCACCCTTTCCCTCCCCCCTTTCTACTATAGACTTCCAACAGCTTTCCAACCCAATATCTAACTACTCTGCTTAATATTATTTGACTATTTAGCAAATAAATTGTTCTCTTTACTCAGTTACTATTTCACATCATTGTCCATATTTCCCCCTTGTAATGATCACTAACTCCTCCCTTAATCAAAAACTAAAAATTATCTAATGCCCACATCTCCCCTTTTACGTCCCACTTTTTTTTCTATATACTGTTTCCATTTCCCCCAGTCTTTAAAAAATTCTTCTGGATTTTGTTCTCTTAGCTTTCTTGTTAATTTGTCCATTTCAGCCATATGTAGTAATTTTTGTATCCAATTCTCTACAGACGGCACTTCTTGTGTCTTCCACACTTGAGCATACGATATTCTTGCTGCCGTTGTCATGTAAAATACGAATGTTCTGTCTTGTGGAATAATTCCGTCTAAGTTCAAGTCCAGCAAAAGCAGTTCTGGATTTTTATTTATTTGGATTTGTAAAATTTGAGACATAGCTTCTATAATATTTTTCCAGAACTGCCTTGCAACATCACAAGTCCACCACATATGATAAAATGAACCTTCATGTTTCTTACATTTCAAACATTTATCAGACATTTGATTATTTCCGTATGCTATTTTCTTCGGTGTTAAGTACCATCTGTACATCATCTTATATACATTTTCTTTAATATTAGTGCATGTTGATATCTTTTAAGGTGTTCTTCCACAAGTGTTCCCACGCCTCCATTGTTATGTCTCTGTTACAATTTATGGCCCATTTCACCATTTGCACTTTAACTGTTTCATCTTCTGTGTACCATCTTAACAGGACCTTATAAACTTTACATATCTTTTCCCCCCCATCTTGCAGTATGCATTCTTCCAATTCAGAGTTTTTCAGTTTAAATCCAAATTTCAAACGATCTGAATCGTATAAGTCTTTAACCTGTCTATATTGAAACCAACCATATTCAACTGGCAGCTCATCACATGTTTTCAACTTAGCCATAGTTTGCTCCTTTTTCAAAATTTCTTCATAGGTCAAACATTGTTCTCTGTTGTAAATTATATTTGGTTCAACAACTTCTAGTGGCACCACCCACATTGGGATACCGTCATCTAAATATTTTTTATATTTTGACCAAACCGTAAAAAGGCTTCTTCTTATATAATGATGCAAGAACATAGAGTCTGCTTTAAGTTTTTCATACCATAAGTAGGCGTGCCAACCAAAAAGCTTTTTGTATCCTTCAAGTGTAAGTAATTTTTGATTTTTTAATAGCATCCAATCTCTAAGCCACACTAAACATACTGCGTCGTGATATAATTTTATATTAGGCAATTGTAGTCCTCCTCTTTCTTTTGCATCACATAACACTTTCATTTTTACTCTGGGCTTCTTCACAGCCCACACAAAATCTGATAACTTCCTTTGCCATTTGTCAAATTGTTTGTTATCTCTTATTATTGGTATCGTTTGCAGTAAAAACATTATTCTCGGTAACACATTCATTTTAATTGCTGCTATTCTTCCTAGCCATGACAAATTCAGTTTATTCCATTTAATCATATCTCTGTCTATTTGTTGCCACAGCTTCTCATAGTTGTTCTTAAATATATCTATATTCTTTGCAGTGAGTTCAATTCCTAAATATTTCACTTTTTGTGTTACCTCACAACTTGTAATTTCCATTAATTCTTGTTGTTTTTGTATTGTTGAAGGCTTTCACGGCCAGAGAACGATGGTTGTTGTGGGTTTTCCGGGCTGTATTGCCATGGTCTTGGCATTGTAGTTCCTGACGTTTCGCCAGCAGCTGTGGCTGGCATCTTCAGAGGTGTAGCACCAAAAGACAGAGATCTCTCAGTGTCACTGTGACACTGAGAGATCTCTGTCTTTTGGTGCTACACCTCTGAAGATGCCAGCCACAGCTGCTGGTGAAACGTCAGGAACTACAATGCCAAGACCATGGCAATACAGCCCGGAAAACCCACAACAACCATCTTGTTGTTTTTGCTTGGTCATATTTTTACATAATATCTTAGACTTTCTTTTATTCACATAAAATCCCGCCAAATCACCAAATTCTTTAATCTTAGTCAACAGTTTTGGCATATTTTGAATCGGATCTTCTGTTATAACCATTACGTCATCTGCAAATGCTCTGACTTTATATGTAAATCCTTTTATCTTCATACCTCTTATATCATCATCCTCTCGTATCTGCGTCAATAGAATTTCCAGTACCATAACGAACAGTAATGGAGACAGTGGGCAACCTTGTCTTGTTCCTTTTCTTATCTCTAATCTCTTAGTAATTTCATCGTTTACTACAGTCGCTGCACATTGGTCTTTATAAATTGTTTTGACAGCTTGAATAAATTTCTTTCCCAGTTGCAATTTCTCCATTGTGGCAAACATAAAGTCCCAATTTAAATTGTCAAATGCTTTCTCTGTGTCTACAAAGAAGAGAGCAACTTCTTTTTCAGGGTGTTTTTCATAGTATTCCATTACATTTATTGCAGTTCTCAAGTTGTCTTTAATCTGTCTATCAGGCAAAAATCCAGCTTGTTCCTCCACTATGAATTCTGTCAACCATTCTTTTAATCTTTCCGCCAGTACCTTGGCAAAAATTTTATAATCGTTGTTTATCAAGGATATGGGACGATAATTTTTCACATTTAACAAATCTTGATCTTCTTTTGGAATCAATGTTATATTTGCCTCATTCCAAGTTTCTGGCAGGTTTCGCCCTTCCAAAATTCCATTCATCACTTTTTTCAAAAAAGGTACAAGCTCTTCTGCCATGAAATTTAGCTGATATTCCATCTCACCCTGGCGCTTTCCCCAACTTTGTCGTTTGTATAGCTTCTTTAATCTCAGCTTCTGTGATTTCTGCATTCAGTTTTTCTCTTAACCTCTCTGGTACCGCTGGCAAATTCATTCTCTCCAAATATCGGATAATACAGTTCACCTCTATCGCCTCCTTCTGATACAGTTTTGCGTAAAATTTATAAAATGCTCTACTAATTGCAGATTGATCAGTCAATATTTTTCCCTCATCCAAAATTTTGATTATCATTTTTTCTCTCTCTCCTTTTTTTCATTTGCCATGCCAGGTATTTTCCAGGTTTGTTGGCACCTTCAAAAGTCTTCTGCTTCATTCTCTTCAGTTCCCATTCCCATTCTTTATTTTCCATTGCCTTTATTTGTTCTTGTAACATCCAAATCTCCTGTTGCAGTATTTCCCCCCCGGTCTTTTCTTTAACTGTTGTTCTTTCACTTTTATTTTTTCTTGAATTTCTTTCTTTTTTTCCTTTTTGGTTTTTTTATCTCTGGCATTTAAGTCCATTAGGATCCCTCTCATCACGGCTTTATAAGTGTCCCATACTTTGTGCATTGGTACTGTCTGGTCCAAGTTATATTGAATAAAGAATTTAGTCTCTCTTTGTAATAAGTTTAAGTTGTTTTGGTGTTGTAGTAAGTCTTCATTAAGTTTCTATCTGAACTTCTTAGTACGTTTTTCGAATCTCCACAAAATTGGATTATGATCTGAGCTTACTTTAGGCATTATTTCAACATCTTTAGTCCATATCGTTAATTCTTTTGAAGCCCAGATCATGTCTATCTTCGATAGAGATGCATGTTTTGCTGAATAGTAGGTATACTGCTTAGATTTAGGGTTGTTTCTCCTCCAGACGTCTTTCAAATTCTCTTGGCTTTGTAATTCAAAAAAGGATTTCCGTAACAGTCCCCTTTTCTTTTTTGTCCCCTTTGTTTTTTTATCATCTTGTAAATTCACCACACCATTAAAATCTCCATCCAAAATAATTTGTGCATATGCCAGTTGGTCTAATTGTTTCAATATCTCTTTGAAAAAAAGGTCCTTGGCACCATTTGGTGCATAGATCCCTACAATTAATGTCTTTTGAGAGTTCCAATCAAATTCCACAGCCAAAAATCTGCCTTGCAGGTCTTTAAAAATCATCTTAGGCTGAAGCTCTTCCTTTATATATATAACAACTCCTCTTTTTTCTGCTTTGTTGAGGCCACAAATTCTCTACCCAATTTGTTATTTTTTAGGTATTTTAAATCTTGTGTTTTTACATGGGTTTCTTGTAAACAAATTATATTATAGTGTTGTTTTATTAGCCAATAAAAAATAGCTTAGAAGGTGAATTAAGTCCATTTACATTCCATGATATTATTTTGCACTCCATGGTTATGATCTGGGTCGCTTAGGTAAATCTTTTTCATAGTCCAAAAAGAACATCTCCATCTCATGTCGTGATTTGATAATTTTCCTGCTTTCTTGAAACTCAAAGCTCAGACCTTCCGGTATCTCCCATCTATATCATATATTGAGCTCCTTCAAAATCTGAGTCAAATCTCTGTATTTCTTCCTTTCAAACAAAATTCTCTTGGGTAGTTCTTTCATTATTCTCACTTTTTCCCCATCCATTACAAGTGGGTTTTGGAATTGCCTGCTGATAATTTCTTCTTTCATTCTCTTTGTAATTAACTGCACAAGCATATCTCTCGGTAAATTCCTCTGGGCTGCATACTTTGAGTTAATTCTATACGCCACATCAATATTGCTTGCAATTTCTTCCAATGGTTTATTCAAAAATCCTGCTAATATTTCCAAAATTTGCTCTTGGGCGGATTTCCCATCTTCCTCCAGGACGCCGCGAAATCTCAGTTGTCTATCCATATTTTTGTACTCCATTACTGCCATTCTTTCATTCAGTCCTGTGGTCTCCGCTTTAAAAGACATAGCGAACTTTTCTGTCTTTTCTTCAACCTCTGTAACTTTCTTCTGCATTGTTTGTAATTCTTTCTTCACTTCTTCCAAGTTTTTAGCCAGCTCTGCCACCTCCGATTTTATTGTTTCTTTAATGTCGTTCATCATACTTTGCATAGTCTCTTTTAATTCTCTGTTGCCTTCCATCATTTTTTTTATCTAAGTTATCAAAAGCCAATTGCCATTCTTTCTTCGACATCGTTGGGCTTGCTTTGCTTCCCGCCCACGAGTCTGATCTCTTCCTTAATTCCGTGGTTTGATTAATTTGTATTCCCAATTTTAATCAATTGTTGTCAAAATAACAAGAAAAAAGCTTTAAGTCCGTCAAAATGTCGGGCGTTTTTTCTCTATGGTTCTTAACTGAAGTTTTGCCCTTTCCCTTCTCCAAAATGGCGTCTTTGCTCCTTAGATGAAGTCTTGCCCTTTCCCTTCTTCAAAATGGCGTTCTTGCTCCTTGAGTGAAGTCTTTCCCTTTCCCTTATCCAAAATGGTGCTCTTCCACTTCCTTCTTTGTTCTGTCGCTCTATCACTCCGCAGCTTGTTGGTACCTGATGTACTTCCTGTTCCGTCTCTGTTGTCAGCCTGCTAGTCTCTTGTCACGATTTCCATGGTTCCCACAGCTCACTATCCCGCCTGACCACAAGTATGTAAACAATCTTCTTTTTTCTTCTCTAATTCTTTTAAAAAGTCTTATTTTAATCTAGTTTTCTTTCCGGAGCGAACTTAAATAGTTTCTACAGAGTCTCAATTAATGATTTCCACTTTGATCTTATTCTTCTAGCCAAATTTAAGTCCGTGAAAGAGATAGTGATCTTTACCTTGCCGGTTCTTTTCTGGGTTGTAATCGCTGTTTCAGTTGTCAAAATTAGTCCAATTTTGCTACTGAGGCTTGGGTACGAAGGCCCTATGCCAACTCGATGACTCCAAAGTTGTTGCAGAGATAACAGCTGCCCTTCTTAGAGCGGGACCTCAAGGCTGGGAGAGGATCCTTTATTCAGAACCCCCCCTCAGCCGAGATCACACACCCTCTGGGTCTTGAGCGTACCTGCCTGCTCTCCGCCTGAAAGCAGGGGGCTGTGGGCGATCTAGCACCCCACCAGCCCAACAAACAACAACTTGGATGGTTCCGCTCCCTGAACCGCATCAGCCCGTCATAGATCCCAACCAGAAGTCCCTTCTTGGGTTAACAGTTCTGATTCCTGCAATCTAGACAGCACCCTTTGCATAGACTGTGAATTCCCACTGCTTGATCCGCAGAGCTATAGCCAGTAAACAGATTGTATCTGTTTCTGTTGTGAAGGGTAACTGCATGCCTTACTACCTTAATCTGTAATGACTGGTGTAACTTACGTGTTGTGATGTCATAATGTCCCATATTTCCCACCACCCTTGCCAGTGGCCATTAATGGTGCTGAATGGGTACAGGGAAAGATGGCCCAAGTGATCATTTCTTCTAGATATAATAAAGGGGAAGGGAGGAGCTAGGCATGATATGCCTTTTTGACAACAGCTGCATGTTTGCTGTCAAATCCAGTCTAGAATTTTGTGGGTGGTACAATCTGCACAGGAGAATAAGCAAAAAGTGTACCCAAACCCCATGCATGAGCACCTCTTCCTGGTCTTCACTTTCTCCAAAATGTATAACTTTAAAGGGCCCAGATTCAGGGAGGGAGTATGAAAACCCTTTATTTCTTCCAAATGGGAGAGTTAGGATAGCAAACTATCACATATCCCAAATGTTGGTAATAACTACACTGACAGAGGGAGAGTCATATGCATAGCCATATACATCAGTGATGGAAGGGTGTCATCAGTGGAAAGTGGCGAATTCTAAAGGCTCAGCTATACAGATGCTCAGAGAAATCCTTCCCTTCAGAAAAGAGGATTCCTGCCCTCTGGGCAATCAAGTCATTGTGTCTGTGCAGAAACATATGAGCTGTGATGATAATCTGCAATATTCACCAGGGTCTCATGGGCAGAGGTTTGGATCCAGTGCAGTATTTCTGCAGGAGCAGGGGCTTCTACCTATGGAGCATGGCTTTCCTGCCCCCCTGCCCCCACAGCATGAAATAGCCCTCAAAATCCCATTCTTGTGGTCCCCTCTCCCCTGTGAACAGGATTTCCAGGGACATTTGGGCTATTATGGCAGGGGGAGCTCAAAAAAGTCATGCTCTTTATGCAGTCCTTGTGCCTACAAGCACATTGTGCTGGAGACAACCCACAAATAATAGCAGTAGACTGACACACTAGGCTTATTTGGAGTGTGTGCACTTTTTAAAACTCAACTCCCCACCCACCTTCTGAGGTGAACGCTGAATGGTCTGGCTCCCAAGCCTGGTGGGGAAACAGGTTGTTCCAGACCTATCTCAAAGTGCATGCTGGGGCAGCCCAAACCCACTGGCTTTTCAACCCAAGGTCTGGTGGTTTTTGGAAAATGGCTTTGAAGAACAATGCAGGACAAAAGTTATTTTAATATCTCATGTCACCAGGAAGACATGAGTAAGTAGTTTGAATATTGGACTTTTTGTGGAATATGAAATTCAGGTATACCAGACAGACCCATTCTGTGAACTTCCAAAATCAGTGCAGATCCATGGCCGTTTCCAAACTGCTTACCTTGTTCCGGAAAACAGCGACATCTCGCATGAAATCTCACGAGAAGATGCTGTTATCGTACGAAATCGCACGAGAAGACGCAATAACAGCGTCTTTTTGCGAGATTTCGCTGTTTTCCAGAACAAGGTAAGCAGTGTGGAAACGGCCCAGCTCTCAGCTGCCAAAGAAGAGCAAGTATTTTCTTACAAAGTGTACCTCCGTCATTGAAGGAGTAATCTCATTGACTTCACTTGTAGCTCTTTCCCAGGACCATTTTACTAGCAAAGCATGTAGGATTCTTTGCACCTGATATCCAGAGAAAAAAATGCAGTATTGAAAAATCTGATGTTAAGGCTGCTGGGGGTTGCTGGAGTACAAGCCACACCCCCCCTTTGTGCTCACCTCCTGTGCTTAGCAGGAAGTGACCTTTTGCATTGAAAAGGCAACTGCTGGGCAGGGGCGCGAGCCTTTGGCGCGAGCCGAAGGGCGAGAGCTAAAGGGCTCTTGGCCGGGGGATCATAGCCGTTTTCTTTCCTCTTTCTGTGTTATTCCTAAAACAGAATAATGAAGTCAGAATGCCAGCAGGGGGTTGGGGGCTTTCCAGTGTATTGCACTGAGTGTCACATGTATGACTATCTGCCTTCTGGTCAGAAGTCCTGGATGTGTGCTCGCTGCAAGGAGCTCCTGGTTCTCAGGGAACGAGTACGTACCCTTGAGGCCAAGGTGGCTGACCTGGAGAAGCGGAGACAGTTAGATAGGCACGAGGACAAGATTCTCAGGGACAGGATAGATGTGTCCCACTCTAAAAATGGCAGCGTTCTTGTTGTCAAGGAGAATGAGGATCTTGTGGAATCAGGGCACTGTACTGAGGATAAGGGGAACATGCCCTCAGAAGGGACCTCTTCTTCAGTTGGTGAGCAGGTTTCCTTTCGCATCAAGGAACCATCCCTGGGTGGGGCGGGAGGGAGGCTCTTGGTAGTTGGTGATTCGATCCTTAGACAAGTAGATAGCTGGGTGGCACAACCGCGTTCTGACCGTATGGTGACTTGCCTGCCTGGTGCGAAGGTAGCGGACATTACGCGTGTTATAGATAGGCTGGTAGATAGTGCTGGGGAAGAGTCAGCGGTCGTGGTCCATGTTGGAACCAACGATGTTGGGAAATGCAGTCGTGAGGTCTTGGAACAAAAATTTAGGCTGTTAGGCAGGAGACTCAAGGCCAGGACCTCCAAGGTAGCCTTCTCAGAAGTGCTACCTGTTCCACGCGCAGGGCCAGAGAGACAAACGCAGATCAGGAGTCTCAATGCGTGGATGAGACGATGGTGTAGGGAGGAAGGGTTCAAGTTTGTTAGGCACTGGGATTCTTTTTGGGACAAGCGGGAGCTGTACAAGAGAGACGGTCTCCACTTGTCCCGAGAAGGAACCCGGCTGCTGGCACTTAAAATCAAAAAGGTGGCAGAGCAGTTTTTAAACTAAATGCTAGGGGAAAGCCGACAAGAGATAAAGTGTCTCTGGTTCAGGATGGTTCATCTCAGAGAGATGAAGGGCTAGGTATAACACTTCTACAGGGAGATAGATTAGAGTTGTCAACTGAGATGGAGACAAACAGTGCAGATGACCTAACTACGTCTCGAGGCAAAGTGTGCCGGGGAAGTTACAGGTGTTTATATACAAATGCTAGAAGTGTCCGAGGTAAAATTGGGGAGCTGGAATGTTTAGTGTTGGGCGAATCCATAGACATTGTGGGCATATCAGAAACTTGGTGGGATGAGGAAAATCAGTGGGACACGGTGATTCCTGGATATAAATTATATCGGAAGGATAGGGAGGGAAGGGTTGGTGGTGGGGTGGCTCTATATGTCAGAGAAGGTATACATTCCAGTAAGATTGAGAAGGTAACTGAATTAGATTCGCTTCTGGAAATGCTATGGGTTGAAATTACGGGCCCAAATGGAAACTTAACTGTGGGAGTTTGTTATCGCCCTCCAGATCAGAAAATAGAGGAGGATTATAAAATGATGACAGGATTAAAGATGACTGCTAAACAAAAAAACTGTGTTGTAATGGGTGATTTTAACTACCCACACATTGACTGGGCCAATGGGTGTTCGAATCGGGGGAGAGAAAGTGAGTTTCTAGACTGTCTCAATGACTGTGCTATGGAACAGATGGTTACAGAACCTACTAGGGGAGAGGTGATCCTGGATTTGGTCCTCAGTAATGCTGAAGACCTGGTGAGAGATGTAAATGTGATTGCACCACTTGGGAACAGTGACCATAATGTTATTGAGTACAACATATGTATAAATAGGAAATTGCCAAATAAGACCAACACAGCCATGTTTAACTTCAAAAGGGGTAACTTTTCTGAGATGAGGGGGTACGTGAAGAAGAAACTGAAAGGGAAAGTAAAAAAGGTCAAAACACTTGGGGAATCTTGGAGACTATTTAAAACTACAATCCTGGAAGCTCAAATTAAATATATACCGCTGGTTAGGAAAGGCACAAATAGGTTTAGGAAAAGGCCAGCATGGTTAACAAGCAATGTAATAGAAGCTGTAAAAGGTAAAAAGGATTCTTTTAGGCAGTGGAAAACTAGTCGGAGTGAGGTTGATAAAAAGGAGCATAAGCTGTGGCAAAAAAAGTGCAAGTCTGTGATCAGACAGGCAAAAAGGGAATATGAGGAGCATATTGCAAAGAACATAAAGAAAAACAATAAACAATTCTTTAAATATATTAGAAGTAGGAAACCAGCTAGGGAGGCAGTGGGGCCCTTGGATGACCAAGGCGTAAAAGGATTACTAAAGGGTGATAGGGAAATGGCCGAGAAGCTGAATGCGTTCTTTGCTTCTGTCTTCACTGTGGAAGATAAGAAGTGCATGCCCACTCCGGAAGCACTGACTTTGGGAGGGGTTTTGAAAGACCTGAGTCACATTGAGGTGACGAGAGAGGAGGTTATGCGACTGCTAGATAATTTAAAAACTGATAAATCACCGGGCCCAGATGGCATACATCCAAGAGTTCTGAAAGAACTCAAGTGTGAACTTGTAGATCTCCTCACAAAAATATGTAATCTGTCATTAAACTCTGCATCTGTTCCTGAGGACTGGAAGGTAGCTAATGTTGTCCCCATCTTTAAAAAAGGTTCCAGGGGAGATCCGGGAAATTACAGGCCAGTCAGCCTGACGTCAATACCGGGTAAGTTGGTGGAAACTATTATCAAAAATAAAATTAGTGGGCACATTGATGACCAAAAGCTGATGAGGAAAACTCAGCATGGGTTCTATAAGGGAAGATCTTGTCTCACCAATCTGTTAGAGTTCTTTGAGGGAGTGAACAAACAAGTGGACAAGGGAGACCCGATAGATATTGTTTATCTTGACTTCCAGAAAGCTTTTGACAAAGTTCCTCATCAAAGGCTCCTAAGTAAGCTCAGTAGCTATGGGATAAAGGGCCAAGTCCTCTTGTGGATCGAAAACTGGCTAATTAATAGGAAACAGAGAGTGAGTATAAACGGGCACTTCTCACAGTGGAGGGTGGTGAGCAGTGGGGTGCCACAGGGGTCGGTATTGGGTCCAATGCTTTTTAACTTGTTTATTAATGATTTGGAATTGGGATTAAGCAGTGAAGTGGCTAAATTTGCAGATGACACGAAATTGTTCAGGGTGGTGAAAGCCAGAGAGGATTGTGAGGCACTCCAAAGGGATCTGTCGAGGCTAGAAGAGTGGGCATCCATGTGGCAAATGAGGTTCAATGTAGCCAAGTGCAAAGTAATGCACATTGGAACCAAAAATCCAAAATATAAATACAAGTTGATGGGGTCTGAACTGGCGGAGACTGACCAAGAGAGAGATCTTGGAGTCATGATAGATAACTCACTAAAAACGTCAGCACAGTGTGCGACTGCCATAAAAAAAGCTAATGCTATGCTAGGGGTTATTAGGAAAGGGATTGAAAACAAATCAGCCGGTATCATAATGCCTCTGTATAAATCGATGGTGAGGCCTCATTTGGAGTACTGTGTACAGTTCTGGTCGCCACACCTTAAAAAAGATATCATGGCACTGGAAAAAGTACAGAGAAGGGCAACTAAAATGATTAAAGGGTTGGAACACTTTCCCTATGAGGAAAGATTGAGGCGCTTGGGGCTCTTTAGCCTGGAGAAAAGACGACTGAGGGGAGACATGATAGAGGTTTACAAGATAATGCACGGGTTAGAGAAGGTAGAGAAAGATGTGTTTTTCTCCCTTTCTCACAATACAAGAACTCGTGGGCACTCTATGAAATTATTGAGCAGTCGGGTTAGAACAGATAGAAGAAAATACTACTTTACACAAAGGGTGATAAACACATGGAATTCGTTGCCACAGGAGGTGGTGGCAGCTACAAGCATTGCCAGCTTCAAGAGGGGACTGGACAAATATATGGAGCAGAGGTCCATCAGTGGCTATTAGCCACAGGAGATAGATGGTATTCTCTTTGTGGGGAGGTGGTGCTCTGTTGTCTTGGTGCTGGAAGGAAGGCAGTGGGAGGGCTTCTGGTGTCCTGGCCTCACTGACAGTCCTTTAGATGGCACTGGATTTCTAGCCACTGTGTGTGACAGAATGTTGGACTGGATGGGCCACTGGCCTGATCCAACATGGCTTTGCTTATGTTCTTATGTTCTTATGTTCTTAATGTAAGAAGGGGAAAGAAAAAGCAGAGCAAAGGAACAGAGAGGAAATGCCTCTTGCTCAGAAAATGCCTCCGTCTCTGCTGTTCTTCTGTTTATTCCCTTCCTCCTCCTCTATGACAAATCAGAGCTCCTTTAAAGTAACAGTGTTCATTTGATGCACATTCCATCAAAGGGTGGTGATGGGATGGAGGTACATTCGCCAGAAGGTTCTAGTGCTGTTGGCTCAGCAACACATTGGCATACAATTCAAATTGCTCAAAGTGGAGAAAGCAGGTATCTGGACAATGCACGTAATAGTCCCCCTGTACTTACAATAATCAGTTAATTTATCCAGGTGCTTTAACATATACAATGCAATCTTATGCATGTTTACTCAGAATTAAGTCCCACTTTATTCAATAGGATTTACACCAAGGTAGGTCTCCATAAGACTGCACCTTATGTCTTTCAGTACTAACATGAACTTCCAAGAGATTCACCCCCTCACTTCAGATTCTGCCCACCTCCAGACAATATGCTAATTCAAGAGAATTTTACGTTTTGAATCCCAAAGAATTCTGCATCTCACGGGATTGTTCTTTTTTCAGTGCTTCAAATGCTGCTACATAGTAACCTATGTTTACTCAGAGATTAGTCTTTCTTAATTCAATTTTATTTTATATATTTATTTAAATATATTTATTTCCCACTTTTCTCTCCAATGGGAGCCCAAAGCAGCTTATAACATCATTCTCCCCACCTGCATTTTATCATCACAACAATCCTATGAGGTAGGCTGGCTTAAAGAGCATGACTGGGCCCAAGGTGAGTGTCCATGGCAGAGTGGGGATTCAAACCTGGATCTCTCAGACCCTATTCTGATACTCTAGCCACCATACCATAGGAGAATCCTGAAAAATTCCAGATAAGCATGTATATGATTCTGAGATCATTTTTATTATTGATTTTTGGTTGCATCATTGTATGGTGCTTTCAAATTTTGGCTTTTGGAAAAAATTTTGCCCATCCCAAAGTTTTAGTAAAAGAAAAAGAAAACATCATTTTCAGTATCCGAGAATAAATAGACTTTAGACTGATCCTGCAAAGCAATGCAATTCTTGCTGTAATTTGAAAGACCTTAGTTCAAATCCCTTCTCATCAAGGAGACTTTGAAAAAGGTATTAGGCAAAATTTTCCCATCTCCAGAATGGGGATATTATTACTTCAGTGGGACGCAGTGAGGACAAGCAAGATAGAATGTACTGAAATCTGTAGTATTACTCTCTCTCTCTCTCTCTCTCTCTCTCTCTCTCTCTCTCTCTCTCTTAGAAGAATCCAATGATATTTGGAATCAGGCCAAAGATAACTTTTTGGACTACACTTAAATTATATTTGTTTGGAAGAATAAATAAAACTAATGATATCACTGAAGCTGAATTTCTTGTTTTGTAATCTTTCAATTGCTTTACCTTATAAACTCTTGAGAGACTGGCATAGCATTTTGAATTATTTTATTTGGGAAAAGAAGAAACCAAAGATTAATTGGAATATAATGCAGGCTAAATGATCCAATAAAGGATTAAGTGTGCCTAATATTACACTATATTTTGCTTCTAGCTTCTAATGAATTGTTAAATGGATAAAAAATGAAAGGTAGTTCAAGTGACCATGGGAAATGAGCAGTGGGATCCCTCAAGGATTTGTACTAGGACAAGTACTGGGAATAAGACAATTTAATTGGTTCATAAATAATCTGGAATTGAGGCTGAGCAGTGCACTGGCCAAGTTTTTGGATGGTAACACATTATTCAGGATGGTAAAAACCAAGGTGTATTGTGAAGAGCTCTAAGAGGATCTCTCCAAAGTGGGTGAATGGGCAGCCATGTAGCAAGTGATACTCATTGTGGGTAAGTACAAGCTGATGCACCCTGACCTGGATAGCCCAGGTGAGCCTGATCTTGTCAGATCTCAGAAGCTAAGCCGGGTCAGCCTTGGTTAGTAATTGGATGGGAGACCTCCGACAAAGACAAGGGTTGCAGAAGCAGGCAATGGCAAATCACTTCTGTTAGTCTCTTGCCATGAAAGCCCCACCAGGAGTTGCCATAAGTCAACTACTCCACAGTCAGGGACAGAAGATGGCGCTTGGGGAGCAGTTGTCACCATGCACCCTTTGATATGTGGCATCCCAAAAGGGGTCGATAATCTCCACAATGTTATTCAACATCTATATGCTCCTCCTTGCCCAGCTGGTGCAGAGTTTTGAGTTGGGTTGACTCAACTTTATCTGTTGATGGACGCCCAACCAGACACCCCCTTCCCCCCCGGATAATCTGTCCAGGGCTCTGGAGGCCATGACTGTATGCTTAAAACAGAGTTGACTGAAGCTGAATCCTGTGAAGATGGAGGTCTTGCATCTGGACCGCAGGTTATCAGGGTTAGGGATCTGGCTTCCAGCCCTCGGTGGGGCACTTCTTGAGCCTATACTAATGGTAAGGAGTCTGGGCGTAATCCTGGATTCCTCCTTGTCAATGGTGGCCCAGGTTACGGCAGTTGCCAGGTCTGCATTTTTTAACCTTCACCAGGCCAGGCAGCTTGCCCCCTACCTGTCAACCTGTGATCTAGCTGCAGTGATCCATGCAACAGACACGTCTAGGATGGATTACTGTCACTCGCTCTATGCTGGGCTGCCCTTGGGCCTGCTCCGGAAATTACATCTGGTCCAGATTGCAGCAGCACATGTTTTGACCAGGACTCTGTTCTGGTCACATATTACACCTGTTCTGTGCTGGCTGCATTGGCTCCCAGTGGAGTTGCAGGTCAGGTTCAAGGTTTTGGTTTTGACCTTCAAGGCCCTTAGCAGACTGTGGTACCTGTGGGACCGTCTCTTGTCCTATATTCCCTGGAGGTTGCTTTGATCAGCAGACAAATAGTTACTGGTGATACCTGGCCCCAAGGAGGTTCGCCTTGTCTCAACTAGGGCCAGGGCTTTTTTGGTCCTGGCACCTACCTGGTGGAACTCTCTGTCTGTGGAGGCCCAGTCTTAAGAAGATTTGTAATCATTTTTCCGGGCCTGTGAGATGGAGATGTTCTGCTAGGTTTATGGGGATTGAGGCAGGGGAATAATCCAACAAGCCCCTCCCAGTGTGGGGGATATCACCCCCAACCTGCATTTATTAAATCTCAGCCACCCTGCCCCATGGATCTTAAAGATGACAGGTGTAGAGTACAAGCTGGGCTGTCTTAATATGTTTTTATTGCTGTATTTATTCAGCTGCTACCAGAGTTTTAATTGTTTTTATTATATGTATTTACACGTTGTTAATCCGCATGCGGGGAGAGTGGACTACAAACAAACAAACAAACAAACAAACAAACAAGCAAGCAAGCAAGCAAACATGACTTGAGGCCTGGCACTCTCCACCATCACCCGGTGATGCACATTGGTGCAAAAAGAATTGTAACTTTAAATATATGATGATGGAGTTTTAGCTGGTACAGCCTGAAAGAGTTCTTGGGGTTGTAGATAGCTTAGTGTTGTCTCAGTGTGTAGCAGCAGAGAAAAGTCAAACTCCATGCTGGATAGGGTCGCTAGCATGAGGCTGATAAGCAGTGGGAGACAGCTCCCCAAATAAGGCCTTCCTATTATAATGCCATCACTAGTGATACACTGGCATCACTTCTGGTTCTGCCGGAAGTGATGTCAGCATATTGAGATGCTGACATCTGCCTCCTATTTTTTCCCACTGTCCAGCTGAGCAGTGGCAGGCAGGACCCACTGGAGGCATATGGCAACTCGAAGGCTGGGGATTATTAGGACAGGGAGTGAAAATAAAACAACCAATATTATAACGCTCCAGTTCAGAGCTATGGTGTGTTTAAAATACTGTATACAGTTCTTGTCACTGTGTCTCAAAAAAGATATTGCAGTGCTAGAGAAAGTGCAGAAGAGGACAACCAAGGTGACTAAGAGGTTGGAGCACATTTCGTATGAGGTTCTTCAGTTTAGAAAAAAGGACAGCTGGGGAGTCATGTTAGAGGCTTGTAAAATTATGCATAGTGTGGAAAAAGTGGATAGAAATTAGATTACAATAGAGTGATTATACTATTGTCTATTTTATTTTTAATTCCTTTAGTTCTGTGTATGAAAGTTGTAATGTTGACATGCAAAAATATTTCTCATTCTGTAGTTACGTAACAACAATAATGTATGTTTTTAAATCTTCTAATCATATAAAGAAGGTTGTTTTAGTTTCGAAGAAAAACAAACATAAAATGTACAGGCTTAACAGGAGATTATATGGTGAAAAGGCAAGCAAGGTCAAGACTGGATTGGTGTCAGCTTCAGATGTGTGCCTTTAAAGCACAAACTAGCCTGCGTTTCATATGTTTTCAGTCAAGCACAGCCTATCTTCCGCACAGCCTACCTTCCCAGCTTGGACAGTTGGTGTGAAGTTCAGCTTCAGAGAAACGTACAGCTAACTTTTGATACCTGACATTTTGTAGTGCAGTGCAAATTTCCCTGTGAAAACATAACAGCATAGCCATCTACCAGGTCTTGAATTACTGTGAAAATATGTGCCAAACACAGGTTGTTCAAAAGAAGGAAAAGAGAGGTGATGGCGGGGGAGTCACAGACTCACAGCTCTCACTGATTAGAGCAGCTGACTATCATTGAATGCTGTAGGTTCAAGTCTCAAAAAGGATATGTTTTTGTAGGCTACTGAACCCTTCTTGACTTTCATGCGTTTGTAATTTTTTACTGAAGGAATATTACCGATTCCAAAACTTTAGGAAAACTAAAGCTAAAACTAAAAATGGTAGGTTTTGCTTATTCCTTTTAAAAAATTTCTTTATTTAAACTATAAACTATACACCATAACATAATAAACAATAAACATAGAGAATAAGAAAAAAACACAATTCTAAACCTGACACAGTAACAATACTACATCTATATAATTAAAAGAAAAAGGGAAAAGAAAACAACAACAACAACAAAAACCTAGATTATGCTACATGTTGAGTTCCGATTTTCTCTGCAACAAGTATATATCATTTCTAGAGTCACACCTATTCTAGGTTAGTCACAAACCCCTCTTTTTTCTATTGTTCATGTTTCTTAATCCATAATTGCAGATGTCATCAAATCCTTGTTATCCATTTCATGCAAAAAGTCTATTAACGGTTTCCATTCAGTCAAGAAGTTAACTAATGTCCTTTCTCTAATCAATGCAGTAAGTTTTGCCATTGACGCAAGCCCCAAAACTTTTGTCCACCATTCCTCCACTGTAGGCAATGCTGTAGTTTTCCACTTTTGTGCATAAAGTACTCTTGCTGCTGTAATAAAGTAAGCGGTTTTGCTTATTAAATTGAAGGTTATCTGCCATGGTAGGATCCTTAACTAAGACACTTACCTTCAGATTTAATTATTTAAACAAACAACTGGTTACATGTAAATATATTGAAATTTGATTCATGAATCATCTAACTCAGACCAAGTGAATAATCAGCTGCTTGTGTTTAAATTGGCTGATGATCTAATGTATATATTAATTGGGAAATCTATACAATACAAAGAGGAATCTTGAAAGTAAGCTTTTACACAACTGCTCCCTCCCAAGGACACAAGCACCACCGGTGAAATCCAACTGGTTTCTTAAGCTGGCAAACAGTACTCTTCCACTCAGTACATATCAGACTTAAGAAATCAGTAATTTTTCTTTTCTAGAAGGAGAGGAGGAAAAGAAAACTGACCAGGCTGATAGTGGTACACATGACAGACATACAGCTGTGCTTTCTACCACCATGACATCTATCCTGATGTTAGGCTACTGTTTCTGCTGTAGCTATTCTCTACAATGATAGGTGATGCTGCGGAAAGGGAGAAAGGATGATGCTAATTGAATTGGAATCCCTGTTAATCCAGTTTTCATTTCTTCCAGACTTCTAGTGATCCCTCACTACATGTCTCCAAAGTAGCCTCAAATAAATAATCCTTCTATTTTTCTTATCCAAAGAGTTTGGCTGTTCCTCTAGCCTCCCCCCCCCCCCAAGGTAAAGGTAAAGGTAGTCCCCAGTGCAAGCACCGAGTCATTACTGACCCATGGGGGGACGTCGCATCACGACGTTTTCTTGGCAGACTTTTTATGGGGTGGTTTGCCATTGCCTTCCCCAGTCATCTACACTTATCCCCAGAAAACTGGGTACTCATTTTACCGACCTCAGAAGGATGGAAGGCTGAGTCAACCTTGAGCCGGCTGTCGAACTCAGGTCGTGAGCAGAGCTTGGACTGCAGTACTGCAGCTTACCACTCTGCTTATAAACGCCCAAGAATGTCTTAAGAACCTACAACAGGATCAAGCTTCAGAATGGAAATGGTTATGTTGTGAAAGAAGAAACCAAGAAGATAATGATACAAAGAAATTAAAGATGGAGACTTCTGTTGTGATCAATAATTAAATTCAACATAAATGATTGATGTTGTCTTGAGATGGACCCTAAACCAGGCTACAAGATACAGTACATCCAATTGATCTTGGGCCAGTCACACAGCCTAACCTATCTCACACGGCTGTTGAGGATAAAATGGAGAAAGGAAGAATTTTGTGAGCCACTTTGGCTCCCCACTGGTGGGGTGGCAAGAAGAGGGGTATAAATGAAGATTAAAAAAACAGCATCAAAAGCAGCAGCAAGAATAATAATTTTGTAATGGGCATTATGCATACCCTTTAACTCCCTTCAATTCATTGTTCAGTGGCACAGCTCATGATTAAGGTGCAAAGACCCTAGAGTCAATCTCTGGCATCTCCAGTCAAAAGCATCGCATACAATATTATACTAGTTGAAATAAAGGTCTGACTCTTATTCGAAGGTAACTTTATGTACAGAGATGACTCCTGGGAGGAAGAAGTAGCCCACTGCAAGCAGCAGGTTATGGTTGATCATGAAAGGGTGTAGAATGCCGTTTGTTTAGTTAATTCTGCTTTTACCTCCACTGGGAACATTTGAATGTTCTACCTCATGCACCAAAACTGTGTCGAGCTGAGACTATCCTTATTCATCAAGGTATTTTACCAATGTCATTAGGAGAGTAGTTCTAAGCAAGTCTGCTTGGAAGTAAGTCCGCTTTTATTTAAGGAGGCTTACTCTCAGGACAGTGTTGCAGTCCTAAATCCCACACTGGGCTTATTTCCAAGTAGACCTCCTTAAAATCGCTCCCTATCTCAATTGAATTTGACCCAAGTAGCCCTTTTAATGGCCAAAATGAGTCAAATGCTGAGGTTCCATAGGCACAGAGGTTCACAGGGATTGCAGGGCCCTTCTTGAAATGATTATTCCAGAACCTAGAGGGAATGTTCAAATAAAATAATGTATTAAATGATATGCATATTTAAGCGCTACTGGTCTCCTGGCTTAACATGGGGAACTGAATGCGATGTTTTCAGTCCCTGCAGTGTATGTGACATGTATTTTAGAGCGTGCAAACCTCTGTGCACAGCATGTCTGGCTTCCTGCTCTGAGCACAGAAGTATCCTGAAGGAACAGGAACCTGTTCAGCACCAAAGTATACAGGGAAGCTGCTGTGAGAATGTGGCCTAATAAAACCTCCAGTCCTTTGCTGGAATCAGACAAGGTTGAGTCCAGATCCTGCTCCTCCAGAAGTAATGCTGGTGGGGACATAGGCCCCCAAGCAAAAAAGCAATGCTTATCTTGTGGTGATTTTCAACAGATTCGGTCCTCTCCTATCCCTAGCAGTGCTTGGAATGGAGGTCGTTCCCTTCTTTGGAGTCTCCTAGAGGAGAGGTCACTGCAGTTGCTGCTGTTGTTATAGCAGTGCAATGCAATGCTTGCTTGTTTGGAAGTAAGTCCTACCTCACTCATTGGACTTTCACTCTTAGGCTAGTTGCCTGAGTTGGCAACCTTGTCAGGATCACAGTCTCATTTGCCCTTCACTCATCATAATAATTCTGTTATTAACATTCCCATTTTGCACACATTGGGTGAAACTGACTAACATGCCCAAGGCCAACAAGATGGCTCCTTGCTGTCCAGTGTGCCCACTGCCACACTGACTGTACACTGAGAGTATGAGAGGGGGCACACAGACAGACAGAAAGGCAACACTCACGCTGCTGCACACATCAGTAGCAGTTCAGTTTGTTTTCCCACAGATGAAACAAGAGGGCCAACAGATCGGCAGAGTAGCTGAAAATATTATCATCTCCTCTCTGCCCTTCCTTTCAGTGATTTGATAGTCAGCAGCAGCACATATGAGCTGTGTATGTTTTAAGAGTCACTGGGAAGACAGCCCTCCCTCTCCCCCCCTCATTCCCCCCTCCCGCCAGTAGGCTTGCCGGGGGCATGAGCTCTCTGCCTGACGCTGCCTACAAATTCTATTAGCTTCGTAATTAAAAACAGCTGCAATCTGATCAGGTGGAGATCATGGTTACAAAATGAAGGAAGCCATTAGCAGGAAATGTTGTGGTTCAGGCAGACATCAAATCAGTTTAAAGAGATTGGATTTCATTGTTTTTATACACTTACTCCATTATTATAATGCACTAGCCCCATTTAACTGACTCGCTCCTAGGAACACTCATAAGGCAGTAGTGACATCTATGTGAATTGAGCAGCATAATCAGAAAACTTGGTAGGGATAGGAGTGAAATTTATACTAAAATTTATTCTCTGGATAGAATAGTAATGCATAGTGGCTTTACGCACATTTGGGGTCCAGTTTGACTTTCCTCCGGCCTCTGACACACCTATATCAGTTATTCTAGTCTTTCACCATGGAAGAAGAGCATCCTCCTGGCTTATCTGCTTCAAACACTTTTCCTCTCTCTGGAGGCACAGGATGAACCGGAAAACTTTGGGTCCAACTATCAGCAGGGATCCAAGCCCACAAAAGGTGTGTTTCTGTGCTCTTCCCTTCTACCTGTGGTGATCATCAACCCATCAGGACAAAATGAAAACAAAAAACACAACCCACCCACCCACCCCCAAATTATGGGACTTCCACACAAAGAAAGCAGTCATATTGCTTCCAGTAAAAATGGCACATCACTAAAAGCAGCCCTACTTGGAACACCCTGATTTCATGCACTGCATAGTCAGTGAAAAACCTGCCTCCTTGCCTATTCACCACCATGTGTGTCATTTTGCCTAGTGCTGTGCAGTATACTATATTCTGTTGAAAAGGTAAGCAACTGAGATTTTCCTCTCTTTTTGCTTCCCTCTCAAATTTCACTTCTGCTATTAAGTTACTTGGTAATATCAGGCAAGCCATAGATCGCCACTCCACTTCTGCAATATGGGCGTAATCACACTGATCAGCCTAACAGGGGTGTCAAGATAATTGAGATAATTTGTTGTTTGTTGTTGTCATTGTTACTATAAAATTAACTTGAGGGTAACTATTTAGTCTGATTTTGGCAAATTGAAAATATACCATGAGCAGGAAATATAACACCCAAATGAAAACCCAAGCTCTCTCCTGACCACCTCTCATATCGACAATGAGAGCCAATGTAGCATCATGGTTAGAGTGTTGGACTAGGATCCTGGAAATTTCAGGGTCGAATCTCAGCTCTGCACTTTGGACCAGTCATACTTTATTAGTCTGATTTATCTCACAGTGTTATTATGAGGATGAAATGGAAGAGAATTATGTAAGCTGCTTTGGGATCCTATTGGGAAGAAAGGGTATACAAGAAGTATATTTTAATAACTCACATTATCAATTAAGGAATTTGGATCAATTTTTGTGATTGGTTCTATCATTTTATTTATTTATTTTTATTTATGTTATTTATAGTCTGCCTTCTCCCTAAGACTTAAGTAAATACGTAGATAAGTCAATAGTAGATAAACAATGCAATGGGATATGCAAATACAAATTTGCAGAGATTTGAAAACAAGCAAAAATCCAATACAGAGCTAAAACAGATCATAAGCAATTCTAAACCTGATATATTAAACAACACAGAAACTACCCAGTAGAATCATACAGCACCAGATAGTACATAGTAGTACAGTCTACAGTCCCGATCCCTTTACCAATATATCTCTTTGAAACGGCTTCCTTACAATACAACCTTCCTATCTGTGTAAAAAAACCTTCCAGAATAATTACATTTTTCATACTTTGAGAAAAGCCAGGACAGCGGGAGCTCTTTTAACCTTATCAAGCAGGCCATTCTGTAAGGTGGAGCCACAACAGAGAATGTGCATGAATGGGAAGTTGTTGATTTTTTCCCATTTTCCCCATTCATCAGGTCAGTCCTCCATGATGAGACCTCACTCCCTTTCTGACACGGCACTTGTTCTTCAAAATGGCTCTCTGAAGAGGATAAAAAAGCCCGTCATTGTCTAGAAGCTATTCAAGGCAGTTGTCTTTTAAAAGATTGTTTCCAGATTCTGGCCACAGGTTGTTTCTGTATTGTCTGCGACTGCTAACTTTTGGATTTATTGTGGTTAATATTTGTGTGATGATGTCTTCATTGTATTTAATTTTATGATGCTGTTAATCACTTTGAACAGAAAGGTAGAGGTGGGATATAGATTTCAAAATAAATCAGTAGAGACCTACTGTGGAGAATGAATTTCAGTCTCATATTAGAAAGCTATCAAAAAAGAGGTGATTGGAATGCCTTTGTTTCATGCATATTCCCTGAGCAAAGGGAAAAAGTTTGGGGTCAGTTTTGGTTCTGTTTGCATGAGGAGGTCCTATATGGATTTCATGGGAAGAGAGTAAAAATGTGGGGAACTTACTTCTACCATGTATGGAAAGAATGGGCTCAAGGAGGTTAGAAAGGGACTGTGTTGTGTATGATTACTCTTCAGTAGTAAGACTAGAGTGGATTAATTTTTAAAGAGATAATATGTAAACTAATATGGACCCTTGACAAAGCCCTGACAAGCCTGATCACATCAGATCACAGAAGCTAAGCAGAGTAGGCCTTGGTTAGAAATTGGATGGGAGACCCCCAAAGAAGACGAAGGTGCTATGCAGAAGCTGGCAATGGCAAACCACCTCTTGATTCCCCTGATTACTTATGCTAACTGAGCCATGGCAGCTGCTGGGAATTAAATTCTCAGGCATCACAGGGCCCAGTTTCTGGCCAAGAAAACAATGTGTGGGGGTGAAGCTTAACTGTGCCATTGTCCTCATCTGAATTTGGCCATTCTGGAGCTTGAGACTTACAGTGAAATCCTAAGAAGAGTTACTCCAGTCTAAACCCATTAATTCCAATGGGCTTAGACTGGAGTAACTCTGCTTAGGATTTTACTGCAGTTTCTAGCAGCTGCCTTCATCCTGTAAAAGAATGAGAACTGGATCAGGAGAACCAACACCCAAATCATGGAAAAATTACATGTATAGTTTGGCGCCTCAATAACTTGATAGCTTACTTTCAAAGGTTTTTTTCCCCCCTTTTATTTTAAACATCCTGTCCTAAAAGCATGTCCCAACTCAGGCTTTCAAAAATACCAATATGAAACATGCGCATCTTTAGAATGTTACACATTTCAACAGTTGCATTTCCTAAAACTAAATTTAAAATTTGCTTGAATAGAAATGTTTTAAAACATCTGTAAAATATTTGCAGACGCAGGTTAAGGATAACCTCAACTGATACCACAGGACAGAAGATATTTCCGAGCAAGGCCTGCCTCACAGCTCTTAGTGATCATGCCTGTCTTCATCCATGTCAAACCATCTCAGGCATGTGGGACTTTATAAAACCTCTGTCTGGGAAGTTTAATCTGTGATGTCATTCATACATGAAAACTATTACTTGATGCTGCAGTCAGCAAGTGATAAACATGAATAGGATGAGATTGAACCATCTTCCTGAGGTCTTTACTTGGGCCTCAGTTCTGACAAATACTTTGATGTTACATGAAACTATCCCTTGATTACTTTATACATTGGTTGGATTCTGTCTCACCTTTCATCAAAACTCCCCAACCAAGGGGATCTTCACATCTTATTGTTTCCTGCCAATCTGAATACAGCCCACCTACCATCCTAGTATTGTAGGGAGAGGGACCTGGGACTGCACAAAAACCCAGAAGTTTTATCAAGCTCCAGGAGGCCACAAAAATGGTTGCAGGAGCCTGTGTTTACCTCCCTGGATTATAAATTATGCAAGTATAGGCTCTGCTAAACGAACCACAATCATTCTTGACTCTTGAGAGACTCTTCTTATTTAGGGAAGGTGGGTTCTTTCACATGCATCCTGCCTGGAGTTGTTTCAGAAAGATTCTCTGAGTGAATCAGCTCCAAGGAAGGCAAACAATGCAGAGAAATTAAGATAAAGGGCCTCTGAAGACAAGACAAGCCACTCCGCCCAGTTCCTTTAAAACCAGCCCCAATCTAAGCACACTGAACCTCTACCCTGCTCCCACCAGAACCATCTCATGATTTAGATTACCCTTTCAGTCTCTCCTTGCTAGAAAATGGCTCTGTCAACTTCACACTAATCTGATTCTAATGTAAACATGCAAAGTCCTTTCCCTGCCATCTCCTATGCCCTGCCGTCTCCCATCCCCCTCTCGACTGTATCAAATGCATCAAAGCCTAAGTAAATTGCATCCCCTTTGACCTGCTGGTGATAAGTTCAGCCACAGTACATTAAAGCAGCAGTGGCTGCGGTTTCATGGTCAGTGATGATGGAGCCAGAGGAGGCACTGCAGCCTTTCCGCAGGATTAGATGAAAAAACTGTGTTGCTCTGCATAACCAAGTCCCGAAATGTGGAGTGAAATCCTTCAGTCTTTCAGAACCAACAGTGATTCTGCTACCATACAGTTTAAGTTTTAAAAACTTGTCATATCATAGAGATCATATCTATTCCTTCCAAATGTGGGAATATGATGGGTGTGCCACTTCAGAATATCAAAACACAGGAAAACTAGGCTGCTCACACAACTGTCTGCTGAACTGCTATAATGTGGTAGTGTGATATTCCAGAAAAACAGACAGCACTTTAAAGGAATAACCATCAAAACTGAGTTCTGAGCCAAAATGAAGTATTGTCCCAGCAGAAACAGGGTTAGCTTGATACTAGAAAAAAAAATAAAGAATGGATAATTAAGTTGTGTGATTTTGTGGTAATGTTTTAGCTTATGGGTCTAGAAAGGAGACATGAAGAAAGATAGAGGACAGATAGTTCATCATAAGATGAAGAAGTTTTATTAAATGTTATTAATAAAGAGAATGTGAAATTCTCAAAAAATATGTGCTCAAAAAAGAAAGTACAATGTTGTTCTAGATTTCAGTATGCTAAAGAAAGGTTTCAACGGATGTTTATGAAATGTATATATAAAGTAAATGTGAAACACCTTAGAGGCTGTTTATTTTATATACATATATCTTATGCACAATTATGTGCAGTTGTTGTTGTTGTTGTTGTTGTTGTTGTTGTTGTTGTTATTAAAAATATTTATACCCCACCTTTACACAATGCCCAAAGCTGCTTTGTTTTAGGATCTTTCTACACAACAGATTATCTTTTTACTGGAAAATAGGATAGACTCCCACAGTAGAAATACAATCTTATTTATTTATTGTCTTTCCCATTGAGACTTAAGGCAGATTACAGATGTGTAAGTACAGTGTAAAAAAGACCAATGTAATACATACAATGAACAATGCAATAATTCTGGGTAACATAATCAAAGAATAATACATACAATAGTCTGCATTTCACAAATTAAATGGAATTAATTGAGAATCACAATTAGAGGGAAAAAAGAGATAAAGGCAATTTAATAAACAATGCAGCATGACGATGGAGGAAAAAGAGAGTGGACTAAAATTCTCACAGGCAATTAAAAATTCAACACTACTACATTTATAGACATTGTCCCTCCACTCAGTTCCATTTTACCAGGTCCCTGTTCCCTTTATGAAAATGCCCACCCGCATAGTTACATATTCTGCAGAACAATACAAACATGGGAGCCTTCCTGACATTGTCAGGTAGGCCATCCCATCAGTTGAGGGCCCACAAAAGAGAATGGTCGGTTATGAGCAGTTGTCATTATTGCACTTTTGTGGTGTGACATCTTCAGAAGACTTTGTTCAAATGACTGATGCTATTGCTGGTGAGAGCATGTTGAGAGAGAGACATGGTCTTACAGATACGTGAGTTCTAGGCCATGGCTTTGTTGGTAATAACCAAATGGTAACCAGTGGATCTTGCAGGAAGATGTCTGAATTGTGCACAACAAAAAGGTAACAGTTGTATAATTTTAACTTTTCAGTTGGGCAAGACATTCACAGCTGTTACTTATTTGTCATACACAATCCAGGTGTCTTCCCTCATGGTCGCATGTCTGCTTTGGGGAATATAACACTTGACCAGCACAGGATGAGCTAGATTATATACTTGGGAAAATTACATACTTCACCCAGACAGACATTTATGGTCATTGCCATTGCCAGATTGAATATGGTTGTGTCCACATTACTAGCAGTGCAATCCTAGTTACTCTGCCTAGGATCGTGCTGTAAATTACTGACAATTGACTGTTAGATGTGTCATTAGTGACAACTCCTCCCTCACCTCAAATATCTGCAGTAGCTTGTGAAGGTTATATTTCCCCCCTCTGGGACTATCTGCTGCTGTGCTAAGGTATAAGCTCCATGCTGGAACACTCAACTGGCTAGCTCTTCTTTTTTAAAAAAAATCAAGAACCCCAAGGCAATCTCTGTCTCATGCACTGCTCCATCATTTCCAGAGCCTTGTTATTTTTCTATCATTTCCTTGCATTGCTTGTCTAGTGGTCAAGGTTAAAATGTAGCTTTCTTTACAGCTGTCATGGCAAAAGCGAGCAGCATGCACATTTCATGCTGGCATGCTAGAGAGTTTGCTTAAGGACTACTTCAACTGGCCCAACCCCAAAACACATACTTGAATCAAAGAAGCCTCACCTGCCTTTTGGAAGGTGTCTCATCTTGTAGCTTTGGAAGACTTCTGAGAGAAGCGAATCTCAGAGCTCAGGAATGGTCATTGAGAAGACCTTTCTGTTTGCCATCATGGTTCATCATCTAACTATGGATGTGACATGGGACAGCAGATTTCAAAATCCCATTATCTATTTTTTAAAATGCTTTCGATGAGAGTGTGTGGTGCATTGGCTGTTGCATTTGGAAACAGATTCAGCGCCCTACTAAGCTGGCAGTGCAATTATGCACAATTACTCCAGTCTAAGAGAATTGAAATCAAAGGGTTTAGGATGGAGAAACTTCGCACTGTAGTAGCTATGGGCAAGCCACTATGTGTCACTCACAAGGCTGCTGCAAGGCTAAAATTTAGTTCTAAGCTTCCTGAAGGGAGGTTGAAACACAGTTTGAGAAGAGGTCTCTCAAGGCAGCTGGATTTTTCCTATGTATAATTTAGGAGTTACCCATTAACCATAACATTTTCATTCTAATTCCCCCATAGCTTCATATCTTATAGCTATAACTTGTGATTCACACACCTATTGCCTATCGACCCACTTGACCCATATTGCAAGGAGCATCTTATATATGAAATCACACCTAGATTCTCTCTGGTTGATACGAAATAGCAGCTCTTTCAAAAACAAAGATAGAAAAAGAAGTGTAGTTTGTTTTCTTCCCAATCCATAGCAGCTCATAAAGAGTTTCTACTGATCAGGGTAGGGGATTGGCATCTAGTCTCTGAATGCTGCTCCTTTGTACATTCTTTATGGACTCCTGTAGTAATTTTCCCACTTTCACAACCGTTCCCCCCTAAACCCCCCATGTGTCTCCTGCTTCTCCTGGAGCTCTCCACGTCCACCCCTGTTCCAACAATAAACATGCAAATTTTTGATCAGAATGGATTATGCAAACTAAAGTATGATCCAGTCTGTAAAGAGCACAGAGAGGGTGAGTCATATCCTGTGATTCTAATGCAAAATTGTCAATTTTCTGATCATAATAGTGTATCATGCTACAAATTTTAAATAAATCAAGTGCACCATAGGGGAAGACCATGCTAATTTGTAACCTCAAAACATTCGGCATTCTCAATACAACCCTCTCTGGAACTCATCCTCCAAACAAAGAAACTGCATCTAGATCTTTTGGTCTTGATTTAGCTTCCAAGTTATGTATTATGTCCATCCAAATGGCTAAAGCCCAACAACAAAAGTTGGGATCTGTAAAATGTTGGCCCAAGCACAAGCTCTGTCGAGTATTTTTAGTAAAATCTCATCAGGAGTAAATTTCTTTGTGTCCTTCTGAAGAGCCTTCTGGATCTTTCATCAGTTTGTTTTTTCTCATTAGCCAGCACAGGCTTTGTACTTATTTAATAAAGATTAGGATCTGCTGCCTCCAGCCCACTCTTTTCGCTTCTCTGTCAGGCCTGTGGAGGCTTGGTCTTCAATGACATGTTTGATGTTGCACTATGGAAGTTTAAATGTAGGGCAGAAGGTGGCCAACCTCTTGAATTAACTTCCTGGAGAATTCTCAGTTTCCAGCACTGGACTCAATTGTTCAATTCGCTGCTCTGCCAGACTCCCCTGGGTCCTGCTTGACAGTAAGTCTGTTATTGCTGCTGATCTTTATAATCTCTGAAGCATCTTTTATTTGCAGTTGTTCTTGGTCTTGTTCTGACAGCAACCCTGCAGAGTAGGTCACTGTTATTCCTGTTCTAAAGATGGAGTACTAAGTTCTGTAAGACAGAAACTTGCTCAAGGTTGCAAGGGTCCATTGCAGAGATGGGAACTTCACTCAAGTTGTCTCAGGCTAGCTCTTTATCTAACTATAGAAAACTGCAATAAAGAAATTGAGGAAGATGGGATAGATAATGTGGAAACCCATTGCATGAATTATGCTGGTACATACAGTACTAGAATCTTGCAAAACAGCCTGACTGAAATGAACAAGTCCTGACTTGAGTCTTATGGGTTACAGAGGGGACAGGAAAAGCTGCCTTCTGCTTGCACTGGCTCCAAACAGGCTGTCACCCTGAGGTAATTCTGTCTGAACTTCAGAAGCCCAGATAACTGCAGATGGAGATGGTTCAGAAAGCACTCAAACAGATGTGAAAGAAAGAAAGATGCATTTGTTGCTATGCAGCGGCCCCCCAGATCCTTCTAGCTTTGGGGTAAGATCCATTTTCTGCTGGAGGGCATTTACAGATGTCCTGGTTTACCAGGAGGAGGTGGCTAGGGACTGGGACATGCAAATGTTATTGAATAACCTAGATGGGGGTCACCTCAGCTATTGCTTCCATTAAAAGGAATTGCTGTTTACCTGCATTCAAAGTGTAAATCCAAATGATCACCCGTAATTTTCCCTCCACCAACTATAAATGTTACATAACATTGCTGTGTGGAAGATGTTTGAGTGAGTGTCATGGACCTATTGCTTAGTATCCGTGATATCATTGTGAATCATATCCCTCCCCTGCATACCCATGCCACTTTAAATTCCTGATTTGTTATAAATTCATTTGCCCTTAATTTTTTCCCCTTTGTAAGCTCTCCCTCCCTAGAATTTGAGTGTTTTGGTTAAGGTAAACTCCACCACTGTCATTGCCCCCCCTCCCCAACAAGGCCAGCCTCGCACATTATACTTAATGTGGGCAGGGAAACTGCACCTTTACAGGCAACCATTTACCCAGTGGGGAGATCTTGCTATAGCACACACATACAATCACGGTCAACCAGTCACCTCAAATGTCTGCTAATTGGTGAGGAGAATGTGACCCATCATGAGCTTTCATGGATTTTCCTTTGGATGCATCTTACCATTTCCCTGGATATTATAGATGAAGAGTTTACCAAGTGGTTACAGTGTTCACTATGGTAAGTAACCACTTGGTAAATGGTCTTCTGTCTTTATCCTCTGTATGGAAGGACCATAAAAGATTGTTAGGGCCAGGCTAAACATATGGGAGTGTCACCCCACCCCCTTTATGGTTTAGATGACGGGCAAAGAGAGGTGGCTGCTGACTGAATGAGAGAAACTCGAGTCATTACTTGGACATTTCACCTCAAGAGAAGGACCTCACTGAACCAGTTTGCCTGCCCACATTCACAAAACATGCAGAATTTCCTGGACAAGTAATTGAAGGATGCTGGTTGCATTTCTAAACCATGACTGAGAGCCCAGAGCTCTCAGTAGAGAAGTAGAGAAAGCTGGAAGCTGACTGGATACAATTGTTAGTCACCTGCATATGTGTAGCTTTGTGTTCCTTTCTATTGGCCTTGCAAGACATTTGCAATCATTTCCTGTTCTCACAGGTTATCTGCAGAAGATGACTTTGAAGTAGCACTGTGGCATATCTAACTTACCTTTTCATATTGCTGAATTGCACCAGCAGTACCTACTCTGCTGCCATTCCATTTCATTTATGCTTGCTCCTTTCTAAACCCTCTCCACAGAGTTTCTCCTGATTTTGGACCTGTATTTTCCCCTCCTTAAAGTTAGTGTAATAAAACAAGTATCCTATACTGTTGTTTCTATTTTTTCATATCTTCCACTGTAGCCTGCAAAGAAGTAAATAGGCAAATGGGAGTCTAGTTTCTATTAATTGTTCAGGGACAGAAACACAATTAAAAATGTTTCTAACTGCTGTCATCACTGCAAAGTTTTAGCTTTAATCATTCTAACTGAAGTACAATTTTCATTAGGAAGGTATAAAACCTATAGTGAGAGAATTCTTTGGCATGGTAAAATGGAGTGTGCATACAACCAATAACTTTGTTGCTTAAAACACATTTTGTATTACTTCTCACGAAGTCATCTCCCTTTTCTCTCTCTCTGATCTGTCTCCAAATTTTTTAATGCTACTTGTATGTGGGCTCTCTCCCAATAGCATTAATAAAATTTCCTTCAGATCTTAAGGTGAAAGGGGTTTAAAAGAGCCATTAAACCATCATTTGTTTGTCTTGAAATAATGCAAAAGTCAAAAGAAGACCTTGTGAAACTAATTTGGGATTCTCAACAATTTGTGGATTAGTTTTGATATTATCCAGAATTTTAAAACTATTTTTGCTTCTTATAAAAATGAACTTTAAAGGCTACCTTAAAAAAACCTCCACTATTTTTAGTAGCACAGTGTTATTGTAAATGTCTGTAACTAGAAAGAGCTGGGTAGCTTTATGACCAAATGACCAGCTATGCAAGGCAGGATTATGCAACCTCCTCTCTTCAGGGTACAAGCTGTTTGCCTGCAGGAGTCAGGGATGGAATTTTCCCCCCTGTACAGCATTGCACAATTGACCAGGTGTATTATGGGGGCTGTGTTTTTTTCCTTTTCTTTTTAAGCAATACATTTTGGAGTCCTACATGCAGCTTACAAGACCTGCTAGATCATGTCCACCATGCCATTACTTCTCATACCATTGCCATTACAACTGGGCAAGTGTTGAAGAAAGAAAAAATTCAAACGTTCTCTCAGATTTTAAAATGAATTTGCTTTTCAGTTGCCCTGATTCTCTGTGTCTCTCTGTGCGTTTGCTTGTTTGTGACTATTTTAGAACATCAGGTTTTACTGGCCTGGAAATGTATTTCAAATTTGCACAAGAGAATTCATGTACATTTGCAAGCACAGGGCAAACATGCCAGAAATGCTTACATTACAGACTCATGGAAACTGGGAAGAGAAATATTCCTACAAGCCACAACCAATTTCAACTACCTGTCACAAACAACCCAAGTAGCAAAAATTGTCTGTTTGCACAGCACAGTCCTGCTTGTAACATTCCCATGAACCAGACAGACTTTACAAAATAATTTTAAAAAGGTTGTGACTCCTGTGAGAACAAAGGCACAATTCAGTCCAATTCAGTCAAACACTTTTAAGTGCTGTTGATTTCAGTGCGAGAGTTGAGCTCTTGTTTCAGTCCTTCCCACTAAAATAAATGTCTTAATTTTGATGGGATGATTTCTTCCATTTTCAAGTAACTGGAAAGCCATGGAAGCAATCAAAATTGCCATTTTTATTTGCAGAAATCCACACATTTTAATTCATATCTGTCAATTCTCTTCAGTATAATCCACAATTGGAGACAAAATCTGACAAGGATCCTTAATACAATTGCTGGCAGATAACATTTGCTATATATATGCTCAAAGCCAGCCCTTCTCCCTTGCAACTTGGAATATATCATGAGAAAATAAAATATTGAGCCCCCCCCCATATGCCTTTAGTTTGTTCACTATAATAGGGAAAAATGTTTGGTGAAGAGAGGGGGGAAGAGTGAACCCTTAATAAAGATAACATCTAGCTTCAATGTCTATAAAAACTAAACCCAAATTCCCAGTTACTAGACATGAGTGGCAGAGATGGTGGGGGTGGAATGGAGACTGTAGTTATTTATTAATAGAAGGGCATTTCAATATAGATCTGAGCAGCAGATACCAGCTTGAATGGCGCCATTTAACGAAACAATTGTCGATATGTTTTATTCAGCTGGCTCAGACATCTCCACACCCATTATATTTGCTTCTTAATCACCAAGAATGTGGTGCAGGAGATGACCGCCAGGGATGGTGTGTCGTCATCTTCCCACAGGGATTTACCAAGATTTAACCAAGAACTAGTACTTTCTCTTTTAAGGGGAGCTCTGCCCACAGAATTTGCTGTTGGTGGATGTATGTGTTTAGAATAGATCCAATGGGCTGATTTGCCACATGTGATCCTGCCAGCGACTGTGATGATCCTTCAATAGTCTAGATCAGAGGCACACAGTAGAATATCAAAAGGTCACGTGAGTGGTGCCATGCACAGTGGGAAAGGGAATGCAAAATCCAATACAAAACTGTCAGTTTTATGAAAAAAACTGCTAAACTAGAATTCTGGAAAGGTGCCCTGCATACTCTTACCCGCACATACAGTTAAGAGTATGTGGTCAAATATTCCATCCCCCTTCCTAGTTCTCTGTTGTGTTGGGCTTCTAAAGTTGTGACATGACACTGAAATCCAGGGAAAAAACCATGCTCTTTTCATTGTCACTCATCCAGATCAACATCTGTAATTTTAAAAATTATATTTGGGTTAGCAAATTTTTACCAAATTGAAGGGAAAAGAAATCTCCCCATAATTGTCTTGTTGAAATCTCTTTGATGAACTAATACGTTTTTGCACTTGCTTCAGAGTATTATATGTTGCTCCTCAAATTCTTGTCTGTAGCCAGGAAGAACTTATTAGTTATGTAAATGAAATGCGCTTCAGTGGAGTGACAGCCAATTACACTTCCCCTCCCTCAGCATAAACTAAATGACAATTCATTGGGTGTCTTTGGGGAGTTGGGTGAGTGTGAGAGAGAAAGAAACTATGCGAGTGCTGCGTTGCCTTATGTGGCAATCAAGCTTTCCCACCGCTGTGAGAACCCTTGGGAGATGGTTCACTCCTGTTGTTGAGAGCGTCATCCCTCCACATTGTTAATCTCTGTTTGCCTAGTTGCTCCCAAGCTCAGGTTTCCCTGGGGAGCCCTGTGAAAACATGCTTGAGTCCTAGCTGCTCCTTTCCCGCACTTCCTCTGAGGAAATGTTGTGCAAAAGAGGGGGGAATAAAGCATTTCCTTAATTGATTTTGGTGCAGAGACAGAGGAACAGCACCAGCACTGTCAAATTAATTAGTTCCAAGCCTGTTTGCAGTTTTAAACCATACAATACTCTTCATCATCACATCTTAGTGGGGTAGAGTGTGAAATGGAAATAAAATTTCCAACCCCCCCCCCCATTTTTTGCTTCATCCTTAGAGAGAGAGAGAGAGAGAGAGAGAGAGAGAGAGAGAGAGAGAGAGAGAGAGATGGGGCTATATTGCACCTCCACATCACTGCTGTCAAAAAATAGGCCTGAAAACATTCAGGTAATGTTGTAACGAATTCCATAGGCACAATTGGAACATCTACTGACTCCATTTATATCCCATGGGTAAAGATCTTGCTCACCATTCCTTACAAGTTGCAATGTAGAGCTACTGCTAAAAATAGCAACTCTGAGTCAAGATCTCCTCTTGCTGGATCATTGATCCCATGTTGCACTGTGGGGGCTTTGTGTTTGTCAACTCTACTCCATTTTGTTGGCTGGTTATAGGAGAAGGAAAAAATCACAACGATGGTGTTATAACATGGAGCAAGTAATCTTGTGACATTCAGGACAGTGGAAGCCAGTGTGGTGTTGTAGTGTGTTTAGACAGACTAGGATCTTGTAGACCCAGCTTCAAATCCCCACTCTGTTATGGAAGCTTGCTTGAGCCCGTCACACACTTTCAGCCTAGCCTATCTCCCAGGGGGTTTTGCGGAGGAGAGAAGAACAATGTAAACTGCTTTGGGTCTCCCTTGGAGAGAAAGGCAGGATATGAATGAAGGAAGGAAGGAACAAACTTTCAAACAAATGAACGAACATTAGAATGCCATTTTCACAAGGAAGCTAACCAGGACAGACTGACGTTAATGGAGTGCAAAAGTTCCCCATCCACATAGCTGCAGTTTTAAACATGAATATATAACCTCACCATTTACTGGCATACCAAAAATGAATAGAAAACGTTGGGGGTACTAAATGTGGATTGATTGAGTATGGCCTTTTGCTAGCCTCATCTCCAGGGTTCTGTATAGGGTCACTATATAAAAACCATCACCAAATGCAAGATAGCCAAAATAAAATGTATAATAAAATGTAACATTACCATTTTGCAATGAAAAAAACCCCTAACGTTTATTCAAATGCTGAGAAACACAGTCAGTTTTAATAATGAATGGCCATTCTACAGCTTCTCAATATTCTTTATGTAAGTATAGTCATCCCCTCAGATCAGAGACAGGGTCTCTAGGTTACTTGAAATGCTCCCTACACATTTCTTTACATTCCAGTTTTAAATGTCCAATTTGTCATGCTTACAAACTCTTCAAAATCCACTTCCAAAAGGTAACCAACCATATTTCTTGCTGTTCCAAATGAGTTTTTTTAAAAAAAAAATAAAAATAAAACCCAGTTCATAGGTTATTAGTGTTTTAACAGACACTGCTCCCTCTATATAGCTACCAATGGAAGAGACCGTTCAGGGTGTTTTCCCACTGCACTAAGTGTGCCTGTATGTAATAAAATCCACTTCTTCATTCTTGCTGAGAATCAGGTTAAGGATGTAGCATTCCATTCTCGGCTCTGAGGTGTGAACCCAGCCTTTCAGATGGATCAGCTGCCATGGGGGATAGCACCTCAGGAGACGATATGCCTCTCTGTCCCCCGTCACCTTCTCTCACCAGAAAGAGAAAGGAGACTCACGTCTCAGAAAAGAGCTTTGAAGGCCCCATGGGGTGGATGGGATCACAGGGATTCAGATTGCTGATTAGATGGGAATGCCTGCTGCGACCTGATAAGACGCTAGCCACTGAGTCAGAGGCTCCCAAAGTTGCTACCAGATCCTGGGGTATCTCCAGTTTCAGGATAGAAAGACAGGATGAGAGATATTAGCATGGGCATATGCCGGCTCCAATACACATCTTAAAACAGAAGTGCACTGTCACCTTAAGGATAAACAACATTTAAAGCATTCTTTTTTACCAATTCATATTTTTATAAATATAAATAAATTATTTTTTAAAAAGCACCCTTTCAGTTCCGTCTCTTCTTTTAGGCTTTCATCTCTTTCCAGTCTTATAAAGTGTGCCAGGCGTCTGTCATTTTTTAAATCCCACACTTCTTTAAGATGGCCTCAGTTTCCATCACTGGTACCTCCAGTTAAACATTGCAGTTGTAGGTGACGTGAAAGACTTCTGTCTGAAATCTCAGGGAGTTCCTGCCCATCAAAGTAGACAATAAAGAACGTGACAAGACCATTGGTGTGGCATAGTGGTGAGAGTGTCAGACAAGGATCTGGGGGACCCTGGTTGGAGTCTCTTCTCTGCCATGGAAGCTTGCAGGATGATCTTAGGCCAGTCACACACTCAGTCTAATGTAGTCACACAGTGGTTGTGGATAAAATGGAGAAGGAGGAAATGTTGTAAACCACTTTGGGTCACCAATAGGGAGAAAAATGAGGTATAAATGAAGTAAATAAAATAAATAAAATAGTCAGTGGTCAGATTCAGTACAGGGCAATTTCTCTAAGGATCCCAGGGCAGAATGTATGGTTTTTCCCTTCTTCATTTTACACTCAGAGCAAAACAGAATCTACCTACCAATGGAAGAGGTCTCATATTTCTACAGGGTAGTTTGATGGCTCTATGAAGATTTGAACCCAGATTTCTGAAGCCCTAATCCAATGTATCTTTGGGGCACCTTTCCTAAGAGGAACGGCTAAAGAGTCTGGGAGTTTAAGCTGACAAAAGGGAGGACATGATAGAGGTTTATAAATCTTTACATGAGATGGAATGACTAGAAAGAGAAATGGTTCTCCCTTTCCCATAATACTGAGACTGGGGGCACCAAATGAAGTTAATGGCAATGGATTCAGGACAAACAAAAAGGAAGCACTTCTTTTCTCAACAAGTAGTTAAATTTTGGAATTCACTGTCAGTGGCCACAAGCATAGATGACATTATAAAAGGTTAGACAGATTTCATGGCAGATAGGTCCATCAATGGCTACTATCCATGGCGACTAAAGGGAACCTTCATCTTCAGAGGCAGCAAACTTCTTCATGTCAATTATAGGAGGCAACATCTGTGGAAGGCTGTTGCCCTTGTGCCCTGTTTGTTGGCTCTCCATGGTTGGCCACTGTGTGAAACAGGATGCCGGACTAGATGAACCGCTGGTCTGATGGCTCTTATGTTCTTATGTCCTAACCACTACAAAAACAGGCTTTTATCTGGACTGTTACTTTACATGTCTCAACAAAGTGCAAGGCACAATGATCATTATGAGACTAGGCTAAGAATCTTCAAACACACAATAAATTGATAAAGATGAATTTATTGCAAGATCAATTTACTAAAATCTTGTACAGCAGAAGATAGAGAGTTTTCTATCCAACAAGATGGAAGTGATCACACCCCGTTGTATGAAACAATCATTGCCGAATGGCAGGACATACAAGTACACTCATCTATGCTTAATCATCTGTATAAAAAGAACACAAATTTATGTATGCAATGGCATAAAGGTTAGGGTGCCAGAGACCCAGGCTCCAATTCCCATTCAGTTGTGAAGCATGCCTTGTGAAAATGGACCAAATTGTGATGAGGTTAAAATGGAGGAGAAAGAGTGATATATACTGTCCTTAGCTCTTCCAAGAAAGAGTGGAACAAAATTTCGATAACAGCTAAGCACATTTCTGTTCCTATGAGCATATGACTAGTTCCCTTAAACTATTGATCCATGTAGCCCTCCTCTGTCCACTCTGGCTGCTCATAGCTCTCCGGGGTCTCATGCAGAGAAAGTCTCTTCCAGCTCTTCTTATTCAAATCCTTTTTTTTTTTTTTGAAACTGCTAGGGATCCGAGATCCTTCACACATCATACAATCCTTCATCTACATATGCCATATTAATAGAAATACACTGCTGTTTTAATGATGTTTTAATGTAGATAATTTTTATTGTATTTTAATATGCTGTTATCTGCCCTGAGCCCGCTTGCGGGGAGGGTGGAATAAAAAAATTAAATAAATAAATAAATAAATAAATAGATAAATAGATAAATAAATAACCATCAACTGAAAATCTGTAGAAGGGTTTCAAAGGAAAGGTTGAACTCCAGTTGTTTTTCTGATCTTGATATGATACTTAAGAGGGCATCTCCATGGGAAGGTATCTGCCTCTCAGTTATGCACTCCAAACGCTGTAGAAAATCACTGAAATATGGTGAGAGATCCATGGTCAGATGTGATCTCTCTTGAGAGAGATCTCTGGCTGAGAATCCAAGATTTCTCATCATGTAAAAAGAGCCAGAAGAAAGAGAGATGACTATGCATGAGTACGCTGATCTCATGTAATATGGGTGAGGGGAATGGGTGAATTTTTTAAACAAAAATGGAGCATGTATGTGAATGGAAGAGTAGAACATTCCTTTATTGTCAACCACAATTACCTCTAAGCTGAATGACTGATCTGTCTGCCTGTCTGTTGCCCACATTAAAGGGCTATCAAACAGCTTTTCAGCTAGTAACTGTGCTTGTGGAGTTTTGTTTCTTTATGGTGAGGGAGTTGCATTTTCTTGTTTTGGGGGCTTTTTCATTTGCACAGTACGCATGATGGATTCTCCCTAGGGTCATGGATGGTTGGACCGGATCAGCAGATTACATGAGGGTACTGTAATGTGTACAAGCAGCCTCTAGGGGACAGCTTTCTGCTTCGCATGGTCTTTAGTCTTGGCCCTGCAGGGCTTCGGCAGCAAATTGGTGGCTGCTGCAGCTTGACTGTGAGGCTGACTAGAAATGCAGGCTGAACCCGACTGAGAGCTGAATAAAAACCTGACTATCCTATTATATAAAAGGCCAAGCATATTCAAGACAACTCACTTCCTACCCTGGTGTGCCTCCAGAGGGCACTGCAGTGGAGGGAAGCCCGGATGAGGCAGCCAGACCTCCAGCGAGTGTGCTGTGGCAGGAAGCCCAAGCTGAAAACAGGTGCAGAACAGGCAGCAATGCCTGCCCCCTTGCCTTCACCCAGCTGGGATCCAGAATGGAGAAGGTGACAATGCTCACCGCCTTCAACCAGGTGGTATCGGGAGTGGAGCAAATGGCAGTGCCCACCCCCTTCACCCAGTGGGATCAGGTGCAGAGCAGGTGGCAATGCCCACCCCCCTTCACCCAGCCAAGATCAGGTGCAGAGCAGGTGGCAATGCCTGCCCCCCCCCCTGACTTGGCTGGGATCAGTTGCAGAGGAGGTGGTTCCCCTGCTTTCTTCCGGCCAGGATCAATGATGGAGGAGAAAGGAATGCTTACCTGCCTGCCCTCCCCATTCCAGAGCCCATTGTATTTTTCCCACAATGGACTTTGTTGCTAGTTGTATATAAAGTTGGTTTGTCACAACAGAGGGCAGAACTACTCATCCCATAAGGATCAGCGAAAATGAGCATATGGAAACAGCATGCTAACTTAAACAAACACCTCATGTTTATTTAAGAAAATGTTTTAAAAGAGCATTTATTCATAATTCATAATTACTGGCTGACATTGATTTTTCCCAATGTTCATTTACTCAACTGGTTGTTGAGTGGCATATGGTGACAATAGGTTTATGACTACCATTGGGCCCTGTGAGAATGTGCACGCTTAAAACACTGCTGATTGCATTGCGCTCTACTATCTGAATACTTGAAAAGTAACCTAAAAAACAGGCTCAAACTGTTTGCAAACAGTGAACTGATCATTGGACAATTGACTTCCTGTTCTAGACTGGCAAACAGCTGTTGAGCCAAACCCGCACGTGTTTGAGCATCCCATTGATGTCAGTATATAACACTGATTTTTATAGCTTAAGATTGTTTGAGAAATGCTCTGTTTAAAGACATACTCCTTTATTTTTGTTGCCAATACATTTAAAATGCTGTACAATAACATTTTTAAAAGCAAAAAACTATCTTCAGCAAAAAAATCCCTGTTTCCTGCAACCCTGACCTAAAAACTGTCAGTGGGCAATGAATTCTAAGCACCCATAAACTCCAAGGGCCTTGACAGCTGGAAATGACCTTGCCACAACCCAGGTCATAACTCTCAGATTGCAAATGCAACTCCCAGAAAGGACTCATGTAGGAATGTACACCACCCCCTGGTGGATAAAATGGAATCAGCTGTGATGGGAAATCATGAGCTGAGTTTGGGGTGTGTGAGATGATGCTTTTGCACACAATCAGAATCTATCTGTGTGCTGCAATTGGACTTACCATGATAGCCTGCATCAGCTGTTCCACTGCTTTGTACTCTGTTTCCTTCTACTTCTGGGAAGGATGTAATGGCTTCCTCTGTGCAGAAAGTCCTGAATTCAGTTCAGGGCCTCTGACCTTTGATAGCTGCAGCCACTCACAGTAGATAATAATATTGGGCTAGATGGACCAGCAAACTGGCTCAATAGAAGGCCGCTTCATAACATGTTTCTTATAGTCAACAAGGGCATTAAGTTCTTCAATGGATTAAAGAGGATAAATAATTATAAAGCAGTGGCTCTTAACCTTTAATCCATATTGCCTACCAAGAAAACAATATTATAATCAAATGCCCCCCCTGCCCATGAAAAATTATGACATAAAAACAGCACTCCAGGCAAGGCAACTATGATGTATGTACATGATACACAGATCTCAGCATACCTTCCATGAAACCCTTCCATATAATGAACATTAGCCAACCACTGTGTCACGTTTGCTTGCTATTTTTTAGTGTCATTTTTTTTAAGGGCCTAGGGAAGAACCCTGTGGTTTCACTTTCAGGACAACTCTATGTTGATAGCCAAAAGTCATGCAAACAGGGAAAAGTGGCTGCCTAAAATTTCCAGCTGCCCCCCATTTACTCCACCCGATATTTATAGATTACCCCTGGGAGGGAGCCATATGGCCCAGGTTAAGAATCCTTACAAGAAAGCATTCTTTCTTGCTTGGAAGGATATCATGTCTCCCTGTTTTACTTCATTACAAGATTAGCTCTCTTGGTGACAATTTGCCCCAGCTGATCCAGTCAGAGTGATAGTCTTGGAAAAATCTGTAGAGATGATACATTCCATCAAAATATTTTATCCATCTTGTTTCAAAGGAATCTAAAGTCAACCCACAGATGCAAAGTGCCATGTCAGAAGAGGCCTTAACACAAATTCTGTAGGGCTGATGTAAAATATTGGATTTCCTTCTGTTGCTGGCAAAATGCAAACTTCCAAACAAAATAATTCATTGCCATGAAGTAATAGCTCTTTCAATATGAACAAGGCTTGATGTGACTCACTGTGGTCTAACCTCAGAACTTAGAGCTCAGCCTTTCAATATGCTAAGCAATAGTATAAAAGTGTCCAGAGTATGTGCCTTTCACGGAGTACCTTTCACAGCTGAGTAACCTCAACTAATCTCAGGTATCTAGGATTAATGGTCAGATTTACACAGTCAAAGGATGTGATTGTTAAATAGGATTCTAATCCCTCTTTATCTAAAAAAAGAGCAGTAAAATGATTGGTTGTCTTGGAGCCTCATTACTGTTAAGTGGAGATCAAATAGTTTCTAAAGATTCCAAGTTTCCAAAAAAGAAATAACAAAATGCATGTCATGATTAGAGATGGGCACGAACCAGAAAAAAAACAAACCATGCGGTTCATGGTTCATCACATTTCATGAACCACGAACCACAAACTTTCACGAACCTGCCCCAGTTCACGAATTGGTTTGTTTTGGTTCGTGAAAATGTCACATCCAGGCTAGCAAATCACCACTTCCGGGTCAGCAGAAGGTCACTTCCAGGTCAGCAGAAGGTCTGCAGGAAGTTCATCCCCTGTTGCCTAGGAAACTGATTGACCGGCGCCAGGCTGTCTGCAGTGATGAACTGAAAAGCGAACCAAACGAACCAGCCTAAAGTTTGTGGCGATTCATCAAAAATGGGATCTGATGAACCGCTGGTTCATGAACCACAAATCGGCCTGGTTTGTCACAAATTTTGGTTCATATTTCGGTTCATGCCCATCTCTAGTCAGGATTATCCAAGATATCTGGAAGCAGCAAGAATGTAGTACATAACTTTATTCAGTTTGTGTTTATATGTTACATGTAGTAAAATACAGATAAACAAGTGGGAGACCTGCAAGGATCAGCAAGGAGCATCTCATTTCTCCCTCCCCCAATATTTTCTTTTTCCTTTCCCTGAAAGCCCCCATTTTTCCCTCTTCCTGCTTCCTTCTCTCCTTCCCACCCATCATCTAACCTACCTTTATCTTCCCCCTGTCTTCAACTTTCCCCTGCATCCCCCTCCCCACACAATTTCCTTTTTCCCTCTCCCTGGCAACTCCTATATCTTTACCTTTCCCTATTTCCTTCTCTCTTTTCCACACACCTTTTGTCTGCCCTCTAAGCTATTTTTCATTATTTATTTGCTTCATTTATACCTTTCTCCACAACTGGAAGGGAACTCAAAGCAGTTTACATCATTTTCCTCTCCTCCATTTTGTTCTCACCTCAGCAATTTAAGGTAGATTATGCTGAAAGTTGTGTAACTGGTCCAAGGTCACCCAGAGAGCTTCCATGGCAGAACCTGGGTCTTCCAGATCTAGGGTTGCCAGGTCCCTCCAGTCTCCCAGCGGGAGACTAGGATGCTTGTTCTTACCCTGTCGCTGGTTGGGATGGTTTGACCGTGCGCATGCAATAACGTCACTTCCGGGAGTGATGTCATTACACAGGGTCAAAGGGCGCCCTGCGTGATGATGTCACACACACCGGATGAGCAGAGAGAGCGGGCAGCTCTCTCTCTCACCGCTGCCACACCCCTTGTCCCTGCTGGTGTGGGCTGCACAGGGGTAGCAGCGGCCGCGGCGAGAGAGCGGGCCGTGGCCACCACAGCTCACTCTCTTGCCACTGCCATGCCCCTTGTCCCTGCCAGTGCAGGTTGCACAGGGGTGGCAGCGGCAGCAAGAGAGCGGGCCGTGGCGGCCACAGCAGCAGCAGTGAGAGAGCAGTCTGTGGTGACTGTGGCGGTGAGAGCGGCCTGCTGTTGCCACCGCCACCTGCTCTCTCTCTGCCACTGCCACTGCCACCGCCCGCTCTCGTGGTGCGGGAGTGCGACTTGCACCCAGGGGTGCACCACACCACCTGGGGAGGGGGCGCTCCAGGAAGTGCACCCCCCACTGGCCAGGTAAGTTGGTGTGGGGGGGAAAGGGTGGGATCATGGAATCCCCCGCCCTGGGTGGGGGGATGGCAACCCTATCCAGATCCTATACCACACTGGCTTTCATGAAGTGGCTAGCAGCTGGGCCTGGGTGAGTCATGCAAGTCATGTGGTAACAAGTTGCTAGTTGCTGTCAGACTTGGCCCCAGTAAGTCCTCCTTCAAAGGCCAAAACATTCCTAGAAAGGGCCCTGCCTTTTACTGACAGAAACCAAGGCCTAAAGGCTCACAATAAGTATGGTTGTGTAGCAACAGCCCCTGAGGGCATTTTTTTTCTTAAAGCTACAAGTACTACTGTTATTTTGGTTTTTTAAAAAATCCCTCTCGAAGGTGTGTGTGTGTGTTTTTTTAATATTTCAGATTTTCCCACAAACTTGGAGCATATTTCACGTTTGTAAAAAGATTGGTCTTGTCTGTTCATAGCATCAGTCTCCAGCTTAAAGTACCCACAGGTGGGGGCCATGTTGAGAATTCAGTATATTGATATTTTTGTGCCTATGTGCTATTTGGCCTAGAAGTGTATTCACTCTCATTGTCTCTCTGCGCATGTGTGCACACATGCATGCATGGAAGTGTTTGTGTGTATGTTAGGGCAGGCTACATATACACGCAAACTAAGTATTGATACCAATTTAAATGTGATGTTGTGTTGCTGCTTTGTAGAGGTAACGGCTCAGTTTAAACAAGATGCTGTGCAGAGTGCAAAATCCCGTGGGACAGTGCTTTTGTCTCAACCAGAATTGCATCGAAATCATCCCAGAGCCTGTTCTCATGGACTGCCGATTGAGCTACATACAAGCTCTCTGGGGAACTCCATTATAGCTGAATTGATGAGCTCTTAAGTCATCACACTTACAATTTATATTCCTCAGTCTTTTAATCTCAGCCATAAACTTGGGCTAAATTGTGAACAACTGCATCAGAGAGAGCCCCACGTGCAGCCTTCTGAATCCACTGCATTTAGAGTCACTAGGCATTGTTATCTGGCATTCAGATTTGCCCCTTCCTTCATCTCTGTTCTGCAATCCATGTACTCCATTTATGTTTTCCATCTCTTTGTTTCTCTTAAAGTAGGATCCAGCTTTAGATTAACTGAACCGCTGTAAGTACCACTAAGCAAATATGAATGGGTTTGGCTCTGGAATTGTATATGCAAATCAACATAATCCCACCATTTCATAATTCTAGTAGGATCATTGGCTGAAGTAACTTTACAACTGTTGAAACATAGTGGATTTCATTCAGAAAAAAACCCTCCTTGTCAGTGTCCTTTCCCAGGAGGAGCTGCCTGTTTTGACAGCTATCTTCCTTGTGCCATCTTTGTAAGGTGTTTGCCAGCTGGGAGAGAACCCCTGGAGGCAAACACCTGAATGAGAGATTCATCTTTGCTTCTCTAATGCAATCCAGAATTGGAGTATTTATATATTTATTTTTATTTACTCTATTTATTCTCTGCCTTTCTCACTGAGACTCAAGGCAGATTACACAGTGTAAATCAATGTGATCAACAGCATGGACATTCAACAAACAATGCAATAAACTTGCAACTGCAAATTTGCTGAGATTCCAATTTGTGCAGAATGCTGCCGCTCAGTGATTATTAGAAGCTAGGCGGAGCATGCCTATTACTTCCATTTCTCAGTCCCTTCATTGGCTATCCATCAGTGACTGGGCTCAATTCAAGGTGTTGGCTATCACATCCAAAGCCCTTCGTGGCCTTGGTCCCTCTTCTCTGTGGGACCATCTCTCACCCTGTGCTCTGCCATGACAGCCTTGCTCATCTGAACAGGACCTTCTGCAAGTGGTACCCTGCAAATGGGCAAAATCAACAACTGCCCATACATGTGCATTCTCTTTGTGGATTACACAGTAGAAGTGAAATACAATATAATCAACAGCTAGGCCATTCACTGAGCAAAAATATAATAATGAACAACAGGATGTTCAGTGAGCAGACACATTAGGGAATGATAGCAAAAATTTGAAACAAGTATAAAACTGAAGAAAGAGATGAAATCTTTCTGGAACAAAGCGTAATTAGTTAACATGGCACGTTTAGCAGCATGGAAATTCCGTAGTAGGGGCATATCTACATCAGCAGACAGTACCCAATAGCGAAGCATTTAGTCTTTCATCCCTACCAAGGCATCTCACTGAGTTATTTCTTATCACACAGTCTTGCAATCTGGGTAGAAAGCCCTCCTGAATAATTCAGTTTTGCATAGTTTGCAGAAAACCAGAAGGGTGGGAGCTTCCCTGACCTCCTCAGACAGGCGGCCATTCCATCAAGTGGGGAATACCACATGGAAAGCCTGTGTACAGGCAGCTGTTGTTTTTGCCCAGCTGCAGGGTGGTATCTGCAGATGGCCCCGTTAAGATGAGCAAAGCAACTGTAGAGGAAAATAGGGGGAGAGGCAGCTACATCAGTGTATTGCTCAGAGATGCCAGGGATGCTCTGGTGTTTGAGCAAACCTCTATGATTAAACTCTAATGTAATAATCTAATAATCTAATAATAATAATTGAATCTAATAACAATAACAATAACAACGACACCAAACTGGCTCTCTACAACACAAAGCAAATTCACATAAATTCCTCTGGATCGTATTGGCCTAAATTAAATCATGTTTAACAGGTCAGTTTCTCCATAAAAGCATATCCCCACATTTAGTTAACCACTGAGCCTCAGAGGGTTGTAATTAGCACACCACAACACCCTTTACTGCAGTTAACTTCCTGATCTCTTTCCCAGAAGCAAGTGAATATTTTGAAACTTATTTAACAAAAGTACCATTGGTTCTTCTGGGACAAAATAATCCACAATATCATTGTTTTTTTAAAAGAAAGACCTAGATACCAGAAGCCTATAATTTCAACCATTTCAGCCATAATTGAAAATGTGCCATTCTGGTTGCATCCTCTCCACCACTGGCTTGATCAGAAGGGAAGAATGTTTATGACTGCTTCTACACTGGGATTCTTCCTTAAATGGAATGCTGGTAGACCCAATTTAAATAATAATGTACTCATTCTGAGCGTGACTCATGGATCTCCTGGGACTTTATATCAGACCAAGGGGAAACCTTTAAATCGAATCCAAGGGGTGGTAGGATGGTGGCAGCCATGAGCCACACAGCAATGGGCTGTGTGGACACTGTTCCCTCCCACTTCCCTACTGCTTACTGCTACTGCCAGGAACTGGGCACATTTTTGTTCCTCCATCTGGTTGTTTCTGAAATTTGTGTGGATTTTCAATACCATTGGCATGACTTTAAATATCAGTTCTCTAAAATTTATAAGTAGTATAGATTTAAAAGATTTGGTAAACCAAAATGTATTTCCACTGATAAAGCACAATGTATTTTTTCCTATGTCAGTGTCCCAGTTTTTAAAAATAAGTCATTCTATCAACGATTATGATAAATATTAAAATTTTATGTATGGTTAAGTCTCTTGAATAATATTAACACAAATAAGTATTTTAAATAAGTTTAAATCTTCTACTAACATGTTGTGTATTGTTATTCATAACCCTTTTTTTAACTGAAATTGGACTGAATTTGAGAAATAGTGAGATGATGACAAATCACTGATGAGTTAGTGGCTAATCTACAAATTGAATGCAGGCTTAACTTCTCAAACCAATAAATGTCCTGCAGTGTACTAGGTTACTACATTACCACACCTGCTTTTGACAAGGTTATGTAGAAAGCAGAGTAACCTATCTCAGTCAGGAAATAAGATAGTAAGTCTTTTTTATGAGCAGAATTTCTGCACTTCAATCACTATTAATATGGAGTTCATTGAATACAATTTGGTCAACAACATACTGACTCCTAGAAAATTAGGGCTAATATAAACCATCCATTTAATATAGTAGTTTGAACCGATAGGAGGAGACACAAAATTAATGTAGAACTTTATGTTCAATCAAAACCCACAAGAAGCTATTCATTTTAACAAATGGGCCATAAATGGACCACTTTTTAGAAGGGAGCTAAAATCACTTCAAAGCAAGGTCAGTACAGGTTTCTTAATTCTTGGTTGTCTGACTGTCTGTCTGTCTCGTTCATTTGTACCTCACTTTTCTCACTAATGGGGACACTAAGCAGCTTACACCATTCTCACCTCCTCCATTTATCTTCACAACAACCCCATGATGTAAGTTAGTCTGAGGCTGTGTGATTGGCTTCCATGGCAGAGTAGGGAATTGAACCGGGGTGTCCCAGATCCTAGTCCAGCACTCTAGCCACTGCACCATGCTGGCCCATCCAATTTTATGTTTTGTGGCACTTATTTTTAGGGCATTTCACTGCTCCTAATGCTCACCACCAGGGCCAGGATAGCCCAGGCAAGTCTGATCACGTCAGATCTTGGAAGCTAAGTAGGGTTGGCCTTGGTTAATAATTGGATAGGAGTAGGGATGCCAGTCCCCGCTGGGGATGAGGGATCCCCCGTTCCCACCCTTCACCCGCCACCCCTGCTTACCTGGCCAGCAGGTGGGAACATGCCTCTCGGATTTGGGCTGAATTGGGCCTGAATCGGGCTGAAGAAATGTACTCATAATTCTTCTTTCGAGGACCCTATTCCTTCCCCTCACTCCTCACAGGTGCCTAACACAAACTAGGTAACTTCCACTGCCACCAGCAATTACTAAATTGACAGTGAAATTCTTTTTTTTAAAAAAAAATTTTTTATTGGTGAGTATACTTTTCAAATTCAATACATACATTCCCTCAATATCTAATTAACCCTATCCCCCACCCTTTTCCTCCCCCCTCTCAATCGACTTCCAACAGCTTTCCAACCCTTAACCCCTCTTATTACTTAATAAATCCCTTACTCTAAGCACATTCTAATTTTTTTTCCAGGTATTCTATCATATATATCAAATATCCTATCAATATAGTATACTTCTATCAATTATGCTATCAAATATTCTATCAGTATAATATACATCTATCAGTTATACTATCAGTATAGTATAGATCTTATACCCCTCAATATAGCAGACCAGTATAATATAGTATAATATATAACAGAAGTCTTAATTTAAACATATTCTGTTTCTTTTAAACATATATTCTATCAAATCTACTATCGTCATTATAATATGTATTAAAGCCCCTACTGTGTGCCCTGCCACCAATGTGGCACAGCATACAACACCGTACTACACATTCATTATATAATATACAATCTGATCCACTAACATTATAGTATATATAATATGCCCCATCAGTATATTTATTTAACTATTCCCTTATTCATATACTCTAAAAAAGGTATTACTTATCCTAACCTCCCTATCTTATTCTTTACAAAATCAGTTCTAAATTTCACCCCTTTTCTACTATATTATAATCCAAGTTTAGATTAAAATAGATATAAATTCTTAATGGTAAAGTCACTCCTCTCTTCTGTTTAAAATGTCTTATTTTAAAAATTCTCAAACTGCCACAGTTCTCCTTTCACATCCCATTTTTTTTCCAAAAATTGTTTCAATTTCGCCCAGTCCGCCAAATACTGTCCCGGATCCAGGTCTTTTGAGTTTTCTTGTCATTTTATCCATCTCTGCCATGTACAACAATTTGTAAATCCAATCCTCTACAGTAGGTACTTCTTGCATTTTCGATTTCTGCGCATACAGTAATCTTGCTGCAGCTGTCATATACAATAACAATCTTCTATTTTGTGCTGGAACATTCTCCATTCCCAAGTTTAGTAGCAGCAGTTCTGGGTTCTTATTTATTTGGGTTTGTAACACCTCATTAATTACTTCTATTATATCTCCCCAGTACTGCTTCGCTACTTCACAAGTCCACCACATGTGATATAATGATCCTTCGTGCTTTTTACATTTCCAGCACTTATCTGACATATTAGCGTTCCCCAGCGCAATTTTCTTCGGTGTTAGGTACCATCTGTATATCATCTTGTATACATTTTCTCTAATATTCGTACACGTTGTAATCTTAATTGTATTCTTCCACAAGTGCTCCCATGCCTCCATTGCTATTTCTTTATGAAAATTTATTGCCCACTTTACCATCTGTACTTTCACTACTTCATCTTCAGTATACCATTTTAGAAGTATCTTGTAGATCTTTGAAATTTGTTTCTTATCTTCTTGTAGCATTACTTCTTCCAATTCTGAGTTTTCCATTCTTATTCCTCCTCTTGAACAGTCCAATTTGTAAAGATCTCTAATCTGTCTGTATTGAAACCAGTTATAACAAGGAGACAATTCTTCTTCTGATTTTATTTTTGGCATTAAATGTTGTATTTGTATTATCTCCTTGTAGGTTAAGCATTGCTGTTCGTTATCAACAGTTCTCGGGTCTATTACTTCATATGGGACCACCCAAGAGGGGATTTGATCTTCCAGATACATCTTATATTTCTTCCAAATTGTGAAGAGGCTTCTTCTAATATAATGATGCAGAAACAGAGAGTCCACTTTTATTTTATCGTACCATAGGTATGCATGCCATCCGAATATTTTCTTATAACCTTCCAATGCCAGAAGTTTGCGATTTTTCAACATTATCCAATCCTTTATCCATGTCAAACAAATTGCTTCATAATACAGTCTTAAGTTGGGCAGTTGCAAGCCACCTCTTTCTTTCGCATCCTGTAACACTTTCATTTTAACATGTGGTTTCTTGCCTGCCCACACAAAATTCGAAATTTTTCTTTGCCATTTTTCAAATTGTTTAGAGTCTCGGATAATCGGGATCGTTTGTAACAGAAACATCACACGAGGTAGAACATTCATTTTTATTGTCGCGATTCTGCCCAGCCATGATAAATTCAACTTGTTCCACTTTATCAAATCTCTCTCTATTTGTATCCACAACTTCTCAAGTTGTTCTTAAATAAGTCTATATTTTTTACAGTTAGTTCAATTCCCAAATATTTTACTTTGTTACCTTGCAGTCCGTTAATTCCATCAGTTCTTGTTGTTTCTGTTTAGTCATATTTTTGCATAGTATCTTCGACTTCTTTTTATTTACAAAAAAACCAGCCAGATCTCCAAATTCCTTTATCTTCTTTATTACCTTTCGCATATTGTCAATTGGATCCTCTACAATCAACATTATATCATCCGCAAATGCTCTGACCTTGTAGGTAAACTCTCTTATCTTTATACCTCGGATTGTGTCGTCCTCTCGTATCTGGCCAGCAGGTGGGGACATGCCTCCCGGATTTGGGCTGAATTGGGCCTGAATCGGGCTGAAGAAATGTACTCATAATTCTTCTTTCGACAACCCTATTCCTTCCCCTCACTCCTCACGGGTGCCTAACACAAACTAGGTAACTTCCACTGCCACCAGCAATTACTAAATTGACAGTGAAATTCTGAACACGTTTACTCCAGTCTATAGCTGGGTGACCTTGGGATAGTCACAGTGAGGGTATAATAAAGGAGAGGAGAATGTTTAAGCGGCCTTGGGTCTCCATTGAGGAGAAAGGTAGGGGATAAAGTAAATAAATAAAAGGATTATGGTGACTGGTCTGTCTTTTTAATGGATTTGCACCAATCACATTGTTGGCTCTCTGGCCTGTGGAGGAGGGCTTTGCTTCCCTATCAGCAGTGGTTCTTGTTCATTTGTGTTATCAGGTTCTCTGGTATGAAACTCCTAGACACAAAGGCAAACATTTTGATGGTACAGGCTGGCATAAAAGCACACTGCAGACTCCAGTAGGGAGATGGAGACAAATGGACTCCCATCTTGGTAAAGGCAGTACGTCCAGTGAAGCAGACTCACTTAGCCAAATGTTTTGTTTGTCTCCTCTGAACCACAGGCTACAGGTGGGAGAAGGTAGAAGGAAAGCATGGGGCGGATTTAAATTAAAAACCGTTCCTGAACTGTTTACCTGAGGCAGCAGCACAATCTATATGGCAACAAATCCTGTTTCAATTTGCTTTCAGTTCTCTGGAAACTCAGCCCCACCCCCTGTATATAGATTCCTTTGTCTTACATTTGGATGGCATCGCTATCTTTTGTGCCCCTTTTATGCTTATAATACAGCAGGAATTAAAAATTTGCTGAACAGTAGACTTGTCCGACATCCATGGTTCTGGATCACAAGATTTTACTACTATTGGTGGTGGTGGCAGTCCCCACCACCACCACCACCACCACCATGCAGCAGCATATGGTTAGCAGCTGTTTTGGCCTGTTATTGTATCTCAGGCTTAAGTAGATCAACGAGGTCATGCCAGTGACATGTGCAGCCAGTAACAGAACATAAACTACCAGCAAGCCTCGTTTCCCAACCTGACATGTTAGCTGCGCTCTAGAGCAAAATCATCTACCAAAGATCATCTTTGGAAAAGCAGGAAAATCTCACTATCCCCATAAGGAGGTGGTGGTTGGGGAGGGATGTGATAGGATGAAGAATTTGATGACAGCTTGACTGGCAGAGTGAAGTGTGACCTTTGTTTGTTTGGATACTCAAAGTACTTAGAGCAAATGTCTCAAGCTCATGTTGTTTTAGATAAAAAGATCCAGGCCTTGTTGCAGGATTAATGGGCTGCCTATAAACCCTTGGCTGTGACCCTATCACCCTTCTCCCCTTTAAACACAAGAAAAACAAATCACCAAGTATGGGGCGGTTCACAGCTTGGAAAGGCTTTCCCAGGTCAGAAGACTATTTTTACAAAGTCACTGGATACCTGACCAGAGGAGTATTTGGAGAGGAATTTGACATGAATATATGTATATGTATATGTATATGTATATGTATATGTATATGTATATGTATATGTATATGTATATGTATATGTATATGTATATGTATATGTATATGTATATAAAGAGAGGATAAAAATGCAATGTAAAAAAACAGTGAAAATGCCACAGTACAACATCCCCATTAAAATTATCACCAAGAGAGCAGGCTGAGGTATCAACAGTGCAATTCTAAGAATACTTTCTTGGGAGTAAGCCCCATTGAATAGACCTGAGTAGGATTCTGAGTAGACCTCCAAAGGATCAGGAAGTAGAGGAAGAAATTTTTTGGATCCCTTGCGTTTATCCCTACATTGTCAAACAACACTTGGTAATTCCAGTGATGAAGTACGTCTTCCTAGCTGATGCACCACTGCAAACTGGAGTAGTTATTCCCTTCTGTGTTGTAGTGCAGATGTTATAGAAGAAAAATACTTAGAGTAGAAGTCACTGCTAGGTAAATTATTGCTGTTTGAGTGTGTAGGTGCAAAAGTGTCCTTACTAAGGATGAACAAAAGTGAGTTTGTAGGGAGGGCCCTCCAATGTATTTTTTGATTATTTATTTAAACGTTTATATCACATCTTGCTCTGTGGATTCAAGGAAGCTAACAAAGAGCCAACAATCACAAAAAACAATAAAATTGAAAGACCCAAACAATAAAGAATGTGCTCCCACATGTTCTCTTGAAGTGAGTCTTCCTAACGGGAAATATGTAGTATCAATGACTTCCCAGGAAGCCTCAGTAGTTGAGGAGGTTCATACAAGTATCACTTGGAAACCAGCTTTAGTCCAGTTTGGGAGTCACAGTGTGAAAAGTTGCTAATTCTTGTTAACAAACTTAGTCTGTTTTGCATGCTAGCAACGAGAAATGCAGATGTTGGCTATGGACGTAGTCTCGGAGAAAAGCCTCCCAGAGATTTTTGTATACTCCTTGCCATGGAGAAGTTGATCATATTTAATCCATGACCAGGGCAGAGGAGTGAGGGCCACAGGAGTTCTGCCCATCTGGCATTCTAGAACTAAAAGCTAAGTAAAAGGAGAGGTAGAGGTGGAGGGAAAGCTCCAAGGATAATAAGCACCATTAAGGTTAGTCTGTCTCATGATTGTTTCTTATTAAAAAGAGACTGCACTTTATCTGTGCAGGATATGCTGTTCGGATGAGGGAATTAGCAGAACGACTGCCTCCATATCATCTAATTAGCAAAAATGTTGATAAGCAGATACAATCACATATGATTAGGATCCTTTTTAAAAGCCACTCCATTAATTAAATAGACAGAGAGGCCGCCTCCAACCCTCGCGTGCCACTGATTAGAATACAAATATTTACACTAATCTCACCTCCATCAGTCAGGGGACACTTTTGAGTATTTTCAGTGGCATCTGATTACTATTGATTTTCATCCCCAATGTCAGGCCATTTTGTTAGTATCTGAAAGTGCTGCCTTCAGTTTCGGATGCTTTAAATCATGTTAAGGGTTTATCTTAATGACGCTGCTGATAACCACTGCTCAGGTCACTCGTACTTTCTCTTCAAAGAACACAGCCTGGGCTGGTTTTTATTGTTTGTACTTGAGATTTAAGATATGAAAAACATTTCTCATTTCAAAGCCCCAGTTTCTAGGGATGGGGCTGCCTAGCTAGTTGGTGTGTCTAGTTATTTTATATGGGCATCTCCCCTTTTCCAATCTTGATTTCTTTTTTGCTCCTTCCCTCCTCCCTTTCTCTCTCTCTTCACTTGTTCTTGTCTGCGGCGCAACCTTTTTAGCTTACCGCCACATTGCATCACTCCAGTGCCAGTTCATCTTCAGTGCCTTCTGCAAGACTTGGGTAATGGGCAGGAATCACCCGCCACTGAGGGACAGCAACTAGAGGAAGACACACACACGCCCCATATTTCAGAATGGTCTGTAAGAGGAACACCCCCCCCCCCAAAAAAAAAATTTGTTTGCAAACCGGACTATAGATGCAACCAAGACTGAGGGATTGGACTGTGGCAGAGAAAGCTCATGCTGATGGAGCACATGGGGATCTCCCACACTGTCTGATTAGGTGACAGCTTCCCACGTCGTTCCTTTGTCTGTCCTCACTCATCTACAAGCAGCAATGAGTATGGGATGCTTGACCTCTGCATGGAGAAAACTCTACTTTCCTTCTGATGACTTCCTTTGGCACCATCCCACTCTTGGAGGCTGCAGTGTAAGGGCTGCAGAACCATGAGCATGGGAACATAATCTGTTTTTATTCTACATGTCATCTAAGGAGCTCAAGGGTGTTTATATGTTTTTTTTCCTCGATATTATCCTCACAACAACCCAGTGAGGTAGGTTAGGCTGAGAGAATGACTGGTCCAAGATTCCCCAGTGTTCTTCATGACTGAGTAGGGATTTGCACCTGGATCTCCACAATTCTTCCCTGACCCAGATAGCCCAGGCAAGCCTGATCTCATCAGATCTCAGAAGCTAAGCAGGGTTAACCTTGGTTAATAATTGGATGGGAGAGCTCTCAAGAAGACCAGGGTCACTACACAGAGGCAGGTGATGGCAAACTGCCTCTGTTAGACTCTTGCCTTGAAAATCCCAGCAAGGGTTGCCATAAGTCAGCTATGGCTTGAGGGCACTTAATACCAGTGAACCACAATTCTAGTCTAACTGCTACACCAAATACTATAACCACTGCACTACATCTGGGCATAGCCTATAATATTGCCAACTGTTGCATACTACTGTTGGGGAGTGGCCGTATAGCCAAAAATTTTCTCAGCTGGCACACATTCAACTTTGAACTGTATAGTTTGAATACTTCCTCACCACCCAGCTATCACTGCTAATATGTTTTACCTTTTTGGAAGAAACAAACTTGTTGGGAGTTTTCCAATAGACCATTAAGAATGGTGCGTCATTCCTGACCAAGTCTTTCTAAACTATAGAGACTAGGCACAATCCATACAATGGAATTGCTGGGTATTGTCCAGTATTGGCTGAAATAATCAGTTTATCATTGCCAGCACCTCAGAGACATAGCCATTTATGGCCTGGGAGGATTGAAAGTGGTAGGTCTGCAGCAAAGACACTTTAATACTATGGACAATGTATGATATTCATAAAAGACTGATTGATCAACAGGTATTAGCCATGGCATCTAAGTTGATGCTCCATGTTCAGAGATGGTACCATTTGCCAGAGACAAGCAATACTGGATAACTCTCTCCAATGCTTGTATGCATTCCAGAAGCACCTCTTTAGCCACTGTTAGATACAGAATTATAAATGGCCCTTGGTCTGTCCGGTAAGGAAATTCTGACCTTATATATTCTTATGTGGCATTTACATTGTGCCATTACTGTACATAATATCTTCTCCAGTAAAGTCATAGCTTTCCAGTTGTTGTTTTTTCTCATGTAGGTAATATGCAATGCTATATATTTGTTGTACGCTGCACTCTGAATTAAGAATTTACAAGGTGATTTTCAACATTAAAATATACAAAGCAATAAAAATATTCTGTATAAAATGACCTTAGACAGAAACTTAGAATAAAAGATTATAAGTTGATAAAATAGTTGAGCAGACTTGTGTGGGTACTGATGGCCCTACAGGTACCTGGTCCCAGACTTTTTAGGGATTTAACCAGCAGTTTAAACTGAGCTGGAAACATATTGGCACCTAGTGGAGTGCTTTCTTTTATGTATTTTTATTTTATTTCATTTATAGCCTGCCTTTCTCCCCAGTGAAGACCCAAACAGCTTATATCATTTGCCTTTGCTTCATTCCCCCCTCACAACAACCTTACGAGGTAGTCTAGGCTATGAAACAGGCCCAAGGTGACTCGGCAAGGTTCCATAGCAGAACAAAGCATCGCACCTGGGTATCCCAAATCCTAGTCCATTATTCTAGCCACTACACCACACTGGCTCTCTTTAAGCACTGGAAAGGTGTGTTTCTTATGGTGAACTGGGATGCTTGACCTCTCCTCTTCTAGGACTGCAAATGGCAAACAGCACTGTCTATCAAAAAAGTGTTGTTTTCCCCTGAACATTCAACAAGGGATGAACAGTGCTCTGTACATGTGTGTTCTCACATTGCTTTCCTCAAACCTGTCTCTCATCCATCACCTGTGTTTTAACAAATCAACAAAATAAAAAAGAGATGTTGAAGTAACTGAGAGTGGGAAGGAAAAGCTGTATGGTCTCTGTTTTAGTCTTGCCCAATTTGCCCGCTCAGTGTTTATCTAGTCTAGATGGCAAATACTTTCCCATGGCTGTCCTCTTTCCCTCCCCCTCCATTTTGAAATGTACCCTTAAACAACCTCAACCTTCAAAAGAGGTGGTTGTGAAAGCTACACATCCTGTCTCTCTCGTGTCTCGCCTTGCACATTTTGCCTTCCTACCTAACTTCCGGAGCCAAGCATGATCATGTTTATTGCATGTACATGTCCTAGCAATGCCACCTGGGGAGTGTAGTTCAATCCATTCAGTTCTAATCTGAGTGTGCACCAGTGCAATGAACACCGCTGACTGAGGAATGCCTCCATATTGCAAGCCCCAAAGCAGCACCTGAAGGTGAATGTAGCAGCTCCTCAGTTGTGCATGGCCTGCCTATGATGGGACCTGGAGGCATCTGTAGGTTGAGCGAGTCGGTCATCATGAACAAGCCTCAGCAATGGCTACTCGCCCAGCCACTGTCCTAAGTGCCAACTCTGTACAGGTGCAGAACTGTTTGAAATTTGAAAATTGTGAGCAAATGGTTGAGAAAATCAACTGAGGTACTCAATTCGACATGAGAAGTTCAAATGTTGGTTGCCTTTTCTTTTTAATCACAGCACCCCTAAACACCTACCAGTAAGCCTTGCTGCTGATCTATACGATGCTTCTCTCCAGCAACAGCTTTTCAGGGAATATTGCATTTCTCCTCTGCTCAGATGGGTAAATCTATGTGAGTCTTCTTCTAACAAAGAAATCAATTGTGGTGATGGAGATGGGCAAGAACAGGACAAAAAAATGAACACGATGTTCATTGCTATCCACGAACAGGGAATCACGAACAACCACGAACATGACCCTGTTCATGAACATGTTTGTGGATGGCTGTTTGTGGGAGAGAGTGGGGAGACTTGGAAGGGAAGAAAGTTCCCTGCGCCATTTGCAAATGGCGTGGGGAACCTCCTTCCCTTCAAAGTCTCCCTCCTTCCAGCCGGCTGGAGGGAAGGGGGGAGACGTCAGGAAACCCCTGTGCAGCAGCAGGGAGAAGGGCATTTCACCCCAACAGGCTGCACCCAGCCGCTTGTCAGGGGTTTCCCTGACGAGCAGCTGAGTGGGGGATTTAAATGTCCCTCTTCCTGAGCTAGCAGCAGGGAGAGGGAAATTTAAACCATGGCAGGCTGCACTCAGCCGCTTGTCAGGGAAACCCCTGACAAGTGGCTGAATTGGGGGTGAAGTGCCCCTCTGCTTGCTGCTGCACAGCAGCAGGGAGAAGGGCATTTCACCCCAGCAGGCTGTGCTCAGCCGCTTTTCAGGGGTTTCCCTGACAAGCAACTGAGTGGGGGGTTTAAATGTCCCTCTTCCTGCACTGCGCAGCAGCAGGGAGAGGGAAATTTAAACCCCGACAGGCTGCAATCAGCCCTTGTCAGGGTTTTCCCTGACAAGTGGCTGAGTTGGGGGTGAAGTGCCCCTGGGCTTAGATTGGGGTTTCCAGGACAACAGGAGTTCAGACAGAGTTCAGAAAGTCCGTGCCTACTGTTGCCAAGGGAATTGATTGAAAGGTGCCAGACTGTCTGGCTTGCTGAACAGCTGATGAACACCACAAGCAGGGTTTGGAACAAACACATGTTCGTTGGGAACAGGGCCTCACGAACAGCTTGTTCGCGAACAGCTGATTGGGCTGTTCGTGGCTTTTTTTTTTGGTTTGTATTGCTGTTCATGCCCACCTCTAGTGGTGAGTGCTGTGTTGAAAGTGTCCTTCTGATGGCCAAATTAAAGGTGGCTTTTTAACAAGTTGGGTCATGGTTCATGTGGCCCAGTTCCCATTCCCCTCAGTCAGATGGTAGCTACTAGGAACTAATTGCCTAAGTACTGCAAAGGGACCTCATTTGGATCAGTACTGGCAGGAGTGGGAAGGGATTCAGCCTTCACCCTGCATTATTTTCTTGACCCAACAGCACCAGCAGTAGAAAAGAGCAAGAGTCCAGTAGCACCTATAAGACTAACAAAAGTTGTGGTAGGATATGAAGAAGTGATCCATGGCTCACAAAAGCTCATACCCTACCACAACTTTTGTTAGTCTTATAGGTGCTACTGAATTCTTGCTCTTTTCTACTGCTACAGACAGACTAACGCAGCTACCCATCTTAATCTAGCACCAGCAAATGTTACTTGCACTGATTCGGGAGGGCCATTTCCACATGACTTACCAGCCTCCGGAACGTTGCGCAAAACACGTGGAAAATTGCATCTTCTCGCGCAAAATCGCGCGAGGAAGACGCTATTATCCAGGAGTTTTGCGCGACATTGCATCTTCCTGGCGTGATTTCCCACAAGAAGATGCTATCTTCTGCGTGTTTTGTGCAATGCTCCAGAGGCCGGTAAGTTGTGTAGAAATGGCCCAGGTTGTGCATGCATTGATGAGCTGCATATGTAGCCCCCCAGTGAAGCATATAACAACCCAGGAGCCATTTCAGGTCAGGAAAACAGGCTGGAGGGGAACACAGAAATCCTCTTCTCCAGTGCCACAGTTCCAATCCAAATGAGGCCCCTGCAGTGCTTGGAAAATTAGTTCCCATCAGCTGCCGTTGAAGTGATGGGGATGAGAGTTACATTGTGGGAAAGCAGATCCAACTGATTAAAAAAATCCCTAGGTGCACAGGTACTTGTTGACTAGACTTCATGACCTCTTTAGCAACCTGTGATGAGACTCCTCTTCAGCCCTCAGAAAAGCAGCACCATTTTGTGTGTTTTTCCACATAATTTAAGAACTTTTTACTACTGAAAAGTAATATCTTATGAACTGGTTGTACCACTGTAGTGAAGAAACATTCAGGGAACCTCTCAACACCCAAACAAAAACTGGTGGTAAACACAAGCAAGATTAATGCTCTGCAGGGGCTGATTAGCCATTTAACTTACAGGGAAAGTTCCTGGTGGACCACTGCCTTCAAAGACTGCTGGCAGCCAGGAGCAAACAGAGCCAAGACCTGGTTGGTTGCTTGCTGTAAGGGCCACTTAGCTCAGAATTTGCCAGAGGCACCAGTGACAGGTGTTGGCTCACCTGTCATCTCTCACTGCCCCCAGCGGACAGTTCTGAGCTAAGTGGCCCCTGTAGAACTGGCTTGTAGCACTGCAAGGTCAATTCAGCCCGGCTTCCTCCAGGGCCATTTTAACTCCCCAGCGCAACCCTGAGCTGAGTACCAGGTGCCAGGAGGCAAATAGTAGGGGAAGGTTTTTCCTTTTATGCTCTGCTTATGTGCTACATAGCTGTCCATAGCTGAAGGTTGGATTGCATGGCACAGTGGCTTCATCTGGAAGACCTCTTATACACTTCCCCAGAGGAGTGCTCCGCCCTGAGTCTTCTCATTGTTTTTCTCTGTTTTAGTTCTCCCATTCTGTGTGATTCCTCCTCTTCAGTGTGATTGACAATATCACATGGTGACTTTTAAAAAACAAATAAGGTGGCTTTGCCCTACAGCAGGGGTGGGGAACCTCCGGCCCATGGGCCATATGCAGCCCATGAATTTAATTTTAATTTAATTTAATTTAATTTATTATATTTATATTCCGCCCTCCCCGCTTTCGCAGGCTCAGGGCGGATAACAAATACAAACATCATTAAAAACATTTAAAAACATTAAATAATACATTTAAAAACATTTAAAAACATTAAATATTACAATTCATGCTGCATAGTGGTTCATACATGCCTCTGTGTTCGCATAGGGGCGATGGTTTAACTCCCCCTTCACGGGGGGGCGGGCACTGCCCGGCATCAGCCATATGCCTGGAGGAATAGCTCTGTCTTACAGGCCCGGCGAAATGCAAGCAAATCTTGCCGGGCCCTTGTCTCGCAAGACAGAGCATTCCACCAGGTCGGGGCCAGGACCGAAAAGGCCCTGGCCCTGGTCGACGCCAGGCGGGCCTCCCTAGGGCCAGGGACACTTAAAAGATGTTTTCCACCAGAGCGGAGAGTCCTCCGGGGCTCATATGGTGAAAGACGGTCCCACAGATACGTAGGTCCGCGTAGGGCTTTGTAGGGCTTTGTAGGTTAACACCAAAACCTTGAACCTGATTCGGTACTCCACTGGCAGCCAATGCAGCTGGCGTAGCACCGGTGTAATATGCTCCCACACCGGTGCTCCAGCAATGACCCGCGCTGCTGCATTCTGTACCAGCTGTAACCGCCGGATCAGGCCCATGGGAAGCGCGTTACAGTAATCCAACCTAGAGGTGACCATTGCTTGGACCACTGTAGTCAAGTCACGGGGAGACAAATAAGGGGCAAGCTGCCTGGCCTGCCGAAGATAATAAAAGGAAGACCTGGCAACTGCAGTGATCTGGTCCTCCATCTTCAGGGAGGAATCCAGAATCACCCCCAGGCTCCTAACTCTCGGGGCCAGTGTAAGTGCTGCCCCATCAAGTGTAGGAAGCCGGGGTCCCAAAGCCATCTCTCCACGACCCACATACAGGACCTCCGTCTTCGTGGGATTCAATTTCAGCCGACTTTGTCTCAACCAACCAGCCACAGCCTCAAAAGCATGCTCCAGGGCATCAGGGGCCGATCCAGGCCGCCCGTCCAACAACAGATAAAGCTGGGTGTCATCCGCATATTGGTGACACCCAAGCCCGAAACTCCACACCAGCCAGGCGAGGGGGCGCATATAGATATTAAATAATAATGGAGAGAGTATCGCTCCCTGTGGCACACCACATACCAGTGGCCTACGAGATGACACTCTCTCCCCAAGCACCATCCTCTGTCCCTGATCATGGAGAAAGGAGACCAGCCACTGCAGTGCTGTCCCCTGAATCCCCACATCGGCAAGGCGGTGGGTCAAAAGCTCATGATTGACCGTATCAAACGCTGCTGACAGATCCAGCAAAATCAGCAGTGCTGATCCGCCCTGATCCAGATGTCTGCGGAGATCGTCTGTGAGGGCGACCAGCAATGTCTCGACCCCATGTCCTGGGCGGAAACCAGACTGGAAGGGGTCTAGGGCCCCCTAGCCATTTGAACTGGACCGTGAAGGACGAAGCCCCCGATCCCACCCTTCCCCCCAATCCCACTTACCCACTTGGTGGAGGCACGCTCCCTGGGGTGCCCCTTCCTGAGGGGGAGGGTGCTCCCGCACCGTGAGAGCAGGTTGTGGCGAAAGCAGACCGCTCTTGCTGCCGCTGCCTGCTATTGCCAGCGCTGCTATTGCCAGCGAGAGCAAGCAGCGGCAGCAACAGTGGGGGGCGCTGGTGCCAGAGCTGCTGCTGCCACTGCTGCAAGCAGTCCGCAGCGGTGGTGGCAGGGAGAAAGGGGATACAAGCGCCCTTTCTCCCATGCACACGTGCGCGTGCAAGGGTGCTTGTATCCCTTTTCTCCCTGCCATCACTACTGCAGACTGCTCGCAGCGGCGGCGACAGTGTGGGGTGCTGGTGCCGGAGCTGCTGCCACCTCCGTGAACAAGCCACAGCAGTGGCGGTAGGGAGAAAGGGGATACAAGTGCCCTTTCTCCTACGCGCGCGCGCGCACAGAACATCGCTCCTGGAAGTAATGTCATCACGCATGTTGCTAATGTCATCATGACATGTTGCCCTCCCTGCACAGAACAGCATAAAGTTGGCCCACGCTAGGAAAAAGGTTCCCCACCCCTGCCCTACAGTGTAGTCATCACTCAGGGAATAAGGTTACTGATCATTTACATGGAGGTGAGAAAGAGTAGTGTTGGGCTAGCATGACTGCCTTGCTAAGATGCTCTGTAGAGTAAATGCCTAGAAAGATCTGGCTTCAAAGAGCCTCCTCCTTTGAAAGGTTTACAATCTAAGGTACCTGCAACAGGTTGCATCACAGAGGGGATATATGATCTTTCAAGGTCGTAATAATTTGTACCAAATTCCCACCAATAGGACTGCAGCATGTTTCAAGTGAGCTAAAAGTCAACTGTATGCTGATTGGATGAGATGCTTCTGACTTCACAATACTTCTTAGTAGCAAGTGTCTTGAAATCAAACAAGATAAGCAAGCAACCTTTCTCTTTCCCTTTGGCACCAAAACCATTACCATTGGGCTGTGAGGAAAGAAGTGCCACACCCAAAACAACAGGATCCATTGGATCCGAACTACGCAGGACCTTGTGTCCCCTAGAAAAACCAACGAAATAATCTCCAAATCCATCAACTACTTTCTTTGGGATGGTTAATTATTACGAAGTCCTAGGACTGCATCAAAATGCCTCGCAAGAAGACATCAAAAAGGCCTACCGTAAGCTGGCATTAAAGTGGCACCCTGACAAGAACCCTTATAATAAAGAAGAAGCAGAGAAGAAATTCAAAGCAGTTGCTGAGGCTTATGAAGTCTTGTCAGACCCTCAGAAACGCTCTCTCTATGACAGGCCAGTAAAAGAAACACGGCACAGAGGGAGAAGTGCATCTGGAGGTCAGTCTCACAGCCCATTTGATTTTGACTTTGTGTTCCGTAGTCCTGAGGAGATTTTCAGGGAGTTCTTTGGAGGAATGGACATCTTTGCACATGATTTCTGGGACAACCAGTTTGATGATGACAACAATGGAAGGGAAGACAGAAATGGACTGCACGGACCCCTTGGTCTCTTTTCTGGATTTGGTGCCTTTTCTAACTTTCGATTCAATTCATTTGGACCTGGTTTGCACACTATGGTTTCCTGCAGGTCATTTGGAGATGACAGCAGTGGAACACACAATTTCAGGTCTGTCTCAACTTCCACTGAAGTGATCAATGGGCGACGAATCACAACAAGGAAAATTGTTGAGAATGGACAAGAGAGAATTGAAGTTGAAGAAGATGGCCAACTGAAGTCCATAAAAGTAAATGGAAGAGAACAGTTGAAATGCTAAAGTCTCTCCTCATCTCTTCAAAAACAACAAGCAACTGCTTGAACAATCTTTAATGGACTCTTATTCCGTAAAACGGAATGCAACTAATAAACTGCTTCATTGAATTCAAGACATATCTTGGTAAAGACTGCTGAATTACTTGGAATAATTTTGCACAAATATATTGATTTAGAGGCATGTGGTTATTTTAAGTAGCCCCTTTTAAAAAATTTATTGAGAAAGAAATGCCAGTGTAAATGAATTACCCTTAAGGTTGTCATCCTTAGAATACAATCAGTGGGAATTTCATGGGAATACTTTTGAGTGAAAGGTTTCAGGATTTCAGCCTAAAAGGCGGAGTCAACTATGACATATGTTGTCATAGTACAATTGAAATCAATAGAACTCAACTAGCATATGTAAACATTAAGACACTCCTAAGTGTAATAGCAAATGGAGTTTATTATGAACCCAGGCTAGATTTCAAATAAGAACAATGTTTCCGGAAACTAAGATAAAAAGAGTTGGTGACCTAATAAGAGAGTTTCCTCCATTCATAACTTTTTAACTTTTTGGAACTTTTACAGAGCCACCCTAAGCAGAGTTACACCTTTCTAAGTCCATTGACCTCAGTGGACTTAGGACAGTATAACTCTGTTTAGGATAGCACTACTAATATTTCAAATACAGAACTCCCTGAGTACTGCAAAGATATTGGTGTGACACTATTCGAAGAATGACAAATGACTATTCCACAGTCAGTTAAAATGCAGATCTTTTCAGATGATGATAACCTCAGTACAATATTTCCTAAGTACCAAAATCTTGTTTAAAAAAAAGTTATGGAAAATAATTATAAAGCAAAAATGGAAATAAAATTTGTATCAAATGAATCATGTATGGAATATAAGGGGACAATTTTGACAGGATATCACCTAAAGAAAGAAGGATAGTTGGAAAAATTAGGAAGACCAAGTACAACGCATTTAGCCCCTTTCATACTTGGCCTTTAATCATCTCAGTACCTGTTTCGTATCCCATGTTTGTAGGGGTTTCATACTAGCAAGGTAGTCACGGCCGGACACAGCAGTGTTCTTTGTCCATGGCATCCCCAATTTTTCTCCCTGCGGACATACTGCAAGTTTAATTTAAATCTGCTGGCGAGTCACAGCTGGCACAATCAATGTCAGTGAGAACACTTTTGCTTCTCTTCTCCCTCCTTTCCTTTTCCCTGGGAGCTGATTGGTCTGTGCGTAATTAACCACTCCCACCCAACTCAACTCTCTGAACTCCTTTTCCACCATTTTTTCCAGTAAAGCTAGCCAAGGGTCATAAGGCTGCTTCTCTGTTGGCTTCCTTCCTCTCAGGCATGCACTTACTCTCCTATTTTTTTCCCCAAAGCTAGCATGGAATAAGCAGGGAATAAGCAGCAAGGTAAGGTTAGAAATTGTTCCTGGCTTTGAAAAAAAACAGGAGACTAAGTGCACCAACAGGAGGAGGATGCTTTGTTGAGTTTCCAGGTAAAACCTCCAACCTTACTCGGCTGTGGCTGCGTGGGCGCAGCTCTGTAGCCCTTCCAGGCAAGCAGAGCAGAAGTGTGAAGACTATGGCTGTGAAGCAGGCAAGTGCCTGGCCCAGCTGAGCCGTGGCTCGGCCTACATCTCAGCTGAGCCAGGGCTGGGTGTGCGTCTGCTCCACAGCCCCCCTGCCATGCAGTTTGGCCTAGTGCTCGCCTGCTCTGCAGGCTTCCCTGGGCCAAGCGGAGTGGGTTTCAGCCCAGTGCTGTGCTACAAGCCATGGCTCAGCTGGGCCAGGCGCTCTCCTGCTCTGCAGCCTTCTCTGAGCTGAGCGGAATGGGGGTCAGCCTGATGCCACGGCTGTGAAGCAGGTGAGCACCTGGCCCAGCTAAGCCTGGCTAAGCCCCTGTCTCAGCTAAGCCGGAGCTGGGCATGTCTGCTCCACAGCCCCCCTCTGCCACGCAGTTTGGCCCTGCACGTGCCTGCTCTGCAGCCTTCCCTAGGCCAAGCAAAGTGAGGGTTGGCCTGATGCTGCGGCTGCAAAGCAGGCAAGTGCCTGGCCCAGCTGAGCCATAGCTTGGCCTGTGTCTCAGCTGTACCAGGGCTGGGTGCAAGTCTGCTCCACACCCCCCCCCAGGCCATGCAGAGCAGGGGGCCAGTCTGGCATGGCGTACCTTCTCCCATGGTCCTCGTGGGCTGGGTGGGGGAGTGGAAGTGAACTCGCCTGCTGCCCCCCCCCACTGGAGTGGGTGTGGGGGCCGTTGTCATGGAGGGGAGCCGTGGCCCAGCTGAGGTGAGCATGAGCGTACCCTGCAGCCCCCCCCATGGGTGAGGTGAGAGGCTGGCATGTTGTTGTGGGTTGGGGAGTGGGCTGTGGCCCGGCAGGGCCAGCAGGTGCCTGCCTCCCAGGTCGGGGTGGCTGGCCTCCCCAGCCCCCCATTACTACACATGCTCAATGTTAAAAAAAAAAAAATTGACATGCCCTGCAAAGCTCTGAAAGCCTGAAACTGAACTGAGGCTTTGAAGTGGGTCTGAAATGAAGCACCAGAGGCCAAATTGAAACTGCCGCAGACAATGTGAAATGAACGGACACAGTGCCAAAGCCATTGCCATCTGGGCGAAATCTCATAAATTGTTACTTAAACTGTAAGTGCGAAAAATGCCTTTGATGAAAAATGAGGAATTTCTGTAGGAAAACTATGACATTGATCTAGATGGAGCGACTGGGAATAGATCCAAAACTCAATGAAACCTTATTGGATATTTTCCCCATCCTTGTCCTAACCATAATCTTTATCTTTAACTAATTTTGTTTTATAGCATTATTGTGCTTAGATTGTGCTTGAAGACTTGTTGAGGTCCCCAATAAATTTTATAGCTGAGCAGGAATATGAATCTGGGCTTTTGAACATGGTCCATCAAGATCAGTGTTGCCCACTCAGACAGGCAGTGGCTCTTCAGGGTCTTAGGTTGAGGCTTATTGAAACTGGAACCTTCTGCATGCCAAGCAGATGTTCTACCACTGAGCCAGGCCCCTTCCCTGTAAGACCTTCCCTGTAAATTCAACATGTCAACCTTTCTCCCATACCAAAGTGGCACCCAAGGTGGGTAATAAAATGCAAATTAAACAATACAATAACATTTTAAAAGTATTAACAAGCACACAAAGAAGGGAGAAGTAAGGCAATAGCAGTCACCACCTTCTCTTATAGACGTCAGGGTAGTCTTCTCTTCAGGCTGGCACAGGACTTACCGATGGTGAGTAGAGATGGCCTGGGCCAGAGCCCCATATCCATAGTTGACCACCTCCCTTGCCAATGGTCTGGTGGTTAGGGAAGCCACGTGTCTCAGCAGCAATACTCAGATGGAAAAGATGCAACAGTTCCTGTTGGCACAGTACCCTGGTTTCTGTGAAAACAGTTCAAATGGGGTCATAACAAGCCACAGGCTAATAGTCAAAGGCTTCTGCTCCCCTTCTAGCAAGTTCTGGGCTTTTCAAGATGCAGGGATGGTACACAACACGGTAAGGGAGGAGTTAATGCTTAGCAGATCTTGCCTAGATGGCCCAAGTTCCTAAAATTCCTTCCCATCTCCCCCAGCACTTCTCTTGGATAAGAATATCCATCACAGGTGTAAGGCAGGAAAAAATCACACTATAAAATTCTTTTAACCTGAAAGTAGGGAGCTGTTTGTAGGCATATATACAAATTTGTTAAGAAAGCTCTAGAAATCTAGCAATACAGCATTCATTTGTGTTTGGTTCTAGATCTGGAAAGTCATTTTTATTAAACCTGCCTTTGAAAATGGTAAAAGGTTCTGCTTACAATAGTTTTAACCAACTACAGCATCATTTTATGCATATTTATTTAAAAATATATCCCATTTATACCCTATCTTTCTTCCATATATTCTCCCTTTTATCCTCATAACTACCCTGTGAGGTAGGGCAAGCTGAGACTGTATGACTGGCCCAAAGTTACCCAGGGAATTTCCATGGCATAGTAGGGATTTGAACTTGGGTCTCTCAGATGCTACGCTAAGCCCTCCACCACAATAGAGTTCAATACTCTTAAGTGCGTGTGAAGAGAAATTGCAGCCATAGCATTTTATGTTCACCAGTGTCACTCGTCCTATGGCAAGCATGATTCCTATTTTATTTACCATATTAGAAAAAAGGAGAACATAAACAGAGTTATTTTTATTTCATCTATACCCTACCCTTCTCCCCAATGGGGACCCAAAGCAGTTTACATTATTCTCCTCTCTTCCATTTTTTCCTCACAACAACCCTGCGTGGTGAGTTAGGGTGAGAATATGTGATGCACCCAAAATTATCCACTAAGCTTTCATGGCAGAGTAGGGCATTAAACCTAGTTCTCCCAGATCCTAGTCTCCCACTCTAACCATTACACCACACTGGCTCTCTCATAATGCCCATTCAGAGAAAATCATAGCATAGCAGAGATTTTCCATCTTATCCCCCGCATTATTCTACAGAGCAATCCTGAGAATACTTTCCTGGGAGTAATCCCATTAAATAGACCTGAGTAGGATTCTGAGTAGACCTGCATAGACTTATACTGCTAACCTATTATAACTTAGGATAGTATTTCAAAGATGTGAAGAAAACGTGGGAAAAGAAGGTACTTGTGCTGGCCCATTCACAGGGTTAATAAAACAATTCCTTCATTAGGATAAGGACCATAATAAGATGTGCAAGATTTTAAGCTACACCAAACTCTTTCTTAGTTTGGATACTAAAAAAACTTTTAAAAGCATGAAAAGATTGACTCTGTGGGTTTCCCTCAGTTGAATTTTCTGACAATTAAAACACTTTTTCAAAATGTCAGCTAAGAAAAAGAAGTTTTTCTTCATTCCTAACAACATTATGAATTAGGCATTATTAGGCTTCTTTGAGATGCAGATACTAGGAACTCTGGAAAATTCCATTACTACCTCTACCGTTTAGAATCATCACCTTAATTCCAAAGGATTTTAAAAGATATACATTAAAAGAACAATGGACAAATAAGGGAATGGGCAAAATAAGGAACTGACCATGGATAATATAGACAAGCTAACAGATAATCAGCAGGTAAGGAAGGAGCAGGGGATGTGAGGCTGGGGCAATTTAGGAAAGGCTTTGCTGAAGAAGAGAGCAGAGACTGGAAAACCTGAAGTCAATGAAGTAATGCAAAAAGGAAACAGGTGTGCATGTTCTCTCACACTCTGACTGATTTCTATTTCCCCGCCCCCAACAACTGTTCCACTCATCAGGCAAATATGTTTAAATAGACAATTCTAGCAGTCACAAATCATATAAATCAGTCATAAATAAATGTTGTGTTTTAATAAAATCTTACCATTTGGTATTGGTCTAGTAATACCTAGTGATGCTAATAGCTTCTGATCAGCACCACCATCAATGAGCATGCATGATTTTTCTAGAACCTGATGCAAACCTGCTCAGCAGGCATTTGTGGCTGTTCAGCATGAACCAAACAGGTTGGGTGATCAGCAAATGTCTGATCAACTCCTTTGAACACAGTAAGTTCAACTGTCAAACATGTTTATGGTGAAATTTCAGCATCCCCACTAAATACTGAAAATCATACTGATAGGGTCTCACCAGGAAAGAAATCTTGCGGTTGCTGCCAGCCCTGAAAATCATCACTAACTGGGCTGTGCTAGTGAAAAAGCCAAACTCAGGGTTGGAATAATTAGAAAAAGGATTGGGGGGGCGGGGCGGAATGACCAAAGTCATAAGGCCTTTATAGAAATTAATGGTTCAGCTGCACTAAAATACTTTGTATAATTTTGGTTGCCCCATGTCAAAAAGGATATGACAGAGGTGAGGAACAAAGTAAGTGATCAACGTATTAGAACACGTTCCCTGCAAGGAAAGGTGAACATGTTTGGGATTTTCTAGTTAAGGAAAAAGAGGCGTTTATAAAACTATCAATGATGTGGACCGAGAAGGAAGAAAAAAATATCCTTCTCTCCTAAAGTAGAATTCTGGTGGCCCAATGAGCATAAATAATAATGAAACAACAGGATCCTCTTATAATTGAAAGGAACATCTTTATATAATCTAAACTTACTGTCCAAAGCAAGTCTTCACATACACCAGCCCTTGCAGGTGTTCAAAACTTAAAGCATATAAAGCACTAGGCAAGACAGGAATCTCTTCAGAAATCTTAGCAATTGAAATTGTTAGTTGTTGCAGCACCAGCACATTTCACCTGAAAAAAGATTCCTGCTCAGTATGATGGTATCTTCTGTTGTATCACTTTTGTCCAATAAAGAAGAATTGATATAGAATAACAACAACAACATTTGATTTATATACTGCCCTTCAAGACAACTTAACGCCCACTGAGAGTGGTTTACAAAGTATGTCATTATTATGCCCACAACAAAACACCCTGTGAGCTAGGTGGGGCTGAGAGAGCTCCTAGAAGCTGTGACTCACCCAAGGTCACCCAGCTGGCTTCAAGCAAAGGAGTGGGGAATCAAACTCAGCTGTACAGATTAGATTCCCCCGCTCTTAACCACTACACCAAACTGGCTCATAGTTTGTTCTAGTCAGTTATCTTTTATCTGGGAAGACACTAAGTATCCACACCAGAAATATTATACTTGCCAAAGGCAGATCCTTGTACTAACATGTCACTCAAAAGGTAATGCTTCTGTTTAGCCACAACCAGATAATGTTGCTGGGCAAGAGAGTAGCTATACAAACTCGGGGAACATGCAAACCCTCACTAGCTCTCTCTGCACAGTTCTTCCTTCTGCCCATCCCCAGTAAATGGATCATGTAGAAAAATACAATATATTAGCTGGAGCTTCTTTGATTATTGCCATAGAAATTTTAGTGGCTGAGCTTTCAAGAGTTGCAGTAGACAAGCAGGGGTAATTCCTCAGCTGAGATCTGGTTCATACCTTATGGTTCTCCATGTGACCCCTATAGATGGTCAGGAGGAGAAAAGAAGCAGCTGTTTCATGTGCAAAACAGCCCTTAGTAAAAATCAAAATATGGGTTTGTTGTAGCATACAAAACTAATTCCGTTCAACTGCGCTTAGCCTATGAGTATCAGCAGTTTGCCCACCAAGCCTAAAACATTATTATATTAACAGCCCCAAACTACTTTAATGAGCACTTGGGCTGCAAAAAAAAAAAAAAAATACATAAAAGCATTTGGAATTACTTCATAAAATACTAAATCACAATATTAACCAACTGACCTTTGCTCTGCACAGACCTGCTAATTTTAGCAATTACTGCCAACAACTTGAACATATCAAGTGGGCAACTGTTTAACAATAATGACATCTGCTTGGAAAATCCAATTATGTCTAAACATCTTTAAATCCCCACTAGGGGATACCTGCTTTCTTTTTGCTACTGTTAGTTCCTGCCTAATAGGATTTTAAACTCACAGCCTGCTGCACATTGCAGTAGCAGTGCCCCCCTTTCCCTGGAGTGCCAACGGCATGGCTGCTATCACATTAAGCAACAAGCGAGAGTCTTTCCTTGGACAGTGATGGAAGCAGTTTGATTTTTTTTGATGGCCTAATCTGATAAACGGGTGCATTAGCTGGATCTCTTCACTCCCGTGTTTCCCCTGTAGAACCTCCCCCACCCCCAACTCTGTTGTTTTGTACACTAAAAGCAAGTGGTCAGTTTTGGGGGGATTCCCTAAGGGTTTCCTCATCTGAAGGGCAGGTGATGGATATAGCTGCCCACATGTGTCTGGATTATGAAGGCGATCTTCTGCATGCGTGTCTTTTATTCTACAATTTTGTGCTTTGAAACTTGGCTTGAAGCAAGTTTTTATGCTAGAGAATGATAATTGAGAACTGATGTACACAAAGCAGGGCTGGGTTAACCATCATTCTAGTTTTGCTATACAGAAGAACCTTTGGCAAACTGGGTTCCATATGTACTATGTTAATTTAGTACATCTATGTGAAGACTGGGCTAATCCTACATGCTTTTTGTGCTCTTTTAAATTTTCCATGTGCTCAGTTAGGAGGCTGACACACTCTGCATGAGAGATAATTTTTTCCCTGTTATCCAGACGTGTTCCCCCACCACCACCCTTTGGCAACCCCATACAAGGCATGACAGATTTAGTTGTGGGGACACATTAAAATTTTGAATCTGCACCTTATGTAGTAGAAAGATCACTCCGTCTACATCATTGGTCAATGTAAAATGTATTTATTCTACTTCTATTTCAGCAAAGTTGTACCCTACCTTTCTGTTTCAATGAAACACCCAAGGTGTCTTGTAATCGTATAAATAAATCACATCACAATAAACTATCAAATATGAAGAAATAAAATCAATTCATACGTTCTATATGCAATTAATAAGAGATGGCACAACAACAATTCTAAAATCTAAAACAATAAACAGTACAAGTATCAATGTCAGGGCAAGTAAAGTTCACCCCACACCAAAGGTCTTCTGAACCAAATAGGACTTAATATTGCTTTTGAAGTCAGAACAGAAAGGACCAAACAAACTTCAGGTAGAATGATGGATGTGATGTCATTCCCTATCACAGTACTGGTGGTCACTCTCACCTCACATATGGCTGGATTCTGTTGAAAATACTTCCTCATGCACTGGGGGTGTATGTGTGGATTTTCTGCTTCAACCTTCCAACTTCTTTCTGAGGCTGCTCCTGGCAGTCCCTTGTCCTGCAGGAACAGCATGTGTGTGTGTGTGTGAGGGGGGGATTCTGGGCTGTAGTGGGATGTGGGGGGAGTTGCACTTCCGTGCTGGGAAGTCTTTCTGTGCATGTAAGTGTTAGACAGGATCCAACCCACAGTGTGAACTAGTGAAGCCCCAGGCACCACAAGCAGATCTCAGGGCATGGACAGATTCAGATGGGAAGAGATAACCCTTCGGGTGCATTGGCCTAAAATTGAGACATTTGTGGGGCAAAGGATGATCATTTTGCCTTTGTGAGCATCGGTGAAGGAAAAGAGAATGACAAACATACCTGTTGAGTTCAAGATCAACCTACAATGCCAGAGCCACAAGAGGGCCAGGCAACATTGAGCTGTGGCACTGGTAGGCTACCACATGCAAGCTCATGGAACTGACCGTGGTACAGAGTCAAGCCTAAGCTCCTATTCCCACTCCCGTGCAGTAATACTGCTTGTCAAACGCCCCCAGAATTTGAGAGTGGACTAAGAGGTGTCTACATTTATAATGTGCACTAAAATGACATCATAGCATACTTAGTACTAACTTTTAATAAGTAAGAACTTCTGGCCGCCTCTGGTTTAATTACTCCTAAATAGTGTTTAACTACGCTTTCCTTCTCACTCCTAGCCCTCACTCCTCCTCACTCTCACTCCTAGCACAGCAATGCCCAAAAGAGGGTTTGCAGTAGGGATGTATAGCTGGATATTGCCAACCTGATTAAATACCTGATATTTTGGATATCGGATCAGCAATATCTGATACTGCTCTTGGCCCTCTAACATGATTCCTGATTCTGATATTACCTCCCCTTTAAAATTTAAAAGGCAAATGTGCTGCAGATCAGGTGGTGGACAGAGGATCTTCCTTTCCCTCCCCCCTGCTTTAATTTAACATATAAAGTAGAGAAGGGCTTGATTATTGTTTTAATTAACTATTCAGTGTATTGTTCCAATATTTCCAGAATGCCTTTCCAGAACAATAACAATATTCCCTACCTTTAACAGAAACAGTAATCATGTTATTCCCAGTACGGAATTAAAAATAATAATTTTGCTAGCGCACACCCCAAGTTAACATCCATCAGGTTTTCTGTGCATCAAGAAGTTAGGGATGCTGTGAACTTCATAGAGAATATATTCAAGAGGTAGACATATGGTGTTCAACAGCTGCAAATACCCCAAGAGCTGAACCTCCAGTCTGTTCACCGGTCAGCTGCTTTCCTGGAATAGCTGTGAAACAGCTTTACAACTGTGCGGTAGCAGTGGTGATGGAGTTTTGTCTCCCTGCCTTGTAGAGGTGCTTCAATCTCTGCCACAGGAGAGATGGTTTTTCCCAGGATTTTGAATAGTCAGATCAGGTAGTTCAATTTGCGGGGGAGGGGACTCCATCTCCCATAATTTTCTGTGAAAATTAATGTCAATAACAATAAAAGACAGTGCTTTAAAATAATGATTCGCTGAGTCATTTATTTACTCACCGTTTGTTTATGACTGCCTACTGAGCTATGTGTAGCAACAACAATTCTGTAGTGGAAAGGGGAAGGAGAAAAGTTGGACTTCCATCAGGCTTGTAAGAATGTACTTGAATAAAAAGCTGCCAGGTGCACTGCATTGTACTATTCTCGTACATGAAAATTCACCTGATAAAAAGCTCAAATTGTTTGTGTATAGATGAATAGATAGCCCACCCCCAAATAGCTCCCTGTACACAACTAATGAACAGACCATGAGCTGAATGGAGGGGAATAAAAACAACCCTAGCACCTGAGATTGCTGAGCAAAGAATAGAATTATTTTAAAAAGTGGTTCCTTTCTGATTTAGAGTCATCAGAATATTTTAACCATTTGTACCAGTTCACACATGACAGAATTCTCTTGTGAGAGACATTAGCAGCACTAACAACTCATGCAATGACCAAATATGTGTTGTGGATCCAGAGGTTTGGGCCCCAGTTTGAGCAAGCTTTTCCTGCCTGTTTTGCGGCAGGTAAATTGCCTGGATTATACTGTCATGCATATAGGCTTCTGTGTAAACAAGCCCAGTTCAGATTTTATTTTGATTTTGCATTTCCTGGTATTTTGGGATGTGTGTGTATATAAAGTACCGTCAAATCACAGCCAACATACTGCAACCCCTACTGAGTTTTTCAAGGCAAGAGAATAACAGAGGTAGTTTGCCATTGCCTGACTCTGCATAGCGAGTCCTTGGGGGTCTATACATGATCAGTATTACTGATGGAACTATGCTTAGTATATCGATATCAATATTACTAGTAGTACACCAAATGACAATACATCCTTGACCATTAAGGACGATTCTATTTATCATTTTTCCTAATTAATTTCCATTATCAGTTCAGCAATTGATAGTATCCAAACTACACATCTGAAACATGTACTTGTATGGCCATAATCAGCATAGGATTGTCCGAACTGGTACATTTCCTCAAAGTCTTGTAAGGCATCTTTCTTTGGACAAATTGTTGGAATATAGGCTGCAAGGTCTGACATTCAGTCACTATGGGGTTGATGTGTTTACCCAGTGTACTCCCTGTTTGTATTGACCTGGAAGGAAACCTGGCACACAGCCAATAGCCTTATCTATCTGAAAGCAGCAGAAACTGAGAAACTACTATTGATTAATAGATCAGGTGATTTCCTCTCTAAGGGTTAAGAAGAAGCAGATTCTCCATATTACTCATGTGGTCTTTGTAGAGTCAAGATGTAAGAATTCTTTGTTTTTGTAGGAATCCCATGTACCTTTTTCTTTAGAGTAAACGTTTTCTTCAAAACAAACAAATGTCTGACTCTCTATTGTTCAAGATCCATTGCAACTCTGAATTTAAAACTATTTTAACCCACTTTTCCCCAACAAAATTGGTAGCAGAGGACGGTTGCAACAAAATTAGCAGAGCAACGTTTGGACTGTTTTGCAGTGCTAGCTAATGATTCTTGAATGACCTAAATGAATCTTTAGAGTAGTCTGCAGGTTGTAATCAGGAAAAGAAAAATCTCAGATCAGGCATCTGGGAACTTTGCCTAACTGGTCTGCATTTGTAAAATTGTAGCAGCAGAGTGTCTTTTGAAGTTTTTTTCTCTCCCTTGCATAGGAACTGAGCTGCAAAGAGCCCAGAGAAGCAGCCAGCTGAGCCTTTTAGAAAGAAACCTTTTAACCCTGTGTGTGCCTGAAAGAATACTGTCTAAAACTCCAAGATGAGCACTCCCAGTTCTTCAAATCAAAGGGACATGAGTATGATTACATGGAAGCCCAATTATTCTAGCCCAGGGGGAATTAGTTTGCCCTGTGTAAACCAGAACAATTTTAGCTGGTGGCAAAGTGCCCTGAAGAGTCAGTTAAAAATGCATGGAGCATCAGATGTATTGACTATAGCAATCCCAGCAAATGGGCAAGAAAGGGTTGACTTTCTTAAGCAAGATGGCTTGGCAAAATCCTTAATTATGAGCTCAATAATTTGCCATGAGGTGCCTAACTTGCATACCCTGGAAACAGCAAAAGCTATACGTGAACTTTTAAAGAGAAAATATGAAGGCGGACAGCAAGTAAAATTCTGTTCTTAAAAAGCCAACTGTATGATTTTAAAATGAGAGAAAGTGATTCATCGCCTGCTCAATTGAAGTGCCATCTTTTGGCAGGAACAAGTATTTTGCAATGTTTACTGAAAGCAAAATGAAATACAGCTTTGTATACCTGATGAAGAGCAAAGATGAAACACTTGAGAAATTCAAATGCTTTGTTGCCACAGTTAAGAATAAGTTTGGTAAAGCACCCCAGAGTCTATGCAGTGATGGTGGTGGAGAATATTGCAAAAGTTTTTTGGAACTTGGCACTGAGCATAAAGTAACTATACTTATATCACCACAACAAAATGGATATTCTGAGAAATTGAACAGGACTGTACAGGATATGTGCAGGTCTATGCTTATACATTCTGGGCTGCCCAATGGATTATGGGCTGAATTTGTGAATACAGATGTTTTATCTACATAACAGAGTATCTTGAAAGGTGATGGACATCACTCCATTTGGAGATTGGTTTGGCAAGAAGCCTGCTCTGAAGCACATCAAAGCTTTTGGTTCCAGAGGCTATGTTCACATACCAAAGGAGAAAGGAGGAAAGCTGTATCCTCAAGCTAAAGTTGGACTAATTGTGGGATACCCTACTGGTGGAAAAGAACACAGAATTTTCAAGTCTCAAGAACACAGAATGAGGGTGTGTAATGTTGTATATATGGATAAGAACCATTTGCCACATGCTTCTAACACAGCTGAATCCACAGTGACAACTGATCCAAATGATGCAGAGACTGCTCCTGAAGAATTGGTCATTTGGTTACCTGCAGAGACACCTGGGGAACTGGCAAGTCCACCTTCTCAAGAGACTACCCAAACAGAAGGGGAAGCAGGGACTGGACCAGAGGAGACAGAACCCGCAATCATTGTGAGAGGATCAGAAAGAAGCAATAAAGGAAACCCACCAAAGCAATATGGATTTTGTGAAACTATGCAACTTATAAAAGAAGCCAAGAACTGGAAAGGAATATCTAAACTGCCTGCAGAAGAAAGAGACAAATGGATTGAAGCAATGGAAGAAGAACTGCAATCCATAAATGTAAAACAAGTATATTCTCTTACAAAGTCACCTCCAGACAGAAAACCTGTTGGATATAAATGGGTGTTCAAAATCAAATATAACATTAATGGGACTGTGGAGAAATACAAGGTGTGTCTAGTAGCCAAAGGATTCTCACAGGAATATGGAACTGACTACTTTGAAACTTTTGCACCAGTTATCAACCATGCAATATTCAGGACACTGCTTGGTGTTGCAGGCTCAAGAAACATGATAGTGGAGCATCTGGATATAAAGACAACGGAGAACTATCTGAGGAAATCTATATGGAGCAACCTGAAGGTTTCCTGATGAGAGGACTAGACTATCATGTGTACAAACTCAACAAAGGTCTGTATCGCTTTAAGCAAGCAACAAAAGCCTGGTATGACAAAATATCAGAGTTACTACAAAAGCAAGGATTTAAGCAAGGAAAGCAGAACCTTGTCTGTATACCAGAGTTAAAAATGGACAATACCAGTACATTCTTGTTTATGTTGATGATTTGATCATATCTTGTCAAAACAGACAGGACATAAAAGAAATAGTTGATGGACTGAACAAAGAGGTGGAGGTCAAACAACTTGGAGATGCAAAACACTACCTCAGGATACAAGTTGAAAGACTTGAAGATGGAACTTTTCTTTTGAGCCAGAAAAGAAAAATACTGGACTTTATAGAATCTGTTGGCATGAAAAACTGCAATGTGTCATGTATACCACTTGAACCTGATTACTTGAGAGAAAGGGATGAACAGCCACTTAGGAATGTTGGTGAATATAGAGAAGCAGTTGGAAATCTTCTGTACCAGAGCAAACGACAAGATGTGATATTACAGCAGCTGTTGGCATCATATGCAGAAAAGTAAGTTCACCTAATCATCATGATTGGAATGCAACAAAGAAGCTGGCAAAATACCTGAAAGCAACAGCAGACTTAAAACTAAGAATTTCACCATTTGAAAGGCCAAGATTGGTTGGATATGTGGACACTAACTGGGGAGAAGAATCAAGTAACTACAAATCAACCAGCGGTTACCTATTCTTTTATGGAGATGGATGTATAGATTAGACTAATAGGAAACAAACTATTATAGCACTATCTACAGCAGAAGCTGAATGTGTGTCAGCAGCAAGTGCCTGCAGTGAACTAGAATGGATTTTTCATTTGCTAAAGGACTTTGGAATAAATGAACCTATACTTGTAGTTATGTTTGAGGACAATCAAGCTTACATTGCCATATGTAAAGGAGAAAGTACCAAAGCAAGAAGCAGATCTATTGGACTTAAATGTGAACTTGTGAGAGATATGTATCAGAAGGGACTAACTGAGATTGAACATTGTCGCTCAGAAGAAATGGTGGCTGATATCCTGACTAAGCCACTGTCTAAAACAAAGTTTGAATATTTTCGTGAAATGTTAAATATGTTTGATCCTAAGCTGAGATAAAGGATTAATAATGTTTGTTTAGATATGGATGCATAATGACTTCCATGTTAGACCTTGAGAAGGGGTGTTGGAATATAGGCTGCAAGGTCTGACATTCAGTCATTATGGGGTTAATGTGTTTACCCAGTGTACTTTCCGTTTGTATTGACCTGGAAGGAAACCGGACACAGAGCCAATAGGCTTATCTATCTGCAAGCCAGGAAACTGACATTGGTTAATAGGTCAGGTGACTTCCTCTCTAAGGGTCAAAAAGAAGCAGATTCTCCATATTACTCATGTGGTCTTTGTAGAGTCAAGATGTAGGAAACAGAGTTCTTTGTTTTTGTAGGAATCACGTGTATCTTTTTCCTTTAGAGTAAGTGTTTTCTTAAAAACAAACAAGCGTCTGACTCTCTATTGTTCAAGATCCATTGCAACTCTGAATTTAAAACTATTTTAACTCACTTTTCCCAACAAAAATGTGTGTATGTATGCGTGCGCACATGTACACCATTAAGTAGCAGTTGACTTATAAAGACCCCATAGGATTTTCAAGGCAAGAGACTTAGAGTGCAATCGTAAGAATCCTGAGAAGAGTTACTCCAGTCTAAGCCCACTGATTTCAATTAGCCAAGACTGGAATAACTCTTCTTAGGACTGCACTGTAATCTTATGTGGCCAAAATGAAGCAGGCATGAAGTAATTTTAGTATCTAATATACTAAATGTATATTTGTTTACTACCTATATCGATAACTTGATATATGCCAATAAAGGCTTTGTTGTTGTTGTTGTTGTTGTTGTTGTTGTTGTGCTGTTGTTGTTGTATACTAAATGTAATGTTTTATTTGGCATACTAATTTACCCTGAATTGACCAGATGGGGCTATCTGGAAAATTATGTATGGGATTGTATATCCAAGATGGCAGAAACATGTGTGGTTGAGTCTTGCAGTTATTTCCATCTTGGAGGAAAGAACAGGCTTATGCACCATGGCCCTCTGCCATGCCATGCTACAATCAAGATGTCTGAGTTTCGAATTGCTGGATGTGTCTTGCATGTGTCTGCTCACATGTGAAGTATAGCTGCAACACATGCCTCAAAGAATTCAAGATTCTGCCATATTGAAGAGGTATATTGTTTTACTACCTTGCTGCTCTTGGGGTGGTCTATGGTTTTAAATTGCATGTTGTATTTAGTACTTGTGAGGATCCTCCCTCACTGGAACCCTCTCCTGATGGCCTGCCATCCTACCAGCTCTCTAGGCAGGTGTCCTCCAGCCTCAGATGGGCAGGGAAGGGGGTTGCACCACCTTGTTCCTTCTCCTGCCCTGGGAGTAGCAGCGCGCTCCAGCTGTCTCTCCCTCCAAAATCCTCCTCGGCCTTCACAGGAACCTGAATTTAAAGGCCTCCCCTGGCCCCACCTCCCTGGCTCTGGCCCCAATCGTCACCCCGTCTCCCTGACTGGCCCTGCTCCCAGCCTATCTGATAGGAGGGTTGGGTAGACTCGGTTGTCTCCTGGCCCCACCCACTCCATCCCCACCTAGGGTGTGGCATTTGGTCTGCTCTCTGCCTGGCTCGCCCCTGCTGCTTCTGAACCTTCCCCAGTGGCTCCCTTGGCATCTTGGGGCCTGCGCCTGCCTGACTTGTGCTGATGGCAACCTCCTGTGAGCCTGGATGAAGTGGAGCCATCTGGGCAACTGCAGGAGACAGGTGAGTCTGCTGAGTGGCTGCAGGCTGTTCCCCAGAGTTGTGCCTGGGCGTCGGCTGCAACTGGCCTAAGGGTGGGAGAGGCCTGGAGGTCTGTAGGGGCTCCTGCAACTGAGGTACTGCCAGAGGCTGTGCTGCAGGACCTAAAGGGGGTGCCTGCTGCTGTAGGGCTGGTGGTGAGGGTGGACAAAAGGCCGGCGTCGCCGGACAGTACTGTCTTATTAATTTTATATTGAATTTATTGTTACTGTATTTTAACAATGTTGTTACCCACCCTGAGCCTGCTTGCGGGGAAGGCAGGTTAGAAATAAATTAAATTAAATATTAAATCATTTAATTTGGAAGAGATTTAGTGGAAGTTGCAAAGTCTATGGCTACGTCTGGCACAAAATCTTTCACAGAAACATTATATAAGAAGCAGAGGAGAAGCATATACATCTACCCTTATTGTTCTTTCCTAAATTCTGCCATTGGCGATTTTAGGGATGCCTTTGACAATGTGGATGCACTTCCTCATAAGCTTGGCTAAGAGCTAATGATGGACCATTGCTCCTTGAATCCAGCTATATTACAGACATTACAACTTCCCACAGCAATGAATAACATGGATTGTGAATTAACATTGTTTAGAAAACAATTTCCTGTTGTTTAAATTCTGTTGCCTGTTAATCTTATTATGTTTCTCTTATCTTTTGTAATTGGGTGGTGGTGGTGGTAAATAAATTATTTGGCATACATTTTCTTTACATTTTATGTGCAAAGTATCACTTAACTGTGTTTAAGGTTTAAAAAAAATCCTGTTATTCCTCCTTCCTCTCTCTTTGTATGGAAACTTTCCAAAGCCTTAGTAATGTTTGTGGCCCTTATCTAAATCTTTTTTACATTTGAAAAAAGGACACAGAGAAAAACGACACATGGCTTTTAAAATGCAGGTCTACAATCCAACACCGAGTTAAACTAGTGTAAACTCATCAATTTCAATGAGTTTTAAAAGATCACAGAATATTTTGGTCATGGGAAGAAGTGCTGATGTGCTCATCACTGGTGATGTCATAGCTGCTAACTGCTGGACTCTCCTCCAGCCACATTGCTCCCAACAATTTTAATTGCAATGTACTCTCCTGAGGAACAAGTAGCATACTCCAGCTGTGAAGCCTGTGTACTGGAGAAGAACCATCCAACAGAAATGCTATCTTGAGAGAAGATATCTGTTCCATAAAACAAGGGAGTGACAACTGGGTATTTATTATGCAAAACTACTACTAACTGGACATGTGGCAAAACCCAGAGATTTTATCCAACACCTGAAACATTCAAGATCTTGTCCATCAGAGTAGCATCAACCCACTATAATACACAATTGTTCTAATATATGGTGGCTTGCAACCAAATTGGGAGCTGTGGCTCAGTGGCAGAGCATCTGCTTTGTGTGCAGAAGGTCCCAGGTTCAGTCCCCAGCATCTCCAGTTAAAAAGATTAGCTAGTAGGTGATGTGAAAGTCCTCTTCCTAAGACCCCAGAGAGCTGCTGTCAGCCAGAGTGGACAATATTGACCAATAGTCTGATTCGGTATAAGACAGCTTTATGTGTTCAAAATAAGAGCATCAGCTGAACTGTGAAACAGTATGCTGTTTCAGAGTGGCAGGCCAACCACTGGCTCTGGAGAACAAACAGAACATAGAGGCTGAGGCCTTTCCCTGCTGCTGCCTGCCAGCACTGGTATTCCTTCAGTCACCATGGCTAGCAGCCGTTGATAGAACACCCTTGTGCTCGTTACTTAACCTCTCCTGGCAGCGAATTCTACAGTTTAATTACTTGTTGAATAAAGAAGCATTTCCTTTTGTCTGTCTTGGACAACTAGATGTTACTTGTGAGCAAAATTTTGCCAAATTAATGTAAGACATATTACTTGAGAGCCTATTTAATATGAAGTGTGACTGTGTGCTTGGGGAGGCTATATGGGACACAAGCTGACCTCCGCCTTCTCTTTTCCCTCCAAAACTACTTCACCCCATTATCATTATGTTGCCAGTGTGCCCCCACTGGGTAAGCCTCCTGCCACTTGCCAGTCTTTTGCTGGCAACCCTAATAAGGTGCCTTCTTCAAAATTCAGTGGAACTTCTGTTGGAGGCAGGAGGAAGGCTTCAAATGGTGCTCAGTAGTGCGGTAAGATAGGGGTAGGATTCTCCCCACTATACTGTACCACACCTCTGTTACATTCTCAAATACTGTCAGTGCAGATGGCATAGGTAAGATCATTACTCACAGAATCAGTAGTATGCAAATAAGGGGCTCTAATGAGTCCTGACATCAAACTTCAGGCCAGACATGGAGTAGACAGGACAACATTGATCCTATCAACTCCGATTTCTCAACAGTGCAGCCAATGAAAAGCCATTTTGAGCCCCACCCAACATTTCTACTGCAGTGTGGGAGGCACTTCAGCAGACCTTCTTTCACACCATTCTGGTACTATCAGAAGCCCCAGGTCATGAGAGGGAGGCCAGCAACCTGACTGCATCTCAAAACACCCCTTAGGACCTGAGACCACACATGGAAGGACGTGCCTCATGAGCATCTCCACTGTATTATGTCCAACAGGAACAGCATTTGCTGTGGGGCCAAACAGATAAAACAGTATAGAAACATTGTAAATAAATGTGGCTTTGACTGGCATTCCTGAAGAAAGTGGGGTATATATAAATGAATGGACCTTCTTATTTTGCACCGGGCTGAGAAAAGCTCTGCCCTCCTCAAATTTTTTCCACTTTTAAATTTATACCAAAGCTTTACAAATCTCCCATTGGTAAACGACTCTCCCCCACTCAGTGCTGAATATGAGTTAACAGACTGCCGTCGCTTGCTCTCCAGTAACTAGGGTTGCCAGCTCTGGGTTGGGAAATTCCTGCAAATTTGGGGGGTGGAGACTGGGAAGGGTGGGGTTTGAGGAGGAGAAGGAACTCAGTAGAGATATGAGGCCACAGAGTCTGCCCTCCAAAGCTGCCATTTTCTCCAGGGAAACTGTTCTTTGTAGTTTGGAGATCACTTGTAATGCTTGGAGAACTCCAACACTTCACCTGGAAGTTGGCAACCCTAACAGTAACTAAACAGCTGCCTTTAATTGCCTGGTAAACCAAATATTATTTTAACCTGTCCTGGCTCTATTTGAATTAGGTTTGCGCTTTTCTGCTTATTAATGAGGATGGGTCCCTGAGAAGGAGCTTCTAGCTCACATATAAGCATTTGGAACACATTTTCAACTAGCATGCCAAGTTTCCAAAATCCATCTTCCAGTGTGTTCCTCAATTGTATTTGAATTGGCACAGAGACTGTCCCTGCAGTTAAACAGAAGCAGGATTAGACCCAGAAACACCCAGGTGACTTAACTCTGAATGACATCAACGTCACAGAAGACAAAAATGGCAACAAAGACATGGTCAAAGTGAGGAACCCATGCCCAGTGATCACATTTTTTATAATTGTATTTTTTAATTTTATTATCCTGTCTCTAGTGGTTCCTCCTTCTCCCAGAATGAACAGAGGTTTATTGCTGGGGTTAAAAAACACGAATTTGCATTACATCCTGGCTCCTGCTGTAATACTTCAGTCTTGTTTCTCTCTCGTCCCCTCTCCAGAACAACTGATCCTATCGCAGCCTGATTTAATTTCAAAGACGGATTGTGATTTGGCAGTCGGGGGGGAAAAAGAGCCAAGCTAATCAAAAGTCACCATCTGCTGCGTTGCCATGGGGATATTCCTCCCCAATAAATGTGCTCTTTGCCAAAATCACAGATAACAGTACTATAGAGGGTGGGAGGTAGGGAGAAAATAAAAGAAAGAAGTTCCGGCACTGGGGGGGGGGGATGGAAATTCGGAAAGAGAGAGAGAGAAATGAGGCAGAAACCAGGAGGGAGAAGAAGAGAGAGGCAGGCATCAACAGAAGATGGAAAACCATCCAATGAAGAAACTATTATGAAGAAGAAAGTAATAAAAGAGATGCAGAGAGGCAGCTGAGGATGGAGAGATGAGAGCAGAGGAAAGACTTAAAAGACAAACAAGGAACTAGATGGGGGGAAGACCTGCAAATACCACAGAGAAAGGAAGCGAGTAACCTTGTTGTACCCAATGTGAGAACAAAATATGAAGGGAGGTAAGAAGTGTACAAAAATAATAAGCTCTGATTATAAAATGATGTTCCTGTAACAAAAATCTGACACATGATCCCTTCATCACACCTTGGTCAAAATCTGGTTAAATTCTTCTTGATATGATACAGAGATGGCTGGATGCTGTGTTAATATCCATGAGCCACAATGTAAGACTATGTGGTATTTTGTTGATCAGTGGTTTACTGGAGAATTCTGCAGTTGTTTTAGAACAACATCAAGATGGTTAGTCATGTTAGTCTGTCTGTAGCAGCAGTACAGAGCAAGAGTCCCATAGCACCTATAAGACTAACAAAATTTGTGGTAGGGTATGAGCTTTCGTGAGTCACAGCTCACTTCTTCAGATACTAGTCAATTGACTTAAAATTGATGCCTTTGGACATCTTGGACAGAAAGCAGCACTGCCAAATCAACAACGGTTGGCAGTGTGGACTGTGACAGTATATTTTGTGACTCTGTGGAGCATCCAGTTTTGCTCTATGGTCATGTGATGCTGTGGAACAGGGCATGATCCAAAGACAACCTTTCCAATAAGTGGCTCATTATGATGTGCAAACAAGTCGCAACATTTGCAATGTAAATAATATCCAGAAATACCAAAAATTAATAGCAAGTGAAACCCTACAAGTAATGACAACTCAGGGAAGAGATCATCTACTTAATGACTTTGGAGATACCACCAACATTCTGTCATTATATTTGCGTATGTTTTTGAATATATGTTTCTTTTTTCTTTTTACCTAATTAACTTTGTAATTGGAGAACCTTCAACATTAAAAAGCATTTGAAAACATAAAAGAATTTACTGCACAAGAAGACTTAACTAAATGGCAAGACGTGGCCATGACATTAAGGTGAGATGTGTCTTTTCCATGTCTAACAGCACTTACTTCAGAAAAAGAATGAGAGCTTAGCAAAATTCTCCAGATCAGTGTTTCCCAACCTGTGGGTCTGTGCAATTGGTGGGGCGCAGGCAAGCCCTCTCTAATGGCTGCTCTGGACCTTTGCCTGCTTCTTATTTTCTCCTCTTCCTTGCCACCTTCTCACATTCTCACCTCCTCTCTCTTGCTTTGGGGGGAGAGCTGTCTGGGAATAGTAACTTTATGGTAGTAGCTGGAAGAAGGAGGAGAGGCTGGTGAGTAGGTGGGAACTGTTCAGCATGTTGTCGAAAAACCACAAGAGGAGAGAGAGATGGGTGTACAAAATGCTCCCGTGAGTGGCAATTCTTTTCCCACTATGAACCCCCCCAAATGGTATTCTGAAGTACAAAGATTTTATATATGGCGGTCACATTGCCAATGGAGGTTAATTTGACCACCAGATTCTTCTTCATTACTCTAATCCCCCCTAAGATTCTAGTAACCATCAAGGTACATTATACTCGATTCTAAGTTCAGATAGAAACTAGGTCCTTTTTACACAAATTGCCAGCATTGGTATTTCTGCTTCGTATGGAATATATGCTGTCATGTGTGATGAATAGAACCAATTTTTCCATCTCAGTAAGCAAACCATGGTAAGTATATACACACACATGTGAGGGCAGAGTTGCACACACAATAGGTATGTACACATTTTCCTATGTCTGTATCTCTGTGAGAAAATCATCAAGTGTGAGGTGACTCCTAGAAGGACCTTATTTAGAGACAAGGCTACGACCTGTATTTTGGACTTGAGCCTAGAAATAGTATTTTCCATATCATTAGCTGATATTTTTTCCTCATTACAGATGCATAATGATTGATAAAGAATCTAGTACAGTGTACTCTGATGGTTATTAGAATCTTAGAGGGGATTAGAGTAATGAAGAAGGACCTGGTGGTCAAATGTAACCTCCATATGCAATGTGACCACCATATGTAAAGGCTATGTACTTCAGAATACCACTTGGGGGGGGGGTTCATAGTGGGGGCAGCTGTACCCTTTGTGTGATGTTTGTTTGTTTCTCAAAAACATCTGGTTGGACATCAGAAAATGCAATGCTGAAATAGATGGGTGACAAAATCATAGCTCACATAAGGTGCCAAACATACCTTAGGCTAGCCTGGATGGGTCACCACCACTCACCACATGAAGTAAATTTGGACTTATAGGCCACCATATCAAGAAGGTTGGGGACCACTGTGTTACCAGAACTGCTATATTATGGGGAAATTAGCACGCAGTCTGGGTTAAATTAGTGCGGATCTTAACCAATGTATACCAGAGTCCGTCTTCCAGATTACTCTCGCAATAAAGAGGGAAGGACTAATCAGTATAAAATGTGTTTACTAGAGATGTCACATATGCCTACAATAGCACATACAAGCAAAGAACATAAAAGAGCTAAGAAATAAAGAGTAGAAAAATAGAGCCGTTTGCATTAGAAGGGCACCCACAAGAGATCAAAGAAGCGGGGCGATACGTTACCTGATCACGGCGAGAAGCAGAGAAGCAGCAGCGAAGTGGGGCAGGATCTAATGCCTGCACTAGATACGAAGAGTGACGGTCAGGGTTCAGGAGAGGAGTGGCATGCACCTCATGGCAGGGAAAGCCTGCTTAAGTACCCAAAAACGTACCCTGAGGCGAGTGCCTTCCATGTGGTTCTCAGGAGGGAAAACAAAGGCTTAATGGGTCTACAACTATCGCTAATGGGCCACTTTAGTGTCTGAATATATGATTGTGACACCTCAGGAAGAGGGGACAAAGGAGGGGAGGGGAGTGCCGGGTGGGTTGATTGAATCTGCCAGGAAGCTGGAGTTGTCTTGATTGCATCGGTTCTGGAATGTAGTGGTTGTATTGAAATGCGTCCATTAGGTGGTCTGGACAGCCGGCACGTAGCTTCCATTCCGGGGTGGCTTCCAGCGATATGCATAGCAGGGCGAGGCTGGGCTCTGTGGACGTGACAGGAGCTGGGTCTTGTGATGGCAGCCTCCGAACCACTGTCTTTTCCACCTGGGAACATGGCTTCTTCCTTGGCACGTCTTGTGGGCTGGCTAGCAGGCTGTCTAGTGGTGAGGGCAGACCCAGTGGCCATCCTGCAAGGGGCTCCCTGCGGGAACTGACCAGAGGGTGCCTGGCCAGGCTTGCGGAGGGTCCCTCTGGCTGGCACTGTGCTGCTAGTGGCATGGCTCCAGGCCCAAGTGAGGTAGGTGTCCAAGGAGGCAGGAAACAGGCATAGGTAACACAGTCCATGGCAGCAGAGAGGCAGGAAGCAGGCATGGGCAATGCTGCCCTTAACAGAGTCTCTGGTAGAGCTTCAAAATGGCAAAGTAGGAAGTTGGCATAGTCCAGAGTGGGCTCCATAATGGGGGGGGGGTCCCCTGGCAACAACTGCCCCAAATGACCTATAGGGAGAAATACTAACATATGGGGGAATGTAAGAATGAAGCCAATTCAGTGGTTGCTAATGGAATGATATGGCTTTTGCTAAGCCATGGAAGCGCTGCAGGATGAAAAAAAGCTACAGAATGTTTGAAGAGCTCTAGGAAACAACTAAAGAAGCAATGATGTCAAGGAGGTAATATGTGAGAGACTGTCAAAGAAGCAGACCAAAGTCAGATAGACAGACAAACAGACAAGTTTGTAGGTAACCCTGGAAGTGTTGCTATTTAGCTTATGAGAGGCCACAACACATTTTCTTTTTCATATTTTTTTCAAAAAGCAGAACATTTTGTCTTTCTAGGCAAATTATTTTTTCTGCTGAAAACACTCAAAAAAGGTAAGGCAACTCAACTGTAAGATCCGCTTAGGATGGTCTATGGAGATCAACACATTTCCCTAACCAGTCCCTCTCACAACCTACAAGACAGAGAAGTCTCATGCTAATGTGCACAGAGGCATACACAAACATGTGAATCTGGTTTTCTCTTCCATCTAGCTTGGAATTGTCTGCTGTTATTGCCTGGCACTCCAAAGTCTCAGGCACAGAAAGATCTTTCCCATCCTCTGCCACTTGAGATCCTTCAGCTGAAGATGTCAGGGACTGAAACTTTGGCATAGAAAGCATGTGCTCTACCAATGAGCCATGATGACACTGAGCCTTGCCCCCTTCCCCAATTTATCACTGAGGTTAAGGACTGCTTCAGAGAAGGCTCTTCTGTGTGCCCTCCCTTTGGTTATTACTGGAAGTTTTATTTTTTGTTACAGATTTTTAAAATACGTTTTCACTGTAAGCTGCCTCAGGAGCCTGCTTTGGCTGAGCATATGGGTTAGAAGTTGTTTAAATTAATTAAATAAATGTATCTCAAAACAGATGTAACTTCTCTTATTCCATGAGTCAGTGCACTCCTGCACACTTCTGCAAAAACATTTTGATGTATAAATTGTACAATCCCCAAACACCTTGGCAAATACATGTAAGCCTGTTGGATTTCACTTGCAGAAGGTAGGTTCTTGGTACAGTTTTTGGAATTTGGGGTTTTAGCACTGGGTGCCAGCATTGCAAAAGCCTCTCAACAGTCCCAGATGATCCCTACTTGAATGCTCCCTCCCAATTGATGGTTGGCTTCAGACTTGTGTGGAAAGAGGACTGTACTACCCTGTATCCTTCTGTGCTCTTTTAACCTTAGCATCTTGCAGGACACCTCAGCCTAGCTCTGCTGGGGTTGATACCTCCCTGCACCCAGGGCTTTTTTTCAGTGGGTATGCGGTGGAACAGAGTTCCAGAACCTCTTGAAAATGGTCACATGGCTGGTGGCCCTGCCCCCTGATCTCCAGGCAGAGGGGAGTTTAGATTTCCCTCTGCGCCACTGGAGCAGCGCGGAGGGCAATCTAAACTCCCCTCTATCTGGAGATCTGGGGGCGGGGCCACCAGCCATGTGACCATTTTCTCTGAGGGCAACCCACTGAGTTATACCACCTCTTTTCCCAGAAAAAAAGCCCTGCCTGCACCTCTGACACAATCCCTCAGCTGCATTCCAATTTGTGCAAAGTTCCCACCTCAGCTAGCTAAGAGTTGCCTTTGCTGGAACAATGACAACATCGCTTGGAATGCATGCCGATCTGCTGCATCCCAAGGTGGGTGTCAGCTGCAGCTGCAATTTGGTCTTTGCTGGATCTGAGTCCTCTGTCAATGGATACTGTGACATGGGCCATTTCCACATGACTTACCAGCTTCCGGAGCATTGCGCAAAACACGCAGAAGACAGCATCTTCTTGCGTGAAATTGTGTCAGGAAGACACTATTATCCAGGAGTTTTGTGCGACATCGCATCTTCCTGGTGTGATTTCAGGTGAGAAGACGCTATCTTCCACGTGTTTTGCACAACACTCCAGAGGCCAGTAAGTCGTGTGGAAACGGCCTCGGTCTATACAGATGTCCCTTTAGGAGGTGAGGGCTACCTTGGGAACTGCTTGGGACCGGCCTCAGGAGCAGAGGCCTTTGAACTTTTCAATAGTTTGCCAATGCTTAATTCTGAAATGTGTTCAGTACTTTGATTACATGACACAGAGAATTTCAGTCGATAGTGTCTATTTCTGTCACTATAGGACTGCAAAGTGAGGCTGAACCTACTGAACATCTCACAATGACCCTGTTGATAGATTAAGATGGGTAGCCGTGTTAGTCGGTCTGTACCTGTCAAAAAGAGCAAGAGTCCAGACTTCCGGTTTGGGATTAATGGGGATCTGAAGCAGCCTAGTGATCTGGGCTGTCCGGGGCACTGTTTTTTTGGAAAGCGAGGCACTGGAACACCTGCTACCAACCCAACTTCAGGGAGAAGTTGGGCTTGAACGCTACGCACCCCGAGAGAGTGTGATCTCGGTGAGGGGGGGTTCTGAATCAAGGATTCTCCCCACCACCTTGAGGTTCCCTCTGAGAAGGATGAGTTACTAACTCTTCAGTGCCTCAGGAGTCATTTAATTGGCATAAGATCATCAGAATCCAAGCTCCAGTAACAGCTTTAACCAACTATAAGTGAAGGAAACAGCACAGACAACCCGCAGAATCGTCGAAAGGTAAAGATCATTATCGGACTTTGTAAATCAAAATGGCAGTGAAAAGACCAGGATAAAAAATTTAAAAGGACAGAATTTAATAGAGTAAACATCAAGGATCAAGTACTGAGTAAAATTTTGGATGCTGGCAACGTTTTAAGGACTAAAAAAGTTAAAAGAAATATTGTTTATACATACTTGCGGTTAGAAGAGAGATAGCCAGCATGAGAAAGGAGGTGTGGACTAGTGGAAGCATTGCGAGACGGGAAGTAAACAGTGGAACAGACAACGTGCTGCCTAGAGAAGACAGCAGAGGGCAGGAAGCAGGAAGACCGACTAGAAGAAGCAAGACCCAGAAGCAAAACAGGGGAAGTACTGGAAAGGCTACAAAGACTACAGGAACAGGAACCACGCCTTTTAAAGTGAGGTATGAAGCGAAGCCAGTAACCGTAGAGAAGCAGCTAAGAAACCATAGAGAAAAAACGCCCGACATTTTGGAATCAAAAGGAACTATTTTTAATTGTTAAATAAAAGTTATTTAAATATATTGAAATAAGAGAGGAACTAAAAGAATTCAAAATGGATTTAAGGAAAAGAGCGGATACGTGGGGAGGCACGAAGATGAGTCCTACGATGGCAGCAAAAAAAGCAGACAGAGAATGGCAAGCCTCAGTAGATGCAGCAATTGAAGGATTAGAAAAAAGAGTTGCAGAGAATCACAAAGAACTGCGGCAAAAAATGCAGGAAATGCTTTCAAAAGATTTAAAAGATATGAAAGATGCTATTAAGGCGGAAGTAGCGGGACTGGCAAAAAATATAGATGGAATAAAAGAGGAATTGTAAGCAACCAACAAAAAAGTTGAAGAGGTAGAGCAAAAGACTAAGGATTTAGCAATGAATATAAAGCAGGAAAATCAAGGGATGCAAGAGAGAATGACGTTGATGGAATGCAAGGTGACGGAAAGGCAACTAAGATTTTGCAGCGTGCAGGAATCGGATACGCAAACTGCACAAGAACAAATGACAGAAATTCTGGCAGAATTTCTAAATAAAGAAACAGAGGAAATATCAGCAAATATGGATCTGACATACAGAATCAACTCAGCTTATGCACAACGAAAGAAGATACCAAGAGATATTATTGTCCAATTAGTGACAAAAAGAATGAAAGAGGAAATAATCAAAAGGCATTTTGAAGATCCCTTAATAGTGGAGGGAAACAGGATCCAGATTATGAAAGAAATGCCAAAAAGGATTCTCCTAGAAAGGAAAACATATAGAGAGTTGACCCAGAAATTAAGAGAAAAGGACATCAGATACAGATGGGAAATACCAGAAGGACTAAGCTTTTATTATAAAGCTTTAAGAGTCATCATCAAAACAAGAGAGCAGATGGAAAAGTTTTTTGAGGGAAATGCAGAGGACTTTCCCAGACCATTAAGAATTTAACATAATACAAATTATTATCATGGAATGTAAATGGACTAAACTCACCCCAAAAGAGAAAAACAATTTTTAATTGGTTAAAAAAACAAAACTGCAATATAATTTGTCTACAAGAGACACATGTTAAGGATCAAGATACTAAATATCTAAAAAATAAACAACTAGGAAAAGAATATATAACATCGTCCAACCAAAAGAAAAAAGGAGTAGTGATTTATATTAAAGAGACTATAGACTCTAAATTAATTTTTCAAGATCAGAATAGAAGATATGTGGCGGTGGAAATTAGTGTAAATGCCAAAAAAACATTGATAATAGGTCTCTATGCACCCAACGGTGCAAAAGACCAGTTTTATATAGAAATAATGGACAAATTGGATCAAGACTCATATGACCAGATGATAATGGCTGGAGACTTCAGTGGTGTTGTGGATTTACAAATAGACAGGAAAATAAAGGGAGGTAACAAAAAAATCTGGAAAGTTACCAAAAATATTTTTTTAATTAGTCCAGCAAGAACAACTTGAGGATGTATGGAGAAAAGAAAATCCCAAAGGCAAAGACTTCACATACTACTCCGCGAGGCATTCATCATTTTCAAGAATAGATATGATTTGGACATCAAAAGAACTAGTTTTAAGTACAAAAAAAGTGGAAATGTCCACTATCACCGATGAGTTCAGACCATAATCCAATATTATGGAAAGCAATAATGGGTCGGAGAAAAGTAAGATGGAGAATAAATGAAGATCTATTACAAAATCAGGACAACTTGAACTATTTGAGAGAGGAGACAAAACATTTTTTTCGAATAAATAATAATAATGAAGTTTCAATCCAAATGGTATGGGACACATACAAGGCAGTTATAAGAGGAAATTTAATTTTATTAAACAACAAGGACAAGAAAAGAAAACAAGAGAAATGGCATGAAATACAGGAGAAATTGCATAAAAAAGAACAGGAACTAAAGAAAAAAACTGGGAAAAAATCAATAAGACAAGAAATTAAAATACTGCAGAAGCAAATAAGAGCCATTAGCAACAAGGAATTAGAATGGAATTTAAAGGTATTAAAACAGAAGTCATTTGAAGGAGCAAATAAACCAGGAAAGTACCTAGCCTGGCAACTGAAGAAGAAAAAAGAGAAGAAAATCATTAGTAGGATAATGGAGGAAGGAAAGGAATTGAAAGATCATCAAACAATTAAGTGCGCCTTCTACAAATATTATGCGAAATTATTCCAGAGGAAGGCAGTAAACTTGGAAGAAATAGACCAATATTTGCAAAAAACAGATCTACCAAAGATAACAGAAGAAATGAAGCAGAGACTGAATGCTCCAGTAACAGAGGAAGAAATTGTACAAGCAATAGAAGCAGCAAAGATTGGGAAAGCACCAGGACCGGATGGGATCACTGCTAAATTCTACAAAGCAATGAAGGAAGACCTTGTACCGATATTAAAAAATATAATGAATGATACACTTCAAGGAAAAGGATTTCCAGATACATGGAATGAAGCGATTATGGCTTTGATCCCAAAAGAATTACAAGACTTGAACGATGTGAAAAATTACAGACCAATTTCGCTTATAAACAATGATTATAAAATAATAGCAAGAATTTTAGCAGACAGGCTTAAAATATGGTTAATGGACTTTATAGGAGAAGACCAGGCTGGATTCCTACCAAACAGACAACTAAAGGACAACTTGAGAGTGGTTATAAATGCCATTGAATATTTTGATAAGCGACCAGACAAAGAAGTTGGCTTTTTCTTTGCAGATGCAGAGAAGGCCTTTGACAACTTGAACTGGGACTTTATGTTCGCATCAATGGAAAAGATGGACCTAGGCAAAGAATTTATAGAAGCAGTAAAAACAATATACAAGGAACAAAGAGCGACAATCTGTGTCAATGACGACCTGACAGAGAAGTTTGAAATAAGAAAAGGTACAAGACAAGGATGTCCACTATCACCGTTGTTATTTGTGATGGTCTTAGAAATATTACTAAGGCAGATCAGAGAAGGTGATGACATAAGAGGAATAAAAATAAAGGGATCTTCCTATAAATTAAGAGCGTTTGCAGACGATGTGATGTTTATAGTAGAAGATCCACTACAAACTCTGCCAAAACTACTGGAAAAAATTAAGGAATTTGGAGATTTGACAGGCTTCTATATAAATAAAAAGAAGTCAAAAATAATAACTAAGAACATGACCAAGAAGAAACAACAGGAACTAAGTGAAATAATAAACTGTGAAGTGGTACATAAGACTAAATATTTGGGAATAGAGCTGACAGCTAAAAATATTGATTTATTTAAGAATAACTATGAAAAGCTCTGGATACAAATTGAAAGAGATATGATAAAATAGAATAAACTAAACTTGTCGTGGTTAGGTCGGATTGCCACAGTTAAAATGAACGTGTTGCCTAGAATGATGTTCCTAATGCAAAAAATACCAATTGTAAAAGACAAAAAACAATTTGAAAAATGGCAGAAGAAGATATCGGAATTTGTGTGGGCAGGAAAGAAACCAAGAGTAAAGATGAAAGTTCTTTGTGATGCTAAGGAAAGAGGTGGAATGCAGTTACCTGATCTTCGACTTTACCATGAAGCGATATGTTTAGTCTGGCTAAAAGAATGGGTGTCTTTAACCAATCATAAACTACTAACTTTGGAAGGTTATAATAAACTATTTGGATGGCATGCATATATGTGGTACAATAAGTATAAAATGGATGCAATGTTTCAGCACCACTATTTGAGAAGAAATTTATTGTTGACTTGGCTAAAGTACAAAAAATGTATAGACCAAAAGAAACCACTTTGGATTATACCAGCTGAGGTGATCAACCCAAACTTAGAATATAAAGGAAAAGAATGGCTTACTCTCAAAGACTTAACAGAAGTAACAGATAATGAGTTGAACCTTAAACCAAATGAGGAGTTGCCATTCAAATATGGTTGGTTGCAATATAGACAAATCAAAGACTTATTTGATTCAGACCAAAGGAAAACAGGCCTTAGAACCAAGAATTCAGAGCTAGAAGAATTACTGTTGGGAGATAATAAAATAATTTCTAAAATGTACAAATTGTTATTGAAGTGGTTTACAGAAGATGAAACAGTCAAGGTGCAAATAGTAAAGTGGGCTATAAACTGTAATAATGAAATAACGATGGAAGCATGGGAACAATTATGGAAAAATACTTTAAAAATATCAACATGTACCAGTATTAGAGAGAATGGATATAAAATGTTATATAGATGGTACTTAACACTGAAAAAATTAGCCATAGCCAACAAACAGCTATCTAATAAGTGTTGGAAATGTAAGGAGCATGAAGGTTCTCTATTTCATATGTGGTGGACTTGTCGTAAGGCTAGAGACTTTTGGACCAAAATATGTACTGAGATGTCTTTGATACTTAGTTATAATGTTGCAAAAAATCCAGAAATGTTGTTATTATCATTGCATTTGGAAGATGTTAATAGAAATGATAAGATATTGTTATATTATATGATATCAGCAGCTAGAATAATATATGCTCAGTACTGGAAGAGAGAAGAAATACCTGAAATTGAAGAATGGACAAGGAAATTGTTGTACATGGCTGAAATGGACAAACTAACAAGAAATTTGAAGGAGCAAGATCCAGAAGCATTTTTGGAAGATTGGAAAAAGTTGAAAAAATACATGGAAAAGAAATGGGATGTTAAAGGACAATTATGGTCTTTCGAGGGGTTTTAAAGAAATTAAGTAAGATAAGATATAATTAAGATCTTTACTAATAAAAAGAAAAGAACAACATTAGTATAGAAATAAGGTATTATTAATAACGGGGGGTTGGAGTGCTGTTGGAAGTCATTATTGAAAAGGGGGAGGGGAGGGGTGGGGAAATATACACAGGAAAATTGAAATGGAATGTATTTGTATTTGAAATTGATTATATATTGACCCATCCAATAAAAATCTATTTAAAAAAAAGAGAGAGCAAGAGTCCAGTAGCACCTATAAGACTAACAAAATTAGTGGTAGGGTATGAGCTTTTGTGAGTCACAGCTCACTTCTTCAGATACTGTATCTGTATCTGAAGAACTGAGCTGTGGCTCATAAAAGCTCATACCCTACCACTAATTTTGTTAGTCTTATAGGTGCTACTGGACTCTTGCTCATTTGTAATGACCATGTTAAAAGAACTTGTCTGATCAAGAGCAAGCTACCCTCAAATCTTTGAGAATCCAGGGAACTCAGTAGTACACTCACAAACAACTAAAATAGGAATATCACAGCATTCACATGGCTCCTGTGCAATGTAATCAATAATAAGTATTTGTGCATGACATCTGTATAAGACTAAGGGACAATTCACATCGTACAGAGTCCGTATGACCTCCAGGTTGCTGCTGCCCTGGGTCCTTTCAATCAGACTTGCTTTGAAAGTCATGTGCTCAGAACAGCAATCCCAGGAAACATATACGCTTGATTCAGATTGGGAACATGGCATGTGTGGAGGGAGGTTAAGCTTTTCCGTGTATCATTTTCCTAACCTGAAACAGCTACATGTTGCTATTTTCCCCAATGGACAAATTTACATGTAGTGATGATGGCTACATGTACATTTCCTCAAAAAAGCGAATATCAGCTCCCTTGCACCTTTTCAGGTCAGGACAACAGTGCAGGCTAAAAACTTAAGCCCCCTCTTCCCAAATACCACAATGTCTATCTAAATTGGGCCCAAACACACCTGGGAAGCAATTACCAAGCATGAAACATCTTGCCCACAGTTGGAATCCACTAGAATGTTTCCACGAATTGAACAATTTCTGCTTGTTCACTGTGACTTTCTAGCATTCCCCCCCCCCACTGCAGCTGACTTCAGAAAGTATCTTGTGCTGCAGTGGGAGGGGGGAGGCCAGAAATTTCTGCCCTGGAAATGCCCGGCTGTATCCAAGCCTATATTTGTCAATATATTTTGCAGATAAAATTACATGTGCCATGACTTAGATTTCACATTTGGTGCAGTTCAGTCTCAGGATGCCATTGGAGTTGTAGTCCTGCCTGAGCTGTATGGATAACTTTCAGTTGGTGATGCCTGATGAAGAGGACAAACTGCTCAGAACTGTGAGAACCACTCTATCTATACTTGACTCTTGTTCTTCTGTTGGTATGGAACTGGCTTGGTTGGTCAAATGAGTCTAGGCAGAAATAAATGCCTCTCTGGAAGACAGTGCAATTTTGCCCACCTTGAAAGAGGTGGTCATGTTACCAGAACTGCTATTTTATGGGGAAATTATCATGCAGTCTGGCTTAAGTTAGTGCGGATCTTGACCAATGTATACCAGAGTCCGTACTTCTGTATTACTCAGGCAATAAAGAGGCAATTAACTAATCAGTACAAAATGTGTTTACTAAGATGTTGCATAAGCCTACAATTGCACATATGAGCAAGAAACATAAAAGAGCTAGGAAATAAAGAGTAGAAAAATAGAGCCGTTTGCATTAGAAGGGCACCCATAAGAGATCAAAGAAGCGGGGCGATACGTTACCTGATCACGGCGAGAAGCAGAGAAGCAGCAGCAAAGCGGGGCGATATCTAATGCCTGCACTAGATATGCAGAGTGACGGTCAGGGGTTGGGAGAGGAGTGGCATGCACCTCATGGCAGGCAGAGCCTGCTTAAGTACCCCAAAATGTACCCTGAGGCGAGGGCCTTCCATGTGGTTCTCAGGAGGGGAAACAAAGGCTTAATGGGTCTACAACTATCGCTAATGGGCCATTTTAGGGTCTGAATGTATGATTGTGACACCTTAGGAAGATGGGACAAAGGAGGGAAGGGAGTGCCAGGTGGGTTGATCGAATCTGTCAGGAAGCTGGAGTTGTCTTGATGGCAGGGCCGGTGTGCCCATAGAGGCCAGGTAGGCAGTGGCCTCAGGCGCGAGGGCCCTGGAGAGGCGCCGGAGGGGGTGTCGGGGGCGGAGGCGCGCACCACGGAGCTGGTGTGGCTGGCCCACAGCTGCTGCAGCCAGCCAGCCCCATGCCGCTGCCGCCACCGCTGCCACATGCCCCCAGCCGGGTGCAGCAGCCACGAGCCGCTGCCAGGGCAGCATGCGGAGCACAGAGCAGCCCCCACCTGCCACCCCAGCCATCCGCTGGCGAATGCCCCGGCTTGCGCATGATGTCATCGCGCAGTCCGTGGCAGCGCGCTCGCATGGGGGGGGGTGGCCACAGGCGCCAGAGACCCTGGCGCCAGCAGTCCTTTTTTTTTTGAAATTTTTTTTATTTTTAATATCTAAAACAGAAACCTACAAAAAAAAACTACAAAAGTACTAGGAAAGGGGAAAAGGGAAAGAAGAAAGAAAAGGGGAAGGAGGGCTGGAAAAAAGGGGGGGTTACATACAAACAATAAACACTACACTACAATGTTTTCCCTTCATACTGCCATGGTTAAAAATTTAAGCCTTCATAAAGTAATGATGGAGTGGTTGACCTTGCAAAATACAAAATACAACCCATATTAAATTTTCTCCCCCCCCCCCGGGCCTCGGACGCAGTTCTCTCTGAGCAGCTACAGCCACTGCGCTCACTACCTCCCCCCTCCCTTCAGGCTTCGAGTCTTCTTCATTTTGCATGGTATCTTGCCCGAATTCTTGATTTTTGTCCAGAAAATCCCTTAGCTGATCCTCTGAGTTTATCTTGTAGGCTTGATCTTTATAATTAAACCAAATTCCTTCCGGAAATAGCCATTTATACTTTATCCCTCATTCCCTCAGGAGAGCTGCGAGCTTTTTGTACTTAAATCTTCTTTTCCGAACTAGAAATGGAACGTCCTTCAGTATCTTGACTTTATTTCCCAGAAAGTCCAAGTCCGCATTATATGAGTTAAATAGGATAGTGTCTCGGACCTTCCTGGATGAAAACTCAATAAAAATCTCGCGAGGCAGCTGCCGCTTCATTGCATATTTTGAAGAAGCCCGGCGGACTTCCAAAATGGTGCTTTTCACCTCTTCCTTAGTTGCCCTCGCGGGTGACGCCAATAATTCCGAGGCAAGCTCCCTTAGATCCTCGTTTTCCTCCTCTTTAACATTCTGGAGACACAAAACAGTCTGTGTTCGTTCCACTTGCAGCCCGATCAGCTGGTTTTCCACCAGCTTTAGCTCCTTGTTCGTTGCTCTCATGAGTGACGCATTTTCCCGAGCAGACTTCTCTGCCCCCCCCACTGCTTCCTTAATGGCTTTCACATCGCTCTCAATTAAGCCCACCCTTTGATCTGTTTCATTCAGCTTGTCAACAAAGGGTTTTATGGCTTCGATGACTGATCTTTTCACCAATTCCTCGAGCGACTCCACTTTCCCCTGCAGGGCAGCCGAAATTGACTTGCCCAAAGCGGGACTCTGCTTTTTCGCTGCCATTTTAGGGGGGGGGGGACCGCCAACCTTCTGAAACTCAGCGAGGGGGAAGAAATCCGAGTCTTCTTAACTTCAGATCGCACCACTCCTTCGCATACGCTTGTAATAACAGAAGGGATTCGCTTACTTACAGGCTTCCGCCTAGTCCTGTTCTTTGCCGTTTTCCGTGGCCCGGCAGCACGCAAGGTGCCGTGCACGTCTGCCGTGCCAGCAGTGCTTGATGGCATCTTCCCTGGAATGCGGTGGTTGTATTGACATGCATCCATTAGGTGTTCTAGATGGCCGGCATGTAGCTTCCATCTCAGGGCGGCTTCCAGCGATATGCATATCAGGGTGAGGCTGGGCTCCATGAATGTGACAGGAGCCTGGTCTTGGAATGGCAGCCTCAGAGCAAACTGTCCATGGTGGCTCTCTGCTGCCTGGGAACATGGCTTCTTCCTTGGTGTCCGGGGTCTGACTCCCAGCCCCCAGACTTGCCAGGAGGGAACAGTGAGAGGCAACCGGGAGGCAGCGGCCCTGCCACCCCAGCCAGCAACCAGGTCCAGAACCTGCCTACTCCAGGGGGAAGAGGCGAAACGCCAAAGCCTCAGAGGACTGGAGGGAGCAGGGAGAGACCAGCTAGTCTCACCCTCCAGGGGGAGGAGAGGGGGCTAAGCAGGCCAGAGGAAAAGGGCCCAGGCAGGGGGAATAGAGACCCAGCAGCAGCCCAAACAGAGCCCTTACCAGCCAAGGAGGAGAAGCAGCCACTACAGCCCAGAGCCACGCCCCGGCTAGAGGACAGTAGCCTGGCGCAGGAGTTGCTAGGAGCCAAGCCCCTCCAGGTGGAGCTGCCACAGGCATTCTGGGGGAGGATATGAGTAGCCCCGCCCAGTATCAATGAGCAGGCAGCCCAGAAGCTGGCCAGGGCAATTCCTTGTGAGCAAGGCCAGGGAAGCTAGGCAGCACAGAAGCCGGCTGGGGCAGCTCCTCGTGAGCAAGGCCAAGGAGACCTCAGCTGGGGATGGCTCGCATTCAACCCCACCCTGCCAGCAAGGCAAGGAAGCCTAGAAGGGATTAGTGATAGGAGGGAAACGCCTGAGGGGAGGCACAGCTGGGCCAAGTCAGGAGAGGGAACAAGCCTGGAAGGAGGGTGGGGCGGAGAAAGGAAACCAGGCTTGCGGAGGGTCCCTCCAGCTGGTACTGTGCTGCTAGTGGCCTGGCTCTGGGCTCAGGTGGGGTAGGTGTCCATGGAGGCAGGAAACAGGCATGGGTGAACACAGTCTATACTAGTAGAGAGGCAGGAAGCAGGCATGGGCAATGCTGCCCTTAACAGAGTCTTTGGCAGAGCCTCAAAACAGCAAGGCAGGAAACACAGTTCAGAGTGGGCTTCATGATGGGGGGGGAGGTCCCTGGCAACAGTCATGTGGCCTCTCCTGAAGGAGGCATCCCTGGACCCCACTAACCTGAACAACTATTGCCCAGAGGCTAACATTTCATTTGTGGACAAATGCTTCAGTGGGTGGTGGTCATGCAGCTTCAGGTAGTTTGAAGAGCTGGATAATCTAGAGGCATTTCAATCTGGATTCAGGCTTGGGTTTGGGACAGAAATGGCCTTGATTGCCCTGATGGATGCTGTTTGCTGGGACAGTGACAAGGGGAGGCTATCCTTCTTGATTCTCCTGGACCTCTTCATGGCATCCAATACTACTGAGCATGGTTCCCTTCTGGAGAGGCTGGTTGAATTAGGAGTGGGGGGTCCTGTGCTGAGGTAGTTGCTATTCTTTCTTGACTGGGTGATTCCAGAAGATAGTGCTGGCGGCTGCTACTTGGCCCTGTGGCATTTATGCTGTAAGATACCACAGGGTTCCTTCTTGTCCCCCATACTGTTTAATGTCTACATGGAACCGTCGGGAGAGATCATTTGAGGGTTTGAAGTGAGAAGCCACCAAGATGCGGATGACACCTAGCTCTACTTCTCCTTAACAGCAGTCAGCTGGGTCTGTGGAAGTTCTGAACAGATACCTGGAGAAGGTAATGAGATGGATGAGAACTGGTAAATTGCAGCTCCATCCAGACAAGACTGAGGCCTTGCTAGTCAATGACAAAACTGCCCAAGGACTGAGCAGTCAGCATATCCTGGAGAGGGCTACACTCCCCCTGAAGGAACAGGGCCATAGTTTGGAGGTGCTGCTGGATACTGGCCTAAGGTTGGAGGTCCTGATCTCCTCTATGGCACAAATGGCCTTTTATCAGGTTTGGCTGATACACCAACTACATCTGTTCCTCGAAAAGCATGATCTGGCCACAGTGATCCATGGTCGGATTACTTCTAGGTTAAATTGCTGTAATGTGTTTTATGTGGGGCTGCCTCTGAAAACAGTCTGGAAATTTCAGGTTGTCCAAATGCAGCAGCCAAGCTATTGTCAGAAACAGAATACAGGGATCATATAGGGTTGCCAGGTTCTCCTCTAGTAATAGTGGGTGTAGGGGCAGGGAGGGCAGTGGGTACTCACCTAACTTCACTTTGCACCTGCTGGCAGCATTCTGCAATGATATTACTTCTAGGCTGCTTCTACATGTTCCAATTTTTTTGAGTTTTCCCGGTCCCAAAGCCGCATCTTCCTGATCCACTTCGAGAACTCACCTTGCACAAGCATTGCCCTCATGTGTGTTTTTGGGGTGTTTGTAGCGGGGGGAAAAGGTCCCAAAAATGAAAATGCATTCTCTATCTATACCTCATCACAAATGATGGTGGTGCATTCCTGTCCAACTTTTCCTTTTTTTTGAGTGCATGCGGGATTGCTCTATACTGTTATCCTGTCTTTCAGCTTCTGGAGAACCTGCGCATGTGTAGTACTCCATTCTCTGCCATTAACTTCCTGCTCAAAGTTTTGAAGGCAACACTGTTTAATAAATATGCAAACAGTATTCCTTTTTTAAAAAAAAAATTATTGGTGAGTTTGAATTTCCAAATTTGATACATACATCCCCTTCATATCTAATTAGTTCTGTTCCCCACCCTTTTCTTCCCCCCTCCCTATTGACTTCCAACAGCTTTCCAACCCTTACCCACTTTTGTTGCTTAATACTATTTCACTTATATTTTTCTGCAACACATAGATCATAATATCTCTTACTCTAAGCATATTCTAATTCTTTTATACAGATACTCTGTCAAATATACTATCAATATAGTATTTGCTGTATACTATACCATGCAATATAACCTAGCATGCATTGTAATATAACATAACCTATATTTATCTGCAACACATAGATCATAATATCTCTTACTCTAAGCATGTTCTAGTTCTTTTATGCATATTCTCTATCAAATATACTATCAATATAGTATTTGTTGTATACTATTCCATACAATATAACCTAGCATGCATTATAATATAACATCCCAATATAGTATACAGTGTAATATACTAACATCAAACATCATAATATATGTAATGTATAGTATAAATTTTCTAATGTATCCATTTTACTTTCCCTTTGTTAAACTATATAATCTAAATCAAATTTCCTTAATCATAATATTAGCTTAGATTGTTATACTTAAATTCCCCCCTTAATGGTAAAGTCACTTCTCTCCTCCATTTACAACACCGCCCTTTAAAAATTCTCAAACTGCCACAGTTCTCCTTTCACATCCCATTTTTTCTCTAAATATTGTTTCAATTTCCCCCAATCAGCAATATATTGTCCTAGGTCAAGATCTTTAAGCTTCCTTGTCATTTTGTCCATTTCTGCCATGTACAGCAATTTATAAATCCAGTCTTCTACGGTTGGTATTTCTTGTACTTTCCACTTCTGCACGTACAAAAGTCTTGCCGCTGTAGTCATGTAAAATAGCAATGTTCTATACTGCATTGGAACAGCTTCCATCCCCAAGTTCAGTAGCAACAATTCAGGATTCTTATTTATTTGAATTTGTAAAATCTCATTAATTACTTCAATTATATCTCCCCAATATTGCTTAGCTACTTCACAAGTCCACCACATATGATACAATGATCCTTCATGCTTTTTGCATTTCCAGCTTTTATCTGACATATTCGTATTCCCTAGCGCAATTTTCTTTGGTGTTAAATACCATCTGTAGATCATTTTGTATACATTCTCTTTAATATTCGTACAAGTTGAAATCTTCAGTGTATTTTTCCACAGGTGTTCCCACGCCTCCATTGTTATTTCTTTATGAAAGTTTATTGCCCATTTCACCATCTGGATTTTAACTGTTTCATCCTCCGTATGCCATTTCAGAAGTAATTTATAAATCTATATGCAAACAGTATTCCAATGCGCAATTCCATATTCAAACTAAAATCAGAAATGGCATTCCATTCTCAGTGTTCTTAGACTGATACTTCGATTGATGAGTGATCCAATGTAGCAAGCACTGCAGTATGATTCTCTTGGTATACGTAGATATCCTAATAGTGCAATAACAGTTTTTTTTAAAAAAATTTTAAGGGGGGGGGGAATTATACGATCATGATGCAAACCAGATGGATGTGTGATGTTTAACGGAGGGATAAGGGGGGCAAGGGGGGTTTGGAGATTTGTGAGAGGGTTCTTCTGAAGAGCAAAAAAGCCTCTGTGTGCATTGATACAGCAGGATAATCACATGGAAAACCTGCATCAAAAATAAACACAGACCAAAACAAGTCTCACAAAAATGCTTAAAAACTGGAATCATCATGACTTGTTCATGCGTGGGAAATGCTGACGTGTGCAATGAGTGAGATAATCCGCCAGAGAACCATTGGTAGGCTGTCCCATTAAGGATGTATGGAAGCGGCCCTAGTGTGACTAAAACCTCTATGTTTTGGGCTGATTCCTAACAACTACACCCCAGTGCATCATCATTGCTTCCTGATTGCAATGGAAGTGATGCCATTGGCCAGGGATATGGGCTCATTCACACCCATTTCCCTGGCCTTCTTGCCAGGTTCCTGCCAATGGTGGGCAATCTCTGGGAAGCCTGCCTCTTCCTGCTGATTGCCAGTGATCAGCAGACAGAGGCTACAATTAATGGGAGATTGCCTGCCATTCACAGCAACCTGGAAATCACAGGATTGTACCAGCCCAATGCTGAAAGATCTGCACTGGCTGCTCATTTATTTCCAAGCACAATTCAAAGCTCTGGTAAAAGAAGACCATGCTGTCAAGTTGCAACTCATGGTGACCCCAATCTCAGGGCATTCCAGGCAAAAGAGAAACAGAGGTTGTTTGCCATTGCTTTCCTCCACATAGCAACCCTTGTCTTGCTTGGTGGTCTCCCATCCAAGTACTAACCCTGCGTTCAGGTTAAGCTCGGCTATCCAGGCTGCTGTCTCAAAGGTAAAGGCCTAAATGGCTTGGGCCAGGGTACCTGAAGGACCACCTCCTCCCATATTGCCTAGCCCACAAGTTAAGATCTGCCTCACAAGCACTACCCTTCAGAGGTGAAGCAAATGCCAACCAGAGACAGGGCTTTTTCAGTAGTGGCACCTCCCTTGTGGAATACCCTCCTCCTTGATGTTCACCAGTTGCCTACATGTATTTTTTAGGTGTGAGGCCAAAACCTTTTTGTTCACCCAGGATTTTAATTAAGGGATGGATTTTTCAAAAAACTATTTTAGACTGGAAACTTGTTTTTAAGCTGTCTGTGGTCTGTTTTTATGATCCTTGTTTTTAAGCTGGGCTGGAGCTTTTTAATGCTGGGTTTTAATTAATATACATTTACTGTTTTGTTTTCATTATTTATGTAAGCTGCCTCAGGCAGGTTCTTGAAGAGGTGGCATAGAAATCCCAGCTTGACTACATATGGTAGCTATCAGATTTCATATTAGATGCTTAAATTCTCTGCTCCAGAATCATGTCTCAGTATAGTTTCCCAAATCATCATATCCAAAATCTTCACTATATTGCCAGACCACCAAGGATTATTTACTATCACTTGACTCTAGAGACAGCATCACTTTACAACTGCATAACAGTTTCAGCAGTTATGTCCTCCTTGATTTGGGTTTTGTAATAAGCAACCAATTTCCAGAGTTCCACGATTTTGTACTTCCGCTTGATATTTCTTGGAAGCAAAGTGGGATGCTGGGGTGAGATTTTTGTTGAAACCTGGGTCTCCTTAGTTAGGATTTTGAATTTGACATGCAGCCTGCTGCCAGTATGGTCCAATTCTGCCATGACTTCCACTGTCCTCCTGACCCAGCAAGCATTTGATTCTGACCCAGCAGCAGAGCTTTATGAAAACTGAATCAATACTACCTGTGCCAGCTGGAAGCCTCCAGACAATGTTATCTCTTTTCTTTGCTTCTGGCACAATGAAGAAAAATGCCAATCATAAGCACGTGGGATTTTATTTGTAAGCAGCCGTAGGCCAGTGACTGTTTTGTCAGCAGGCTTCCTTTCATTTTCCATACATCTGCACAATCTTCTGTTTAGGAGGCTGAATTAGTAGACTCTGTAGACTGTCAGTGGTCCCAAAGGTTACCAAAAGTATGAGTCAGGCCTTCAAAATGAGGTAGTTGAATCAGGAGACCCCACATTTAACTTCTTTGATTTGATTTCAGAGTATTATAGCCCAATGCTAAACTTGTTTCCTTGGAATTATGTATCACTAAAATCAATAGTGATTACTTCCAAATGTGAGTAAGACTGCAGCCTTAACTTAGTTCATGACATCAACAAAATAGACATTTTCCTGAAACTCCTCCTTCCTCCCCAATAGGAATGCCAGCATCCTGCCTGCCACCCGCAGGAGGATTGGAGGGGTGTGGACAGCTAGGACAACATCACATTGGCATGCAGCATCACTTCCAGTGAAAAGCACAAAAATTTTGGCAAATCCTAGAGTGTTGCCTCTGACATCATGATGTCACTTTCAGTTTTTGCTGCAACACCAGCATGCCTGCCCTTTCCCCTCCCCATATTATCCTCTGCCAGCCTTTGAGATGCCAGTGGACAATGGGAGGGATGACTTGATGGTCTCCCACCATAGTGAGAGACTTGGGGTATCTACTCCCCAGGACATACAGAGCAGTGTCAGTGCAGTGTAGTGGTTAGAGTGCTGAACTAGGAGAGCAGACTTTGGGAGATTTGAGTTCAAGTCCCCAATCTCCCTCAGTATAACTTACCTCAAAAGATGGTTGTTGTGGGTTTTCCGGGCTGTATTGCTGTGGTCTTGGCATTGTAGTTCCTGACGTTTCGCCAGCAGCTGTGGCTGGCATCTTCAGAGGTGTAGCACCAAAAGACAGAGATCTCTGTCTTTTGGTGCTACACCTCTGAAGATGCCAGCCACAGCTGCTGGCGAAACGTCAGGAACTACAATGCCAAGACCACGGCAATACAGCCCGGAAAACCCACAACAACCATCGTTCTCCGGCCGTGAAAGCCTTCGACATTACCTCAAAAGGTTGTGAAAATAAAACAGATGAGTGGAAAATAATGTATGCTTCCATGAGATCCTTGGAGGAAGAACCAGATTTTTTTTTGTATTAAAAAAATGTAATATCTAGATGGGATTCCAGTCTTTAAAAAAAATATTTATTTTACTTCATTTATATCCCCCTTTCTCCCCAATGGGGACTCAAAGGGGCTTACTCAATTCTCCTCTCCTACATTTTTTCCTCACAATAACTCTCTGAGGAAGATCCAGAGGAGTTAGCAGTTTTAGTAGTAGCAAAATAGTAAAGACAAAACCTCAGCACACCTCGCCACTGAACTTTGCCACTTCATGCTTACTCACAATTACTTCAAATTTGGTAACAGCTTATATCTACAGGTTAACAGCACGGCCATGGGCACATGCATACCACCACCATATGCTAATATATTCATGGCAGACTTGGAGCAACGCTTCCTCAGCTCCCATCCACTGAAACCTTCCTGTACTTAAGGTTCTTGGATGATATCTTCACCATTTGGACCTATGGGAAGGAAGCCCTTGAGAGATTTCATCAAGACTTCAACAACTTTCACCCTACTATCAACCTGAGTCTGGACCACTCTACACAACAGGTACACTTCCTGGACACCACTGTACAACTACATAATGGACAGTTAAATACCACCTTATACCAGAAACTCACCGACCAATACTCATATCTACATGCCTCCAGCTACCACCCTAAACATACCACTTGTTTGATTGTCTTCAGCCAAGCCTTATGTTAAAATCGTATCTGCACCAATGCTCTTGATCAGGACTCCCACTTAAGAGATTTGCAACAAGCAGTTTTGGGACTACAGTGCCCACCAAATGAGGTAAGGAAACAAATCGACAGGGCCAGCCTAGTACCCAGAAACAGCCTGCTCCAGGACAAACCCAAAGGAACTAACAACAGAACATCACTGGATGTCACCTATAGTTCCCAGCTCAAACCATCCCAATGTATCATCAGTGATCTACAGCCCATCCTGGAAAGCAATGCCTCTCTCTCACCAGTCCTGGGTGGAAGACCTCTCCTTTCCTACAGACAGCCTCCCAACCTTAAACGACTTCTCACTAACAACCATGAATCAGCTAGCAGAGTCACCAACACAGGTACCAGACCCTGCAACAAACCCATATGCCAACTTTGCCCTCATATCTACCCAGGAAATATGATTACAGGACCCAATGACGTTAACTACACTATCTCTCGCTCTTACAGCTGCTCATCCTCCAACGTGATATACGCCCTTATGTACCAACAATGTCCATCTGCTCTGTACATTGGACAAACCAGCCAACCTCTGCACAAAAGAATAAATGGACACAAATCTGACATTAAAAATGGCAACATCCAGAAACCAGTGGGAGAACACTTCAATCTACCAGAACATTCCATCAAGGACTTAAAGGTCACCATAGTACAACAGAAACCTTTCAAAAACAAAATCCAATGGGAAGCTGCTGAATTGGAATTCATATGTAAATTTAACTCTGTCAGACTTGGATTGAATAGAGACTATGAATGGTTATCTCATTATCAGAAGTAACTGCCTCGCAGGCATTCTATTCAGATTCAGCTATGGAGGGGAGGGGTCACACCCAGCCTGGATTGTGCACTTCACCTCTTTCATGACTTTTACAATTGATTGTATCTACTCCCCCCTCCCCTCACCACCTACATATCTCTGGCCAGTTTCTCCATACCTTCCATGCATCTAAAGAAGAGAATTGTGGTTCTCGAAAGTTTATGCTACAGTAAAGTTGGTAAGTCTTAAAGGTGCTACTGGACTCTTTACTATTTCTCTGAGGAAGGTTAGGCTGAGAGTGTGTGACGGCCCAAGGTCACCGAGGGAGCTTCTATGGCAGAGTGGGGAATCAAACCTTGATTGCCAAGATCCTAGCCCGTCATTCTAGTCACTATGCCACACTGGCTCTCAGTGAACAAGTCTTGTTGAGCCCATGAACACTCTTGGCATCTTGAGAACAAGGAGCATGAACTGTCATGTAGTCTTGCTGCCATGTGACTGAGGCTATTCACAAAAGGGCGGCCATGGGGTACTGTCCTCAAAAGGTGGGAAGTTGCAAACCAAGTATTGTACTATAATTATTTACTTTCTGAATGGTGCTCCTGGAAAATACACAGGTGACACCTCCTGGGTTCTTCTGAATCATCTCATGCTCCAGTGAAGTAGAAGAAAGACAGGACTGGCTTTTTGCACTGGGAAAGAGATATTTTGGAGAAGAAACAACTGGGTGCTGGGAAACCCATAAGCAGGCACCATTATAGGGCTCACAGATCTATCTAGATCCAGGTCCTACTGCAGGAATAATTGGTTGGTAACCATTCACCCTTCTCTCTACCTATATTTTGCAAGGTTGGAAAGGTAGACTATGGTCAGGAGAGGGAAACCATAGAAGGTTGTGGGCTGAGTCCACTCCCAGGGAATACCAAATGCTTGAGGTAGCTTTTGCTGTTTTGTGTTGAAACAAAAGGTAGCGAAGATTTTGCATTATGGAGTGAATAACATGAGTCCTGCTCACAAACCAGATCAATTGGAATATTTGGATTTTAAGATAATGTTATTGTAGCGCTGTCTATGGGGCAACATACCAGTGAAAAATACAAACACTGAAACTAGATTTTATACATGAAGAACAAAATGCTTTGCATATCATAAAACGCAGGAACAGGATTGTAAAGCAATCTTCCTGCATGGACATCAGTTGATATAGAAATCTAATAGAAGTACATTTAGAACTATCATTCAGTTTCTCATATAGAAACACCAGCACTGTGAGGAAGGCTGAGAACCACTTTAAGCGGCTGTCCGGGATCTGAGGCTCAGCCCCCAGACTTACCAGGAGGAGGGGACTGGAGGCAGTTTGGAGACAGCCACCCAGCCACCCCAATGGGCACCCGGGGCCAGAACAGACCAACAACTGAAGGGTGGAAGGAGGCATCCCAGCCACATGAGGGCAAAGAAGCACCCAAGCCTCAGAGAGTCAGGCGAGGCAGGTGGAAGCTAGCTAGCTCCACCTTCCGGTGGGGGGCCACAGGGCCAGGCAGGGAGAGTGAGGACCCCTGGGGGGAGTAGACCTGAGGGAGGAGGTGCAGGAAGCAAGGGCAGTCAGCCAGCAGCCTTACCAGTCAGGGAGGAGAGGCAGCCAAAGCAGCACAGAGCCACGCCCCAGCCTGCAGGCCAGCTAGAAGGCAGTAGCCTGGTCCAGGCGAAGCTGGGAGCAAAACAACCCCAGGTGGAGCTGCCTGAGGCACTCTACAGGAACAGCTTGGCCGGCAGCCAAGGAGGCACAGGTGTGCCTGCCCCAAACAAGAAAGCTTTGCAGCCAGCCGAGGAGGAACAGGTGTGACTGCCCAGGGCAGCCTGCAGAGCAAACCCTGGTGCAGCTGCCTGAGTCAGCCAAGGCCATGGCTAGAGTGCAGGACGGGGGGGGGGGTGGCATGGCTGACAGGTGGAGCAGGGAATTGGTGAAGGGATAAAAGAAAAGTCCACCCACAGGGCATGGTGGGTTGTGTAGGAGGTGGAGGAAATTAGGAGGTGGAGGGTGTATGCATGCATGTGCGCACAGCAGCAAGGAGGTGGAGAAAAGAGGATGAAGAGGAAGAGGAAGAGGAAGTTCAGAGGAGGGAAGGGGCCCACTGTCATGGAAAGCAGTCAGGACTTTGACAGGTTGAGAGGGCCTGTGAGAGGATTGAAAGGGTGCGAGGGTGAGGTATACCCCCCTCCTTCCACAGAGCGGGAGCCCGCACAATCCCTGCTGGTACCCCTGGTCCAAAGTCAGGCATGCCGGCGCCTCACAGGGCGACACCCAAGGCAGAACCTGACAGAAGCATTAGTAAATTCAGCCTGAGCTGTTAAGCCAATGAACATATCAGCTGGAGTTCCATGTTTGGAATGCCAGCTGAGTACTTTGTCCAAAGAAGGCCTTGGTTGCTATGCAGAGGCAGGCAATGGCAAGCCACCTCTGAACATCTCTTGCTTTGAAAGCCCCAGCAGGGGTCGCCATAAGTCTGCTATGACTTGATGGCACCTTCTACCACCCCTTTGTCCCTAAGGGGGCTCAGCATGAATCAGGGCTGCAGTGATGGGGAAGGAGGAGTACATGTTTCTGCCCCCAAGGCTTTCAAAGGTCCAGGGGGGCCTATTTTCAACTGGAGAAATGGTTCAGGGATGGAAAGGTAACTGCCTCTTCTCCATCACCACAAACCTATCCATATTACTCCAGCCCCCACCTCCATGCAGTTGCTTTTAGGGCCAAATAACGGGAGTGTACGCATCTATATATCTGTAAGGAGTGTACGCAGAGAGAAAGAGAGAGACATACCTTTCAGATATTAGGCAATAGCTCATCAGTGCCAAAGAGGAAATGCAGACGGCACTGACAATGAGCTATTTTTTTAAAGCAAGTGAGAGATTTATTTGTTAAAAAAGTCTTTCTCCATTCACCTTCTCGTTTCTCTCTTTTTTCAAATTAAACAGCAAATTATACTTATCAAAGGGAAGAAGGCAAAGAAGAATCTGAAAGGCTGCAAGAAAAAGCTTTAATTATTAGTATAGTGGCATGAAAAGCTGTTGAGCCCCATAGAAATGTACATGGCCAATTATCAAAAAAATATAAGAGATGCAGAAAGAAAGGTTTGTCTAATAAGTATGAATCACGGGCCATTTAGAACATCAGTGTTAAAGCATTACAGTTAAATGGAAAAGTAAAAAGGGGCTGATGGTTTTAACTATTTCACAGGAGGACAAGAGGTTGATACTGATAAGACAAGCAGTATAGTGAAGTTAATTATCTGCGGCCCACGGTGCACAAAGCTGTTTGAGCTGGTGATTAATAGAGATAAACCATTCAAACTCCACATTTCTAAGGTGAATGAAGATGGCAGCGGAGCTGCAGCTACAGCATGCTAACTAATCTGACAGCAAGGGGCTCACTGTGCCTTCTGAAGACATCCTGAGGATTTATCTCTTGCCATCTGAACCCCTCCTTCCCCTCCCACTGAGGTAAGATTTAGAAAGGGAGGTGCTGATGGACTGAATTCCCCCCAATACAATTGGGCACTTGCTGTGTTTAAACACCTGTCACCAAAAAGTGCAATCTGCCAATAGCCCACAGTGTTTATAGAAAGTTCAGCTCTCGGAGAACAGCATAAGATAGCCAAGTACATCTGAGGCTCATAAATAATCATACCTTTGGTGAATCTCTTGTGGTAACTTAGATTGTTTCCAAGAGGACAGGCAGGTTTTTTTAAAATTGGAAAATAATTGGGGTCACTCCCTGCTCCCCATTGTTGATGTGCTATGAATGAGTAAAAAAGACAGAGGAGTGTAGCTCAGTGGTAGATCATCTGCTTTGCAAATAGAAGGTCTCAGGTTCCATCTTGGGCATCTCTCGTTAAAAGGATCAGCTGGTAGGTGATGTGAAAGACCTCTGCCTGAGCCCCTGGAGAGCTGCTGCCACCCAGACTAGATAGTACCAACCTTGATAGGGCAATGGTTAGTATAAGGCAGCTTCATGCATATGTGACCATACCAAATTGTGTGCAAGTAACTTTGTGGACTTGCTTGACACTACAGTCCACAATTTCATGAATGAAATATTTGTCACATGTGCCAGGCACAGAGGAGCTGCTGAGCAGTTTTCTATAAAGTAGTTCTGCTACTGACACTGATCACTCAAAGGTTGTCAGTCTTGGGCATATAGGAGCTAAGCAACCACTGGCCATGCACCTCCACCTACTTTTGAAAAAGTGTAGAGAGACGCAATGTTAACCAGGAAGCACAGTTTAAAAAGACAGAGGTGAAGGCTCTGTCAATTTTCCATCTCTACAAAGCAGGCTGCTCATAGGGTTTGCTAATTTCCTCTTCGCTTCCTCTAAGGAGAGGTGAAACTGACAGAGCCTTCAGGGATGCAAAGAGGAAATTAACAAACCCTCTGAGCAGGGATCTTTGACAGCTTTGTAGAGAGGGCAAATTGGCAGGGCCTCTTTTTAAACTACACTTCCCACCTAACATTACATCTCCCTTCACTTGAGCATTCTTGTGCAAGAGGTCTCATGTAGAGAGACTCTACCTATCACAGAGACTGTAATGTATCAGCCCCACTACTTATATGACATTTTCTACATGGCAGCATAATTTCTACTTAGTTGTGGTCTCCTCATTACTACTGCAACTCCCAAAGAAGCATCACAACAATGGGACTTGCACATGCAGATGTGTCCTCCATAGTTTCCTCATTTTTGTTATAGCCTTTCCCTTCCACATCAAAATGAAAGAGGCAGTCCCTGAACCTATAGAAGCCAAAAGAGCTGATGCCAGCAAGGGACCTATGAATAACTAAATAACACAATTATTATAACTTGAAAATAGTAAAATATAAAGTTTTAGTCAATATTCTTATGCAGTGAAAGTAATGACAGTGAATGAATCAATACACAAATTCATACAGACAAGGTGATACAAAAATTATTCACACGAGACCGCAAACCCTCTCCTGAGTCTCTCAGTGATACGTGCAGTCCTTCATTCAAAGTCAAAGTAATAAATAGTTTTCTAATGATGGTACACACTGAGAAACACCGCCAAAGGGCGGAAGCGGTGAGGATTCCAAGCGACAAACGATGAGAGAAAATGGAGCCCACAAAAGGGGGGATGTGAGGCTGAATGGTCAGATGTCACAAGGTGGAGTGCAGAACAAAATGGAGGACCCCAAAGCCCCCCCCCCCCCGGCCCTACAAGCGACCAGTAAGCTCAGCTTGTATCGTGAGATCCACTTCCTCAGGGGATGGTGCACAACCACCAGAACACGTTTTCTCTACAAATAAAATAAGAGACATTCAAACCATAATGATAACAATCTCATACATCTACATATTGCCTCCTCTGTTGACAAGATAACTTACCCGACTCTCATACAAGGAAGAAGTTTTTTATGCATACATTTCAGCGCACAGACAGGAACGGTCATAAGACACACACCCCACTTTTAGAGTTAAATACTCACAAGATAATTAAGAGTTAAAGAGGTCGAAACATACAATACAGCTTCATTGAGGATTTAAAGAGAAAGTGACAAAATCAGGAACCACATTGTCAGCCAAGGTAACAGAACAAATTAAGTTCAGAATTTAGTCCCCTTGGTTGTAACGTGTCCAAACAATATATCCACTCTGCCTCATGTCTCAGCAGATCTTTCTGTGTATTAAACTGTTCTTCCCTACAAGACATGTGTATTACTGTGAATTTGAGACTGACAGCTCCAGGGATTCTACCTATCACAGAGACTGTAATGTATCAACCCCACTACTTATATGACATTTTCTACATGGCAGCATAATTTCTACTTAGTTGTGGTCTCCTCATTACTACTGCAACTCCCAAAGAAGCATCACAGCAATGGGACTTCCACATGCAGATGTGCCCTCCATAGTTTCCCCATTTTTGTTATAGCCTTTCCCTTCCACATGGCACTGAAATGACCCCATAGTTTCTCTCTGTAGTGTTGTTATGGTAAGTCACTACGGTCCTTAAAAATGTGTGTGTGTACGTGCATGCACTCTATTAATATAACAGGATAACAAAGTGCCATGGTGCCAAGTCACTGCCCACCAAAGCTTTGTGTACCTGGGATCCGTGAGTTTCCTCTGATTGTGGATTGCCTTCTTGCAATATTGATTGGCTGGATGGTATATTCAAGGTACTCATGAAGGTCCAAGGTCAGGTCATGTTGTCATGTACTCACTGAAGCTGGGGTGCTCCATTTACAGTGGCTGTATGTACAAAACAAGGACTAGTGGGAGAAGTTCATCCTGCTTATCACGGTACATGAATAATGGGTGCAGAACTTCTCTATGACCCATGCCACATGCTTTGAAATTGTTGAAGTCCTCAGGCCATGTCTATGGTGACAAATAATGAACAAGAGAGAGCTAAACTTGGTTAAGAAGTGGGTGGAAGACAGATGTCCTTCAGAAGGTTTGTAAAGTCCCACATATTTAATATATCCCTGAAGTTTCAGAGAGCTGTATATTCTAAACGCATGCATAAATATTAAAACTGAAAGGAATAACTGTGGCTTGGGAGGTGCTTGAGTAGGGCACACAGGTTTCTTACAGATGCATGCTTTGTTTTATGCATGTAAAAAAAGCAGTCAAAAGAATGTTTTATTGATCTGGAACTGGGAAGCAAAGAAATCTGAGAGCCAAACTACAAGTGACGCCTTACACAGATTGGACACTTGTCAGCTTCCCTCAAGTTTTGATGGGAAATGTAGGCGCCCTGGTTTTACAGCTTGGCTCTCCATTACAGCTGCAAGACCAGGATGCCTACATTTCCCATCAAAACTTGAGGGAAGCTGACTAGTGTCCAACCTGTGTAAGACGTCACTTGTAGTTTGGCTCTGAATAAGATCGTATATTGATATATTGTTCTAGACTGAATATAAGGTTAGGATCCAATAAGATGGAAAATGCTTAAATATCATTGATGAGGTAGAACACAAGATATGGAAACTTTGGTATAATAGTTAAAAGAAATAGAAATGATCTGTATAGAAGCATTAGACTATATTAATATATAGCAGTAAGAATGTGCATGGAGACCACTTGTTATGATCTTCAGTTGATCTACAAGTGAACGCTCTGTAGAAAAAGAATGTATTTAGTTAGTAAGGTACACAGAAGCTGGAATATTAGATGCAATCTTCATTTTAACATTGATGAACTCTGATGAAGGTATGTTGCATGTTTTATTGATCTAGAACTGGGAAGCAAAGATGTGACTGAAATCATAGTCAGTTCATTCCCCTCATCTTTCTGAAGCAGATAAGTTGAGCATAAAGAGGGTTACCATATTTGAATCTGGGAGATGAGGCTGTAAGAACTGAAGGCTTGTATGGACAGCCTAAATGAACAGCTAGGTTTTGAGTTTAGAAGATTCACAGCCACATATCCAAATGGCAGTTTAGTGTCTAGACAATCAGGATCCTAGAATTTCAGGATAGATCAGCAACCTTTGCACAAAGGTGAAACAAGAACAAATTAAAGGAAATTCAAGAAACTCAACCATAAGAGTATCCCAGAGAAGGTTTATAGTATGGGTTTGAATACCAGAACAAAGCATGGCAGATGTAGCTTTATATTATTTGTCCATTCCAGCCAAGGCATTTTATGTGGAGAAATTACAGAAATGTTAAGACCAGTCTTAGAAAACATTACATTTGACAAAAACAACATTTAAAAATGGTTCTTAGGCTTTTGAAAAAAGGAAAAAATTAGCTTTCATTTTTCTCAGAGTTAGAGAACAAGACATAAAACAGAATTCCCATCTGGCCCAAACCCTAAGTTCATTTCTTATTATGGAGACATTATAAATGGTCCTAACCCAGACACATCCCTTAGATGCACGGAATACTAGACTCAGACCCAGCTCTTAGTTTTGCAGCTGTGCAAAGGACTGGAGATCGGATCCCTCTCAGCAAACCCAGGGATGACCCAGATACAAATTATATAGAAAAGTCCCATTCTCAGCCTTGATATCAACTAGGCTGCCATCCCATAGGGTTCTATTATGGACATTACTCCATCCAATTAAGATGTCACTTTTGAAATTACAGACTTATCTCCCTTACTTTGCTCTCTCCATCAGTGTCAAGTTTCTGTTGGCATTAAACAAATGGATTTGAATGGCCAGATGCAACAACTGTAAGGGAACAGTTAAAAGAGGATAATGCTGCTGGAGTTATTTGTCTCTGGTTAATTCATAGTGTCAAGTGCCTGTAATGTACCTGAGCAAGGTCAAGGGTGCACTGCCCACTAACCTTGCAAACCAGATTGTTTCATCCATCTGAAACAGAATGAGATATATACAGGCATGAATGCAGAAAGCAACATTCACTACCAGGCAGCCTCCACAGGATTTTTGGCAAACTATAGATCATATTGCACACCTACTACTGCAAGCATTGCAAACCTTGAGGGCTACATAAGACCATTTTCGGCACATCTGTCGCACTTATTGAGTGGTAACATTATCTTTTCAATTTGGGATTATGGGGCAGTCAAGCTACTCCAGGGTGAGAAAGCTCTACCTGGGGTGTTCAGTATGGGCTCTTCCACCATTGCCTAACTATACCAAGCAAAGAATGGTTGGAATCAGTCAAATGGGTAGCTGCAATGGGATGTCTAAGTCAACAGGATCTCTGAAGGGGCTCCCCAGGCTGGGACGAATCAAAAAGCCTTGGCACTGAAGGCAAAGAGCACCTTAACACTGAGACGGGATGAGGTGCAGAATGACAAGAACCCAAGTTTCTTGTTTCTATTGAGCTCTGCCTTCTACATGACAGAAATGTACGAACTGTCTTGCCTGAACCCAAACGGCCCCCCAGATTGGGCCATTCCATTCTAAATTCCTGCAGTTTTGGACTGAGTATTGGAGGCCTGTGAAGAGGAGTAGGTCTTTGAGGCAATCTGTTGAAGTGCTCTGATTTAACTCTTATCAGACAACCCCCACCCTGCGGCTTTCACTAAATTCACAATCTGCTGAACAGTTTATACCATGTTAAGAAGAAACATGATGGTGAGGTCCTGCACTGACACATTTCTGTGAAGAAGCAGCAGCACATCAATGATCATACACCAGGCAAGATCAGTAAATAAGGGACTTGAGGCCCAATCTGCCCTCATAAAATGTGCTGCTGACTAGTTATATGTGCAGCATGAGGCTTTCCAGTACGTCAGACTGGAACAAAATCTGAGCATAGCAGTTTAAAGACCAACAAAAATTTCCAGGGTATAAGCTTTCGTGAGTTAAAGCACACTTTGATTCATGAAGTGAGCTTGACTCATGAAAAATTATAGCCTGGAAATTTTTTTGTTATTCAACCTCTATGTAAAGCCTTTAAGAGAACTCATTTGTAGCTACGGAATTGGATGCCATCAATATGCAGATGAGACCCAACTCTATATCTCACTATCCAAATCACCACAGAATACAGCAGAAATCTTGGGTTGTTGCCTGACAGCTGTGGTCAAATGGCTCAAAGCTACAAATTGAAATTGAAACCAGACAAGATGACAGTGATGCTTGTTGGGAAGGCAGAGATCTTGAAGGACATTGCACTCCCCACTTTCGATAGAGTTCATCTGACTCTTGTAATCTCAGTTCAGATCCTACTCCTAGAAAAGCAAGTTAAGACAGCTGCAAAAAATGCTTTCTATAACCTCAGTCTAGCTTGGAAGATGGCCCCCTGATGCAGAACACTGCAGCTCAATTATTATCAGGTGTTAGGAAAAGAATGAATATTGCTCCCATTCTGCAGTCACTCCACCAGCTACCTATAAGTTATCTGATAAGTAACTGGACATCATTTTATGATCATTGCGGATCACAAGCCACTACGACCTATGTTCACCAGTGTATCCTTCCAACTGTCAGCTCATGTTGAACACTCGATGATGCTATGATGACTCCAAGGTTATGATTATAAACTGATGTATCATTCTGGCATGGGCAACCCCGCAGATTATTTTTCAAGAGATACTTGCACTCAAGCTCATACTACCAAAGAATTTGCAGAAGCTTGTGTAGTTTTTCTTACATCTCATACAATTTGCAAAGCCATGACATAACAAAGGGTTCAAAGCTACAGATGCAGATCCCTGTCTACAGTATATAACTACAACAGTCCAGAATGGGCAGTGAAATGCTTTGCTTTAAACACCCAAAAAGTTCACACCTGATAGCCAAGCCAAGTTAAAATCACTTTTTGGCATCCAACAGGAACTGATAGTGATCTACATGAACCTGCTGCTATAAGGAACCAGGAATATTATGCCTCACAGTCTATGGATTCAGACCATATCTTTAGCTCATGAAGTGCATCAAGGAATGATGAAAACTAAGCAATGTCAGGAGAAGGTCAGATTCCCAACAATGGACTCAGAAGAAGAACCTTGTGTCCAGTCTTTTTTCCTCTATCAGTCAGCTATACTGGACCATAATGTCCCATCCCTACAGATGATCACTTTGCCTTCTCAGACCTGGGTAGATGTCAGAATATGCCACATCTCTGGCTCACATTTGCTTGTTGCCATGGAAGACTATTCCAAATTTCTAGTTGTTGAACTGCTTGTTACTTCATCAGCACTGGCTGTCATACCACAAAATATTTTCCCCTTTTGGAATAACACAGATGGTGAGAAGTGACAACGGGCCACCATTCAGCAAGACAATTTTTTCACTCTTTGCAGAATATCTTGGGTTCTGAAGTGGAAAATAACTCCTCACTAGCATCAGGGCAACAGAGAAGTTAAGAGTTTCATGAGGACTCTAAAAACAACATTAAGAATTGCCTGTGCAGAAGGCAAAAATATAAAGAAAGAACTACAAATTCTTAAGAAGTTACCGAGCAACTCCACATAGCACTACAGGGATTCTTCCTGCAACTACTGCACTATTTGAACATCAAGTACATACCATATTACCAGAACTGTTTAGTTCCAGTTCATTATGGCAAAATTCAAGCAAAATAAAAATAAAACAAAGTGCAGAAAAGTGCAGAACTATAAAGCCAGCAGTCATAAAAATAAGAGACTCTGTCTTAGTGAAAAATCTATGGCCAAGAGAGACTCTTTCTTTGTGCTATAAACCTCACCCATACATAGTAACAAGAATACAAGAGATCATGATTATAGCAAGGGGACTGCACAAAATCATCTGAAATGTTTCCCATTTTAAAATCCTGATGGAACCTCATCAGGTGCCTCTGGATGATAACTTGGAGCTACCAGAATTGAGCACACCAATCAATACTGTTCCATGTCCTACACAAATTGGTTCCACCACAGTTTATGCAGGTATTATGGAGGTAGGGTTACCAGACCCCTGATGGGGACTGGGGATCTGGCAATGAGGAAAAGTTTGAAAAATGACTGTTGGAACAATGGCCTGGCATCACTTCCAGGGGAAACCCAGAAGTGATGTCAGTCCTCTCTAGGAATTGCTGGAAACTCTATAGCATTTTCCTATAGAGTTATCATAAAATTTCCAGCAATTCCTAGCGAGGTGTAGTATTTTCTATGGTAAAACCATAGAGTTTTCAGCAGTTCCTAGAACAACCCTATGTCACACCTGGGTTTTCCCTGGAAGTGACACAGTGATGCAGATGGCAACACTGTTTTTTTTAGCTTTTCTCCCACTGCCACTCCAAACTAGGGCTGCTGGGAGGCAGCCTTAATCCTGAACCAAAATTCTGTAAATGCTCTGAAGCTCATACACAGCTCCCAATGAGTATAAGCTTCCCCATTCACTGCAATGTTGAAGGCAGCTCCACGCATATGTTGAAAAGCCATGCTTGGAACTGTCTCCTAAAAAGCAGTGAACCAATGCAATACCTTCTGGTGCTAATCAGCAATTCTCTCTCTCTCTTTTTATGCAATAGAGCTTTCATTTTGACCTGATGATAGCAATGTGAGGATTTTTTACTTTTATGGACATCAGTTGGCATTGTTATGAGATTTTATCCAATGAAATTTTGCTCTACAACTGTGAGTTGCTTGGATCTTCCCCATTACTGCTCTTAATTGACCCTGATAACATATAGCCATAAGCTCTGTTCCTTTTCTACCGAGAGAAAAAGGGAAAGTATTGCAGCCTTGCATGCAGGATCTGGACTACTTCATTTCTGTGTGTTGAAACGAATTTACTGCATTAGGTTTCTATCTCTTGCATGTCCACATTGCCACAAGGCCTTATTTCTTACAAAACAGACTCATCACTCTTTCCCACAGGATGAAAACACGGTTAAATACTCACTGTAAAAAAACCATTATGTGATGCGCTAGCCAAATGATACACTAATACTCCCAGCGTAAGTGCTTTTTTGGCAGCTACTCAAAGGAGCAAAAATCACATCGTTTTCAGTCCCAGTGATAAGATTACACAAAAGAAAGCAAAATATACAAACTGAGATGGTGATAAATATTGTACAATAAATGGAGAAAAGCCCAGGTTTCTTGTTATTACACCCCGTGCAGTTTATTATAACCTTTCCATAACTTAAAGCAGTCATGCCAATAATTTGTATCCTTTGGGTATCCCTAGAAAAACTGACAAGCATAAGGATTTGAAAAATTCCTTTCCTGTGACTTCTTCTTGTATTTCCTCCTTTTCAAATGGGGTTTTCTGGAAGGAAGCAGTAGCTTAGTAGCAGCATCCCTGGCAAAAGGGGCACATTTCCCCTTCAAATGCACAGATGCAAGAATCACAGATGCAAGAAAAAAGAAATAAAAATTATTCCTTTCTCATGAGCAGAGTATTCTCACCGGTTGGCAAATTCCCATACTTAATCCAAGAGGGCACCATCACAAAAGCCACATTTTCCAACTGACAGAGAAAGCCACATAGTAAGAACCCATTTGAAAGGCTTAAAAGACTAGACTTCATGCAACATGAAGACATGAAGGGATAATAGAAAACTTGCTCTGGATCCAAGCCCAAACCTCAATTCTAAAATTATAAAGTTTAAATCTATTACATGGGATCACTGTAAAAATAAAGATTTACAGTTTTTGTTATTGATAACTGAAATCAAACTAGAGTTCGACTGAGACAAGATGTTCGATACCAATTGTATCTAACATACTAACATGTGCCATCTGTTTTTATGGCTGTATCACATGCAGAAAGCAGAGATGAGAAAGGAACACCATGTTGGAGTTGCTTGTAGACTAATTTTTTAAAAGTATAGAAGAAAGTGGACTCAGATTTTGATGTAGCATTCATCTAGACAAAATATCTGGTAGGGTAGCATTCACTCCTGACTTCAGATTTTTTTTTTTTAATAATAACAAAAAATGAAACAAAACCATATGAAACAACCCAATAACAACACAGCCCCTGTGATTAATAATTATAGAACCGAAAGAAACAAAACAAACTCCCATGCATAAATCTATCAATTTCTCTTTTTTTCCAAGTTTACCTTCTGCCAGACCTTCACAAATATTTTAAGGATCTTGCTCTAACAGGATTGATGAAATCTGTTGCATATTAAAATAGTATTGAGGTTTTAGAGCTCCCATTTAAAACATTTACTGAATTAATTTATTTTTATTTATTTATGTCATTTATAGTTCACCTTTCTTACTGAGACTCAAGGTGGATTACATAGAGTGAGATTAGTACAGTCGATATCAAGGACATTTCAATGAACAATGCCATAAGATAAATAAATGCAAGTTTACAAAGATATAACATTAGCAAAAATCCAATACAAAGTTGAAGAAATGCTGAAACAGAGCATAAGCTGTTTCAGGTTGGGGAAAGGTATAGTGGAAAGTTTAAACTCCTTCCTTGCGTATCTCAAGCTCAATTCAAATTGACCCCCTGTATATCTGAAAATTGTTTTTAAAAATCTCTGGAAACTCTCAATATAGAACTCATCTGTGTTGATCCTCATCACAATCCTATGCACCAAGACACACACAAACCCATTCATTTCATTACTTAGGTACCTGTTGCTGAATACAGAATCAGGATGATTACCCTCAACACTATTGCATACACTTTTTTTCCTACACAGAAACTACAGCTAAGTACATAAAATGTTATACTTGAAATGACCTTTGAGTAGTTGGCATCTCAACATCAAAAGGGAAGGTGTTCGATGTATTGTCGAAGGCTTTCACGGCCGGAGAATGATGGTTGTTGTGGGTTTTCCGGGCTGTATTGCCGTGGTCTTGGCATTGTAGTTCCTGACGTTTCGCCAGCAGCTGTGGCTGGCATCTTCAGAGGTGTAGCACCAAAAGACAGAGATCTCTCAGTGTCACAGTGTGGAAAAGATGTTGGCAGGTCATTTGTATCTACTCAGGAGGGGTGGGGTTGAGCTGAGTCATCCTGTAAGAGTTTCCCAGGGTGTGGAATGCTAATGGAGGGAGGCTTCACTGTATCCTGAGGAGGTTCTTTTGCATATGGATTGGTGCTTGATGTGCTAATCTTCTCTGCAGGGCTATTGTCGGGTATAGAGTGTTTTGTTAGCCTGGTGCTTTTCAGAACTGGAAACCATGCTCTGTTCATTCTTAAGGTTTCTTCTTTCCTGTTGAAGTTTTGCTTATGCTTGTGAATTTCAATGGCTTCCCTGTGCAGTCTGACAAAGTAGTTGGAAGTGTTGTCCAGTATTTTGGTGTCCTGGAATAAGATACTGTGGCCTGTTTGAGTTAGGCTATGTTCAGCCACTGCTGATTTTTCAGGTTGTCCAAGTCTGCAGTGTCTTTCATGTTCTTTTATTCTTGTCTGGATGCTATGCTTTGTGGTCCCGATGTAAACTTGTCCACAGCTGCAGGGTATACGGTATACTCCTGCAGAGGTGAGGGGGTCTCTACTGTCTTTTGCTGATCGTAGCATCTGTTGTATTTTTCGGGTGGGTCTGAATACTGCTTGAAGGTTATACTTTTTCATAAGCTTTCCCATCTGATCAGTAATTCCTTTGATATATGGCAAAAACACTTTTCCTGTAGGAGACTGTTTTTCCTTGGTTGTTTGATTTATCCTGGGTTTGGTTGCTCTTCGGATTTCATTTCTGGAGTAGCCATTTGCCTAAAGTGCGTGGTTTAGATGATTAATTTCCTCATTGAGAAAGTGCGGCTCACATATCCGTCTTGCACGATCCACTAATGTTTTCATTATGCCTCTTTTCTGTCGGGGGTGGTGATTGGAGTTTTTGTGTAAATACCAATCAGTGTGAGTTGGTTTCCTGTAGACCTTGTGACCTAACTGAAGGTTTGCTTTGCGGATGACCAAGGTATCCAGAAATGGGAGTTTTCCCTCGATTTCTTTCTCCATTGTGAATTGTATGTTCAGGTGGATGTTGTTGAGATGATTCAAAAACCCCATCAATTCTTCCTCCCCATGGCTCCAAATGATAAATGTATCATCCGCAAACCGGAACCATACACTAGGTTTGTGGGGTGCTGATTCTAGAGCTGTTTTTTCAAAATGTTCCATGTAGAAGTTTGCTATAACTGGGCTGAGAGGGCTCCCCATGGCCACCCCATCCATCTGTTCATAGAATTCGTTATCCCATTGGAAGTAACTGGTGCACAAGCTGGTGGAAAAATGAATGATGCTTCCCCAACTGTCCTTCTTGGAGTGGGGAGTGGGGGAGAGGAAAATGGCTCTCTGCACTGGCTTTGCACTGAATGCATCCCTCCTCCTCCTTCCATTGAACCACTAAGTTTTGTGCACTGCACAATTACCTTTGCATCCTCCCGTGCTATTTTGTGTTACTGCCTGGGAGAGACTCCTGCTTGCTCTACTGAGGGCCCATCCTCCCTGCCCACCTCTAGCTAAAAAATAAAGTTTGCCTTCCCCCTCTCCTCCAAGGCGATGTGCTGGAAGGAGTAGAGTGACAGTTCTCTCCGAGTTTCTATTGGCTGAAAGATAATGCTGTAGCCTTGGAAACGCCCCCTCCCAAAATTTCGTCTTCCTCCCCTCCCCTCCAATGGATGACTTTGTTTTCATTTTGCTCATTCCCCTTCCCTCCACAATGATGGTGGTCTGTCTGCTGCCCAGCCCACTGGTAAGAACTGAGCCAAAACACACGGCACAAAAACATATGAAGAAATGGAGGGACGGTTTTGTTACAACTCAGTTTCCTGAATTAGGTTCAGCAAAATTTGTTTGTAATTTTGCCTCATTTTTCCCATGTGCACACCCCTAATATGCAACTATTATGTTTTACATTAGTTTTGGTACTGTTGGTACTACACTGTTGTTAACAGTTGCCATGGATGTTTATATAATCCATCAGAACTTTAGAAATTTCCATTAATTATAATTATTACATTGCAAGATGGAGCATTTTTCAATGACCAAAGATCGTATAACATATACAACGAAATACTAGCATTATAAATAGTCTAGTCTGATTTTTTATAAATGTTAGCCTACTTAGGTTTAAGTTCCTGTAGCTTCAGAATGGTTAACGGTATAAGAGTAAAACGACACATTACACTTATTTCCACCAGGCGTACAGTTGACGCTGGCTGGACCTCCCCGCCGACCAACTAGAGGAGAACGTGCCCCCCTACTGGAAGCATTTACAGTCCAGCCTTGTTAAAAACCTTTGGAGATGGTTGGGTGGTGGTTTTTGGAGAACTCTGCTGCTGTGTGTTTTTTAAGTATTTATATGGTTTTATTGATTTTAAAGCTATTTGTATTTTAAATTATTATACCGGTTGTAATCCGCCCTGAGCCTGCTGATGCGGGGAGGGTGGAATATAAATTGAATAAAATAAATAAATAAATAAAAATAAAATATTGTGGCACTGTTATTGGCAACAGCAGCAGCAAGTCAGTTTCTTCCTACTCTGCTCCCTAACGTTTAGGTATCACATCTTCAATTTCTCTACTCTTCCAGCATTAGCCAGTGATGTGGAGAATGGGTCAGGAAACACACATCTTAATGTTGTCATGCCTGAACCTTATGGGAGATAGGAGGAGGGAGGAAATGTGATACAGAGCTGCCATTTTTAGGACTGACCTTTGGTGCTCCATCATCTATTTGTTTAGTTGTTTATACCTTATAATTATTGCATTTTAATCTATTTCATGACATTTGTGCATGACTTATACTTGTCATATAAAATGATCAGATTTGCTTACGATGAAACAAACAACAAAATGAACATTCTGTTAATTGTGCATTTGATATTTACTACTATCATGTCTAATTGTTTACATGTTTCTTATATCATCATCACACACACACACCATTTTATTGAATAGACAATAGTAGTAAAACATTTGGAAAAGATTAACTAACTGGACAATTACAGGATGCACATTCTAGCACCCACAGTTCTTTTATTTTACTTTCTTTTCTAGTATTGTCTAGAAGCTGCCTGCTTGGTTGAAAAAAGAACCTCCATTGTGAATTTCTCTGGTTTGGGAAGGCGCCCTTAAGAGTCCCATGTCTAACAATAATTATTTCAATTTTCCTGCAAATAAAAAGGCCCCAAATGTTAATGTGATATTGAACACCTAGATCAGTTGCAAAGGTATCTTATTCACCAAGGCATGCCCTACCCATGGCATTCAAGGGGAACAGTTAACAACCATAATGAATCCAAGTGCCTGATGTTCGTAGTAAATACTCAAGCACCCTGTAGAAATACATTTCTCAGGGACTTTAGCACCTGGGATACAGTCAATTCACCATTCAGGATGTCAGAGAAGAACGGTGGTTCATAGAGATGCCTTACTACTAGAGCTGATGGGAAGTTTGGGAGGAAAGAAGAGGTGGTGAATTCAGGAGCTCTTGGGAGTTGGGAGAGGTGCTTGAAAGTGCAATTCTGTAAACAATTTTACTATGCACTCATGAAAAGAATCAGTTGTTTTTTTGAGTTTTGGGGAAATATATTAGCCAGGCGTATTCAGAACTGAGCTGAAGGAAAGGAGTTCATATTTACTCTAAAATAACTATACCCATTTGAATCATAACCCTGGTCTTCACTCTCAAGAAGGCATTTGCTTTAACTGGATGATTTGCTCCTCCTCTCCTTGTTGTATTCTCAGAGCAAATAACATCAAGATGCTTAGTCAAACCAAAGTTTCAGTATCTGTGTAATGCACATGCCTGACTATAAGGTTTACAACACAAACAGAGGCGTTACCAAGGGAACCAATAGAGCTATGTACACCACTCCCCGGATTTAACAAATGTACAGTGTAATCAGTTTCAAAAGTATTCATAATGAGAGTTATACAGTCAAAATTTCAAAAATATATCAATTTATCAACACATATATATGAATACTAAATATCAGTAAATCAATTGACACAGACTGTGAACATTCAGTCAGTCTCCCAGTGTATGATAATACAGGATACACAAAATAGTAGTGGCAATTCTCAACACAAAACACTGGAGACTTTGAAAGGTCCTTGGAACTCTTATCCAGATGATAATGGAAACAAACTGCCAGGAAATGCCATTCCTCTCCCTTCCTCACTCACTCAGAGCAAAGAACAGGCAGGTCCAAAGGCGTAATCCCAATTAGAAAGTTCTTGTATGTGTTAACTCCTGTTTTCTTTCTTTTAGGTGGAGTCCTGGAGAGACCCAGGAGTCACCCCCTGCCCTACAAGAGGCCAGCAGACATAATCTGCTTGTTTCATAGGGTGTCCATTTCCTCAGGGGCTGGTAAACAGTCCACCAGGATAATCAATTCTCTCAAACAGTCAAAAGAAGAGCTCTCATGTGCATACAATTCAGCGCACTCCAAACGGTCATAATGACCATAAGGTTTGGCATCTAAGTACTAAGTATAATCTTACAGATCCTAAATAGGAGAGTGGTAGAAAAGAGTCTGCATGGAGTAACTTTATATACTGCTTGAAAGAAGGGTTGCCAAATGCAGGTTGGGAAGTGTCTGGAGATTTAAGGACAGAACTTGGGAAGAGTGGAGTTTGGGGAGGGGAGGGACTTCAGCCAGAATGTGATGCCATGGAGCCTACTAGGAGCATGCATTGAGAAAAATTTTGTTGTTGTTTCAGATTCAGGGCTGTTGAGTTAAGGATCGGAATTCATTTTTTTCTGTTCTCATGATTTTCATGGCTGTTTTTTTCAATGGGGAAGCAGAGTGGGGACCAACTGGAGGCTCTGGGGCAACTGTTTTTGCACTTAATGGCACCAAAATCACAAAGAACACAGTCCTCCCTCTAATTTAAAGAACCCCTAAGTATCAAGCAGATTGAACGAAGGGGACAATTATACAGACCCCCCAAAGTCGGTCCCTTACTGTGCAGCAACATTAAGTTGGGGAAGAGATGAAAGGATGACAGATCCCTTCAAAGAAGACTCTTTTGATAAAGAGCCTACAATTTTAGAAAGTGAAGTTAAAGCTGCACTCAAAGCAGATGGAAGAAATAAATCACATGGAGTAGATGGGATACCAATAGACAGGGCTTTTTTCTGGGTAAAGAGGTGGTGGAACTCAGTGGTAGAACTCAGGACCGCACAATGATGTCATTTTGGGTCAGCTGGAACAAGGGGGGAGTTTTTAAAAGTTTAAATTGCCCTCGGCGAAAATGGTCACATGGCCAGTGGCCCCATCCCCTGATCTCCAGACAGAGGAGATCAGCGGTGCGGAGGACAATCTAAACTCTCCTCTGTCTGGAGATCAGGGGGTGGGGCCACTGGCCATGTGACCATTTTCAAGAGGTGCCGGAACTCTGTTCCACCACGTTCCAGCTGAAAAAAAAGCCCTGCCAATAGAGCTATTTCAGGCTACAGAAACTGAGTCCATCCAAATCTTAACAAAAATACGTCAACAAATATAGAAAACAAAATAATGGTCCACAGTCCTGAAACGCTCAATCTACTTCCAATTCAGAAAAAAGAATATGCCCCAAACTGTAGCAACTATTAGACTATTGTGTTAATTTCCCATGCAAGCAAAGCAATGCTCAAGATTCTACAACAAAGACTCTCACCATATATGGAACAGAGAAATGCCAGATGTTCAAGCTTGTCAAAAAAATGGCCTCTCTTAGTTCTAAATCTTTGGTTCAGGTTTTGGGGCTAAGTCAGACAGAAAGAGAAATCTCTGGAAAATAACAGTTATTAGCTAGCAGTTTTCAGAGAGGTAAGAGGGAACACAGGTGAGATCATGGGATTAGAGGGTTTCAAGGCCACAGACTGAGATACAGATGTGGTCCTAGTAACACCCCCGATTGGTCAAGCAGGATCAGGCTATGCTGTGGGCAGCATGGCATAAAGCAAGGCTATTCATTCTATTATGTGCTGTTTGCTGTTTGTAGATACTAGCTGCTTACATGCCATCTTGAGCTTCTGGATCTTGGACCTTTGGAGCTTTGTTGAACTTTGTGGTTTGACCTGACAAGGTAACATCTGTGTTAGGGAACCAAAGTCTATACAGCATTTTAGAATAGCTATTTAGTTTTTTATTTTCTTTCCTGTCTTGCATACTTTCTATAATTGTAAGCTTTTGCAATATTATTAATAAACATTATTCATTATACTTCTGTGGTGCTATTTGGGTTTGGCAGCTTCAATTTAACTCCAGTACCTTGGCCTGATTTGGCTACAGTTAACAAGTAATTGTTTGTGGAGCTCCACCTTGCATAGCTGACTTCTTGTTAACCTCTGTTCCTCAGTCTCTAAGCTGAGGGTTAGTCAAGAGGGATCGGTGGCAGAGCCTCCCATTACACTGGGAGGTAAGATTTTTGCTCCCCAGTATTGGGTTTTTGCTCGTCACTCCCATTCCAACCCCCTTGAGGACTCAAGGGGATCTGTGACAAAGCTGGATTCCAAAAAGGAATAGGCACTAAAGATTATATTACAACTGTACAATGGTTGATGGAGCAGAAGATTTTAGAAGAAAATCAGCTTGTGTTTTATGGATTACAGCTAATGTTTCGACTTTGTAGATCATGGAAAGCTATGGATGGTGTTAAAAGAAATGGGTGTGACACCACATTGGATTGTGCTGATGTGCAACCTGTACTATGGACAAGAGGCTACTGTTAGGACATATTATGGGGAAACAGAATGGTTTCCAATTGACGAAGGTGTAGGTAAGGATATATATTATCTCCCCACCTGTTCAATCTGTATGCAGAACATATAACAAGGAAAGCTGGATTAGATTTAGAAGAAGATGGAGTGAAAATTTGTGGAAGGAATATTAACAATTTGAGATATGCAGATGACACCACGTTACTGGCAGAAAATAGCGAAGACTTAAAATGACTGCTGGTGAAGGTTAAAGAAGAAAGTGCCAAAGCAGGATTACAGCTGAACATCAAGAAGACAAAAGTAATTACCACTGGGGAATTACACAATGTTAAGGTTAATAAAGAAGAAATTGAAATTGTTAAAGATTTTCTGTTCCTTGGCTCAATCATCAACCAAAAGGGAGATTGAACCAAGAAATCAAGTAGAAATTGAGACTTGGAAGGGCAGCCAAGAAGGAACTAGGAAAGATCCTTAAGGATAAGGAAATGTTGCTGGGCTCCATGAGCAAGATAATTCATACCATGATACTCATTACTATGTATGGATGTGAAAGTTGGACAATGAAGAAAGCTGACTGGAAGAAAATTGATTCATTTGAAATGTGGTGCTAGAGGAGAGTTTTATGGATACCATGGATGGTCAAAAAGACAAATAAGTGGGTTCTAGATCAATCCAAGCCTGAATTCCCTCTGAGGCTATCATACTTTGGTCACATCATAAGAAGTCAAGATTCACTGGGAAAGACAATAATGCTAGGAAAAGTGAAAGGCAGTAGGAAAACAGGAAGACCCAAAATGAGATGGCTGGACTCAATAAAAAAAGCCACATCCTCCAGTTTTCAAGATCTGAGCAAGTCTGTTAATGATAGGATGTTTTGGAGGTCTTTCATTCACAGAGTCGCCATAAGTCGGAGGTAACTTGATGACACATAACCCAACCATAAATGAATAATAAAATGCTGATCAGATTATCCCAAGAGGTCTCAACTGTACTGAGCACATTGCAGCCCACAACCAGTGCTAAATGGTAGCACTGAAGTCCATGTAGAAGTCACCTTTTGTAGTGGAAATCTAGCCACAAAATAACCACCATCCATAGTTTCCATTGTGTCTCCCAGGTTGCACACGGGCTTTGTCTTTGATTCTGCTGTTTATCACAAACATCTTGAGCAGGTGCCCAGTGGACACATTTGTTCTGTCTGTGGCACACAGCAGCATTTTAAACAGATACCTGTAACCCTAATGATGGCCCTTTAATGAAGAAAAGGCAGCTAAATTAAATGCAAACAGCATATTACCACACTTGTTTTAAATTGATATTTAATTAAAAAGTTAATTATTAATTAAGTTTATCAATCGCACATCAGTTGTTCAATAGAAAAGGGCTCATTCATTTAATTATCTGCATGCAACTGATAGTATATACTTTTTAGCCAGGCAAGGTTATCTCTGTATCTCTTCTAATTTAGATCAGTTTAGCTTTTAATCTATCCAGAGTGCTTCCTTTTGCAGGCTCTTGATTTGATCTATAAATGTTTACTTACAGAACTGTTAGGTATTAGAGGCTGATCAAATAAAGAAAGAGCATTGGTGGGGTTGCGTTACATTTGCTTATGGAGCTCCGGCACAGCCCTCCATTCTTAAGAACTGCTTAGGGATTTTTAAATGTTTTTTTTTCCTTTCACAGTGCGCCTGCCATAAAAGTTTCACAGAAGATAAACATCCACCCAGAAAGTATGCTAATAGTTCAAACAAATAAGGCTCTTCAAAGGATCTCGCAGGCCTGACAGACGCCACTGCTGGAGTAAACCTTGCTCCTTTCCTCTGCCTAATGATGCTGTAGGAACAGATCACAACAGCAACCTACAAGGAGATCGCCTGCAAAAGGTGGTTTGTGTTCAAATGGTGGTCAAATGTTGCTTTTTGGAAGGGACCTAGCTGATAGATTTCTGGGGAGACAAGAGCAGAATTAGAGCCTGTTGGATTTGACCGGTGTGATCCACTTAGTCTAGCATTCTGTTTCACACAGCAGCCAATCAGTTGCCCTGAAGGGCCAAACAAGCAAGGCATAGAGGCCAAGGCCTTCCCCTGATGCTGCCTGCCAGCACTGGGTTTCAGATGCTGGCTGCCTCTGAATGTGAAGGTTCCCTTTAGTCTCCATGGCTAGAAGCCCTTGATGGACCTCTTCCCATGAATCTCTCTAACACCCTTTCAAAGCCATCTATGCTCATGAGTAATCCCTAGGGTGTGTGTGTATATTTCAGGGAGAGGTTGAGGAAGCACACCAAGCCTGTTCTTGGACATATACAAGTTTATACTGCAACATATCTATGTATTTTAAGAGCATTTGTGTTAATTGTGTTAATAACCACTTCTTGGCCTTTTGGCTAAGATCAAGTGTAGTTTAGAGAAGTGTTATCACCAGCACTGGACAAATGCTCACCCATCACTTTTCTTGATGCAAATGCATTTAAAGTACTCCAAAGGAATAATTCCATGTGATCTGAAACAAGGAGAAGAAGCAGTTTTCCCCTCTGCCTTCCCTAAATGGCATCTCTTTCTGATAATTAGAACTCGCTAACAATAGATCTTTATTAGTAACCAAGGTTTCCTCCCTTGTTAGCCTACCTCCCATCCCTTGCTGTGTTGTCTTCCCCACTGTCAAAATTCTTGCAGACACAGCTGTTGTGTTTTGTTCCTGCAACTCTTAAGTGCCATGAACATCAACATAATAACAATAATAAACTACTACATATAATCTGTTGCTGGATTTACAGTATATCTGAACCTGCATCTCCTCTGATCAGTCTGTTACCCTAAATCATTTGTTTAAGGATTTCGAATATTACTGTAATTCTAAGAAAGCAGAAAACTCATGGCTCATTGACACGGCTGTTTCCTATATTCCTTGTCTGGCACTGCCATGGTAGGACTCTGGAAATCTACACTGACTTGCCTTGCAATGGCCCTTCTCTGCCAAATGGATTGACTGGGAACAGGCTAGGGTTGCCAACTCTGGGTTGGAGAATTCCTGGAGATTCAGGGGATGGAGCCTAGGGTGGGTGGGGTTTGGAGAGGGGAGGGGCCTCAGTGGGGCAGATGCCATAGACTCTACCCTCCAAATCAGCCATTTTCTACAGGGAAACTGATGCCTGTCATCTGGAGATGAGTTGGAATTCCAACAGGCTGGCAACCCTAGGACAAGCAGGTATGAAGTATCTTTCATGTTTCGTTAGAGGGTTCAGATGCCCAAACAACATGCTCAGTGCTGCTGCCTGGAACCCCCTCCCAGAACTGGGACATGGACTTTATATGAACTGTGCACAGCTTGGCACTGAGGCCAATCCTATGTATGGAAGGGGAACTTCGTGGGACTGGCAGGGCACCCCCCAGCCAGTGCCCACAAGCAACCCTCCCTAGGACCATTCTGGAGTAGCCACTTCACACCCCAATCGACGTGCCTGCTTGCTGAGATGCCAGCCACTGCTGAGATCCCTACCAGAACTGGGACCAGTAGTGGGCCAAGGAGAAGCCATGTCCCAGAGCCAGTTTAAAAAGGACAACTATTTTCCTATGGGAGCCATGACACGCCAGTGGTCCTGTCATGTACCAAGTGTGCCTCATGGACCAGGTATGCAGATGTCATTGTCCAGACAAAGACAAAGACGTGAAGCAAAGTGCCTTTGGACTTTGTTAATAGCACATTGAAATAATCACTTCCACCCATCAAGCTATGGACTATCAGAAAATCCTATCACTCCCCCCCCCTTCCTTCCTCCTTGTCCTTTTGTCCCTTCAGACGTGTCACAAAAACAAACATTAGATTCCAAAGTGTCCACCCCGGATTTCCTATGTCTCACTAAAATGACACATTAATTACTTTTGTTAAATTGCCTGAGAACCACTTACAAGGCATGAAACCCACCTGAGTCTTGCCTCAGGATAGAAATTGGCTATTTAAGACCACCCTTTCTGGTCACAGATCAGATACTTGAGATCTCACTCCCATTCCGCCCCACCTAGTATAGTGCTGGTCACTCCACTAGGCATTCTGCTCCTCGCTGCTGAATCTCTGGTTCTCGACGGACAGGTAACGTATTGCCCACCGACGATCTTTCCTGAAAATGCAACCGTCTCAATATCCGTTCCACCCTTCAATTTCCTAGTCCTGTATTGAATGTGTGTGTGATTCTTAGACTCTGTAAGCTTAAAGGTTCTTAAGTAAAAGCTGTGATTCATTTAAAGTATTGGTCTCCTCCATTATCGTGCGTGCTCCGAAAACTCTGAACTTGGTAGACACAGGTTATGATCCCATAATATAAGCCCATTGCCTATTAATTGTCCATCTTTGAGGCAATTCGGCTAACAACACCCATGCTTTAGCTCCATCTATTCACCAGCCTCCTAAAAATAATGAAAACTCTATGTATGTTGACCTGAGGTCCTTGGAGGATGGGTTAGATATAAATAAAATGAAATAAATTGATTGAAATTCTGAACATCCTACTGTTTCGGATATTCTCTCTCAGAAGTTTGTACTTTTGCCATTCTACTGCATGCTTTGGTAGATATTTCAGAATGATAACAACTATCTTGTTACAGTTCTACTACATGTTTTAACTTCTGTGGTTTCTTTCTCCTTTTAAAATTTCACTTTGGTAGCTATTTACATGTTTCGTTATTCTGCTTTTTTGCCCACTTTAAAACATGCCAGAATAAATAAAACCCAATCATTAATTTGTAGTTATAAAATATGAACAAAACTACCCTACAGTTATCCCCAACCACAAAATGACTGTTTCTGTAAACAGAACGTCTATTTCCATAAGCAAGGATTACATCATTTCTGGATGATGCCCAGGCTATGGTAGGCTTCTGAGCAAGGAGACTTCCATAGCTAGAAAGCAGCCACTAAGAATACCTTTCTATGTTCCATTCAAATGACAACACATACTGAGAAGCCACCTGTGTGGGTCATCTAGAATGTATAGGCTTATAGGCCACAAATAAAAGGTGATTAACTATGTATGTGTCCTGGAGTGTTTCAATGCCACATGCATATTGAAAAAAATCACTAAATATATCAAGAACAACAATAATAAAAGCAACAATATTTAGCCCTTCCTGGCACACACAAAAGACTTAGGGGACAGGCAGGTTATTGACTGTATTTGGGCTCACCTAAGTCTCTCAGGGCTTCCTTCTTCCCTAATGCCTGCACAGTATTTAGAACATTACGGCCATTGTGGTATTTTGACAACTGTGTTCCTTTAAACTGTTTGAGACTGCGCTAGTCCACTCCAGTGTGGGAAAAGCAGGGGAAGGAAGTTGTTGTAATTGCAGCTAGAGAGAGAGAAGGAATGGGAACTGACTAAAACTGTGTCTGTTGGAAACAATTCTGCCTCATTATTCCTAAGTCTGGCATTAAGGACAAAACAGCCATCTTCTTTGTAATCATCACAGAAGAGGAGTACACTATCTCCTTTAGGGTTATCATTCCCTGCTCTCACCCTTCCGCCCCCCATGCCCACTTACTTGGGTGGTGGGGGGGGTGCTTCCCCGGGGCACCCCCCCCAAGCCGAGCTGCGCTGTGCACCCTGAGCCAAGCCAAGCCGCAGCGCACGCCCCGAGCCAAGCCAAGCCATGCACCCCAAGCTGAGCCAAGCTGCGCAGCTCAGCTCAGGGCGCACGGCTTGACTCAGCTCGGGACGTGTGGTGCGGCTTGGCTCAGCTCAAGGTGCATGGCGCAGCTTGGCTTGGGGGGGGCGCATTCCCCCAGGATGCACCCCCCGCCACCCAAGTAAGTAACTTCTGGAATTGACATCATCGCGCAAGCCGGGAGCGTGCATGTGCAAAAGAAAACCTGTTGAGCGACAAGGTGAGTGCCAGGCTCCCAGGCTCCCGCCAGGGGAGTAAAGAGACCTGACAAAACCCCCTTTTGGGCTCCAGGGGACCTGGCTACCCTAATCTCCTTCAGTGCTACAGAGAACAAAAATAGCTCAATGAATCATTCCTTTCTCAGAGCTGTGAACACTTAGCAGGGAGAGGATCTTTCATTGGGCATCAGGATCTTAGTCTTCTCAATTAGCAATGAAAACTAGGAGAACTCTCTTCATTGTTGGGATAGTCGGCAGTGGCAGAGGAAAACTTTCTATATTCCTGAGCCTTTGGTACAATTGACTCTGAACGTACACTTTGTATCAGAGAAATCTGGTTTCTGACCTTGCTTCTACACACACTATTTAGAGGAATGAAAGGTCTGACTCCTTAGTGAAGAAAAATTCACTTTTCAGGTTGTATGCAACTGTAAATGGACCATCATGTAACAGAAAAAGAAGAAATCTGTGATGAAAGTACTGTACTGTAGCGAAAGTACTTCACTGTAGTGAAGCCACAAAACAAAACTTCCCATTGTGAATAAATACTTGAAAATTTCACCTGAGAAAAAGGAGAGTGTTACTTAATTCTGTTACAAATTCTGTTACTTAAAGTAACAGATAGTGCACAAGGCAACATAGTGGTGAATTCTATGGTCCCTAACTCATTAGTGTAACATCCCTTTGAGATCATCTTCCTACACCACTCCTATCTGAGGAACAAAGCTCTTTTGAATAATCTGTTTTGCATCATTTGCGTAAAGCCAGTAGAGTTGGGGGTCTCCTAACCTCCTCAGGCATGTCGTTCCACAGGGCAGGGGCCACCACAGAGAATGTACATGTACGGGCAGTTATTGATTTCACCCATGTGCAGGGTGGCACCTGAAGGAGACCCTGTTCAGATGAGCAAAGCTGCTGTGGAGGAAAATAGGGAGAGAGGCAGTCCCATAGGTATTCTGGACCAAGGCCATGAAGAGCTTTGTACGTGATAGCCCATACCTTGAACTGAGCATGCTAACTGACAGGTAGCCAATGAAGTGACTGCAAGATGGGAGTGATATTCATGCTTCTTCTTGCTCCTGATAACAGCCAAGCAGCAGTGTTTTGTACCAACTGGAGTCTCCTAGTTAATTTAGACAGGAGACCTATGTATAGTGCATTACAATAGTCAAGTCTTGATGTTACCTCAGCATGGATCCAGGTGGCCATGTTGGCCATGTCAAGGTAGGAAGCCATCTTCCAGGCTAGAGTGAGGTTTTAAAATCCCAGTTCAGCCATGAAGCTCACTGGATGGTCAGGAGCAGATCAATATCTCTTAACCAAACTTCTCTTACACATACGTTTGTGTGATCTGACAAGAAGCACTTGATTGCTGATAAAATGTGCAAGAGACAACCCTCATGTAACACTAGAGTTTCATAACTGATGACTCCAGATGTGCCTCCAGATGCGGCAGGCAGGGTACCCTGAGGACCAGATCATAGTACTAAAGAAGGGGGGATTGATTCTTTTCAGCATGGTGTTTCCCTGATTTAAATGACCCTTCCACTGCTTTAAGCTCTGGTAGGAAAAGATAGGCACAATACAAGGGGCAGTTTCAACCAGGGAGTGGTGTATTTGTGTGGAGGGGGGTACCTTCCCTGTACTCCAGTCCTGGTCCATATTGGGTCCTTTCCTCCACTACTTTTTAAGGACAAGTTATATATCTGGAGTTCTAATCATCAAAGTTGAACTTCTCATGCCATTTGGCCCTAAGTCATCACCTTCATCATCTGGGCCAGATTGAATTTCAAAATCTTTGAAAAGCAAACATGAGTTACCAGTTAAATAGTGTTTTCCTAAACAGAGTTACACTATTCTAATTATGTGTGCTTCAGTGAGTTTAGAAGGGTATAGCTCTGCATAGGATTGCACTGCAAAATGCTTTCTTAGTCCAACATCAATTCTAGAAAGACTTTATTTTAGGAATGAAAAGAACCCCACTTGACATCACTACCAATAGATAGAGTGAAAGCTGAAAACTTAAAGATTTCACCATCTTCATGTCCAGCAGTATTCAGAACCTTGGCTAACTCTTTTAGTAGTTCACTGTGATACATCCAGTGAAGGAAGAGGAGTGCTTGCTTTTCACTTATAGGTACAGAAGAGGGAACTTACTTTATCTGTCTTGGAAAGATGATATGCTGAGTCAGCCCTGCTGAGATTTGAAAATGTGGTTCCAGGAAGTCTGCATATTTCCAACCTAAGGCTTACAGCACTAATCATCTCGTATCTAAAATGCCTTACATCAAAGGCTGCAAAATTGGACCTAAAATCTTACCAAACATGTTTCTCTTTAGCAATTCAGCAGTCATGCCCTGATATCATTATAGACCTATAAAGGCAAAGGACTACGTATATATTTTAATAAACAGGTTGGTTTTTTAAAAGAAAAACACCAAAATAACGAATTGGAAACTCAAAAAAAAATTATTTGAATTTTGGTTGATGGGTAAATGAGCTTTTGTTTGAACAAAGTGACTGCCTAACATCTTATTTGACAGTTGAGGAATGCATTGCCGTGATGCATAATCACACATCAGTGCAAGTATTACAATTTTACTGCTGGCAATGAAAACCTCAATCTTTGGCAGGGCTTGTGTTACTTTAAGTATGTGCTCCTATGTACTAACTGTGCTTAAAGTATGATCCTACTGGGTAGCTCTAGGTTGTCTAATGTCTAATGATTATGTTCTGTTTCAGCATTTCTTCAACTCTGTATTGGATTTTGCTAATGTTATGGCTTTGTAAACTTGCATTTTATTTACCCTGTGGCATTGTTTATTGAAATGTCCTTGATATCAACTGTGCTAATCTCACACTATGTAATCCACCTTGAGTCTCATGAGAAAGACAGACTATAAACGACATAAATAAATAAAAAGCTAGCTAGCTAGCTAGCCTGTATTCCTATAACCCAGCTTTCCAGTCACTCACTATACAACATGACTCTTTGCAAAAGGTGTTTCTTCTCTACTGCATTATGTTAAGGGTCAGCTTCTGTAATGGGGACTTGGAGTGCAATCCTAAACAGTTATGCCCACTGACCTCAACTGGCTTAAATTATGCTAATTTCTGTTTAAGACTGAACTATTGGAATATAATTTACCGTGGAATCCTAGTTACACTCTTCCCGCCCGTTGAAGTCAATGGGTTTAGAATGGTGTAACAATGGATTTTGTACTGTTAGAGAGTTAAATCCTGATAACTTCTGGCATTCTGAATCCCCATGAAATTCTTTAAATAAGAATTCTAGAAAAATAAAATATTCTCAGTATCAGTCATTGCAAATATTTGGTCAGTGTTTGAGCTTTGAGACAATTAAACTAATCCAAACTGATTTAACTTATGAGATGCTCTTAGCGTTTTATCTTGCCACTCTCAGTTTGCACTTGAGATGAGCAAATAATTTTTGACATTATTTTGTAATCTTTGAAATTTTCCTTTAGTCTTGAGTTTTCTCATAAAATAATTATTCAAAATTACTATGAAAATCTTCTGTTGGTAATTGTAGCTCTCTAAAACATTGGCAAATGGTGAACTGTATGATCCATGAGTTACCTTTCAAACAATATTTGATTCTATAAATAGTGTCCTCTGTGATTATTTATAGTGTGGCGCTCTTTGCAATTGATTACAGACTGTCATTCACCCTTGTGTCCTGTTGTAAATTACAGAACCTATAACGCAGCATGACTGTAATAAAAGTGCACACGCATGCACAAGTGCACACACACTATCTGGTGCCCCATACTATTAATGATGTGAGGGGGATGGGCAGCAAAAACAGCGGTTATGTGGAATACATAAACGTAATGCAGATATATAAGCCTCTCCTTTCCCCAAATTCATCTTATAGCTTACTATGGCAGAAGCATACTTTAAGCCATTTGGCTGATTATGGTTTCATCTCCTATCTCAATAACTAAAACTTTAAAATAACTATGATAGGTTATATATTGTTTTCCCAGAATAATATCTACTAAAGCAAACATGAGGCATGTATAGATCAATAGGATGTTGTTCAGTAGTACAGCAGCACATGCTTTGCCTGCAGATGATCCCTCTCCATGTGGAAGATCTCAAGGAGAAACTATTGTTTTCATAGTATTATGACTGCATTCAGAAAGGGTTCCAATATGGCATTCTCCCTCCATGAAATGTTATCAGTGGACAAATATGAAAAAAGTAAATATTGTAATTGTAAAAATTGTAATTTGAAACGGAAAGAAAACTAAAGTTGCAATTCTACATGTCTTTACCTGGAAAAGAAAAATCCCATTTAACTCTATATGGCTTACTTCCAAGTGAACATGTATCAGATTGTGCTGTAATCTCCAGTTTTTGGATCTTTCTTAGAAAATCTATATGAACGTTGCGTCTTGGCATAAATTGCTCTTTAGAATCAGAGCTCAGATTGTACTTTTTTAAAATGGGAAATGCTACAACTTTACAGTGTTCTTTCCAAACAGCATAATAAAAATAATACCTCTCTACCACATTCGATGAATTAATGTGTGTTCAAAGAGTGAAATAAATCTCAGAAACATCAGGTTTCCAATTTGGAATGACCATTCATTCTCATGTCATTATGCAATAGGGTATTATCAAAACTAATGGGGCTAAGTTCTCTTACTGGACTCATCTCAGTCAGATGATGTAGCATGCAGATCTTAAAATAAAATTGTAATAATTTGGGGGAAATTTCAAGATGGCTCTAAAAATACATGAACTAAACATCTAGTTATATTTGCTTGGGTTTTAAGAGTTTTAGTCTTTGATTTATCAAATCAAGTTAATTAGCCTTAATAAGGCATTATTGACATTTCATCCCAAGTTTCTTCTTTTCTCCTTTCGTTCATTATCCTTCCATTCATTAGGTTGCCATACCTTTTGCATCACTATCAAGAGCCAGTTTGGTGGAGTGGTTAAGAATGGCAGGACTCTAATTTGGAGAGCTGGGTTTGATTGCCCACTCCTTTGCTTGAAGCCAGCTGGGTGACCTTGGGTCAGTTACAGCTTTCTCAGAGCTCTCTCAGCCCCACCCACCTCATAGGGTGATTGTCGTGAGGATAATTAATACACTTTGTAAACCACTCTGAGTGTTAAGTTGTTCTGAAAGGCGGTATATAAATCAAATGTCGTCATTATTGTTATTACAACACTGTTATTAAGTTGTATTCTAATGGACTCCCATCTCTCGTCATCTTCTGTCTTGAACCTTTAATCATTAGTCAATGCCTAAGCCTTCTCTAAAAAGTCAAAAAAGAAAAACAAAATCATTCTTCTAAAACATGACTGTTCCTTTTTCCTTTTAGTTTTCTCCTCTATGTATGATTGAAAATTCATTCCTCAAATGTGTGACTAGCTCAATTTGACTTCACTCTGTTGCTCTCTTCCTTTACACTTTACAACTTGTGATTATTATTTATGACTTAAATAGGTACCTCTGTAGTCCATAGCAATTGATCTCAATTGCTCTCAATTGCAAATTACATAGGAAGGGTGCCATGAAGAAACTGCACTAGTATGTGTATGCCTCCATCTCTTTAGGAGTATATAAGAAAGGTTTAAGTAGAAGGTAACTGTTGGCTTAACCTTTTTAAGCCCATCTGCCTTCCTGAAGACAAAGACTCAAGCTGTAAACATGTATTATCTTTTCAGTACATTTGTTTCAGGAGTGGGTCGTGTTAAGCAAAGGTACGCCAGTTGATAATAAACCTGCTCCACAGTGTCATTTGTGGGTGATTTGAAGAAAAACAGACCATGTAATCAGGTCTAAGGGGGTCTATAATACCAGCAGACGCTAGTGCTGTCAGCTATAGAAAATAATTAGAATGTTATCCCTGTGGCAAGTAGAATGTAAATACATCTAAAATACAACATAATGACATTCTCCTCTGTAAGCCAGGGGATCTGCTTCAAATAAAAGGGCCATTAACACAACAATTAAAGCCAAGGGGGCTGCTTAAGCAGGGAGCCTTCGGCCTGGTGCAGGGTGAAGCAAGCAAGCATAGGATGTAAATCTTTCGCCATCACGGCCAGGAATGTGACTATTAGCCCTCCCATGACCCAAGGGCTTCTCAATAATGTATCTGCTCTCTGTCAGGGTCAGGATTTCGAAACATCTTTCTTCCACATGCATGCAAAGGCAAGGAACTTTTCCACAATATGGCGCACATGAGAAATGGGTCACGGGCACGCCCAACTTGGTGTGGCTCAACACAAAATGTGTTGCTTCCCCCCAAACTAAAAGCTATTTGAGTAGCCTGCTAGATTGTAGCAGCAGGGTTGCTTATTTGCTTACATTTTTGAAAACAATTAAAAAGTTAGTAGGTGGATAGACTTCCCAAGAAATATTCGTCAAGCCAGCAAGCTTCCAAAAGTGCAATCTATCTGTCTAGTACACTTTTATCCCATCTTTCCCTCACGGAAGCTCATAACAGCATACACAGTTTTTCCTAGCCAAGTTTATCCTCACAACAATCCTGTGAAGTAGGTCTGGCTAAGAGTGTGACTGGCCTGAGGTCATCCCACAAGTCTCCATGGTAGAGTGTGGCTATGGACCCAGGCCTCACAGTCTGGCAACAATACCACACTTGCTACTATAGATGGGGGTGGTGGTGTGGTGTGTCACATGATTTCATTATGTCTTTCTGCAAATTGGTTATTATTGTGAATGATATTAATTTAAAATTTATTTTTCTTTCAGGTTTATAGTCCACTTTTCAATCTGGCTGTTGTGAGGTAAAAGAAAACATTTTCATCCTTAAGGATGGCAACGGCAATCCTTGATTAGAAAGAATGAATTAATGCTGAATAGCATGGCAGTCATTTGGCATCAGATTTTCACTATAATATGAGTACTGAAAAAATTAAAGGAACTTAATTCAGTGACATTACTGAAGTCTATGATAGTATCACCAAGAGGAAAATTTAGGAGGCAAGGAGGGTATTTGACTGGGGCTACCATCTTTAAATGATTGATTAACATGATTTACCAACTAAATGGGTAATCACGTGGTAATTTAGCACTGGATATATCATTGGATGGGCGGAGACATCTTTTTCCCCCTTTTTAAAAAAAGATTAGACAAATTAATGTAGGACAAAGGGGCTGGAATTCTATGGAAAATTATTCCAGCCAAAGCCCATTGAAATCAACTCACTGGGTAACCTTAAACAAGCCTTTGTTTGTTTGTTTGTTTGTTTGTTTTATATATAGTCCACCTTTCTCACTTAGACCCCAAACCAGATTATACAGTGCAAGTCAATATAATCAATAGCTAGAACATTCAACAAACAAAAATACAATATGGTCAACAGGTAGGATATACAATAGAGTATGGGCTGCAGAAACCTGAAAACAAGCATAAATCTGAACACAGAAATGAAACATTTCTGAAAAAAAGCTAAGTAATTAAACATGACATATTTAACAATGTGGAAATTACCCTGAAGGAGCATATCTACATCAGCAAACAGTACCAATTAGCATAATCCACAGTCCCTATCCCTTACGAAGGTATCTCTCTGAGACATTTCTTATGGCACAGCAGTATTACCTGAGTAAAAAGCCCTCCAAACAGTTCAGTTTTGCATAGTTTGTAGAAAGCCATGAGAGTGGAAGCTTTCCTGATCTCCTCAAGCCGGCTATTCCATAAGGTGGGGGCCACCACAGAGAAAGCATGTGTATGGGCACAGCACAATTTTTGCCTAGCTGCAGGGGGAGTATCTGCAGAAGGCAGAAGATGAGTGAAGCTGCCATGGTGGAGCATAGGAAGAGAGGTGGCTGCACATGTATGAGGGGCCAAGGCCATGTGGAAAATCCATTTCCCTCAGCCATGAAGGACTTTTGATGTGATTATCACTTACCTTCATAAAATCATCGTGATCATGATCATAATCGTGATCGTGATCATGAACTAGACATAGGCACGAACAGCATTACGAACAGAAAAAAACCACAAACAGCCCATTCATCTGTTCGCGAACAAGCCATTTGTGAGGCCCCATTCTAAATGAACAAGTGGTAGTTGCAAGCCTCGTTCAGTGCCTTCGTCAGCCCTTCATCAAGCCAGACAGTCTGGCGCATTTCAATCAATTCCCCTGGCAACAAACAGGGACTGAACTCTGTCTGAACTCCTTCTGGCTTTCCTTCTGGCTTTAACCTTTCAAAATACTTCCAGCAGAGAGTCCCGTTTTTACCACTGTGAAGAGAAAATGACAGCCAAGGAGGAGACCCGTGGATCATCCCTTTCCCAGCATGCAATCTCTCTGAAACTTGGGGGGTCTTCAGAGGACAGTGAGGACTATGTCCCCTGCAAATTTGGTGGGTATTGGACATTGGGAAGGTCAGTTGGTAACCCCTCAAAGTAGCTGCCAGCAGACACTGTTGTTATTGCCAGGACAGTGCCCTTTAAACTATCCTGCCAGCTGATCGTTTAAAGGGATCTTTAAAGGGCCAGATCAGTGGGTTTGAGGGGAGGGGGGCTAAGTGGGGGGGTTGGGGGGGTTCTGGCCCCCACAAACAATGAACAACGAACATGTTCGGGAACAGTTTATGTTCGTCCATGTTCGTTGTTTGTTGTTTGTGGATGGCAACGAATGACGAACAGGGTGTTCATTCCCCCCCCCTTCGTGCCCATGGCCGTCGTCACACGGGCATCTCTTCCGTTAAATTTACAGCATATAGCATCCTACCTGTTATCGGCACAGTAACGTTTCTTTGGGTCACCTAATGGCTCTTCGCGCCACCAGCTGTCCACACCGAAGCACTCTGTTCTGTTCTCTCTAACCGCGCAGAAGCAGCTCCCCCCCCCCTTTTTTTATTATTCTGGAGTTTAATTCCGCTATAATGGAATAACAGCATATAAACATTCCGTTAGAGCAAAACATTACAACCCTTTTGTTTTTCCAACTTTGAAATTATATAAATAGCCCTTTGTCCGCAGAAAACTCCCTGTCTGATGTGATCCCCATCGCTGAAGACTCTGCCATGGCGATTGAGTCATTTTTACTTCAGCAGAAAGTTTGCATTGTGTTATGTCGTTATGGCGTTATAAGGACATAATAAAATAAAAAACAGGGGAGTCGCAGGAAGAAATGGATTCTGGGATTGAAGAGAGGGCATAGGACGTTGCGAGGCGAAATACATCGATGTGAGGCATTCACACTGAGGCACAAAATAGCGCAACTATCAAGCACAAAGCAGAAGAGAGAAAATCGCTACAGTGTTGGAATAAGGTGGGTGTTTGCCGGGAAATAGCGCCATTTTAGCGCTAAATAAAAGCCCGTGTGACGACGGCCCATATCTAATCATAACCATAATCATAACATTCGGTTTATAGACCTCTCTTCAGGACAACTTAACATATTCTGGATAATTCTGGTTTACCTTACAAGGTTGTTGCAATGTTTACTGAGCTAATGAATATAAAGTACTTTGAACATTAATTTAATCTAATTTAATTTCTTCAATTTATAGTCCACCCTCCCCACACAAGTGGGCTCAGGGTGGATCACAACAGTCTTAAAATACACCACACAACTAAACACATCACCATTAAAAGCATAAATAATACATGTCATTCAGTTAAAATGTATACTACAACTATATAAATACAAATATAAAAACAAAGAACATGGCAGCACGTAAGCATTTTACAGCAACTACGTGAAGGACAAGAGGCAACACTGGGCAGGAGGGCATAAGATTTGTGGATGGCAAAAGCTGGCCGTGCTTACCTTTCTTTGGAGACTAGAAAGACACACCAATTCCTATATGACCAGAAGGAGGCATCAAATTTGCAAATATATATTCCTTTTTTGAGGTTTGTCATATGAACTCTCTAAGGGGGATAGGTTGTTATTTGTGTTTAGACTCTGCCAAATTGTACAATACCTAGTGCTTTTAGGCCATTACTATTTTTTGATACAGTGACTGTGTAATGATTATCCTTGTCCACATGCTTGGAGAAAACAGCCCACGCATTGTTTCCAGTCCAAAAAAAAAATGCATGTCAGTCGCAACATGGGTTGACAGGCCTATTGGGCTAAGAATGCCACAAAGTAAACAGAATGTAAAACACATCTTTTTTTTATGTAAGAAAAATTTTCTAAAAATTCAGCACACAGGGCATGGAAAACCAAGAGCCTCTCCACCAAAGTACCACTGTTGAATAATAAACAGGATGTCTCTTGTGTTGATTCAGGGAGGCAAGTCTGAAAATGACTACTAATGGAGGAATATTCTCAGAAGAAAATGAACGTGTCGTCTTCTTCCAACTGAGGAATATGTAACTTTCTTTCCATTTGCTGTGAGACCCATCTGGTTCCTGTTTCTGTTTGTCTGAGCTCCCAGAAACCTCCACAAATCATGAGCTGCAGCCAAAAATACCCCCAGGCATTGACCCCTTTTCCAAATAACCCATGAAATGGCATGCTTAGGTGGGCTGCTTTGGCAGCAAGGGGAGGAGGAGATTCCTGAAAGTGGCTCGTGTTTATTCCCCTCCAACATTTTCTCTTCTGTCTTCAAGCTCATCTTAAACTTTTCCACACCTGTTGCCATTGTCATCAGTCCTGCCAACACCCATTCCCATCTGGTAATATTCAGCAACCAAGAACTCAGAATCCACGATAATGAAGCTGCTCGCCTTTGCATTCAAAGGAGTTGGATTAACAATCTGCCAGTGCTCTTGTTAAATGTTCATATGCAGAGAGCCCAAAAAACGTTCTTCCTTGCAGTTTATCTAGTTCAGATTAACTGCTCCCAGTGGATTCCTCTACTTACAGTTGGTGGGGTCTAACATGTCAGATCACTTTTAAAAAGCCATTAAACCCATCTTAAGTGAAGTAAATAACAGAGCCACGGCTCTAAGATAGAGCTGAGAGGAGACCGGCATATGAAACCAAATGGTTTTCCTGGCCAATGCTCTACTTGACATGCTTCCATTGACATCTTGTATGACCTCAGCACAATTAAATACTTCATCAGTAAAAAATAAACACCCTTCATTTTCTATTTATAAATTATACCATGTTTTATTTTAGCAAGTGTGCTGAACTGTGCTCTCTGTCTGCATTTTATTTCCTGCTATTTACATTAGAGTATTTTTTGTGGTTCCCACATGAAAATACCTGGAAGAGAAGTATAATAACAAATCCTAAGGGATTCAGACTTTTTTTCCATTGGGGAAAAATGCAGGAAAAGGTGATTGGGTACCCAAACAAGGAATAGGCTGCCAGGCACAAGCACAAAAAAGCAAGGAGAGGGTAGAGAGCGAGTGAATAAGTAGACAGTGTAATATAAAAGACTAGTAAACAAAAGCTGGCAGAGTCCTCCTAAATGAAGGGAAGAGTTAGCTCTGTTCTCTTTTTCGGCAGTTTATCATACTTTCAAAATGGGATTAGAAGCAGGTTGTTTAAAGTACTAAAGCCGTGGTTTGGGAAGCCAGCATGCCAGAAGTGTCATCCATGTGTGTGTGTGCATGCACATGCAATAATAAAACGGAGTTTTAATCTCACCCTCAACAACAAAAGATTCTTCAAAGTATAGGGTGAGGGTCCCATATTTTCATCACCTAAGGATCCCAGATGCCTGCCAGTGGTGGGCAATCTTCCAGCGATTTAACTTCTTGCCAGTGGGAGGTTTTGGGCTGCTCAGAGATCACCTGCCACTGGCAGGTGCCCCAGGAACATGCATGGCATGCGCACTCCTAAGTGTGCTCCCATGTTTCATTGGGGGCAATAAAAGCACTGGAGCTCACTCGTGGATGGCATGATGATGTTACTTCTTGGAAGTGATGTCATCATGCAAAGCACTGGGAGAAATAACATGGACAAGGCATAAGATAAGTGCCAGGTCCCCCCCTCCCACTGGGAGGGTATAAGGATCTGGCAACCCTACCTTCACCCTCTCCCAAACCTGATCATATAAACCCAGGGGACCGCCAGATCATCACTTCTTCACAGTTAGTTAGTTAGTACATTTTAATCCTGCTTTTCCTCCAAGAATCTCAGGGTAGCATACATTATCCTTCCTGTTCTGTTTTTATGCTCACAACAGCCCTGTAAAGTAGGTTAGACTGAGAAAGGCTTACTTTGACACATTAAGGAATGCATTGCAAATATATTAGATATTAAAACCCGTTTTATTGGGGAATACTATGGAAATTAGTATGGGAAGAGAAGAAAGGGGATCATTTAAGTTTAAGACATGGGATAAAGGGTACAGGAGTCAGTAGGAGATAGCTATAGACCAACCCAATGCAGACATGGAAAAACATCAGACAACTGAAGAGGCAAAAGACAGTCTGGCAACAGAATAATGGAAGAAACAGTCATCAAATGCCATTAGCCACTCAACATAGCCTAATTTTAGGGTTAGTCAAGGGACATATTTTCTAAGCTTAGGCCCACAGCTCAGAAATCCACTCCCTGGGCACTCTGGAAGTAAACCTAGATGTCACAGGAAGCAAGCCTGTTTGTATATATTTATTTATTTTTATTGTATGTATAGTGCGCTCTCCCCACAAGCAGGCTCAGAGCGGATCACATCAGTTTAAAAAAACATAAAATAAAACAGATAAAACCGGTACCATAAAAGAGCAGATGCAATTCATAGATCCATACTTTACATATACCAGTCATATCTAAAGCTGGGCTGGGTTTTAATACTGTAGATCAAAAGAAGTGGACAGTTGGAGGTGCTATTCTCTCTGGCTTACCTTCTCACTGTTTCTCCTACAACCCAGTACCATCATTTTTGTCCTCAGCAACTGAATTCAGCTTCCGGAAGAAGAGGTGGGCATGGACTGCTGGCCTGTGGTACATCGATTTTCACGGACCATGAATTTTTCATGGACCAGCCCATTCATGGACCGATTTGTTGGTCCATGGTCCATCACTTCTGGGGGCCCTAGGACCACCCCTTTTGCACTTAGAGATGCCAAATTCACAGCAAGGCTTCAGCAGACTCTCCTCCAGCCACCTTCCAAGTTTGGCCAAGATTGCATTTCGGAGGTCTGAGTTAAGCGGCCACCCCCAGGAAACTTCCAGTAGATACTAGTCGCAAATGCCAACTGACTTGCATTGGCTTGCAGCACCAAAAAGTTGCAATGAAGCAAAATCAAACAGAAAAGCGTGGGAGAAGGGCCCTCTCACTCACCACACAGACACCTTCCCAGCCGTTGCCTAGGGAATTCTTGCTCCTTGCTCACATAGAGAAGAATGGGAGCTCTCTGGTTGGCAGGCAGAGCTGCCTATCAAGGTTTTGAAGGCTAAGATTGGTGTTCTTATGTCCACCCCTCTGTTGCCTAGGGAATTAATTTTTCCTCCTTGCTGGCAGAGCAGAATGGAAGCTCTCTGGCAAAGCTGCCTATCAAGTTTTTAAGGTCTGCAGAAGGTCTGCAGACATCCCCTCCATTGCCTAGGGAATTGATAGATCAGAGCCAGGATGTCTGGACTTACGGACCATGGACCGACTCAAAAGGACCGAAGTTCATGAAAAAAAGGTGAGTCCCATGAACCATGTGTTCGTGAACCATGAATCAGGCTGGACTGTATCAAATTTAGGTCCATTTTCCAGACCGTGCCAACCTCTAACCGGAAGTGAGATCAGCTGCAGAGGGTGACTTCTGAGGAAAGACTCAAGCCCAGTTGCACTTTAGACACCAACTAGATTTCCAGCGTATGTGGGGGAGGTAAACAGAAAATTTTGGAAAGATTCAGCTCTCATTATCTATGCACTCCTTTTGATCTAAAATTTGACCCTCTCACTTTATATAAGATTGAGACAGAGCTGGGTTTAAACAAAGGAATCAGCCAATTTCACATTTACTTGTTCCTGGGCTAGTGGAAGAGTGGTGATTATGACTGAGCAATGTCCTGTGTGAATGCAGAATATAAAGTGACTGATGTAAGACCACTTGATGGCCCTTGCATCAAACTACGAGAGCATCTTGTGACAACTGAAACTCACAGCAGGTGAACAGTGGGATGCCAGGCAGGGCATTCTGAATAAAGAGATGGCATCAGTGAAATCATCAAGGGGCTTTACCATGAGGGCAAGCAAGATATCTGACAGCACCACCAAAACTTTAGACAACTGAAGTTTAGTTATGGGAAGCTCTGATGTGCTCAATCCCAATTACCTTCATCATACCATTTTGTTAAACATTTGTAGAGAAATTTGCTTTAAACTTGTTGATCGTTCTTGGGACATTTATTCCTTGTTTTATTAGCTGTGCATTCAATTAATAAGCTCTAGACAGAACTTTCCTATCAGAATTCTCTTTTGTCAGCATTCTTTTTAATTAGTATATTTCCTATTTCTATGAGAATCTATTAAAGGAACCAATTAGACATGGAGAATATTTTGTGGGGGCTTTGTATTTAAAGAAGATGATCTCCAGTTATCACTCCATTTAAAATACTTACCACATAATTCTTCATCTTTCAACGTATCTTGCACAATCTGAAACTCTTACTTTCAAAATCAAACATGTACGTTGATGGAGAATGTCACGGTTACTCTTATCTTGCACGCTAATTATAAAGTCTTTTTTTTAAAAAAAAAGCAACTGTGTGAAATATATATAAATGATCCTAAAAACACGACTTCCTTATCAATTATATAATGTTTCAAATGAAGTCTTTAATTGCATTGCATTCTGGGTATTAAGCAAGCCATGAAATTTTGAATGAACTGTTCTAAAGTGTGCGTTTGCGGGGTACTTTATACACAGTCAATATATAGCTTTAATTTTTGAAATGGATCATATACTACACACAGGAATGATGTTTCACTTTTTAAATAGTTGTAATGTTAGGGTTAATCCACACAGATCTGATAGCTGTACCGAAGCCTTGGCAATAGCAAAGAAGGTAAATACAAAATGCTACTTACTGCATCCACATGTTTAAAACTATTCAAGGAATATTCCCATTTAAAATGTTTAAGATTAAAACTTCAAGTTACATAAAATCAATTCATTCAGAAAATAATACAAAAATAATGCATTTTGATAGTGCTAGTCACCTACTTATTTATTTAGTGCATTTCTATGCTGTCTCTCCAGGGAACCTGTTGGAGAGGAGGAAATACCCTGAGTCAATACTCTGCCCTACTCAATAGACAACAGCAGTCATGTACTTGGCTACAAGATGCAGAAACACTAGACGGATACACCTTCTGGGGTTTGCCTGCTGATCTTTTCTGCACCTAGCATCATTTGCTACCATATCTGGAAGGGTACTACCCTCTCATAATATTGCTTAATTTACATAATTAGTAATGGACTAAAATAACTTTCTCGTCTTCACTCCAGAAAGAAACACAACTATACAGCAAATTCACAAATGAACATCAAAAACGTTGTGCTGTAAAGGTGCAACTTTAATATTCTCCTGATGACTCCTGAAGTAAGAAAGAGGGTTGTAAGATATGCATTCCACTTCCATTGTTCATATTGCAAAACGGGAAAGGTCTTGCAAGGCAGGACAAGTTCTCTATCAGTGGTTAAAGTGAAAATCCCCTTATTTTCCTCCCAAATTCCAAGAAAATCAAAATAACCTCCTACTCCCCGCTCCAACCAAACCTGCTGATGAGCCAAGGGGTGTGCATGTGTGCTGCTCTCATACCGCCACTGGGAAATATCCCCATCATTAGAGAACAGCATGCAGGCGCTCACTCTCTACCTGATGGTAGTTATTAGACTTGCCACTTGCATCCTTTCAGCATCATATAAGCCACCTCCCAATGACTTGTTTAGGGGCTGAGGTTGGCAGTTAGGTGATTAGTTGATTCTCAGAAGCACCCTTTTCTGCTGTTTTCGGCAAGCTTCTCAAGAGCCAGGCTCTGTACCTTTCAGTGCTTTTGAATGATGAATACATTGATTCTCATCAGGAGGCCCATAACAACAGCAAGAAACATCTAATTTTCTTCCTGCCAGACTGAGGCTAGGTGGCGCAGAGCCATTTGGTGCTTTCAAAAACCCTTACTAGACCCATTCACTCCACACTCCTATTCCTCTTGGGAAGCGAACGCCTTGTAGAGCGAGACTTGGTGACGTCAAGGCAAGCCCTATTCAATTGTCCCCAGTTATTATGAGAAGCACTGAGGAGTTTATATGCCACACCTCGGTTGTCAGGAAGTCACAGGGCATAAATCTCCACTGGGAGGGAAGGCAGTATGTTTGCAGTTCACCAGTTAATTGAAGTGACAGTAGATGAAGGCTCTGAAGACTAGTTAAGTTGTTGTGCTAAAGTGAAACCACAGATCTTGTTCTACTGAAGCCATTCAAACTCAAATACAACAGGCAGGCACTAGCAAGGAAACCTCAAAATGTTCAAAGGTTTAAGAGGTGCATAACTTTTGTATGCACTAATGGCAGTAGATGCCTCTCCAGAGTTATCAGCTAGAGTTAAACAAGCTTCTATCTTTTTTACATAACCATCGTCTTACCCCTTGCCACTCCAGGTATTAAAGTATCTAACCACATACAAAGACAGAGACAACATACCTCACAGGGTACCTCCTTTTATTTTGGGGGTCTTCCTGGCCTTATCATCATTTCCCTTTCTCTAAACAGAAAAGAACCACTCATACTAAAAGAGTACAGACGCTATTTTCACATGGGAAATGCATAACTGCTCAGATCAAACAAGAGCTTCGTAACTCACTTGCTCTGTGAGCAATTCAAGGGCATGACCACACTGCAATTACTCAGGGGAGCATGTGCCCTCCTGAGATAGAATACATACCTGTATAGCACAAGAGAGACACCAGCCTGCATTATTTCCCCTGAAGGAACAGGGTGAGCCAGAAGAAGAGCAATGGTAAAAGCAAATGATTCAGAAACACTGCTCCGGACATAGAATCTAGAAGGGCCAGGGTAGGACCTGGCTGGATCTTGCAGGAGGGGCTTGGCAGTTCTGGAATTAGGCTAAATAGCTTTTTTAAAAAAAAGTTTGTTAGGATGGCTTCAAAGTTTACTCGCCATTCAACCACAATACTAGTCACCTGTGAGAAGAACATATCCTTTCCAATAAGTAAAATAATAGGCAACTGGCAACCCTAAGAGTTAACAGGATGACCCTGGAAACAGCATGTACTTTATAATTAATATACTAGAACTGTCCTGTTTCTATGTTTCCCCTGTCCTCAGTATGCTGTTTCCCAAACCTGCTTTACTCCAACGTTTTTGGAAAAAAACATAGTCCAAGTGCATTTGTGCCATCTAGAAGGAATGGCGTGCATTTTCCTGCCCTACAAGGATCCTGCTCATATCAGCACCATTTCCCTGCCATCGGACTCTTATGGGTGCCATTTCCCCTAGTATTTTGCCACCAGAGGATTTTTGAGGGCTTTTAAAAAAAATTGGTTATTGAGGTATCTATAAATATTCTATTGCCACTTATCTATTTCCGTCTCAAATTTCAATGGTCATTATAGTGCTACAGCGCATGCTTGCAGAACACACAGGGAAAAGCCAGGAAGTCGCCACAGCAGCACAACCCACGGAGAATGTGTAAAAAAGAATGGTTGGGACAAAAAGCAGAAATTGTGCAGAGCACCTCCCTGTGGGGTGGCTTGTCACGGGCATCCATGCCTTTGCAGGCACAGCAGTGATGAAAGTAAAGCAGAGAATCTGCACAAAATGGAAACAGCCCAAGTAAGGATATGGGGAAAGGTATTTGGCTTTTCCAAGGGTAAGTCCTTCATGGGAGTATGGACAGTAGTTATGCAGATGTGACCCCAAACCCCCTGGGCTACAAAATCACTGTGGTGGCCAGCAGTATTGCTCTCTCTATCTTTGTTTCAAGGTATGTGTTTTCCAGTGATGGAGACCGAGGATCAATTCATGTGTTAATTTTTCCAGACATGTCATTCCTTTAAGCTAATTCCCATGCATGAGTCCTCATGGAAATATCAGAAATATGTGAGAAATGTATTCTTTACATAATTACATACCTTTTGACCCATGTGGGTCTGTGGATCAAATCTCGGTTGGGAAGCAACTGCAACTTCAGAAAATGCACGAGAACAATCTATCCTTTCCATTGCAATCTGAAGAAGTGAGCTGTGTCTCACGAAAGCTCCTACCCTACCACAAATTTTGTTAGTCTTATAGGTGCTACTGGACTCTTGCTCTTTTCTACTGCTACAGACAGACTATCACAGCTACCCATCTTGATCTAGAAAACAGAGCAGAGGTGGAAGGTAGGCAGGAATGAAGGGAGATAATATTGGTTGTAATTTCACTTAATAAAATAAGGGAGAAAAGATATCTTTTCCAATCATTTCCTTTCTTTTCCAGTCATGAAGTTATGCAGGGAATGCAAATGGGGCTTAATTTTATGCAAACCCAGGTTAACTGCCCATCCCTCACCCCAATACATCCAGAGCCTCACACTTTTTAAAATAGGCAGTGGTAGCAATGACCACTGATACTGCAGGCTGAGTTGCCTTGTCCCTGCCCTGCCTTTCGCCCTGCAGTGAGAAAAGATAATGAGTAACACTGATATTAAATAGGGATTTGGGAGCTTTCTTTTTGGGAAAGTGGATAACACATTACAGCAGATAGGAAAATCCATCAGACTTTATTTAACTGTAACATTTATTAAGAGGAGTGAAAAGGTCAGTACAGAGCTTGCGGCATACGGTGCTAAACTTCTTTCCTCAGCCCTGAAAGCGACAAGAAAGCAGATCCTTTAAGATGCAACTATCTTAAGCTCCCCTCCGCTGTTTAAACTCTTGGTAATTCTAGGTTTTGGAGACAAACGTCAAAGCAGAGGGCTCTTCCCTTCATTATTCAAGTAAAGGCCCCATCAATATTATCTGTAATAAGAATCTGCTGTTGACATGGCTCACCCCGCAGTTCCTGTTCCAGGCAGCAGCCTCTGTCAATAGGATTAAAGTGAAGGAATGCCTTTGACAAGTCCACTGGCTGCTGGTTCACTGCTGCCATCAGGCTGCCAAATTGAAAAGGCTTTAGGCACCCTTGTGGGCAGATGAGGGCAAGCAAAACCAAGTTTGTCCAAAAAAGAGATGTAAACCTTAGGATTTCACCTGGACTTTTGTAGCTTGGCATGTCAAGCTACTTAGACTTCATCATCTTCCATGTACAAGTTATAGACAATTTCTTGTGCCACTGGGAGAAAACGGCCCCCACCCAAATTAGAAATCCACCAGTTATAGGGTCTGGAGGAGGGATAGCCAGTTTTGAAGTCAAATTGGTACCAACCACAACAATTCAGATCATGCCTAGTGCTTCCATGAAGCATTATGAATTTATGAACCAGCTTACAATTCTAAAGCGCTTATTATTGACAGTAGTCATTTTATAGCACTTTTAGGGTGTGAATCTTCCTGAATCAAGCCCACCGACTATATACAGAACTTCATAGTAACTGTGCATAGGGAAGTATCATACCCTTAATCTGTGGGTGTATTTATCATTTGTATCTACCTTAACCTCACATCATTTCTATGATACATGACATTTGACAGAGACCTGGCCACAGTCATTCAAGAACTGTGGTTATCGAAGGCTCATACTGCATTGGAATTGGATGGTCTAGCTGTTTGGCTGCTACAAACTAACAGGGCAAACTCCTTTGAAGCCAACTGATCCACACACCAAAAGGAGATGTTTACATATACTTGCAAAGGAATGTTTTGGTTGCACCCTCCCCCCACAATTGCCTCTTCTCTCTCCTCCCCTTCTCCTCCCTCCTCTTCTATATTTGACCAGTCTCTGTTCCATGCATCTGACGAAGAGAACTTGATTCTCGAAAGCTTATGCTACAATAAAATTGGTTAGTCTTAAAGGTGCTACTGGACTCTTTTTGATCAAGAACTATAAACATAAAAAAATTTTAAAAATTGAAAAAAAAAGAACTATAAACATTTAGACTACAGCAATGCACCTTCCTGTTTGGAAACTAGAGTTGGTACATAATGGCTGCTTCCAGACAGGAGAATGAAAATGTGCCTCAACCACAGCAGTGACCACAAGTGGTGCAGAGATGGGCAAGAACATTCATCCACATGCCAGTTGGTCTATTACTGCCCCATCACCTCTTGCACCTAGCTATCACATCTGCGCATTGCCGAGTGGGGGCCCCACAGGCTCCACCTGCCTGTTAAAGGCCCCTAAAGGGATGTTTTCCCCTTTATTTTCCCAATGGTGCTGTCTTTCTACAGTGTAGCCCAGTAAAGAGTAGAGATGGGCACGAACCTGAATACGAACTCAAAAAACCCACAAACCAGCCCGGTTCGTGCTCCATGAACCAGTGGTTCATGGAAGCTCGTTTGCACAAACTTCCACAAACTGGTCTACTGATTTGTTTGGTTCGTATTAAAGGACAGTTTAAATGGCCATTTCCCCGGGGAAATGGCCATTTAAACTTTTCCTGCTGCTTGCAAGCAGCTTGCAAGCAGCAGGTCCCTTTAAACTATCAGCTGGCAGGCAGCAGGCAGGGATCCACCTTGCAAGCGGCAGGGCCCTTTAAATGCCCAAATCCCACAAACCCCAGGAAGATCAGGAAGTGAAGCCCTGCTTCCGATACCATTTTAGATGACCCCCCTAGAAAAAGCCTTGTCTGTCTTTCTGTATATTAGACTTGTGCATGGGAGTCTGTTTCGTTTCTTTCATTTTTGTTATTAATTCCTAAAGGGGCTGTTTTATTATTGGGTTGTTTCATGTGGCTTTGTTTTGTTAATTTTTTTGGTTACTGTTGTTTCATTTTCATAATTCTACTTCATGATTATTTTTCATGGAAGATGTCTCCCCACACACACTTTTCTTGGGTCAGTACCTTCATGGTTTTCCATCCTAACTGGACAAAATTCAGGGGGATTGTAGTATTCCCTGAGGACAGATAAAATAACATTTACCAGTCCAGAAAGCGGGAGCAAGGCCTGAAAACTTAGTGAATCACAGAAATTACATGATCAGTAGAAATTATGAATCCATTGCAGGTGGGGAGTGGCAGAATTAAATGAAGGGATGGGCAATAAAAGGGAGATCAGAGACACTGAGCCCCCAACCATTCATTTATAATAAAAACCCTAGGCTTTTCTGCAGACTGCTCTTTCACTCTGGTTTTGCTCTTGTAATTTTGTTGCATGTTGAAATCCAGTCTTCATATTATACCACAGGTAAACTGAGGCTGGGTTCATTGCAGCTATTTCACTAAGGCTGAGTTCATTGCAGCTATTTCCACACACACACACACACACACACCAAACAAAAGATATAATTACTCTGGAGTTTTCCTCATAAAATGCTGGCCAAAGTAACAAATGTGAGAGGAGGTGTATTCCCCGTAGTGTTAACTCATTCCCTCTCACAACAAATAACTGTGCTTTTTAAACACCACTCATTGCCTTCCATCTCAGTCCTTACTTCCTCTCTTGCTTTACTCTGCTGAATAAAATATATGCTGCCATATTTCAAAATTTACAGCAGGGAAAATAACTTCAGTATATACACCCTTGACCATTACATTAACTAAAAGAGGAAAACACAAGAAGAACATGGTAGAAACGCACAGGAGTTTTTATAGACAGCACATGCCTCTCATCATATCTGGAGTTAAAAGAAGGGTCTCCAATTTTGTTATGTCCAATAGCACTTCTGGAATTTTGAGAAAGAGTAGTGGCTTTTATGGGGGCAGGTCCAGTCACAAAATGGTTGCTACAGGGCAGGACCAATCACAAAATGCTGAGAGGTCCCACAAAATGATGGGAAGTTCCAAGTAAAGCATCCTCTTATGATGGAGGCAACTGTTTCTGAATGGGCACTCCATGCTGACTCAAAAGGGAGAGTTTGCTTCCAGTGCAGCCAAGCTCAGAGATGTAAGAAAGTCTGTGTCTATGACAAAGCTGAGGATTCATGAACAGGATGAACACAGCACATTGCAAGCCAGTCAGCTGGCGAGAGTGACCCATGCTCTCTGTTTTTTCTGTTACATTGAAAACCATATGATAATATAAGACCACATGGTGGTAGAGAGTATCATCAAATCATAGCAGACTTATGGCAACACTTGGTGGGGTTTTCACAGCAAGAGACTAACAGAGGTGGTTTGTCATTGCCTGCCTCTGCAACCCTGGTCTTTGTTGGGGTTTCCCATCCAATTACTAACCAAGACCAACCCCACTTAATTTCCAAGATCTGACAATATTAGGCTTTGTCGAAGGCTTTCACGGCCGGAGAACGATGGTTGTTGTGGGTTTTCCGGGCTGTATTGCCGTGGTCTTGGCATTGTAGTTCCTGACGTTTCGCCAGCAGCTGTGGCTGGCATCTTCAGAGGTGTAGCACCAAAAGACAGAGATCTCTGTCTTTTGGTGCTACACCTCTGAAGATGCCAGCCACAGCTGCTGGCGAAACGTCAGGAACTACAATGCCAAGACCACGGCAATACAGCCCGGAAAACCCACAACAACCATCAATATTAGGCTTGTTTGTGCTATCCAGGCCAAGTTATAAGATTACATGTCAATACATAAAATCAAATGGCATATAGACAGGCATTAGACCACCAGGAGGAGACAGGAACAGCAGTGCAGAATGATCTAATCTGCCCCAAAGTGAGTAAAATAAGTTTTAACTAATCCTTTTGAAGTCAGCTGGGATAGTCTTGAGGAATGGAATCAAGTTCTGGGTGACTACTGACATAAGTCAATGTGATGGTGTGGTCAGCATGTCACACTGGGACTGGGGACATGCTGGTTTGCTGTTGGTGACCCTTGGACCACTCTCTCTCTCTCTCAGTCTGACTCAACATGGAGGGTTGTTATAAGGACAAAATGGAAAAGAGGAGAACAATATATGCCACTCTGGGCTAAAAATGTGATATAAATAGTAGATGTGCATCTCTTTTGTTTTTAAATACAGTAATTATGAAATGGGTTGTTTTATAATTATTATAATTAATTTGAAAAAAGAAACAAATTATCTACTAAAATGGCCTATAACAAAAACCATGACTATCTTTCATTTTGTTCAGGTTTCTCTCCTTATTGCAGTTTTTCTTTTGTTATTGCAGTTTCTAGTGACAGGGACAAACAATAAGAAGGCCATCGCCTCCGTGCCCGTTTTGCAAGAACCCAGATCCATTGGGCTGCTTGCTCCTGGTCTTTCGTCTGATCCAGGAAGGCAACCCTTGATACTTCCTGGGAGGTGAACAGACTCTATGCTAGGCCCATTCACCCTCCCTCCCTCCTGATTTTCTAGTCATTTAAATACCAGACCAGTTTGTTCTGCCTCTGTCCCCTCAGGTGATGAAGCCAGGTCAGGAAGCAGACAGTTTAAACAGATTAATTCTGTCTTTTTTATATTGTAAAAGCTATTATTATCCTCAAAGGAAGGGGAAAAAATAATGACCCTCATTTTCATTAGGCTGTGGGCTCCACTGGGCTTCAGAAATGAAGCCAAGAAAGTACAAATGTCAAAATATTCTGTGCACAAGATGAAAACCCAGAGCAGGACATTTCAGAGGAAAGGAGCCTTGTCAAAGTAGGCTGTCAGGCTGGCTGCAGATTTTTCAGTTCTCATTACAGTTATGTTTATGGTTTAAATATTTCCCCCCATTCAAGATGGCATCCTCTAACCTTTTTGGTGGTCTTTTTTCTTCTATACTGTGAATAGGAATATACAACCTGTTATAGTCATACACAGAGAAAATGGGGGGCCCAATCCATGAAGCCTCTTGTGATTTGACACCACTGATTACTTGCTGTAGATAGTAAGCCTAGATTCAAGCCTCTGCTTTCCCAGCAGGGAAACTGCTAGGCCTTTTCAGTTAGAAAGAACTACATGTGCTCCTTCTGATCGACAGGATTGCTATTTTGTCTGAAAGGGGTAGGCAAACAGTAGGAGGGCAGCAGTTACTGGGCTTATTCTCCTTACTACGCATATCACTTCCTGGGCACAATATCACTTCTAGAAGTGATGTCATTGTGCTGGATGTTGGAGTCTTCCCACATTTTGAGTGGGGTGGATTCTTTAAGAATCACCCTTTTGCAAATGAAATTGGCCTTGCGCAAAGTACAGGAGACTCCGGTGGCCAGAGCGATAATGTCACTTCTGGAAGTGACATCATTGCACCAGACTGGGAGTGTAGGTGCCATGTGTTTGCCCAGGTTGCCTACCAGTGGTGGGTGATCACCCAGCAGCTTGCCATCTCCCTCCAATTTCCAGTGATCAGTGGGCAGAGAGACAAACTGCAAGGAGTTTGCCTGCCACCAGCAAGCACCTGGAAACCCTAGAAAGGGGCAATGTGAATACTTTTAGCATCAGTACATGTCTATCAGAACCCTGATTTTTCAGGCACTGTCTTATATACAGGCTAAGATAAATGAAATTGGCAATAATGCTGGCCAAGTTTGGAGCTAGGATGGATTTGCTGGTAGGTCACTTGCTGGCTGCAATACACAGAGCAGATAGTTAGGTTTATTTATGTGAAGACAGATTGATTTAAAATAGTTTAGCCCTAATTCTGCCTGTTGATTGTGAATTTTTCTGGGCCAAGTCAGTGGCATGGTTCAGCTGGTACTATCCCTTGCCTAGATCATATGTGTGTAGGATAACCAGGCTATGCCTGGCAAGCAGTGAGAGTCCTGGGTAGGTGGGGATATGAGGCAGGTATCAGTGGTGATGGCATGACATCACTTCCAGTGGAAATCTGGCAGTGACATCATGCCATAGAGTTTACAGCAAATCCTCAAGAGGAGTGACATCAATTTGGGGGTTTCCTTAGAACTGACATCATGCCACTAGCCCTGTGTCCTTTTTGTTTATTTTTCTCTTTCTACTGCCCTCAACAGAGGTAAGAGCAGAATGTTGCCAGCTGGAGCTTTCCTGCCATGCCGGCTGGAGCTTTCCTGCCATAGCAGACCTGGCAACCCTATGTGTGTGGTGAGGCACTGAGATCAACCTTCTCCCTTCCCCCACTAGGATCATCTGCATGCTTCTCACAATCCTGGGAGTCACATTGGAATAGCATGTATCATTCACATAAAATCCAGCATGCATAGACCCACATTATAAAGTTACTCCACACACTCAAACCATCTAGGGCCAGTTTGGACCTACATGGGTCATATTTTATACATGTACATACTGAGCAACTATGATGTGTACACATGGATATTCAAGTATGGCAGAGGTGAGGTAGGCACACCAAGGAGTGGAGTGGAAAGGCATGATTTTGCAGGCATGATTTCTGTATAGAGGTTTTCCAGTACAATGACAGCTATCTGATTAACAAGGTATCTCTGGAAAAACTCAGCTTGTTTCCAAAGAGCTTTTTGTATACTCACTATCCCACCATGAAAGAGTAAAGTCTTGTTTTAGGACAGCTTATAGATTTTCTCCTGACAAAATAAGGACAGGCATGAACTCTGCTTGAGCTTTTCCACACAATGTTCATTCTCTGCACATTCCAAGTCTTTCTACGTGGTTCTCCCCCCCTCGCACATGTATAAAACCCTCTGATCTTTTTCTTAGTGGTGCTATTTGGTCTGTGGGGGAAATTCATGAGTTTTCATATAGCTTTCTCTTAACGGACCAAGTAGTGCCCCACAAACACATGCAGGAAGTGAGGAATTCACGTATGACTGTTACACAATACACTAGGATCATCTAGTGGGTGGGGATCCTGGACTAGAGATGGGCACGAACCAGAAAAAACTGAACCTTGTGGTTCATGGTTCATCATGTTTGACGAACCACAAACCACAAACTTTCACGAACCTGCCCTGGTTCACGAATCATTTCATTTTGGTTCATGAAAATGTCACTTTCGGGCCAGCAAATCACCACTTCTGGGTCAGCAGAAGGTCTGCAGGAAGTCCATCCCCTGTTGCCTAGGAAACTGATTGATCAGTGCCAGGCTATCTGCAGTGATGAACTGAAAAACGAACCAAACGAACCAGCCTAAAGTTCGTGGTGGTTCATCAGAAATGGGATCTGACGAACCACTAGTTCACGAACCACGAACCAGCCTGGTTCATCACGAATTTTGGTTCGTATTTTAGTTCGTGCCCATCTACCCTGGACCTAACTTGTGTACATCATAATGTACAAATCAGCCCTAAATACATTTAACAGTATTTGCTATCTGGATAAGTGATCAAAGGTGTGAAAGGGAAGCATGCCCTCCTACCTAATACCCATGACTGTGCATTTACATACACCCTCTACAAGTAAGATGCAGCTCCCAACTCAGGCTTCATAAAGTCAGCAGACCCATACATTTATAATATGCATTTGCCCCAGTCAGCTTATTGTGGAACAGCTGCAACTGAACATCAGAATAAACTGTTTGAGTCCAGGATCCTGACCCTGTATTCTTTGTAACAGCCACATATGAGGAAGAGGGCCATGTTTAAGGTATAGGGAGATGCTAATTTCCAAGCTTTGTCTCCCTGTCGCCTCTTTCCCTTCATCAATTTCCCTTCCCCTAGCTGGACTTCAATACAAAAAGTAAGCTTGTCGGGGGGGGGGTATCAGGTAAGCTATAATAACAACAACTACAACATTTGATTTATATACCTCCCTCAGATCAGTTTGCAAAGAGTGTTATTATTATATTCATGACAATCACCCTGTGAGGTGGGTAGGACTGAGAGAGCTGACCCAAGGTCACCCAGCTAGCTTCAAGCAGAGGAGTGGGGAATCAAACCTGGTTCTCCAGATTAGAGTCCGTCGCTCTTAATCACTACACCAAACTGGCTCTCGGTTTGTGGGCACAAATAGGTTTGATCTCCTCACTCACACATTCCTTTAGCTATAAAAATTGAACTTCTACTTCCCCACTTTGACTAAGGAAGAACCAGATTTAAACCAATGGTTCTGCTGGTATCATACATAGTTTGCATTTCTAAAGACTTGCAAAAGAAGCTGGCATAGGAATTATGGTATATGTTTGCGTACAAAGCCTTGCAAAGATATCCCCAAAGATAAAAATAGGGATGTTGCTGTCTCAGAGAAAGGAACCAAAGAACAGAGGCTATCCCTTGAAAATATGAACAGCTGGGATAAAATCAGAGAGCATACTGAACAACTTCGTAAATGGTTCAAAACTTAAATAAAATCATTAAAATTCTCAAAATGGTGTGGATGTGGGGTGCGATATTTGTTGTCCATCACTGAGGCTATCCAACAAGTACTTGTGAAACTTCCACACAACCACAGGACAATACATGAGTTGGGGGGGGGGGCACATAACTTTTTCTCAGTGATAAAATGTTGTAATGTATTGCTAGGAACATGCAGTTCCTTCCAGAACTGTCATGATAAAGGGAAGAAATGGGTTGGATCTCTGCACTCAGTGAGTAACAAATGTATGACTTTATTGCAATGGAAGAGAAGCCCTCCAGCTCAAGAACTGAGGAGTGGGCCTCATTGAGCTTCACATTATAGATGGACTGGACTCAGGGAAGGAGGAGGGCATAATTCTCTTCATTGGAGCTACACATTGCAAGATTTGCCCTTGCCTTGATCAAACCTTCAAGCACAAAGATTTGCGTGCTTTGAATCATGTCCATAGGAGAACAGACACTGTTCTCTGTTTCTGTGCCTAGTCACTGGCTCTCCAGGTAGTAATTTAGTAAAAGGGGGAGCCGATAACTTCCTGTTTGACTGGTATATTTCAACGGCCTTTTCCCTCCAGGGTGCACATGTGTCAGTGGTCAAGTCTTCTGAAAACACAGCTCACTTCAGAAATCCAAGCCCCAAAAAGAAAAGAAAAATCCTGGGTCCTTTATAAGTGGCTCAATTGCCTCCCAATACTAGTGTTGCCATTTGAGCGACTTTCTCTTGCTTAGGGTAAAAGAGTCAAGACAGTATTAAAACTGTCAGATTGGGGCAATTTATGTTTATAAACAGAGCTTTGCTCTGCTGATTTACACCCTGATAACAGATGGCCCACAGGTAACACACACAGCTACATCTGCCAGTGGGACCAGTTTGGATTGACTAATCCATAAAACTGGGGCAGCCTCCTTTTCTTATCTCCCTCTGCATCAGTAGACATGCATGCAAACAACCGCAGCGGGTGAGTACTCGTAGGGTAACATGTTGCAATAAATGCTTTCACCCAGCAAATATAAGGAGAGAGATTAGATAAGGCGGCTCAAGCAAACTTTAACCACCGGGGGAGAGCGCCCAGATTTTTTCTGATTTGTGCCTGGAGCACTCCAGTCATAAGCTCAGCTGTTGAAATCTACTCCTCATTGGTGTCCTAAGCACCCAGCTTTCTAGATCCCAGGACATAAAGTTCTGCTTTTCACTGCCTCATGCCTCCAAAGCGAGATTGCATCTTCACCTGTTCTTCGAACAATCCCACTGGCTCTTTGGGCAGTTCAGAGTCCAGTTAAAACTTGTCTCTGCTGAGTTTGATCTTGAAATGCTTACCCTGATGATAAGGGTGCTTTCCTGCGTGTGGACTAGAAGAGGCCAAACTGCTTAAAAGACAGCCTTTTATGCTTTGTATACATCACCAAATGCCATCATAGTATTTACATGTCAAAGTGTTTTGTTATTATGCACATACCTGTAGTAAAGTTGTGATTGTGCTGCTTATCAGTGACACATTTTTTTAAAAAAAAATAGTGGGACAATATTCTGAATGCCACAAGGACTAAATGATCCACAGTGTTGGCCCTGTCCATTGACTGATTCCTGAAAACGGAAGTAATTTCTATTTTACCCCACTTGAAAGCAGCAGATGTTTTGGCAGAGTTCTCCTCTCATGGGCCTCAGTTACTGCTCAGAGAAATCCTCCATTGTTATGAACTTCAGATATGAGGGATTAAAGCACCCTTCTGTCTGTGCCATGAAGAGGCTGTTTTGACACTTGAAAAGGTGTGTGTGGGGGGGATAAGATTGCCTGTTCCCCACAACATTTTTAAATGGCCAAATTCTTCTCTAAAATGGCATCAGCAGCCACAGGTTGGACCTGTGACTGCTGTAACATCTAGTTTAGTTCTCATAATGAGCTACTAAGTACATCAGCTCAGAAAAAGTTCTGTCAAAACACTATTATTATTTGCAGTGGTAAAGAAGGGGTTCAAATGCCCTGTGCCAGGAAGGATCTTGGCTCACATGGGAGAAAGTGGCTAAAATGAATCATGAAAGAATGTCCTGAAGATCCGGGCAATGATGCTGTCAGAACCAGATGTTGGGAGCAGAAGTCCAGAGCCCCACTCAAGAGCTCAAAAGCATTTGAAGTATATATTGCCATCTAAAGAAGGAGGAGGTCATAAGTAGGGTTACCAGTCCCCCAGCGGGAGCAGGGGATGCCCTGCTCCCAGCCTCCACCCCCTGCCACCACTCACTTAGCTGGTGAGGGGGCGGGAAGAGCGAGTAATGGGCCCAGGAGCTCCGAAGCATGCTCCCACATGCTTCAGAGCTCTTCCTTGTTGCTCCCGGAATGATGTCATTCCTGGTGCGACAAGAGCTCCAGAGCATGCCCCCTACGACCCACCTCCATCCCTTGGTTTGGGCTCCAGGAGACCTGGCAACCCTAATCATAAAACAATTAAGTTTAGGGTCTAAAATTACCTAATTACCTATTACCTAACTAACTATAGGCCAGATGTATTACTGGGGGGAGTTGAACTGTGCCTCTGTCTACCAGTTGTGTATACTTTCTATTGCTACAGTTTATTATTATCATTATCAGACTGTTATTGTTTACCACTATGTATCACCAATGGTTAGCGCAGCACTGGTACTAAACAAACCTAAAATCCTGTCTAGTAATAATGGAACTACGGGTACAGTTATTAGAACTGTGCTATCAATATTTCCTACAGGTTTCAGATACATACCAAGCAGATGGCACATCTTGCCTTCTCTCAGCATCTAGAAAGGCATTTCTTCATATGTGAGACATGCACATAGGTCCCCACAACATGCGAACACATTTCACCTCTGGTTTGAACACCATGAAGAAATGGAGGGTCTCTGTCTTTACTTGGTACTATAATCACAATGAGAAGGCAGAACCCCACTTCTCCCTAATTCAAGATCAGCACTATGATACTTAATTCACCATGCAACAAAACTGCACACTGAAATTTTAAAAAACACAATTAAACAGAACTTAGCATAGTGGTGGGATCATATAGGGATCACAATCCAAGCAAATAAAGGAAAACCACATACTTTGGCGGGCAAGTAAACATGCAAATTTACCCTCCGTATACAAATAACTGACAGCATTCTGGATATCGTGTAATGTAGTTATATCTTGGGGTCAAAATCATTTGTCTTTGTTTCTTGTATGTTTTAAGTAACTTGTTGGCTGAAACCCAAGTCTCTTCTACACACAGACATGGGGCACTCTTAGTGAAGCTGAGAGCTTTTCCTTACTTAGCTCCTATTTCCTGCAGTTTGTTAGGCATCTTGCAATCATAGCGTTTAATGTTCTGCCTCTTCCTTAACTTGAAACCAATGTTCTGCAAAGCCCCAAATCAAAAATTTTGGAATCCAGCTGTACTGCATCTACTTATTACTGCAGAGATATGCTCCTCTTTTTTTAATAAGGTTCATTGAAATGCCTAAATAAACTTTTCAGAAATCTTGAAATCATTACCATTTCTGGCATGCAATACTCACAAAGCTGATCTTCATTCTCTAGTGCATGTAGGTGTGCATATATATAGCACAGAGGTCAGAGTTTTTTTAAAAAATCAAATAAAGAGAGAAAAACAATTAAATCAAGAACTCATTTCACTGTATGTAATACCAACTTCCTTGATTGGTGGGTAATTTTCTAATGAAGTCACATTTTGAATCAAGTAATGGCTGAAGTGCAAGCAACTTTGACTCTTCCCACTGATTTACTCCCATACTGGCTCTGTCCATTGGCTGTCTTACACATAAACTAATACTAGGGGAAGGACCAACTTGTCAGGTATGGCCTGGTAATTGGTGTGAGTCTGGGTAGACAGGGACGTGGGGATGCTGTTGACAATGGTGTGACAATACTTTGGGGGGGGAGATCTGGAAGTGATGACATAGCTCTTTAGGAATCACCATAGGTTAAACCATAGAGTTTCTGGCAATTCTTAGGGAAGGATGGCGTAACTTCTGGTTTTCCCCCCCAAAAGTTACATCACACAGTTGGCATGATAGGTTTTTTTTATTTTTCTCCCACTGCTTTGAGCAGTGGTGGAAAATGAGAACCAGAGGTGGGGGGCTCCTCATCCCCAGTGTGAGGATGACAGCCCTGCAGGGGCCACAGCTCAGTGGTCTAGTAACAAGGAAATGGGAGGGGGAGGGGGAGAGAAAGAGAGAGAGAAGGAAGATGAAGGGGAGAAGGAAGAGTAAGTCCAGAGAGGGGAAGGGGCCAGCTGTCATGGAAGACAGCCGGGACTCTGTCAGGTTGAGTGGGCATGCAAGCGGATTGAGTGAGTGCGAGGGTGAGGTATACCCCCCTCCTTCCACAGAGCAGGAGCCCGCATAATCCCTGATGGTACCCTTGGTCCAAAGTCAGGCATGCTGGCGCCTCACTGGGCAATGCCCAAAGCAGAACCTGACAGTAAGAATGGGAGGAAAGGGTTTTCTTTGACCACAAAAAAGGCTATGCTGGTGATGGGCCCTGCAGGGACAAAAATCATGTGGGATGGGAGCTGCAGTAAGGAGAGGAATCAGGTAGGACTGGATGGAAAGCTGACTGGATCCAATTCTGTATTCCATTTACATTTCCATAGTTGATTTTCTTTTTAAAAAACAAACAAACAACAGTATCACATCTTTGAGTTTTATTTTTGATACTTCCTAAGAAGGACTTATTTTCTGTTTCATCCATGTTGCTGGTTCATTTACATCTTGAGATGAAGAAGAGATGCAATGTGTGTGTCTGCACAGTCTCAATAGTCTCTCTTGGGAAGTGAGTTTTTCTGAGCAAGTTAAAACTTGTACATTTAAATGAGGTATGTATTAAATATTAAGAAATGTCATGTTGTATTTATTTCTGTTGGAATGGTCTGATGTCCACATTTTTTAAATTAGATTCTGCTGCTATGAATATTTAAATGTCTGAATAATACCATATTTACCCAAAGGGAAGATGACCCTGAATGTAAGATGATCCTCTTTAAAAAAGGTTCTACACAAAAGAGTTTTTTAATTAGTGTACACAACTGTAACTTAGTCCCCACTTTTTCTTGATAGCACATGTTGTAAAAAGCTAGTCTTCCTATCAGATAAACAGTTAATAAGGTATGTATCTTTCTACCCTTTATCTATTCTTTCTAAATATATTGGAAGTCAAATGTTAAGTGCCTTTTTGGTGATATTTTTGAACTGGCAGGAAAAATATTGATGACAAACACTTATGATGAACAAGCAGCACTAAGTTTGCAGGGAGGATTCCTTCTTCATCATCAAGAGCAGATGGCGCTCTTGATGATTTTTGTCAAGATGAATTTGACTTTACTAGAAATTTGCTGAGCCCTTGTATGGTGCTTTGTGTATTTAACTGTTGAATACTGAGTACCTGCTTGATTTTCCCCCTACTGAATTACCTACTATGTATTTTATGCAGTATGGTAATGATTCAATAGTAAACTACATCTTGCTTTAGTTCTTTGCACTTTGGTGTTTTATAATTTGGTCTCTTGGAGCTAGTCTCTCATTTTTTCTGGAAAATGGAATGGATTATTTGAAAATATCTCATTTACACAACAAAAATCATTGGAAAGTTGATATGCTCCAGACCTAGCCATCATTTTTGCTCTTTTCTGCCCTGCATATGTGATTATTTCAGCCTTCTGCAGCTGTAAGTATGTTTGGGCTATTTAGCTAGAAGTACGAGGAACAGGCAAATATATATGCTCAGAACTACATAGAGTATTAGTTGCATTTAAACTATCACCTCATGCTTGTCTCATATTTCCAGCATCTATAATACAGGAATGCATAATTTAAAATAGCCAAGTAAACACATCTGCACAAATGAAGAGACAGAAAACAGAAGCTGTGTGATTGTAAGCTAGCAGCAGGCCTGCTTCAGTTTTTTTTTTTTTACAGTTCTTAACCATGTTAGGAGCTTTATAAATAAAATAATTTGCCCCCTGCAAATCTCACCTCCTGAGCTCTGTGAAGGAAGCATGAGATTAAAATGTACTAGCTAGATCTTAAGGTGGGGAGAATTGTTCCCACCCATCTGTAGGCACTTGTGCCAGGGCCAATATAGGTTGCAAAACCACATACCTGAAGGTACAGTCTGGCTCCCAATGCCTTACATACTTTTCTAAAGAAACATCACCCAAATGATAAAGCACTGAAAAGGAAGACATTCCTACAAAGACATTCCCTTGCTGTTGCTTCCGTAGTGGAGCACGGTTACATTGACTAGTCATTTCTTCAGTGCAGTTATCTGCAAATGAAATTAGAATCGTGGTTCCCTGTGTAAAGCGAGGAAGGTGCCTGAAACAACTACAGAACATGGCAGGGACAAGGAGAAAGGGATTCTGCAGCTCCTATCTGTGTGAACACCCTTTGATATTGAAAACATACACACATACTTTATACATGGGGCAGACAGCTGATAGGGAACAGAAAAGTAAAGTCCAAATGCCCCCAGTAAACAAACATCAAAAATGGCTATCCTTGTCACGTCTTGTTTGGTCTTATCTGGCCCTTAAAAGGCAGTGCAAAACGTTACTTTTGACAAAATATTTTTATAATTTGTTTGACACTCAGTAGGAAAGCATAGCTTGTTTTGCTGTATATGATTATTTAATTGTATTATATATTGGTGGTGGAGAGTGCCCTCAAGTCATAGTTGACTTATGGCAACCCCTGGCAGGGTTTTCATGGCACGAGACTAACACAGGTGGTTTGCCATTGCCTGCCTCTGCAATCCTGTTCTTTATTGGAGATCTCCCATCCAATTACTAACCAAGGCATACCCTGCTTAGCTTCTGAGATTTAACAAGATCAGGCTCACATGGGCTATCCCAGTCAGAGTGTATTATATATTAGAGTTTTTTAAATACTTTGTACATTGTGATCTATTATGGTCATTTTTGGAGAAAGATGGGCTAGAAAATTTGAAATTGAAATACATTTTATTTTTAATTCTACAGCAAAAAGTCAGGAAATGAGAAGGTGATTCTGACTTCAGAGTAAAAGATTGAATGTGTCCCATCTCTTAAATTTGCAGCTTGCTCCCTCCCTATGGACTGAGAGTGGAGAACAATTCTTAGAGAAACAAGAATGTTGCTATATGATGAGTCCCCATACAAATTATATAAAATGTAAGAATCATACTCATTTATACACCCAAGGCTGCAATTCTATGCAAACTCATCTGGGAGTAAACCCTCTTGAACTCAATGGAGCTTACTTTTTATTAAATATATTCTGGACCAGTCTACTCTAAACAGAATTGAAAACAACACCATGCACATACATAGCACATATTTCTCTCTCCTGCCTCTACAATCTGTATGAGCATTTGATAATGTGATTGCACCATAAAGTACAGACCCAGAGTTGAACCCATGATCTATCTGCAGAAGCCACTGAAGGTCATTGATGTTCCCATCTGTCCTCTCCCCCAAGCATTCCTTTCTGACCCCAGAAAAGTTTATCCTTGGGGTCCTGGGACCTGTGTGGAATAATAACTATGCAGATTGAGAGACTGCAGTGGAAAGGGGGAAGGGGACAAAATCACTTTGTCTCTTCTATCAGAGCAGCTCCAGTGCTGGAAGAAAAAGAAAGGAGCAATTTCACTTCCTTCCCCCTCCCCACTGCAGCCTCCTCCTGACCCTGCTTGGTTACTCCACACAGGCCCTGCCAGCCCAAAAACAAACTTTTTTCAGGGTTATGGGGGAGGGGAAAGAGGGGGAGATCTATGATCCTTGAGCTGGATCCACCACCACCACCACCACCCTGAGAGCTGGAATCATTGCTTCTACAACTGCATATCCTAGGAACACATGGCAACAACTGCTGATTGAAAACAAGCAATTGCTGATTGAAAACAAGCGATTGTAATTCACTTATTCAAAATGACTGCTTTTGTGTTGGCATCTTTCTGAACCACAGTTCCTGCTGTGCTCCCTGTAATGATGCACATGATCGTGGCTGTGATAGAATTCCTAGTACTACATTTCATACCACCTCCCATCTCTGTGGTGTTCAGAGAAAATGCTGAATATATCATCAGCTTGGTGTTGACAGCTAAACTTCCAGAATCTTTACAAAATCGTTCCATCATATCATTAATGAGGCCCTCAGCTGGACAGATGTTAGCATGAACATAAAAAAATTATCCCTCCGCCATAAAACATTCCTTCATGTCCTGTCAGCTGCAGTGTATGCATTGGGAGGGCATCAAATACCAGAGAGCACTCACATGAGTAAATGATTTTTCAAAGATGTTGTGGTTTCTGGCTGACACATTTTGTCGCTGCAAGTTACACATTTGATTGTTTTCCTGTAAATTGCATGTGAACTACAATCTCTCACTTTCCACTTTAAATTTAATCCAATTCGTCTTTTTCAGTCTGAAAACCCTGGAATTCATTCCACCATCACTGTTTTTGATAACAACTGAAATGACCATTCTAGGCCCAGAACACCCAGGCAGTATCAATTCTGAGGCAATTTCCTGTGTTAATAAAAATCCTCTGAAGTGAAAATGCAAGGAGAAACAGAAGTGACATTGTTATGGAAGGGAGGGAGCAGACAATGTCAAAGACCAGAATTGTTCTAACCTGGATAAGAATACTTGTAAAACACAGTGTGGACACCCTTTGGATCAGGGCTAGATTAACCATAAATACATGTCAACCCTTACATCCTAGAGCCCTGTGGCGCAGAGTGGTAAGCTGCAGTACTGCAGCCCAAGCTCTGCTCACAACCTGAGTTCGATCCTGGCGGCAGCCAGGTTCAGGTAGCCGACTCAAGATTGACTCAGCCTTCCATCCTTCCGAGGTCAGTAAAATGAATACCCAGTTTCCTGGGGGTAATGTGTAGATGACTGGGGAAGGCAATGGCAAACCACCCCGTAACAAAAAGTCTGCCAAGAAAATGTTGTGATGCGACATCCCCCCATGGGTCAGTAATGCCTCAGTGCTTGCACAGGGGACTACCCTTTACCTACATCCTAGATAGCATATATTTTGCACATATGCACTCCTGTGGTGTCCTGAGAATTTGGGTTTTTTAAAAATCATATTTCTAATCCTCATGGTCACTGAATAATGCCTAGAAATATATTTTAGCTACCATAGTGGATGAAGAAGGAGAGAAAAGGAGATGCTTCCTTAAAACTGAACCTTGTTATTCTGATAAGTATCAGAAATTAAATGAGATCTTAGCCATGTCTTCCAGTCATCAAAGTTATTCCCCCAATTGCCTTTATCCTGTTCCTGAGAAAATCTTACCCTCCAGCCTTTTCAAAGTAAGGACTTCTTTTTTTTCTGGCAGTCTACATACATATGGCAGCTAAAGCCCAGATGGGTGCACAACAAACAGTCCAAAATAAACCTTTGCATTTTAATGTCCATTAAATTATAATTATCACTGAAGCAAGCAAAGAAACAAGCACAAAATGTATTTTTTTAAAATCTATTTACGGGATTTTTGTCCCTGTGAACTTTCCTCAGTATTAAATGGTCATTGGTCATTTTTATTATTGGCTAGTTCCTTCTGCTTCTCCCAGCCCATTGAAATTGATGGAAAGGCAAGACATGCTTGCTTTAGTTCTCTACCCTTTCCTTTAATTTGATAAATTAGCACAATACTTCTTCCAATATAGCGAGGGTTTTTTAAAAAAAGAAAAGAAAGCAGGAATCTTTTATTTTGCTTGACCAAGAGAAAGGAAGAAATCAGGAAGGGGGGGGGGGATTGTGGACTCAGCTTTCATACTGAAAACCCTGCCTAACCTATACACTCTCAGAGACAACCGTGCTCCTGGATTCCAAGTCTGTGGGGAGGCAGGATGAGATACTCTTTACACTTGCTCAGAGGCACACTATTATCCTTTGCTCTATCTATCTATCTATCTATCTATCTATCTATCTATCTATCTATCTATCTATCTATCTATCTATCTATCTATCTCACTGAGACTGAAGGCAGAGTTAGTGTGAGTTAGTACAGTGAATTTCAAGGACATTTAAATAAAAATAAGGTATAAAAATGCAAATTTCAAAGATTTAAAACCAGCAGAAATCCAATACACAGAGTTCAAGAAATGCTGACACAGAGCATAAGCAATTCTAAGAATGACATATTAAATAACATAGAACCACCCACCCAGTAGGATCATACTTAAAGCAACAAATAGTACATAGTAGCACTTAGTAGCAAAGTCTATTGTCCCTATCTCTTTATTGATGCATCTCATCGAGACCACTATCATACAGTACAGCCCTCCTATTTGAGTAAAAATGCCTTCTTGAATAATTCAATTTTGCATTATTTGCAGAAAGCAGGAGAGTGGGAGAGTGGCAATTCTGTTTTATGGATTCACTGATCAATCTTGAGCTAGTCGCTTATTACTGTGTCTCAGCTGTAAAACTGGATTGAAGTCCTCTAAGCAATATTAGTATAACATACTCCATATACTGGTGCATTATAGAGATTTGACTCGCTTACTGTTTTTGCCATCTGGAGCCATGAGTTGATGGAATGCAAGGAATTCCTTACATGAAGGCAAAATGAAGTTGCCTTCATGCATGTTGCACTTATTTTGTTTCTCACCCAAAAGGCCAACACTCAGAGAAGATCAGACCACAATGAGGAACCTTCATTAATTTCATTTCTGGGCTTTTTGTCATGCAAGCTGCTCACTTTCATTAACGTATCTTCTTGATTCCCACTTTGGCTGAACCTTCCCTATATCATTAATACACCTGTTATCTCATTTAGATGTTGTGCCCATTATTTGGGACCAAACATCATTTTGTAAGTTTCTTGTCCCCCATCTAATGCATGGTACATGATCTTGCTTTTGCCTCTATATGGAATTACTTGCTGTCCAGCCACCTGCTTCCCTCTATTACTGCTGCATTTTCCATTAGATCCCAAGATTTCACATCTATTATATAGTTCAAGATGTGTTTATAGTACACGTGTGTGCTAGCCTCAAACACGCTCATATGCATTGGCCACACCACTCCCGTCCCAGCTAGGTCACATTGCTAGACTCAATCACCACCCACTCACTTATGCACATGTAAGGCAGCGTAAGCTTGTGTGGGCAGCTCCTTTGATGGGCAGGGGTTGAGAGCTCAGAATGTTGAGCAGACGGCAGTTGGTGAAAGAAAGCATGTCAGGTGGGTGAGCTTCTGAGGAAAGCAAGGGAAAAGCAATTCTCTTAATGATTACTTATTACTTATTTTTTAAGTTATGTATTATATTGATGCTATTTATCCTATATGATTAATAAACTTATACACATGGAAGTCCTTATTTCTGTCAGTGAAATGTTGGAGGGCATGCAGGTACTAGGCATAGAATTCCCTGTACTAGTCCCCATCTCTCTTGTACAGTAATTATTTTTTCAATATCAATGCACTTTTCCTGTCCATCCACCCCACATACACTCATTTCGGAATGCCAGAGTGCAGGAACCATGAGCTGGGATTTCAATCTTTTTTATTTAAAATTTTTTATTGGGTGAGTAAAAATTAATATTACAGATTTTCAATTAAAGCCCGCACTTCCATGTTCTCCCACCCTTTCCCCTCCCCCTTAATCTAAGACTTCCAACAGTTTTCCAACCCGCTGTCTAAATCTACTACTTATATCCCCTTTTCTATTCTTAACTGTCTTAACACACTAGTAAAATAGATAATATATATTAGATTAAACAAAACCTAACATCAAACTATCAGTTACATTATGTTTCTAACTTATCTCCTCTCTTCTCTTGTAAAGATTAGTATCTCCTCCTTTCTGCAAAATTAATAGTTATCTAACAACCATAATTGTCCCTTTACGTCCCACTTCTTTTCCAAATACTGTTTTAGTTTACCCCAGTCATTAAGAAATTCTTCTGGATTCTGTTCTCTCAACTTTCTCGTCATTTTATCCATTTCTGCCATGTACAGCAATTTTTGTATCCAATTTTCAATAGGTGGTACTTCTTGCATCTTCCACTTCTGAGCATATAAAATTCTTGCCGCTATTGTCATATAGAATAATAAAGTTCTTTGTTGCCTGGGAATCTCTTCTAATTTCAGATTTAGCAACAACAGTTCTGGGTTCTTATTTATTGGGATTTGTAAAATTTCAGTCATAATTTCTGTAATATCTCCCCAGAACTGCTTTGCTACCTCACAGGTCCACCACATATGGTATAATGAACCTTTATGGTTTTTACATTTCCAACACTTGTCTGACATTTTGTTGTTCCCATATGCTATTTTCTTCGGCGTTAGGTACCATCTATATATCATTTTATAAACATTTTCTTTAATATTGGTACAAGTCGATATCTTCAATGTATTTTTCCACAAGTATTCCCATGCCTCCATTGTTATGTCTCTATTACAATTTATGGCCCACTTCACCATCTGGACTTTAACAGTGTCGTCTTCTGTATACCATTTTAACAAAATCTTATAGACTTTAGAAATCTTTTTCTTGCCTTCTTGTAGTATACTTTCTTCCAATTCAGAGTTTTTCCATTTAAATCCCAATTTTAAACGATCCTTGTAATATAAGTCTTTAATCTGTCTGTATTGGAACCATCCATAGTGAGAGGATAATTCGTCTCCTGTTTTAAGTTTAATCATATTTTGCTTCATTTTCAACACCTCCTTATATGACAAACATTCCTCTCTGTTGTAAATTGTTCTCGGGTCAATAACTTCCAGTGGCACCACCCACGTCGGGATACCCTCATCCAAATATTTTTTATATTTTTGCCAGACCGTGTAGAGGCTTCGTCTAATGTAGTGATGCAGGAACATAGAGTCCGCTTTAATTTTATCGTACTATAAGTACGCATGCCAACCAAAGAGTTTCTTGTATCCCTCAAGTGTTAAAAGTTTAAGATTCTCTAACAACATCCATTCCCTGAGCCACACCAAACATATTGCTTCATGGTATAGTCTTATATTTGGTAATTGTAGTCCCCCTCTTTCTTTGGCATCACATAACACTTTCATCTTCACTTGAGGCTTCTTCCCTGCCCATACAAAGTCCGATATTTTCCTTTGCCACTTATCAAATTGTTTGTCTCTTATTATTGGTATTGTTTGCAATAAAAACATAATCCGTGGTAGTACATTCATTTTAATTGCTGCTATTCTTCCCAGCCATGACAAATTCAACTTATTCCATTTGATTAAGTCTCTGTCTATTTGTTGCCATAGCTTTTCATAATTGTTCTTGAATAAGTCAATATTTTTAGCAGTAAGTTCTATTCCTAAATATTTTACTTTATGTGTTACCTCGCAATTGGTAATTTCCATTAACTCTTCTTGTCTTTGTTTCAGCATATTCTTGCACAATAGCTTAGATTTTCTTTTATTAACATAAAATCCAGCCAAATCTCCAAATTCTTTTATCTTATCTAACAATCTTGGCATGTTTTGAATTGGATCTTCTACAATAACCATTACATCATCTGCAAAGGCTCTGACTTTAAATGTAAATCCCTTAATCTTCATACCTCTTATGGCATCATCCTCTCGTATCTGCATCAATAAAATTTCCAATATCATGACAAACAACAGTGGAGACAATGGGCAACCCTGCCTTGTGCCCTTCCGTATTTCCAATTTCTTAGTTAATTCATCATTTACTACAATTGCTGCACATTGGTCTTTATATATAGTTCTTACTGCTTGAATGAACTCTTTTCCCATCTGTAACTTCTCCATTGTGGCGAACATAAAATTCCAATTTAAATTGTCAAAAGCCTTCTCTGCATCCACAAAAAAGAAACCGACTTCTTTTTCACAATGTCTATCATAGTATTCTTTTGCATTTATTACCGTCCTTAAATTGTCTTTAATCTGTCTGTTTGGTAAGAATCCTGCTTGTTCTTCTGCAATAAATTCAACCAGCCATTCTTTGAGCCTCTCCGCCAATATTTTCGCAAATATCTTATAGTCATTAATTATTTAACAATGATATAGGTTGATAGTTTTTGACATTGCATAAATCCTGCTCTTCTTTTGGAATCAATGATATGTAGCCTCATTCCAGGTTTCGGGAATCTTTTGTCCCTTTAAAATCCCATTCATCACTTTTTTCAGGAAAGGCACCACTTCTTTTGCCATTACTTTATAAAATTTAGCCGTTATTCCATCAGGTCCTGGTGCCTTCCCCATTTGGTCGATTGTATTGCATCCATAATTTCTGTTTCTGTTATTTCAGCATTTAATTTTTCGTTCCACTTCTCAGATATCATTGGTAAATTAATTTTGTCCAAATATCGATCAATAGCGTTCACATCCACCCTTTTACTCTGATATCATTTAGCATAAAATTTATAAAACGCTCTACTTATAGCTGGTTGATCCGTTAACATTTTGTTGTTCTCCACAATCTTGGTTATCATTCTCTTTTCTCTCCTTTTTTTCAATTGCCGAGCTAAATATTTCCCCAGTTTATTGGCCCCTTCAAATGTCTTTTGTTTTAATTTTTTCAATGCCCACTCCAATTCTTTGTTCTCCATAGCTCTTATTTGCTCTTGTAACATCCGTATCTCCTGATGTAATTTCTTTTTTCCTGGTCTTTTCTTTAATTGCATCTCTTTGACTTTTATTTTTTCTTGAATTTCTTTCCATTTTTCCTCCTTTCTTTTCTTATCTCTTGCATTTAAGTCCATTAGAATGCCTCTCATGACAGCTTTATAAGTATCCCATACCTTAGGTGTTGGTACCGATTTGTCTAAATTATATTGTATAAAAAATCTGGTTTCTTTCTGTAACACGTCTAAGTTGCTCTGATGCATTAATAAGTCTTCATTCATTCTCCACCTGTACTTTTTCACGCATTTTCCAAATCTCCACATAATTGGGTTGTGATCTGAGCTCACTTTAGGCATTATTTCAACCTCCTTAGTCCATATTGTTAAGTCTTTTGAGGCCCAGATCATATCTATTCTCGATAGCGATAAGTGTCTTGCAGAATAGAAAGTATATTGCTTGGTCTTAGGGTTGCTTCTTCTCCAAACATCTTCTAAATTCTCCTGATTTTGTATTTCAAAAAAACGATTTTGGCAATAGTCCCCTTTTCTTTTGTATTCCCTTCATTTTTTTGTCTGCTTGCAAATTTGCTACTCCATTAAAATCGCCCACCAAAATTATTTGAGCATATGTCACTTGATCTAGTTGATTCATCAATTCTTTAAAAAAATTGTCCTTGGCCCCACTTGGTGCATAAATTCCCTCTATCAATATTTTTTGAAAGTTCCAAATAAATTCCACCGCCACATCTCTGCCTTCCAAATCATTAAATATCAATTTAGGTTGTAACTCTTCTTTAACATACAAAACAACTCCTCTTTTCTTTTGTTTAGTTGCAGTCACAAATTCTCTACCCAATTTACTATATTTTAAATACTTTAGATCTTGTTTTTTAACATGGGTCTCTTGTAAACAAGTTACACTGCATTGTTGTTTAGATAGCCAATGAAAAATAGCCTTGCGTTTGGAAGGTGAATTTAGTCCATTTACATTCCATGAAATTACTTTGCACTCCATGATTATGTTCTGGGTCTCTTAGGTAAGTCTTTTTCATTGTCCAAAAAGAACATCTCCATCTCATGTCGTGATCTGATGGTTCTTCTGGTTGATTTAAATTCAAAGCTCACACCTTCTGGTATCTCCCATCTGTATCTTATATTTAACTCCTTCAGAACCTGGGTAAGTTCTCTGTATTTTTTCCTTTCCATCAAAACTCTCTTGGGTAGCTCTTTCATTATTCTCACCTTTTCCCATCCATTACCAGTGGATTTTGGAAATGCCTGCTAAGAATTTCATCTTTCATTCTCTTTGAAATAAACTGCACAATCATATCTCTGGGTAGATTTTTTTGAGCTGCATATCTTGAGTTAATTCTGTACGCCACATCCACGTTGCTTGCAATCTCCTCCAGTGTTTTATTCAAGAATCCTGTCAAAATCTCCAAAATCTGTTCTTGGGCGGTTTTTCCTTCCTCCTCCAGGACGCCTCTAAAACGAAGTTGTCTGTCCATGTATTTACACTCCATCACAGCCATTCTGTCGCTTAGCACTGAAGTTTCCACTTTGAGAGAGGTAGCCAATTTTTCTGTTTTTTCTTCAACTTCTTTAACATTTTGCTGCATCGTTTGTAATTCCTTCTTAACATCTTCCATATTCTTCGCCAGTTCAGCCACCTCCGATTTAATTGTTTCCTTAAGATCTTTCAACATCTCTTGCATAGTTTCTTTTAACTCTTTATTACCTTCCACCATCTTTTTATCCAAGTTATCAAATGCTGATTGCCAGTCTTTTTTCGACATCGTGGGGCTTGATTTACTCCGCTCCCACGAGTCTGCTCTCTTCCTCAAATCCGTGATTTAAATATTTTATTTCCGCTATTTTAATCAGTTAAAATTTGATTTTTTTTCCTGTGATGCACTTTATATCATCCAAAATGTCGGGCGTCTTTTCTCTATGGTTTTAAAGTTGAAGTCTTGCCCTTTCCCTTCTTCAAAATGGAGCACTTCCTTTTACATTGAAGTCATGCCCTTTCCCTCTTCCAAAATGGCGATTTTCTACTTCCTTCTCCTCTCAGCGGTCCCTCTGTCGCCTTAGCTCGATGGTTTCTGACACACTTCCTGTTCCTTCTCCCGTCTCACAGCTACCTTCTCGCGATGCTTCCTCCGTTCCCACAGTTCGTTATCTCTAAAAACTGCAAGTATATAAACAATAGTCTCTTTTCTCCTCTAATAGCTTTAAAAAGTCTTATTTTCACGTTATTTCCTTTCCGAAGTGAACTTAATTAGCTCTTTACTCAATTTCAAAGCCTAATTTCCACTTTTACTTTATTTTTCCAGTCCAAATCTAGCATCATAGAAGAGATATCGATCTTTAACTTTTTGGCTCTTTTCTGGGTTGTAATCACTGTTTCTGATGTTCAAATTAGTTCATTGGTGTTACTGAATCTTGGGTATGGCAGTCCTATGCCAATTCAATGACTCCAAAGCTGCTGCAGAGATTACAGCCACCCGTCTTAGACCGGGACCTCAAGGCTGAAAGGGAGTCCTTTATTCAGAACCCCCCCCCCCTCAGCCGAGATCTACTCACTCTCTGGGTCTCAAGCGTTCATGCCTGCTCTCCACCTGAAAGCAGGGGGCCGCGGGCGATCTTGCACCCCACCAGCCCAGACAAACAGCAACTTGGACAGCCCAGCTCCCTGAGCTGCTTCAGACCTCCATGATCCCCAGCCGGAAGTTCTTCGAGATGGGATTTCAATCTGATGTCAGCCTGAGTGAAGTTCTGTAATGTAAAGCTGATAGAAATAACTGTAGCCTAGAAAATCCCAAAAATGTCTGTTGAGAAGGCTCCTTATAATTTTTTTCTTACTCTATGTGGGTAGCTATGGCTGGGGGACTCCAGTCCTCTGGAGCAGTGCTGCAGATAACTCTTCCTGGCTCAGCCCCAGACCCTTCAATAGAAATAGTAAGAGGAAGGTAAGAGCTGAAAGAATATTTTAAGAAATTTTCACTTGGATCAAGTGTATCCATTATATACTATGATTCCTATTTACAAGTGCTGAGTTCAAGGACAAGACAGCAGAGCGGGCAAAAGCATCCAATAACTAACAATAGGCATACTGAAGGAGCAAGCAGGCTTGAAACGTCCCCTGGGTTTTGTACTCTTGGCTGAATGACTGTTGCAAGAGAATGGAGACATGTGAATGAGAGCTGTCCTATGTACCAGGATTTTCACTAAGATGTCAGTGCCCACTCATCCATTGTCCATATTCTAGTGACATAAGTGCTGACAGTCTTAAGGTACAAGCGAGAAAATGAATACCTGCTCTTCCATACTTAACCTTAGTTTTCTGCTTGACCTCTCTTGGATAAGTAGTAAATCTTCCTTTCACATCTTCTTGGAGCTGCATGACTAAGAATGCAATTTTTTCCACAATGATGAAATAGTTTTAGAAAGAACTCCAGTCTTCCCAAACATTTCCCATTCTTCCTATTCTTATTAGATGGGCCAATATAACTGCCTCAGGATTAAGCAGATTCATGGTTGCTGGAACTGTTTGGTTAGGATGGCATCATAGCCTTTGTTTTACAAAGCAAGGCAGCAGTTAGCAGAACTTGTTCCCCTACCTGTTCTCTTTCTTAGTTACCCAGTATAGGACAAAACTGGAGTCCTACAAAGGAAAGGGGTACAACTGGCTGCAACCTAATTTAGTACCTTGGTACATTTCAAGATAAAAACTTCATTTTGGGCTGAAAGTTTCTGAGATATTCACATGTAGCATTTGAGTAGGCAGCTACAGCCTTGCCTTCCAAGGCTTGACCACCACTTTACTTCCCTAGATTTCTGACAGATGGTAACAGGGATTATATGCAAATAAGAGTGACCACCTTTACATGTTGTTACAGGCTCATATGTAAAACTCTGAAGTTGCCAGTGTGGCTCCTCTTCATCTGAAACCAAGTATTTTAAGGCATTGCCCAGAAATCTTGTCTTATAGGCATCTTAATTACCAGTTTAGGACTAAATTCTGATCTGTGTCTGTTTCTTTGCAGGTAACAGTGATTAATAGAAAAACAGCTAAGGAAGTATCAGTGGATTGTTTGGAAAGACAGTTTTATTTCTTCACAATAAACGAGCACAGTCAGTTGAAGTGAATGAGTCACCTGGCATAACATTTACAGAACTGTATATTTTCTTTATTCTACCCCATTTCCAAAGGGATTAGGTTACAATATTTTTAAAAACCAGTCATTAAAAAAATGTTCTAATCCAAACTGGTCTAGAGTTCCCAATTGCATGTACATGCACATACACACAGCATGGCAGGTTAACGCTAACTCCTAAATGTCAACTGTGTTAAAAGAAGCATTAAGTGCTTCCAACAGATGTTGAAACTTAGATTTTACCAGGACCCCTGATGGGATGCATCCCAGTCCATCTTCTTTCTACAAAAATGGAGACTAGATGAGGCTTTAGTCTAATCACATCAACACATATAAAGCTGCCTTATACTGACTGAATCAGATCATTAGTCTTATGGTCAGCATTGTCCAGAACAGCTCACAACTCTCAGTACAGTACAGTACAGTACAGTGGAGTAGCCCAAAGTGGAGTGTAATGTCTTGCATCCAAACAGTGTGGATTTTATTTCTGCTTGTTAATGTGGGCTTTTTAATATTTGTTACTTGGGATTTAAATTCAGACCTCTGAGGAAAGAAGGGAGGGCTGGATGGGCAAATGGAATGTGATCTGATTGGTCAGTAGCTGTTCCCCAGGGAGTGGAATGAACTGCAGTTTTTAGTCAGAGTTGAAGGAAAGGTTTTTCAGTCAAGTTTTGTATATCTTAGAGAGAGCTAGGGTTGCCAGGTCTCTTGACTCCCCCGGCAGGGGATTGGTAGCCTGGCACTTACCCTGCTGCATCCTGGATTGTTTCTTCACATGAGTACACAGTGCACATGTGTGTCCAGGGTCTGGGCCCCAGCCCCCGGACTTGCTGGGAGGGAGGCAACTGGGAGGCAGCAGCCCTGCCACCCCAGCCAGCAACCAGGGTCAGAACCCACCTACACCCGGGAAAAGGGGCAAAGGGCCAGGGCCTCAGAGGGCTAGAGGAGGCAGAGAGGCACCAGCTAGACCCACCCTCCAGAGGGGCGATAGGGGGCTCAGCAGAGCAGAGGGCACAAGCAGGGGGAATAGGGACCCAGCAGCTGCCCAAACAGAGCTCTTACCTGGCAGAGAGGAGAAGCAGCCACAACAGCTCAGAGCCACACCTCAGCCTGAAGACAGCAACCTGGCTCAGGAGATGCTCAGAGCCAAGCCCCTCCAGGTGAAGCTGCTGAAGGCATTCTGTGGGAAGAGCTGGGCAGCCAGTCAAGGGGCCACAGCTGGGCCTACCTTCAGTAATCAGCTCAGCCAGAGAGGCCTGGCAGCCAGCCTACATGACGCAGCTGTTGCTGATCCAGGCAGAACAGCCAGCTACCCCAACTGCAGCAGCTTGAGACAGCCCAGGCCAACGCTGGAAGGCCAGGGAGGGGTGTGGCCTGGCAGGCCGGACCTGCGAGGAGGGTGGGGCGGTGAGAGAAGGCCCTATAAAGGCTGGCTGGGGGGGGGGGGAGAGCTCTGGGGTGGTGGGTGTGAGTAAGGAGTGATGGTGTGGAGAGAGAGAGAGAGAGAGAGAGAGAGCGCGCGCGCGCGCGCGCGCGCGCGCGCGCGCGCAGAGGCTTGGAGGAGAGTTCTGGGAGGAGGAGATGATGGAGGACGCAGGGGGTGAGCATGCTAGGTTGAGCAGGTCAGCGAGTGGACTGAGGGAGTCTGGGTGATGTATACCATCCCTCCTTCCACAGAGCAGGGTCCTGCACCCTGGCACCCCTCTGGTGTCAGGGCCGGCCCAGCCACCACCCCGCCCAGCAGCAGCAACAACAAGCCCTGACAGTGTGTGCTCCCAGCTTGTGTCATCACACGGTTCAAAGGGCAGCCCCGCAGGTCGAAGGGCGCTCCCATGCTCACAGAGGGGCATGATTTGGCCAAAAATGGGCCTGCTGCGGGGCATGATTCAAGCCACTGTGGGAGTGGGAGCATGCTGCACCACCTGGGGGGGCACCCTGGGGAGTGCACCCCCCACCAGCCAAGTAAGTGGGCATGGGGGAGGGAGAAGGGGGAGCAAGGGATCCCCCACCCCAGGTGAGGGAATGGCACCCCAGAGAGAGGTTATTCTAGTTGAGTCGGGAAAACTGTGTGAAGCCTGAGAGTCTGTGTGTTTCTGAGAGAGAATTAACTAGAGATTCTAGTTAAGTCAGTCTTGGTATTTCTGAAAGCCAAACTACAAGTGACACCTGACACTAGTTGGGTACTTGTCAGCTTCCCTCAAGTTTTGATGGAAAATGTAGGCAGCTTGGCGGAATGTTGGACAAGTGACAGCTGAAAAGTCCATTAGACAGCAGTCGGAGAGCCAAGCTGCAAGACCAGGACGCCTACATTTCCCATCAAAACTTGAGGGAAGCTGACAAGTGTCCAACTAGTGTCAGGCATCACTTGTAGTTTGCCCCTCAGAGAAAGTATTCCAGAGATGAGAGTTTAGTCACTTAGTGAAGCCCTGTGTGGAAAATTACTCTATGTGACTGAGTCTGTGGCTATACCTTTAAGATGTATGTTTGAAACCATCAACCTTAAGAAGTATTCTGAAACCAATACGCTTAGCAAAACTGCAACCATCACACTTACGTACTAATAAATTCTACTTTTGTTTAAGAAAGAAAGATCCTTTTTTTACCTCACAACCACCTTCACATGCTGACTGTTCTGTTGAACTACCATCTAAAACAAAACTTCCTATATTACCAGTTAAACTGTGGAGGTCTAAGACAAAGGCCTTTGGTGGCAGTGAAAATCTTTTGAGGGAGTCAGGGAGGCGGCAATATAAAGGTCATGCAAAAACAAAAGGGGAGGTGTTCTCAAAGTGAAAGCTTGCATAAAGTAGATAACGCCTGAAGCTCTGCAAAGTAGAAATAAAAAGAGTGTTGGTTGAGACCTCCTGAGGAATAAGTTTAAGGTAAGTAAGGAGGAGTTGGATATTTCTGCATCAGAAACTTTGGGACAAATGGCTACCTATACCTTTTATGAAGTCTTCCAGTGGATCCAAGCCATTGCAAGGCATCTTCAGTAGGGATGCCAAGTCTCCCATTAAGGCAGGAAACCTCCTGGCCATAATGTACCCTAGCAGAGCTTCAAAGGCTGGTGGGAGAAAAAGTGGGAGAAATAGGGCAGGCTATGACATGACACTACACACAATGTAAAAAGAGTAGCCCCAAACTCTACAGTTTATCCAAAGAGTTCTAGTGAATCCTAGACCATTGACCCACATCATGACATCACCTCTGGTTTTTGCCAGAAATGATGTCACGTGCTGGCATGAATCCAGAGCACCTGTCCCCACCCCCAATCCTTCTGGGATACAAGACAGCAGCCTGGCATCCCTAATCCTAGGGCACACCTCTTGGCTCACAGTGGCAAAATCTGCTGGGCCAATTTTGGTTGACTGTGCCTGCTTGACCCTACAAAGCCCTGCCTGGCAGTATCATAAGCAGATATGTACAATAAGGGAACTCCTGAGCAGAACATACTCCACCTGCTATTATTGGGCCTTGATAAAATCTACAGTGCACCATATTGCACAGATAGTACCCACAATACATTGTATGTCCAGTTTTACCTCCTCTCTGGCACTAGGAAGAATCACAGTAGGTTATTGTGTTTCGGAGTCTCTCTTGTTCATTAACCAAAAAACCAGGCCTACAATTATAGTTACTACATCTTCCCTCACAGAGGACTGAGGTAACAATTCAGAATCCTTGGTTTAGATCTTCCACCAAGGAACTTCTGCACTCCATTGGTCCTCTTTTTCCAAGGATGAGGAAAAGAACTATGTATCAAGGGGAGTGAGACACCAGGCAGTGAGCAAATGTAGTCGGCCCATAGCATTGTAGATAACAGTGTGACAGTTCACATGTAAAAGTGATTCTTTAAAAAAAGTATGTCTGAAGTGGATGTATTTCAGCAAGTTACCAGCACTGTAAGAGAGCTGTGGTTTTCTCCAATGTGCATATTACTGCAGTTGAGCACTTTCAGAACACATCTACATCAGTTTTATTCTACTAGGACATGGCCCGGCAATAACTGATTTAGTCTATAAGACATTCTTGCAGTCTTCCATTTTGGTTCTGCTTCTGATTTGGTTTTATTTGGGGTGGAAAGGTATTTTGTGGGAAAGAGTACCTTATTAAAGAAGTAGTCATTTCCCCATTAATCTTTTGTTTGAGCACACATTAAGCAAAATGTGTCTTACACCCATGCTGACACCTCCTCTGTTGTCAAAAGGTTAAGACTCTAAGAAGCCAGTAGCTTTTGGAGCATGAAATTAGAGCTTGTGAACAAGTTGTGTGAATTGGGTGGTTTTGTGCAGAACTTGTTCAAAAGAAAACACGTAGTGCCCACTCAAACTGGTGAACAAAGTCAGTATTATTATCCCAGTTTCAGGTGGGTAGCTGTGTTGGTCTGTAGCAGAAGAGCAGTAGCACCTTAAAGATCAACTAGGTCTTTTCCCTGGAAATCTAGTTGGTCTTTAAGATGCTACTCGACCTGAATCTTGCTCTATTTTTATCCACATAATGCAGTTGGGGAACTGGGACTGAGAGGAGTGGCTTACCCAAGGGTACCTGGTGAGTTCAAAGCAGTAGCAAGATCCAAGCCAGTGAAGTGTTGCATCACAATCCAACTAATTAACCACTATACTACATCAACTCTTTTGCTTCTGACTGTTTAGTTCTTAAGCTGTGTGTATGAAATTTGCTTCCAGCACTTGATGGGCCACATGGTCCTAGTGGGATGGACTTCTACTGGCACAGTGACACAATGACTTCTACTGACACAGGTGACACAGAGGCTAGAGCTTGCTGTTGTCTGAGGCTTTGGGCTTTGTTCCACGTGCAGGGCCAGCTAGACGGGCACAAATTACCTGTCTCAGTGCTTGATGAGAAAGTGGTGGCACTGTATAGATTTCTTATGCACTGAGGAACTTCTGGGATGAACAGAACCTCTACAAAAGAGATAGGCTTGACTTGAACCAAAAGGGACTCCATCAGCAGGGTATTTAATATCAAAAGGTTTGCAAGAAATGTATATATTCCAAAATTTCCAAGCTGAAAATATACATGAAAATAATTGTTTTGGGTCAATACCATTATTTTCTGGAACAGTAACACAAATCTGGAATTCTTAGGCATTATGAAAAACACACATACACACACATCTTTTTTCATGTTCAGGTGCTTACTGTCAGCAGCAGTATACATCTTGTTTTTCTTTGATTGTCCTGATTTCTCAGGCAGCTGCATTTCTCACTTCCAACGGATCCTTACAAGGGATCAGGAAATGTGCATTTCCAGCCAATCACCTTTCGAGACAAACTCTACAGAAGGAATTTCCATGGAGGAGTCTGTGTTGAGTTGTGAATACTCAGACTATTCCATGTGAAGCTCCAAATGTATGCCAACAACTCACTGCTGGGAGTTCTTTAGGATAATGAAAAAGGCTGAAGGGAAGCCAGAGCCCCCTCTTCCACCCGTGCCACCCCTTGTCAGCAAAATCAGTTTCTACGGCCTTTAAAATCAATGTTTTTGGAGCTGATTCAAAGCAGTGAAACTGGAGACAACTAATCAAAGCAGTGAACCTGGAGAGAACTCATAAACAAACATATCATGTAGCTTAGCCCTCAGACTCTCACACCCAAGTCTCCTGTTGCCAGGGCTGGCACCACCATTGAGGCAGTGAAGTGGGCGCCGCGGGTGCCACGGGCTGGAGGGGGCGCTGGAGGGGGTGCCAGGGGTGGAGGTGTACACCACGGAGCTGGTGTGCCTGGCCCTCAGCTGCTGCAGCCAGCCAGCCCCAAGCCGCTGCTGCCACCGCCACCCCCCCCCCCCGGCCGGGTGCAGCAGCCGCAGGCTAGGCATGGCAGGTGGCCGGGGCAGTGTGCGGAGCACGGGCAGCCTCCTTGCGCCACCCCAGCCACCCCCCAGCCAATGACTCCGGCTTTGCTGCGTGATGTCATCATGTGATGACATCATCACGCAGTCCGGAGATGCGCACGCTGCACACACATGCACGGGAGGGTGGTCACAGGCGCCAGAAACCCTGGTGCTGGTGGTGCCTGTTGCCCCCTTCCTCCTCCTCCAGATTTCATTGATATTTATATGCAAGAATTATTTATTCACCAGATGCACTTGTCACTTTACAAATACATGTATATGTGATTTATTATCATACTCTTATAACGAGATGTTTCTCTGGTGGGGGGGGCGGTTTACCCTGTTGGTTTTCATGCTTATTCCAGAGGAGCCGCTTTGTTGTTGTGCGTAAATAAAGAATCCCAACAAATTGCTGTGGGTGAGGATAGTGGTCTTCAACGTTACTTAAAATTGGGAGTGTATTATAACTCCTGTGATCAAAACCAAGAGGCAGATTTCAAAATGGAGGGGAAAATAAGGGATGTGACTAAAATGGAAAATATTGTAGTACTTGGTAATTTCAACTCCTCTCACACTGACTGGGCAAATATGTGCTTGAATCATGCCATAGAAGCAGTTTCTAGACATCATATTGACTGTGCATTGGAGCTAGGGTTGCCAGGTACCCTTACCCTCTGAACAGGAGGGAAGCAGACCTAGCACTTACCTCGGGGGAACCACCTTGTGAGTGTGCAAAGCACACATACACTGCCAGTAGGTGCAATGATGTCACTTTCAGAAGTGATATGATTGTGCCTGCCAGTGGACATGCAGCTGCCCTTCACAGGGGACAATTTGGTCTTCTGTGAAGTGCAGGAGTATGCCCAAAGATGGGCGTGATAACATCACTTAAGGAAGTGATGTCATCACAGCCAGTGGGCTGCATGCTGGCCCATGAGGTTTTTTGCCTCCTGGGCCTGTTGCCTGAGCCTTTCCCCCCACCAGGCAGGTAAGTGGTGGGGGGAGGAGAGGCTAGGAGCAGGAGATCCCCTGCCCCCACTAGGGGATCTGGCAGCCCTAATTGAAGCAGCTGGTCACCGAGGTGACTAGAGGTGTAGTGATTCTGAAGCTGGTCTGAGTGAGGTTCAAGACCAGATGTGAGAACAGATGTTGTTGACCATTTGGGAAAATTGGCCACAATACTATTGTGCTCATCATTCATGTCAATAGAAAGTTGCCCTCAAAGTAGACAAGCATAACCACACTTTTTTTTCAAAAGAGAGAGCTTTACAATAATGAGAATAGTCAGAAGTAAGAACTAAGTGTTCCCTCTGGGAAATGTGAGACACCACATAGCAGAGCTACTGTTTTTGAGAAAGGTGTCTGAAGAACTGAGTAAAATTGAGGAGACGACCAATGAAGTTCTAGGGCTTCTGGGCAAACTGAAAACTGAATGGCACAGACCCAAGGATTCTTTAAAAACTCAAATGTGAAATTGTTGATCTACTAACTAGTATATATATATTGTGACTAAAATCGCTTCCGTGCTGGAGGACTGGAAAGTTGCAAATATCACACTGATTTTTAAAAGGGCTTCAGATGGGATCCAGGACATTACAGGCACGTTAACGTAACAAATATTCCAGGTAAATTACTAGAAACTATTTTTAAAGAGAGCATAACAGGATTTGAGTCCAATGGCACCTTAGAGACCAACAAGATTTTCAGAATGTAAGCTTTTGAGTCAGAGCTCTCTTCTTTAGACATGAAGAAGACAGAATTACTAGAAACTGTTTTTAAATACAGAATTATTAAGCACATAGAGGAACAAAGCCTGCTGAGGGAAAATAAGCAAGGCTTTTGCAAAAGGGAAATCCTGCCTCACTAACCTGTTGGAGATCTTTGAGAAGGTTAACAAGCATGTGGGTAAGGGTGATCCAACAGAAATTATACTCTCGACTTCCAGTGAGTCTATATAGACTTTCAATGCGCATTTCACAAAGTACCTCATCAATGACTCCTTAGTCATAAGAGGATCAGTCCTCTTATGGATTAAAAATTGGTTAAATGACAGGAAGCAGAGAGTAGGAATGAACTGAGAGTTCCTACAATGGAGAAATGTGAACAGTGGGGTCCAACAAGGATTAGTATTGGAACCAGTGCTATTTAATCTATATATATAAAGACAAGTGTCCTGACTGACTCATCAATGCCCAGCCTAAACCCCTGGACCTAGAAACATGAAATTTGGGGGGAACATTCCTTTCATGATGTAAACACCCACTAAGAAGGGGTTTTAAGAAATTTGCCCCCTAAGGGGGTAAAAAGGGGTAACGTGTTTTCCCAAAGGGATACAGCTTCTCTGGGTGGCTGGCAGGCTGCTGCCTGCTTGCACCCCTGCCCACTGCCAGCTTGGCCACTCTTCCCTGATTGGGCCAGCCTTTCAAAGTCATTTGCATATGCGGCCTGGTTGGGGCTCACAACATTCCATACCTCACCCCCCTCTGAGACAGCTGGAACACAGAGGTCATTTGCGTATGCGCCTGATTGGTCCTCACCACCAACATTCTAAACAGTCTGTAGTTGCTATTGGGAGTCATTGATTGTATTCTGAGGTAAAATGCATCTCCCAGTCTTCCCCTAAAAGTTCACTCGGGTTGCCAATCTCCCTGTGGGGCCTGGCTTTCCTGTGTGACTGGCAGGCTCCTGCCTGCTTACACTTCCCTCTCTATGATTGATCAGCTGTGGAACTCTGTGTTCTGAGGTAAAAATTAGGACAAGGAAACTGCAGACAGTTTAAGAAAGGTGATAACTGGATTTAAAGTAGTTAAATACCATAGTGAAGCACGGGTATCAAGCTAGTCTATATATATAAAGACTAATGTCCTGACTGACTCATGAACACCCAGCCCAAACTTCTGGACCTAGAAATGTGAAATTTGAGGAGAACATTCCTTTCATGATGTAAACACCACTAAGAAGGGGTGTTTTAAGAAATTTGCCCCTAAGGGAGTAAAAAGGAGTAAAATGTGTTTTACTCCCCCCCACCCGAGACAGTTGGAACACAGAGGTCATTTGCGTATGCAGCCTGATTGGTCCTCACCCCCCACATTCTAAACAGTATGCAGTTGCTATTGGGAGTCATTGAATGTGTCCTGAGGTAAAATGCACCTCCCAGTCTTCCCCTAAAAGTTCACTAGGGTTGCCAATCTCCCTGTGGGACCTGGCTTTCTTGTGTGGCTGGCAGCCTCCTGCCTGCTTGCACCTGCTCCCCCAATTGGTCAGCGGTGGAATTCTGTGTTCTGAGGTAAAAATCAGGTAAAAGAAACTGCAGACAGTTGAAGATGGTACAAGACTGAATAGTGATAACACACTTCACTTTATTTAAACATCTTTGTAAAGCTTGGGTACTATGCTATTATACTACAAAACCAACTCAAAAGAAAAAACACAAACCAAAAAATGTTACATCCCCATAAGTATTATAACTGGATTTAAAGTAGTTAAATACTATAGCAAAGCACGGGAATCAAGCTAGTTTGTTCATAAGTGGGAGTTATGGTTGGAGAGTGTAGTGGCCAAATTTATGAGAGATGCCGAATTATTCAGGTAGGTAAAATCCAAAAACGATTGTGAAGCGCTCCAGGAGGATCTGAACTTGCTGAAACTGAGAGGGAAAGAGACCTTGAAGCTGCAATGAACCGCTCAATAAAAATGTTGACTGTGTATGTGGTAGCAGTGAAACGGATAATCCCATCCATGGATTAGGAAACGGATTGAAAATAAAATGGCCAAATGCCCTTATATAGATATATGGTATACAACTGCTCTCTTGGTTGTCAGTGGCCCTGTACTGAGGATTACTGTGGACCAATGGGGTCTGTCTGTTTAAAAATCCTTTCTCCTTCCCAAGCCCTCTTTGCCTGGGGTGTTACTCAAGTAGTAGAGCTGCAATCAATAAGAGAATTCCCCCTCCCCCTTTTATGCTTTTTATCTTGGCTGTCTGTCTTGCACACCAGAAATTTAGGGGCATTTTTATGAGGGTGAGCCAGAACTACTTGAATAAAATGAGTATTTTATTCACAGATAACTGGGACACAGCACAGATAACTGGGAACAATCAATTAATACAAACTGAATAGGAATATGAAAAGGCATTCTGCTAACTAATCCTGTACTTACAACAAGCCTTGACATTTCCCTCCTGGGAATGGATCCAAGATGGAGCATGATGGCTCAGCCTGATGGAGCCTGTCCATGATATCAGAGCCTTGACAACATAACTCCAATCCAGTCAGTTTTATAACTTTTCCTGCAACCTGAGAGTTCTTTAAAAAAAAAATCAGAATTTAGGAGTGCAGGCTCAAAGTTTCCTTCCAAGCCTGCTCTTGACAAATCAATTCAAAAGTCTGGATAACACAGACTAAGATCCCAAGGGTGGGGGGAACCAGTACTGATTCATCACAGTGCTGACAACTTAGCCAAACGGTGGAAATTGAAACTGAGGTTCCATTTCCTTTGATTATAGATGCAGAGGAGTTAGCCGTGTTAGTCTGTGGTAGCAAAATCAAAAAGAGTCCAGTAGCACCTTTAAGACTAACCAATTTTATTGTAGCATAAGCTTTCGAGAATCACAGTTCTCTTCGTCAGATGCATGGTACAGAAACTGGTCAAATATAGAAGAGGAGGGGGGAGGAGGGGAGGAGAGAGAAGATGCAGTTGGGGGGGAGAGAGAGGGATATAACCAAAACATTCCTTTGCTAGTAAATGTAAACATCTCCTCTTGGTATGGAGATTAATTGGCTTGTGTGAGGCTTCAAAGGAGTTTGCCGTGTTGGTTTGTAGCAGCAGAACAACCAGACCATCCAATTCCAATGTAGTATAAGCCTTCGATAACCACAGCTCTCTCCGTCAGATGCATCTGACAAAGAGAACTGTGATTAGCCTTTGATTAGCTCACAGATCACCATATACCTGTCGCTCCCCTTCCTGGGATGTCATTTTAGTATTTAATTTCTCCCATCCCAATGATGGCCAGGGTATATATGGCTTTAAGAGGGAATTAGAGAGATTCACCCAGGATAGATCCATCAATGGCTACAAGCTATGGTGACTAAAAGCAATCTCCATTTACAGAGGCAGCAAATCTCTGAATATCAGTGTACAAGGCAGCATCAGGAGAAAGGTTCGGTCTCTATGCTTTGTTTGTTGGCCCACCGTGAAAACTGGTTGGCAACTGTGTGAAACAAGAAGGTGGACTAGCTGAACCTCTGATCCTATCCAGCTCACTTCTTTCTCAAAGAAAAAAAATGGCTGGTGTGGACCCAACCTTCCACATTCATTCTCAAGCTTTATGAGTTTCTTCAGGTACTATTTCCCACAGCAGTTTTCCCCTTTGGTGCTAAAACAGAATGGATGGGGGGTGGGGGGAGCAACAGCACAAAAAAGCACAATAAGATAATACAGACTGAGATTTTTACTTTTTGTGCAATAGTAACGACTGTAACAAGTGTGCTAGCTATCCAACTGAAGTTTCAACTAATGGCGATTGGCATTGTCCATGTGCAGTCTGAAGGTCACATCATCAGTGCTGCCTTTAGATATTTTTTGCAAAATATGTAAAGATGATCAAGTTCTCAATATATAAATATCAGATGCAGGGGAATTGATCTCCGTTGCCTGGAGATGTCTGTTGCCTGAGAAATCCAGGCCCCTAATGGAGGTTGATAACTCTGGACAGAGGCCCATAAAATCCAGTTCACATATCACAATGGATCATGTACCATTCTTGCAGGTCCATGTGTTGAGAACATGCTGGACAGTATTTGGTGACACTGATAGTTCTTCATACGTATTGAAGAAAGCATGCCTTTAATCTCTCTCTGGAAACATATATGAAAGCCACAGAAGAAGGAATGTCATGGCGAGCAATGAGAGTCCAGAAGAGAAGTTCAGCTCAACTATGTCAATCTAGTGACTCTGAAAGTCAGGTAAAAGTTTTACGCATTAAAAACATATTCTTGAAATCTCCAAGCACAACAAAGCACTAGTCATAGAAGTAGACTGGTGAGCAATTCTATCTGGCTGTGCTTCCAAGCTGGAGTGTGCTGTTTCCTTCTGCTGACCATCCCAAACTGTTTTCACTCTTAGTGTTAAAAAAGTTTTGCCAGGATGGGAATATCTTCAGTGCACCCATTCTATTTAGTTGGGATTAGGAACATTCCCACCCACCCCCCAGCCCCCCATACACACACAAGTGTGAGATTGGTTTGCATGCTTCTTACTCAGTAGCCATTCCAAATCTACACCTTAACAAGTTAACTCTGTTTTGGGACTGTAATGAAAATAAACAAAGACGTTCCAAAGACTTGGAGAAAACACTTCCTTTTAGTCGATTACACTCAGACAAAAAGGGACTGAAAGAAGGTCTTTACCCTCTCTTCTTTTTAATTTTGCTGAGTGACAGAGGATTTAAATGCAAAGTGGATCTAATACACGCCCTGAAGTCAGCTGGCGGTATGCAAATAACCTGTCAGATTAAAATCTGAATGAAAGAGATAACAAGCTTATCTTCATAACAAAGGAGTCTTACGGGCAAAGTATTTGACGCGCTGTTGATGTTTGTTTTAACCCGTAGGCTTTGGACAGGGCAATATATCGCAGAGCGGTGGCAGCACTCTCTGTCCTTCCCTACTCCATTTGCTGAGCGTGTGCGTGTTTGTGTTTGCACTTCGCAACAAAAGGCAAGTGCTACAGTACAATACATGAAAAAGCCAGCAGCGAGAGTTTACAACAGTGGATTTCGGGGGGGGGGGGGTTGCACGCTAGCAACACCAGGCCAAGACCGCCATAGGTCAACGCTTTCTTTCTTTAGCAACCCTACAGCTGCAGGAAGAATAGCAAACACAGCAGCAGGGAGAAGATTTAAAAGGGGGCTGAGGACGAGGCGGGCGATTTATTCTTTCGGCACGTGCGGAGGACTAGAGCTAGCTCAGCTGTATTTAGTTGGTGAAAGGGGGATAGAAAAGGAGGCAAGAGCGTTTTACTGGGGAGCGGGGAGGGCTGGCTTTCAATGGCCCACCGCCCCACGGTTAAAGGGGCGGGGGGAGAAAGCTGCAGGTGTTTGCAAGGCGGCACCGATAGTTCTGGAGCCGCGAGGCCGGGAATTAGCAAGTGAGGCAAGTTGCAAAGGATTCAAGTTGAGACGGGCTTTGCATTTGTTTACGCCGGCGCCGTCTGCAAAGGCAGGCCGAGGCCCAGGCGCCTCAGAGCACGTGGCTGCTTCAAAGAGAAATGGCGGGGGAGGCGCGCGCGGTTTCCAGACCCTTCCTCGCTCTTCTCCACGCCTAGCTAAATCCGGGCAGACGCTGTCCTGGCGCCTCCGCACAATGAGGCATGCGTGAGCATTCAGCCCGACGTTCCTCGCCAGCTGATCTACCCCTTTCAGACTCTGCAAATCTCTTCCCGGAGGAAGACGCCTCCTTCCCTAAAACAAGGCCAATGTTCACTTTGATCGCTCCCCATTTCTTGCGCTTCTCGATATTCTCGCGTGGTTTGGAATTACCTAGGATTTACGAGCCACGCTTAATTTAGAATGAAAGAGGAGGCTGAGCTGCGTGAACAGCACCCCCCCCCCCGCTCTACACACACACACTCTCTCTCTCTCTCTCTCTCTCTCTCTAAATGTGAAGACGCTCTCACAATATCAGTATAGGCTGGTGGTCTACGACCTGTGGGTTCAGACCGTTGGGTGGGATGCTGAACATCTCCTGCAGGGTCACAAGCGAATTTGCAGTATTTGGAAGGAGGAGTTGTATAGATAGCAAGGGTGCCGTGCATCTGTCCCCCTTGGCATGCATGCTGAGAAGAATGGCAATAGGTGAGGTCACTCAGCAGTCCAGAGGATTCCTCTATGGCTCCAACCTGTGGCTTGCTTCTTGCTAGAACACCTAGACTGTGCCTTTAATAAAAGCTAAGTGGGATTTACTTCCATGCCGTGAAAAGACTGAACTGCCCATTTCATACATAGAGAGCAGGAATGTTTTTCTCTAGACCTGTGGGCAATCCTATGTAAGTTCTGGTGGCTGGTTTGTGTTTTCAGTCCCTTTTTGGTCTTCTGCCCATGATCCTGGCCCTGACACCCATGAGAACTTACTTAAGGTTCTCGGCTGGCCAGGGAATAAATATATGTCCTGTCTACTTAATCAAATTTTTATGTACAGAAATCACAGGTTAACTTTTCATGGCATGGAGCTAAGTAACATCACCAGATAATCGTAAGGCTAGCCTGGGTTGTCCAAGTCACAGCTTCATGAGAACACACCAGCATTTGGGTTGCTTAAACAACTGCACTAATCTGTAGGGCTTCCAGTAGAGCCAAAATGTTGACCTGGCTTGAGAGAAAGTAATCATTCAAGGATTTAGGAAGTTCTAAAGATCATGTGTAATTTACTGTATAGTTTTTAAAGATGGGTGGGAAAGCAGGGAGACAAAGAACTACTCTGGCTTCTGGATGAAAGGTACAGAGGCAAGAGGCAAGTTGGTTGGGTGTCAGCAGTGAGGGTAGTTGAATAGTGAAGGCAAGTACCATAGAGAAAGTTTTCTTAGGTGACACAGGCTGCAGTCCTAAGAATACTTTCCTAGAAGAGAATAAAATGGGACTTCATAGACCCGATCAGGATTGCTTCGGAAATGTATCGATCGATTAATGTTGCTTCCTCCAAACTTGACTATTATTGACTATGATATGACAGCGAGTTTGGTGTCGTGGTTAAAGGCAGCAGGACTCTAATCTGAAGAGCTGGGTTTGATTCCCCACTCCTCCACTTGAAGCCAGCTGGGTGACTTTGGGCTAGTCACAGCTTTCTGGAGCTCTCTCAGCCCCACCCACTTCACAGGGTGTTTTGTTGTGCGGATAATAGTGACATACTTTGTAAACCGCTCTGAGTGGGTGTTAAGTTGTCTTGAAGGGCGGTATATAAATCAAATATTATTGTGGTGGTGGTGGTTCTTTCTGTATTCTGGCACAGTAATTTCTATATTGTTCCAGTTGACAGATGGAAACAGACTGAGAGAAAATGACTTGCCCAAAGCCAGTGTCCATATCAAAAGACTGTTAAGTGCCCATGCTGAGACCATAACAAATATTTCTCAGGTGATACTGTAAGCCCACTCCAAATCAGAAAGGGCAATCAATGCATAGGAATATGCATCCACAAAGAGATCACTCTTCTTGATGAAGAGACGGTACCCACAGGATTCATCTAATGTTACTGAAAACTTGATTGGCACTATCAGCTCAACTAAAGTAAATTTATCTTAAAATTAATGTCTAATCATCTGTCTGTTATGAGCGCTTGAATCATAGTGAACTTAAGAATCCTCTAGGTCAATGGAGCATGACGTGGGGATTCTGGTGCATTAATATCCAAAATATTACCAAATGCATTCTTTTCTACCAGTTGGAAAGAGAGACTCCTGAAGAAACCACCTAGGTTGTAGATACAAATTTACAAATTGTCACAGGAAGGGATGCCCTGTTATAAAGGCCGAATTGTGCCATAGCATGGCTCTCCTGAAGCTGTTAGGGTGAATAGGGAAGCAGATGGGATTCCAAGACTAAAACCCCAGTGCAGAAGAAATGAGAGGAACCTATGAAGAGCTGGAATGTATCCAACAGGATACAACAGGCATTATCTAAATAAAGGGCCTGGGCAGGAACTCGGAAGAACAGACTGGGAGCATTGGCATGTTGCACTGCAGTAGGAGCCGAATATCCATGCTGCCTTATTTACTCCTTGACTGGAACAAGAAAGAATTGAAATAAAGATACTAGGACTGAAGGCTTATTTATATTTAAGTTTGGGGGCGGGGGGAGGAAAGAGCAGTACAGCAACATCTTACTGCAGTTGAGGTTCGCTCAGAACAGCCCTTCCAGAATTTGCAAAGCAACTTAATATTCTTTGGGCACTCCTCCCAAAGGTTTTATGATGTTCTGTTGGGTCTTTTCCTGACATCACAGTGTTTCTAAATGGCAGACCACAGTAATTTCTGGCCTGAGTAGAACATTATCCTGATAACAATAAAAAGGGCTTCTGTGCAGAAGATAAGGAATAGCCTTCAATAAAATTAGGAAGTTGGCATGGCTCACTAGTAGAGCATTTTCTTTCCATGTAGAATTCTCCAGTTCAGTTCCCAGCATCTCCAGTTAAAAGGTTCAGGTAGTAGGGAAGGTGACCTTGGAGAGCTACTGCCTTAGATCCTGAAGAGTTAACTACCAGTCAGAGCAGACAAGACTGACCTTGAAAGACCAATGGTCTTAGGTGGTTAGCCATGTGGGTCTGCAGTAGAACAGCAGAGTTTGAGTTCAGTGGCACCTTAGAGACCAATATGATTTTTATGGTATAAGCTTTCAAGAGTCACAGCTCCATTTGTCAGCTGAAGAAGGGAGCTCTGACATTTGAAAGCTTACACCTTGAAAATCTTGTTGGTGTCTAAGATGCTACTGGACTCAAATCAGACCAATGGTCTGACTCAGTATTGCTACCAAGAAGTTCCCTTCCTAGACATCTGCTGTTGGCCCCACCCCCAACCCCATCTTGGCTCAACTTGTGTCATTTTAAGAGTTAGCTATGCCTCACTTTGGAGAAGGTGAGATCACGGTTCTCCTAAATCAGGCTTTGCAATTCATTATGTTAACAAGTTGCCAACACTGTGGACAGGAGACTGACCCACTGATACGTTATCTGAATGTCTCCCTATTGCCATGATGGCTCACAAAGCTGGACACCCACCTCAGTCTATCAATGTGATCTCATCAGCAAATGCAAGTTCTCCTGACTGCAAAACTGGATTACTGTCTAGCTGCCAGGTGGACTTGATAATCTTATTGACCTTGCCTGAATGTCTCCTACCAGCCTGCCTCAGGAGTGAGTGAAGCCTCCACCATGCCTGGCCCTTTTGTCCACCCAGGATATTCCCTGACCTGAGTGCAATCACCTTTTGTTAACCTCCTGGGAAGACTCTCCCCAATACAACCAGAGTGAGGAAATCCATAGATGCTAGTTAGTCTCACTCCCTCTGTGTTGCTCAGAGCGGCTGTTTTTCTTTGGATCTTTGGGGCATTTCCTTGCCACAAAGGAGCATCCCTCCACTGCTGTACTTACTTAATTTTCTTGGGACCTTTGGGAACTCTGCCTAAATCCCCTACTATTCTACCATTTCCCCCCTGGCATATGCACTGCCCTCCAGACCATTCCATCAGCTCACTACCATGACAGCCTTCATAGGTACAGTTAGAGTTCACTCAGGCTCAATTTGTGGATCATCATCCTTTGATTAAACAGACCCAGCTCAGCAGACTGAGAACAGGTAAACTTCTCTTTTGTTGGATTTTGGACTTTTCATTTTTGGACTTTTCATTTCTTTCCCCTCAAAATTCTCCTTCTTCTTCTCCCTTCTTTAAATCCTCATGATCCTCCTCATGGTTGTTTCCCTAACAAAGAAATCTTGCTCAGGCAGTGTTTCATCTTTTTCTTTTTCTTCTCCCTTTTATCTCTTCAGACACACATCCTTCTGGACACAGCCATTTAATTATTCTTTGCCTAAGTGTCTTTCAATTTCTGTACCCCTATATTTCCTTAAATAGAATACAAACCTTGCTTTGGAAAAAAAATGGGTTGTTTTGTGATTCTTGTTAGCTTAATAGAGGCACTTTGAGCTTGCTTGCCTGTTACCCAGGTAAAGATTCCTAAACCCCACATTCTGCTCCCCCTAACTGGTGGATGTGTCAGTTTTCCAAGCTAGGCAGGGTATAGAAGTGGAAAGAGGTTTCCCCCTAACATTGAGTTTAATTTTTCCCAAATTGGTTGCAATTCTGGGTGAGTGATTCAAACCCAAGTTAGAGTCCACACCTGTCTAAAGATACATGTGCAAGGGAGCACATGTGGTAACAGTGTAAGGCAGTTTCAGGTGTTCGGCTACAGTATGTGGCTAGAGACCAGAGTCAAACAACACTTTCATGCATATGCACATTAGCAACTGTTGCATAATTGAGATTTCTGTTGATTCTGAGGAAATGCCTGAGGAGTGCTGACATGCCCTCTGTGGGATAGTTTTGATCTGGCCATGATCATGAATTTCCCCATATAGTGCAACACTTCTTTCATTATAAACACTAAAAAAATATGTTGAGCAAAACATCTGCTTCCACTATAGATGCCTATTCAAATCCCCACTCAGCAATATAGTTCACAACTAACCAAATGCTCTCTATTAGTCTAGCCTACTTCACAGGGTTGTATACAACAGTGTAAAACATGGAATGTGTCCTAATACCTTTGCCACTTGTGAAAGAAGGAGAAGGGGGGGCCCTTTTGACCACCAGGAAGGCAATGCTGGGGGTTGCAGAATTTGTATGTGCAAGAGCTACATAGGACAGTAGTTACAGACAGATGGGAAATTGGAAGCAATCAAGTGAAAATGCTGGTAGGACCCAACACCATATTTATGCTGCCTTGAGCTCCTTAGAGGAAGAGTGTACATATGATCAATATTAGACTTCTGAGTACTAAAAAGAAGATAAAAAGGAACTAATTATCCATTGTTTGTCAGTAAAGGAATTCCTGTGCCAGCATTGCAAAGTAGGTGCCATCCATTGCCTCTCAAAAGTTCCTTCTGGGCAGCCCATAAGTTCCAGCAAAGTTCTTTGCAAATGTACAATCCTGTTACCCACAAACTACATGGGGACTATGCTGCTCTGCATGCTGATCATTACCTAATATTAAATTCTAATAAGATCAAAGGAAGTGGCACAGTCCAAAAAAGGGACTGCAGCACAACCTTCCTAAACTGGTGACTGAGGAACTGTTAAGCAGCCAGCATGGCAGCAGGTACCTCAGCAGCAGGCCAGGCTGGTTGAAAATATACTGCTTGCAAACCAGGCACAAAACAAGAGTGAAGCAAAATTGGGGGCTGACTGGAGGGAAGCCAGAAGCCTGGCAACACCAAAGGCAGCCCAGGTAACCTCTCCTAGCAACAGATTGAACAGGCAAAGGGAAGCCAGGATGCCTGCTAGTCTTCACAATCTCAGCAGTATCTGATTGGCCCTTCAGCATAACCTCACTTTCCAAACTAGGAGGACCATTATTTAGGAAGCTTATTTAGGAAATCATGAACTGCCATGGAAATTTCCTGGGGAAAATAGCCTCCAATCAGCAGCCCCAGTGGCACAAAGAGCAAGTGCCCGATCCACATGGTTTGATTTCCATTGTACCTGACAAGAATTAAATACACTATGGGAAAAGTTGTTGTCTGGATATACCTTGATCTTCTGATAGAGCTGCCAACTTCCTGGAGGGGAAAGAAACTGTCATTTTAATAGAAACAGGATGTTATTTACCAGGTGTGATGTTAATAGGATGTTATTTACCAAGTGATGTTATTTACAGCTATGCCATGAGAAGCTTCAGCTGCCCATTTCCACACATTGAGCCTCTATTAAAAGGGTAGGACATTTTTCTCCAAGTTTGTAGGCAAATTCATCTTCTAATAATTGCTGCTAGCTTGTTATATATCTCCTTGCTAAGGGTTTTCTATATATATATATATATATTTTCTTGGTAGAAGACTGGGATGGAGTTACATGCTCTAGTTATATCCTTAGTGCAAAAAATGTGCAACCATTATTTGTTGTTTGATTGTTTATGTACCACCAATGTTTGTGGCAATTTATAGAATAAGCAGAAACAGATATCTATCCCAAGGAGTTTATAATCTAAAGTTTTGCTAGAACCGAGAATAGAGAGAGGGGATGAATGACTGAGGCAGCTTTCACAGGGGATGCATGCAATGATCTTCTTTTCCTGCCACAGTAGAAAAGGCCTTCTGTTTGTGGGGGGCAACCATCTCACTTCCAAAGGTGGGGCACACAGAGTAGAACTTCTGAATTAAGGCTACCTGGGCTGCCTTCTGTGCTGGCAGGTTTGCATAGTTATAGTAGTCTTTAAGGCTCTGTTGAACATATAGAACTTCCAAGGTGAAAACAGCACTCTGAATTGTGCTGAGAGACAAACTAGCAGCCACTAAAGACTTCCTTGGATAAAGGGGAGCTAGCAAATTACTGTCCAGTATTGAATTTGCCTTTCCTTGGTAAGAGGATGGTGGCTGACCAACTTCAGGGCTTGTTCAGTGATACATTAGCTCTTGATCTATTCCAGTCTGCCTTCAGGCTGGGCTTTGGGACTGAGACTACTTTAACAGCTCTGGTTGATGTCATCTGGCTTCAGCGAGATAAGAGCAGTTGCGCGCTGCTGATTTTATTAGATCAGTCGGCAGCGTTTGACACAGTTGACTATTTGGTCCTGGTTGACCACCTAGCCTCACTGAGGGTAAGAGCTACTGCCTTACAATGGTTTGCCTCTTTCCTCCAGGGATGCTCAATGAGGGTGGTCATTGAGGATGAGAGTTTATCCTGACGGGAACTACACTGTGGAGTCCTGCAGGGATCGATCTTATCCCCAATGCTTTTTAATATATAGAACCTCTAGAGGTTCTTGTTAGGAGTTTGGGGGTTGGATGCAACCAGTATGCTGATGACACTCAACTCTACCTTCTACCTGATAAGCAACCAGAAGGAGATATCTCTGCCTTGGCCCAGTTCCTGGATGCCATAGTGGAGTGGCTGAGAGTTAGCTGGTTGAAGTTAAATCCTTTGAAAACGGAGGTCCTGTAGCTGGGAGGGACTTCAGCTGTGGGGAATTTATCACTCCCATTACTTGATGGAGCCCAGCTTTCTGCTGCAGACTCCATGAAGAGTTTGTGGGGTTTGGCTTGATTCTAAGCTTTCCATGGACAACAGGTGTCCATGGTGGCTAGAACAGTATTTTTCTATCTTCATGAGGGCCGACAACTTTCCCCATATCTATTTCAATCTGTCCTTGCCGTATTCTATAGTCGTAAATTACCCAACTGCCTGGGGCAGCGGTCCCCAGTATAGCGCTTGCTAACACCTTTCCTGGTCTCCACCAAGTATTTTTGAAAGTGGGTTTGGCCATGTGGTGCTTTTGACCAGATAAGCTTCTGGCCACTGGAGATCTGATTAGCGCTGCAGATTAAAGTAATGTAGTTTCGGCGACAGCTACCTTCACAGGGCATTTTGAAAATTACCCGTTTTCTCCTGCACATTGGCTCCCTCTCTTTGTGATGCCACCTCCTGCAGCAGCCGCCACCTCCTGTCTAACATCATGTGTCAGAATTCCAAAGGTGCCCACAAGCTCAAAAAAGTTGGCGACTCCTGGGTTAGGGTTGATCAGAGCATAAACAACTGTAGCCATAATCTGCTTTTCTGGGGAAAGATAGCACTAGTGCACCAAACAAAGTTGGTTATAATTTATTTTTTATTTATTTATATCATATTTGTATTCCGCCCTCCCCGCAAGTGCGCTCAGGGTGGATAACAACCTTAAAATCATTTTAAAACGCTCCATATTAGAACATTAAAACATCAAATAAAAATAGCAGCACTCATTGCCTGGCGGCAGCAATACAACTATTAACAAACAATACAGTAGTACAACTAGATATAGCAGCACAGTAACAGCAGCTGAAAAACAGTGGTGGGCAGCTTTCACAGGGAGGGGGGTAGATGTTGCTTCCTCCGGCCAGCGGAGGTCCAACCTCAGCCATGAGCCTGGCAGAACAACTCTCTTACAGACCCAGCAGAAAGATAGTAAATCCTGCCGGGCCCTGGTCTCAGTAGACAGAGCATTCTACCAGGTAGGAGCCAGGACTGAGAAAGCCCTGGCTCTAGTTGAGGCGAGGCAGGCCTCCTTGAGGCCAGGGACCGATAACAATTGTTTTTCTCCTGATCGGAGGGTACTATGGGGAATATATGGGGTGAGACGGTTCCTCAAGTACGCTGGCCCCAGTTCGCACAAGACCTTATAGGTCAATATCAGAACCTTGAACCTGTACTCCACTGGCAACCAATGCAGCTTGCGCAGTATTGGTGTAATATGCACCCTATTCAGTGCTTTCATAATGACGCGCACCGCTGCATTTTGCACCAGCTGCAATCTCCAGGTCAGGCTCAAGGGTAGGCCCACGTAGAGCAAGTTACAGTAATCTAACCTAGATATGACCATTGCCTGGATCACTGTAGTTAAGTCACAGATAGACAGGTAGGGGACACGTTGCCTGGTCTGCCGCAGGTGGAAAAAAGACGACCTGACAACCGCTGCGACCTGTGCCTCCATTTTCAGGGAGACATCCAGGATCACCACCAGGCTCCTGACCCTCGGGACTGGCACAAGCTGTGCCCCATTGAGGGCTGGGAGCTGGAGTCCTGAACCCAGTCCCCTGTGGCTCAAGTACAGGATCTCCATCTTTGTTGGGTTCAGTTTCAGTCAACTCTGTTTCAACCAATCAATCACGGCTGCAAACACATGTTCCAGGACATGTCTGTTCAGCCCAGCCTGAAGGCAGGCTGTTCAACAGGACATTGGGCTGTCTGTCCATCATCAGATACAGCTGGGTATCATCTGCATATTGATGACACCCAAGTCTGAAACATCGCACCACCTTGGCAAGGGGGCACATATAGATGTTAAACATAGATAAGACCTATCAGAATTCAGACCTGTTCCTCTCATTGGAATGTAGCCCTCTCTAGAACAGGCTGATGCCTCAATCCTTTAATTAGCTATATTATCAATGAACATAACTCAACCTTGTCTGCATTGAGTTTTAGTTTATTGGCCCTCAACCAGCCCAACACCTCTTCAGGATGTGATTAGGAACAAACCAAAGCATTCTCTTCCCCTGCAGCAGATCTTCCATCATATTTCATGGAATTTTCCCTTTTCTTAAAAAAAGGCAATCAGTTCTCTAATACACATCTTTTCCCTTTTTTGAAATTCCGCCATTCACTTCCTTATTATGACGGTACAAGTCTGAAATCTCCCTGCATACTTTGTTCCATGGAGACTAGAAAAAGTGCTAAGAGAGCTGATGGGAGGATCCCACAAAGAGAAAAAATTGTGATTGAGCTGTGACTTGAAGAATTAGATGGATAAGATCTTGGCAATAATCAGAACAACTTTCTGAAGATCATGCTAATTCCCACCACCGCCTCCTCTCACAAGTCCCTTTTGAGCTTGAGCAGAGCTTCTACAGGAATAAATAGTACCTGTAAATAAAGAGAATCAGACTGGGAAAACTAGCTATTAGACTTGGATAGAATATTGTGGTTCCTTTATATATGGCCTGTCTTAGTAAATCAAGGTCATACAAGAAGGTTAAGTCTTAGAAAAACACACCATATTCAGATTGCATTCTACTTGCATATTTTAAAATCAAACTATTTTGGAATAATGCCATGAGTACTTTATATGTAGCTTGGAAGTGATGGTAAAATTTCACGACTTCTGGTTATGCTGGACAGAAGAGAAGAGGTATTTAGAAATTTGCTAATGTACCGAAGAGGGAGATAAAGAGCTTTAAGAAGTAAAAACAATGGAGAAAATCCCCTGGCATTCCCAAACAGTTGGAAACTGACTGACTTAAACTTTTGGGGCCATTTCAATATCAAATAAATAAGGAAAATGTTGTTCATTTTGTGTGAGTGCCTAATCCCACATTCTGAATACAAATGGATTTAACCTTGTCCCTTCAGAAGAGCTGTGGACAATCAGAATCATCTTTACAGAAGACTGCGCCTGCTTTTAAATTAGCTTTTTAAAAAGCAGCAGCCATTATTTCCTTTCCCTTTTTCCAATTCCCATTCACAGTCAGCACAGATAAACACAGTCAGGCTCAGGCTAAAAGCTGGCCTAAACTTCAAAGGAAAGTGGGGGTAAAAGGGGAGGCAGAGAGGGGTTTGCTTCCAACATGTGTGTAGCTAGTTGTGGCTGGTTTGAAACCAATGGAAGCTTTATATTTGGATCCACCTTGGCTGTAAATAACCAAAATATTTTTAAAGCATCAAGGACATTGAATCTAGTAGGATAGTAGATTACCAAAGTTCTAAATGGACTCAACCCACATCACATGCCATTGGTGAAAAACTGTGCTTAACTGTTTTATTCATTTTGTGCGAGTGCCTAATCCCACATTCTGAATACAAATGGATTTAACCTTTTATTTTATTCATACTCATTTTGATCTAGGAGCTTAGCTTTTGGACAAGTTATCTTGCTTCCTTTAAGTGTGAGCATCAGGTGCTCAAGTCCAGTACAGAGTATGAATAAACTTAAGAATGAAATCAATATAATAATCCTAGCATGTTCATAGCTCATGCATGGTGCCTTCTACTGATGAACAGCTGAGCTGCTGTGATGGCACAGAAGCATCATAATCTCTCTGATGGATATTTCTTAGCTTCTCTGATGTCACAAAAGGATAGAGCTGTTTTGAGTTTAGTAGCTGAGTAACAGGATACCATCTTTTTTGTTAATTGAAAAGGCCAATTAGAAACTTTTGTCAAGTAGACTGCCCAAGTGTTAGTTAAACAGCTTGAAATTGAAACCAACATCTTAACTGATGCGAGCTGTTGAGCAGTTTTGGAGACACGGCCAATACAGTGGCATTCATCATTGTTTAGTTAAGATGCACATCAATGTGAAGAGTGTGCATGCAAGCACCAGGAATGAGGGTGTTTCTGCGGTTTGAATTTAGGACCTGGTATGTTGAAGTAGCTATAGGCACCTTTATATGGGTATTTTGACATTTAACACATAATTGCATTTATCACATACAATTTTGTGTTGTGTTTTTAGCTGAATCCAGAGATATGATGATAAATCAGTATTACAGTGCAATCCTAAATAAAATTACAGCCTTCAGTGGACTTTGACATTTGTAGCTTTCCTTAGGATCTCACTGTAAGTCTATGACGCTTGGTAGAAAACAGCTCTTAGGTTGTTGTGTGGGATGGAGGGAGCCAGGTCTGAATCTCCACAGCAGTGCTGACATCTGATAAGCCACACAAGTCAGTGACCCTGGCACCTTATGTGTCCCTGCACCTGCTCCCGTTCAGAAGTGCCCTTGACATTCTCCCCCCTCCCCCTCAGCTGTCTCTGGCAGCTCCTTGGCTGGGTTCCTGGCCACACGAGGTTCTGTTTGAGCATGACACAAACAGCAAAGAGCTTGGCAATTGCCATGGACTGCATGGCCATCCACCCTTCCATATGGTGCAAGCAGCTCATCTTCAGTTGCCCAAATGTCCATTCGATGATCGTGCATGCCCATCAGTGGGCTTGGTTGTAGATAGCATGGTCTGTGGGCACATCCAAGGCTTACAGCATCAGCAAATAGGAGGTAGCCCTGGTCACCTGCAGGAAGACAAATGACAGGTTTTCAGTGTCCTGTCCAACGACTGATCTCTCTCCTCACCCCACAACAGTCAACTGACCCAACAGCCGGCCCTTGTCCTTTGGCCATGTGGCCAGCAGGCAATTGAGGCCAGGTGCAGAAAAGATCTGTGCATCATGGACGCTGCCTGGGAACATGGCTACAAGGTCTGTGAAGATGCTGTGGTGGTCAGAGGCAGCCTGGACATTCAGGCTGTAGAAGAAATGGTGGTTTCAGTAGACCTGGAACTCCTCCCAGCAGCAATGAAAATGATATAGTGCAGTCCACAGCAGCCATGGCACTTGGAACCCCCATGAAGGACATGAACTCAGCCCCGATGGGAGCCAGCTTGGCCTCCTCTGTGAGGCAGGGCCAGATCTATGGGGGGAAAGGGGGGTCGCCTGCCCCTGGCACTGCCAAACAAAGGATGCTGAGCAGCGGCTGGCTGGAAAGGCACGCTCCTGGCTCTCTAGTGGCAGCACAGGCAGTGGTGTGGGAAGGCTGGGAAGCCACCCCGTGCCGTGCGCCTGCAGTGCTGACGGAGCAACCAGCTTGCCGCACGTTCCCGGCCCTCCAGCAGCTGTGCAAGCAGCAACACAGGAGGGCTGGGAAGCCACCCTTGTGCCATGCGCCTGCAGCACTGTTGGAGCAACCAGCTTGAGCACTCCCAGCCCTCCAGCAGCTGCGCAGGCAGTGGCGCAGGAGGGCTGGGAAGCCACCCTTGTGCCGTGCGCCTGCAGCACTGATGGGGCGGTAGGCTTGCTGCACGCTCCTGGCCCTCCAGTGGCAGTGGAGGTGGCATGCTCCCGGGGGGGGGCACCCTACATGATGATGTCATGGAAGTGACATCATCACACACTCCTGGAAGCTGGCAACTCTAGATCTGGCTCTGCTGTGAGGAAGCGCACATGCTCCAGAAAGTGGCTCAGCGTGGCATCCAAGAAGTGGTGGGGACACAGGCTCACCAATGATTGGGACATGTACAGGACCTCAGCCACCACACCTTGGAAGGAGCCCATGGCCAGGGGCTGGAGGGAGAGCAGCACCTTTTGCCAGAAAAGGATGGCCCTGGGGTTGGGGCATTGGCCTTGAAGTAGTGGCCCAGTCTCCTCTCAGAGGGCTTCTCCAGCATTTCTGTGCCATCTAAATATATACACTGCAGGCAGATGAATGTGGCTGAACCTTGGTGGCAGCAGGAGTGGGCATCAATCAAGGCCACCGTGGGTAGTGGCTGCAGAGAGGGTGAGGCAATTAACAGCACCCTGTGCATAGTGATGGCTCCCTGCGTTCCACCTCACTGAGGCTTCCTGGGGCCCACCTGAGGCCACTGTGCAAGTTCCGGCTGCCTCGTGTCCATCTTGTGTCCAACAGGGATGGGACAGGGAGCATTCCACTGTTAAGGGGTTCCCCTGTGTGGGGGCAGCATGGCTGCAAAGGGCTCTAGCGGAGGTGGCAGCCATTCACAGATAAACTGGCCTGAGGCTGAGCAGGCAGTGCTGTATTACCTAGTGGTGGAGCATGTCAGTGTGGCCCTCACCACCACCAGGAGCAGCTCAGCCACTGCTTGCCACCAAGCTTCCTGGTGCATAGCAGCTAAGCACGTGTCTGCCCTGGGCCACACTGCCTGGACAGAGATGTCTAGTCTGAAGCACTGGAATGATTCCTTTGGGCCAGCGTCTGCCCAGGGCAAAGGCCATCATGCGTGTGTTGATCCCACACATTGTGGTGAGCAGCTGCAGTACTGAGGCACCTGTGGCCATGCCAGAACAAAGGGGTGGAAGTAGGAGTCCAGGACACTCGCCTTAGCACCTCTTGCCACCTGCTCTTGCACCCTGCTCTCATCTCCTGTGCAAGTGAGTCATTCAGTGGGAATGCTGTTCCTTAGCTGTCTGGTGCCATGGTCTAGGAGGTGATGTGGATGGTAGGGGGCAGGGGGCTGGGGGGCATGCAAATAGCCACAGGAGGAGGACAGAGCCATAGCAAGGCCCTCATCCAGGAAGGGAAGGCACTCTGCCAAGGCCCCCACACCGAGTGACCCACTGCCTGTCCTGAGGGGACAGGTCAAGAGAAAATGGAGGTTGGTGATAAGGAGGGGGGCACTCAGTGCCTTAGAAACAGAGACAGAGAGAGAAGAGAAGGTGAGGAGTCTCTGGCAGAGGTGCTGGACGTGGGCCACCCTCAATGGCGAAGGCAGCCCACCTGGAGGTTCCCTTGCTGATCAGCACAGCACAGGCTTGGCCAGGTGCGCCCTTTTCTTCTCTCGGAGCCACTGCCCTAGTGTCTTTGCCCTTTGCCCCTCCTGGGGCATGCATTGGGGCAACCCTGACTGGCTTTGCTCCCCTGCACCAAACAAAAAGACTCCTTCCCACCTGACCTATCTGTCTGGTACCCCATTACTGCTTGACAGCAGCCTGCGCCTTTAAGAGGCTAGAATGTAAATGGTTGGCCTCTGGGGTGGGCTTTGTGATGAGCCACTCCCCTATTGCTCCAGCCAGTGGTTAGTCCTTTATGCCCTCTCCTTTGCACTGTCCATCACAGTCGCATGACGTCTTGAGCTGTGGCAGCATGGTTACTATGGACTAGAGATGGGCACGAATTGAATTATGACCCAAAAAAACACACGAACCAGGTTGGTTCGTGGTTCGTGAACCAGTGGTTCATGGAAGCTTGTTTTCACGAACTTCCATGAACTGGTCTACTGGTTTGTTTGAATTGTATTAAAGGGGCAGTTTAAATGGCCATTTCCCCAAGGAAATGGCCATATAAACTTTTCCTGCCACTTGCAAGCGGCAGGTCCCTTTAAACTATCAGCTAGCAGGCGGCAGCCCCCTGCCTGCCGGCTGATAGTTTAAAGGAACCTGCCCCTTGCAAGGGGATCCCACCCCCCCGCCTGCTGGCTGATAGTTTAAAGGGACCTGCCCCTTGCAAGGCAGGAAAGGGCCCTTTAAACTGCCAAATGCCCCTTTCCCTGCCGCTGCTAAGCAGCCGGAACGGGGCATTTAAACCCCACGAACCATGAACTGGTTCATAAACTTGCCCCAGTTCATGCCAGTTCACGGTTCCTGGTTCGTGAAAACACATGAACCTTATGGTTCAGTTTTTTTGTGGTTCATGCCCATCTCTACTATGGACACTAGCATGGTGGAGGTGCCTCTGGCCTTCCTTAGAGTTTTCCAGCTGTCTCCAAGCCTCTGTGAAAACCCTTTAGGAACTGAAGTAGTGGTGCTGTACTTACTCTGTTCTCAGGATGCTGCAATCCCAGGACTGAACTGTAAAATGATTACTTGCACCTGAGTGGTGTTTTTTACACCTAAACCATTTTATTTCTTAGGTATTTGTGTCAAATTGATAACATGATTGCATCTTAACATTTAACCAATTACTTTCATTTTATATGTATATATTTTGTTTTTCAACATTTAATCTTAAATTAGTCCTTTGAACTTTGCTTTAAGCATCCAGAGCCATACAAGGACCAGGTGTAGAATCCAGGGCTCCTGAACCTCAAGTTCTGACCATCAGCCATTGCTCTTATACCCAAGCCTCTTTCCTTTCAACAACATCTTTTGATTATTGCTATGGAAAAAGAGGCAAATGAGATTAAATTAGCTACTGGCTATTCTGGCATATTGATCTTTAGTGGACTTTAGGTCTGTTCTCATGGAACATCTTGGAAGAACTGAAGGATGTTTATGGCATTATAGCAAAGCCTATTTGCATTTTTGCAAAAAAAAAAAGTTTGCTCTGAGGAACAAAAGTGCTTTTAAAAACAAGGAGGAATTAGTCTAGGTGGACAGAAGCAGATTGCTAGAAGTGAGTTATATCTGACTGTAGTATTTGATACCTGGCCCTGACCTGGATAGTCCAGGTGAGCCTGATCTCATCAGATCTCAGAAGCTAAGCAGGGTTGGCTTTGGATTGTAATTGGATGGGAGACCTCCGACAAAGACCAGGGTTGCAGACTCATGCAAGGGCAAACCACCCCTGTTAGTCTCTTGCCAGAAACACCCCCCCCCCCCGGGGTTGCCATAAGTCAGCTATGACTTAAGGGTATTCTCCACCATATTTGATACCTGACTGAGGTAATATAAGAATTCAGTAGGTTCATTTATTTAATTTGGACCTAATGATAATTGCTTCAGTGTTTATGCATCACAATGCTGTCGTAAGATGATATTCTAACTTTCTTTTTCAGGATCTCCTAAACACTTTGCAAGAAGCTCACCATATAGCTTTACTGCAGTGCTTTCCAGGAAGGTATTTTGTTAGATTCTGGTTCTTGTTCAGTTGTAAATTAATTTGGCTTCCTTCTAGTTTAGTCCAGTGGAAGTTTGGTAACCACTCTGGCACACCTGAACCAATTCCGTTCCAGTTCACAAGCAAAATTTAAATAATATACTCTCACAGCAACTTTCCGTGACCAAGAGGCTATCACAAACATAGCAAAAGGTGCCGTCCACAGACAGGATCAGGGTTTCTATATATTCAGGGTAGTTTCAGGTGGGTAGCTGTTTTGGTCTGCAGTCAAAGATCCAATAGCACTTTACAGATCAACTAAATTTCCAAGGCATGAGCTTTTGAGAGTCAAACTGATGAAGTGAGCTTTGGTTTTCAAAAGCTCATACCTAGTTGTTCTGTAAGGTGCTATTAGATTTGGATCTTGCTCTACATATTCAGGGAATTCCCTTCATATGCAGACAAAGGTTAGTTTGCAAATTAATAAGTCCCACCCCCCGCCCCGTAAGGTCTGAGCATGCTTATTTCCTGAAGAAAGTTGAGAGCAGTTTAGAGTTAATGAGGGGTGGGTGCAGAGGGAGATGGGGACATTCGCCTGTTCAAGAGGCTAGGAGCTTGTGTATCATAGACACTGAAACTCCTTTTGTGATTCCAGCTTGTATGATTCATATTGCAATGCTGGGGTGAAGCAAATAGTCTTTGGCAGTTACCTGTCTGGACCATAAACAGCAGCTTCATTCTGCAGTACCTGGGACTTTACAAGCCTTAGCTCCACAGATAAGTGCTTGGATATGAGTTGAGTTTTATCGATAATGGCGGTTCTGCATTACAAAATTTTTAAACTGACTGAAGTTCTCAGGAGCCTTGCTCCCCTTTTCAAAGACTGTTTGCTTTGTTTCTTTGTACGTATTTAACATAATTTGGATGAGTGTTATAGATTGTAAAGCCCTTGCCAGTTGCAATGGCCAAGGAGGCCCTGGCATTGCTCTTTGTAAACCAGGATTCAGCCCTTGGAAATGACTGATATCATGAACTTAAAAGATCTTGCAAGTTGACAATAAACAGGACAGTTGATATTTGCTGTCTAATCACTGAGCAAATAACATCCCAGACAGACAAACTTAAGGTCACTTTAGAATGTGGTAACCCTTAATTGTAAAATAATTGCTACTTATTGGCACCAGATTTGTATGCAAAACATGCTTGAGAGCAGGGGAAAATTAGTAAAAGCTATCCCTGCTAGAATTAACTCTACAAAACCAGGGAGTAGTTTGCTGAGAAATATAATGTATGAACAATCTGCAGACACCAAAGAAGGTCACAGCTGAAATCTCAAAATCCATTATGTCCCAGTTGCATGTTTTTAGAGTAACAACTTCATTATTGAATGAAACAGTTCAGCTTTAAACAATAGAGTTGGTTTGCAATGGTTATTAAGCCAGTTTTGCTGTGGGATGGAAAATTCTCTCTCTGTACTCTCCAAACACATGCTTCCTTCTCTCTAGCATGTGCCCTTGCTGGCCACAAATGGTCACTTTTCAGCAAGAATGCTTAGAAATGCCACCAGCAATCAAAACCATTCCCCATTAATAGACTTAACAGTTTCTTCATGAGGAAAAAGACTACTTCCTCACATCATGCGTCCATCAGCCAAGCAGCGGCTTTGTCCTTTGGGGCCTACGTATCATGCCAGCCCTGTCCATAGAACATGGGAACTGCTTCTGCTTGGGGCTATAAACTCCAAACAGGAACAGTGAAGTAGAATATTCCAGTTAAGGGAAAGATTTAAATGAAGCACACTAACAGCATTATCTCTAAGAATTCTAAAGAGAAATAAGAAAGATATTATTTTATTTATTTTATTTTATTTGTTTCGATTTCTATTCTGCCCTCCCCGCACAGGCAGGCTCAGGGCAGATTACACTCCATAAAAACAATACAGTAAAACTTGCATATAACAATTTAAAACAACAATATAATAAATATTTTTAAAGCACACAAGTACAAAAAAGCAGCACAGAAGTAATCAATCAGATTGCCACCCAACCATCACTTAAAAAGTTACTTAAAAAGTTTAGATGGTGGATGCTTCCAGTAGGGAGGGACTTGTTCTCGTCTATTCGGCCGGTGTGGGCCCAGCTCAGCCTCAACCATACGCCTGACAGAACAGCTCCATCTTACAGGCCTGGCAGAAGGATAAGAAATCCTGCTGGTCCCTGGTCTCATTAGACAGCGTTTCACCAGGTTGGAGCCAGGACCGAAAAGGCCCTGGCTCTGGTTGAAGCCAAGTGGGCCTCCCTGGGGCCAGGGATCATTAATAGTTGTTTGTTACCTGATTGGAGCATCCTCTGGGGCATATATAGGGAGAGGTGGTCCCGCAGATACGCTGATCCCAGTCCGCATAGGGCTTTATAGATTAGTACCAAAACCTTGAATCTGATTCAGTATTCTACTGGCAACCAATGCAGCTGGCGCAATACCAGTGTTATATGTGCACTACTAGTCACTCCAGTGATGACACACGCCGCTGCATTTTGGACCAGCTGCAACCACCAGATCAGACTCAAGGGAAGCCCTGCGTAGAGCGTGTTACAGTAGTCTAACCTAGAGGTGACCATTGCCTGAACTACTATAGTTAAATCGCAGATCAAAAGATAGTAGGCAAGCTGCCTGGTCTGTCGAAGATGGAAAAAAGAAGACCTGGCAACCACTGCGACCTGAGCCTCCATTTTCAAGGAGACATCTAGGATCACCCCCAGGCTCCTGACTCTCAGAATTGGCATGACCAATGCCCCATCGGGCCGGGAGCCAAAGCTCCGAATCCATGCACCCGCGACTCAAGTACAGGATCTCCGTCTTCGTGGAGTTTATTTTCAGATGACTCTGCTTCAGCCATCCAGTCGCAGCTGCAAAAGCATGCTCCAGGACATCTGGGGCCGAGCCAGGCCAGCCATTCATCAGCAGGTATAGCTGAGTGTCATCAGCATACCGGTGGCACTGAAACTTCACACCAGCTGGGTGAGGGGGTGCATATAGATATTAAACAATAATGGGGCAAGTATTGCCCCCTGTGGCACACCACATACTAACAGGTGGCAGGATGACAATTTCTCCCCCAGCACCACCCTCAGTCCCCGACCATGGAAAAAGGAGACAAGCCACTGTAGTGCCATCCCTTGTAGCGGCAAGGCAGTGGATCAAAAGACGGTAATAGGCCATATCAAATGCTGCCAAAAGATCTAATAATATCAGCAATGCCAATCCACCTTGATCCAGGTGTCTGCGAAGGTTGTCCGTGAGGGTGACCAGCAATGTCTCCATCCCATGTCCTGGGCGAAAGGGATCTAGGAAGGGATCTAGGGCCAAGGTATCCTTCAGGAATCTCTGCAGTTGTTCCTCGACCACCTGCTCAATCACCTTACCCAGAAACAGGAGGTTTGAGACTTGGCGGTAACTGACCAGGTCGGCGGGATCCAATGATGGTTTTTGTAGAAGAGGCCTCACCGCAGCCTCCTTTAGCACCCTGGGAAAAGCCCCAGAGCCCAAGGGCAAGTTGATAATAGCCTCCAAAGAATTCCGTAGTCTATCGACACTGGCTTTCACCAGCCATGATGGATACTGGTCCAGGAGGCATATAGTAGGCCTCACTGCCCACAGGATCCTGTCAACATTCTCCCCAGAAAGTGGGCTGAAATGATGGAATATCAGCCCAGAAGACAGCCAAGGGGCCTCTAGTTCACATACTGTATCAATCGTGGCCAGTAAATTGTGGCAGAGAGACAGGATTTTGTCAGTGAAAAAGCTCGCAAAAGCCTCACAGCTAATATTCGAATTCAAATTTTGATGATCTCCCTCTGATAGGGAGACCAATGACCGTACCATATTAAACAATTTTGCTGGGCATGAGCTAGCTGACGCAAGAGAAGCTGCATAAAATTCCTTTTTCACAACTTTCACTGCCACTTCATAGGATTTCATAAGTGACCTATAAGATGTTCTTGTCCTGAGATTGCTGCCACATGCGCTCAAGCTGTCTTAGCTACGACTTCTTCTGCCGTAGCTCCTCCATATACCAGGGAGCTTGACAGACACGGGGGTGAAGAGGGCGACAGGGCGCAATTTTGTTGATGGCTTCGGAGAGCTGGACCTGCCAGTCCTCTACCAGCTCATCCAATGAACCGCCATGGAGCATCGGTTCCCGCAGAGCATTCTGGAAACCAATCAGATCCATAAGTCTCTACGGGTGAGCATAAGTTAGCTCGCCACCCTTGCGAGGGGTGTGTGTGGTATATCCAGCAGAGCCTTCAGGACCAGGTAGTCTGACCATGGCACTGACTCTATCCCATCCAGAACCACATTCATCTCCATCCCAAAGATCAAATCCAGTGTGTGGCCTGCTTTATGTGTAGGGGCCGATACAAACTGGGAAATTCCCAGTGCCGCCATGGCTGACACCAGGTCCTCAGCCTGCACAGAGGCAGCATCATCAACGTGGACATTGAAATCCCCCAGTACAACCAGCCTGGGGTATGGCAACAGGATTGTAGTTTGTATGACAGAAAAAAAGAGATTACAGAAAGACCTTGTTTGGGAGCTATGAAATAAAGTCTTTACTAGCGTTCAATGCCTTCCACCATTACTCCAAGCCTGGATGCTTTAACTTCTGGACACTACAGTACAAGTATCCAGTAGGCATATAAACACCCGTAAAACAGAAGGAGCTAAGCATACCTAAATGATTCCAGCTATTATCCAGATCACACTTCATGATCTACAGCCATATCCCACAGTGTGTGTGTATTAGGTGCCATCAAGTCGCAACCAGCTTATGGCATCCCCTCATGGGGTTTTCAAAGCAAGAGACATTCATTGGTGGTTTGCCATTGCCTGCCTATGTGTAGCAATACTGGACTTCCTTGGTGGTCTCTCCTATCCAAGTACTAACCAGAAATGATCCTGCTTAGCTTCTGAGATCTGATAAAGATCAGGCTAGCCTGGACCCTCCTGGTCAGGGTGCATCCCCCAATACTTCTTATTTATAGCCACAACCCACAATACCACAGCCCAGAAAAAGCTTATGCCACCATGAATTTGTTATGCTGGTTTTATTTCAGATTTTGAAATAATTTCACAGAATATTATTTGCTTGTCTTTGCATACAAATATTTGCTGTTGTATGTGGTACTTTGAACATTTGAAAAAGAATCACAGACTATATGTCAATGTTAGAATAAACCACAGTTCGTTACACAAGCCCTGGTTAGTGTAGAAGGCATATTCTCAGCCCCACCCACTTCACAGGGTGTTTTGTTGTGGGGATAATAATGGCATACTTTGTAAACCACTCTGAGTGGGCATTAAGTTGTCCTGAAGGGTGATATATAAATCGAATGTTATTATTATTGCGTTATTATTCTCTTTCAATTTACAAAGCTTCCCTTCCTGGTCTCTGGAGACAATTCTTCCCATAGGTGTATATACATTCTTGATTTGATTTGTACTTTGCTTTGCATTAAAGCAGTGATTCTCTCTGCCTCTGATGTCTTGTGAACATGCCCAAGATGATACCCAAGATAAAGGGACTTGAAGATCATCTGGTATCCTGGGTCCTCTGTAAGTCATTCTGAGGTAGTCTTTCAAACATTCTTTCATGAATGAGAGAAAGTCATACTCCAGCCGACAGTTACCATTTTCATTTCTGTCCTCAGGAAGTGTTTAGCAACATGGGCTGTGATTCTGATTCCATGCTATTGTACATTTTGAAGTACAGTGTTCACATTTCACTTTGTATTCTGCTTTTGGAAACATTGGCCGTTTCCAGACGGCTTACCTGCCTCCGGAACGTCGCACCATGTTGCGGGGAAAACGCGAAATACCGCGTTTTCTCGCACGAGTTTTGCGCGACGTCGTGCGACATTGTTCAAAACTCGTGCAAGAAAACGCGATATTTCGTGTTTTCCCCGCAACATGGCACGACGTTCTGGAGGCAGGTAAGCCGTCTGGAAACGGCCACTGACTAGAGCAGAAAATTGCATGCTTCCCACTGCACTGGCAGATTCTCTCCTTCCTCCCTCCCCACCAGTAAGCCATGACTTAGAGGTGATTTAAAAAGTCAAGAGGCAATGCTGAATCTGGATGCTTTCCTTCTCCTTCCTCAACTAAAAGGGAAGAGGCAGATGCATGACAACCAGTCATGGGTTATATGGTCTCCCCTTCCCCCACATCCATAGTTGGGATAAGCACTTGAGCTGGAGCAGATTTGCATGTCCAAACCCAGGGCTTTTTTTCAGGGGGAAAGCGAAGGAATGGAGTTCCGGCACCTCTTGAAAATACTTGACGATCTTCTGTACTGTTTTTGTTTGTTTGTTTGTTTGGTTTTTTAAAAAAAAATGGGGGGGGGGGGGAGAAAATACTTGACAATAGTGCTTGAAAATAATACGCTTTCAAAGAATCCCATGTGTTTCTTCCTCAGTTCCACCACCTCTTTTCCCAGAAAAAAACCCTGCCCAAACCTGTTTCAAGGTGGAGGCTTATGGGATGGGAGTGACGTATTTCCTGTATTTCCCTTTGTGACCTTAATTGTTGCTTCTACTTTTAAAAAAGAAAATAATGATTGAGAGGATTTTTTAAAAAAATCTCATATGTGAAAATAGTTTTACTGCTGTATAAAACTGAATTCTGAATTTTTCCCTGTGCAGCTTTTTTTTTTTTTGCTCCCTTATAATTGGAGCACTGGTCAGTTTCATGAGTTCTGTATATCTCCGACTCTGTGAGCTAGAATCAGAGCCATGCAGATAAGGCTGTCATCAGAGATAACAGCAGTCAACAACCCACAGTGTCATTATCTCAGCAAAGGGAAAAAGCAGGCAGCTCCCCTCAATATACAAAGTACAGCAGTTATATATGTCTCCTTTACAATGATAGATGGGATGGGATAAAGGGGGAATCTAACAGAAAACCTTCAAAGCCTGTCTGATTACATCCTCTCTGTTCCAAATGGTGAATATTTTTTCTTATGCACAGCAAACAAATAATGTGTTTCCCTGAGAGAGAGAGAGAGAGAGAGAGAGAGAGAGAGAGAGAGAGAGAGAGCAGTGGTTTGCAACAAGAAGAACCTCACTCCCAGGAACCTTGATTCAAAAGGAATTTCTTCAGATGAAATAATGAAACAGTGATTATCAAATATGCCTGAGTCAAAGGCAAACAAGTCTGCCACATAGGGGCTTTTTACTTTGATGAAATAAATAGAATAAATATGTACATATTTGCAACAGCTTGATTCCTCTCAGAAACCATTAAGCCATCCCTTTTACCTTAAATTCAAACTTCAACTGTATAACATTCTTTGGAGCACAACTGGATTGTGAAAAGTGTTAGGATTTAGCAGTTTACAGAATTATGTAAGCATGTGTGAACAGGCACTCACATACTCTCAGAACCAACTTTACTGCCACAGACTGCTGCTCCCAAACACTGACTTTTGTCTCAGTACCAATATACTGAAACATCACCACAAAGGTAACATGTCATAATTGCCCTTTGTGTGTGCAGGCAAATTGCAAAACACCAACCCAGTTGATTCCAATTAAAAGCTTTAATCAAAGAAGATTGAATTCCGGAAGCAAAATATATCATCATTATTAGTAATAATAATAACAATATTGAGATATGTGAAAAGTAAAACAAAAGTCAAAATCATAAATAAAAATGTTTCTGGACCTGTTTTCTTTATACTCATTTCTGAAGTGACAAGAAAGACACAAAGGGGCATTTAATTAAATCAAAGAGTAAAGGAGAGAGAAACGGCTGTGGTGCCTGCTATTATGTTACAGTTCACTAAAATGAAAACTTATTTTTAAACCTCTGGTATTAATTTGAGATTATTCAGATACTTAATTAAAAGTGCAGCATGTGTTAAATATTATTTCAACAAAGATTATCATCAAAACTCTATGTAATAAGATCCTTCAGTGCTTAGAGCAATATTTTATGCAAATTTTCTGTGCCGCCAAATGAAGGTCCCTTCCATTTTTTTCCCTTTCAATTTGCTGCAGCAAAAAGCTCCAGTCAGGAGAAAAGTTTCTATAATAGCAAAAATACTTATAGATAACGTAATGCAGGATATATCATCTTGGCGGTAAACATGCCTTCAAGATCAGCTTCTTTGCTGATAACGCCTTCATCTAAATGAATAGAGAACAAACCCCACAGACCCAGAGTCTACAATTCCGGCTGCAATTAATTGGGGTAACTTTTCACTTGCAAAGGTTGCATCAGTCACAGAAAAACTTGGGTTGATGTTATTAGACAAGAGACTACAAAATCTTGCTGCATTATAAGTTAGGGATTGACCAAATACTCACCTTAGAAATAAACATTGTAAACTCTGTAAGATGGATAGCTGTTCTTGGAGCCTTTCCTTATTTAAATGTGTAACCCTAAGTAAACCTGATAGGCCTAATCACATGAGTAATTTTTAAATTTAGAAAATGAACTGGTCTTCCTATAAAGGGATCATATCGATAGTATAATAGATCAGCTCAGGTGGTTGCTTCTCTTAGGGATAGTATAATAGTATATTGCAATGGTTATTGTATGTATCAACCTCCTTTACTGAAATTCAATGTCTTCTACCTTCGTAACTCTCTCTTCAATATGGCATGTCTAACATTTGATGGTTTTGTTGCCTTATACACTTTTTTCTTTTCTGCTTGCACTGTTTTCCAGTTCTTCACTCCTAGCCCCACTGCATTGTGTTCATTAGAGATCTTTGCTGTTTGATTGAATTGTTTGTATCATTTTTTATAATCTGACTTGAGTCTCAGTGAGAAAATGAAGTTGTTGTTGTCATTGTTAACATGTTGATTTGCACAAAATGGTAGGACAACTACCATTTAGACTGAATTCATATGTGCCATTTTCAAGTGTTTTCAGCCCTTCTCCCGTTGTTTGTGTGCACATGGGAAAAACAGAAAGGCAGTTCTAAATGCCAGAGTATCAGATTTCCAGATCAATTGGTGGCCATGTAGAAAGACTGATTTACAATCTCCTTTCAGCCTCCTTGTGCTCTGCAATGCACGTGTGATTTAGAGTTATCGTACAGGATGATTGCCTTGGTCTTGAACTAACTTTATCTGTTGAACATTGTCAATGTGCAATAACAAAATTTCCAAGCAAAGATTTCCTTGCTAAAAGGGCAAAGAAACAGGTAGTGAGCAGGTAACATTGGATGTTTTATATTAAAACAGAGGATATTTAGCTTTAAAGGAGATCTGCGTACAAAACAAGCAACAGTCGTGGTTGTTATTCAATAGTTATTAACCCAGGTATGCATGTAAAAGATGTGAAGCCAGTTAAAATGTAGGTAAAACAATTATCTACAGTTTAGGTAATACAATTAATTAAAACAATCTGATGATATGAAACAGTTATTTCTGTTGCATTTTAATATACCCAGGCCAATAAACTTAACAATAATGCTACTTCTTTAATTCTGTTCAGATTGTTGTTTTATATTCTGAAGTCTCTAAAAAAATGGCTACGAAACACATAAAATATCAAGAAATCAACTCTATCCCCGCTTTCTTTTCTCTTCTCATCATTGTTTATGAACTAAGAAATAAAAAAACATGGTATCTTCACTGGATTTGCTTTCACAGTATTATTAGCAGAAGTAGTAATTGTAATACAAAAGTTCTTTTAAAAACATCTAATTTATAAGGAATTAATCAGAATATCCTAAATTGGGAGGTAAAGCCTTCTTTAAGAATGAGGGACACCATTGAATACACACTTTGTTTATAATGCATCTTATCAGTTTCAAGAAGTAACTTTATGCATATAAAGAGATGCCTATAACATTACAGACATAAACAGAAAACAAACACATCAGCATTTCTGTGTTCCTTATATTCATAAATCAAACATTCTCTTTCTGGAAGAACTGTTGCCTTATAATATTGTCCCAATTTTATTTATAATTTGTGTGGATGTTAAGCAGAATTTCACATTTCTGAAGAAAATATCACCAAGCATCTTTGTTTTTGTCAATGGCAGAGCAGCCTCTTCTATCAAACTGGAGGAGGGGGGCGGAATTTAACCCTGACAACGGTATGAATCCAACATTGTAAAATCAAAGAAATTACTTGAGTGTGAAAATATATGATCATTCCCTTGTAGGGTCTAGCTTACAGGCCAATGTAGTAAAAACAGAGTTTTATTTACAGCTTGATTGTTTGATGCAATCAAAAAGCCTAGCATCAAATGAAACAGGATAGCACTGCCCTCTATTGGCCGGTGGAAAAAATCAGGCTCCTGAAGAGAAGTTTAGAGAGAACAAGGGGGTCTGACATCTTTAATCTCCATTGTCTGCTAATTAAAGACTTCTTGGACCTATCAGTTATCATGAAGGAATTGGTGGTACTTTTTATTATGTCGTTTTCATCCCCATGACAACTGAGTCCAAAGGACAATGAAAATATACAGCCTGTTCAAGCTGTTAAACAAGTATGAAAATGCCTGTGTTTTTTGCCCAGCAGTCTAAACAATGTGATAATGGCAATAATAGCTCTATTCACAGCACAGATCTCTCCCAGAACTACTCTTGTAAACTTTCACTATCTTAACTGTTAAACAAAACTTGGACTTTATCAAGAACCCTTTGTGTTTTATCTCACCACTTTATTTATGTGCTATGAGATGATCCAGATAAGTGATAGAGCCTATCCAGGAAACAGAAACAGAGAAGGAGATTCATGCAAAAGAAGCTCAAAGGATTCAGGGCCCACTGAAAGCAAGGGAGAGGAAGAGAGCGAGAAAAACGTGTGACGGAAAGAATTGTGGCTCAGAATTGCAACTGTAAAAAGTCTGTCAGAATGGCCTCAGTGCAGAGAAATTTTTCTACTCTGCATACAAGTGGGTGTTGTATGATCTGAATGCAAGAGGATCATACTCATCTTCATCGTTTATATAGTTCTTTTCATCAAACAGCAGCACATACATTATCTCAAAACAAGAACCATGTAATGGTTTCTATTAGGACCAAACTGAAATCACAAAACAGTGTGCAAACTATCAGGTTCTCCAAAATTCTTCATCAGGCAGCATGTTTAAAAGCAGGGGTGAGGGTATGGTGGAAGGAAGATGTGGTAGGCCCTTATCTTAACTCTTCTTCTCAGCATCCTGTACAGAATGCCCAGCAGAACTGGTGGCAGAACTGAATAGATAAAAGTTGTGCTGGGTCGAGTTGGTATCATGTTGTACCTTTGGTCTCCGGTTTTATCTCTTAAAATCTGCCTGGTATTTGACATAGGATGCAGACAAGAGGTCCTAAAATCAGAGCCAGCAACAACTTTTCCCCCTTCCCCCTTGTTTTTTTTTAACATCCTGTCTTATGCAAAGCTCTGGAAAGTTGCACACTGTGTGTGATTTTGTTGGTCACAATAAAATGTGTGACATCGCTTTAGATTTCCTTTCAACCAACAGGGCTACCTGCAACTTCTATAATTATTTTGTAATCCTTCAAATAGCTTTTTATGGCAAGCCAATGTTTTCATCCCTGTATTGGATGGGAGGGGACTGAGAGAGAGTGACTTGTATAATGCCAGCTCAGGAATTTATTAGAGAGTCAAGATTAGAAGAGGGGATCTCTGGATGACAACTGATTCTTTTAGCCACTATTCTACTGCAGTATGTATTCATTCTGTTCATGCTGTAGCATAGTGGTTAAGTTGTTGAGCTCTGAGTCAGCACTCTGCTGGTTCAACTCCCACTACTGCCATAAACTCTGCAGGTGGCCTTGGGTAAAATAATAACATGGACATTGTTAACCACTCTGAATGTGGTACTAATCTGTCCAGAAGAGTGGTACTTAAGCACACGGATATTATTATTATTCATATGACTGCAGACTGTAGTAGATGGTAGCTTTTTGTTTTGACTTGTTGAACTAGGATTGCATTTTTTCATGGTGAATAAGTTATATGATGAGTCCACTCTTCATACCCTGTCTAGGGGCATTGCCACCACTACCACCACCATAACAACAACTGGTTTTCAGAAGGTTTGCACTGTTGTACCTGGACAAGACCTAGACTAATGGCAGAGCCCTTACAAGGCTCATTCAACATGAGAAAACTGAAATTTGGGCTGCGGAAAGAAATCAGCAGAATGATGACTGTATGTGGAGTAGTTCATGCCTTGACTGGGGCTTGAATGAGTTCAGCATTCCCCTGATCAAGCAATATGACAGAATTGTGGGTAGATTTTCCCAAGGGAGTTCACCGGGCCAAGATATCTGATTGTAAGGTAAGGCAGATGTGTAGTCAGAAAACCAGTCCTAAGCAGAATACTTGAATACATGAAGTTGCCTTATACCTAGTCAGACTGGTCTATCAGAGCCAGTACTGTGTACTCTGACTGATAGCAGTTCTCTGGAGTCTCAGGTCTTTCACATCACCTACTGTCTGGAGATGCCAGGGATTGAATCTGGGACCCTCTACATGCAAAGCAAACGTTTTGACGTTGAGCCATGTTCCTTCCCTTGAGATTAGTTCGAAAAAGGAGGTCTTGGCAGGCAAGGAGAGTGTAGTATGGTAGGTTGCTGGCCTGTCAAGGCAAGGAGCAGGAAAGGGACTAACAAGGCAGAAACAAGGTCTGAGCTGCTCACAGGGGACACCTTATGTCACAGAGAAAATCTGCTGGCAGGAAAAGGAAGTTTGTATCAGAGCTGGGAAGGGCAATGGTGTGGACCATGACAAAAGGTTGGTAAAGCTGCTTGAGGCTAAGGAATTCTGTGGTTTTCCAGAAAGAAGTAGCAGCCCAGGGAACAAGGCTCCCATTCAACTTTCATGTCCCCTTGTAGCTGGTGGTCCTGACAGATTAAGCCTTCAGATAAGGATGTTTTTAAAGAATCCGTTTTCCATAATATGCAGTGTGCAATTTTCATGTACACTTCTTTCAGATTAGGTCAGGAGTGTACTATATGTCTCTCTCACACACATAACAAAGAAGCACATACATTTCCGGCTCGTCTCTGTAAAGATATAGTAGAACAAATCTGGTGGAAGCTTTTAAAGTAGAAAAGAAGGCATCAAAAAGTTAAAGATAAAAGTAAAAAATAGTGAAATAAGCCAACACATTCGTCCTTTTAAAAGATGCAGAATGAATCTGCAAGTTTTTTACAATAATAATGATAGCATTTGTATCATGTTTGAGCTTTCAAAGCTCTTCATACTCTGTTACTTCAATAATCCTCCTAATAACATTAACGGAGAGCTGAGGCTGAGACAGCATAGTCTAAGGCCCCAGTGCATGGCTGAAGTAAAATGTGAACCAGGAACTTTTTTGCACATTTTTGCCACTGCCCTGTGCCCAGCAAATGAATTGTGTCACATGACAGTTATAACTGTATGTCAGCTTTCAAACAAACCATCATTATTTTCAGGTCAATTTCAAATCTAATTCATTCTGAATATTCAAATACCTAAGGGGTGCTTCATTACCTGTTGCTTTATTGCTTGTTGGTTCAGCTTCCATCCTGCACACTGTTCATAGCCAACAAGTTAATTGTTCAGTGGCCTGTTCATCAGCAACATGCCTACTGCCATCACCACTTCCAATTATTAAATGTTATAAAAGAAAAAAAAAACATTGTCTTTGAGATTTTTAACAACAACAACATTTTAAAATTTTGGGAGTGTGTGTGTGTGCCATTTGACACCATCACTCAGTGTCTGCCCATGAACCTGTGACTAATCTTGTGAGCAGTTCTTATGATCGAGATAGATGCTGATGTCTGTATCCTCCTTAGGGTTATTTCAAGGATGGGTGAACAGCAACCAATTTGTGGTTGACAAGTATGCCAGTTTAATGACCTGAGTATGCTTCCAGGAGATATGTACCTGTTCCCCAACAAACAAGATTTAATTTGCTGGTTGTGCAAGGAGAAAAGAAGCCAGTTTCAACACAAATTTAATACCTATTACCAACACCTTGCATGACCATTACTGCATACCACCAGCAGCTACTGCACAAGAACAAAGCTGTTCGACACTGCACTCAAGATGAATTTTGATAAAAATCTTATCAGGAGCTTGCTTTGTTCATAAGTGAGGGAGTTTGATCAAAGTACATTTACCTGGAAATTATGTTTCTTTAGATGATTACAGCATCTCTACTTTGTCCCATTGTTGCTGTTGTTCCAAAATTGTACCTGAAAAAAAAAAAATTTAAACTCATGACATCATCTTAAAGTATCATTTGTCTTACTGGCCCAATTCTATAATGTTTTGGATCAAGATCTTTCCAAAGATACTGGGTTATAGTTTACAGATACTACTTTGAGCATATCTCTGAACAAACAGTATATAAATTAACTAAATAAATTAATAAGTGATAAATAGATGTTCTGCTGATGGAAGAGGGACAAGCTTGCCTGATTCTCCACCTTGTTTCAACCACAACCACCCAACTTACTGTCTGCCAGGATCCCTTGACTCCCAACTACGCCTTTCCAGGGATCAAAGCAGGAGGGGAAGTCAGGGAAAGGTCTGCTTTTGCCAACAGACTATCCCACTATTATTTTGGAAAGACATACTTCAAAAGGAAAATGGTTGTTGTGTAAACAAAGTTTGGGAGGGGCTAAATTTTTTAAGAAGTGGCTTGGATTCTATGAAAGAGTTCTTCTGAGCACATTCGATAGTGGGTTGGATCCAGATTAAGTTTTCTGCTGATAGAAGGCACTTCTTTCAGGATAACATAACTTTCCTGATTCCCCTCCTCCTGCTGCAGCTCACTGATCTCCCCAAAATGCTGCACCTGCAGAGAGAGGGGACCCTCAGGAATGGCATGAGAAGCAAATGGGGTGTTGGCAGGAAGAAGAGGGAATTGTCAGAAATTCCCCTTTCCATTAACAGAAAAGCTTGTCTGAATCCAACCATCTTTGCCACAAAGTGTGCCTCCTCTTCTGCTAAACTTTCCATTTGTGCAAGATCAACAGTGTTTAATGGGTGCTTGCACAAATGGCATGTTTAGCAGAGGAAGAAGCATGTCCTACAGCAGAGACTATCACACAAGGAACTTGTCCAAAGGATGTAAGCCAGTGCCTCAGTCTCTTATCCTCATTACGTCTGGAAAATAAAGTGAGACACATAGAGTCCTCTACTATTTTGCCTTTAAGAACCTATGGTAAGTCAAGATAGCCTATCACAAGCACACACAGGAGCCACAATCACAGATATACACATCTCTTTCACACATTCTAATAATTCTGCTTGAAATTATAATACACTGTCTGCAAGAACTAGAAACATGGGTGGGGACCCTCCATGGTAAAGAGAAATGTGTTTTCAGTTTGGTCATGCTATTTGAGATAGCTGCTTAAATTCACAACAAGTAAATAAAATGGTAGAATGTAATGGATCCAGCTTAATTAGATTTATCCCTGTAAATTAAAACTGTTTTGGACAGCCTAAGTAGATCTTATATTTGTGTACTAGTACAATTCAGAGCATGGTGCTCATTAACACCTAGAAACATTCTGATCACATGTTTAAGCCAAAAATTTAGCACACAAAACAAAGCAACTGTCTGCTTGCTCTTCCTTCAGGGAGTTCAAGGTAGTGTATTGGATTCACCTCCTCATTTTTTATTCTCACAACCATCATGTGAGATATTTTTTTATTTAAATTATACATATTTGTTGCTGTAAAGCATTTCACAGTCCTGCCAGGCCCCATGAATGTAAAGTCTCATTGATATCTATAGAAAAGTTAAGCTTGTGATTAGAGATGGGCACAGAACAAAAAAAACCCTAACCACATGATTTGTAGTTTGTAGCATTCCACGGAACATCGAACCACAGACTTCTGATCTTTTCCCAGTTCCCGGCTGCTGAAGCCGGTGCGGGGCATTTGAAACAGACAGCCCCTTTCTTCTGCTGCCTGGCAGCAGCAGAAAGAAACTGTCATTTCACAGACCCCCACGCTGGAACCAGCGCGGGGTCTGTGAAATGACAGCTTCTTTCTGCTGCTGCCAGAGCAGCGGGAGAAAGAAGCTGTCATTTCACAGACCCCCGTGCCGGTTCCAGCGTGGGGTCTGTGAAACAGACAGCCCGTTTTTCCTGCTGCCTGGGCTGTCCGTTTCACAGACCCTGCACTGGGTTCAGCCAATAGGCTGAAACTGGCGTGGGGTCTGTGAAACTCCGAACTTGGCCACGGAATGGCTGGAAAATTTGTTTGTTCCGTAAGCACGCGTTCCCACAGAACACGTGTTTTGGTGCAAATGAACCAGCCATTCCATACGGAATTTTGTTACGTGGTTCGTTTTGTGCCCATCTCTACTTGTGATTTATACTTTCCCCATTGGAATCAATTGAATTTAGATGTATTCAATTTTAGCTGAGATAATGTTCCATGTTGTTAGAAAATTAAAAATTAAACATTTCAGGTTAACTTTAAAAATTACTTCCAAAGTTCTCCTTGGCTCTCACTTGCCTATCATCTATAACATCATAGAAACTAAGAGCTAACTAGATTTTACTTCTTTTATGAGTTTGGCACAGAGCCAACTTGTGCTCTACACAATCACACAGCAGCTCTGGGGAATGGCTTCTATAAAAAAGGAGCGTGTAAGTGAACTTGGAAAGCTGCTGCTTTTAGCAGTCAAACCCCTCCCTCAAACTAAAAGGCAGTTTATTGATATGAAATATTGTAAACCCCTTACCAGAAGTCCCAGACACTGCCTGGTCCCAGGCAGATTGGATGCCAGCCGGCCTGGAGACTGGAAAGTTACCGAGCCATGAGACATAGGGGAATGGCTGACTGAATGGTCCCCACACCCCAGAGAACAGCATAGATAATGAGGCTTCCCGAGAGACACCTCTCCGGCTAATCTCATCAGTGTCTTCCTCCACCTTTCCTCTCCCATTTACCTAAGCATGCTATTCAGCAGCACATAACCTTCCTATCCGATACCTACTAGGTCATCAAGCTATATTTTTAACTACAGTCCACCCCAAAATAGTCATATCACATCTTTCTCAACTTATTGTTGCACCTCCAGACAAGCCATTAAGGTATTGTTTCTGGAAGCCAGACATCAGCTTTTCTCCAGGGTACATTTCATTCTATAACTGGACTGTCCAACCATGTGCTCAGTATGTGTGTGTCTTGATACCTACTCATGCACCCCCACTCCATTGGGCTTCTCTCTGTGAACCGCTGGTCATTTTGCTGCTCCTCCACAGACCTCTTCTTTCCCTTTGAGACTGGTAAACATCACCCTTTCCCCAAAATTGCTTCCTCATTACCTCACTGTTTTCCTAATTAGCTCTGTGTGTATGCTGTGTGTGATTTTCTGTGTGTTTGCCTTTTATTGCTCTGTTAATAAATAAACCTTTCCTACAGAACATCTGCCTGTTTATTTGGGCGTTCTCTAAGGGAACAATCCTGGTATACATAGGTGGAGATTTCTCAATCACTCCCCTCTCACTGCATCTCCTTGAATGCTAATTCCCCCAACTCACAAGGAGACCCTCCATTTGGGTAAAAAATAATATAGAATCTATCCTTTTCAGCCGCTGAACCAATAATAATTGGTGCAAACAATGCAGAAAGAAAGTCCTACCAACACAATTCTCTTCTGGTACAAGGCCTGTTTGACTTTGATGAGTGGAAATGAAACTGGTGATACCAGTTTTGTATCACCTAATCTCGTCTGACATCTTCTTTCTCCTCCTTCCCTACATTGGACCTCCTTGAGTTCTCTAGACTAGGCTGTTAGTGGATAATTTTTAAGGATAGCCCCACATGAATTATATTACATTATTACAATAGTGTAATCTGGAAGATACCCAAGTATCAATCATAGTGGCTATGGTCTCATGTCTCTGTGATCCAATAGCTAGTATAACTAGTGAATCAATTGGAGTGGATAAAAGACACTCCTGATAACAGCCTTTACCAGCTGTCCCAGGAACAAGGCCATTTCCCTCAGACTACCAACCAGATTCTTCAAGGACAGTTCTGTCTAATCTAGAATAGGCAATTCTCTAGCCAACTTGTTCACTGCCCCCCCCCCGCATCATAATCTCTGCCTAATCTGAGTTGAGCTTTCATTTATTTACTCTCATCCAATCTGCCAGTGACTCTGGACATCTCTACTAGTATACCAGACTCAAATGTGGGGACTTGAGGGACTGCCTTGCAGTGACTTGTCTCTTTTCTCCATGGTTAGGGACAGAGGGTGGCATTTGGGGGGAGGTTATCAGCACACCAATCATTGGTGTGCGGTGTCCCACAAGGGGCAATACTCTCCCCCCTGCTATTCAATCTTTATATGCTACCCCCTTCCCCAGCTGGTATGGAGTTTTGGACTGGGTTGTTACCAGTACACGGATGACACCCAGTTGTATCTGTTGATGGATGGGTATCCTGGCTCTGTTCTTGACACCCTAAATAGAGCTCTGGAAGCCATATCTGGATGGATGTGGCAAAGCAGACTGAAGCTGAACCCTACGAAGACAGAGGTCCTGTACTTGGGTTGTGGGGTGGTGGATATGGGGATCCAGCTCCCAGCCTTCAATGGGGCACCGCTTGTGCCCATTCCATCATTCAGGAGTCTTGGCGTGATGCTGGACTCCTCCTTATCAGTGGAAACCCAGATCACAGCAGTTGCCCAGTCTGCCTTTTGGAAAGTGGGAAGAAAGCTTCTGCTGGAGGTGCTGACTGCTGTCAAATTGACACCTCAGAGCATATTTGCTCTTTTTATTCTGAAATGCAGAGTAATTGGTGTGTTTTTGTTAAATGAAATATTTATCAACAACCTTTTCCTAAACAGTAACTTATTAATGCAGGCCAGGTAAACACCATTCAGCTAGCAGTTTAGCAGAAAATGGCTTCTGTTTTAAGTCTCCCACAAAGATTAGTCACTGTCTTGAAACCGCCCCCGCATTTTCTAAGAAGTTGATTATTTAGAATCTCCTGTGCTGCACTCTCCCCCTATAATGGCTGGCTAATTGAAGTTGTGCAGTGCACACTTACAGACAGAACACCAGCAAGTATCTCTCCACTGATATGGTGTAACCATCAACAGGGTGTGAATAGCATACCCTACAAAGGCTCTGTTGTGTATATGCAGGAAGATACGTAGGTACGGTTCCAGCAATAATTGTATATAGATAGAATGTCAGGAGACCAAAAATCTACTTGTCACTCCTATTACTACCCATGAGTTTTGCCTTGAGCTAAATATTTACCTTTTTCTACCTATCTCACACAAGAAACCCACTGGGCATCAATTTCATTGTCTATAGCACTTTTTGTATATGTTACATACTTTTAAAAATAAAATATCTTACATCTGTATCAGAATTGTCATAAAATCACTACTTTTTTTTTAGCAAAAAGTCCTCAATGAAAAAAATTTTGCGATAGATTTAGCTCCTTAAATAGGTATTCTGAATAAGAAATAATTGAATAACAACAAGAACAACAATAATAGGTGTTACTATGGTGCTTTAGAGTATTCTAAGTATTTCATGTCTATTGCCTTAGTAATCTACACAACTTTAAGATAAATCAGAATTATTAGCAGAGAGAAAGTGAGGCTAAAAGATAGTTCCTTGCTTAAGGCTACCTACTGATTTTATTACAAAGACAAAATTTGAACCACTGACTTCCTATTTCACAGTTTTTATTCACTGCACTACAGTATTCTTCATCCTTCAGCATAAAGAAACCAGCACTATTTCTATGTAACCCTTGAAAATAACAAGAGTCCAGTAGCACCTATAAGACTAACAAAATTTGTGGTAGGGTATGAGCTTTCATGAGTCACAGCTCACTTCTTCAGACAGACAGACAGACAGACAGACAGAGATATGAGAGAGAAAGAGAGAGACTGTTTCCTCTGTGTTTTAAATATTATATGCTCCTTAAACAGTTTCAGGAAAACAGTATATAGCTATTCTAATTAAATAGTGGTGAAAAAGTAAGGTTCCAGGCAAGAGATGGGATTTTTAAAAACCCAAGACTGGTTTTGGTAAGTTATGGAACATGTCATTCTAAAGTGTGATAATCATCTTACTTGTAATAATTGTTGTATTGATATGAGGCTTCTTCACAACATAATTGTATGGGACCACTGTTTAGTAATCTAAATCAGCATGCTGTTTAAATTGTTCCAAAAGTCAACCCCATTTCTTCATATGCTGCCCAAAGTCTATCATTTGTTCTTGTGCTCATGGTGGCCACTTACAACCCAGTCTGGGCAGCTACATTCTTTGGTGATGCTGCAGCAGAATAAAGGGTGCCGGTCAGTCATATTGGGAATGGTGAGGGAAAGCAAAGAATTTCATAAGACTTATTAAAAGGGTTGAGTAGGCCTGATGTGGTCCATAGACTACTGGTGGTTAAAGAAAATTGATTATACTGCATTTTGGTATAAAATACACATTGTCACTCTGTGTGTGAAAGGAATGCTGTTAGTTCTGGATTCAAACCATGTAGGTTTATCCCTTATGAGATTTCCCCCTTCTTTGAATGAACGTTGTAAGGCCTAGTTGATCCCCAGCAGGAGTCCACAGTATGAGCAGCCATAGTGATCATTTTAAAGTGGCAACCACCACTGTGAGGTGGGTGGGGCTGAGAGAGCTCCAGAGAGCTGTGACTAGCCCCACTCAATAAATTGTTTTCAGTTTTCAGTTTAAATTTATGTTTTGACTTCCCCATAGGTCCTCCTCCTCTCTTTCTTATGCCTTTCATGAACCATCAGAACAAGATCTCTTTTCATTTGCGCCCCTCTTGTCTGCCTTTCCTATAAGATGGACTATAGAAAAAAATAATGAAATGAACAAATCTTATAATCTCATAGACTGTGAATCATGAAAATATGCCTCCCTTATGAGCTGGCCCAAACGAAAATGAGAGTACTTTTATGGACCTTCCATCACATCTTATGCTGCAAGAACGACTGGTGGTCCGCACAAGGCAGTCATTCCTGCTCCTTATTGTACCTGGATGATACACAGGAGCCATGTGGCAACCTCTCCACAATATGGAGGTGTTCTGTTATTTGAGTGAAATTCTTCAAAGCAATCTGCTGCTTCTTCCTCTCCCCCGATTTTGTCTTATAAGCTCCTGAAATTCCATTTTTCAAGCATTGCCATGTGATGATTTCTTTCTAAATCATCCTCTCTGCTAGAGTGCTGAGGTGAGGGGAAAATATCATGCTCACTTAAAACCTTTTATTTCTCTTGTAACGTGGACATCTTGGAGAGGAGATTAACCAAAAGAGAGCAAGCAAGAGAGAAGCAAATGTATTACTGATGACCTAATCCTCCCTCTCACAGAAAAAAGAGGAAATAAAGCCTCTTGTGATCTCAGAGGAGGAACTTGCCTTGTAAACTCTTCTCTGGTTTGAAACAGAAGCAACAATACATGTGGCTGATACCGAGACACTACTGAAAGCAGGGAAGAGCTTAGCAAACCTGAGATTTTCCTTTCTCACTTTTAAAGGAGCAAAAGTTATTACAGCTGCACTCTGTGTACAATACAAAATACAACCCTGGTGAGAAAAGCAATGAGCTCTGCAATCTATCCTTTAGCCATAATCACTTTTGGTTTTTATTCTCCCCACGCACAACTTTAGCACATGTAAAGGTTTAGAAATGGCTTGTTAGAGAATGAAGGCAGTTCCCCCACCCACCCAAGAATTGAAAGTGGTATCAAAGAGGCACTGTTGCCTGTGATGTACACATTCATCCCACTTTTGCCTCTGTTTCTACACATTAATCTAATGCTTGACAAACCTGAAAAACCAGTTCTACCAAACATGAGGGGTGGGTTATACATACAGCGCAGTTAAATACTGCCTCTATAGTATCACTTCCAACTCTTCTAAAAGCTATTTTCTGTCCTGTCCCACTCATCCACCTCTTAACATCTATGCATCAAGTTAGCATAAAGCAGCCTTTGGGGTGGTTGTCCCTCAGTTGTGAAAAGCACCTTTCACCTAGAGACTTTCCAGTCCAAATATGAAGGCCAGTCTACACATAACAGCTACCATACAAAAGTTGTTTTAAATCTTTCCATGTCAACTATTATCTTATGACAATTTTTATTATGATGGTGTTGTTGGGCTAGTTTACCCCAAAAGATACACATGAAAGAGAAAATCACTGCACCCAGCCACATCACAAGAACAGCTTATCATGTGATATAGCCACCACATTGGAGTGGTTTTAAATGGTTTGCACTTGGAGGCTGTAAGAGATAAACCTGACCTGAGAGTCTTCTGGGTTGGCTGCTATTCCAGCTTGAGTGAACACTCAGTGACAAGGCCATGTTTGCTGCCACATAATGTGTGTGTAAAGTGCTATCAAATTACAGCCCACTTATGGTGAGTCCAACCCCTTATGCGGCTTTCAAGGCAAGAGACATTCAGAGGTGCTTTGCCATTGCCTGCCTCTGTGTAGCAGTCATGGAGTTCCTTGGTGGTTTCCCATCCAAGTACTAAATAAAGCTGACCCTGGTTAGGTTCTGAGATCTGACAAGATTGGGCTAGCCTAGGCCATCAGATCATGGCACCACCTAAATGTGGCGGTAGAGGCTATTATTACAAGAGATCCAGAACTGTTTCCTGAAAAGATGATCAGACTATACTTTGAAACATGTGATCCTTACTAGCTCATCACTTTATATTTCATTGAGAGTATTTGAGAAATCGTCATAGTGAACTCTATAAACCAAGAAAATTCCTCTTAAAAGCTCCCCAGAGACACTCCTCAAAGGAAAATTTGCAGTTCTAACTCACTTTTCTGGGCCTCAAGCACACAGGAGGAAGGGAAAGAAAGCATGACTACACTGCATGCAACAGAGCAGATTCATCAAGATGGAACATAAAAGAAAAACAGGCTGAAAAATGGGTGAGGAGTATAAGAAAAACAGACTGTGCAAAAAATAAGGGGTGAACATAATAAAACTGGAGAATAAAAGTTGACTGAAGATGGAAATGGAGAGAGGCAAGGAAGAAGTTTAAAGCTTCTCTATTGAATTGGTGGTACCTCTCAGACTGAGAATTGGCATTCTTAGCCTGCCTTTTATAATTCAGAATTTCAATTAGGAGCAGATGAAGCCACCACGAAGAGCATGAACAGGTGCGTATGGAATCTCTTCATAAATAGTATGAGTATATGACCAGCCCTATTGCCGTGATGCTGTCATTACTTTATCAAGCCATCACAGAAGTGAAGATGGACACATCATCCTACACAGAGACACCAATTCATACAAATGATGCCACCAAGGTTGCCAGTCCCCCAATAGGGGCAGGGGTTTCTGCCATCATTCTGAGTGGTGGCAGGAGAAAAATTGTAAATGGCCATTGGGTTTTATCATAGAATTTCCCATGATTCCTAGAGAGATGTGATATTCTGGAATTCTGGGGTGATGTCACACCATTGCCAATGGATGACCCCCATGCCCCTGCCACTCATCTGCTGGTGGCCAGGCTTGGCAACCTGTGTTGGTCATGGGAGGTGGAGAGCCTCATGTGTCCCATAACAATAAAGAAATATAAAGATGCAAGTTAATAGTTGTGGGTGCTTTTCCTTCTGTATGCTGACACATTGTCTTTAAAGCATAGGAAAAATTCATCCAGGCAGCTTCATATCAGTTAGTTTTAGAGAACATTGTCTTTTACACACAAACCTTGCTGGCAGCGAAGACAGAAAATGTATACATCTGAGTCTGAAACCTGAAGTGTTCTGTGAGGGAAAATGAGTATGTTTTAGCCTTAAAGGGATCACAGACTGCAATTATATAATTCTTGTCAACTGATGTTAAAGATAGGCTAGAAAGAATGTATGGTGAGGCCCTGTAATAAAATGAGCTCCTTTACTCCTTTCAAATGTTTGTAAGCCTTGGAGGTTATCCAAAGGTCAAATACAGGAAAAGTCTTGGTGAACAGAAAACATAATCAAGAGTGCTTTTTAAAAAAAAATACTGGCCCTTTCTGTAATAAAATAAAATCATTTGTAAGGGAGAGGGTGGACTGGCTCTGTCTCCTCAGATCCAGGGCCAGAGGGGCTGAGCTTAATCAAATGCTGCTGTTTCATTTTCCTCCCTTGCCCCCCAACTGTGCCTGTCACTTAAAATAGACATAACCCACTTTAAATGCATTAGGGCGTGGTATAAAAGCACCAGAAAAAAGCATGATTCAAGTCATAGCTAGGCAAATGTTTCCATAGCAATGACTGGGGAAATATTGTCCTTGGGCTCACTGAAACAACAGACCAGGTGCTCTATAAAGATATAAATAAATAGATTTTCACTGCTGACTTATTCGTTTAACAAGAGTAATGGAGCCAGGAACAATGCTTTGTGTCTATGGACTTGTTTATACAATAAACAAGTTTTTGGCTGTTGAGTCAAACTTCTTATCCCAAGTCAGAGGCTCCTGCTGATATGGTAAAGAACAACTCAGCGTTAGCTATGGTTCCATGCTCACTGTCCCATATTGCTGTCAAGCAAGCATGGACCTTCAATGCCTTCTAAACTGTACTGCTTTTGTACCCTCAAAATAATAACCAACCTCTCATTATCTGCTTATCTCAAGAGGAAACAGAAATGTCAAAGGGCTGCAAACTGCTCACATTTTCTGTACCTGATAGCAGAACTAACACTGTTGATTAACATCTAGGGTTGCCAACTCCAGATTGGGAAATCCCTGGAGATTTGAGGAAGGTGAAAATTGGGGAGGGGATGGAGCCATAGAATCTAAAGCTGCCATTTCTTCCAGAGGAATTGACCTCTTTAGTCGGGAGATCAGTTGTAATTCTAAAAACTCTAGGCCACCTTGAGGTTGGTAACCCTACTGACATGTGGGATCTGGAAACTAAGCAGAGACTAAAGCTAGTTAATGGATGGATGATGACTTTAGGAAAGCTGATCTTTTACTCAAGTCCAATGCTGAGCTTTTTGTTTTGTTTTTTAAAAAGGCTACACTGCTTTACAAAGTGAGTATGTCAGTATTAATCTCTGCCAGTGAAAACTAGACATGTCTTTGATGGAAAAAAGCAACTGTTTTAACTCCCCCAAAATACAAATCTTGGGACAATCCTGTCCTTGCCATTTAAATTCCATATCTGTAGTGTTCACACATTAAGGGATACCCGACGGGTATTTATACTGCAAACCATAATACGTTAATAAATTCATTCATGCGCCAGGCATTATCTATCACCAGGCAGGGGTGTTAATCCAGTGCTGAACCAAAGGGAAGTGCAGTAAATTATCACCACTTAACTAAAAACTAGGTTTTCCATTGATGTTTTCCATCTGGCTTTCTTTAACAGGAGAGCTGGCCTGAAGGGCTAAATTTGGTAAGAATCCATGAAAGAGACATCAACCAGAGGTGTTAGTCAGATTGGAACTTTAAATACTCTTTTTTTCATAACCAGAGGAGGAGGGGGGGCTGAAGGATGTACCTCACCCACTCTTTTCATTCACCCAAACCTGAAATTCCTGCTCAACGTGGCCATTTTCATCTGAGCTGAGAATTAGGATCAAGCGGTATCGGCATTTGCTTGCTTGTGGTCTTAGCCAAGAAGCCAATACTTCACTAGACAGATGCTCACATTTCTTCTCTTGTAAGAGGAAGCCAATGGTGGCACAATAATTTATCTGGCAATGATACATTAATGTACAAATTGCATATCATTGTAACTAAAGTCATACTGTGTTTCTGCAAAATCACCTTTTGATCCACATTCTATCTACCCTTGTAGATGCTCTTCATCTGTGAATTATTTTTCAAGGGTCAGAAGATGCTGCAGGAACAGAGAGGATTGCAGGAGAACTCAACATTCCATACATGGAATGGTTGGATACAGACTAACAACACAGATTGCTGAAAGAGGGATCACTGTTCCTGGTGTGAACATCCATCCCAATTTTGCATCTGGTAAACAAAGATCACAAAGTTTTGCATTGTTTCAAGAAATATGCACAATTTCTTTGAACAGAAGTGATGGTGGGGCAGAAGAAATATGCTTGTAGTATACACTGTGGGGAATGAAGCTTTAAAGTCTCCAATGGGGATGCTGTAAATTTCACTGTGAACATGTTCAGTGGTTGAACTTACTATGTTCGAAAGTAGGAATCAGATGTGAGCCGATCACTCAGTCTGTTCAGTTTGTGCTTGCTGAACCACAGTTTGCATTGGTTTTTCTCAGAACTCTGCTGTTGATTCAAACTGACCAGGGGCCATTAGCATCACCAGGGCTTTTTTTCAGCAGGAACGTGGGGGAACGGAGTTCCGGAATCTCTTGAAAATGGTCACATGGCTGGTGACCCCGCCCCCCTGATCTCCAGACAGAGGGGAGTTTAGATTGACCTCCGCGCCGAGGGCAATCTAAACTCCCCTCTGTCTGGAGATCAGGGGGCGGGGGCACCAGCCATGTGACCATTTTCTCCTAGGACAACCCACTGAGTTCCACCACCTCTTTTCCCAGAAAAAAAGCTCTGAGCATCACTAAGGACTACTTATCCAAACACCAAAGAGTAGCATTTTATTGAAACATAGCATTTATTGATGACTGATTTATATGATTTGTAAGAGATCTAATTGTGTGTTTAAACAATTGCCTGTAATTTAAACAAAGCAGTTATGCAGCAAGGGTGGGGAGATAAAAGACCTCAACTGGACTGTGTGAGAACCTGCATGATAGAAAAGCCAATTGTGCTGTACTGCATGGTCAGCAAGGAATACAGTAAAACAACCTGTTGAACACCCACAAACAGACTAATGGACCATTGAACTAACTATGGAAAAATTGGGTTTCTGATTGCAACTGGCAAAGAGGACACCAGCCATACCAGCAGATGTTCGAGCATTCCTAGTCTCTAAAAACCTGTTATCTGTCTCCATCCTTACATTGAAATACCTTTAAAGCACAGTACAATAGGCCTGGTTTTTTCATCAATACTATACAGGTTGGAAAGCTGCAGCACAAGCCAAGGGCCGACCAAATTAGTGATCTCAAGCTGAAAAAAGCACTTTGCCTTTAAACACTTCAGCATTTATACAAATGTTTCAATGTGGGGACCTTACATTTTTTGGGGGGGGGGGGACTGTATTAGACCTTTTATCAGTCAGGCACTGATCCTATCTATGTGAAGAGCAAGATTTAGGTGCAGTAGCACCTTAAAGACCAACTAGATTTCAAGAGTCAAAGCTCCATTAGATATGAGGAATGACGAAGTAAGCTTTGACTCTTGATAGTTCATACTTTGGGAATCTAGTTGGCCTTTAAGGTACTACTAGATCCAAATTTTGCTCTTCTATAACAGGCCAACATGACTACCCACCTGAAGCTATAACAGTAGTTCCTGGTCAGTGCTCCATCTAGTCCTACACGGTGATTCAAACGGGCTGGTTCCCACATGGAGATACATTGCTTGATTGTACTGGATAACTGGCGACCAAATGTGTGGCTTGGCTCCTTTGAAAAGCATTGCGTTTGAGATGATGCAACATAGACATTACATTTTTCTGGGGTGCTAGATCTACAATGGCCCGTTCAAACATTCCGGTCTTCACCGGATGTCGCAGTCAAGAAGAGACAGGCATACAAGTGTAAACAAAGTCTGAGTATATTGGTTCTGTCCATCAACCTGGAGAGTTATGACCACTAATGCGTATTTCAGCAGCAGCATTACCATTACTGCTCTCTCTGGCAGTGTTGTGGGAAAGTGCTCCCAAACTTTAAACTATAAAATGCAGCATGTGATGCATTTTTATTGACTGAATGTTTCCTATTGAAGATACAAACACTTTTACCATGTGTGATTTGCAATCACACTGACAAACACATTTGTTGTCATTAGTGCCCAGTGGTTATATTCTTCCTTCATTTCTTTTCACTTTCATCCATTCCCCTTTTTTTTAAGACATGTGGGTCAGGATTCTTTAAACTTGCAGTTCTTCTGTGTTTCAGCTGAAAAATTGACAAAGTATCATATCAGAATTGTAAACAAAAACATGATTTGGCAACACAATGAAGGACTTGCATGGCTTTAGATTTGGGCCTGATATTCTGTGGACATCATAGCTCAGATCAACCATTCATATTTTGCTTTCTGTCTATATCCTCACCATAATTAATCCAAACGCCTTCCACAAATACATACATAGCACCACCAACCTATTGTCCTTCCAGTCCTCTCTCAAAATCTATCTTTTCTGTCAAGTCTTTGGACTAAGTCCCCTGTTGCTTCTCTGCCTCCAGTCCTGACCCTTTCCATATTCCTTCCTTGTCCATTTTCAAATTTCATTTTTCTTTCTGTTCACACATTATAGTGAACTTATGTACATCTTGCACATACATGCACTATCTGTTTGTAAGAAAGAGCCAACAGACATTCACTTTTCAAATGAAACAGGGGACCAGTACCTAGATAAATGTGGGGTTCCAGACACATATTCATCTGTACATGCTGACTATCAGGAGAATTATTCAAATCAAATATACAGAAAAAGGGTACATTATACTTGTATTGCATGTAGCCCTGTCCATATCTTACAGTGAATGTATCCACATGTATAAAGAAAAGTATTACATGTACATTAACAGTAAATTGTAAACAAGGCTCCCGTGCTTCTGTTTTCCTTCATTCTGTTCCTCCTACTTCCTTTCTACTCTTTCCTTTTTTTGCCAGTGCTGCATAGAGCCGAAGAGGAGACGGTTTGGATTGCTCCTGTGGTGCCTGTCCTAGAGAAACAGGAGAGACCAGAGCAGCCCAACAGGGAAGGTCTGATGGGTGTGACTTAACCCCCCCACACACACACACACACCATTTCTGAGGCCTACTGGGGTGCATTGCCTTGCTTCCCAGCCCCCCGCCCCCCCATTTCATGTGTTGGAGAGGGGTGACATTCCAGAACCTACATCATTCTCCACACCATCCTAAACTAATAGCACCTTTCATATCTAGCATCTTTCTTTCATACACACCCTCCCCCTGACTGATTCCATTAATTGAAACTTTCTTTTTAAAAAGTACATAGAGGAGGGTTATACTTAGGAGCTCTCATTGCAGCCTTTTTGTGGTGGTATCCGCTGGGATGTGCATAATGAAAATCACAAGCCATAAAAATCATGAAAATAACTGTTCCCGGATCTTACTTACGTCCCTCTGGATTGGAAACGTTAGTCAATGGCTGTTTGGGAGCCATGAAGCCCCTCCATGAAAAATATCTGTGCCTTTTTTTCAAATTCTGGTATTTACCAGCAATGCAGCATGAGCTTTCATTTCACTTTGAATCTGTACTGAACTTCTCTCTTCCAAACAGAGTGTTGCAATGGAAGAACAAAGAGCACTCCCAGCCAATCCCAAAGAGAGCTGCCATTCTCCTTCCCCCTCCTTCCCCTTCCAACCCTCCTTGTGTGCTGGAGAGAGACTGTTTTTGCTTGAGAAATTAGAAAAGCCTAACAGTGGGGGCGGGCTCTGCTCAGGGGCCCATAGGATTCAAATGCTTTGTCCAATTTGCTTGAAACTTGGGGGGGGGGGGTCTTTGATGAAGAAGCAGAAAACACTCTGCGGTAATTTTGGAGAATTTGGTTGAAAAACAATGATTCCAGCACCCCCCCCCCCCTCAAGGAAATAATGATGGTTGAGGAGGAGGGTCCTGCAACGGAAGTTTTCTTCACTTTCTGAACGAAAACAAAAAACAAACCACAACAAAAAAATGAAGGAAAATGCACACTTTTCAGTAAAAAGGTGAAAAAAATTATTATTCATTACTGTAAGAGTAGAGAAATGAAATGAATGCAGACAGGGTGTTGTTGTTTTTTAAATGCAGGTGGACAGCTGGAGCTGTCCTACTGGCCAATGCTAGATGGCTATTTTAGGAATTAGTAGAGAGAACTTACTGTGGCTGTGCAGAGAGGGACCTACTTTGAGGTTCTGTAAAATCACCCCTTTGTTCAATTTGCTTGAAACTTAGGGTTTTTTTAGATTAGAGGGAGGACTGTGTTCTGTGTGACTTTGGTGCCATTAAGCACAAAAACAGCCAGAGCCTCCAATTGGTCAGCTCTCCCCTTCCCTTTTGAAAAGAATGGCCACAAAAATCATGGGAATGGAAAAAAAACTAACACATTTTTATCCCAACCCAGCAACACTCCAGCAGAAAATTACCCAATCACAACAAACATTTCACTCAGCCATCCTGGATATGAAAACACAACAAAAATTTTCTAGATGCATGCCCCTGGTATCCACTGCCTTCTCTCAAAATTTCAACCCTTGCCTCAATATGTTAATTCTCACCATCATCACCCAGCCTATGAAAGTTCAGTTGCTCACAATCATTCCTTGTTACCCTTGCCTCTCTCTTTCCTCCTCTCACCATATTGTGTCCCCCACAATAAAAATTTAGATGGGACACTCCAAAAGGTCAGGAGTCAAGACCAGTCTTTGCTGCGTAATGTACTATATCTGTTCATATCACTCTAGTAAGAGTAGTACACAAATGTCCAGCCCCTACCTCTGCTTTTGCTGTCTTTAGAACCATCGCGACCTGTGCTTTTGCCACCTTCTCTGCTGCTCTGGCTGTTCTTTCAGACTGCGGGTCTTTTTTGGCTTCCATGTCTGACGTGCCAGAGCATTCTGGTGCTTTAAATTTGGATTCATCTTTTTTTTCTGACGCTCTAACTTCTTCTTTTGTCACCGGTAGTGCTACTTCTGATGGTGCTTTTGTTTCTTTCTTTCCAATAGACAATTCTTGGGATTTTACCTCAGGTGTTGTAACTGCTGCTTCCATCTCTGATCTTTATGGCTTTTATGTGTATCTACCAAAAATAGAAAGAAAAAAACATTAGTTTTCAGAACATGTGGATCTGGATTGGTGTTAGTCACTCTGAACTTGGCAAAATATGCCCTTTAATTCCTAAATTTAAAACATTATTTTAGGAATAGAATCTCCAAGAGGACTTCTTAATGTGATAGATAGAATATACTTCATGGATCTCTCATTTCACACAGCAGATTCCCACTTCCACTCTCATTAGGTTCATACCCCTGAGCTGTTAAAAGGATAGATTGTTCCCAGTCACATGATGTAGCTAGTGCTATCCAGTATGCCCTAAGAAGAAAATGTTCAAAGATGTTGAAGAAAATTACACGGAGGTGTGTTCACAGCAGCACCTTTCCCAGGATATATCCTGGCTACAGCTAGTGCTGCACATAGCATATCCCACATCCAGGCCAAATGTTCCTGAATAATGTTATGGAAGTGGATACTGAAAGTTACTGGAAGGTCCAGGAGAACCAAGAGAAACCAACTCCCATATTGGCCGACTGATACAGATCATCAAGTCAAGATAGCCAAAGTGGTTGCAGTCCCATGTCTGTATCATTCAAGAACACCTGGAGCTCAGAGGCTAGATTCTTCCCTTTTACATGCCATGTCCAGCTATAGTGGACTAAAGGCCTTAAGTTAACAAGCCAATTGCTATTTACACCTTTTACTGAGTCAACAACCTGTAGGAGATTTAACAATCCAGGACAGACAGGGCCTAGCAGGGTTGCTAACTCCAAGCTGGGAAATTCTTTTGAAGATGGAGCCTGGGAGGGTGGGATTTGGAGAGTGAAGGGACCTCAGTGGGGTATAATGCCAACAATCCTGCCCTCCAAAGGAGCAGTTTTCTCCAGGAGATCTGTTCTTTATAGTCTGGAGAGAAGTTGTAATTCCAGGAGATCTCCACCGGGAGGTTGGCAACCCTAAGGGCTAATTATAGAGGAGGTGGATCTCACCTCTCCAAGACTCTATCCATGTTCTGTGGTTGCACTAAATGAAAAGTATCCAAATGACCTCAAGAACATTTACCTAGCACCTTTGTAGTAGCTGTTTAGTGACAGGCTCCAGTGCTCACAGGTGAGCATTCTTTTACATTGTGGAAAGTCCTCCATTTTTCTTCATGCTGGTCTCCTATGCATCTAATTTTCTTCCCTCACAGGGCTGAGGCCTTAATGGATATCGTACTTCCCACTTTAGATGGTGTTCAACAGACCCTTTCCGACTTGGCTAAGAGTCTAGGCATTACACTGGATCTAGCATAACTGCTGAAGAAGTAAGTTAATGCAGCTGCAAAAAATGCTTTCTTACAAATATTGTCAAGCCTGGAAAATGACCCCCTACCTTGACTCCACTGATCTAACCACCTGGATCCATGCCATGGTAACATCAAGATTATACCATTGTAATGCACTATTGTAATGCACTTTGAAGACAAACTCAGAAACTCCAGTTGGTAGAAAATGCCACAGCTCAGTTATCAGGAGCTAATTGGAGCATTCATATTACATGGGCTTGCCAAGTGCCAGCTTCTGGTGGGCCATCTCCCAGGGAAGGGCCTTCTCTCCTGCTCTTGCCTCTCAGGCTACCAGGAGAAACAGTGGGGGCAAAAATGATATTGGGCTGCATGCTGATGTCACTTCTGGGCAAAACCCCACCTGTCATGTGAGACATCAGCTAATCTTCTAGAAATTCTGTGATAACTAGCAACAGAGCCTGCTGTAAAAATAAGGCCCTGCAGCCAGAGGAGGTGGCAGGAAGGCCATGTGGGGAGGGAACCCCCTGCACTGCACTTCCCCACTGGCTCTGCAGGCAGGCCTTTGAGGGCTGCAGAGCCAGTGGTAGGGTTCCCAGGTGCCCATCTATGGCGGGCAAACTCCCGGAGATTTTCCCCCTCGTCCACCAATCACCGGCAGGCACCTCAGGAGTGCACGCTAGGCACGCGCGCCCTACTGGCACAGCAACATTACTTCCATAAGTGACATCGTTACGCTGCCCACAGGAGCATTTCTGCACTTCGTTTGGGGCCAATTTGGGCCCCAAACTGGCAGAATCAACTATGTGCAAACTGCAGAAGTGCTCACATGGCTGGCATGACAATGTCACTTATGGAAGTGACGTTGCCACGCAGACGGCATGGAGACATCACTTATGGAAGTGACATCATCACATCATCACCGGAGTGCATGCACACTTTGCACATACGCAAAGAGTTGTACCGGCCCAGGAGATGGTAAGTGCCAGGTCCCAAACCTTCCAGTGGGAGGATAGAGGGATCTGGCAACCCTAGCCAGCAGGGAGGTATAGTGTGGTTCTGCAGCCACTGCAGAGGCAGTGGGAAGGCAGTGCAGGGGAAGCTCTCCTGGCTGCGCCTCCCTGCCTGCTCCGCTCCACAGGCAGGCCTCAGAGGGCTGCAGAGCCGGTGGGAAGGCACAGCATGGCCCCACAGCCACCACGGAGGTGGCAGGAAGGCCACGGGGGCATGCTTTACCCTTCCTGATAGCTCCGCAGGGTCTCAGAGGCCTGCCATTGATGTCTTACTTTTTGTCCTGGCACAGGCACGCTGCAGGGCTCCAGTGCGCCTGCATCAAGATAAAAAGTGAGTTGTCAGAAACACGACTCGGCTTTTATATAGTAGGATAAAAAGAGTGTCTAGAGCATTGGTTGATGCAGTGTTGCTGTTTTCACACAAATGTGATGTTGGCATGTTGCCCAACTACAGTTGCCAGGCATTGCTTGGCAACCAGTGGATGTCCAGGGTGGTGGGGACACAGGGAACATTGTCAGTGATAGAATGACATTACTTCCAACCATTTCTAGAAAGGATTGATGTCACTTCTGCGTCTTCCCAGGAAGTAAAATCATGCCATCAGCCCAACAGATTTTTTAAAAACTTTTCTCCTGCCACCTCTCCAGAAAGAGAGGGCTGCTGACAGAATGCCTCCCACAGTAGGAGGAGACTTGGCAACCCTAAGCCCAATGAAATTTCTGCCTCTTGCTCCACCCACCCACCCCAGTTTCTAATTTTACACCCATTCGGCAGACACTCCATTGGCTGCCCATCAGTTTACCAGGTTCAATTCAAGTTACTGGCAATCACATACAAAACCCTGCATGGCCTTGGACCCTCATATCTGCAGGACTGCCTCTCCTTCCTGTGTTCCACCATGACATCTTTGCTCATCTGTTTACGGCATTTTGTGGGAACAATTGTGCTAATGGGCTGGACTGCCAGCTGCCTGTACACACACATTCGCTATTGTGGCTTCCATCTTATGGAATGGCCTGTCTGAGGAAGTCAGGAAGGATCCCATGCTCCTGTCATTCCACAAACTGTACAAATTATGTACAACATAGTTCAGGAAGGACTTTCTATAAATATAATACTATACTGTATACTGTTAGGAGTTAGAATGGTTCAGAAAGGCGCTTTATAAAGGGAATGGAACGTGAACTACACCACTGTGAGTAGGACCATTTATCTGTTTGCTGCACGAATTATCCTGTTGTCGCTGCATTATTTTCTATAGAAATAATGTCATATTTCTTCATTGTATCTGCACTCTGTATCATGTCTAATGTGTCATGTTTGTTCTGATTTCTATAATCCTAGTCCAAGTACAATGCTTATTAAATGTCTTATCATATTGATTGTATCAACTACACTGTGTAATCTGCTTTGAGTCTCAGTGAGAAAGACAGACTATAAATATAGTAAATAAATAAATTTTCCCCCAACTTGCCATTGATTTACTCCATCAAAAAAATTCTAAACTCAGTTGCCAAAATTCTTAGATGTAGAAGTGCTGAACTTTTCCTTACAGTCCCATGATTGTACGAAACTCTAAGACCAGGGTCGGAATCAAGGATTCCTGAAGACATTAATGCAAATGCAAACGTTGTATTGAGCACTATCATCCCCAGTACAGAATCAGTACTTCTGTGATTTTATATAAGAACAGCTCTGGGCACAGAATAACCTGAGAGACAGGCTGGATGTGATATAGGAGATCTGTAATTAGGACTTCCCACAATTGCTCAGTTTTTGTTTTGTTTTTAGCAGACCTATTCAATTGTTTTGAAGATTATAAAAGTGGCAACTTCATGAAAATGAAGTTAATTTGGGAGGGGAGGGGCAGGAACATCTTTGCCCTCCAAGAGCTAACTGCATCTTTTGTAGAGCTAATTGCAGTGTTGATATCTGTTACATAGGGAAAATTACACAGGATGAAAGGGTTAAACAGCCACCTCTCTCAGACATTTTTCAGATCATTAAAACTGCTATGGATCTGCTAAATAGTTGGGGTTCTTTCTAAAGTGGGAGGTCCTAAACATGGATCCCCCATATCAAGTCTAGTTTTTCCCCAAGAGGACAATTAGAATGAAAAACATTGCAAATTATAAAATTTTCTCTGCTTCAAGACAGTACTATATAGATGGAAAGGCATTTTGTTGTTGTTAAGTTGTGTATCCTTTTATTTATACAAATAAAGATAGTTTGCATTATGTAATGATTTATATTTTTCTGGCTGCAAGGTCTCATCCTACTAATCTGAGGACTGAAGGCAAAACTCATACAGCATGTCTAGATTGTTGGCTTTACTTTTTCCACTGCCCATTGCCCAGATCTTTGACTGATTCAAGACCTCCCTCATGCTTTTATTCCACCTGTTTGCTCTTTACTACGGTATTGATCACAACTATGCTTTTTGCATGATATATGTAATCATGGGAGTGTGTCCCATGTTCATGTTTATTCATGTAATCCGTCTGCTATAAAAGAACTGTAACAAATTCCCAGTCAGTGAGGTCAAGTGTCTAAATCCCAAACCCATAGTCCTGTGGGAAATACAGGTCAAGTCATTCACGTGTGAGATAAGTGCTGTTTAAAAATCTACCTGCCTATCTGTTTCATTAAATAGTAACCCTGTCGTTCTGCAGACAAGAATGTATTCTCTCCCTCAGCCCCCTCCCCCTCCTGACCTCCCCGTAAGTTACCCTGAAGGCTGGTCATGCTCAGTGACTACAGAACAACGAGCTGCCTTTCTTGCTACAAAAGCTCAGTCCTTCTCTGTTCACAAGTAAGCTGGTGAGTAATGCCTACCTAAAAACAACCCTCTTGCCTGTGGACATGCCTCTCTCCCCCCCACAATGAGCAAGACATCTCTCAACAAGGAGAATATGAATGTTTTATAAGATATTAACAGTGAAATCCCAAGGAGAGTTACTCCAGTCTAAGCCCATTGACTGAGTCTCCTGTAGAGCAGCAACAAACCCTAGAAAAGGCTGGTTGCTCCCTTACAACACATATTCAGTTATGGTGGTGGTGACAGTCCAGCTAACCCAGCTGTGAACATACAGGAAGGAAGGAGAGTTTATACAGACCTCACACTGTGAGGAAGAAAAAAATTGTGCACTTGTGCTGAACTCACTGTACTGGCAAGCTCCATCTATTTCCTACCCTTGAACAGGACATATTCCTTCTTATTGCCTCAGTTTCTCTGTGAAGTATAAAGAAACTAGCTTTTAAATTTAAGCCAGAACATTTAAATGGGAAGGACTGGCTCTGAGGACCTTTCTTCACAATCAAAAAGTGTGTCCCAACAACACTTTCATATTTAGTACACTAATCCTGCAAGCACTGGTTCAGCACCAGTGTTGAATCGCTATTCACATTTTAAAGGGAAGAGGGAATGGTTGAGCACTCCAGTACTGGTTGTACACAAAGGAGGAATGTACATACAGCAAGGAAATAACTGATAAAACATTTTTAAATGATAGGTAATGATTTCATTTCTGGTGGTTCATAGCAGATAAGGGAAAAACCTCTGAAGAAGTTGCATGACATTACCATTGGGGAAGCAAGATGGTACCTCTGATGACACCTGAGTCTGGGAATGGATACCATACCGTGCTCCAAAAATTACCCTAAAGCTTCAAGGTAGTACAGAATGCTCCAGTTAGTGGTCACACCTAATTCTCACCTTTAAAGCCCTTCACAGAATACAACCCATATACCTCAGAGACTGTCTTTCTGCATATGAACCCATTCGCTGCTAAGTTCTGCCTGGTGGTCCAAATTCCACATGCTCTTACAACAAGAAGGAAAAATATCTGTGGCAAGAAACAAGAACTTAGCACAATTGCTCTGAAGCTGCAAAAAGACCTATCCAAAAAGGTTTAAAGTTTTTCTGGACTTGTAGATTTTCACAGAGGATATATAGCTTTCCTCTTCTGGAAGGCTTTTGGACTGCTGAATAGGCATTGTGGCCCTGTGTTGTGGCCACTTTTGATTCTACTGCATTTTTAGGTTGTTGTTGTTGTTATTAACAATAATGATGATGATGATAACTGCACTTATATACTGCTCTTCTAGATAGATTAGTGCCCCTCTCAGAGTGGTAAACAAAGTCAGTGTTATTATTATACAGCTGGGGCTAGGGCTGCCAGGTCCCCTGGTGTGGGTGGAGAATTCCCCACTCCCAGCCTCTGCCCCCTGCCACCACTCACCTGGCCAGTGGTGGGAAAAGGCCCAGGGAATGGGCCCGGGAGACGAGCACAGTGGGCATGCTACAGCAGTTTCATGTTCTTTTTCAAGTTATTTTACTGGAATTTGCCTTAGCATCTGTGGAGGGGAATTGTCTAAATGTTTCAAATAAATAAACCATACATATTCAAACCAACATAGGTCTCACAGCAATTACAATAACAATTGACCGACTATCTCAAGGAAGAAGTGCATTTGCCCTGGTACAAAATGTAATGAAACCAGTGCTAGGAAAATATGAAAAACCCACAAAAGTAGTTTCTCAAGGAAACTACTGATTGTATAAAATAACCCTCAGATCCTGTTCATAAGGGCTGGATCCCACAGAAAGATGCAAGAACTGCAGATCTTTCTACCTTCCCCTCCTCTGCTGCAGTGACAAGGGGGACGGTGGTGAGATAGTCTTCTCCTTTCTTTTTCATGGAAGAAACCAAAAGGGCCATTTCATTCCCCTCCCCACTAGGATTGCCTTGCCAACCTTCAGGTGGGGCCTAGAGATCTCTTGGGATTACAAGTGATCTCCAGACCAAAAAAATCAGTTCCCCTTGAGAAAATAGCTGCTTTAGAGGGCAGACTCTATACAATTAAATCAGTGAAGGTCCTTTCAGTACCCGTTCCCCGTATCCACCACCAAAGCTCCAGGAATTTCCCAACCCAGAGTTGGCACCTTGCTCCCCACTGCAGCCACCTAATCCAAGTGGCTATCAGAATCATGTAGGCCCTGCAACCTGAGAATGAACAGGAAAGAACCACTAGGGGTGGGAGTGGGAAAAATTCACAACCTTCATCCCTTCCTCTGATGGATTATGAGGGAGGGGGGAGCTTCAGTAATGAGATGCATTAATCCAATAGTCACAGATCCCTGTTGCATCAACTTTATGCTCTCAGAGCCTTTAATATAAGCCTGGGTGTTGTTGAACCTGAAATTCATCAGCTTAAGCATTACTTTGCTTGTGCAAAACATGTGTTTTATTTTCATTTAAAACAGTGGGACTTAATGTTGTTTTATTTTGACTGGATCATGTCCAGAGTCATTGAGCTTGGGTCATTAAGCAACACCCCTTGGTATTCCCTAGAGAAAAATCTGGCCATCTCCTGAAATATCTCTCAATTGCTTCTCTGGACCTCTGTCTGATTGTTATTGCTTCAAAAGAGCCATAAGACATTCTCATACTTTTCCGAACTCTTGAAAAGCTGAGGTAATAATTGACATGGTGAAAACATTTAATTCACTAGAAAGTCATAATAAATTATCATTTCTATGTGACAACTGCTTTATCTTCCAAGTACCAAGGGTGTATCTCCATGGGAATTTAATACTCTCACTTCTGTGCTTGCCAATCCAAAATATGGACAAACATGAAAAGCTTGCGTGGCATGGTGGATAGAGTATTGGACTTTGATTGGGAAGTTGCATGTTCAAATGATTGCTGATCTGTGAAGCTCCCCAGCTGACTTTGAGATGTTCTAAAGATAAGACAAGACTGTCTTATGTAATAATCCTTACTTTTCACATTATACTATGGGTCTTCCAAATAATTGTTTATTACATTAAAATATTTTCTACATGTGCTCAAGGCAGCTTACATCATTTCCTTAAAAATACAAAAAGATCACTGAAAACCTAGGTCTTAAAAATGCCTAGGAATACCCTGGAAGACTGTTATAGGTTCAGCTCAAAAGTGTGTAAAAGCACATTCTTTTAGGGGTAGCTGAAAACTGAAAGAGAATGTGCAATGTGGCACAGGACAGTCCCGTGACTGTATCACACCAATTGCCACTGGGTTAGGCGAGCTAGTGATTGTCCTGTATTTGTCACTGCTTGCTGTGAAGATGGGCTGAAGACCACTGTTGATACAGTTCAGATTATACATGGTCTTCATACAGAGAGTGGCTGTTCTGAGTGAGCCAACCTAATACCCAAAGGGGAAAAAAACCAAGCAGAATTTTTTTAGATTTAAATGATATGAAGAGCATCACCATTAAATCCTTCTATCAAAAGAGTTTTTGACTAAACATTAGATAAAACTTCCTGACAGTTAGAGCAGTCCCTCAGTGGAACAGGCTTCCTTGGGAGGTGGTGGGCTCTTCTTCTTTGGAGGTTTTTAAGCAGAGGCTAGATGGCCCTCTGACAGCAATGCTGATTCCGTGAACCTGGGCAGATCATGAGGGGGGGGGGCAGAATGGGTTACATCAGTGCTTAGTTGTTGTGGCCAGTGCTTAGTTGTTGTTGTGCCTAGGGTGATGCTGATCGCCTAGGGTGATGCTGATCGCCACCTTGGGGGTCAGGTAGCAATTTTCCACAGGCCAGTTTGGCTAGGAATCCTGACAGTGTTTTCCCATCTTCTGGCCTTGGAAGAAGGGTCACTGGGAATGTGTCAGGGAAGGAGAGGTAGTTGTGAATGTCCATCATTGTGCAGGGGATTGGACTAGATGACCCTGGAGGTACCTTCCAACCCATGATTCTATGACTCTGTGATTCTATTCAAATAGATAATGGTGAAAAGAGGGGGGTGGACTTCGGTACATACTGTTATGGACTCATCCTCCCAATCCCTCAGTTGCCCACTTGCCCCCATCATCTTGGAGTCCCAGTTCTGCACACTAAGGCCTTTGGATGTTCTATACCATGGAAACCAAACATTTTATCTTTGTAACCCAAATATGTGATACCTGCTGGCACCACCATATGGATAAGGGCAGTTTCATTTATGGGCTAACTGCCTTCTTTGACTGGTTCCAATACTAATTCAGGCTGTTGTTGGTCAGCCCCTCTACTTCCTTATTAGAATGTGTATGTATGCAAGAAACAGTGTTTGACTCCCTCCACCTCATCACCTATCTTTTCCTTTGCTGTCTGTTGCAGCACCTGTCCTTGGCAGAGTCACAACAAATCAGCAGCAGATAACCTGTGGGTAGATTTTATCCCACTTCCCAACTTACATTTTAAAAGTTTGTTGATTAAGCATATATTCTAGAAAGCACAGCTATTGGGGAACAATCTACAGACAGGAGGAATTCTTATACAACTCTAATAAAATAATATAAAAAACAGTTGCTCCTAGGTTTCTTTACCGTGTCTAAATACCCCTCTCCCTCTGGAAGGGCTCAGGACACAGCACTTGTCAGAAAGCTTACTGAGGCTTGTCCAAAGCGTTCCTGGAGACTCGTGCAGTCTAAACATGCCTTTCATGTGTCTTGAATGAGCCATGAACCATGAACAGTAAACTGCACCCCAGGTAAGGTTGCCAACCATCAGGAGGCCGGGGGGCAGGGCATAGGAATGGCGGAAATGGTATCAACAAACAAAAATGGGGAAAGTCTATGAAACAGTTCTGTTTACACATCATGGTATGGGGTCATTAATTGTTTTACCATGTGGCTTTTTTCATTTGAAAAAAAAATCACGAGAATGCTGACCTCAACTGACAAACAAAAACCTTACAAGCTAAAGCTGTGCAATGGATAGAATAATTGGGCTTGGACTTGGGCACTGCCATGGACACTGTGTGGCCCTGAGCAAATCACAATATTTTTCAGTTGCCAACTCCATGTCAAGAAATTCTTGGAGATTTGGTGATGGAGCCTGTGAAGGGGAGGCACCTCAGCAGAGTATAATGCCATACAGTCCACCCTCCAATGCAGCCATTTTCTCCAGAGGAACTTATCACTGTAATCTGGAGATCAGTTGTAATTCTGGGACGTCTTCAGGCCCCTCTGGAGGTTGGCAACCTTATAATCTTTTCACCTCAGCTCATCTCTCAGGGTAGTGTGGAAATGTGATGATGATAAAATAAAGTTTATAAAGTACAATGCCATTATAAGTACTACAGAAATGATAATGCTAGTAAGCCCTGTGTTTAATAACATTTGAAGGCAAGCTAAACCCTCCCACCTTCTCTCCCTTAAACAACAACCAACAGCACCATAAAAACCATCAAATTGTAGATTACCTTCAAGGTTATTTCTGCTCTGTTCTTGTCAGTTGTCTAGTGGAAGAGCTTCCTGAATCAGGTTTTTTATCATTTATCCCATTTACAGTCCAACATGAAAAATGGCTTACTGCAGATTTCATAGAATATAAGATCTTGAGAAGCAATAGAAGCATCAAATTTTCAGTAAAGATATTAAATCTAAGCATCCAAGGGGGGAGGAGTGAGACACTAATTACATTGCTGTTATTTTTGCTTTGAGTTTTAAGGTTAAAGGTGTCAATTTATAAAACTAGGTGAACATCCACAATTCATAAGCAGACTACAGCTAATTAGATGCCTTTTGATCCTTTATATTGCCTGGAGCTTATTTAACTTTTTAGATAAAACCAAGGGTTTTAATGCACACAAAAGGACTGGGGGAGGAAAGAGATGTCAGCAGGAAGGAGGGTTTTTTTTTTAATAACTCTCTTTAGAGGGGAAAACTGTTTTCCTAAAGCACAGCACAATTAGTGATGCTGATTCCTAACCACAAAACATTCTCTCTCATTTGAGATGAGGGTTGCCAAATTAGGATTAGGAAGTTCCTGGAGATTTGGGCATGCAACCTGGGGATGGCAGAGTCTGAGGATGGGAGAGACCTCAGTGGGGTAACATCAGGTGAATTCACTCAGATAAGTTGTGTGGTGGCCACTTCCAGGCCTAGCCAAGTTGTACAAGCTGCACAGTGGCAATCATGTGAGCCTACCACAGGGCCTGGCCAAGTTGCATAAGTGGCACAGTAGAGAATCACCCAGACAAGTCATGTATGAGCCACAGCCTGGCCCAGGAGAGTCACGTGGCAGTGAGTCACTCACTGCCTACCCAGGACTGACCAAGTTGCATAAGTTACATGATAGTACGTCTCCTGGGTGATTCATCAGGTAGCCATTACTGGGCTCAAATGAGTCAGATGGCAGCAAGTGGCTCAGTGGCCACTGCCTGGCCTGACCAAGTTGTGTAGTGGCCATTAGGGATGTGCACTTTGGGTTTCAGAAACCCAAAGCAAACCCGAATCAACCCCAATTTGGGTTGATCTGTGATTCCCAAAGCAGCCCCTGCATAGCTGGCCCAATTTGGGAAACCGAAGCAGAGCAACATGAAGCGATTCGGTTTGCTTTGGGAAGCTCTGTGAAGCCTTCTCCCTTGCCGTGGCAAGAGGAAACAAGCTTCAAAGAGCTCTCTTCCCACAGCTTTCAATTGATGGGAGGGGGAAGAGGGGAGTGAGAGAGGCAGGAGAGGGAGGGGGAGAGGGGGATGATCAGGGAAGGGAGATTGGCTGAGAGAAAGAGCCAGTCGCTGCAGCAGCAAGCAGCTCTTCCCTTCCCAATTGGGGGGATCCTCTGACAGGACAGTATTTTTAAAAAAAAAAGTTTCAAGGTGGGACTGATTTGAATGTGCTGTTAAAGCTGTTACCAGAAATTCAAGAAATGAAATTTTTTAAAAATACATTTTTAGTGTGTGATTCTCTGGTGTGATGTTAAAATTTGTTTCAAGTTGGGGGACTGCATGTTATGATTTGAATGTGCTATTAATGCTGTTCCCAGAAATTCAAGAAATGAAATTTTTTAAAAATTATTTTTGGTTTGTGATTCTCTGGTATGATGTCAGAATTTGTTTCAAGGTGGGGGGCTGTATGTTGTGATTTGAATGTGCTATTAATACTGTTCCCAGAGCCCCTGGGGATGGGCGGTATATATAAATTGAATAAATAAAATACAATAAATAAATAAAATACAAAAATGAAATTTTGGTGTGTTTTTAGAGTTTTTTGATTCTCTAGTGTGTTGCCAAGTAGGCCCCCTCCCCTGCTTTAAGGCCTGCTATGAACTGTGTTAAAGTTTCCTGCGTTGCTGTTTTACTGCTACACAAAGATTGCCCTGCACGTGTGTGCTCTAATACACGTGTCAGTTTCCTGTCTGCTGTTTTATTACCGTGCTGCTGCAATAGACTGTGTAGTTCCCTGACTCCATGCTTGGATAACTGCACAAAGGACTCTCTTTCTGGGCAGCCCTGCCCTGACCTGTATCTGGACTTCCCAATGTGTGTTTGGACTCTGTTACAAGTGTGCCCCGTGCCTGCATTGCCATCTGCCACGGACCGTGCCTGTTCCCTGCTTTGGACTGTGTTTTGTGTGCTGTTTCCCCTGCCTCCATGGAAGCCTGCCTCATAGGGGCCCAAGCCACTGCTAGCAGCCGGGCGCCTGCCGGGGAAAACTCCAGCGAGCCTGGCTAGGCGCTCCCTGGTCAGTTCCCGCCTGGAGCCTCCCGCGGGTCGGTCCCCGAGCTTGCCCTCGCTACCGGGCAGCCTGCTATCCAGCCCCAGCTATGCCCAGCCGGCATCCATGTTCTTAGGCAGCCAGAAGACCCAGAGGAAGAGACTGCTTTGAGAAGCCATTTCAGAGAAGCGAGCACACCACGTCCACGGCGAGAGTACCTCGCCCCGCTCTGCATATCTTAGGAGCCGCCCCGGAGAAGGAACTAAGTGCCGACCATCCCAAGCACTTAGAGAATGCATCTCAAAGAAACCTCCGCATTCCAGAGCTGATGACATCAGGACAAGCCCTGTCCGCTGGAACATCCTTTCAGCCCACTTGGATTTCCCCCTCCCTCTTTTGTCCCCTCTTCCTGAGGTGTCACTTATCACGATCTGATTACCAAAGTGGCCCATCCAAGCCATTCAGTAGCCCATTAGAACCTTTGTTTTAAACTGTGAGAACCACCAAGTACAGCACCAGCCCCAGGGTACGTTTTGGGGTATTTAAGCTGGTCTCTCAGACCACTCGGGGCTTAGGCCATTCCTATCCAGAATTCCTTGCTGTCCGTCTGTGGTCCCAGTGCTGGCATTGGGCCACCCTCGCTGCTGTGTCTCTGCTTCGCTCCAGGATTGTGAGTATTTCCCTTATCATCGTTGGGAACCTGCTAATGCGAAAGTCTCTATATTTCCTACTCTGTATTTCTTAGGCCTTGTATGTTCTTTGTATGCTTGTGCAAGTTTAGGCTTACGCCACACTGAATACACGTGTTTGGAACCTATTTGTAGTCTGCCTCTTTTTCACTAGAGTGTCTGGGATCGGGACCTCCGTAGACATAGGTTAAGATCCGCGCTAATTTTAAGTTACAGACTGCTACAGCTAATTCCCCATTATAATAAAGAGCAGTTCTGGTAACAAGTGTGACGGTGGGGGTTGATTTAATCTAGGACTGTACATTGTGATCTAACAGTGATGTGATGTTTTTAATTTATTGCTGTTACCAAGAAATATTTTTTTAAAAAATTGATTTTGTGTGTGTGTAAATCTCTGTTGTGATGGTTGGCCTCAGAGGGAAGCATGGAGAGTGGTGGCTGGCCAGCCAGCTCTGGGGGTGCTGGAGAATTTTGAGGAGTTTGTCTTTGGTTTTGTTGGGCTGTTGGGGGGGGGGTTATTGAGGGGTTTCTGTCTGTGGCCATGGATGCCACATTCTGTGTGTTTCTATTGTAGGAGTCTGGATTTTCCCATAATAGAAAGAGGGGTGGTGGTCTGGTCAACTGGGAAACCATTACATGGCCCCTCGAAGTCCAATCTCCCTGACGCTTGGGTGATCTCCAGAGGGCAGGTAGGAGTAGGTCCCCTGCAAGACTGGTGCATTTTGCTTGCAAACTGCCATCTCCAGCCTCCTAGAACAGCCCACTAGTTTTCAACACATGGTTCAGTTTGTTTTGGGTTGAATTCAATAGATGATTCTCTGGAGTGATGTTAATCCCCTTTCATCAGTTTGGCTGTACTGAGGGAGATTGTTCATTAGTTCATTATTCCCTATTCCTCATAGGGAATAATGCGGCTGGGGGACCATCTTTGGGGGGTCATAACATGGACCCCGAAGTCCAATCTCCCTGAAACTTGGGTGGCCATGGGGGGAGAGTTGGGAGAGGGTCCCCTGCAGGCTTGGTGCATTTTGCTTGCGAAATGCCACCCCCAGCCTCCTGGGAACCTTCCCCCCGGATTTTTCCAATAGGAAACAATGGAGATAGGCGGCAGCTGGGGGGACCTTTTTGTCCAATCTCCCTGAAACTTGGGTGGCTGTGGGAGGAGAGTTGGGAGAGGGTCCCCCGAAAATTTGGTGTTATTCGGGAAGAAAATGACCCCCCCCCCGGTCCCCAGATAGCTGGGGGCACTGTTTCCCATTGGAAACAATGGCCAAATCTTCCCTAATAATTCTGAATTGGCTTAAATACCTGAACCTGAAGCAGCTTGCCATTTTGAGTTTCGGGTTTACCCGAACTTTTTTCCTGCTCTAGGTAAACCAGGAGCAGGAAACCCAAATCTTTTGGGGTTGCACACCCCAAGTGGCCACTGCCAAGCCAGCTGAGCCTAGTCATACAGTGGCCACTAGAGATGGGCACAAACTGAAATATGAACCAAAGTTTGTGATGAACCAAGCCGATTCATGGTTCATGAACTGGTGGTTCGTCAGAGCCCATTTCTGACGAACTGCCACGAACTTTAGGCTGGTACGTTTGTTTTGTTTTTTGGTTCATCACTACAGACAGCCTGGCGCAGATCAATCAGTTTTTTAGGCAACAGGGGATGGACTTCATGCAGACCTTCTGCTGACCCAGAAGTGACCTTCTGCTGACCCGGAAGTGACGGTATGCTGACCTGGATGTGACGTTTTCATGAACCAAACGAGCTGGTTTGCGAACTGGGGCAAGTTCGTGAAAGTTTGTGGTTCATGGTTCGTGAAATGCTATGAACCATGAACCACACGGTTTGTTTTTTTTCTGATTCGTGCCCATCTCTAGTGGCCATTGCTGGGCCAAGCCAAGTTGTGCAGCAGCTGCTGCTAGATACAGCCAAATCATGCAACTTGAGCAGAAGGAAGTTATCTAGTAGTCACCACCAGGCTTGGTCCTGGTGAGTCCTTTGTACATCAGGAGACATTCAATTGGAGGAGGTAGGACCCTTTCCAGAGTTGTTTTGACCTCACAGTCCACCCCTGCTCTTCTCCCACCCCAGCCTCTTAGTTGTAGAAACTGAGGCTTCGAAAGCTCATGTTGTGCCTAGCAACCCCCAAATGGCAACCAACATCTCAGAACATATTCTCACAAAGCTCAGTGAGATAGGTCAAGATGGGTAGCCATGTTAGTCTGTCTGTAGCAGAGGAAAAGAGCAATAGTCTAGTAGCACCTATAAGACTAACAAAATTAGTGTTAGGGTATGAGCTTTCATGAGCCACATCTCACTTCTTCATAATGTGAATCCATTCTAGCTGTATCTGAAGAAGTGAGATGAGGCTCACGAAAGCTCGTACCCTACCAACTAATTTTGTTAGTCTTATAGGTGCTACTGGACTATTGCTCTTTTCTAAAACTCAATGAGTATTCACTTCTCAAAGCTACAGATATTTGGGTTGGGTTTTTTTTTCATTTAGGGAAGTTTTAATCAGAGGTGCTCCTCAGAATCACCTGCAATAACAACAACAACAACAACAACAAACATTCGATTTATATACTGCCCTTCAGGACAACTTAATGCCCACTTAGAGTGGTTTATAAAGTATCTTATTATTATCCCCACAACAATCACCCTGTGAGGTGGGGCCAGGACTCCAATCTCCAGATTGGAGTCCTGCCACTCTTAACCTCTACTGGCTCTATATCCATAGAGAACATAGATCCATAGAGAAGGATATAGAAATCTCAAATTGGATGAAACCACGTATTATCTGAGCATTGTGCTCCAACATCCATTACAACAATCCCGGGGGAACCCTTCTGGAGTTGTGATTACAGCTGTTTTACAGCTGATTACCCACCTCACAGGGTGTTTTGTTGTGGGGATAATAATAGCATACTTTGTAAACAGCTCTGAGTGGGTGTTAAGTCATCCTGAAGGGCGGTATATAAATTGAATGTTAGATGATGATGATGATGATGATGATGATGATGATGATGATGATGATGATGATGATGTGCCCTGGACTGGCCAAGTCTTTTAGATTTTTGAGAAAATGTCCTAAACCCTAGCCCACACTTGCAGACTTGTCAATGTTTGACCAATAGGGAAAGTAAAGAGGACTAAATCCAATCCCTTCCCCATTTCCTCTCCCAAATAGCTACCACAAATATTCCAATGAAATTATGCATTGAGTAGCAGTCCCAACAGCTGCATCAAAGAGGAAATGCATATATAACATGCACATATTCTCTCTCTCTCTCTCTCTCTCTCTCTCTCTCTCTCTCTCTCTTACACACACACACACACACGGAGTTCTACAGGTAACCCAAAGCCTACTTCTGTATACATAGTTACCCTCAGACAAATTGAGGCAAATGCCATACTACCTTCAGCTACAACATGAACTATTTCCTACAGTGTGAAGAAGGCATTCAGAACATACTGTAAGTTTTTGCTCATTGCATATGTCTCATGGCCTCATTCCAGATCATCCCAATATGACAGTTCTTCCTCCCTCTGGACACCTTTCAAGTACTATAAGGCAAATTTCGATCTGTATAAAACTTGGACAGCTTTAATGAATATCACATATTTAAGAATATCACATCATAACACACATCTCTCTGCTCCCTCACATTTCTGCAGTCATGATCCGGCATTCCTAGTTTTAAATAACACCATCCTCCATAAATTGTATGGTCCAGTGGCCTTTGCTTACCTTAAGTCAAAGGCTCCACTACTTGGTTATTTTTATTGCATGTGTTTCTTCCTGTTCCATATGTGTATTGCTAAACCATCAGAACAGAAGGAAAAATAACTAACCAAAAGGTAATGGTAGGCAGGTTGAAGAAATGATTTTTTTGGCCTCTTTTATCCCATGCTTTAGATCACAATATTAATTATTTAGAAGAAACCACTTGTCCTTTGCCTGATAACAAATGTAATGTATTAACAGAATCAATACTGCATATCTCCAGTGTACTGCATTGTATTTTATAGTATCACACAGGTACCCTTGGGACAGCAGGATACAAGAGATATTAACCTTCTATCTTTGCATTTATATGGATTCCCCTTCCAGGCATTGCTGAAAAAATTCACAAAGCAGTTTGTACTTCTGAATGGAGACAGGAATAAAGGAAGATTCAGGACAATTTTCCACACAGCATTTTCCACCTATGAACATTTTTCCACCCATGAAATATATTATGTGGGAGTGAAAAGTCCACAGAGGTCATCATATGGGCTCCCAAGCACCAGCAACATACACAAGCTTTTATTTCTGCAGTTTGAAGTAACCTCTCAGCCAAAAGTTTTTATTGTACCCAAAGATTATTTTTAAACAGTCTGGTACTGTGTAATCTTAAGAACATTTTTTTGAGGGAGTAAGCCCTACTGAAAATACCTGAGTGGGATTCTGAGTAGATCTGCTTAGGATTGCTCTAGCACCATCTAAAACCAATGAATTATAAAATGTGTTTGTTAGATTATTAGGCCAACTAGTCTCTATGGCCATGTCTGCTCTGCACATATCTCACTTCTCTCTGTTTGGTTTACTTTGTAATCATGTAGAACGTGAGGGCTATTTCACCTAGTGATGATGGTTTTTCATTTTTTTTTTAAAAATGGTTTTATAAACTAAACCATTGCCTTCTTCTGTTGTTATTCTAGAGCAAGCCAGGGAATGGGGGCAGGAGGGAGCCATTCTCCTGGGCATTTCCTGCATTATAAAATTAGTTGTGAGAACTGTATAATAGTACATTTGGAGTATTATATGTGCAACACCTTTTTTAAACCAACCATGGAAATGTGTTTTGTTTAGAAAGGTGATGAATTTTATCAATAAACAGTAGCATGGCAAATAAAGGGAATCTGTTGTATATTTTGTGTTATTTCCTGTTTGTGAAAATTCCATTGACACTCATTCTCAAGCAGAGAAATCAGCCTCCTCTCAGACCACTAGAATGTTCAGTATAAAGGCACAGAAGGGCTTAATTGAGACCTATAGGACTAAGCAGGTTTCTGCTGCACACTCTCCTCAGTACTTTGTCTTCACTCTTTCCTGAAATCTTCTATACAGTACAAACAACATTTGGCTCTTTGTGCTGCCAGTAGTTGTTCTACTGTTTCCTATTGCTGGGAATAGGATCTTGGCAGTTGCGCAATAAATCATGGTTACTTGTGATTTCTGAATTGGTTGGAACCAGACTAGGTTCCAGATGAGGGTCTGTACCAGGGTTCTTAACCACAATTGTGGATTGTTCTAACTTCAGTTTGTCGAACCACAGGATTTTATTTCAGTGGTACCCTAGAGAGCAAGTAAGCTTTCAAGAGTCAGAGCTCCCTTCTTTAGATGCCTGAAAATCTTGTTGGTTTCTGAGGTGCCACTGGACTCAAATCCTGCTATTCTACCGCAGATCAACATGGCTACCCATCTAAAACTGCACAGAGTGGAAATCTATCAACCTCACAAAATTTGGTGTGTGAAGAAGGGAGCTCTGACTCTACATTGCGTGCACCCCAAATCTGCCCTGACTCATGGTAGGAACTTACAACAAAGAATGCAATCACCCCTCCTCCCAATACTTCCAATCAAATCTTTCACTAGAATCTCCCCTCTTCCCTTTTATGTTTTCCACTTTTCTTATCAAATATTCTAGTTATAGCAGATGGTGAAAACATCAGTGATGCATTGCCTTCAATATGAATAATAATCAATAATGAAACAAATAATGGCAACAATGGCTACCAGAATGTTGGCTTTTGTATCTGAATGGCTATTGATAAATGGGAAGATGCTGTGCAAGGTTCTGCATAAATTCAAATAAGAACTTCTATCCTGCTAAAACCAAAGTTACAGCACAGAGTCTGATGTGCAGAAATCCAAAGCAATGTGCATGTCCTAGACAAATCTCTGAAGAAAAATTGTGCCATTTGAAGAACTCATTCTGGCATCCTGCCAGTCAACAAAATTAGATTGAACAGTTAACAGAGCTTTCCTGATTGTTCAGCTCTTGACACCCAAATATCTGACAGCATTCAAGTATGAAATTTACCTCATTGCTCCTCTTGAGACAGATTGAGCTCATTTTGCCAGTATTTGAAAAAAAGGAAGAGAAGGTTTAAGTACTACAACTGTAAAAGAAATACAAAATGAGATGAACTTGGTGTACAGAAAACAGAAAATTGTTGTTAACTAGTTTTGCTTTAACATTCACATTCTTACCCTATTGTAAAGGAACTGTCTCCAAATTACAGTCTCTTATAAATAAGGGGTTTTTAATTTTCCTAGCGTGCCTACCTGCTTGTACCATTCAGATATCACAGGTAGCTTCAAACAAGGCATCAGCCACACCCTCAGTACATGGGCTTTATGACAATAATACTAGTCTACTTTATAAGGCTATGATCTCTGAGGCAAAAATAGCTGCCTTCAGCTTCATGGGCAACAGGAGAGGCAGCAAGGGGAGAACGTGACTCAAGAGATATATGCTTAATAGTCATCATCCAACCAGAAGAGTTTGCCACTGGTCTTTCTAATAGGCATTTCTGTGAGCAGCATTTCTATTTTCTGCCCATTATTGTACATTTTCACAGGCTTGGGAATATATATAACCACTGGTCCTGTGTCCATGTGAACTAGTTCATCATCTGGGGGCCATATCTGCTACACAATGGTAAAAGTTGTGTGTTTACACTCACTGGCAGATGAATGCAGCTGTGCAGAGTGGGGTGGGATAGAGGTCTAGGCTTCCTCCCTTCCAGTAATACACATTTGCTGTTAGCCCTGGTCGTGGGAGGGGGAGAGGATAGGCAATCTCCAGTTCATGTGTAAAGAAACTGGTAGAAGTCTATATTTAAAAATCATGGGCAAAAGGAAGAAAACCATACCCACTCACACACTTCCCTCTGGTGCTTTAAGCATTTTTCTTCTCCTGGCCAGACTTGAATACAAAAAGTGAATTGGACTGGGAGAAAAAAAGCATTGGTGTATGGCATGACAAGGTGCAGGAGGAGTTAGATTTTAGCTATTTTTATCAGTGTTCTGGTTTTCTTTAAAACCCTACCCCTTACATGAGGATCCCAGGAAAGAAGGAAAAACTCACATGTCATTTCATGCCTCTGTGGGCCAAACTAGATGTTCACTTTTTAAGAGTTGGAGCTATTACCCTGTTTTTACTGTTCCCCGTGGAGTGTTCTGTGCCCAGGGAGCAGCAAAAACAGGGAAATAAAGCCTCCCCCATTCTGTTTTGGTGCAGAAAATGGCTGAAGATGAAGGCAGGAGCCCCCACACCCCATGCCAATATTCAGATGGCTCTATTTTACCTTCTCATAGCCATACCCTGGAGCTGCTGTGCAGCTCCAGAGAACCTGAACCCAGCTTTTTTAAAAAGTGGATGTCTAGATTGGCTCTGTGTATCTGCTATGCAACTGAGAATTTTAATTGCCTATAAAGGATGTGTGTGCCACTTTGAGGAATACAGTCTCAGAATATTTCATCCCAGTTGTGTAAAAAACAAACAAGTTACAGCTAGAAATGATTTTTTCTTTGAACCTAATGGAAATCAATTTTAAAAGGAATCTGAATAACTATAATTTTAAAAACCTAAAAAATTAATAAGTAAATGAACCAAAACAATATGAAGACAATTTCTATACATATTCCTACAACTAAGCTAAGAGCTGAGCTTACTAGATCACAGGCAGCCATTCTGCAATAAAGCTTAATTCTGCTGCACGATAATTAGCACTATGGGTGTCTGATTCGGTATGGCTGGTCCAGAAATAAATCCAAAAATACCTCGTCAGTTAAATCCAGCATTCTCCAACAGACCAATATTGCTGTTCCCAGTTAATTCCAAAAATATTTCGAATAGCTAGGGCCACCATTTTAAAGTTGCAACAGTCCCCTCCCCCTCACTTTTTGAAGTCTCCCAGGCAGAACGAGGGTGAGGGAGGTGACTCTTGCAGATGAATGGCATTGCATGTTTGGGGCGGGTCAACTGTCTGACCAATCACAACGATTCTCTCATCATTTTATATGTTCCTAAATTGGCAAGGATGCTTGTTTCTGAAATGTTCTGGTAACTTTGTCTGCTCCTACACTACAAAAAAAAAGGGGCTTGTGGGAAAGGCATAAGGCTACTTAGCTAGGAAGGCAGCAGCTGTTGCATACTGAGATGTACACTGAGTTGTGGATGATGGTAACTGAAATAGCAGTTATAGCTGCATAGCACACAGACGTGTAGGGACAGCTCATATCTATAAGATAGGTCCATAGTCAGGGGTGGTGCAAGGGTTTTCGGTGCTCGCGACTGGCTGGCCGGGCGCTCCCCTCGCGTGCACGCAAATGCGCACGCACCGGCCTGCATGATGATGTCATGCGTGACATCATCACGGGAGCGTGCATGCCACCGCCAGCCCAATCGCTGCGGCGGGTGGCTGTGACAGTGCGCAGATGGCCTCCAAGCTCTCCCACTCGGTTGCCTGCGCCGCTGCAGATGCCTGCCCGCAGTGGCTGCTGTTACCAGAACTGCTTTTTATTATAATGGGGAATTAGCTGTAGCAGTCTGTAACTTTAAAATTAAGCGCGGATCATAACCTATGTATACGGAGGTCCCGATCCCAGACACTCTAGTGAAAAAGAGGCAGACAACAAATAAGTTCCAAACACGTGTATTTAGTGTGGCGTAAGCCTAACTTGCACAATCATACAAAGAACACACAAGATCTAGGAAATACAGAGTAGGAAATACAGAGACGTTCGCATTAGCGGGTTCCCAACGATGATAAGGGAAATACTCACAATCCTGGAGCGAAGCAGAGACACAGCAGCGAGGGTGGCCCAATGCCAGCACTGGGACCACAGACGGACAGCAAGGAGGTCTGGATAGGGAATGGCCTGAGCACCGAGTGGTCTGGGAGACCAGCTTAAATACCCCAAAACGTACCCTGGGGCTGGTGCTGTACTTGGTGGTTCTCACAGATTAAAACAAAGGTTCTAATGGGCTACTGAATGGCTTAGATGGGCTACTTTGGTAATCAGATTGTGATAAGTGACACCTCAGGAAGAGGGGACAAAAGAGGGAGGGGGAAATCCAAGTGGGCTGAAAGGATGTTCCAGCGGACAGGGCTTGTCCTGATGTCATCAGCTCTGGAATGCGGAGGTTTCTTTGAGATGCATTCTCTAAGTGCTTGGGATGGTCGGCACTTAGTTCTTCTCCGGGGCGGCTCCTAAGATATGCAGAGCGGGGCGAGGGGCTCTCGCTGCGGACGTGGTGTGCCCGCTTCGCCGAAATGGCTTCCCAAAGCAGTCTTCTTCCCAGGGTCTTCTGGCTGCCTGAGAACATGGATGCCGGCTGGGCATAGCTGGGGCTGGATAGCAGGCTGCCCGGTAGCGAGGGCAAGCTCGGGGACCGGCTCGCGGGAGGCTCCAGGCGGGAACTGACCAGGGAGCGCCTAGCCAGGCTCGCTGGAGGTTTCCCTGGCGGGCGCCCGGCTGCTAGCAGCGGCTTGGGCCCATATGAGGCAGGCTTCCATGGAGGCAGGGGGAACAACACTTTAAAACACAGTCCAAGGCAAAGAACAGGCACGGTCCGTGGTAGATGGCACTGCAGGCACGGGGCACACAGTCCAAACGCACACTGGTAAGTCCAGATACAGGTCAGGGCAGGGTTGCCCAGAAAGAGAGTCCTTTGTGCAGTTATCCAAACATGGAGTCAGTAAACTACACAGTCTATTACAGCAGCAGGGTAATTGACACGCAGGCAGGAAACTGACACGTGTATCAGAGCACACACGTGCAAAGCAGTCTTTGTGTAGCAGCAGTGAAACAGTAATGCAGGAAACTTTAACACAGTTCATGGCAGGCTTTAAAGCAGGGGAGGGGGCCTACTTGGCAACAATTCCCCCCCTCGGAGACCCCGTGACGTCAGGCGCGTGGGTCTCCGAACTTGACTTCAAAGGCGAGGTGGTCGGCAATGTCCGGTGGTCAAGCTTCGAGCGAGGAAGGAGTGGGAAGGGAAGGGGGAGGAGGCGTCACTCAAAAATTTAGTTTGGAGAACCACCTAACCGAATAAGTGCCATTTAGATCAGCCAATGGGCTGCAGGTCTCTGGGTTCACACCAGGGGGTGTGCTAAGTGCAATCGTCAGAATAAATAGTAATAATTCATAGCAATAGTAATTCATAGTGATATAGGCAGCAATGAGCAATTCATGTATACAAGCGGCAATAATTCATATCTGTGTACATTGATCAATTCATACATGGGAATACTTCATACGCAATTCATGATAGGTTAAAAGTACTAAAAACCAGGAGCAATTCATATACATGGATTAATTCATAGGCATAGAATTAAAAGCAAAGGCAATTCATGGATACCATTCATGAATGTAAGAATAAAAGCAGGCTACTTCATAGGAAGTTAAAAGCAGAATTCATAGGTGAGGGAATAATTCATATAGGAAAGTGCAAGTCAGGCATAGACCAATTCATAGAGGGTAGGGCAATTCATAAATGGTTAAAATCATAAATACATATATATATGATTAAAAGCAATAAACCAGGAGGTTAAAACCAACTCATAGATAAAAGCAGCAATGATAAAAGCAAGTGCGAGGAAATAATTCATGAGGGGGGGAGCGACGGAAGGGCCCATGGGGGACAGAAAAATAAACTCTGCAATTAAAAGACCAACTCATGCGGCTAGATTAAAAACAAATTCATAGAGCTTAAAATCATAAATAAAATAACCTTTAAAAGAGACTGCTCAGGAGAAGTCCCAGATAAAACCCAATTCATAAACTAATAGATATGCTAGAATTACCCCGGCGGAGGGAGTCAGGTTAAAAAGGCAATTCCTAAGGTTAAAATCAAATTCATAGGGATCAAGTTAATGGGGGGTGATAAAAAGGGTCCCAGTTCATGGGAAGATCATGGGCGCACTTGCGATAGATAGAGGGAGGGGCTAGTTCGGGGCTAAATTCATGGGAGTTAAAATTCATAAGAAGCAATGGCAAGAAATTCATAAAACAATAGAGCAATAAAGATCACAGACGGCTCAGTCCGCAGTACAGCTGCTAGACTGGGTTGCATATTTACAAGAACAAGCAAGCTTAGTCCATGTGTTCCAAAACACACTTCCACCCCCCCTTGCTGTCTGCGTCAATCCGCAGGGCAGGGTCGGCAGGCGGCGAGAAGGGCTTCAGACACACAGTTCTAGTCCTCATAGAGGTGGCGCTGCTGGTGGTCGTTGGGAGACGGGCCGTAGGTTGGGAGGCAGAAAAACACGTCCCCCCCTAGTCCACAAGAGGGCCTCGGAGCGGTATCCGGCAGCAGAGCGTCCATGGGGCCGGTGCAGGATCCATACATATAGTAAAACACAATCATAGTTCATAACAACGCAAGCAAATAAACAAGGGTTAAAGGAGGGCGCCAAGAACAACCCTTAAGGCAGAAGAAGGTCGGGGTTATAGTGATCCAAGTGGTAAGACAGCTGGAGTTGCTGGAGCTGTCGGCGGCTCCAACAGCCCAAATAAAGTAGTGAGGCACATAACAAAACTTGAAAGGCCAAAATAACAACGATCGGGTGCAAAGCCAAATTGTAAATTCCAGTGGCAGTGGGGCTCCAGCCAAAGAGGGTCTCCCACCACGAGTGCTCACCGGTGGTCTTAATCCGCTGGACAAGATCCAAAATCTCCTTTCCGTTGTGGGACACAACCAAAGCAGTGGTGTCCCCGTCCCTCTGGATGCTCTGGAGGGTGCGGTGGAGCTGGGGGTGGGTCAGGAGCTCGTGGATTAGCTCCAGACCGATGCCGAGGGAGATGGGTTTCACATGTCGATAGATGGAGGGTGCCACCAGGATCTCTTCTTGGGTCCAGACCGGTACCGTGTAGGTGAAGTCGCAGGCTGCCACCGAAGACAGGTTGCAGAAGCAGCGGTTGACTCCCGGGGTCACGGGCTTGAGCTGGAACGAGTTCAGGATCACAAAGTCGCAGGCCGTTCGCACACAGGCACATCCTTTCCCAAGGTAGACCACAGCGGAGCTGTTCTCCCGGACGACCTCGAAAGGGCACTCGTTGAGGGCGTCGACTTGCGGGGCTACAGAGGGGTGATGAGGTGCAAAGGCTTGGTCTTGGCAGATGAAGCCGGTCTGGTCTCGATGCTGGCACCCTTGGAGGCTGACGAGCTGCCATCCGGTCGGGGTGAAGCGGGCCCAATGGTTGGGGTGGCGGGCGTAGAGGACTTCGGTGTCGCTGACTTGGAGTCCCAGAGGCACGACTGGATACACATGGAATGACTCGTGCGCACTGGCCGTTAATAAAAATAATTTAAGCTCCTGGGTGGTCGGTGAGAATGAGGAATTTACGAGAGACCACCAGGATTCAAGCTCCAGTTCTACGGGTGTCAATTTGGGCATAATCAATCTTTTAATTTCCAGGGGCAAGTGCCCGTCCGTGGCTTGCCGAATTAGCCCCATGGCCACAGCCTGATTTAATTGTTGGGCTTGCATACATGCCATGGCTATTGACATGTTGCGTTCCAAAGACTGTGTTCCTTTGAGCAGCAGAGAAAAATCTCTTTCAATTTGACTCTCCCAGTTAACTAAAATGGAGCTGATCTCGTGTTGCCCATTCGAAATGGAATTTAGGGACTGCACCACCGGTTTACCTAAGTCGGAGATGCTAGTCGTGACATGGGCAAACTTATTAGCGAGAGTCTCAATATTGACCGAATCCATGATTGCTAAGCCTCCGGCTGCAGGAGCAGTCCAGACTGTGTTCCTTTGAGCAGCAGAGAAAAATCTCTTTCAATTTGACTCTCCCAGTTAACTAAAATGGAGCTGATCTCGTGTTGCCCATTCGAAATGGAATTTAGGGACTGCACCACCGGTTTACCTAAGTCGGAGATGCTAGTCGTGACATGGGCAAACTTATTAGCGAGAGTCTCAATATTGACCGAATCCATGATTGCTAAGCCTCCGGCTGCAGGAGCAGTCCAGTCGGCAATGCTTCGTCTGGCACGCGAGAGAGAGGGAGAGGGATCGATCCACAGTTGTAGCCATGCATTCCAACCCTTGCTACCGGCCTCCAGATAGGGAGCGCACTGCGGCAGCCTCTGGGTTACGTTTAGCTCAGCTAAGTCTATGCGGATCTCTTTTAAAGACATTTGCGGGCGGACTAGAACTCTCTCTCGAATGTCAGTTTTCAAAACATGGGAGCCCACTATATGCGTGCCGCCTTGGCTTAATTGTTCATTGCTAGCAATCAAAGGGTCAATTTGAATGGTGTGGGTCTCCTGGGTCCGGATCAGCAGGGAATAATTGCCTGGTTCATGAGTCAAATTTACAAAGAGCAGCCCAAGCCGGTGAAATTTCTCTACTAGGGGCTTGGTTTGGCATTCGGGCGTCTGCTGAACCAGTATCCAATCGGGTGGGCCATGTTTGGCTAGGTCTTCCTCTTTTACAATCCAGGTCAGGTTCTCCCAGCGTTCTATAGCAAAGGAGAGAACCGCACCTGAAGGGGGCGTGATAGTGACTGATGCAGTTTCAGTGGTAGTAGTGCCTAGTAGGATGGTCATTCTAAAGGGGTCTCCTGCCTTCCATACTGCGGCCGACACTAAAATAACTTCACAGTATGGTCCGAAAGCCTCAGTGACAAAGGGCGAGGTTTCGACATTGGCAGGGGTGGTATATTTGTCTACCACCGGGACTGCGGTGGGGGCTGGCCTGATACGGGGAAGAAACATACAAGGAATCGGAGCAAGTGGTGAAACTGTATCAGTAGGCGAATAACATACTAATTCTTGGGACATAGTTTTGACTCCCACACATAAAACAACAAGCTCTGGGGGTCGGATCCACTGCTCTTCACAACTGCGGAAGTTAGTGCGATCCGTAGGGGTGGTCATATTAATCTGCTGCACAACCTTGCAGACCATCATTTCGTTTCCTGCCAGGGTGTTGATACATCTCCAGTGGGGGTAGGGCATTAATTTGGACGGGCGTCCCTCTATTAGGGTGCCTGTCAGCACGAGCAAACACAGAGTAGCCAGGTGCCTCATCTCCTGGCCTTCTTTTTCCTTTTGTGGTGAAAATATCCTGGGGAGACCTGCGGATATAAGTACAGGTTCCCTGAGTTTCTTGCAGCAAAATAAATGAAGTGAAGCAGGGAAAAAGAGGGAGGGCGTTTTTCTGCCAGCACTGTTTATTAGGCGGGGTTCGAACGAGAAGTCCCGGAGCACTAAGCGAGCCTTCCAGCTTGTTGCTCTGGGGAACTCCTGTGCGGGGGCTTCTTCCTAAAGCATGTATATTTCAGGGGGGACGTCTTTGCGTCGGGCAAGGGTCGGCTGTACGTTAGGCGGGATTATGCAAACTCGCCCCAGGGGTCCCTGGGTGCCTAGACTATGTGGCCTTCAGGTGCCCCTTGCTTGGCGGCGGGCTACTTTTATTTTGCGGGCTGAGAGCTATCAGTCCGGCTCGGCCCGGCCTTGCCGTTTTGAAAGGAAAAAAACTAGAGAGCGGTTTCCATTAACTATAAGGGTTGCTGCAGACGGGGGCCCTCGCTTTAATTTTCAAAAATAGGCCTTCGTCATATGTTTGCAGGACAAGCAATTTTTGGAGGGACTCCCTCGGGAGGCCCCATTTTCTGGTTTAAAAGAAAAAAGGTACCCCGGGCAAAAGGAAAAATATACTGAGCAAAAGAAAAATGCACTGAGCAAAAAGAAAAACACACGGAGCAAGAAGCATACGGGTCTGAGGTACTTTCGGGTTGCCCTCACTTGGAAGGCCTGGCATGGCTTCATTAAAACTTCAATATGTCTCCCCCCCTTCTTTTCCCTTATACGGTACGGGCAAGGGAAAAGATTACATCGGACGGGGCAGGCGGCTGCTGGCGGAAAGGGCCGAAGTGGAGCCGAAGGCGCTCGGTGGCGTTTATCGAAAAGCGGCGGAGGCGGCCGAGATCTGCCGGCGCCACTGGGTCTGGGTTATTCGGGGGTCATCTTGGCGCGGGGGATCCTGGCTATGTAAATGAGGCACGCTGCCCCTTGTGCGTGGCGAACGCACCTCAATAACATATTCCAGAGGTAACATATTTACAAAATACTGGCGGGTCTTTTACCTTTGCACTAAAGCGTACGGACTGGTGGCGCCGTATAGCAACTCACCATGACGAATATGAACATTAGTAAAAGAGGGATGTTGGGCTATTTGGGGGTCCTTTTCCAGGGGAGGCACGGCCCTCAAAGCCAAAGCCGACCATCATGCGAAAGTGTGGGTCTGGCAGGTGAGACCCCGAATCTACGTAGATGCGGGATCTTCACCAGCACGGCGGGTGAAATGTTTTCAAACAAAGAAATCACCTTTTTTGGTGGTTTCAACGTTGGAAGACTGCATTCACTTTTGGGCTAAAGCCTCTCCAAACACTTTCACACACAGCAAATCTCTTTTGCCTGTGCAATTTTTTTCCGAACATGCGGCTTAAATCCAACCAAGAATCACCTTCGGCGGTGGTCCCACCTGGCCTCGGTTGCCGTGTCCTCCCCAAGGGTCCCAACCGTGGGGCCCGCCTAATGAAGTTAAAGAATAGAACTGAAAAAACTTTTGACATTCACACCTATATCTACATATTCTACTGTTTCTTTTATACTAAGGCTACAAAGGTCTGGTCTAAGGGGACACAGGGTATCTCCGGCCCGGGGTGAAGGGATATCTGGCGAATCACTGGGCAGAGGGGGGCTGGGCTGGTGGCGGCTCCCCCAGGGTCATACACAGGAGGGGCGGTTTGCAGCGGCTTCCCTTTCCATTCTTTTAACTGAGAGGCGTGAAAGTATTTTAGCCAAGTGCCTCCTGTCTTTCTCTGGATAGCCACCTGATAGACGGCTGGGGAGACTCTTTTCGTGATGGGGACTGGGCCTTGCCATTTGGCTGCTAGTGAATGCGCCTTTTGCGAGAACTTCCTGTACAGAACGAGCTGTCCTTCCTCCCACTGCCTGGGGTTCCTGACCCATCCTAATTTGCGGTCCATATCTTTCTGAGCGGTGCCCAGCTTCTGGGCCACTTGCATGTGGACGGCGTGTATGGATGAGAGCAGATCCTGGACCCAAGCGTCATTAATCACTATGGGCTGCATATCAGAAGGGAGCTGCGTATCTAGCCAGAAGGCTTCCGGGAGCTGCATTCTTCGCCCTGTCATTACCATATGGGGTGTGAGCCCGTGAACTGCGGTGGTGCCTCTGATGGCCATTAGGATTATGGGGAGTTTTTCATCCCAGTCTCTCCCGGAGGAGCGAACCATTTTGCGGAGAGCCTCCTTGAGGGTCCGGTTGGTTCTTTCTATGGCGCCCGAAGCTTGAGGGTGGCCGGCTATGTGGAAGCGTTGCTGGATACCTAGCGCCTTACAAAGCTCCTGTGTGACTTCTCCGATGAAGTGTGAGCCTAAATCAGAGTCCATGACTCTCACGATGCCCCATCTTGAAAAGACATTGTTGAACAGTAGTTTGGCTGTGGTGGCTGCATTGTTGCGCTTACAAGGAAACGCTTCGACCCATTTGCTAAAGGGGTCTATGACAGTGAGACAGTAGCGATTGCCGCGAGGAGTGGGGGGAAGGGGGCCGATAAAGTCAATTTGTATGCGAGCCCAGGGTCCGTCAATTCTCTGATGCTGGAGGGGAGCTCTGGGTCCGGTGGGGTCTGCATTGACCATAGCGCAGGACAGACAGTTGTCTACCCATTGCGCTACTTCGGTGCGCATGCCAGGCCACCATCCAACCTCTTTTACCCTTTCCAGAGTCAGGTCCTTGCCTCGGTGTCCCTGCTCGTGGACAAACTGAATTAAGTCAGCCCTAACTTCCAATGGCACTACCCAGTGGCGTTCGCCGGCTGTATCTACGGCCCAAACTATGCCTTCCTCCTCTCGGATCATTAGTCTTCCTGTCTGATCTCTTCCTGCGGTTAGGAGGTCAGCTACTTCTGGGTCAGATAGCTGCAGTTGTGCTAGGTCTAGTGTTCCTGCGGTTCCCTGATCCTGGCTGCGGGCTTGTGCGCGGGTGGTGACAGGGTGGAGAGGACAATCGGTGGCTGGTTCCGATAGGGGAGCATTTTCAGTGGCGGCTGCCTTGGCTGCGAGGTCTGCCTGGTCATTCCAATAAGCGGTCTCTGAGTTTGTCTTCTGGTGTCCCTTGACATGGGTAACCTGCGTTGGGCCTGAGCGGGACTGAAGGAGTGCTGCTACTTGCTGCCATAGCTGTAGGTGAGCTACGGGTTTCCCATCACTAGCTCTCCACCCCTGATTCTGCCACACCGGGAGCCAGACTGTGGCGGCTTTGGCCGTCCAATCCGAGTCTGTGTAAATGGCAAGCGGGCTTTCTGGGGGCTCAAACTCAAGCACTGCCAGAAGCGCTTGCACCTCAGCCGCTTGGCTGGAATGGGGGCGGGCTGGACCTTTGAGAGTATGGGCGTCGCTCACTCGCACGGCGCCGTAGCCTGTCCGAGGGGAGCCTCCAACGTGAAAGGAGGAGCCGTCACAGAACCAGCATGTGAAGCCGTTCTGTCGGGCTTCCTCTAGTGGGACTCCCCAAGTGACTGGCCAAACAACCTGCGGTGGCGGGTCCAGGGGGCACTCGTGCTCGGTCCCGGTCACTAATAGGCCATAGGGAGCTGGTGGCTCAGTGGTCTCCTTTTTGAATTCTACTCCGCGGTTGACCAGGGCCAGGGTCCACTGTGCTATGCGGGCGTTTGAGACTTGTCCATCTTGTATCTTGCCAGACAGAATATATTTGAGGGGCGTGTGAGTCGTCTGAACTATTGTGCGTGAGCCTCCTATGATAAATTCCCAATGGGTCAGACTCCAAACTAGAGCAAGGCACGTCTTTTCGCATGGGCTGAACTTGGTCTCTACTGCGGTTAGGTTGCGAGAGGCATAGGCTACTACTCTAGCGGTTCCCGCTTGCTGCTGGGTGAGCGTGGCTCCTATGCTCTTGTCTGACACGGCTAACTGAATAAAGAATGGCTGGGTGACATCTGGATGGGCTAGGGCCGGGGCTGCGGCCAGGCTGCGCTTCAGCTCGGCTAAGGCTGTCTGTTGCTCCGGTCCCCACTCCCAGGGAGTGTTCTTCTTGAGGAGGGCATAAAGGGGGCGAGCTTTGTCTGCAAAGGACTCGATGAAGTCTCGGGAAAAGTTAAAAGTTCCTAGAAGGGCTCTGAGGGAGGGGACATCGGTGGGTGCAGGCAGCTTGGAAATGACCTCTATTCGCTGGGCGTCCGGGGTGCGACCCTCGGGTCCCAGGGTCAGACCCAGGTATTTGACGCTGGTCTGAACCAATTGGGCCTTTTCCCTGCTAGCCTTGAACCCAGTCTCGCGGAGGAGTTCCAGGACTTCCCTGGTGATTTGGCGGGCTAATTCTTCCGTGGGGGCGTGGACTAAAATGTCATCCACGTAGCTCAGTACGTGGGGCCTCGAGGAGGGTTGGAGGCGTTCCCACATCTGAACTACATGGGCATGACAAATACTGGGGCTGGAGTGGAATCCCTGGGGTGTCCGCTTGAATGCGTATTGCTGTCCGCGGAAAGTGAACGCGAACTTGTACCAGCAAGACTCATGCAACCGGATGGAGTGGAAAGTGTTGGCCAGGTCTATGACCGAGTAGAACCGGGACCCAGTGGCAATGGCCGTCAGGATCTCGTTGTACTTGGCCACAACCGGGGCAACTGGAGGGGTGGTGGCATTCAGGGCACGGAAGTCGACCGTCATTCTCCAGGTCACTCCATCTGCTTTTAGAACTGGCCACAATGGGGCGTTGCAGATGGACTGCATCGGGAGTATGACGTCCCACTCAAGGAGTCCTTCTATGGTCTTGGCTATCCCTGCCTCAGCTTCCGCTGGGTACTTGTACTGTCTTTGGGGAGGGGGGTCCTTTCCTTCAATCAGGACGCAGGCGCCCTTCACTATCCCACACTCGGCCTTGTCTGTCACCCACACTTCGGGAAAGTCCTGAACCCAGGGGTCTCCTGTAATGGGGGCGAGAGGGAGAGGGGCCTTAAGGGCTGCGCACCGATGGATTGCATTGACAAAGTCTGGGCCTCCTGGGATGCGCCACAGGAGCCCATTTGCTAGGTCAATGGTCAGTCCCTCGGCACGGAAAAATGGCATGCCCAAAAGTCCATCATCTTCTCCCCGGTTTGCGCATGCCGAAATCCTGGTGGCCAGGTTCCCAACGGAGAGGGGGATATCCTGCCAGACCGGGGATTCCTGCATGCCGCCTCCGAAACCGGCGAGCTGCATGGTGGTGGGGGTCTGAGTTCCCTTTGTGACTAAGGTGGGCCGAAGTATATTAAGTGAAGCTCCGGTATCTATGAGGAGGGTGGCAGGCTTCTTCTTTTCCCCGGGAGTCCCGATCCCTGCCTTTACTGTCGGTCTCCCCCATGTGTCCGGCTTTAGTTTGGCAACTATGCCCACGGAAGGAGACTGGGACTCGGGGCAACCCTATTCTGATCCTGCGCCCTGGTCGGTGGAAGCGGCGCTTCCTCTAAAGGGGTTGTTGGGGCTCGGACGTTCCCGGACCACAGCTATCGGGGGACTCGAGAAGGGAGGGTCAGGCGGTAACGGGGGCGCTGACGGAGGTACTGGGGGCTGTTGCTGGTCTTCCCATTCCATGATCGCCTTCATTAGAACGGACGTGGGCTTTCCATCGAATAGCTCCATGTTCGCTCCAATGTTTTTGAGGCGCATCCATAGTTCCCAACGGAGGGGGTCCCTGGACTGGGGCGTGCTGCCACGGTCCCGGTATCCCTCGTGGTCGCCCTGCGATGCTCCCCAAGCGTTAGACTGATCTGGAGGCGGGTAGACCTGATGATTGTACGGGTGTGATGCTCGCGAGTGAGAGGGGGCTAGGGGCGCATCCTGTGATCGGGGCTCGTGGGGTCCCTGCTGGGAGGAGGAACCGTAACTCGGGGTGGGTGCAAAGGAGACTCCCGGGCGGTAGTCCCTTGGTCCTCTTCCCCGGTTAAAGCTACTGCTCCTTCCCCTCAGGATCCCTCCCCTTGCCTCCGGGTACGGGCTGCGTCCCTGCGGTCGGTACTGAGAGTGGGGGCCATGATTGGCATAGGTGACTGCACTTATCGGCTCGCTCTCCTTTCTACGAGAGGCCGGGGACTTCACATGGCGGATGGCGCCGGTCTCTCGCAACAGGCCAGCAATGCTCCTGATGCGGGATTCCAGCTCTCCCCATGTAATGCTCCCGGGCTCTACTCCTGCTAGGGCTAGGCGAGTGGTGCTGTTGAGTCCATCTATAACTGCCCTCCTAAATTCTAAGTCGTCGAAGTCCGGCATGTCGCTCAAGTCCAAATCTACCTCGTCTGCTAGTTCGGCTAGGAGCTGCTTTCTGGCTAAATATGCCTCTGGATCCTCTCCGGGTTTTTGAGACTCTGCAATATACAGGGCCTTTAAACTCTTGGTGGGCCATAAGAATGCGCACAACTCTTTCATGGCACCATACTGACTGCGAGTGGCTAGTCTCCGGTTAGAAATATACGCATTAAGAGAGGTGACTATTTCAGGGCTGGCACAATGGCGAGCCAGCTGAGCTACATCGGAGCCACTGGCGGAGGGCTGGGACATGGTCACGTGCGCAAACCATTGTATAGCTGAGTCTCGGTTCAGGGGTCCCATGCGGTCAGCTATGGCTTGGAGCTCATCGGGCCTCCAATTACTGGTCTCTTTAACTATTCGGTCTGTCTTCCTGCCGTCCTCGTCTGTGGTGACAATTTCTTTGGTAGCTATCGGATGGAGGGGCTGTGGAGCTTCCTCGGGCTGGGGCGAAGGAGGTGACCAACTGTCGGTACTACCTTCGGGGAGGGCCAAGAGGGCTGCGGGATGCACGGCGGAAATTACGGCCTGCTGCATCCCCAGGTGCTGTTTTAGGGCCTCTAGCTCCCTCTTACAAGCGGAGTGGTCTGCTGCGGCTATCTTAGCGACTTTCTGCTCTGCCATGAACTGGGCAGCATGGGTTAATTTAGCGATTCTTTCCTGTCCCTCGATTACTGCGTGCTCAGCCATGTCGGCACGAGCGGTGGCCGCTTCAGCCTTGTGCTGGGCGTCCTGGAGGGCGGTAGTTAATCCTTGCTTTTCTAATATGAAATTGACGCGTTCAGCGCGCCACTCAACTGTCTTTTCCTCATGGTCTCTCTCCAGTTCGGTTAGCTTAGTCCTGAGGGTCTGGATTTCTAGACGCAAGGCGTCCTGCTCTCGTTCTGACCTCTCCTTTAGCTCCTCCTGCGCTGAGTGCAACTTACTAATTAGGGACACGCTGTCCTGCAGGGCGGTGAAAAGTGCCCAGGCCCCGTATCTGTCCTTCTTACTTGACCTAGGTTTCTCCTTTTCACAAAAATCTTGGAAGGCGCTTCTGACTATCTGGAGTGGGTCGGGTCCCTTGAAGGAACCGGCTTCCCAGGGGCAATCTCCCTTCTTAACTAGCCACTTCTCCAGGCGGGGTACGGTGGGGGCTGCCCGGTACATTTTTCTTTTTAGTTTAAGGCTGATCTCGGGGGAGGTTAAAGAGTGGATCAGCGACACCAGGGGTGGGGCGATTAAAGCTGCTCAAGGGTTTTAACAACTTCTTCCTCTCTATGTTCCTTTTGGGAGGTTTATCCTTCCCTCAGGTCCTCAAGGGTTTTTACCAGGGGGTTTTAAGGTTCTACTTTTAGGTTCACAAGGGGATTTTTAAGGGTCCTACGCTCGGCTCTTCTCCACCGGGGGAGAAGGAAAAATTCCTATTCCCGTTTTAAGCTTGCCTACAAGCCACGGGACCAGGAAAAGTTTACTGGCTCAGGAGGTGCTCTCAAGCTCTCTAAGCCCAAGAAAAAAAACGCTCAGTGCTTCCAAGCCTCTGCTCAGAAGCCAAAGCTCAGGGGTCTCCCAAGCCTATGCGCTCAGAAAACCAGAAAGAGTTCCCAAGCCTCTGCTTAGAAACTGCAATTAAGGGGTCTCCCAAGCCTATGCTCAGGCAACCAGAAATGCTCCCAAGCCTCTGCTTAGAAGCCAACAATGCTCTCAAGCTCTCTGCCCAAGAAATAAACTCAAAGTGTCCCCAGGCCTCGTGCTCAGAGACAAACGGTTAAACTGTCTCCAAGCCAAGACCAAAAGACTGAAAGCGCTCAAGGACTGCCTCTGCAAGTCCCCAAGCAAAAGTGCCCAGGAGTAAAGCTTACTGTACTCCCAAGCGAGGTGTGCTCAAGAGTTCTACCAACTCTCAAGCGAGGTGCGCCCAAGAGTCCCACTGACTCCCAAGCGAGGTGCGCCCACGAGTCTGACTTAAAACTCGCAAGCGGAAAAGCGCCCAAGAGTCTACCTTAAAACTCTTAAGCACGGTGCGGCCGGCTGCCGCGGGGCTTCAGGAACCTGGCTTTAGATTCCCAAAGCTAAACTGACCAAACGGACTATCGATCCCTTCACGTTTCCTCCGGAGCGGGGATTGAAGCCTAAGTGCTGGCAGGAACGGGGTTTGGACGGACTTAGGAGAGACGGGGGAGGGCGGAAAAGAATTTTATATGTGCTGCTTCAGGAAGTATATATATCTATAGAGCCTACTTCTGGGATCCCACCCACATAGACGCGTTTAGGCGGCCCGGAAGGTGGCCAGGAACTTCACCAGTTCAGAGGTCCTCACCCACAGTACACCGGTTATAACGGCTGGAGGGCCTCGCGGTGCGCCACAAAAGGCAAGTAGTCCAAAGCTGGCTGAAGGAGGAAATGGGGGAAAAGCCAACCCACAAGATAGAAATGCTCGCTAGAGCCACACACACTCACACTTTTAATTCCCTGAGCTAAATTGCGCTCTTTACACTGAGGTCTGGAAAATTTTCCTCTAAGTCAGTTCGCTGAAAACACGCGTGTCGACTCACGTGTATTCACACGAACTGGGTTATGCCCGCATATTCTCCACCAGTAAACTGTTACCAGAACTGCTTTTTATTATAATGGGGAATTAGCTGTAGCAGTCTGTAACTTTAAAATTAAGCGCGGATCATAACCTATGTATACGGAGGTCCCGATCCCAGACACTCTAGTGAAAAAGAGGCAGACAACAAATAAGTTCCAAACACGTGTATTTAGTGTGGCGTAAGCCTAACTTGCACAATCATACAAAGAACACACAAGATCTAGGAAATACAGAGTAGGAAATACAGAGACGTTCGCATTAGCGGGTTCCCAACGATGATAAGGGAAATACTCACAATCCTGGAGCGAAGCAGAGACACAGCAGCGAGGGTGGCCCAATGCCAGCACTGGGACCACAGACGGACAGCAAGGAGGTCTGGATAGGGAATGGCCTGAGCACCGAGTGGTCTGGGAGACCAGCTTAAATACCCCAAAACGTACCCTGGGGCTGGTGCTGTACTTGGTGGTTCTCACAGATTAAAACAAAGGTTCTAATGGGCTACTGAATGGCTTAGATGGGCTACTTTGGTAATCAGATTGTGATAAGTGACACCTCAGGAAGAGGGGACAAAAGAGGGAGGGGGAAATCCAAGTGGGCTGAAAGGATGTTCCAGCGGACAGGGCTTGTCCTGATGTCATCAGCTCTGGAATGCGGAGGTTTCTTTGAGATGCATTCTCTAAGTGCTTGGGATGGTCGGCACTTAGTTCTTCTCCGGGGCGGCTCCTAAGATATGCAGAGCGGGGCGAGGGGCTCTCGCTGCGGACGTGGTGTGCCCGCTTCGCCGAAATGGCTTCCCAAAGCAGTCTTCTTCCCAGGGTCTTCTGGCTGCCTGAGAACATGGATGCCGGCTGGGCATAGCTGGGGCTGGATAGCAGGCTGCCCGGTAGCGAGGGCAAGCTCGGGGACCGGCTCGCGGGAGGCTCCAGGCGGGAACTGACCAGGGAGCGCCTAGCCAGGCTCGCTGGAGGTTTCCCCGGCGGGCGCCCGGCTGCTAGCAGCGGCTTGGGCCCATATGAGGCAGGCTTCCATGGAGGCAGGGGAAACAACACTTTAAAACACAGTCCAAGGCAAAGAACAGGCACGGTCCGTGGTAGATGGCACTGCAGGCACGGGGCACACAGTCCAAACGCACACTGGTAAGTCCAGATACAGGTCAGGGCAGGGTTGCCCAGAAAGAGAGTCCTTTGTGCAGTTATCCAAACATGGAGTCAGTAAACTACACAGTCTATTACAGCAGCAGGGTAATTGACACGCAGGCAGGAAACTGACACGTGTATCAGAGCACACACGTGCAAAGCAGTCTTTGTGTAGCAGCAGTGAAACAGTAATGCAGGAAACTTTAACACAGTTCATGGCAGGCTTTAAAGCAGGGGAGGGGGCCTACTTGGCAACACTGCGCCCGGCCGGGGGCTTGTGCTGGCGGTGGCGGTGGCATGGGGCTGGAGGGATAGGAGACTGCTGCTCTGTGGCGCATGCTCCCACCCCCTCGCCTCCTCCGGTGCTCCCTCCGGCACCCCGCGCCTGAGGCCACCGCCTACCTGGCCTCAATGGGTGTGCCGGCCCTGTCCATAGTGCTAGATCCCAACTAGGGAGACTGTGTGTTTCACAAAAATTGTGAGCAGAACTCAAGATTTCAGTGATTGAATTGCTTGTTTGCATGTGAGTCAAGCCCCACACTGGATTGCTTGAATTTTTTATCATCAGATGCCATCAAGCAGATTTGTGCTTGCAGAGTAGCCATTCTTCAGACTTTAGCTTAAGTAGACTTGAGCTTTGTATGCTGTTCAAGTCTTGGTAAATAAAATGCATTTGTGACTTATATAGCTTATGAGAACTTTTGTACCTGTAAAAAGGGCAGACAAATTTCTGCATCACCTGAAACAATATGGGTCATGCTTGGGTTATCAAAGCAACCTGGTGACAGTTTACCCCCTTTTTTGCCTGCACACTGCAGATGCATAATTGAACTGACCTACAGTGGAATCTCCATATTATTCTCTTTCTCCAGACTCTCCATTGGTTACCAATCAGTTACCAGGTTCAATCCAAAGTTCTAGCTATCTCCCACAAAGCACTACAAAGGCATTGAAAGCAATGCATCTGGGCTATTTGCCCCAAAGGGCAAGTAGCCTCCTTCAGCAATCCACATTACTCAGATTCTGAAAAGGAGCACCAAGCTGAATTGAGAGAACTGCTAGGAAACCCTCCCTTCTCTTACTTTTTTATACTTTGAGAGAGAGAGAATAAAAAAAGAGGAGGAAAGCAAACAAGCCATGGAAGGATTTTTCTGTTTCTTTAGTCAAACATGGTAAGAGCAGTTCAAAAGAGGCTAATTAAATTCCAAAATCCCTGAGCAAATTCATTAATAATGATTTTGAAATAAGCAGTTAACCAGGGAAGCTTTCAAGGTGGGGAATGATTGATACGGAGGAGAGAGAGTGTGGGGAGATAGGGGAGTTAGGGAGGGAGAAGCCTCCATAATATGTGGAAAGAGACACATCAAACAGCCTCTAAGTGTGCCTACGTAACATGCACAGGCAAGAGTACTGGAAACAAGCAATGCAAAATAGTCTCCAAAATCTAGACAAGACAGACTCAATCACCATTATAAAAACATAACGGAAAGTATGAAACAATGTACAATGAATACTGATTACCCATTTTAAGGCCACATGTAGTCAAAATGCTTTTCCTTAAGATGATTAGCTCCAAACCAGGATGTGATAACATGGTTTGAAGAGGATTCACAGAAGATGTTGTACATGAATCATGCATGGTAAAAGTTGTAGTCCTCACTAGGCAACAGTCCCCTTTTACGTCAGTTAGACTTTCTTCTGAGTGGACATGGTAAGGATTACACTGGCATCAAACAAAAGATGGCATTTGCCCTGCCTCTTCACTGAAATGGTGACAAAGTGGGTTTTGCTGGTATCTTTGCATGCATGTTTTCTATGGGAAGGATGTATTTTATCATAGTAAACTATAGTTTGACTTAGGCCGTTTTCACACAGCCACGCACCCGGAAGATCGTGCGAAACTCACAGCATAAAAGTGTCTTCCTAACACAATTTCCCGACACAATCCTGTTTAATGGCACTTTTTCTGACGTCATCGGGCCATTAAAGGGGATCGTGCCAGGAGATTGTGCTAGAAAGACACTTCATGCCGTGAGTTTGCATGATCTCCCGGGGCACATGTGAAAATGGCCTTAATAATTACTATCTTAAGCAGGGTTAAGGCAACTAACCATAGCTGGCATGGGATTGAAGACCATGGGAGTTTTCCCCTGCGAGATTTGAACTGATTTTTGTTTATATCAGGCTGCAGATAAAATGAAAAATGTCTTTGGCTAAAGCATACATTTGGTTTTCCTTCTGCGTTCTATCCTTCATTAATAGCATGCCTACTTGGTGAGAGGTTGCAATGTGCATAGCCATCAGACTTGAAAACTGCGTAAAATCTGCTTCAGACGTACTCTACCACCTCAGCATTCTATCCCTTCATTTCCCTCATTCTCCTGCATATGTGAATGAGGCCTCAGTGATCAATTTGCAGGATTGTGTTCTTAGCTGTGGATAGAGACAGACACAGCATTTCAAGAGTTACAAATAGTATGCACTATTTCTGCCCTTCAAGCAAACATAATTTTTTCTTACTGAAAAACAATTTGCAGTTGTTCAGCGTAGTTCAATTACAACAAGTGAAAAACTGACTGTAGTTGGTGCTTACTGGCTAGCATCAATGTCATCACCAAAATATCTCCCTTCCCCCTTCTCTGGAATTCTTTTGCAGCTGGTGTGAAAAAGTTTGAGTTGTCTCTCTTTTTCCTGTGAAGAATTAACATATACCTGTATGTAAGCTGCTTTCAAACATTCTAAATTCACACCACCCACCGAATACACAATTGTTGGGGCAAGGCTGAGATCTGACAGAAACCCTTAATAGAGGAAGTAACTTGCCAATTCAGCATTTAACTTGGTGGTATGTATATTTGACTCAAATTATGACCCTCCTATGATCATGCTTAGATTGTTAAGGTGGCCTTCACCCTGAAATAGAAGGACTGATTGAAAAATGCCTCCTGTCATCACTACTGTTAATCACTTATATAATACTTATTTACAAAATACTTCTTTAAAAAGGATTTGAGGCTATCAGCAACATGCCCATGGCTACAAAAGGCTCTTTGGCAGCAAGGACCAATCACTTACTAGAATGGTAGGGAAGTCCTGGGGCTTTTCTACACAATGAAAGTAAGCTAATTCCTGTGTTCTTGCCATAGCATGATCTTCTTTCAAGTCTCTTAAGCAGACTGTAGCGCTGGGGGGGGGAGGGGTCTGAACATCTCCTTATGCAAAATTGGGCTATGTTTGCCTTATTAAGTTCATGCAGATCTATAGGTTTACAGTGAACATGGAGGCTATCCACTGCAAGGCACCAAAAAAGAAAAATGGCTTTTTGTTCTAACTTAGTATCCTGGCTTCTTAAGATGATGCTTTTTGTACATTTGTGCCCTCCAGCACTAAATGAAATTTTTAGGATAGAGAAGTTAAATCTAGAAAGAGAAGGGGGAGAGTTCCCAGTTTGATTGGCCGTGACTAGCTGCAATTAAAAACTATAATTTATTACCCTGGACTATGAGTATAATTTCAATGCAGAGAATTAAGGTTTTCTTCTGAGATGGAAATAAAGATTAATTTTTAATTTCCTTTCTCATTGCACATTTAAGAGCAATAGACTCTGCAGAAAACTACAGGTCAAAATAGTTTTATGGGGGGATGACAGTGTTCTGTTGGAGAATAATTTAATGCTCCTTCTGCCTTTTTAATATTTGACTGCAGCTTCTTCATGTGAGACGGAGGTAGCAGATGCTGTGTGCATGAATCTGTGCTCTGCAGCGGCGAGGTCAACATGACTTTGACATTGGGAGGGGGGTAGTTTCACTGTTCAGCCCTTAGGCAAATGGTAAAGTTTCCTCTCATGGAGAATGGACTCAAATGAAAGTGGAAAAGGCAGGCCCTTCTACGCAGGGTGCAGTCTTTCAAACCTTTTGCCAATTGCAGTCATACCTAATATTTGTGTCCTGGCCCCATAGACTTAGGTTCTAAACACTGCTTCCCACATGGAAGGGAACAGCATCTGTGCATGGAGGGAAATCTATAGAGCTCTAGAAAGTACAGTCCCCCCCGCACACACACACACTGTATTGAGAGTGGGAAGCATACACAAGGCTCCCATATCCCCATCCAGCACTTCGTCTTTGTGCTCCATAAGTTCCTTGAGATCAAGATCTTCAGTAATTTGATCCCCAGAAAGGAGTGCACCAGTCTCTCATTAACTGAAATGTTGTGTCACACTGGCCCTGTGTGCCTGTGCAATCTCCAAGGTGGGAGGAGAGAAGAAACTACCTGGGACTACCTAAGCAAAAGAAAGGCTATTCTGGCCTCTGCCATTTGGCAGATGTTCAAGAGCCACAGGGAGACTGCACAGCCTCTCTCCCAGGAAGAATGCCATCTCAAGGGGGAAAACAGCTTGACTCCAGTCATCAGCAAGAGGAGAAGCAGGCCTGTTTCTCCCCTCCATATGATTTGTAAGCTGACTCCATCCTTTAATTTTCTTCCATTTCTTTTCCTAGTAGGTCTAGAATTTTTCATATTGAGGGTAGGGGCCTCTTGGCTGATATTTATTTTCAACAGAGTTGTCTGAAAAGCAGGATACACATGTGTTACGGGAACTTTGGTTCAGGGCTGTTACGTCTAGCAGCCAGAACTGTAAGTGAGAGCTGAACTAAAGATGAATTACACGAGGCTATGCGATTGTTTAGAATCATGTCTGTTCCTACCTGCCCATGTGAATTTTACCCTGGGTGAACACGTGTCCTGTAGCCCTAGTCTGTGCATGTGTCAAGTAACTGGTGTAGTCACGGTTGCAAGCGTCCATAATCATAATCAACGAGTCACCATTACAGAGCGTCAATTCTGGGCAACTTCCACTTCCCTCTCCTCTCTTTTTGCCCTTAGAATCAGCTTACATCCAAACTGTTTTGCTTTTAATCTAGCATGTTTTAAATTCTCCCATTTTCTAGTTGATGCTGCTGCCTCCCTACTCCTCCTTCTTGCACCCTCCTTCCTCCTTAACTTCTTCCTCCTCCTTTCCATGCAGTGTCTTTGGTCGAGATAAGGTGGAGGTGAGAAGAAAGATCATGGAAACACCATTAAGTATCTGAGCAAAAGTTCAGAAACATGGCTGATACATGAACCTGAAAAGGATGGAGTGGGGGGGGGGTAACTCATTCTCTAGTTCAACTCGACAATACAGAGCAAATTGGGTAAAATTTGACCATTGTTTCCAATGGGAAATGTAATTCTGGGCTTTCTGGGGGTCTGGGGGGGGCATTTTAGAACTGAATTTTACCAAATTTGCAGAGGACCTACCTCTAACTGTTCTCTAAAGAGCCCCCTCCTGAGTTTCATGAAGATTGGACTTCAAGGGGGCATTTTATTCCCTATGGGGAAAACTAGGGGAGCCATCAAGGGGGCTGGGGTAGCATTTTGCAAGCAAATTTGCAAGGGACCTACTCCTGTCTTCTAAAGACCCCCCCCCCCGAGTTTCAGGGAGCTTGGACACTGGGGAAGCCATGACCCATGTGTTTCTGCAGTCGTTGTCAGTTTTCCCCTGCAATAGGAACAAATGGGGTGGCTGTAGGCAACTTCTTTGGGGGGGCCATAAAATGGCTCCCCAAGGTCCAATCTCCCTGAAACTTAGGGGGTCTTTAGAGGAGAGTTATCCGAAAATTTTATAAATTTATTTTGCAAAATGCCACCCTCCTGGATAGCCCCCATAGTTTTCCTCATAGGAAATAATGGAGATCGGCGGTGGCTGGGGACAAACAGGCAGGAAAGAGTTGATTCTGGCTGACAGCAAGAAATGCTACTGCAGCTCCTGAAGTGGGGATTCCCCACCCCCTTTGCATAGATGCGCCCCCCCCCTTCTTCCTGGCAGGCTGAGCTGCAAGATCTCAGCAGAGGTATGGAACCTCCATTTTTTAGCCCCCCCTCCCTCAGGAAACCCAGCAGTTTTTTTCCCCTGATACATCTAACGGAGTAAACAAATCTCCCTCTCAGAAAAGCTACAGAGGAAGGTAGTGCAAAGAGGTGCACTATGGGATACCATCCCTCATCTGAACTGAATGGGGAAGAAACCTGTGCCAGTCCAAGCATGGGAATCAAGTGCAGGTTGACTGCAGTGGGCGAGTGTATAGGAAAGCAATGGAGAAACACATGTAAGTGCATTCACGTGCTGTACATGTGTAATTCACCTCACGTAGTTGGCTCTGTCATGTCTACCAGTCCTCACAGCACACGTTCTACCCTGCAACAATTTATAGCCAATCAGATTATGCCAAGTGTACTTGTTCCTACTTTGCCATATAAGGTGATGTAAGTGCCTATAAAAGCTTTGTAACTATGTCAGCACAGGGTCTTTGAACTTTGGTTCTTAGGCCTGTGCATGTACGTAAAACTGGTTTTGGTGTAATACATTCTTTTTGACCTTTTGAGTCTCTAGTTTAGGGTGTCAGTTGTTTCCAGGTTCAGATGACTGAAATAATCTGGCATTCTCTCAAATTATCAGAACACATGACATAAAAAAGAAGAAATGGGACTCAGCTAAGTTCGTTAGAGACCCTTCTGCATATTGGGGTCTATAGCAAAATATTGTGACCTGAGTGACTACTGTTAGAAAAAAATTGAATGGGTATGAGTTAAAGAAATGAATGATGTACTGCTGCTGATAACATTCCTGTAATTATGAGGTATAAAAAAAAACATGACTACAACAAAATGCTGTCCAAACACTCAGGCACTTAGTGTGTGCACATTGGGGAGTTCTTCTATTTTGTAGTTTCACCTTCCAAAAGTGGGCCTTTGAACTTTGCTATAAATCTACACATATAATGCACCTCATGCATACTCCGCAAGCTTCTGAAATGGCACCATAGCTGGTGATACATGATCATCATCTATTCATGGTGCTTACCGACATAAATGATAAATGCCCAGCAATACTGCCTGCTGGATTACAAACACTATCTCCACAGCAAGATGGACAAGAAATGTAGGTACTGGAGATACTTATTTCACGCGCACGTGTGAGTGAGTGAGTGAGTGAGTGAGTGAGTGAGTGAGTGAAATAAATACCTCCAATACCAACATTTTTTGTCCATCTTGCTCTGGAGATAGTGTTTGTAATCCAGCAGGATTGTAATACTGCCCCTATTTTCCCTGCTAGGAAGCTGCAGAAGTGTGAGGCCTACACAAACTGTCAGGCTAGGACGAGCCTGGCCTTTTGGACAAGAAACAGCCAAGTTATTTGCCCAAAGTTTCAATGTTAATAATAAACCATTAAATTAAGAAACAATGTTTGTTGCTCCGCTATGCAATATACCTTGTATCCAGGTAGCCCAGGGAGGTATTGACAATGACTGATGAAGGCAAACTGGATTGAGTGCGTGTGACTGGCCAAAGGTCATCCAGTGAACTTTACATAAATTAGGCTTCAAATCCAAATCCCTCCGGTCAAAATTCAACATGCTAACCACCATTAGCAAGAAAAAGGCACATTCTGCCTTCTGTGTTCCAAATATTCCACTACAGATGCATTGGCCGTTTCCCCAGTCCCTTAAAATAGCGGAAATAGCAGCACGCTCCTGGAACGCTGGCGGCTTCTTCATGCGATGTTTTTTTAAAAAATGGATGCAGGGTGTTTTTTCAGTGCATATCGTGCGAAGAAGCTGCCTGCATTCCGGGAGCATGCCGCTACCATAAGGAAGTGAGGAAATGGCCATTGTCTGTGGGAAGTACTATAAAATCATTATAGTGTCCACTGTTGCTGGGACAACTTTGAATTAAAAAACCTTAGGACTGTGACCAAGTCTACCAATGTTTCAGTCTCAGACTTTAAGCATACTGAACACCACCACCACCCCCAGTTGCCTTTTATGTTTCCTGGACTACAGGAGTCTTTGAACTAGTTTACTTATCTTGTACTGACTATCACAGGAAAGTTGCCTATGGTATACAAAGGAATAGTATTGTTGTGAGATTGTTGTCCAAGCATTATGAATGGATCTCTTACTATGGGGTTGCCTAAACTGATATCTTTAACCCCCCCCAACTCCCTCAAAAGTTTATATTCTTTATTCATTGTAGATGTTTCCTCAATAGGAGCTAAATGAGATGGTCTCTTGATAGCTCTTTTCAAGGACTCATTAAACTTGAAGGACTCACACACACCCCAGGGGCAAGGTTGCATGTATACAAGTAAAGAAATAACAGAGTCGAGTATAGAGGAGACAGAAAACTGCTATGTTTTTGGCTGGAACACTCTGAGGTGCAGGATCTCTCAGGGATCTAATGTGGGGCACTGAAGGAGTATAATTGTGCTCTACTCATATATTTGTAGATATAACAAAAACACAAAACACAATAAAGTGTTTTCTGTACAGTCCTAGCATTTCAGAATCTATTCTGTTTCTCATGTTCTCCAGAGTTCTGCGCGTGCAAGGGAGTCATGGGAAGCAGAAACTTTTTGTTTATCTTTTCTCCATTTTTTCCCCCTGCGCACATTCCTCAATGTTTTTTTGAAGCTGCTGCCTAGTCGCTGCTGGCATGTGTTATGAGACCATGCAAAATCAAAAACTCCTGTTCTGCTTCTCATGCCCTCCTCTTCCTTTCCCTCAGGAGCTGATTGGTCTGTCTTTCAGTAACTACTCCCACCCTTCTCAGCTGTCTGAACTCCTTTTCTGCCATTTTTATCAGTAAAGCAAAGTAAGGGTCATAAGGCTGCTTCTCCATTTGCTTCCTTCCTCCCAATATGCACACATTCTCTTATTTTTTTTCAAAGCTAGGAATGAGTTGTAACATTACTGCTCATTCCTCCTGGCTTTAAAAGCCAGGAAAGTGTTAAATGGCTGCTTTTCCCTTCTTCCCTTGGGGGTATGCATACACTCTCATTTATTTATTTTTCAAAGGGTTAAATGTCTGCTTTGTCTTCTAATGCCAAAGAGGGAAAAAACAAGTGTTTTGTACAGCCATTTGCAAAACAAAGCAGCAGGAAAGCTGCCAGGAGGTAATGAAGCAGTAGCATTTTAACCCTTTCCTGGCTTCACTTTAAAAAAATAAATGAGAGTGGAACAAGCACAAAAAGTACATGTTTCCCCCCAGAACTCCATCACTAATTGCCTCTGCAGTGGGCATGAAAAAGCCCAATCAGCAAATAAAGGGAGTGGGGGGGGGATGGGTTCCAACACTGCAACATTATCATGCATGCAAAAAAAAATTTTTTTAATGACATTAGCTCCAGCCCCCACAAAAAGCAGCTCCAAATAGACACATCTCAACTTCTCAGCACACCCCAAATCGCCTCAAGGTCATGCAGTGCGGAATGATAGGATCCCAAGCCATTTCATAACCGATCAACATGAATGCTCAGCATTGCCAGCTTCAAGTGTGCCATGCAGAATGTTTCCACAGGTCTCTTTCCCAAAGGGAACCAGCCCAAGTATAGTTGCCACTACTCACTGCTTGGGGAAGCTGGAAGCCCCTAACAGTATCTAGCCTCAGGATTGCCAAAAGCCATAATGGGCCCCCAAAGAAAGATTCCTTGGGAACCCCCTCACATGCATAGACCAAACCCAAACATCATATGAAAACAGTTCACATGCCTGTGACTTTGTATGCCTCAAGGTGACCAGGGTCCAAGGAATTTTGTCCAACATAGGTCTTGTTTAGGACCAGATGGCATAATTAATGAAGCTTTCTAGCAGTTTGATAGTAGAGTAGCTAGCTAGCTATCAAAAAATTTAGTGTCCCTTTCTCAAAAATGACCCAGTTACAGTATAAAAATCCCCCAAAGAAATTATAGAATGATCAAAAGGAAATCAAATCCAGAACATTCAGCTTTACAAAAAGAAAACATAGTATCATGTCAAACATCAAATCATATATTAAAGGATATCGTATTCTGAAGCTGTAAACAGTAGGCCGCGGGCAGGGTTGCCAGGCTCCCCTACCTTGAAATCAAGGGAGGTGAGGGGGCTCCTGGTGGGGGATGCCACATTGTTTCTTTTGCTGAGACCCTGTCACTTTCTGTTTAAATGTCATCAGGAGCCTGTGGAGCACACACATCATTTCACCACATGCTCCAGCCAGGTTTCCCACACACACAACCCACTGGCCAGGTGAGCAGTGGCAGGAGGCAGCAGCTGGTGGTGAGGGATCCCCTGTCCCCAGTAGGAGAGGGCTGGCATACCAACATAATTGACTGTTGGCAACTGGAGTGGGGCAAGAACTACCATAATGAAAGTCTCTGTTCCCATTAGTCATTCCCATCATCTAGTTGGAGCAGAACCTGAACACAAATTATTTATGTCTTATAACCATCTTAGCAAATACCAGTGCATATGCTTAGCTTTCATTAATTCATCTGATACATTTATCCAGTTATATATTTGGCCAACACATCATCTAGTGGCAGTGAGTTCCACAGTTTTGACAAAGAATCTGGCAGCATATCAGAAAGAAATAAGCTTTGTACTTCTACAGAATATCAGTGTACTTTTGGGAAACAAAATATAAACAGCAATTCCTTCAAAATTATCTTAAGGAAGTACTAAAAATATAATTGCTTTTTTCTCAAGTTTCTTGTGAGCGCTTCTAGTCTATCTACTGTACAACTAAAAATATAATGATAAAGGAAAGCTGGGCCTTCAATATCATTGATTTCAAGATCTAACACTGCCAGGTTAGACACTGATGAGGAAGCAGATGAGAACATTATTCATACTTGGATGGTAGATACCTCATAGCCCCAGGAGAGAGTCTCCGTGTTTGTACGCTTGGAGCAGGAAATAATTAACACAAAGCACATTAAAGCAAACATTGTTTCTGATGCTCTTAAACCAGAGGTCATGGGATTCTCCAGGAGGAAGAATTATATAGAATCAGACAGTTTTATTGTGGAGCTTTTTCATACAGTTTTCAAGATCACTGACTTCAGTCTCTCATAACCAACCACAAAACTAAGCAATAGCATTGCCTGAGTGCAAAGCACGGATGGAGTGGATCTCCGGAAACAGCGTTTAGATGTTTGTCTTATCTGAATAAGTGCAGGGCTGCGTGCGCTGCTCAGAAGTGAGTGAGTAACCCTGACAAAGCAACCGCCTTCTTATCAAAAAGGACTGCACAGAATCAGGCATCAGAGACTTATCTTCCATGAGATGTTCAACACCCCACATCTTTCATACTGATTAGTTCCAAGTAATTATTTTTGAGGGCCCTCCTGCATCTTATTTTTCAACACAGTGCATGCTGGCCACTTCCTGAGCTATTTGGGTGCAGTTTATTTGCCACTGGTAATGTTTTGCACCACTGGGAAACCAGGAAAAAAAAAAAACCACTCTCCTTTAAAAAACTTAATAACAACTAGGACAAATCATTTACTCTGGGACATATGGTGCACTCCTGAATTACTCTGACCGGGTTTCAGTGTAATGAATAGATTGGCTATTGCTCTGTGGCCAGTCTCCCTTCTATGTCACTTTTGAATTGTATACACTTATACTACAGTGAAGTTTAACTTGCCTTTGATTCTGTCTACCATGATTTAAGTAATTTCCATGCTGAGAGTTAAAAGTCAGGCCCGGCTCCAGAATTCATAGCTTCCCTAGCAACCCTGGGCCTCTCTCAAATAGTATCAGGCCCCACACATGAAAGAGGCCACACACTAGACTTAATATTTTACACTGAGCCTTTAAGAGAAAATCTTGTTTCAACATTGGATTTGGCCTCAACCACGGTCAGACATCATCTGCTGAAGACAAAAGTGAATATGGCCCCAACACCCCACAAAATAAGGGGTCTAATTAAAATAATTCACCCACAAAGGCTCATAGACCCTTCCAGATTCCAAAATGCCTTGGAGAATTTTAGAATTCCAGACACATGCTCCACAGAAGTTGCACTAGCAGCATGGAATGCAAAGCTCCATGAAGCTATCGACACCATTGCTCCTTGTCGACTCCTCCGGCCCTTGGAAGGAAAGCCGGCACCATGGTTTACCACAGAGCTGGCTGATAGAACTTGCTACAGAACACATTGGAGGATCTATGAAGTGGAAATGAAAGCAACAAAGAAATGTTACTTCTTGGCAACCATTGCATCAGCTAGTTCACCTCCGTCCCAATTGTTCAGGGTATCCAGACACCTTCTAACCCCCAAATCTGAACCTTTACAGACCCAAGAACAAACTATTAGCTGTGAGATCTCTGCTAAGTTTTTTGCTGATAAAATAGCACAAATACGCTCTGATCTAGATGCTAGCTGCAATACAAACGAGATAGAAGAAATGCTTAATACACCATCTGACCTATAATTGGACTGCTTTGAACCAATTACAATGACAGACCTTAACAGGATCCTGGCATCTATGAAAGCCACTACTTGTGCACTTGATCCTTGCCCATCTTGGCTGTTAAAATCAAGTAAAGATCGCATAAGTGAACCACTGAGATCTATTGTAAATCAATCACTAACACAGGGCACCTTCCCCCAGCCGCTCAAACAGGCGGTTATCCGTCCGCTAATTAAAAAGCCATCTCTAGACAAAGCTGATGTGGCCAATTATCGGCCAGTCTCTAATCTGCCCTTTCTGGGCAAAGTGATTGAGAGAGCAGTAGCTGACCAACTCCAGATCATCTTGGAAATCTCTAGCACTCTAGACCCTTTCCAGTCTGGATTCAGACCAAGGGCATAGGACAGAGACAGCACTAGGAGCGTTAGTGGATGATCTCCATCTAAATATAGACAAAGGCCATGCCTCCTTATTGCTCCTCCTGGATCCGTCTGCAGCCTTTGACACAGTAGACCATGCCATCCTGTTGAGGCATTTAGAAACAGAAGTGGGCATCAAAGGATGTGCCTTGGACTGGTTAAAATCATTTCTCATGGAATGAACTCAAAGGGTTGCTGTCGGAGATCAGCTATCTCCAGAATGGGAATTATGTTGTGGGCTCCCGCAGGGCACAATCTTATCTCCCATGTTATTTAACCTCTACGTAAAGCCTTTAGGAGAACTCATTCGCAGCTATGGAGTTGGATGTCATCAATATGCAGATGATACCCAACTCTATATCTCACCATCCAGGTCCCTACAGGATGCAGTAGAAATCTTAGATTGATGCCTGACAGCTGTAGTAAAATGGCTGAAAAATAACAAATTAAAATTGAATCCAGACAAGACTGAAGTGATACTTGTTGGGAAGTCAAAGATCTTGAAAAACATTGTACTCCTCACCTTTGGTGGAGTTTGTTTGATCCCTACAGACTCGGTTAAGAGCCTATGGGTTATACTGTATCCAGCGTTACTACTAGAAAAACAAGTTACTGCAGCTGCAAAAAATGCTTACTACAATCTCACTCTAGCCTGGAAAATGGCTTCTTTTCTCAACACAGCCAACCTGGCCACCTGGATCCATGCTATGGTAACATCAAAACTTGACTCTTGTAATGCACTATACCTTGGTCTGCCATCTAACTTAACTAGGAGGCTCCAATTGGTGCAAAATGCTGCAGCTCGACTATTATCAGGAGCAAGCAGGAGCTTGAACATCACTCCCATCCTACAATCACTCCATTGGCTACCTATCAATTACCATGCTCAGTTCAAGGTAATGGTTATTACATACAAAGCCCTTCATAGCCTTGGTCCAGCATACCTACGGGGCCGCCTCTCTCCCTATGCCCCTCCAAGGCAGCTTCGCTCATCTGAACAGGGTTTCTTGCAGGTGCCAGCCTGTACATGGGCGAAATCAAGAGCAGCCCATACATGGGCTTTCTCTGTGGTGGCCCCTACCCTATGGAATGGCCTGCCTAAGGAGGTCAGGAGAGCACCCCCCCCCCCCGGCTTTCTGCAAACAATGCAAAACTGAATTATTCAAAAAGGCCTATTTTTCTCAGCTAAGAGGGTGGTATTGTAGGAAAGGGATCCCAAATGTTTTGCTAATGAGTTAGAAACCATAGATTTCACCATTATGTTGCCTAACATATTATCTGTTGCTTTAAATATCCTACTTAATAATAATAACATTCGATGTATGCTTTATGTCGTTCAGTGTAAGTCCCAGAATTGATTATGTTCTGTTTCAGCAATTCCTCAACCCCATACTGGATCCTTGCTAATACTATATCTTTGTAAACATATTCTTTTACCTCGTGACATTGTTTATGGAAATGTTTTTGAAACTGTATTCATTTACCCTATGACAGTGTTTATGGAAATATTCTTGACACTGTATGGAAACGCCTGCCCTTGTACTAATACTAGTACTGTACTTGTACTAGTACTGTATTTGTACTAGTACTGTACTTGTACTAATCTCACACTATGTAATCCGCCTTGAGTCTCAGTGAGAAAGGTGGAATATAAATAACATAAATAATTCAGATGGGAATGCTAAGGGCAGGTGTTTGTCATATGAATGAGTGTGCTTACTAGTGAAGATCTTACATTCTCGTTACAAACACTGACATCATGCACACTATAAAGCCTTGTAAGTGAAAATGCCTTTTCTGGGAAGCTCCAGCTCTTGGAAATGTAGCAGATCCTACACGGCTAAGATCTGGCACCCTGAACAAACAGAGAACTTCCATGATTCCAGGTCAGTGAGTCATGAACATTCTCTGTATCCTGATACTTCTGTACCTTTCATGTGGTTGTGCCATTGACTCCTCACCCTCCTCTAACTCAGAAAAGTCATCACATTCAAAACAGACAATATACCAGGGTTAGTAAATGTATAAAAGTAGGCACAGGATCATACCCATACACCCTTGCTTCTATGCAGGCTCCCAAAGATGTGCCAAGGGCCTCTATGAATACAACTGTACGTATGATCATGGGCCTAGTCTTTTACAGGGTTTCCAGTCATGCATGCTATCTGGTCTTAGCAGAAGCTAATGGCCAGGGTACCTGAAGCACTGTCTCCTCCTATACTGTCAAACTACCAGATATTGTCTGAACTTGATGCAGTCTTTAGGAACCGAACAGGATGTAAACTTTGTCACATGCTCAGTGAATTTGTAAGAGGGTAAGGAAACTGGGATCACACCTGCTATCTGCTCCTGGCCTCCACATCTTTTGCTACGAAAAGAGCCAGCGTGGTGTAGTGGTTAAAAGAAGCAGGACTCTAATCTGAAGAGCTGGGTTTGATTCCTCCACTTGAAGCCAGCAGGGTGACTTTGGGTCGGTCATAGTTCTTCCAGAGTTCTCAGCTTTACCAACCTCACAGGATAATTGTTATTGTGGGGATAATAACAACATATTTGTAAACCACTCTGAGTGAGCGTTAAGTTGTCCTGAAGGGCTGTATATAAATCAAATGTATGTTGCTGCTGTTGCTGCAGCAGAATGACCTTGGGCCAGTCTCACCATCTCAGCCTAACCTACCTCACAGGGTTGTTGTAAGGATGAAATTGAGAAGGGGAGATTGTTGGAAGACTTTGGGTCTTTATTGGGGGAGAAAAGGGGAGTATAAATAAAGTAAATCATGTGAACAAAGCCTATGTGGATGTCAATGGTATGTTCATTTATTTATTTAGGAAATTTATATTTAATCTCTCCAGAGTCCTGCTTGAGGTGGCTTCGAAGTAAAAGAAATACCATAATATCATAAACACATAATAAACTATCAATATAAAAACAAAACAAGCCATTTAAGTTAAATCAGGGGCATAAAAACAGCAAAAAACAACCACTGAGCACCCTAAAATATCCATAAAATGGATACCATACCAGAAGAAAACCATAAAATAACTAAAACTCCTTACGTAAAACCTGGGTAAAAAAATATTTTTTGTCTGGCACCTAAAAGTCAGTATAATACAGGATGCCATCAGGAGGATGGCAACCAGCGGGAAACTGAGCTGTGGTAGGGGGTCCTTTCTGGTGATGTAATGATGTTGCTGGCGATGCAATGACATCCAACATAACCTGAAGTGACATCAATGCAGAACCAGCAATGCTCTAGAATTTGACCAAAATCCAATGATTTAACCATGACATCATTTCCCATTGTGTTGGAAGTGACGTTATTACATCAGGACTCTGGTTATCGCCCTTCCTATCTCACCGCCCTCCCCCCATTTTTTCCTACTGTAGTGGGGGAAAGGCAGTGTTGAGAAGGGTGACCAGGACGAAGATCTTCCACCTGAAGGGAGAACCTGGCATATCCTAGTATACCAATATACCCTAATATGTGGGGAGGGGACATTGAAAAAGCAACAAAATCCTGAAAAAAAACCTCCCCCCCCCCATATTCTGTTACAACACAAAGAGAACCACTTCTTATTAGCAGCAGGCTGATTCACACGCTTAACAAAATGTAGCAGAATCATATACCCCCAGTAGAGCTGGCGCTTGCTGTGGTTCATTTGGCTTAAGATGATAAGTTCTTTACTAATTATAGGGCACTATAGTTGTACATGGTGTACTCATTAAGTTCTATACTACCATGGAGAATTTACAGTCCAGATTTTGACATATCTTGATCAGGTTTTTTAAACCATTGCAGGGGGTGGATGTAGCAATGTGATCTCACGGTCATTCTGTCCATTATTTCCTACAGTCTCTTTTTTAACTTTTTAATTATAATGCAGCTTACTCCTACAGACCTCATTCCATGAACTTTCACCACTTGTCTGAGAGCTAAGCTACCTATTGTGTATCACCTGGTGAGGCTCATGGTGGAATGTGTCACTCACATGCTTGAATGCTTCTCCCTGGACCACAAACTTTTTGCACATAGAAAACAACCATGAGGAGGAGAAGGGTTTTAGCATAATTTAGGACTTCACAACTTGTGATCCACCAAGCCAAATGCAGACTGCCAGACCTGTAGTAGGGTTGCCAGTTATCCAATTCTGGTGGATAATCTCCTGCCAGCATTCACCCATCACCATCTCAAATCAGTTGTGGGAGTAGGATTGACAACCTCCTGGTGAGGCCTGGAGATCTTCTGGAATAACAACTGATCTCCAGACTTCACGGATTAGTTCCCCTTGAGAAAATGACAGCTTCAGAGGGAAGCTCCTCACATCCCTGCTGAATTCCTTCCCCTCTCCAAACTCCACCCTCCCCAGGCTCCACCTTCAAATTTCCAGGAATTTCCCAAACTGGAGTTAGCAACCCTAAGCGGGGGAAATGGGGGGGGGAGAACATCACTGATGCATTGACATCACTTCCAGCTAAAACCCATAAGTGACATCACCACAACACTAGAATTGTCAAGTCTCCTGCAGTGTGTGGGAGACCTCCTGCTGGCAACCTGCTGTTCAGTGTAGCAGTAGGAATTTTTTAAAAACACACACACCAGGACTGTGTGGTGTGTGACATCACTTCTGAGGAAAACCCAGACATGATGTCATGTTGCTCTAGGAATCACCAGAAGTGCTATGGTTTACCACAGTTTCCACTGATTCCCAGAGTGATGTGACATCACATCCAGGTTTTCCCAGAATTGATATAATGGCGCATACAACACTGATGCTCCCTATGTCCTGCCCCTCCCCCCTACATGTTCCAGGTGGTTGCCTGACATGGCCTAATACCTCTATTGGCATCACATGTATAAATATTTGCTATCTCCATAATATGACCCATTACATCCTTGATCAATCCCTTTCAGGCAAATTTTACAAGAAAGTGCTGATACTTAAATATGTTTATTTACATTATGGTTAGAGATGGGCACGAACTGGGAAAATTCCAAACCATGCAGTTCGTGGTTCATCACATTTCATGAACCATGAACTTTCATGAACTTGTCCCAGTTCACGAACCAGTTCATTCAGTTCATGAAAATGTCACCTCCAGGTCAGCAGAAGGTCTGCAGAGAGCCCATTCCCCCACCGTTGCCTAGGAAACTGATTAATCAGCACCAGGCTATCTGCAGTGACCAACCAAAATACAAACCAAATGAACCAGGCTAAAATTCATCACAGTTTGTGAGAAATGAGCTCCCACAAATTGCTGGTTCACAAACCACGAACCGGCCTGGTTCGTGATGAACTTCGGTTCGTATTTTGGTTTGTGCCTGCCTCTAATTATGATATAATCCAGTCAGGTTGATTTAACAAGATGAAAAAGAGTCATGTGAAGCCCCCCTGAGCTGATTCTCTCATCAACTGCATCACAAGGATTTGATTAGTTTTTTTTATCCTATCTTTGGAACCTGAATGACACCCCATTCCTTTAGGCCCTGAAATAATTTTTAATTATTTCAATATACAAATGTTCCAGGTTATGCTTCAGGTTATGGCTCATTGCCAGTAAAAGATGAATAAGGGACTCATTTTGCATAGGACTTCAAAGAAGCATGGATGCACATATAGATGCATACATTTACACACAGAAGGTGGACAGTTCTACCTCCAGACCATCCCAGAGTTACTTTGGATTATATACCACTATTTTTCTTTTTCCATATTAATTTAATTATTATTTAAAACATTTATATCTTACCTTTCCACTCAATTGGGCCCCTCTTTGCCTCTTTTATACACTGACTGGACCCAAATAGTATCTTTTAATATGTTTCTATTTAGTCCTCAACATAATGGAGCCCAACAAACAGATGCAACCATAATAAAATATTAAATAAGAAGGGGAATCATTGCACCTTGTTCAAATAGCTCTTTATATTTGCATATTAAATTATTTCCCTCTACAAATGTAAATAATAATTGAGGAAGGAGGAGGAGAAGGGGGAAATGAAAATTCTGTTTGCAAAAATTCTGGACTGAATTAACAACAGATGATGTTTACATAGAAGCTTAGCCAACATAGCTGTGCACAGCTCAGCACCTTCAGCACACAGACTTCCTAACAATAAAGCTGCCTCTTTGGATTGCTGAAAGTGCCTGTAGGACAGGAACTGGAGAGGGGCCTATAGCTGACAAAGTCTTAATACTGGAGCCCATTTTCCACTCTGGAAGCTTGGCAGGCAACAAAGGTTGTTTTGGGTCACAAACCTCCTTCCAACTCCTGTCCATATAAGTCTCATTCTGACTGGGTTTTAAGGGAAGTATCTGGAATTTGGCTATCTGCCCTATGAAGAGTCCTTTATTCACTGTGCCCACAAGGCAACTACAGTGGTCATGTTGCAATTGTCCAGGTTGAGACCCAGAAATGAGGCATCCATTATCTCACCATAGGGATTCCCAGGAACAGTCATAACTGATTCAACTTGATTTGTGATTTTAATGGATGGCCCACAGGAGACAGCCCTCCTAACCTGATATACAGATTTCTTAGACTATAAACTTATTCATTTCTTCACTCTAAACCCATTGAATTCAGTGGAATAACCACAACAACAAACAATAGTGTGCTGCCAAATTGCAACCAGCTTATGTCAACCCCAGGACCATGGAGTTTTCAAGACAAGAGAGGAGCAGAAGAAGTGGTTTGCCATTGTCTTCCTCTGTGTTGCACCCCAAGCCTTCTTTGGTGGTATCCCAACCCAGTACCATGGCTGAGATTGCTTAGCTTCCAAGCTCTGACAAACTCAGGCTAGTCTGGGCTATTCAGGTTGCTTCAATGAGTTTAGACTGGAGAAATTTTGGATAGGGTTGCTCTGTTAATCACTTATTGAGTCTTTCTAAAGCATTCAGACCTGTGTGATAGGAAGAGATTTTCAGGAACAAAGGCCAAATAAGAATCCCAAAGGTTAATATGGAAGCAAGGATCTGTGAAAAATGTAAATTGGAACCCAGGAGAAACCTTTGGCTGCATCTTCTCACATTCCTTTATATAATTCCTCCTTATAAGAACAGAAAATATAACTTCCATAAGGACGCACTTTGCTTTTAAATAATTTTCAAACAAAGAAGAGAAGCAAGGTGGGAAAACCCAGCTCAAATGAGAAAGATAAATTCTCAAGAACAGTAACAGGTACCCACAGTAGATACTGAGGGGAAAACAGCACTGAAATCTGATTAAAGCTGATGAATCAGCACTGCAGACACTATCTCTAAACCAAAATACCCGTTCTTTCCCCCTACACCACTCTGTCCACATTTCTGCAACAGCCTTTTTCCTCCCTCCTCTCTCTACCCATTCTCAGGCCCATATCCAGATTAAGGCTGATAACAGGAAGCATTTACGCTTGGGTATGCTGGATGAAGTCCTCTGTTCATTTGATTAGGCCATGGCTGCTTATCTTGTTTTTCTTAAAGAGCTGCTAGTATGGCCATTGAACTCTAGGTCTTCCCATCAGCTTTGGTTTTCCTCCCTTGAGAAATCTGATGGATTCCTGGGCTCACTTGATTCTAGCAATTTTGGGCACTTACTGATCTTAAAGTCTTTCTTGAGATGATAGAGGAAGAAGCTTTACCTTTTGGATATAAGATTATGAAGTCTTCTGTCACCTGCTGGACACTGTCACCTGGCACACTTTCTAGAACATTCTTTCCACTACCTTTATGACATCAATGGCTGTCATTTGAATTTGAAGCTTGCTGTCCAAACAGTCTTGTTATAATTTTTTTTCCTTTGTGGGCTCTGCCTGTACTTGGATCATCGAAACTATTGGGTTAGGAAGATTTCTGATTTTCAAAAGGCATAAATACAACCAGCAGCTTAGAAAAAGACTATTCTTTATACCTAACATTTTTTAAAAAAAAACTTTTAAAGGGATGCAGCAAAATAATGTAGGCTGCCTCTGCTTATTCTCAAAGTTGATAACTAAAAAAATATCTTTCTTTAGATACATTTCTGAAGTCATGACAATATATGTGCTCAAACCTACTTCAAATATTTTCATCACTATGCCTTTGTCTTTTGTGGGAAATCTGACAATTTCATTCTATGGGTTTTCTGTTACACTTGGGTTATACAAGCCTGGATTTACTCATTCTCTTTTTCCTTTTTTTGCATCCATCTTAAGCATGTTCAGACTAGCCACCAGCCAATGCTGCCTATTCCAGGGATTCTCTTTTGAAGGCCTTCTCATGAACTTTTCTTGAAGCTGAACTTCCTTTCCCAGCTGCTTCTGACCAAGTAGTAACCTAAGAGTGGACCATGAGTAGATCATGAGTTCTGTGCAAGTCTTGCCAACACTTATAGTGCAATCCTAAGGAGAGTTACTCCAGTCTAAGCTCATTGATTTCAATGGGCTTAGACTGGAGTAACTGTCCTTAGGATTGCACTGTTAAAATACTTTATGGAAATCCCCCTGTTGCAGTCTTGCATTCTTAGGCAATTGCACTGAATAATGACAAATGTTCAAGTGAAAAGACAGAGCTGCAGGAAAAAAATGAAACATATAGAAACAGCATTCTGAATCTGTACAACACGTTCTGGTTTTGCTCAGGCTACAATCTTGAAGAAAGTCTTCATAGGCTAGCCATAAGAGCATCCGTTATAACTGACAATCAACCAAAAGTCATCAAGAAGGAAGCAATGCCCCCAAACTCCAGTAGTGTTGTTAGAACAAATCAGATCACTAGATGGCAAAATCAATAATGCCTGTCTTAATTGCCTTTTCTGGGGTCCAAACTGCCTGATGAAGTCCTGGACCCAATCTTCATTGTGCTAAGAATAGTTTTTCCATCTATTCTCCCAAAAGGCAATTATATTTTGTCCACGTTTCAAACAAAAATTGTCTAACAAATTGACTTGCAGCAATTAAAATTCATTACATAATTGTGTCAGGTACTATACAGAAACAAAAATAAGCCTTGCCTTCATGTTTATGTAATAAAAAAGACACACATAACAAGCTACAGCATGTACACAGTGAGGGACACGGGAACTGCACATCTGCACCTTTCTTTTGTATCCCTTGCTCAATCTGTTGCTGTTCAGAGTATATGTGTGGACTTTTTACTTTTAATATATTCTTTACTATTTTAAATGCTGGCAGTAGTTTTCCATACCATATAGACTTCCATCATTCAACACACTATTTAAAATAGGTGCCAGAGGAAGGGAAGAGGTCAGTTGCTAAATTGCTATTTCCCTGGGAGTGTATTTCTGTGTCCAGGATTTGAACTCAGCTTCCCTTGGACAGTCCAAGAAAAAAACAGACTGTCCAGGGAAAAACCAGACACTTGGCAACCCTATCTGTTGCTTAGATGCCTCGGAAGCCTGAATGAAGTTGTGCTTATGAGTCACACAACTCACTGAGTGACTGAAGATGGGGCCTGGAGTACTCCCAGAATTACAACACATCTTCCAGACTACAGAGCTCAGTTGCCCAGGAGAGAAAGGCAGCTTTGGAGAGCAGAATCTATGTCATCAAATTCCTGATAAGCTCTCTCACCCTTAACCCTAAATCCCAAACTCTGTCTTCCCCAGGCAACATCCCAAATCTCTAGGAATTTCCCAAGCTGGAGTTGACAATCCTATAGTGGAGGGAATGATAATGTAAAAAAAAATTAAGCCCTCTTACCAGTCATTAGATGCTGATGCTGCTGATAATGCTGCTCCTATATAACCTCCTATTTAATCCCAAACATCTTTTGCAGTCTGATATTATGTCAGTAATATTTGATAGGATTTAAGCTTAACTAAGGTAAACTAGGCCCTCATCATTCCAACTTTAGGTACAGTGAATGCTGTTCAGTGTTTTGTAAATATTAATCCTGCTACAGTCAAAGTATATGATATTATGCAGTGACAGAATTTACAGTTTAGAGCCATATTTTACAGTGTTAAGAAACTGATGGTTTGTGGACTTGCCCTAAGATCACTTGATCTCAGTTTATTCTATAACAATGATTAGATGTGTACAAGATCTTTACTAGCTGTTCATATTAAAGTAATTTAAGCCATTTCACATTCAGTTAGTCAGCTCGGCACAATTATGTTACTCCTGGGAAAGGATGTCATCTTGCCGCATGCCCTGAAGGCCCATTCTTGTGCCTCCCCCGCCCCGCCCCAGTCAGGTGAGTGGGGGTAGAGAGTGGGATCGGAAGATCTGGTAACCCTAATAAAACACTATTGAACACTAGATGCCTGTGCATGCAGAGCTGACATTCATCATCATCACCATCACCACCACTACCACCACCACATTCAATTTATATACCACCCTTCAGGACAACTTAACATCCATTCAGAGCAGTTTACAAAGTATGTTATTATTGATGGTTGTTGTGGGTTTTCCGGGCTGTATTGCCGTGGTCTTGGCATTGTTATGTTATTATTATCCCCACAACAATCACCCTATGAGGTGGGTAGGGCTCAGAGAGCTCCGGGAAGCTGTGACTGACCCAAGGTCACTCAGCTGGCTTCAAGTAGAGGAGTGGCAATCAAACACGGTTCTCCAGATTACAGTCCCATCACTCTTAACCACAATATCAGTACTTCTTTATTGTATTTATTTAACAACATTTATTTTTCTGACTTCATCAGGGTCACCAAGGTAGCTAACAGATTAAAAACATATATAATAAAAGCACATCTTAAAAACCATTAAAACCAAACACATCATTAAATCAATTAAAATCAAAACTAAAATATACATATAAAAGCATAAAGATAATAATTAAAATATAGGGCAGGAAGGAGGAATCGCTGAGGAAAAGCCAGATGAAACAAAAACATTTTCACCTGCTGGCAGAAGATGGCAACAGAAAGGGATAGACGAGTTTCCATGAGGAGAATGTTGGTGCCACACCCAAGAAGCCCTTCTGCCTAATCTTAGGCCAGCTGCCTAATCTTAGGAGGTGGGACACACAAAGCAGGTCCTTGAAAGATTACTGTAGCAGTCAGGCAGGTTTGTATGCGAGTAGGCAGTCCTTCAGGTATTCTGGTCCCAAACCATATAGAGCTTTAAAGGTCAACACGAGTATCTTGAATTTTGCCTGGAAACAGATTGGGAGCCAGAGTAGAAGGGCCAAGACTGGAACGATATTAGGGTTTCCGGCCAATGGCTGGTACCCAGTGGGAGACTGGGGCAGGGGAGGCAGGGACATGGGAGGGTAGTGTCACATTGATGATATGATAATTCCTAGAGAGGTTGATAGGAGACCTCAACCCTAATTGATATGGTCCCTTTGACCCACTCCAGTCACCCTCATGGCTGCAGGATTCTGAACCAATTGAAGTTTCCGAACACTTTGCAATGGCAACTCCATCAAGAATACAAATGCAGTAGAGATGGGCACGAACCAGAAAAAAACCGAACCATGCGGTTCATGGCTCGTCAAATTTCACAAACCACGAACTTTCACGAACCTGCTCCGGTTCACGAACTGGTATGTTTGGTTTGTGAAAACATCACATCCAAGTCAGAAAATCATCACTTCCGGGTCAGCAGAAGGTCACTTCCGGGCCAGTAGAAGGTCACTTCTGGGTAAGCAGAAGGTCTACAGGAAGTCCATCCCCTGTTGCCTAGGAAACTAATTGATTGGCACCAGGCTGTCTGCAGTCACGAACCAAAAAAAATGAACCAAAGGAACTAGCCTAAAGTTCGTGGCGGTTAGTCAGAAATGGGATCTGATGAACCACCGTGAACCACGAACCAGCCTGGTTCGTGCTTAATTTTGGTTCGTATTTTGGTTCGTGCCCATCTCTACTCTGCAGTAATCTGATATAGATGTAACTAGAACATGCACCAGAGTAGTGCATGGTAACATAGTACATGGTATCAATCCGTATAGAACAGTATTTGGGTTTTGATGATTTAATGTCTAACTGTACATTCTTGTAGTCATCTGGCAATCTACTAACTTAACATTGGAAATGAGCCTCCCATGTGTTACTCAACTTTTAAACAGCCTTTTTATCTTCCAGACTATCCCCAAATTGACTGGGGCTTCCTTTAGAAAAAAACACATAGCCTGTGTGATTGAAGTCTAATTGTATAAGACCAGTGAAGAAACTCTTTTTTAAAAAAAGACTTTGTATCAACAATGCCCCCAGCAAGCCTTGTGCGACAAGTCTATTAAAAGATAATAAGGAAGTTACTCTTCAGTTGTAAGCACTTGAGCATTTTTTGGACTAGGATGCACGTGGCAACGACTTTAGATGCACGAGCATACCCACACATACATGCTCATACACACAAAAGTCAGATTTGTGCACCTGCTTAAGAGGAGTGGATATTTCACCTCACATTTTATGTAGTGGGAAAAGAAACCTGAGGCTTTACCTGACAGCTTCTTACAATCCAGCTAGTGTAAGGTATAATGCAACCTTCCCCCCTCCCCCCACTCTATGCTTCTCAGATCTCAAGAAAATGTGCCAGAAACCTGTCAACTTGTTAAAAGTACATTAATGCAAATACCAGAGCTTTCAGTTATGTTTATGTTAATAGAAAGCCTCCTGCTTTATGACAGGCCCAAGTGAAGACTCCATAATGGGAAAATTAATTCCAGCTGTTGAAATTGATTTTTTTAAAACTAGCTTAACAACAACAACAACAACAACATTAATAGGAATAACAGTCACACACAAAAAATCCCCCAAATTAAAAATAAGAAGAAGGGGGAGACATGAAAAGCACAAGATCGCATTTACTTCATGAAACCATAACGGGGTCTCCTGTCGGGAAGAAATCTTCCCAATTTAATCAAGCTTGGTTTGAAGAAAGCTCAGGCTTGTTATCAGGTTGTAAAGTGTAGATTAACCTGAAAAGAATTAGCAAGGTTGCTGAGCCTGCATTTGCGAAAGAAAAGGGTAGCTCTCCCACCCCCCTTCTTTTTGTAGGGCATTTTGTTTTAGATCCCTTTAATCTAATCCATTGGCAGGGAGACCAAATCCCAATTGCTGTAGGACAGGCAACCTTTCTGAGAGATAATGTTCACACATCACAAGTCTCTGAATGATTTGTTCCTTTTTGTGTCTTAACCTCTGCAATATAAGAGGGTCCTTATTTCAGTGATGGCTTCCAAGGCTGACATACTTAGCATTAGCCTGTGTTCTTGTTTGGACATCTATTACATGATAGCTGTATGATAAGCCAAGGAACATTCCCTAAGATTTGGTTTTTGAAACAGTTATGAAAATATCGTGCAACAAACAAAACTATCTAGCAAGTCTTTGGAGTTACTGGATGGTAAGTGCTGCCTGAATGCTCACATGTGCATTAGAAATCTATTCAGTAGACCCACCATCCCAATGGGGTAGTCTAATTACAAATATCTTGGCTTTCATTAGCTTTGAAACTTTGAAGCAGTAGAGGGGAAACTCATAGACACTTCGATTGCTGCGGTTTTCCAATAACTTCATATGAACAACATATACCATCTATTGACTGGCTGCAGTTCTCTTGGGCCCCAAGCAAAGCCTTTTCTAACACCTGCTCTATGAGAGCCTTTAACTGGACATAAAGGACTGACCCTGGAACCCTGTCCAAACAAATCCTGCTCTGTACCACTGAAGTATGGCTCTTCCCCTATCCTAACCTTTGTTTACATGTCCATGGGTACACTTGATTGCAATACAAGATTATATCAGCTTACTGTATTTCTCAGAAAGCAGTGATCAAGAACTTAAGAGCAACCATGCCAGATCAGACCAGTAGTCTATCTGGGTCAGTATTTTGTGGCCAACTAGATGCCCCCAGAACATATACAATCAGGGCATTGAGGCCAAGTCTTTTCTCTCACCAACACCTCTAACTCGCACACGAGATCCAAGAGCACTTTCCTGATCAGTAACACCAGTTCAGACTCTATCAGCATATATTTACAATGAATTTTTTTTGTTCTAATATGTATTACTTTACACTTAGATTGTACCTCATTTGCCATGCTGTCACCCAACCAACCAGTTTAGAGAGATCTATTTAGAGCTTAGCGGACTGGGACCAACATATCTACGGGATCGTCTTTCACCATATGTTCCTCAGAGGGTGCTTCATTCAGCTGATGAACATCTACTGGCCCCAAGGATGTTTGCCTCACCTCGACTAGGGTCAGGGCCTTCTTGGCCCTGGCACCAGCCTGGTGGCTCTCTGTAGAAACTAGGACCCAGTAGGACTTGCTATCATTCCACCGGGCCTGTAAGACAGAGATGTTCCATCAGGCTTAGGGGTGGTTGAGGCAGGCAGATTATCCAGCTGGCCACCTATTGGGGGGGGTTGATCTCCCCCGATTGTGTTGTCTGTTTTCTACAGCTTGCCACCCCCCACGCCCCACCCCCACCCCCACTCTGGGATCTGAATGTAGGGGTTGTGCAATACTGAGCACCACATTGAGAAATTGTTTTATTGTTATTTATAGTGCTGACGGATTTTATTCTATGTTGTTGCTGTTTTATCCTTATAAGTATTAACTGATATTGTTACCTGCTCAGAGCTCATTTGCAGGGAAAGCAGGCTATAAGTTTAATCAAATCAAATCTTCACAATCTGTATTCATTCTCACCATTCTGAATAATTTAGTGCCATCCACAAACAGGGCCACCCACTGCTCATGCCCAATACCAGATCATTTATGTACAATTTAAATAGTACTGGCGCTCTGAAGAACCCCTCCGTTTACTTCTGTCTATTGTGAACATTGTTCATTTACCCATTGTGTTCTGTCATTTAACCACTTTCTATTCCATGAGTGGACCCATCCTTTTATGTCATGATGATAGCTAAATTTAATCAAGATCTTTTGGTGAGCGACTTTGTCAAAAGCTTTTCAGAAGCCCAAGTATATAAGGCCTCCTTGATCTACCTTGCCCACATGCTTAATTACCTGCTCAAAGAACTCTAAAAGATTGGTCAGATAGAACTTCCTGTTACAGAAGCCATGCTGATTCTTCCTCAGGGGCTTGCTTCTACATGCTTAATAATTCTGCCTGTAATAACCAATTCTACAATTTCATGTAGAACGTATATTAGGCTAACTGATTTGTACGTTCTCAGATCTCTTGTGGATCTCTTTTTTTAAAAAACAAATCAGCATTACAACCCAATTCTGTTTTTGTACTGCCTTTATTGTTGTTAATACGAGGGATCATATTCCCCCGGTGGGGGTGGGGATCCCCCACTCTGACCTTTCACCCCCACCCCTACTTACCTGGCCCGCAGGGGGGGAGGCAGGGAATTTGCCTCCCAGGCATGGTCCCAGGACCAGCACAACAACCTCACTCCTGCACTTTGCAGCGGGCTGATTTGGGCCCCAAATGGGCTGAATCGGGCCTGTTTGAGGCCCAATTCAGCCCTCTGTGAAGAGCTCATGTGCTCCCCTATCTTGCACAATGATGTCACTTCTGGGAACTGATGTTATCATGCCAGAGTGGGACTGCACATGTGCTTTGGAATGTGCCAAGAGAAACGGGATGGTAATTGCTGAGTCCCCCTTCTCTCACCAGGAGGGTTAGGGGACCTGGCATGCCTATTACCCACCTTTCTCCCCAGTTATTTGTGAGAAAGGAAGATATGTAAATAAATGTCCAAGAGCACTAACACTTCCCTAGCTGTTTTCTGCTTCTGGTGTTTTTAAAGAAATTCTTTAAAGAATGTTCCTCATAGTTTCTTTTTGCCTCCATTAATTATCAACTTATTTCTTTATCATTTTAGCGCATTTTAGGCAAAGGGAAGTGAAAGAAAAGTTCTATGAGTAATGTTTGTATGCCATTCACACGTGCATAAACCAGCTCCAGCGCTTACCACATCAGGGGAATTTTGCATGAAGATTTGTAGATGCAAGGATGACAGGTTAAACCAACTTCACAGTGAGAGCTTTAAAAACACTCAAGTTAAGCCCAAGTTTCTGTAACAGCAAAATATCTCTCAATCCTTTGTCAGCACAACAGGGAGAATGAACAGGCAATTTATGTGAGAATCTGCAAGTTCCTTCAGAGCTGGCATCTCTTTTTTTCCCCCACCCTTACAACATGAATCATAATCATCGATTTAAAAAAAAAAACCTGTAGCACCAGGCACACTCCAAAGCTCAATGATTTGGTATCAACTTCCTGTGGAGAAACCTCTGCCCTTTTCATAGCACAAACCAGGTTAGTTACAGTCAAATGAGGAGAGAACGAGAAAGAGAGATTTCAACATAAAATAGTATCCCTTGACATTTGGCTATTTACCATTTTTCCATGAGCACCCCCAGGACTTTTCGAAAGCCATGCCAGTTTTCTTCTCATTGCAAAGATTCCTGAGGCTGGAATTCTCAGGCAGGTTTAAATGGCCTATTCATAACTATTTCATCTATAGTTAATTTATTTGGGCAAATGAAGCATTGCAAATTAAATGGAAACTTAATTATGAGGGAGAAAAAGAAACTCTGCTGATTTCAGGAATCAGTCAAGTACAATTTTACTCACCCTACGACAAGGAAAGTTTTCTGTGTAATGGGGAAAACTTTGGTTTTGTTTTTAGTTTTGGGAGAGGGGTGTTTAAGCTGTAGTTTGGACCATCTTTATGGAATTGCAGTCTTACTTTTCTGCATCTTCCCAGAATATTTATACTGCTTCAATGAGATCATGTAATAAAACCAGTTCATAGGAAGCTGCTGCCACCCTTCAGTCATAATAAGTCATAATAACCAGATGTTAGCATCAGGTGGGTAGCTGTGCTGGTCTATAGTAGAAGAGCAAGATACGGGTCCAGTAGCACTTTTAAGACCAACTAAATTTCCTGGGCATGAGCTTTTGAGAGCCAGAGCTCTCTTGTTAGCAATTAGTCATTACACTTTCACTTTCAGTTTTCTATGATCAAAGCTGCTAACTAAGCACTGCTGAATGCAATATATCATTGGATATATTGTGCTGTTGTTGCATTATAGCAGTGATACCAACTCAGTGGTTCAGGATTTACATGTGCCTCTTCGACATGCCACCTGGGGCTCTTATGAACACTGTTCCTGAATGTTTAACCTGCCACATATTTCACAAAAATGGACAAGGCCTTTGTCCAGCAGAGCTTGTGGTGACAGGTGATTTCCACCTTCAAAGGGATGCCATCAGAACTGGTAAGTTTTGAGCCTCCCTGAGGTGCATACCTCATGCCAGCAATGGAAGCAAATGCAGCTGTTTGTGTGCATTGTGTGCCATCAAGTTGCTTCCAACTTATGGTGACTCTGTGAATTAACAACCTCCAAAATGACCTATCATTAGCTGAAGGTGGAGTGAAAATGGGTGGAGGGGACATTAAGAATTTGAGATATGCAAATGATACCACATTACTGGCAGAAAATAGTGAAGACTAGAGATGGGCACAAAACAGGAAAAAAAGAACCTTGAGTTTCATGGTTCGTCGCATTCCACGAACCACAAACTTTCATGAAATTGTCCCGTTTCATGAAACAATTCATTCGGTTTTTGATTTCTCAGATCCTGGGGTTGTACAATTGCCCCCTTCATACCCAGAGATGCCAAACTCGCAGGGAGACTCCAGCAGGCTCTCCACCAGCCACCCTCCAAGTGTGGTGAAGATTGTAATATGTTGACCAAGAGACCGCCTCCCTTCTGTCCCCCCAGGTGCCATGGGCTTGGGGGGTAGGGGGCCTCTGTCAAGCTAGGCACCAAAGCCAGGCAATGTCCTGAGACTGGGGTGGGGTGGGGTGGAGGAAAAAAGGCACCCTCACCCAACAACCTTCCCAGCAAGGACAAGAGCAGAAAATAAGAAAGAAGCTTTTCAGTCTCTTTTGAAGCAGCAGCAAATCCAGCTAAAAGCTCCCAAATCTACTCTCTCACACTCCAAATCCCAGCAGTAGCTCCTCCCCCTCCCTCTGTCTACTGGAACTGAAAGCAGGAGGCACAGAGCTGTGCCTTATATAAGAAACGTTCACATAGAGCAGAACAGGAGCTTTCCAGTTGGCAGACAGACCTGCCTAACAGGGCTTGGAGGGATGAGATTGGTGCTCCCATGGCTACAGAAGGCCCATCTCTCCCCTGCTTGTTGCTCTCATTGTAAGCAGTCAGCCAGGGCCTCCACCAGCTTTAATAGTAATTTAATATGGCTACCTGTGATATTAAATGTCACCAGGCCCCTGGTTTAAAATGGCAGTTTGGATTGCAACCAGAGGAATTCCAGCTAACAGTTGCTGAGACCTACCCAGGAGACCCAGGCATGAATGGAATGCTGTATGTAAATGAGGAGACTAGTGGTGATTAGTTTTGCAGTCTCCCCAGCCCCTAAAGGAATCCAGCACAACAAAGGTCTTGCAGAGACACTCCCATTTAACACATTCCTTTCCCTCCGTCCATGATCTCCCGTCTATGAATGAAGAGAAAATCAACTAGCATTCATAAGTATTTATAATTCATTCCTGGGAAGGCACATTCCCCAACCAAATTCATTAATTTAGCTCCAGTGGACTTCACCAACAAACTGCCCTTTGTGCAGAGCCAGGGCAAGTTTTGCATTCTCTTTCACACACTCCGGCAGTTACCAATCAAGGTAATCAAACACCCTTTTGGTGTTTGAAGCTGCCCTCTTCCCCATGGACTGGACTACTCTTCAGGATAGGTAGATATACTTTGCCCTCCTTCACTCTAGTCCAACTTCTGCCTAGCTGCCTAGGACTCTGTGTGCGTGTAACCATTTTTACTATTTACCCTGTGTGTATGTGTATGCATTTTCCTCTTTCAATAAGATATTTTTCTTTGAAACTTAAGCACCATCTTGCTTGGCCATCTTCCTTACTGCTAATTCCCCCCACAATTCTATTACTTGCAAGGAGACCAATTCAGTTAAAATCATAGAACAGAATGGGAGCTCTGCGGTTGGCAGGAAGAGCTGCCTATCAAGGTTATGTGGGCTAAGACTGGAGTTTCCATGGCAACAGAAGGTCTGCAGACATTCAGGGCCTATATTGCCTAGGGAATCAATGGATTGGTGCCAGCCTGTCTGGCATCATAAAGCATTCATGAACTGAACAAATCAGCCCAAAAAGTTGTGGATTTTGTGAAAAATGCAGCCTCACGAAATACATTTTCATGATACACAAATTGGCCCGATTCATCATGAAATTTTATTCTTATTTCAATTCGTGTCCATGTCTAGTGAAGACTTGAAACAACTACTGATGAAGGTTAAGGGACAACATGCCAAAGCAGGATTAAAGTTGAACATTAAGACTAAAGTAATGAATAATTACACAGTTACATAATTTTAAGGTTGACAATGAAGAAACTAAAAGTGTTAAAGATTTTCCTTGGCTCAGTCATCAATCAAATGGGAGCAACCAAGAAACCAGAAGGAAATTAAGACTTGGAAGGGAAGCCATGAAGGAACTAGAAAAGATCCTCATGGATATGTTGCTGGAGACCAAGATCAAGGTAATTCATACTATGGTATTCCTCATTACTGTATATACTTTTGCTAATAGCTGTGAGCTGTGGAATGAATACTACTGAGGGATAGCAATCATTCACAACAGGAATTTATTATGCATAAAAGACTGTTGTAAATTATTGCTACAATACAACATTAGTGCAATATCTAATGAAGTATGGAAGCTGCCCAGAAGTTTTTGCCTCTTATTTATTTGCTATTTCTCCTGATCTTTTAAAAACAACTATAAAATAATTCTGAATATAAGATTTAGAACACACCATGATAATATTCCTACCTAATCCCAATCGCTAACAAGAACTGGATTAAAAAATAGCAGCTAGCCAAAGAAAGTTTGGAAGGAGGATAATGTAAGAGGAGATTACCTAATTTGCAGAGCAGAAAAACTAACTCTTAGGAAATCCTCAATGCAAGGTGGTATTATCAAGAGAACAAGAAGGAGCAGAACACATTCAGATGATCATTTCTAGCATGATGGGCAATTATTACAAAAGCACCACCAAAGAGCTACAACATCCTGGATAACGTCCTACATAACGTCCAGTTATGTACAGCAGCTAATTAGTGTGCATCTGTAACTTCAAGGAAATATAGAACAATGGGAGTGTAGTAATGCTCATCACAGAGATATCACACATGGAACAGTCCGTGCCATCCCATAATTAATACATAAACAGCCACAAATGGTCACCTAAACTCAGGCAGAGTAAACCGAAGCCACAAGCAGTAATTGGTTTGCCCTGAAAAGGATGCTTAATACATGCCCTGCTGCCTTGAATCTGAAATGGTACATTTAAAAAAAAATTATCTTGAATCTTTATAAGTCCCAGAGTGTGGATCAAAAATATGCACAGTGGGGCCATGTACTGATGAATCTGCAGGGGGGAAGATAATAAAAGCAACATTATGTTGAAAGATCCTGGCCACCATTTTGAGGTTTACTTAACAATCCCATAAAGAGATGATTGTGGAGGAACATGCGGAGGGGGGGGGGGAAGGAAGAAGTGGTGGGGAAGGTGAGAGAGGTGGCAGCACTGTAGGCAAGCAAATGAGGCAGCAGGGAAGGCAGTGGCTCCTCAAGTGGTTAAGAGAGGTAGTAGGAGTAGTAGAAAGGAGGAGGAGGAGGAGGAGTAATAGTAGTGAGGAGCAGGAGGTAGAAAGGCAGCAGAGGAGCAGGAAGAAAAAGCAGGATGAAGTAGGGACAAGTGGGGATGAGATTTCCCTCCTCCATGAGTTCCTTGTGGGTCCCCATTTGTACTAAAGTTTTTATTGTTCATCTAGACTGCAGCTGTATATTGAATCAGCTTAGAAAACATTGTGCAAAAACCTGACACGTTTTACTGTCCAATCAGCAGCAAGCGGCCTGAGTCAAAAGTTTCCAGTGTTCTCCTCTCCCACTCTCAATGGCAGAATGGGCTTTACTACATTAGGCTGCTGAGACAGAAAGCCACTTATAAGCTGCAGTAGTGCTACTGCCACTCGGAATGGTTATTCCGCAGTGGTCAAACTCTCTCCCATCTGAAATACACCTGGAGATCTCCCAGAATTACAATTATCTCCAGACTATAGAGAAAAAATAGCTGCTTTATAAGGTAGACGCCATGGTATCACATCCCCACTGAGGATCCTCCCCTCCTGAAAACCCATCCTTCCTAGGTTCCATCCCCAAATCTCCAGGAATTTCCCAACCAAGCTGGCAACCCTAGAAATGTGGTAGATCTCTTTGCTTGGTTCTTTGAGGAACACTTTCCTTTTCAGACTGGCTTTTGGCCTCTAGTAGATAGGGAAGCTCTACTTGCTCTAATTTTACACTGCTGTATACATGTGTTTTGTAAAGTGTAAATGTTAGTTCCTTTATAATAATAATAATATTCAATTTATATACTGCCCATCAGGATGACTTAACACCCACTCAGAGCGGTTTACAAAGTATGTTATTATTATCCTCACAACAAAGCACCCTGTGAGGTGGGTGGGGCTGAGAGCTATAAGCCGTGACTGACCCAAGGTCACCCAGCGGCTTCAAGTGGAGGAGTGAGGAATCAAACCCAGTTCTCCAGATTAGAGTCCTACGCTCTTAACCAGTACACCAAACTGGTGTAGTTTAGTAATATTTTCAGTATTTTACTCTCTATGTGAATTGTTGCATTGTTGCCATTTGTTTTCAGCACTGAAAAACTGAAAAGCAACCTTGACATTAACAATAAATAAATAATGAAACATAAAGGAAATAGCCCAGAAAACCCAAAACAGCTAGTCCCATAACATCACAAAAGCAGCAAAGAGTTGGAATAGGGTAGGCATCTCAAAGTGCCATTCGCCTCCGCATCTGAACTGTTTAGATGCGTTCTGCAACACTCAGAGCTATCTTCTAAATCCTAAACAAATACATTAATTGCTTTCAATTTATCTCTCAGATCACTCAGTCTAATTACCATTCATCTAGGGTTTGTGTTTTTAATGGTTTATGGGTATTGTTGGTAATCTTTTAATTTCTCATTAAAACAATATCTTGTACGCACTATGTGTGAAAAGCCCCTAATCCGATAAATCAAGCAAGAGTAACACGGTTAAAAGGAAATCAGTGAAACAATATTTGGGGTTTATATATTTCTGCCAGTCAATTTGTAATTAAAAGTTGCTACTTTAAAAAAAAAAACATACGCACAGAGTTGTTGCTGTGAAAGCCATTATCACTCAGAATTTTCATATGAATACTGCTTTAATTAATTAGCAAAAAGTAAATACATTATATATCAAAAATGCTTTCCCAATGAACCCATGCGTTCCAGAACAAAAGGCTTAATAAACCACACAAAAGAGGGACAAATTAGCTGATCCCACCTTCCAATTCCCCCCCCCCCTTTAGCTTTAAAGTCTTTTAAAGTTCTCCCAGGTTTTTTCCTATTCTTGTTGTTGCTTTTTCTTGTTTTGCATTTTTTTTTAAATGCATTGTTTGTTTCTCTTTGGATAAGGTTGGAGGGAAGCTAGACAAACAGCACACATGCACACATACTCCATTCAAATTAAATTGATTTTGAAATCAGTTTTGCTGGGTCTTAGAAAACAGGAGTGTTTGTGATTATTAAAAATGGAATGTAATTATGATCGCATACAAAATGGTCCCTCTGGAACAACTTATTTACTGAAGACTGAAAAGCTACAGCTAGGTTCACAAAGAGAGAAAAATAGTTCATCAAACATTTACTTTTTTCTGTGACTTTTCTAAACAGTGGAGAATAAGCCCTGAAGAATGAATTACTTTCATGAAGTCTGAGGGTACTTGAAATGCATGCACACTTCCCTTTAAACCACCTGACTGGGCCCTTTCTTCTAATTCACCACTCAAGGGTTTACTTTTGGACGCTTACCTTTCCTTGGAAAGAAGTGTTTATGGGACAGATACAGACACCATGTGGCTTCTAGATTCACTGAAGTGGAACTCCAAATTTGTCTCCAGTGGCTAATGGAAATAGCAATTATTTAACACTCCCATAGGAACCTGCCTGCTAATTAAGACTGGCATTTGAGCTGCTGATTTGTGTGTCCATAACTTCTCATCTGATGAAGAGAACTGTGATTCTTGAAAGCTTATGCTACAATAAAGTTGGTTAGTCTTAAAGGTGCTACTGGACTCTTTTTGATTCAAAATTAAGGTAAATGATGATCAGAAACAGGCTGCCTTGGCTATTGAATGTCTTTTTCTCAGCAGTCTGCCCAGTGCCTAGTTTTTTATGCTTTTTATTTGCCCAGTCATTTTAATGATTATATAATATCTTGCGTCTTCCTCTTCTTTTTTAAAAATTTAAACCATTTTATTGATTGCTGCTGAATTGTTTTAACTGCTGCTTGCCTTGATGACTGCTAAATAGGCTAAGCACGCTAGAGCACCTTTGCTGGATCAGATCAATCATTGCCAACCTCCAGGTGGTGCTTAGAAATCTCCCAGAATTATACCTGATCTCCAGACTATAGAGATCAGTTCCCCTGGATAAAATGGCTGTTTTGGAGGGTGGATTTTATGTCATTATACCCCATTGAGGTCCCTAGCCAAACCCTGCCCTCTCCATGCTCCACCCCCCAAATAACCTAGAGCTGGCAACCCTAAACCAATCATCCACCTAGTCCAGCATCCAGTGGCTAGCCAGATGCTACCGGAAGGTATGAACAGTAAAGACTAACTTGGTGGCTGTTCCCTGCCACTGATGTTCATTTATTACTGATGTTACTGATTCATTCTAGTGTGGTTCTGTGCTATTGTTTCTTCTAATGTATTGATCTAATCAATATATTTTAATGACATTATTAATATACTCTAATGTACTTCATGTCTTAATTATATTGTAAATAGGCATTTTTTTTTAGAAGCAGCTAATAAATATGTCCACTAAATAAATAATACTGTGAGAATGTTGTCTTCTGTGTTATGGACAGAATGGGCCTAGCTTCTGAGAAAAAAGAATTTGTGATGGCCCTCTGTGATGGAATGGGCCTTAAGTGCAAGGATTACCAAATGCTGCATTCAGAGAGTGGAAGGTAAAGGGTTAAAACAACAGCCTGAAGGTAGGATGATTGACATACTGCTCCTCCCTCTCTGTGATTGGCCAGTGAGAGGTAACAAATTGGAGCTGACAGGCTTGTCAGAGAGTTAGAGCTTGGAATCTGACCAGGGAGGGTCAGACTGAGAATCCTCTGTGTGAGGAAAAGAAGTTTGCCCTCACTGCTGAAGGATGATGAAAAGCTTTTAGTTGATGAACTAATGTGAGAAAGCCAGCACTAATTTTACTCAGACAAGATAGAACTGGGAGTGAGTGGTTGGCAGAGGAAGTGGGTCTTAAAGAGATTCCTCTTCAGCCAAGAGATCAGGGTCTTTACTAGAAGAACAATACCTGCCCAGTGTCTGGAAAGGAGGTTTTGGCTCTGTGTAGTACCTGGGTCTGGAGTAAAAGGAAAAGAGTGCTGTGTTGAAGTCAGAACACCTAAGCTGTGAAGTGAAATCTATGAAGGAACTTTGTTTAAGTAACTTAAGTCTGAATCTACCAAACTCTCACTTTTAAGATCTGTAACTACTGATTGTGCCTAATGCTTATGAAGTATTCTGTTCAACAAACAAAAATTTACCTCAGCTTTCCTTCCCCTGCCTATCTACATACCAAGCCTGCCTGTTGACTAAACCTGCTGTTGTCTTTTTGAATTTTACTGAGCCTCTAGTGCCATTTCATTTTAAAGAAGACATGGGCTTCTGCTTTTCCCCTACTTAATTTGGGCTGGGATATAAAGCAAAAATCTCCCTCTCAGTGGGGGAGTGAGTAGGGCCTGGTATGCTATGCCTTCCTTGTTTAGTTTTAAAGAGAAAATGAGCTTTGGGAGAGAGCAATTTGGATTCTAGAAACAGCAAGAAACAGTACTTCTTCCTCTATGATGCTCCAAATCATTCTTTTTAAAAGCATCTTCTCTCTTTAAAAATAGGTCATCAGTATAAAAAAGCTGTCAATGTTTCATTACAGTCATTTGCATGGGACATATAATTAGGTCTCAAGAGAACCTAACTGAAAATTTTAAAAGAAAATTTTCAACAGTTATCAGATTTGCAGTTGGAGTTGTTGGTGTCATCACAAGTGTTGTTAAACTGAAAATAAAATCCACTATTTAACCTTAATGTGATTCCTCCAACCAGAATGTATTAATATTTGCCTTGTGCTGTAGCAGCAGCCATACTCCCTAGCAACTTAAAGGATCAAGAACCACAAAAATAAAAACTGTATGTTTGCTTTAAAAAATTTGAACCACATCACAGTAATAAGACTCCTGAGATAGCTACCGATCAAATTGTACACAGAGCAGGAGGTAATAACTAGGGGTGTGCAAAGCAAAGCAAATGAGCCAGAAATACACCCAGAAATCCCTGCTTCATATTGTTAAGGCAGTTTTTGGAATAGTGAATCATATCTGGGAAACCAAATTATAACAATACCCTCCCACCAAAAAGTTTGTGTTTTATTTCAGTTCTTACCTTACAGCAGCAGCATCAGGCAGGCAGTCCCTGGGTCCGCATGGCAGAATCTTGTTTTTCCTTAGCAGCATTCATCAACTGGACCCTATTGGCAGGAAGGGGGAATGTACACAATGTGCGTGATTGCATCTCCCCCCCCCCATTGCTACTGGGGCAACGGAATTGTCTCCCTGTCAATTGGGTCCTCACAAGGGGAGACCCCTTCCAGCCTGTTAGCTTTAGAAATGTTTGAAAGGGGGAATGAGTAGACTTTGATAATAGGCTACAATTCTAAAGACAGTTCCCTGGCATTAAGCACCATTGAATAACATGGGACTTACATCTGAGTAGATCTGTTTAGGATTGTTCCCCATCCCACATCCACCAAAACATTATTTAAAAACAAATTCTCTCCATCAAGCTTAAGTGAAGCCTCCTGCAGGCCATTCACCAACTCTGCCTTTTCAAAAACAACCTGCCCACAGCAAAAGGAAAACTTATAGAAGAAAACATAGGGTTTTTTAGGTGGTGGAGGTGTCAAACAATCATCTGCCTGCCTGCCTGCACTTGGGTGATGGAGAGTGGTAGCAATTAAAGTGAGAATATCTCATTTTGCAGTGTAATGCTGAGCTTCAAAAAGAACGATTTGCCTCTCATCATTGGAACAAAACTGCAAAGCACAAGAAAACATGGCACTAACAGGTAACAGCGGGATGCAAAGGTAATATATTTTTTGCACTATAGAGAAAAAAATTGAACATAAAGCAGGATTCTTCTTTTCCTTCAGAGTCCATTCTTGTGTGTAGTCAGTGTAAATGAATAAAAACTCAGTGGATCAATGGTTTACAGACAGGACTGTGTTCTGTGCTATTTTGGTACCATTAAGTGCAAAAACAACTGCCCCCAATGATGTCATTCCTGCTGCAATGTGGGTGCACATGGGGCACTCCAGAGCATGTGGGAGTGCGCTTTACCCCTGCCACTGCATTCTCACATCTTTTTCTCCTCCCCACCACTGGGCAGGTGAGAGGCAGCACGGGGAGGAGGATGGGGGAAGGGATTGGCAATCCTAATACCACCTTTCTCCACAATGGGAACTAAAAGGAACTTACATCATTCTCCTCTCTTCTACTTCATCTGCATGGGCAGGTAGGTTAGGCTGAGTGTGTGACTGGACCAAAGTCACCCATGAGTTTCCACAGTAGAGTAAGAATTCAAATCTGAGCCTAATCCAAAATTCTAACCACAATCTAACAAGGTAGCAGCAGCCCGCCTAAGTGTATCATGCAAGTCACATGGTATCAAGTCACCCAGTGATTTATGACTGGGCCTGGCCCTGATAAGTACTCTCTCAAAGCCAAAACATCTCTGAAAAGGGCCTTCCCGCCTTTTGCTGATAGAAATCAAGGCTTGAAGGCTAGCAGTACTATTGTGGCTGCTTAGCAGTGGCCACTGAAGGCACTCATTTCTTAAAGCCCCGGGCATTCTTTTTAACATTTGGGGGAGGGGGGTTAACTCAAAGTGTATTTTTGTTAGATTTCAGATTTTTCTGCAAGCCTGGATTTTTCTCATGTTGTAGAAAAATCTGTCTTGTCTGTTCAAGGCTTCAATCTCCAGATTTAAATACCTACAGTTGAGTATTAGTATACTGACAAGCAAGGGACCTGCAAGATCTTGCTGGGGGGCCAGGGCTGGATCTAGGGTTGCCGGCGCCCAGGGCAACCCTAGTCCGATCCCTTGCGTGCGCGCGCAGTGCACGCGTGCTCCTGGCACTGCGTGATGATGTCACAGAAGTGCCGCCCATGCATGCCGCCCATGCAGTGCACCAGTGGAGGCAGCATGCAGGGCTGGGAAGCCACCCACGCTGCCTTTGCCTGCCCTGCAGGACAGGGGGCGAGTGGCAAGCCAGCTGCCCCCTATCATGCGGGGCAGGGGAAAGGCAGCATGGGGGACTGGGATGCTGCCCGCGCTGCTGCTCGCATGCTCCCAGCAGCTGGCAGCTGCTCCCGGTGCCCCCTCCCTGGCGGCGCCGGGGACAGACTATCCCCCCTCGATCTGGCCCTGTGGGGGGCATTTCATTTCATGCCCCCTACACTCTATTTCCTCTTTTCCTCCTCCTTGCAACCCTTGTATCCTCACCTTTCTTTGCTTCCTTCTGTCCTTCCCACTCTTCAACCAACCTAACTTTTATTTGCCTCCCCATCTTCAGCTATACTTATTATTTATTTACATTTATACTCACCTTTCCCCACAATGGGGACTGAAAGCAGCTTATATCATTTTCCTCTCCTCCATTTTATCCTCACAACATCCCTGTGAGATAAATTAGACCAAAAATGTGTAACTGAACTATGGCTGTCAACCTCCAGGTGAAGCATCCTGGAATTACAAATGATCTCAGGAGGACCACAGTGATCAGTTCCCCTGGAGGAAATGGAAGCTTTGGAGGGTGGACTCTACAGCATTAAATCCCTGCTGAGGTCCTTCCCTTCCCCAAGCCTTGTCCTCCCCAGCCTGTACCCCCAAATCCTGAGGAATTTCCTAGCTAAGAGTTGGCAAGCCTAAACTGAACCAAGGTGAGCTTGGCAAAGTGGGGAATCAAACCTGGGTCTCCTAGATCTTAGTCTGAAACTCTAAGCACTACAGTACACTGGCTTTATGGGGTGGCTGCTGTTGAACAGTAGCAAGCAGCCAGGCCTAGGTGAGTCATACAGTTCAGGTAGCAACAAGTCACTTGGTGCTTGCTGCAAGGCCCGGCGCTAGTGAGACCTCCTTCAAAGGTCAGAGCCCTGGAAAGAACCCTCCTCCTTCCCCTTACCTTGAAGGCTTGAATACAATTGTGTGTATATGTTCATTGAGGGCATATGCTTCTTAAAGCTACAGTTGGGGGAGGGTTATAGTTCAGATTTTTCTTCAAACTTGGGGCTTTTCTCAGGTTTGTAGAAAGATCTGTCTTTTCAGTTCACAGCTCCAGTCCAGATTTAAGTATCCATAGATTTGGCTACATTGAGAATTAGATATATTTATGATAATCTGAAGAACTATTTATGACAATCTGAAGATAACCCTAAATACAAGTGTGACGTTAGTGCAACTCTTTGAGTCTCTCTACATAAGACATTTTACATGGGGACACTCAAGTAAAAGAGCTTACACTTGGTCTCCCATTGTGGATAAACATACACTGCTAGGGAGACAGAGTACACTTGAATATAAGACCACGCAGAAAGTAAGTCACTTGAGCATCCCCATGTAAGATGTCTTGTGTAGAGAGACTCTATATCTCATTGGCGTAACTCATGAACTTTTGGTCCAGTATTGTGGGTGCTTCCACTCAGTCAGAAAACATGGGAGGCTTAATGAGATTTGATGGGGAAAGGGAGGTTCATAGTTGGTAGATGGCATCCAGTTTAGTCAGTGTGATATTCTCTGAGATATGTTGGTAATAAAGAGAGTTTATCCAGCCTGCTTTCACGCACTCTTCAGTCCTGCTTTGTAGCCAACATGCAGGAGACTAGCAATTTCAACAGCAAGTCTCTTTATTGCTTCCAGCTGGGACAGGACGCTTCCTAATGGAGAACTCCCACAGACATCAAGAGACCACAGCATCAGCACAAATGCAAGGGGAAAGTGAGGCCTTAAGGGGAAAACTGAAACTAGCTCTGACAGGTTCACATTATTAACAGCCACCCCTGTACACTCTACAGCAAGCAACCTTATCATGTGCCTGTTTCAGTCCATTCATCGCAGACATCACTTTTCCCTTCACATGCATATATCACAGTGCATCACAAACTGTGCTGGCCAGTTTTACCTCTATTTTGAAACGAAGTAACTTAATGACACCTTAATTTGTGGTTTCCCTTCAAGTCTGTGCATGAGACCACAATGGTTGGAAAGTGGTGTATAGTCAGAATGGCGTTTCCACATAACTTGAGGTGTTAGAGTTATCCTCCTAACTGATAAACAATTATATTCCCGTGATTCAGCCCTAGAAAATGTCCATCTCTGCTCTTCTGTTCCTTCTGTTCAAATTGCTGGTTGTGTGTGTGTTTGCCATCAAGTCACAATCGACTTATGGCTATCCCAGGAAGGGGCTGTCAAGGCAACTGAGAAGCAGAGGTGATTTTCCAGTGCCTTCCTCTGCAGAGTCTTCCTTGGTGTTCACCCATCCAAGTACTTGATCCTGCTTAGCTTCCAAGATCTGATGAAAATCGAGCTACTCCATGTCACATTCCCTCCTAGAAATTGCTGGTTTGGAGCCATTAAATATTTTCCTTGCTGAGGTGTTCTCCTCCAGTAGTGGATTCAACGAACCTCCTGGATCAGAATATGGAAATGTGAATTTATTAACAGCCACCTCAAGAGGGGCTGCAGCAGCCTGTGCCTGTTTCAGCCTGTTCATTGTAAACATTCTTTTTTTCCTCCACAAGACTGCCTTGATTTTTATCATTGCTATATTTGATTCCGCCACCCATCTGGAAAGATCTCGCCTCCCTCTGGCCTTCATAAATAACAGAGACCAGCTCTAACCAAAAGCAGTTGATGAAATCAAGACCTGTTGGCCTTTGGCAGTTCTTCTAGGAATTTTTAGGGCTTTCACCAGTCAGGGAAAGGCTTTGATGCTTTGGATTTAGGATTTTATGAAGGCCATGCTGTAGGGTTCAGCCAACTCATGAAGTGTCAACCGTGGGGCATTCTTTCATCTCAGTACAAGAGTGGAGAATCAAGGGTGCTCCCACTTAATGCAACTGAAGATGAAGGAGCAGGAAGTGTTCTACAAATGAAGTCTCATTTTAATTTCTGTGTGTCTAAGTGCATTGCCAACTCCCATATTTCCCTCATACTAACTGCTGAAGTCTATCTGTCTGCTCTCTAGACTGTATCAGATAAGAGGAGATACTGGAAAACTACATGCTTGTTCACTTGGTGGTTTTGAAGTGTTGCTGTAGGGGCCTCAAGGCACTGTGCTCTTCTTGGACACCTGCAATGAAGACAAGCAAATATATGTTGCACACACAGCTCCAGGGGGTGTTTTTATGAAATGTGTCTGTGAGTTGCAAAATGAGCGCCACTGGGAAAATCCCATATCCCACCATATGCATCCACAATCCCCTAGAGAAGGCAGGGCAGAAGAATACAAATTTTCATAAAAATATTATTAGCAGGATGGAAATACACTAGAAAAATGCCTTGCACATGATATATATTAAAAGTACACAATGTCTGAGCACCATGCAGTCTTGAAAGCTTCATAATAAGTCTTTAGAATAGGGAAATGTGATTGTATCTAGTTAAATAGTGTTCAGAGGCAACCTTTGGAGATCAATGCTTCGCTGAGGGTTGAACTAGATGGAGGCAGCCATGTTGGTGAATCACATCAGCACATATAAAATAGGTTGTGGGAAGGTTTCTAATTTCAATATGAAACGGATCATTTAGAAGAGGAACTAAAGGGCAGTAAGAAGGGGGAGAGGAGGTTTCTGCTCCCTTCATCAATAGGATCCACCTGTCATTCAGGAACAGGACAGATAGTAGCTGTGTATGCTTCATCTAATTTGGCCCTAAGATGCTTCCATCAATGCTAGTGCTCTTGACTCTGCCTCAACTCTGTGCTGTTCTTTACCCAAAACCAGAGTTAAGGCCAATGATTGGAGGAGGGGGGAGACAGTCAGGAAAGCAGACTAAGGAGGACCCATCAAAACTACCAACCTAAAACAATTTTTCACCAGCTTAACTGCCATGATGGTAATAGGTAGAGGATGATAAAGATGATTGCTTACATGCTGTCATCCAGGTGCAGAGGAGAAGGAGACAGGTCCCCGGCCTGAGGAGCTTATATTATAAAAACTGACATAACAGAGACAGCAAAGGAAAGGGAGCAAAGATATGCAAGGGCAGAATATTTATTTATAGATTTATATATGCTTTCATTCCTGTTACACATGCTTAGGCTTAGTTGAAGTAGGGAAGCGTTTGTTCCAAATCTTTCATGGAAATGGTGGGATTTAAGGAAAGCTTTGAAGCTAATGAGCAAAAAATAATTTGTTTCCTAGCTTTCTTCAAGGAACTTTCAGGAACTGTAGTGTTGCATAGTGTTTCTGACCAGACTCTGTTACAGATCCTTATGCCTCTCATAGAATGATGTTCCCACATTTCCTTTCAGAACTGCCATATTCCTTTGCATGCACTTATGTAGTTCAGACAGGCCTAAAGTTGTAGTCTTCAAATCATCGCACCTACAAAAGACCCATTCAGTTCAATGGGCTTGGGCCATGGAATGTTTTGAGAATCAGACTGTCCAGGCCAAGTCACAGGAAGTCTGTGGCACTGCTGGGAATTGAATCCCAGTACCTTCCCACATCTTGTCCAGCTCTATCGCTTTCTATAAATTTCCATAAATTCAGTGTGACATAATGAGGGACAACTGTTTATTTTGCTATTATCTTCTGGCCAAAACCACGGCAGAATGCTTCAGTGTCTGTTGTAAAACCCTTTGTAATAGGAGCATCTAAGGGCACACCTAGACATTATGGCATCCCCAGGGATGACTCAGAGACAATGATGCCATTTTAGAGGCAAACATGGGCCATTTAAGAATGCCATGGGGTTCGAGGGGTGTGTGTGTGCTGATCTCGCCTGCAGTGTGGCAGGACTACGTATGATTGTTTCTCCCACATATACCTTTTTGAGTGCTGAAAGAGCTACCACCTCCACCTCTATCTCTATTTCACTACAAAACTAGCAGACCTCAGTCTAGCTTGACTGTTATACTGCAGTGTTTATTACCATGGCAGTTATGTCTTCATCCATAGCATAAGGCCACATATACATGGACCACATTGATAGGGCTACTCTATAAACTTCTCCAGTGCTTTTTTAATGAGGTCATGCTGTTACCCTAATGGAGGGTCTCCTTGTGAGTTGGAAGAATTAGCATTAAAGGAGACATAGCGAAAGGGAATAACTCCACCTATATATACTTGTATTGTTCTCTTAGAGAACTCTCAAATAAACAGGTGGATATTCAATAGGAAAGGCTTCTTTATTAAAGAGACATAAAAGGCAATTGAGCAAGCACAAAACACACACAGCACACAAACAGGACTAACTGAGAAAATAGGGAGAAAAGTGGGACAGCAATTCGGGGTAGGGTGATATTTACCAATCCTGGAGAGCGGGTAGGTCCGTGGGAACAGCAGCAGAAACTACCAGCATTTCACAACAGGGTGGAGAGAGGACTCAGACATATCTGAGGATCCAGAGCACGCACACTTAGCACATGGTCGGAGTCTAATTGTGGGGCAAAATGTGTCCTGGGGCAAAACTGACATCTTGCCTTAAAGACAATGGCTTGATGGCTTGTTTGGAGGTTTGAATAATACGTAAGTTATGGTTCTTCCTGAGGTATACAAAAGGTGTGAATGGGGCTTGGTGCCCCAGCAATTGCTGGAAGGGGAGAGCTATTAGGTTCACTGAATAGCTCTGATTAGGGTAGGTGGGTCGAGGAAGAGAAACAGGGCATTGATGGGATTAGCCAGGAGTTCTTGGGAGATCTCATTGTTTTTAGGCATGTGTCACTCTCCGGGGCATGGGGGCATCAGCTAGCCAGCTGCCTGACTCAGCTGCAGGTAGTTTTCCATGCTCCAGAAGGCTGAAAAACTTGCTGGATCAGGTTTTGGACCCTGGGCTAGGAAGTGCCATGTGCTTATGGCATAAGAGGAAGGGGTTTGTGATATTACATTCATAAACTGCCCTTTTAGTGTGGTAGGATTCTGACTGCTAACAATGCATTCTAGCATATTGACGGTCATCATTGTTTCTGACATGCTAATGTGTTGAGTTCCTTGAAGCTGGAAGACTGAAATTGTTCTAAAAAACAATGTAGCATTGTTAACAACATTCCTTGGGCAAATTCCTCTATGATAGTGGGGCATCAGTCATTGGTTATGTATCTCAGTCATTTCAAGGAAATCCAGTATGGTTGCTTAACTGCCAGTTAGGAAATACACTTGGTAATATGTGACAAGGCCTAAATGGAAGCTGTAAATGTATTTGTTTCCACTACTTCAAATATTAGTTATGAAAGATCTCTCATCATCATAATCCCCATCTGTTCTGGATGTTTTATTGCTATCTGCACATTACAGAGTATTAACGTAATTTTTTTAATGGTATGTTTGATTTGCCCTAATCCCACCAATGGTTCATAGAGGAAATTGTTTTAACAACTATTTATAAAAACAGTGAAAATATATTAACAGTATGAATAAATAAGTCATCCCACAAAGAAACCTTTTCTCATTCCTGAGTTACTAAATATGTTTCCACAAGACAATAGACTGCATCCTTGTTTCACACCCCAGCTCTTAGAATGTGTTAATTACACACACACACACACCCACACCATGTCTTTCAATCTTACTTGCTACTTGGGTTTGTCCTGCATTGTGATACAGTTAATCTTTCTATAACTATTTCAGTCTAATGCTGCGTGTGTTGTACTAGGCCATTGCCCATGAAAACCTGCATCGTGGCTGATACAGATTTATTTATGTTATTTATATTCCGCCTTTCTCACTGAGACTCAAGGTGGATTATATAGTGTGAGATTAGTACAATTAGAGGCAAGGACAAGGGCAGGCATTTCCATACAGTGTCAAGAACATTTCCATAAATGATGTCATGTGGTAAAAGAATATAGGTTTACAAAGATATAGTATTAGCAAGGATCCAGTATGGGGTTGAGGAATTACTGTAACAGGACATAATCAATTCTAGGACTTACACTGAACAACATAAAGCACAGGTAGGATATAGGAGTACATATTTGAAGCAACAGATAATATGTAAGGCAACATAATGGTGAAATCTATTATTTCTAACTCATTAGCAAAACATCTGGGACCCCTTTCCTACAATACCACCCTCTGAGCTGAGAAAAAACAACATGTTGTTCAAAACTTGAACAACATATAAGGAGAGTACAGTTGCTGGCCGGATTCAACATGCATGATTTCATAGGCTAGGCAAAGGAGCATCATGGAGATTGCCATGCCCGTTATCTGTACTCCCACAGCAGTTGACACATTACATTCCCTTGTGAATGCCTGAACCAGCCATAACAGAGCTACTCTTCTGGAATCTGGCTGAACACAATCCCTCGGCCTGGTCTTCACTGTCAATTCCTATCAGTCTTATACTGAAGGAGACAGGAAAAAGGGCTGCAGGTCAGATTAGACTTCTTTACACCAGAATGAAATAAAGGGAAAAACCAAAGGGAGAAGTCTCAGACTTGCTCTCAGAAATGAAAATGTATTATAACATGTGCCTGGAACATTTCAAAAAAGGACAAAAGTTTTAATAGTCTCTGATAGAACATTTTCAAACCGAACTGTTCACAGTTGCTACATTTGTTCAGAACAGATACATTTCCCTTTCACTGAAGCCTCTCTTTTTAGTTTTTCAGCTTTTTGGTGCTACTTCTTTTCTCCTGCTTGGACTATGTACTGAAATTACTCCTTAGATTCTTCAGATAATGAAGCCAAGACTGTACAGAAAGGAACATGGTTGGGATGCCTATAATATAAAATACTAGCTTGATACCCGTGCTTTGCTACAGTATTTAACAACTTTAAATTCAGTTATAATACTTACGGGTATGTAACATTTTTTGGTTGCGGGGGGGGGGGGGCGTTTGAGCTGGTTTTGTAGTAGAATAGCATAGTACCCAAGCTTCACAAAGGTGTTTGAATAAAGCAAAGTGTGTTGAGGGGATAAAGTGTGGCATGTTGTGAGCCCCAATCAGGCCACATATGCAAAAGGCTGGCTCAATCAGGGAAGAGTGGCTGAGCTGGCAGTGGGCAGGGGCTCAAGCAGGCAGCAACCAGCCAGCCACACAGGGAAGCTGTATCCCTTTGGAAAAACACATTGTATTCCTTTTTACTCCCTTAGGGGGCAAATTTCTTAAAATCCCTTCTTAGTGGGAGTTTCCATCACAAAAGGAATGTTCTCCCCAAATTTCATGTTTTTAGGTCCAGGGGTTTGGGCTGGGTGTTGATGAGTCAGTCAGGGCACTCGTCTTTATATATATAGACTAGCTTGATGCCAGTGCTTCACTATGGTATTTAACTACTTTAAATCCAGTTATAATATTTATGGGTATGTAACATTTTTTGGTTTGGGGGGGGGGGGGGGAGGTTGAGTTGGTTTTGTAGTATAATAGCATAGTACCTGAGCTTCAAAAAAGTGTTTGAATAAAGCAAAGCATGTTGATACTGAAAACGGAAGAAGTGAATTTCAAAATGTAACATTTATTGAAGAGATTTTTGAAAGGAAAATATCGTAGTGCAAGAAATAAAGTGAAAAATACGTACAACCGTTTTTTTTTCTACCGAAGGACCTCTTTATAGACCTCATTGGTGACTTTCCCCTCAGGTGCTAGGATCACCAGGCTGCTGGGTGAGCTCACTATGGAGCAGGCCACATAGAACTGCCTGTGTGAGAAGCAATGCTCTCTCAAGTCAATTCATGCCACCTTCAATATCTGCCCCTGGGACTTGTTGATCGTCATAGCAAAGCAGGCCTTGAGGGGGAACTGCAGTCTCTTGAATTCAAAGGGGTTCTCTGATGGTATGAGTGGTATTCATGGTATGAACACTGACCCCACCCCCGCCCCGCCCTGAGCACTGCTGGTGAACAATGTAGGCCTCGATGATGTTCCTGTAGAGGGCTGTCACTCACAGTCTAGTGCCATTACAGAGTTTGGGTGGGTTGAGGTTCTAGAGTAGCATCACTGGAGCCCCCAGTTAGAGGAGAAGCTTATGGGCTGAGAAGCCAGGAGGGCTGAGCGTGTTGAGGAACTCCATGCGGTAGTGGACTGTGTCATCCATTTGCACCGCTGAGTCCACAGATCTGTACTCCATTTCTGCCCATTCAAGGGAGTTGTGTTGCATTAAAGATGGAAGCCTTGTCTTTCTTGGGGTCAGAGTGGCACACTTGCACAGCCAGTCCGTGAACTTCTCTGTGATAGTGGCGATGTCAGGGTATATCTTGGCTGTTAGGTCTGCTAGGGTCGCATCACTACTGTGCCCAGGCCTGCAGAGATGGTCACATTTCCCTTGGACTCGGGATACTCTCCATCCCCCATTTTTAGTAGGAGTTCAGAGAATCCCTCAGCAGACACCTCGCCTCTCAAGTGGACCCTTGTGTTCTTCCTTAGTGAGAGTTTCCTGATGAGGGGCCACAAATACAATGCCTTGACACACATGGTAACCTCATCAGCTCAAGTTCCCCTTGGGACTACTGGCAGAGTCTGCCAGAAGTCTCCAGCCAGCAGTGACTCCCCCATCACTCTTTTGTAGCCCCTGACATCTTTGAGGGTTATGCTCAGTGCCTCAAAACACCCCTTAAGCACCATGGTGCATTCATCCCAAACAATGAGCATACAGTTCCATCCACAGCACTTGGGCCACGTTGCTTTGTTTTGAGATGCTGAACTGAGGTGTTTCTGCATGGATGAGGTTAAGAGGCAGCTTGAAGGTAGCAAAGGATCGTATGCCATGCCTGAGTGAGCCTTGACCTTCCATGGAGGTGAGTGCTTCTCTACTCATCTTCCAGGATTGCTTTGCTCATAGAGAAACTCTGCCACTCTGTGTACCTCGGGGTGATCTTGCTGGTACTTGGTCACTGCTGCTCGGTGCACCGCAGGATTAGTATGTGCATATTTTTTTGCTGCATCTCTAAGTTGCTTCCTCCTTTTAGCATTGTTGTATCTTGTATGATGTCTACCAGAAGGCTTCTTGGCGGTAGTAAGAGGTGATGGCTGTGAGAGGTGTGAGATGGAGTTGGACTGAGGGAGGGGTGGTATGATGGGCACCTTGCAAGTTCATGTGAGAGGTTCACATTGAAATTGCCCCTAGAAAGGTCATGCACCATCTCCCCATGAACATTTAAAAACTCAGTTGCCATGCTGACTTTATATAAAATCCCTATTCAGGAGTCTTGTATTGTCTTTCTTCAACTGTTTGCAGTTTCCTTTACCTGACTTTTACTTCAGAACACAGAGTTCCACAGCTGACTAATTGGGGGTGTGGGGTGCAAGCAGGCAGGAGCCTGCCAGCCACACAGGAAAGCCAGGCCCACAGGGAGATTGGCAACCCTAGTAGAGGAAGACTGGGAGGTGTATTTTTACCTCAGGACACATTCAATGACTCCCAACAGAAACTGCATACGGTTTAGAATGTTGGGATGATGACCAATCAGGCCACATATGCAAATGACCTCAAGGAAGAGTGGTAGAGTTGGTAGTTGGCGGGGGCAGGGGGAGGAGCAGCCTGCCAGCCACACAGGGAAGCTGTATCCCTATGGGAAAACACATTTTAACCCTTTTTACCCTCTTAGGGGGCAAATTTCTTAAAATCCCTTCTTAGTGAGTCTTTACATCATGAAAAGAACATTCTCTCCAAATTTCACGTTTCTAGGCCCAGGGGTTTGGGCTGGGCATTGATGAGTCAGTCGGACACTTGTCTTTATATATATAGATGTAGACCAACTGCATAGCAGTGATCAAATATTATTATTATTCAGAAGTTTAGAATATTCAAAGAGTTTCATGCATAATTATATCCATAATCTGTACAATCAGATCCACCTCCGCCAGGCAACAAACTTCATGGCAAATGCAGCCTTATTTTGTATAAAAATGAAACGTGTGGTTCTTCTTGATCTTGGACAAGGCTTCAAAATTCTACTGAGTAATAAAGAGTCAATTCTGAACATTTCAGCCTGGATGGCTTAGGTGCTTCACTGCAGGATGTTATACTATTTGCCAGGAACAGGAGGAAGAGATTTCCTACAATTCAAAGAGCTTGCATAAAAGACAGCTTGAGTCCTTATAGCTGTATATTCTCTTTAATTGGTTTGTGCAACAGTGTGTTTGCATGGGAAGACGCAGACTGTGTGCATGGACTTAATTAGGAAAACAATACGTTCCCTCTTAAGATAATGAATTGGGGATTATGGAAATTATTATTCTAGATCCATCCATGGTTTAGCTGAGGTTCAGTCTCCGATAAACTTTTAAAATACATTAAGGTCAGCAGCTCAGAAGCTGTCAGTGAAGTCACTTGATACCACTCTCACTTAAATGAGTAATTACAGGGAGTGCCTGCATCTGTCCTCTAAGTTACACAACATATTGGGGCATGACAAGCAACAATGGTAGGTGCTTATATTCAGCTCATGCTATTTCATAACAGACTATTTGAATGTAGTGTAGTCAGAGGTGGATACAGTTAAGTCATACTCGTGTTGGTATGAATAAGAAGCACTTCCAGAAGTGACATCATTGTGCCTGGCAGTGGGCATGCTTCCATGCTTCAGAAGGGCCAATTGGCCCCTGTGATCACACATGGCAGGAGTGCACCCACTGCATGCTGGCCCAGGAGTATTTTTGCCTCTGTTCCCAAGCCTTACCCCCCCCCCAACCAGCCAGGTGAGTGGCGGCAGGAGGCAAAAGTTGAGCGCTGGTAGGGCTTCCAGTCCCCCGGAGGGGGTGAGGGATCCCCCACTCCCAGCCTCTGCCCCCTGCTGTCACTCACCTGGCTGGCAAGGAGAAAAGGTCCCAGAGAACAGGAGGCAAAAAAACTCCTGGGGCAGTGTGCAGTGGGTGCACTTCCCACAGGCACAATGATGTCACTTCCAGGAGCGATGTCATCATGCTCAGAGGCTGGCATGCTCCTGCTCTGGGTGTGATAATCACTCCTGGAAGTGACACCATCATGTCTTGAGAACTCTGAAAATGTGAGTGCCAGGTTCCCCCCTCCTGCTGGGAGGGTAAGGGCACCTGGCAACCTTAGGAGCAGGGGATCCCCTGTTCCCACGGGGTACTGGCATCCCTACTGGGTAGGGTTGGCTGGCAACCAGCTGGAAAGTTGTGGGGGGCAGTGTCCCCAGATAATTTTTTTTTAAAAAAAATAAGGCCTCATCTACTTACCGGAAGTTCTTGTCATAGAGGTCTAGCAATGTTATCCAGAAATTATGGTAAGATGTTACTTCCAACTTTACGTTAGAGCATTTCCTAGAGCTATCATTTGTTTCTTCTGGGTAGCTCTAGGAATTGCCAGAACTCTATGCTATCACCTTCATGTAAGTATATGAGACCTTTTTTCTTTTTAATTTTTCTTCTGCAATGAGACATGGGAGTAGGAGATCTCCTGCCCGCACCAGGGGCTTGGAAGCTCTATTCGTGGAGTTTCCTGTAGCTGCTGATACAGCATGGCAGCAATGGGGCCTCCACATCACACAGTTCTCCAGTTTCCTTGACCCAGTCCCCCATAGCAGCCACCTCCCCACCATCTCAGAACTTTTTTTAAATCAGTGCCTCACATATTGTCATAGAATTTTAACACTAACAATTTGTCTCTCAGATCCTCTGATTTCAAACCTTTTCTGTTTTTTAAGCCTTAATCTCTAGTCTCCTTTGTTGTGGAGATATAAGGGGAAAGGTCTCTCTACAACATATCTCTACAACAAAAGAAGCTAGAGTCTTAGTTTTTTTTTTTTAATGAAAACTGGGAACCTGACAGGCAGTTTTTTTAATGATGTATTAGTGCTATAATGACATGTCAGATGCCAATTAAAGCCTTCCAGCGGGTAAGTGGTGGTGGTGGCAGCGGCGGTGGCAGTGGCAGTGGCAGCGGCAGCGGCGGCTACCACTGAGCACTGGGGAAGTGACACCAATGTGAGCAGGATCAGGAGGATCCAGACTTTCCCATTCACGAGTACCAGTCTATCTTTGCTACAATTTTCCCCAAAACATATCAGCAAAGCAGGTTTAGGAAAGGTGGAAAACCTGAGAGGTACAAAGAATTATTGTGATGCTGTGAGAAAGGAAAGAAAAACCACTTCCCAATAACATCCATGCTAGGGCAAACAACCCCAGTTTAAAAAAATATAATTTCAGCATTTTCAAAGCAGCTCATAACATGTTAAAACAATAAATATCTATAAAAATTTACAAAAATTTTCATAAGTCCATCAAGGATCAGAAAACAACAGCAAATAAACAATATAAAAACATTAAAACATATAACCTAAATCATAAAAACAGCCAAAATCAACCTCCGTCAATCAAGCAGCTAAGAGTTTTGAAATGCAAAGAAGCATAGTCCATTTAAACAATTAGAAAACTAGCAGTGATAAAAGCTCCTACAGGTTGGCAACCCAAACAGTGAAGGTCTCATCTCTGGTACTCACTCACATATAATATACTTTCCTTGGGGCTGTCTACCTCTGAAGATAGTCCTGAAGCTTTAATTGCTGGAAAATGCAATTACCCCCAAAATGATAGGAGTTGGTATCAAGAGAGCACATTACATTCTATCAGTTTATTGGTAAATAGCATCTGGGGAGGGGAGATTTATGCTGGGAATGTGGATGTGGAGGAAGTTAACCGTCCCCTATCCTGTTTTCCCAATCTCAGTGTCCCTCCTCCACCTTGTGCTCCCATTTTCCCATGGCTGGAAGGAAACATTCAGGCATTCATATGACATCAGAATAGAGGTAGAGCTAAATGTTGATGATCAATTGGTTATCATGAATACAACCTAGCCTTTTATGAACTGACCAGATGCTTAGGTATGTGTTTTGTGTATGTGTTTTAATGATCTATGCAACTTAATTGAGTGTGCATTTTAACTATCTGTGTGTTTTGTTTAATTATTTTTAATCTATTTTATATAATGTTTTTTAAAAGTTTGTTTTAATGTTTTTGATTGTTTGCCACATTGGGGACCCTAAACTGGGTGGAAAGGCGGCATAAAAATGTTTTAAATAAATTAAATCAATCAATAAACTGTATTTACCATCTTCATTGGTATACCCTTTGACCAGGCTTCTATCAGAGCATGAAGAAAAAGATCAAGAAAAAGAATGTGAGAATCCCAATAGCTTTAAATGGTCCCTGTTTTATAAACATGGTAACTACACCCCTTTGCCCTGGAATGATGAAAAGCCTTGAGGGCCCTAAGTGAGTAGAAAGGTAGGAGGGAAATGTTATAAATAAATTAATAAGTAATTAAATGTTCTTTTCAAACCCACTGAGTGAGAATTAAGCACGATGGTTCATAAAGGCAAACAACAAATCTCAGGGAAACTATTTCACAAGATATTACTATTAGAGTAAGGAGTCGTTTGGGAAACAAGCAGTTCTGCACATACCTTCCATGGAAAGCTTTTGGCTCAAGGCGGTCATTTGTTTAACAGGCATAAAAATCTGCATTTCACATGCAAAGGGGAAAAAACTTCAGGGGGGAGTCAGACTTCAAAGGACTGTTGCGTAGTTTTAGGCATCTCACCCTAGCAACTGGAAGCTGCAAAGCTCCTCCCCTACAAATAAGGAAAAGAAAACATCAGCACTAAGGAAACTCTTGGAACATAAACAGAACTCAGATTTCTGAGTCCAGAGACTATCACCAGTGATATTCAGGGTGGATGTGAAATCAGCATAGATTCATACTCAAGAACATGTGAGGTAGCTTACATGGATCACTATTCCATTTAACCCACTTATTTGCTGGCAGTGGTTCTCCAGGGCCTCAGAGAGGCATCTTTCCCAGCCCTACTTCCAAAGATCCTTCTTAATCAGACATGTTGGGATTGGGAATAGAACCTGGGATTTTATCATGTAAAGCCTGTGCTCCACAACCAAGCATCCCACCCCAGTTTCTTTTGTTCACACTTCAAGGTGACTGAATACAAATCGCAAGAAGATTCGATTCATGTTTCCAATGATATTCATCACTAGCAGAACTAATCAAACTAGAAAATATGCAGTGTTTTTATCCTCCAGGCCTATACAAACAAGTATTTTGGGTAATCATATAATGCCTTCATTCTTGCAGTATTTTGGCCCTTACACATGATGACACCGTACTCTTTTATGACATTTTTATCCTTGCGCTCCAAACCCTCACCTTTCCATGAACAGTGTGGGAAAATGAAGGACAATTTATTAAGTTTTAAGACTACAAACCCTATGATGAAGTGAAAATACACACAAGTCAACATCTGTGTTTAAGAGAATAATTTAGAAAGAGTGGGCAATAGAATGCACATGAGGCTAAGTAAAATTTTAATCAGACATTGGATTTCCATCAAAAATTCTTTGCTTTGACCTGAAACATCAATGGAAAGTCTCTTTGAAGAGTCCCACAATTTTACTTTTGATTCAGATTCATTAATTGGATTTCTTTTCTTTTTTTTTAGAAACATTTTATTGGATAGGTTGGAAAAAAAACATAATCACTTCAATATCTCTTTCTCTTACAAATTACATATTTCATCCCAACCCACCCTTCCCCTCCCCTCCCTTCTGACCTCCAACAGCACTTATACCCTTTAATTCACATAATATTCCCTCTAATTCTACTACCTCATTTTCTTCTAAGGTAAAGTTACAGTCAATATAAAATTCAAAAGATTACATAATGCTTATCAAAAATTGTCCATAGACCACAATTGGTCCTTAGATTCATTAATTGGATTTCAAGACTTTTGAGTGCTTTATTACAATGTCTGGCTCTGTCCATGGTGAACTTCACAACAGCAGATTTGATTTTCCCATTTTCCCTTTTAAGCCCCCTCCCCCAATTCTACCATTTTAAATATGCCTAAAACTATAATACACACTTCTGTAAGTGAAGAGACATATTGATAAAGCCAGATAATGACCCAGGAGTTACTTTCTGTAGAGCTCTCTTGTAGCTGAGATTTATTGCTGACGTTTGGGAAAGAAGCCCTTGAGAAATTTCACCAGGTCTTGAGCAACTTTCCACCATTAAACTGACTGTGCATCATTTGGGGGGGTGGGAATTATAATACCCACCTGATACAATCCAGAAGCATATTGGCAAAGCCAAAAATAACCTGCTACAAGAAAGGTCCAAACAAAAACAACAAAACACCACTGATGGTCACATACAGTTCACAACTTAAACTAGTTCAACACATGATTAACAGCCTGTTTGATAATGATATTCATGCTCTCTCATGCACAGGAAAGGCAGACCTTTTCCTGTCCGCCGATAGCCCCCTAACCTTAAACCAGGGTGAATAAAAATCAATGATTTTTTTAAAAAAATCAAAAAAATCAGATTTTTTGATTTGAATCAAATTTTTTTTAATTGGATTTTTTTTAAATAAAATGCTTTTTGAGGGAAATATATTACCATCCAAAGGTTATTCCATCATGAAATAAAGATCAGTTTTTAATTATGTAGAATAAGGCTGTATATGTTTAATTTTTTTGGTAAATAAATTCCATTAATCCATTCACAATGTCATGCTCTTCCAGAGGTTTTTGTAAGATTATTGGGCAGTTTCTCTGCCTACAAGATATTATCACAGATGCTTGGTTTTGCAGTTCTCAAAACTGAATTTGTGTCAGCTCAGCAGAGATCACATGCCTCTTCTTCACAGCAAAAATGTTATAACATGAACAGAGTTGAGAAAAAGACCTTAATCCTATTGTTCTACAAACCTATGAAGACAGAATCAACCCCTTCAGTGCTAAGTTTCAAGAAGTTCAGTGAATAGAAACAATATTTTTCTGATTGTTTGGAGTGGAATAGATCTGCTCAAGAAGAAACTAAGTGTGAGGAGGGAGGGGCAAGCAGTACAAAATGAAAGTGAAACTTTTTGAGCACAATACTGCACAAGTCTTTGGATCTTTTGTGTGTATGACCTGAGGTTTATCACATTCTTTCCTTGGAGGAAAAAAACCTATAATGGCAGCAGGCCGTAAAAGAGACCCAGTTTGGGAATACTTTAATGAAGTTCCTTTACCTATCGGTAAGGCAGGCTTGCGTGCAAAATGCAAACACTGCAACAAAATAATGCAAGGCCTGGTGGCCCGAATGAGGCAACATCATGAGAAGTGCTGTGATGAAGATGACCAAAGAAACACATTTGAACAGGCAGGATCTTCAGGTTGGTAAACATTTTTATTGAATCATATTTCTAAAGACTGCCTTGAACTGTCATGTTTGAGCAAAATTATATTTCTTATTATTACTGCATGTTACTGTCATTTGGTACAGTTATGAAGAAAAGCAAATATTCCTTTTGGGGCAGTGCTGTACAATAAGCAGAAATTGTATAAACAATAAAATATCAGCATTGACTTTTTTGTTTAGGGGAATTCATCGTCAACATTAAGGATTCTGGAAACTATCCACCTTCAAGATCACCATCCTCCTGTTCTACAGTTTCAGAGTTATCCATCCCGGATAGTGCTTCATTTGCATCATCATCAGACACCCACAGTATATCACCTAAAAGAAAGAAAAAACCCTTCCCTCCTGGAACCACCATAGATGTTTGTGATAAAAACTAGCAGATTAGAAAAAGAGTTAATTGATGAAAAAATTGCCCAGTTTGTTTATGCAACGAACTCTTCTTTCCGTCTGACTGAGAACCCACATTTCATTAATATGGTTCAGTCACTGAAACCAGGATACAGTCCACCCTGCAGAGCAGATGTTGCAGGGAAACTGCTGGATAAAGTGTATGACAGAGAAATGGAGCAATGTGCAACAGCTCTGGAGGGTAGAATTGTTAACCTAAGTATTGATGGGTGGAGTAATGTCCACAATGATCCTGTTGTATGTGCTTGTATAACAACAGAAGAAGGGGAAGTCTTCCTTGCACAAACAATTGATACGTCAGGAAATGCACACACAGCAGAATACTTACAAGAAGTGGCAGTAAAAGCTATAATAACACGTGAACAAAAATTCAAATGTCTAGTACGCAGTTTGGTCACAGACAATGCTGCAAATGTATCCAAGATGAGAAGAAATTTAGAAGAGCAGGAAGGGAATACAAAGCTAATAACATATGGTTGCAGTGCTCATTTGCTGCACCTCTTAGCCAAAGACTTAAGTGTTCCAGAAATAAAGACTAATGTTGTTGAAATTTCTAAATACTTCCGTAACAATCATTTTGCTGCAGCAGCTCTGAAAAGGATGGGTGGAACCAAGCTAACGCTCCCACAAGATGTTAGATGGAACTCTGTGGTGGATTGTTTTGAGCAGTATATCAAGAACTGGCCTGTTCTGATGACAGTTTGTGAACAAAATCGAGATAAAATAGATGGCACTGTCACGGCCAAAATTCTCAACATTGGGCTTAAGAGAAATGTTGAACATATGCTGAGCATCCTGAAACCCGTCTCTGAAACTTTAAACAAAATACAGAAAAATAGCTGTTTTATTGCTGATGCTGTTGAAATTTGGAAGGAACTGAGTGAACACTTAAAAACAGAACTACACATGGACAGAATTAAATTACAAGCATTAAAAAAACGAATGGGACAAGCACTGTCTCCAGCTCATTTTTTGGCAAATATTGTCAATATCCAGTACCAGGGTCAAAACTTAAGTCCTGAGGAAGAGGAGTTAGCTATGACATGGGTATCCAGCAATCATCCATCTGTAATGCCAACTATAATAAACTTCAGAGCTAAGGGGGAACCATTCAAGAAATATATGTTTGCTGAAGATATTTTAAAGAAAGTCACACCAATGAACTGGTGGAAGTCACTTAAGCACTTGGATTTAGAGACTGTTCAAGTAATGATTTCACTTTTAACAGCAGTAGCTTCTTCTGCAGGCGTTGAAAGAATATTCTCTTCCTTTGGACTCATTCATTCTAAATTGAAAAATCGTTTGGGACCCGATAAAGCAGGAAAGCTTGTTTTTTTTTCCAGATTATGAACAAAGAAGAAGATGAAGATGACGAGTGAGCTACAGGGGACAGTATTTAAGTTTTTCATGTGTAGGCTGGGCTGACAGTCTAAGTTTCTTAAAACATATATATTTTGTTTAGCCAAATTAGTTAACAAACATGGATGTTTGTTTAAGCAAATAACATATGCTGTAATGTTATTGTTTCAGTTGAATAAATAAAACTATTTAAATTGTTATTATTAAGGTAATGATTATTTTTCTCCTTCCAATAAAGTACAACAGAAAAGTTGTCCAAATATGAATGATTAACCTAAACTGGGGATAATTCATCTCACAATAAATTAACTATAATGTGTTTCTAATAGTATTAAAATCAATATTTTATACAACTGTAAAACTAATATGAAAAGTTGTTATTCTAAAAATCTTCATCTACTTGCATATTAAAGTTATACCAGCAAGAATTAGTCTTTATGTAGAAAACTATGATTTAAATCAAGCCTTACTGACTAGTGATTTAAATCGTGATTTAAATCGTGATTTAAATCAGTTTGATTTAAATCAAATCCACCCTGCCTTAAACAACTTCTCACTAACAATAATGCACCTATCATGGACACAGTCTCTTGGACCAGGTCCTGTAATAAACCAAGATGCCAACTTTGTCCCCACTTAAATCTCTGTACCCATATCCTTTTTGTCTTCATATACACAAGACAACATAATCACAAGGCCTAACATCAGCCATGCCATCTCAGGTTCATTCACTTGCTCATCCTCCAACTTTAGATTCCTCATCAAGTGTCAATAACACCCTTCAACTCTCTATATCGGACAAACAGGCCAGTCTCTACGCAAAAAAGTAAATGGACATAGACTGGACATTAAAAATTGCAATAATCAAAAACCCACTGGAATAATATTTTAATCTTCCAGACCTCCTATTGATGACCTGAGAGTGGCAATTCTCATACAGAAAACCTTCAAAGAGAGATTCCAATGCAAAATTGCTGAACTGGAATTCACTACCAAGTTCAGGAAAATGGCCCCCACAGAGATGAATTGGGACATAAGATTCTTATCTCATTATAGATGCTAATTTTTTGCACTCTTCACCTTTTTATCTGGATCTTCATTCTCATTTTTACAACATATAATAATAACAACAACATTCAATTTATATGCTGCCCTTCAGGATAACTTAACACCCACTCAGAGCGGTTTACAAAGTATTTATTTATTTATTTAATTCAATTTATAGTCCGCCCTCCCTGCAACAGCAGGCTCAGGGTGGATTACATACAATATAATACATTAAATATATATACTTTAAAATATGTTATTATTATCCCCACAACAATCACCCTGTGACCTGGGTGGGGCTGAGAGAGCTCCGAGAAGCTGTGACTGACACAAGTTCACACAGCTGGCTTCAAGTGTAGGAGTGGGGAATCAAACCCAGTTCTCCAGATTAGAGTCCTGCTGCTCTTAACCACTACACCAAACTGGCTTTGATTCACTGAGCTTTGATTCACAACTGAACTTTGATTCACAAAAGGACTGTTCAACAGCTATGTGTGGGTGTTATGTGACATCAAGCCCCCCCCAACTTATGGTGACCCTATGAATGAAAGACCTCCAAAACATCCTATCATTAACAGACTTGCTCAGATCTTGCAAACTGGAGGATGTCGCTTCTTTTATTGAGTCAAGCCATCTCATTTTAGGTCTTCCTCTTTTCCTACTGCCTTCTGCTTTTCATAGCATTATTGACTTTTCCAGAGAATCTTGTCTTCTCATAATGTGACCAAGTATGATAGGCTCAGTTTTGTTGTTTTAGCTTCTATGGAGAATTCAGGCATGATTTGATCTAGTATCCACTTATTTGTCTTTTTGTCCATCCATAGTATCCACAAAACTCTCCTCCAGCACCACATTTAAAATGAATCAATTTACTTCCTGTCAGTTTTCTTCACTGTCCAACTTTCACATCCATACATCGTAATGGTTAAATGAGGAAATTGAAATTGTCTGAGATTTTCTATTCCTTGGCTCAGTCATCAACCAACAGTGAGACTGCAACAAGGAAATCAGAAAGAGATTGAGACTTGGAAGAGCAGCTGTAAGAGAGCTAGATAAGATCCATAAAGATAAAGATGTTCAACAGCTATAACTGCCAACTAAAGCCTCTCTAGTACTTCACCAAAGACCTGATAGATGATTCTTCCCTTTCAACAGGTTGGGGCAGGGAGAGGCTGGTTCTTGGTTTCAAACAGCTCCCCTCCCAAACAAGTCTTCACTGGCAACAACAGAGACAGAATTCAGCCTAGCCCCTGCAGTCATTATGATTTTAGAGATCATGCTACATACAGTCCTCATGATACTTGAGGGGAAACGAGGCTCTCAAGTGCTCATTTCTGCCTATGTGAAAGTGAGAAAGTTGTGAAGACATCCTGGGACATTCTGCCTGAAGGTGTGAGCTCAGGCACCCTCTACCCTTTTGCCATTATAGGCTCTGCTCTGTGTTCCGTCTCCCTCCCTTTTGCACTCCTAACAAGGGGACTCACACTTACTTGTACACTCTAAGGGTTAACTAATGCCCTTCCTACTCCTGCTGTTGGTACCCATGGATTTAACATTGACCAGAGAGCTCAGACTAGCTATGTTAAAAATATGAAGAAGTTTAATAAAAAGCACACACAATATGTAAGCACAACAGACTGTGCAGCTCATGTGCCAAAATATTTGCTGGGTTTACTCCTTATCCATTTCTATGGACAGATCTGCATAGACATTTGCACTGTTCCTCAAACAACTGGAGAAGAGGTAAGTGGTGGAGGTAGGATGGGTGGCTGGCTGCTGATTAAACAGTATGTAGAGTCCCACCTCCTTAAGATGCATGGTAGGGGTGGGGAGGTGTATTACAGGACTGGACAAAATGGAAGTTTTCTGCTCACTCCTATGAGTAAGATGAGGGGAAGAGGATGATACTGATGGGGTATAAGGCTTGGGAGAGTTTCTCAATCAACAGTCCCCAGTATGATCCCACCAGTACATTTTCTGGCATCCATTTGTTGTCCTGCTTCCAGGGTTTGCAGATGACTGGAGAAAAAAATGTCCTGTATCTTTAATAAAGGCTTAATGGAATGTGATTTACCAGCTAATATTACTTACCTCCATGCCATGAAAAGATTTAGCTGCCCAATTAATGTTATATAAGAAAAGAGACAAGTCATTTTTCTCCAGACCTGTTGGCAATCCTATGTATTTCCTGATCCACCCTCCTTCAGTATCTCTTTCTGATTACCTTCTTCTCTTTGACCTCCTCTTCCTTTTCTGCTCTTCTTTCTCAGTTGGGTCTCTCTGTCCTTCACTCCCACCCTACACCACCTTCACCTGGCTCCGAGGTGTATTAAAGGAAATGGGAAGGATAAAATGATGGGGGAGGGAGTTCCCACTGCACAGTCCAGGTGACAACATTGGCCACCACATAAAGGGTAAGGCTGAGCTCACCACTTTGCTTTGTTTAGGCATGTAGTTGTTTACCTATTTTACCCTAACAGCAGTTTCACCACCAGCAGTAGACTAAAAGAATAGGGGAAGGACACCTATTACAAAAGTGAAAGTAAATATGTAAAGAGCTAGAAATGATGAGGAACTGGAGAAAAAGGAGGAGGAGAATGGAGGGTTTCCACTCCCCCAATCTCAGCCCAGGAAGCCCATCCCAGCCTCCTATCACTTGCAACCACCAGAAGATCTTCAAACACCAAATAAAATCAGTTGTACAGGGCTTATGAATTCCACAGTATGGGCTTCAGATGTATTCCCCATCAGAATCTCTGCTACTACAAAGACTTGCAAATGGTAACTAGACAATCTGCTACAATTTATTTCAACTTATTAAACTGTTATTTGAAAGTGTTACCTCTTCAAAACCTGAAATCTTCCATTTCCTACTGCAAGTTTAATTTGATTGAAAATTGTTTTTAAAATATGTAGGGAGGAAAAACGAAGGGGGGGGGGTGTCCACATAGACTTCTCATGCTCCTGAAGAAACAAAACTAATGAAGTCCCTCACTGCAGCCATTTTGTGGTGAGTGGTGACACAATTACCTGCCTTTCTCAAAATTTAAAATGTAGCTGTAGGCTAAACATTTTGGGGATCCTTGTTCTAAACTATACTTTATGCTTACATGTTCCTTAATAAACACCTTAATCTCTCACACCCTTGTTTACATACACCACCTAGCCCATTATTCCCTATTGCCATAAAAGTTTGGTAAACAACTGTACATAATCTTCGCTATATCAGACCAAAGGCCTATTTTCTCCAGCATTATACTCCCAGCTTTGGCCACCCAGATGCCTCTGGAAAGTCCTAAGGAGGCCATGAAAGTAATTATCACCTTCCCTGATGTTTGTCCCCAATATGATCTAATATTCATAGGTATTTTGCCTCTGAATGTTGTGATGCCATTGTCAGTTTCTGTTCCATGTAACTTCCGAAAAATATCCGCACCGATCAGATCAGGCAGAGACAGATTCAGTAAACAGATTTTTTTTATTCAGGAATCACAGTACAACCAACTAACATAAGGCAATTGTCGAGATTGCCTGTTTAGCTGTAGCAATGCTGACTATACTCCTTGCCCCTCCCATTTCCTATGGAACAGAACTCTTGGCTTTGACAGCCTTTCAGCGCTAGAAAACTAAACTATAACTATGTAACTTCCCTGCCTTCTATAACTGACAGGCTAACTCCTGTCAGACATTAAACTGCAACTATGTAACTTCTGCCTCCTATGCCAGACAGGTTAACCCCTGCCTGACATCCATTTAGCTACCTTCACTAATAGCTATTAATAGCCCTGTCTCACTTGACTTTATCAATCTGACACTGACAAAATAACTTTGCCATGTGTATTTTGCTCACGTCCTGAATCTCACCGCTGTGCATATGAAGTTAGCATCCCAGTACAATGCCCATACATCCAGAGTTATAGGTCTCTAGCACGCTATTGCATGCATAGAGGCTCAACCCAGTGTGAACAAGATGCTGAGCACATGCCAAGTCACATGAGTCAATCCTTGGGACCTACCAGCATCACCTTTAAATCAGGCCTAAGCTAATGGCCATGACCATATCATTGGATCACATAAGATAATCAATCATTGTGTGAAAAAGCATATATGTTTCTCTGAATTTAATGCCAATCAATTTCATTGGCTGGCACCACTCTCTAATACTATGAGAGAGAAAAAAACATTTTCTTCTATTTCCTCCACATAACATAACTCCACATAGAGGACCATAACTTTATGATCCTCTATCATGCCCCATTTTAGTTGTCTTCTAAATTAAAAATCCAAATGTTTTCTTCATGCTTGTCCAACAGCAGTGGTATAATAAAACAAGGACTGGGTATACGGTCAGAGCACAGGGATAGGGGTGGATTTACATTATGTGGGTCCTATCTTGGATCTCATTCTGATTCATCTTTCTCTCTGACAGCTGTAAAGAAATTAATCAGCCCCTTGCTCAATTGTCCATTGACGACGTGAAACACATGGAAAACTGCAGGGAAGATTCCATAATAAAACATAATGACATTACTACCATGGAAAACCAAGTTTCATGTGATTATTTAACTGAAACAAATACATAATGAGCCACGGTATATTTATATTCTTCAAAACAGAATGGGACTTCGAACTTGTAGCCAAATTCTTACTCAACCCATCTCGGCCTGATTTTCTCTGCAATCAGCAGTCAAGGCACATAGTAGTTTGCTGATAAATGACCGATCAGTTCATGCTGGAAGATGAAGAAGGCATCAAATTACTTTTCAATACATTTCCCTAGAAGCAGTCAAATTGAGAAGACCTAGATCAGGGGTCCCCCAACACTAGGCTTCCTAGTTGCCCACCAGTGGTGGGCAATCTCCTGAGGGTTTGCCCTGTTGCCTGCCAATTGCGGGTGATCAGTGGGAGGGGGTTGCAAACCCCCTGACGATTGTTGTTGTGGGTTTTCCGGGCTGTATTGCCGTGGTCTTGGCATTGTAGTTCCTGACGTTTCGCCAGCAGCTGTGGCTGGCATCTTCAGAGGTGTAGCACCAAAAGATAGAGATCTCTCAGTGCCCCTGACAATTACCTGCCACTAGCAGGCAACTTGGGAAAGCACGCATTGGGCAAATTCCCAGCAGGGTGCAACAATGTAACTTCCCAAAGTGATGTCATCACACTGGCCATGGGCATACTCCCACTCTTCGCTGGGGCTAATTTTGGCTCCAAACAGGCTGAATTTGCCCCACACAATGCACGGAAACATGCCTATGGCCACTGTGATGACCACTTCCCACATCATTGTACAAGTGCTGGGAGTGCATGCAAGAGGAAAAGACTCTCAGGAGCCATGAAATAAGTGCCCCACCACCTAACACAGATCAGTGGGAACTTTGGGTATTTTGAGAAAGAGAAGTGGGTACCACCACAAAATGAAAGGGTATTTGCATAAATAAAAGTTCCAAGGCAAGCATCCTCCTGGTGATGGGGGCAGCAATTTCAGAATGGGTGTTCCCTGCGGACTCAAAGGTGAGGTCTTCTGGGGTCTTCTGAATGTCTCTTGTTCCAGTGAGGAAGAGAGAAGACAGGGCTTACTTTAGGGAACAAATTATTTGGGGGGAAAGCCAGTGGGCACTAGGAAACACTGGGAAATGGTGCCAGATTGGGGATCATTGCCCTAGAGGCTAACACCCAGGAATATTTGGTAGGAATATTTGGTAGGTTATGCAGCAAAGTTGCATAGTCAGGAAAGCATGAAATCATGTGTAGTAAAATGCTCTTTAAGCCAGTATATTGCAACAGACAATATTTACTTTTATGAAAGCTGATTCACATTCACTTGCACTTTTGTGGTTGCAGAAGAAAAATAGAACACTTATGTAAATAATACTATTCCCTGTAGTAAGTGGATAGCTAATTTAGCTGCTCCTGAGTAGAAGTATGAGATCATGGCATGCTTGCACAAGAGAGCTCTGCAGAACCATCTTGCTTCTTGCAAGATCAAGAGGAAAGACATAACAAAGGGACAGTAAAACAAAGAGGAGTCAGAGAGAATATCAGCTTCTAGATCAGACAAAGAGAAGCTTCACATCAACGTTTCACCAAAACAGGTAAGTACTTAAGAAAATAATTCTTCAAAAATAAATACATTCTTTCTCTTTCTCTTTACACAGGTGCTGTAATCAAAGGGCACAAGAACCCCTGTGACTCGACAAGGAGCCAGCTAATAACTTGTTTCAAGAATCCTTCCTCAGGAGTTGCACCAACAATCACACCTGAGAAGAAAAGAACCACCTTGAGACTCTCTGGTGGTACATCATGCACGGCAAAATGTCAGCCACAGGGGTTCTTGTGCCCTTTGGTTACAGCACCAGTGTTTGATATATTTATATATGGTTTATGTCCTTGTAGCATTTTTGCACATTGATACATTTATAGTAATACCTTTCTAAATATACCTTTTATTATATATATATATATATATATAAAATGTTCATTGACATTTCCCTCTGCCTCTTTTGGGGGCTTCTTAGTTTTTTTTTAACCATCTGGAGGTTGGCAGTCCTAGCCACAAGGAAATGTTGGGCATGTAATCCTAGGGTATATTGTTAGAGTTCATCCAGGATAATGGTGAGGCCCAGAAGGACACATTCACCTACCTAAGTCCTCTGCAACATGCAAGGGAATCCCATAGTCAATGTGGAGGGATTTCTCAGAAAAGATTAGGATAACCTCCTTTGAAACCACCTTTGCAAATGGTCAAAATTGGCAAGCCTGCACATGCCTGGAATCTGAATTATTCTCTAATATATTTTTTCCAAGGGAAGGCTAGATGAGCGAGAAACTGTTTTGTATGTTTAGGTAAAGAATAAAATTACCTCAGCATTACCTCAAAAGTGTTGACTAATCAAAATATTAATCCCTGGCAATTTTATCACTCTGGTGTTTCCAATCCAGTGTTCTTTCCATCAGCTAAACCTCAAAAGCGTTTCTAAATGCCCCTCCAGCCACATGAATTGCTACAAGCCCAGCAAAGCTCTGTAGTAATCGTAAAGAATGTGTCAAACTTCTAGCTCGCAATTGATTCGCTTTTGGGGACGTAAGTTAAGCTTTAAATCTATGTTTCATATATAATCAACCAGCCCAATCGGTCTTTTGATATAGAACCCCAAACAGCGGCTATGTCTTTATCGCAGAAAGCAGCAGGCCCAACAAAGCTACCACCAGAGAAGTGACAGTTCTTCTCTATTATCCTTCCTGGTAGTTGCCCATCTCCTCATCTCTCCTATCAAATTTCTGGGCCTTTTTGATAAAAAAATAATTTAAGAGCAAGCTCAGCATGAAACACAAGAAGGTTACTATTTGAGCAACCACCCTACAAACCCCTCTGTAAGAGGCATGCTCCAGAGAGATTTGGGGGGTGGGGCAGAGCCCATGCTTCAAGTCTTACTTGTACCACCCCCTCACTGGAACATGAAAAGGATTCAATCTGTTTGGGGGGGGGAAATCCCATTTAATTAATTCTGTTCCCTTGCTACTAATGCTATTCCCATCGAGATTTTTCCTGATTCTGTTTACTTTGCTCCATTTATGGTGGATTTGCATTTCAGTCTTTATGAGGCAACACACAAGAGCAGTTTCAGGTCAATTTAGCTCCCAAAATTCTGGCACCATCCCAGGAGGTTCCTCAATTGCTGTCATATTGAATCAGCTCAATGCTGACTCATACATTCATGTGCATCGTTTGATGCCTCATCGCTTGTTGCCTTGTGGGCAAATGTGTGAAATGCCTTCATTGGAAAGTATTGTGAGACAAAAGACAATGTAAAAGCTCCATTGGTGATGTTTGATTTGTACTGGTGATTTCACACATGCACTTGCTGCATGAAGACCACTTGGGTATATGAAGCCACATACAGTTAATCCTATAGGCAAACTGTTCAGTTAACAAAGGGCTCATCCAGTGGCTGTGCCTTCAGGAAGTATTTCTGTATTGCTGCTCTCTAAAGTACAGAGCAGGAGGGTTTGTGGCTAGCTGTACCCAGGATGTGCAGCACAGAGGCATCATGTGGTGTACTTTGTATCTCCAACAGCAGATTGTATCTGAAAAAGTCTAGTTAGAGGCTTGAGGCTACCTATGAAGAAACAGGGAGGGGATCAGTGCCCCAAAGAAGGATGGGATTTAATTGTCCTTACCTTGCACCCTCAACATGTTTTCTTCTTATTATTAAAATAACCCCTTAAATGATAATGGTACAAACTTTCTAGGGTTTAGAGGGTTAAGGCTAGCAAATATGCAAGGTTGCTGACCCCCAAAATGAACACATGAAGCTGCCTTAACCTGAACCAGACCCTTGGTCCATCATGGTCAGCATTGTCTACTCAGACTGGCAGCAGCTCTGCAGGGTCTCAGGCAGAGGTCTTTCACATCACCTACTGTCAAATCCTTTAACTGGAGATGCCTGGGGTTGAACCTGGAACCTTCTGCAGGCAAAGCAGATGCTCTACCACTGAGCCACCAGTTTTATTCTTTTAAAATGGGATCCAGTTCCATCAAGGTGGCCAATATAAGCCCAGCCCATCATCATTCTCTAAGAGTTAGGGAATGCTTCATTTTGAGATCTTATTTTGCATGAACTTGATCATTAGAAATGGAAGGAAAGTAAATAAAGGCAAACGTGGATTTCTGTTTGATGTTAGTGCTTTGTCCTGCTTTCAGTGTCATAATGTGTTTTTCCTCCATGCTATGAATGTCTTCCAAATAAAAAAAAAGACAGATAAATACGTTTGAATATGGGCACATGCCTTTTGAAAGAAAGTAAGGGAATGAATGAAAGTGCAAGTTCCCATATATAGACATTTAGAGGACATAATTTTTTTAAGGCATTGCTTTTATGGAGGTTAATGTAGAGACTTAGCATGGTTCAGTGGTTAAATATATTGGGCTCAGCCTGCAAGATCATTCTGCTACATGTACGTATGCTATGTATTCATTGACTGGATTAAAACAAACTGTAACACAGGGTCTCAGGGCCAAGCTACAAGTGACGAATGACACTTGAATGGCAAGTGGATTGAGTGGAGGGCAAGTGAACAGGGAGAAATACACTTGCCATTCAAGTGTCATTCGTCACTTGTAGCTTGGCCCTCGGTCTCAGGGTTGATCTGCAAAGCAGGGCTGGTGCTTGTGAGACTTTTTTGGCTGAGAATAAACACATGTTCCTTGCCTGTTGTTTACAGTATCAAGTGATGAGGATGGATCATTAAAGCTCAGACACTTCATACGAAACATCACTTTTGTATGAGCAAACATCTCAAACATAATGGTTTTCAGTTTACATACTGAGTCGTTGCTCGTCATGTGGAGTTATATAAATTGTGTTTGCATGTACGAGTCAGCTCTGTGAAGCTCAGGTGCAAGTTCGTTTTCCTCCTAAAAATGCACATGGCTGGGGGCATGATTCAGAATCCCTGAAATGTAGATCATTCTCAGGTGCATGGATTCCCTTGCAGTTTACAAACCAGAGGAAAGCAATCCTGTGCATTCGCTGCAATGGTCCATGTTGGAGGGAATGAATGTGGCATCATAAAAACCTGACTATCGGGGGAACGTTTTACAGCATGCTTATCAGACATCACGATACTCCTGAAGACACTCAGCTCTAGCTCACCTTTTCATCTAACACAGTTGTAGCCATGGATATTAATAGATGTTTGGAGCACATGAAAGGTTGGATGAGGGCAAACAAACTGAAGCTCAGTCCAAAGAAGACAAAAGTCCTATTTGTTAAGGGTTTACCAGACCTAATTAACCTGTGCAGAGTGGGATTGCAGAAGGAACTGATTTGTAGCCCAGAGATGCTTTTAGATCTAATATTGCTGACGAACACACAAATGACACTCATAGCTTATGCCTTTCATCAGTACTTGGTGTATCAGCATTATCTCTTCTTAGACACAGATAATCTGACTAGTTGTTTGAAGTGACAGAGCTAGCATGGTGTAGTGGTTTGATATAAGACCTGAGATATCCAGGTTCAAATGCCCATTCAACAATGAAGTTCATTGGATGATCTTGGCCCACTGACTTTCTCTCAGTGTAACCTAACAACTCATAGGGTTGTGGATGCAAAATGGAGGAGGGGTGAACCATATAAGCCACCCCTGAGGTTTTTGGAAGAAGGGTTGGCTTTTGCAAAATATGATATATGGAGTGATAAAGATGTAACATCAAAGCTTGATTACTATATTTTGGACTGCCTTTGAAAAGCATCTTTTACCATTGCAAAATGTAGCAGCCTGATTGTTTAATAGTACTGAGCACCATGAACATATTGTGTCTGTGTTTCAAGATCTTCTGAGGCTTCCAGTTTGTTTCTGGGCTCAGTTCTAAGTGCTGGAGTTAACTTTTAAATGATAAAGTAACCTGAAGTCTGGGTTTATAACAGAGTCATCCTAAGCAGAAACTCTCAAAGTAAGTTCCACTGAATTCAATGGGACTTTCTCCTTAATAGATGCAATTGTATACAAATAGTGCCATCCTGATTAGCACTATATCTTTCAAAACCTATTGAGTTCACTCACTCTGCTTAGGCTAGAACTATAACGTTCTCCCTCATGAACCTGCTCATCAGCTAAGATTATTGCCTGAGGCCCTTCTCCATGTAATGCTGAACTTGGAGGTAAGATGAATGGTTACCAGAAAGAGGGTTGTATGGTGGCACTCAAGCACTGGAATTCCCTTCCCAAGAATGCTCAACTGACACCACCTTGGATAATGTTAGGTGCCAAGCAAAATCTATGCCATTCTTTTATGCTTTTAGTGGTATTTATGATCCTTCCTTCTGATTTCATTGTTATTCTTTGTTACAGTCTTAATCCTGTTGCTGCTAGTCTTATCTTTTATTGCTGTATTATTATTATTATTATTATTATTATTATTATTATTATTATATGTTTTGTATGCTGTCTTGTCTTGTATGCTGAAAGGTATTTTATACATTTCTTAAATAAATAAGAAAACATTTGTGAACAACTAGTTACTCATGCCTCATAATTAGTTGCTCAAGCTTTGATATTGTCATTAACTCAACAGATGACACCCCAGAATGCCCTTATCTAGAAGCTAGGGACAACTGCAAAGGATAGCATATGAACCAAGAGTTCCCACCTACAAACACATAATTGTCCCAGGAACTTGGAAATCATCCACCAAAGGTTAAAGGCTTCTCAAGGTCACTATGGATTTGTATACCAAACCTTCCCTAAGAAAAAGCGTATCTAAGGTGGCCTGTCATGTTCCATTTCTAAATAGTCACAATAAAAAGAAATAAAGCCAATCACCTTGGGATCAAAAAGGCAACAACAATATCACACGACCAAGCTCACAAAGCTTTTATGAGAATGAACAAGATTTTTTTTTAAAAAAAAAACACCTTTTCCAAGTTAAAAAGCCCAACAGAAATTCTAAAATAACAATATTTCTGTCTTAAAAGATGAAATTAGTATAATGTAACTAACAGTGCAATCCTATGCAGAGTTACTCCAGTCTAAACCCATTGATTACAAATAGCTTAGACTGGAGTAACTCTGCTTAGGATTTCACTGAAAATGCCATTGCTGTGGCCTCATCTCTGCATGACGAAATTGTTCTCAGAAGACATGTGAAAAAAATTATCGTGGGCCCATTCTAACACAGAAAAAAGCCCCAAGGAGTCCCCTCATCTTGTTTACTTACCCAATGTGAATTCCATACCACTGCATTCATAATTTACTGCATCTGACTTCTTGTGTCTAATCATAAAGGAAATTTAAGGCTTTTTCACTCATTACAAGTGTGGATGTGACAAAAAGTAGTTTACAAGCGCAAGTATTGCAATTATGCGTTTGTTGGGAAATCTTTTTTTTTTTTGAAAAATTTTTATTGGGTTAGAATCCATTATTTCCACATTTACATTCAATTTTCCCCAATTTTTTCATCTCTAACCCCCTCCCTTTCCCCCCCTTTTTGTTGACTTCCAACAGCTTTCCAACCCTTTGTCCCCTTTCCCTTACTTTTATTAGCTTCCTCTATCTAAAACAAATATATATTCTCCATTATTCTAAGCAGTACATCCTTAACTATTTTTAACATTATATGCCCAAACTGTAAGCCTTTGTTTCCATCTTAGATAAACAATTTATCCCAATTTTTCAATTTCAGGTATTTCTATATATCATAAACCATATAGATCATACATTCGTTTATATCAAACAATTTGACTTATTCTCTATATATATTACTCATTCTATCTTTTTATAATAGTTCTATATATCTCTCCTCACGTAGTCAATCAATTTGACCCATCTATATCTTCAGACATTCAGTTTGGTACAAAACTTGTCAGAAAAAAAAGAAAATATTGTTAGTTAATCGCTCCTTATATTTAGTCCTTATAATTAATTATTTTCTCTATGTTCTGTTTGTTAACCTATATATATCTATATATATGTCAATCTATTAATCTGACTGCTTATTAATTCACATTTATCTCTTCTCCCCCCGGTAAAGTCTCCCCCCTCTACTTCAATACTTCAGTAGTTCTCAAACTGCCACAGTTTTCCTCCCACCTCCCATTTCTTCTCCAGGTATTGTTTCAGCTTCTCCCAGTCTGTGTTGAACTGCCCTGAGTCCAGATCTCTCAATTTTCTTGTCATCTTGTCCATTTCAGCCATATACAGCAATTTGTAAGTCCAATCTTCAATAGTTGGCACTTCTTGTACTTTCCATTTTTGCGCATACAAAAGTCTAGCTGCTGCTGTCATATAAAATATCAACGTCCTGTGTTGGGCTGGAATTCCCTCCATTCCCAAGTTCAGTAGCGGGAGTTCTGGGTTCTTATTAATTTGAAATTGTAAAATTTCACTCATTTCTCTTATTATTTCCCCCCAGTACTGCCTGGCTACCTCACACGACCACCACATATGATAGAGGGAGCCCTCATGCTTCTTACATTTCCAGCATTTATTAGAAGTATTCAAATTCCCTAGCGCAATCTTCTTTGGTGTCATGTACCAACGATAGATCATTTTATAAATGTTCTCTTTGATATTAATACATGTCGTTGTCTTCATTGTAGTTTTCCACAAGTATTCCCATGCCTCCATTGTTATTTCTTTATTAAAGTTTATAGCCCATTTCACCATTTGTGTTTTAACTATCTCATCCTCGGTATACCACTTCAACAGTACTTGGTATACCTTGGATATTCTTTTCTTATCTTCTTTAAGAAGGGTCTGCTCTAGTTCCGAATTCTCTATTCGTATACCTCCCTTTACAGAGTCCGAATTATATAAGTCTCTGATCTGTCTATACTGGAACCAATCGTAGTTAGGTGATAGTTCCTCTTGTGTCTTTATTCTAAGTTTGGATGCTTCAGTTTTAGTTATTTCTTTATACGTTAAACATTGTTGTTCATTATCAACAGCTCTCGGGTCTATCACCTCATATGGAACCACCCACAAAGGGGTTCCTTCTTGTAGATAAATTCTGTACTTCTTCCAGATTATGTATAGACTTCTCCGAACAAAGTGATGCAGGAACATCGAGTTGACCTTTACTTTGTCATGCCATAAATATGCGTGCCATCCAAATATTTTTTTATATCCCTCTAGGGCTAATAGTTTCTTGTTCTTTAATGTCATCCATTCTTTCAACCAAACTAGGCAGATTGCATCATGATAAAGTCTCAGATTGGGCAGTTGCATTCCGCCTCTTTCCTTTGCATCTTGTAAAACTTTCACTTTCACTCGAGGCTTCTTGCCTGCCCAAACAAAATCTGATATTTTCCTCTGCCATTTTTCAAATTGTTTGGAGTCTCTGATGATTGGTATTGTCTGTAGCAAAAACATTACTCTTGGTAACACATTCATCTTAACTGCTGCAATCCTGCCCAACCATGACAAATTCAATCTATTCCATTTAATCAAGTCTCTCTCTATCTGAGTCCATAGTTTTTCATAATTGTTTTTGAATAGATCTATGTTCTTTGCAGTTAATTCAACTCCCAAATATTTCACTTTACTTGTTACTTCACAATCCGTTGTTTCCATTAACAATTGTTGTTTCTGCTTAGTCATATTTTTGCATAATATCTTTGACTTCTTTTTGTTAATGAAGAAACCTGCCAAGTCTCCAAACTCCTTGATCTTATCTATCACTCTTGGCATGTTCTCCAATGGGTCCTCTACAATTAACATTATGTCATCCGCAAATGCTCTGACCTTGTATGAATAGTCCTTTATTTTTATTCCACGAATTTCATCATCTTGACGTATTTGTATCATCAGAATCTCCAATACTAAAATGAACAACAATGGAGATAACGGGCAACCTTGTCTTGTTCCTTTACTTATCGTCAATTTCTTGGTCAATTCATCATTCACCACAATTGCTGCAGTCTGGTCTCTATAAATTTCCTTAATTGCTCTGATGAATCTTTCTCCCAATTGTAGCTTTTCCATAGTGGCAAACATAAAGTCCCAGTTTAAATTGTCAAACGCTTTTTCAGCGTCAACAAAGAAGAAACCAACCTCTTTGTCACAACGCTTGTCATAATATTCAATAGCATTGATCACTGTCCTTAAGTTGTCTCTTATTTGTCTGTCTGGCAAAAAGCCTGCTTGTTCCTCCTCTATGACTTCCGAGAGCCACCCCTTCAATCTCTCCGCCAATATCTTCGCAAAAATTTTATAGTCATTGTTGAGTAGCGATATAGGTCTATAATTTTTCACATTAGTCAGGTCTTGGCCCTCTTTTGGGATCAATGATATATTCGCTTCACTCCAAGTTTCTGGAATCCTTTGATCCCTTAAAACCCCATTCATCACCTCTTTTAGGAATGGTGCCAGTTCATTAGCCATTGTCTTATAGAATTTAGCCGTAAGTCCATCTGGCCCTGGCGCCTTTCCTAGATTTGCAGATTGTATTGCCTTACTTATTTCCTCGTCAGTTACTTCACTATTCAACTTATTTCTCCAAGCTTCCGAGATTTCTGGAAGTTTGGTTTTCTCCAAATATGACGCTATTGATTCTTTGTTTACTTCTTTTTTATTATACAGCTTAGCGTAAAATTTATAAAAGGCTCTACTAATGGTAGCCTGCTCCAAATACGTTTTGTTATCTTCGCAAATTTTATTTATTATCTTCTTTTCCCTTTTCTTCTTCAATTGCCATGCCAGGTACTTCCCAGGTTTATTAGCACCCTCAAACGCTTTTAGATTCAGTCTTTTGAGATTCCACTCCAATTCTTTATTGCTCATTGCTGTTAGCTGTTCTTGAAGTATTTTAATTTCCTGGTATACCTTCTTTTTCCCTGGTCTCTTTTTTAGCTGTATTTCTTTGGCTTTTATTTTCTCCTCAATCTCTTGTCTTTTCTCCTCTTTCTTCTTTCTTGCTCTACCATTTAAGTCCATTAGTATGCCCCTTACAACCGCCTTGTAAGCATCCCAAACTTTATTGGTTGGTACTTCTTTATTCACGTTGTATTGTATAAAAAACTTTGTCTCTCTTCTCAGTATTTCCATATTCTCTCTTTCCTGTAACAAGTCCTCATTTATTCTCCATGCTTTCCTTTTTCTCTTTTTTCCAAATTTCCACATAATTGGGTTGTGATCTGAGCCTACCATAGGCATTATTTCTACCTCCTTAGTCCATAATGCTAAGTCTTTTGAGGCCCAGATCATATCAATTCTTGATAATGTAGAATGCCTTGCAGAATAAAAAGTAAACTGTCTGCTTTTAGGATATTCTCTCCTCCATACATCTTCAAGAGTCTCTTGTTGAATCAACTCAAAAAAAAGCTTTGGTAATAGTCCTCTTTTCTTTTGTGCCGTTGTAGTCTTTTTGTCTAGTTCCAAGTCTGTCACTCCATTGAAGTCTCCAGCAAGAATTATCTGGTCGTATGCAAGATCGTCTAAATGCTTCCTTAAATCCTCAAAGAAGCTTTCTTTTGCACCGTTAGGTGCATAAAGTCCGACTACCAACACTCTCTTTAAATTCCAAATACATTCCACTGCTACAAATCTAGCTTCCACATCTCTCATAACAAATTTTGGCTGTAGCTCCTCTTTTATGTACAACACCACTCCTCTTTTTTTCTTGTTGGAGGCCGCTACATATTCTTTGCCCAATTTTCCAGATTTTAAATATTTTACATCCTGCTTTCTGATATGGGTCTCTTGCAAACAAACAATGTCACATTTTTGTTTTAGTAGCCAGTGAAAAGTATTTTTCCTCTTATTCGGTGAGTTTAGTCCATTTACATTCCAAGATAATACTTTACACTCCATACTCATGATCTTGTTGGTAAGTCTTTTTCATTGTCCTTAATAAATCGCTCCATCTCTCGCTCAGATCTGATGCGTTTTTTGGCCCCTCCAAACTCAAAGGACACTCCTTCCGGTAACTCCCATCTGTACCTGATTTTCATGTCCTTCAAAATCTGAATTAGCACTTTATATTTTTTCCGGTCCAGTAACACTGATCTGGGCAGTTCCTTCATTATAATAATCGTCTTGCCATCAATCTCCAATGGATCTTGAAACTGTTTTGTCACAATCCTCTCTTTCATATTTCGTGTTGTAAACTGCACAATCACATCTCTTGGTAGTTTCCTCTGGGTTGCTATTCTCGAATTCACACGGTATGCCACATCTAGGATAGCCACAACTTCCTCCTCCTCCTTCCCCAGGTACTCAGCCAACACCTCAGTCATCTGTTCTTGCGCTGACTTTCCTTCCACTTCTGGCAAGCCACGAAAACGTAGCTGCTTCTCCATATGTTTAGTTTCTGCAACTGACATTCTCCCCTTCACCAATCTCATCTCTGTTTGTTGCGTGTCTGCTAAATTCTCCATCGCGTCTTCTACTGTTTTAACTCTCTGCTGCGTTCCTTGTAATTCACTTCGTATTGTTTCCATACCTTTTTTCACTTCTGACAGCTCCGATTTTACTGTCTGTGTAACCTCTTTAACCTCTTTTATCAGCTCCAATTTCGTGTCCTTAAGTTCTTTAATCATATCTAAAAGTTTTTTGTCCAGGTTTTTATCCAGGTTTTCTATTGCCGATTGCCACTCTTTTTTTGACATCGTGGGGCTTGCTTTAGCTCGCTCCCACGAATCCGCTCTCTTCCTTAACTCCGTGGCGTAAAATTTAACGTTTTTCTATTTTAAATGTCCCGGTCTTCTTATAGAAATTAAATTTTAAAGAGTCCAAAATGTCGGGCGTCTTTTCTCTATGGTTTCTCTATGATTTTGTAATCCAAGATGGCCTACTTCCTCTTCCGCTGAAGCCGCGACCCTTCCCCTTTCAAAAATGGCGATTCCCTACTTCCTGCCCTCCAGCAAGGGCCGCTTCTCTCCAGCCACTCTATTGTTATTACGCACTTCCTGTCTCCCGTCTTCCCACAGCAGATCTCGCGATGGTGTCTTTTTCTCACAGCTCCAAAGCCACAGGTATTCAAAACAATAGTCCCATTTCTTTAATAACTTCTTTAAACTTAGTCTCTTTTTAAATTCGATTCCTGCCGAGTCTTCCCCTCCTTTTCACTAGTCTGTTGCAGTTTAAAAATCTACTTTTTTTCCTCTCTGTTTTTATCAATCTGTCCCGTCTCAGAAGATAATGATCTTTACCTTCTCTTCACTTTTCTCGGGTTGTAATCGCTGTTTCGATTTTAAGTTCCCCTCTCAGCTTCTTCCCCCAATCGATGCTTGGGTATGTAGGTCTTATGCCAGCCGAATTGGCCCCAAAACTGCCGCAGAGATTATAGCCGACCCGTCGCAAGGTGGGACCTCAAGGATCGGGGGGAGACTCGTTGTGTAGAGCCCCCCCTCGTCCGAGATCTAGCTCACCCTAGGGTCTTGAGCGTTCTTTGCCTGCTCCCCGCCTGAGAGCAGTCGGCCGCGGGCTATTTTCACCCCGCCGGCCGGTTAAAACGGCAGTCCGGTCAGCTCCGCAAGTGGAGCTGCGTTAGACCTCCATGGATCCCAAACAGGAAGTCCACGTTTGTTGGGAAATCTTAATTGGTTGGGAGTCAGGACTCCGTGTTGAGTGAATAGTGTCAAAGGTGAATTTGTTTCCATTTAATATAAGAAATGGCATTCAGCAGACCCAGTGCACAGGTCAGTATTGTACAGCACCTGACATGGCCCACGGTCTAGCTGGGGACCCTCTACCAACCCAAGAACCACCATTACTGCCTCTGGCCCTGCTGCTTCTCTTCTTTATTGTTGCCGCTGCCTAGCTACTAGTCCTCTTTGAATCCCTGAACAGTGATAAGAATGAGAACAGCTGCATACTGTGCCTGTTTCCATTTGGCACTGGGCTCAGAGGCAGAGGGTACATGAGTAGGCAGTGGCTAGGAGATGGGCTCACTCAGGGAGGGTATCCAACTTAGGAAGAGTTGCCAGCTCCAAGCTGGGAAATTCTGGGAGATTTGAGGGGTGGAGCCTGGAGAAAGCAGAGGGTTTGGGGGGGAGAACCTCAGCAAGGTATAATTCCATAGTCTACCCTCCAAAGCAGCCATTTTCTCCTGGTAAACTGATCTCTGTGGCTTGGAGACCAGTTGTAATTCTGGGAAAACTCCAGCCACCACCTGGAGGCTGCCAACCCTTAGGACATCAGGCCTGTTTTCCATCAAAACAACACTTCTAGTTGTTAAATCTGCTCAAATCTCTTAATTTCAGTTCTGCAAGACCAAACCTGCCCAACTGTGATCTAAAGAGGAGTAGCATTTGTGTGCACTCTATGTTCAGCCTATACAAAGACAGCATTTGCCCAGTGTGAGTAAAACTCCACTGACACATTGCTTTGGCAAATCAGAGATTACTTGGGCAAAAAACTATAACATCTTTTATGGCTAAGATGAAACAAAATAAATATTTGACACTGTTGGTTTTCTTACATTGGGAGGGGTGAGGAGATCGGTCCTAAAGTCAGCAAAGTAGAAATCCAGATTCTATTTGAGCTTTAGTCCAATCAAAGGTCTGTGTTGTTGAGCCCCATCTGCCATAAGAAACAGATTTAGAAGCATCCTATGCATGCAGAGCCCCACATAATATTGTTTTTCCCCGCTCAGCGTTTCATTCAGTGCTATGAATCCTCAGTGTGTTCTAATAGTATCCCTCTTTTGTACAGGCCAGGCTTGCCAGCCATAGCCATGCAAACTGCCTCTGCCTTGATGTTGCCTCGGTAGCCTCCTCTTCCATTATAGTAATTACAGCTGGGTGCTACCCTATAATTCTGATCTGCTCAGTATTTAATATTTTGTTGCTGTGGGGTCCTAATACAATCCTGCTCTAATTTTGCCGGAGGCCTTCGGTATCAAAGGCTTGAGCTGTGTGAAAGGTGATTTAGCAGAGATGGTGTCAGTGATTATGTTCAAAGGAACTGCTGCAGCCCCACCACGAGAGACACTGCAGCTCCAAGATAGGGGGCCTTTATCATATTTTTTCTATTTTCAGATAAGATTATGTTTCCTTTTTCACCCACCTTCCTGAATCTTCCTGATAACAATTGGGGACCAGTTTAATCGTGGAGGTTGAAATAACAAAAAGGTCAAGGGGTGGCAGTTGGGGCAAGTGGTGTAGGGGGCCAAGAGCAGGGAGGGAGAGCTTGCTGGCACAAAGCATCGGGCTAGAGCAAATCATGCAGCAAGACAGAGAGTCATAACAAGGTTGTGTCAGAGAGAACGGCAGCTGCCCAGCAACCGTATACAAACCTAGAGCAGCCAATGATCGTATGAAGGGTTGTCAAAAGCAAGACAAATTGTTCATATTTCCAAGCCCATGATCTGACAGGGAAAAGAAGACCAACACCAGGGTTGTTATTCAAACTTATAACAGTGGTCAAGCTACTGATGACATGGCTCTTATAGTTTCCTACGAAGTTTTCTCCCCCTCCCCCAACTGATTTTTTTTCTTCAAATGGCTCTTGGATACAGAATAGCAAGTTATGAAAAGGAGAAGACATAGTTCAATGTAAGATTTTAAAAGCCAAAGATCTGGTATCTCTGAGTGAGATGGAGCCTTGTTTGTACTGTTTCAAACTTTTTGAGTAGAGTGTCATAGAATTCACACCAAAAGCATTTTGAAGTGTGTGGAAATTGTGCAGCAACACTGCCTACTAATTAACTACATTTATACCTCACATTTCTTCCAAGTATACAAGAGAAGTATACCTGGAGTCATCACATTTTATCCTCAGATCAAACCTACAAGGTAAGTTAGGCTGAAAGCCATTTATTGTTCCAAAGTTGCCCAGTGAGTCTCATTGACATGTGGGATTTTATCTTAGTATCCCTGGTCCAAATTCCACACTCTACCTACTAAACCTCACTGGACAACACATTTTATATAGCGAGCAAGATTCTTACAATAAGTAAAATTCCTATAATTCCGTCAGAGGAAAAGCTCCTTGAGATCCAACCCAAATAATAGAAATAGATCACCTGGATATTCAGAAATTCTGATTGGGCAGAGCTCTTAGATGTATATGTGGAGATTTTTCACACATTTGAGTCATCCTGAACCAAAAACAGATTCCGAAATCATATAAGGTAAGGGCAGACTTTTTGCAAATGACTGAAGATAGTGGTGCTTTTTAAATTAAAAAACGACTTCTCAAAATAAGAACAGTTGTCCATATTGGATGAGATCAGCTGTTTATATAGTCTAGCACACTTTCCTTATCAGGGGCCAACCAGTTGTTTCCAACCATGGCCAGTCAGAAGTGAGTTGATTCCTGGCTTACTCAATCCACATGTCAGTGCTCTAAACCAACCTGCCTCTCGCAGCACTGTCTGGCTCTGAGCCTCTGAAGGCCTGAGATCACTTGTTAGTCTGAAAGGACAGCATCCTGAATGCCCAGTGAATTCTGTCCACAAGCTTTAGCACACACAAAGAGGCCTCTTCAGATCTGGCAAACCTACTGGAAGGCAGCTGATGGCAGCTTAGCACAGAGCTTTGGGTAATAAAGTCTATTTGAAGACTCTCAGTGAAAAGTGTGTTCCTAATAAAGGATAACATTTCATGGTCATTATGTGATACATTTAACTTTAAAAGGAACAAAAATGCTGAGAAAGTCATTTTCTGAAAAGGCCTCTCAGATTTCATTACTATGGGTCAAGAGCCCGGGGAGAAGAATTAAAGAAAAACACGAACTTGTGCACAAATTAATTAAAGATATTTCCACTAATAAATTGTCCCTGTATCCCAAGGCAGAGCCTTCAGTTTGTGAAATGTGGTAATATTCAAGTTGTGGTTTTTTCCACAAGCCAAACAGTTCAGCAATGCTTAAAATCAAATGGATAGAGTCTTAAGATTCAGGAGCATTTTCCCCCTCTGCTTTTTCAAGACTATAGAAAATTTCTAGTATTTGAACATTTGTGGGGAAGGGAATGGTCCAATAATTCCTCAGAGGGAAAAAAGGCACAGTGACCTTTCAATTTCTTTCTTCTTGATTTCTCCAAACAAGCTTTCTTCCTCCAACTCCCCGCCAAAAACGTGAAGGATTTTGTTCCCTTTTGATGGAAGGATAGTGCCAAGCGCTGTAATCGGAGTTGGTTTGCACCACTGAGGGGAAAAGAAGATAAAGAAAACAATTACTGAAAGCACCATTGCCAGCCTTGGGCCTGAAACACTTATACACTGAAGATCTCTGGTCAGAGAAATGGAAGCAACCTTTAGACATGACGTCTTTAAATAGCTAGTAAATGGAAATTCTAGTAAGATCTTAGCCCTCCAATTAACTTCCTGTATGACCTTAAGTGAGTACAGTTACCACTGCTCAAATTAAAACAAAAATCATAGGAAGACTTAGTCAGAAATCCCAATCTCTCTCTCAGAGGTCATGGTGCTTATTAATCCTTTTTCCCCACTTGATGTTTTTAGACAAAGAAGTAATTTGCAGGATTGCTCCTCCATCAGAACTTCATAGAATGAGAGGCAGCCCCAGCTGAAGGAAACTAAGGTTGTACTCCTGAGAACATGTATTTATTTAGGATATTTCTATGCCACCTTTTTAGAGTCCTGCTTGAAGTGACTTACCATTAAAACAATATCATAATATATAAAAAAACGAGTCATTAAACATAAACAGGATAAAAACTATCCACAAAACAGAAGCAGACCATTTAAAAAGCTGGTAAGATAAAACCCCTAATTTAAAGTGTAGTTTGAAAGATATGCTTTGTCCAAGGGCTTAAAGAAAAGGAAAGTAGGTTCCAGACAAACCTCAAGGTGGTATTCCAGAGGTGAGGAACCATCACAGAAAATACCCTGACTCACTCACTCTGCCTCTGGGTTGGGAAATTCCTGGAGATTTGGGGGTGGGGACTGGGAACAGAAGAGACCTTGTCAGGCTATAATGCCATAGAGTCCGCCCTCCAAAGCAGCCATTTTCTCCAAGGGAACTGATCTCGGTCATCTGGAGATTAGTTGCAATTCTGGGAGATCTTCTAGTCCCACCTATACCCACCTCATCTCTAAAGGCAGGGGCACAGAGAACAGGGCTTGAGAAGCAGCTCTTAAGTGGAAGGCTGGATAGTATGGCAGGAGATGGTCTTTCAGGAACCCAGGGCCATTTAGGGCCTTAAAGGTAAGAACTAGGAGTTTACCTGAAGCAGGGGGAAAAATTGGAAATACCATAATTCCAAAGCAGCAAGCCACTTTGGAATTATGGTATTTTACTCTCTTTGGTATGCTCCGTAAATATTCAGAGCATAGTGAAGTGAGGGGGGGCACCCCTCCACCCCCACCCACTTACCTGGCCAGAAGGAGAGCGGGAGGGTCATCAGCATGAGGCTGCAACGGCCTGGAGCCAGCTGGCTCCTCTGCCGCTGCACCACCTCTTGATCCTGCGGGGCGGTGGGGAAGGCCGGAGCTGCCTCCTCCGGCCTTTCCTGCCCCTCAAATGGCCGCAAGCGCCGTGGCAGCCATTTGAGGGGCAGGAAGGGCTTTCTCCACCTCCACTGCTGCTCCGTGGCCCTGCAGGGCAGTGGAGAGGGCCAGAACCATTGCTGCCACCGACTGCAAGTTAAGTGGGAGTGGGGTGGGGGTGGGGGAGTGGGGGGCCCGACTCGGGTGGGTTGATGTTTAAAGGGCCCTCTGCTGCTTGCAAGCAGCGGTGGGGCCCTTTAAACTCAGCCCCGAAGCTTTCCAAAGAATTACGAATGGTTCAGAAAGCTTTGATTCGGATATCCTGCATCTTTATGGATCGGGTCCAATTTGGGTATTTTACCCGAATCGGAAACTTGAAGCACACATCCCTAGTAAGAACCATTACTTTGCATTATGTCTGGAAACAGCTGGGTAACTAATAGCATCTATTTATTTATTTACTTAGTTTATATCCCACCTTTTCCCCCAATAGGTTTCCAAAGTGGCCTAGATTGTTCTCCTCTTCTTCATCTTAACCTCACAATGACACTGTGAGGAAGGTTAGGCCAAGAAGTGCATGATGATCTACCTAGCCAACTGCACTGATAGAATAGGGATTCAAACCTGGGTCTCCCAGATCTTAATCCAACACTCTAACCGATACAGCACACTGGCTCTCCTAGGGAATAAGTACTGTTCGGTTCAATAGGGCTTATTTCTTCGTAAGCATGGCTGGAACTAGATACTCGAGAATGTGTTGGCTTGATTAGAGGGATTAGAATCCCCTTCAGGGATTCTATACTTATACAATACTTATCAGATGTCTTCTTTCTTCTCTTAGTACCCAATTTAGTTCTTTGGTTTATTAAGGAGTAGACATGGGCACGAACGGGGGTGGGTGGGGGCGGGGAATGAACATGTTGTTTGTTGTTTGTTGCCAACAACATACACGAACAGATGAACAGTAACAAACAAGTCTCTTTAACAAACCTGTTAGGTGTTCATGGGGGCCAGAATGGCTCCCATTGGACTTAGAGAGCCCATATTCACAGAGAGTGTTCAGCAGGCTCTCCTCCAGCCATCATCCAAGTTTGGTCAAGATTGCAATATGGATCTTGGAGTTATACATTCCCAAATACGACACCCCCAGAAAACTCCTATTTGACACAATTGGAGCCACCAGTTGACTTTGGCTCCATGTACAAGTGGTGGACTCAAAGGCGGGCTGCCTCCCCTCTAGGGAGTGGGGGGTTTGGCTGCTCACCAGCAGCACCCCCCATGTGCCCACCCGCCAGGCCTCCCAGAGGCTACTTTCCTCCAAGGCCAGAAGGTGGGTGATGTTGGCGGCCAACGGGGCAACAGGGACAATCTTTGCATTTCCCCCCATGACCACCCTTTGCCCCAGGCCGAAGCCTCATTGTGCCAGCAAACAAGAATTAAGGAGGAAAGAAAAGGAGAGAACACTGTGAGCCCTAAGCCAAGGCACCCACTGAGCTTGGCCCCAGGGCCTGGCAGCAGCCCTGGAACCAGAAGGAAGGGGCTAGAGCCCTAGCCCAGCACTCCCAGAAACATGACCAGATCAGGCATTAATAATGACGTGAGCCTTCAGCCAAGGTGTCCACTAAGCTTGGCCCCAGGGCCTGGCAGCAGCCCTGGAGCCAGAGGGAGGGGATAGAGCCCTAGCCCACCACTCCCAGAAACCTGACCACATCAGGCAGTGATAATCAGTGTGAGCCCTCAGCCGAGGTGCCCACTGAGCTTGGCCTCAGAGCCAAGCAGCAGCCCTGGAACCAGAGGGAGGGGATAGAGCCCAGCACTCCCAGAAACCTGACCAGATCAGGCACTGCTAATAATAATAATCAGTGCGAGCCCTCAGCTGAGGTGCCCACTGAGCTTGGCCCCAGGGCCTGGCAGCAGCCCTTGAACCAGAGGAGATAGATCCCTATCCCACCACACACAGAAAAAAGCCCAGCTTCAATGCACGTTCCCTGTCTCTCTCCCAAAAGGCTAGCAACAGCTCTCTCCCACTTCACTGCCTGCTGAAACTGAAAGCCAGCCTGGGAGCACAGTGCCTTTTATAACCAGAGGTCCCATAGAGCAACACAGGAGGTCTGTGGCTGGCAGTCAGAACTGCCTAACAGGGTTTGCAGGGATGAGATTGGAGTTCCCATGGCCACAGAACACCCCCCTCCCCTCTCCCCCCCCCGGTGTCTGCTCCCATGTAACCAATTGTAACCAATTTGGAGCTCCGTACTTGGAAGGAAGACCTGCCCATCAAGCTAAGTTGGGCTTTGATTGGGGTTTCCAGGGCGACCGAAGGAGTGCAGACACAGTTCAAGCAGTCCCTGCCTCCGTTGTGAAGAGAATTGATTGAAGGTGCCTGACTGTCTGGCTTCACGAATAGCAGACGAACGCAACGAACAAGGCTTACGATGACCACTTGTTCATCTAGAATGGGGTCTCACGAACATCTTGTTCGCAAACCAGTGATCGGGCTGTTCGTGGCTTTTTTGCGTTCGTAATGCTGTTCATGCCCATGTCTATTAAGGAGCTGGGCAATGCAACAGTTTGGCAGGTGACTAAAATGCAAGTTGAGGAAAACTCACAGAGAACAGGATTGAACACGAGTTTTGCATGTATATGTGTGTCCTCTATGGTGATGATGGTGGTGAACTGGGATGACACTGCTATTATGGCACCTACGCAAACCAATCCTGCTGAGCTGTTCTTAGCAACAAAGAGCTTCTTCGTTTACCTCCAGCTGATGCCAGCTCAGATTCTTCTAGAGTGCCCTGTGATTATTCATGGGGCATTTTATGAATAAAAATGCTCATGTCCACCATGGCTAAACCTCCACTGTTCTATCATGTTAGCGCCAGAATGTTATCGGTGCTTGCTTGGATAATTTGCAGTTCCTGTGGCTTGAAGATAAATGCAAATTGTTCGGAGCAGTGTGACCCCCTTCCCTGGCCCTGCTTTAAACTTGTCCCTTACTCAACTTCACTTGGGATTTAAAACATTTATATCCTGTTTCTCCACTAAAAGTGTACAAGATGGTTGGAATAAGTCCAATTGCCTTAAAGGAGGTGGTTGTGAGGCTCCCTCCTGAAGAAGCCCTCCCTGAACCTAATGACTTGAATAAATATTGCAAGCAGCTAATATAGTCAGGGTAGTACATTCCTCTTGATGTGTCTGAACTTCTTGGCAGTTTCCAAAACCATCAACCATATTAGCCCTCTGCTTTGTCTAGGTGTGATGGGTCTCAAGGGTACTGGACTCTGATGGTTCTTTTTCTCTCTGACCAACCAGTATCAGAGGGCAATGCAAGGAGGACACTTTTAACACCACTTGCACTTACATTATATGGGATCCTATCTTGTCCTCCATGCTGCTCCACATCTATATGAAACCACTGGGTTTTGGAGCAAAGTGTCACTAAAATGTTGGTGATACCAAGTTCTATTTCAGCTTTTCATTTGATTCAGGTGAGGCCATAGATGTTCTGAAACATGTTTAGAGGAGGGAATGGGCTGTTTGCAGGCAAACAAACTGAAGCTTAACCAAGACAAGACTGAGGTCCTCTTGGTCAAGGGTTAAGAAGTCAGTATGTTCTGGACAGGTTGGACTTCCCTTGAAGGAGCTTCTAAGTACAATTAGATCCATGTCTACAGGAGGTGGCTAAGGGCTCTCCTTAGTGGCATATAGCCCCATTTGCCAAACTTTGATTGGTGTGCAGATGTCACTCTCAGGAGTATGGCTGTCTCCTACACTAAGGCAACCTCATTCAGTTATATATGGTATGCAAAGGGGGTCAGTGGTTCAAAGTCAGCGATTAAGTAACACTGGGTTGTAGATATCGCTTCTGCAAGATGTTTGTTTCCGTATGGAGCTTTGAGATGTATCATGTTGTCAAAGTTCTGCTGAGTTATCATTTTTAGTCTGCCTTTCTCACTGAGCTCAAGGAGAATTACACAGTGTGAGTGAATATAATCAATATCATATTTCAACATACATGTAATGGGTATATATGTGCAATTTGCAAGATTTAAAAAGAAAGAGAATGAAAAGAAAGGTTTAAAGATTTCAGTGTTAAAACAGAGCATAGGCAAATTCCATGACTAATATATTAAACAACATAGGAACTACCCAATAAGATCATACTTACAGCAATAGTAGTGAAGTCTATGGTCCCACATTGTTTACAGAAATAGTGATCCCTCCCTGTCCCTTTACTGATGGATCTCTTGAGACCACTTTCTTACAGTACAGCCCTCCCATCTGAGCAAAAAGACCTCTTCAACAATTTGGTTTTGCGTTATTTACAGAAGACTAGGAGAGCAGGAGCTTTCCACAGGCCATTCTGTAAAGTGGGAGTCACCACAGAGAATACCTGTGTAAGAGCAGCTATTGATTTTGCCCATGTGAAGGGTGGTACCTGCAGAAGGCCCTGTTCAGATAAGCGAAGTTGCCATGGCAAAATATAGGGACAGAGGTGGTCCTGTAGATATGACGGACCAGGGCTGTCGAAAGCTTTGTAGATGATAGCCAAAACCTTGAATTGGGCTCAGTAACTAATAGGAAGCCAATGGAGTGACTGTAGAATGGGAGTAATATTCATGGTTCTCCCAGCTCCCAGTAATAGCTGAGCTGCAGCGTTTGGCATCAACTATAGTCTCCAAGTTAACTTACAGGAGAGACCAATGTACTAAGCATTCTATGGCTAGATCAGCCATATCGAGGTAAGAGGCCATCTTCCAGGCTAGGCCGAGTATGTGGGAAGCATTTTTGCAGCCGCCTTAATTTGCTTTTCTAGCAGTAGCACTGGAACCAGTATAACCCCTGGGCTCCTGATTGAGTCTGCAAGCATCAGACAAACGCCATTGAAAGTGGGAAGCATGATGTCCTTCAAGATCTCTGCCTTTGCAACCAGCACCACTTCCATCTTGCTTGGATTCAGTTTGTTTGCTTTCAGCTATTTAACCACAGCCATCAAACAGTGACCTAAGATCTCTACTGCATCCCTGGTGATTTAGATAGTGAGATATAGCTATATATGTTGGCATCCAATTCCATAGCTACGAATGAGTTCTAAAGGCTTTAAAGGCTTTACATAGAGGTTGAACAACATAAGGGATAAGATTGCACCCGATGGAACTCCGCACGATAATTCCTATTCTGCCGAGAGTTGGTCCCCAACAACTGCCTTTTGAGTCAATTCCAAGAGAAACGATTTAAACCAGTGTAAGGCACATCCCTTGATACCCACTTCTGCCTCCAGTCTAGGGTTACCAGGTTCCCCTGTACTCCTGGTGGGAGGTGAGGGCCCCGGCACCTACCTTTTGGGTGTGTCCTTCACACATGTACTTTGTGCGCTCCCGGGCCTGCACAATGACATCACTTCCAGGAAGTGACTTTATCACACAGGCTGTGGCTACCCTGGGAGCACTGCCATGTTCCACAGGGGACCCGATTCGGGCCTGTTTCAGCCTGGATCAGGCCAAATTCAGCCCGGATCAGGAACAAATTGGCCTGGAACAGGCCATTGTCGTGCAGGGGAGCACTCCCTCGCCTGGCAGCGGGCCATTCCAGGCTGTTTCAGGCCCACATTGGGCCAAATCGGACCTGAAATGACCCAGATTGGGCCCAAATCGGCCTGGAATGTGGGGAAACACTCCTCTGCACAGCAGTGGGCCAGTCCAGGCCCATTTGAACCTGATCCAGGCTGTTTCGGGCCCGAGGGAGCGCACCACACTGCTCAGGAGCACGCCCATGAGGCCTATGCCTCCCCCACCGGCCAGATAAGTGGGAGCAGGGGGTGGAGAGTGGGATCCCCTGCTCCCCCCAGCGGGGGAATGGCACCCCTACTCCAGCTGCCTTCACAAAGTGGCATGGTCTACTATATCAAAGGCAGCCGACAGGTCCAGGAGGAGCAACAAAGAAGCAAGCAAGTGCTTCCAAGAAGCCCACATTCCAGTCATGCAGGTCACAGCCTTCCACCATTATTTGACACACACACACCCAGCCATTGGCATTCATAGGTACAGTGCCTCTGACCATAGAAGTTCTATTTATCTATCATGACTACTGATAGACCTGTCCTCCGTGAATGTATTTAATCCTCTCTTAAAAACTATCTAAGCCAGTGGCAAGTCCCTGTTGTATGTCCCAAACATCTGCTACTCAAAGGTGCTTATTTAAGGAACAAGAGACATTCCTGTTGGCCATGCATTGATTTGATCTCAGCTGTCCCTCCCTGTTTCTCACACTGAAGAGAGCTAAAACGGAAGGAAATGACTTTAAGTCCTGGTTTTCTCTCCCCCCCCACCCCGCCTCCTCCTTCCCTTCCCACCCCCCAACTTAAATTTCACAGGCACCTGAATCTGATCACAGCTTCCTCCATCCAGTGTAAAGTTTAGTCTGAGACAGAGTGCATACCACAATGAGTTGGGATAATATTAATGTATAGTATTCAAAGCCCCAGGGCCTGTATGTTTCATTAATTTCCTCCCCATTAAAGTAAAACGAGGATATCCTGTAGAGAATTGCAGTGAACCGTTTGGACTGCGAAACTTGTCCTGACCTTGCTAAGAAAAACATTGGGGTGGGGGGAGCAGCTGATGGCAATATACAGCCGCCCAAATGAAATACACTCATTCCTTGCTTGGCCCCCTTTGCACTAGTACTACTGTGCAAATATTTAGCTTAACAGGATAGGAAGAGCTGGACAGCAGGCATGAAAGGAATACCCATTGATTTATTTGTTTAAAATGTGAAACATTTCCCGTAAATTCTTCCCAGTGCATTCATGTCAGGCACAGCTCCTTTTCTGAGTTCAAGCAGCCTGGGATAGTGGTTGAAAATGTCATTCAGAGATTTTGGTCACGTTGTCCACAAGGATACCATGGCCACTGCCAGCCAGCTGAAGCTTTATAGAGGCTGAGAAGTCACCCTTTCCTATCTTAGTGGTTGCCCTGTCATCCAGTGCCGGCTGAGATACTTCAGCTCACAGGCTTGAGGGTTTTTATGGCTTTGAGATGCAGAGGAGGATCGCCAGTGCCAAAAGCTGTTTCCTTATCTGGCTTGAAAGACCCCAAGGGCTTTGTATTGAACAACTGTTGCCTCTGTAAGATTTCCTTTGTGTCTCAATGGTTTGTCCACAACCTAACCTCCCACGAAGATTAAGAAAGTCAACCACCTCATCCACTGAGATAATGAATTTGCTGCTTCTGGCCTGACTCCTTCAGTCAAAATCCACATTGTGGAAGTATTTGTTAATGATTAATTGGGCCAGAGTAAATGCCAGCACCCACATTTGGGGTGTGTGTGGGGGGGGAGGTTGCTCTGTACACCTTAGATGAACCATTTCATAGGTTTTATTCACAGATGACTGATCTCAGCAATATCTATCTCTCTAGATTTAGAATATAATCCTATGTGCCTCAAAAGCGGGGGCAGTTTTAGACATGAGGCAACGGAGATACAATGCCCCCTCTTTTGATTTAAACAACTTAAATGGCACTAGAGGTATTTTTAATATAGAGAGAGTGGGGGGCGGGGAAAGGTCATGCCAAATCAGGGGTTGAAAATTTCTGAGATAACTCAATATTGATAACTCTGAGGTAAAATCAGTACATGCACAGACTTAAGATCCTATGTTTCAGACTAATGAAAGCTTCTTAAGCTCTTCACAGTTAACCTGTTAATAGGCTTTTGTTTCGAATGTTTTGTTCTAGTGTACTCTAGTAAACTTTCTTTGAGTATTCTCTTACTCATTTTGGTTTCCAGAAGGCTGGTGCCCACTTTCCAGTACCCAAACCCTTTCTCTTGAAACACCAGTACTCAGCTTCAGTTTTTTACTGACTCTTAATGTCTCCAAAGGCAGTTGCTAACCACACCAGACCAGAGATCTCTTCACTCTTCAGAGATAACTCCCTGTTTGACTGGGTAGGGAAATTCTCTTCTCATTAGAAGATCTATCCCCTTCTTTTGGCCAAAATGAGAGTATGCACCTACTTCCTAAACTTCTTGGCCAACTTTCCCCCAGTTCTCCAGTCTGTGTTAAACTGTTCTCAGTCCGAGCTGAATCTCCAAACTGTCAGTACTCAACTCCTCTCAGCTAGAGCTGAAATCAGACTCCTCTCTCCCCAGCATCCAGTTCAGAAGTTTTTTTATGTTCAGCTCCTGCTACCCAATCAGATTCCCTTGAGTAGCCTGTGTCACTCAAGGCGCTCTGTTTCTGTGATGAATTAACCTTTCAGAGTCCTTCAGCTGTTTGTACAGCACTTCTAAGTTTCTCAACCCTCCCAAGGAAATGGGGGTTATTTTGACCCTGAAAGTCATTGAAAAAAATTGGTTTACTCATTTAAAATTTTCTACAGACACCCAATTCCTATTATGCTTCTCCCCAATGAGTTGCAATGCCCTGAAGTCCCTCTCTTCCCTTCCCACTGCCTTTCTTTTTTAAGTTTGAGGTTCATCTAACTTGTGAAAAGAATCATTCTGGCCCCCAATAGACTTGGCTTAAAAGTGAAAGTACTTTGCATAATTGTATTTATTTGTTTATATATTTATTTATTT